>NC_140583.1:618489073-619689073 GCF_964204655.1 Triturus cristatus | reverse complement strand
TAAAGCTTGGGAATAGATTGACGGAGACTGTACAAATCTTTGAGCGAGCTTCCTCCATGAAAGTCGAGATTCTTAGAATGAGAACACAAAGAGAAACTGATTTTCTTGGTGTATGGGGATAAAGAAGGCAGAACGGAGGTCTACTATGGTAAACCATTGTGTGTTCCCAAGGAGGCAGGAAAGGATAGTGGTAGATTTGAGGGTGACAACTGCAAGAACAAGCCACTGGCAAGTGCTTGGGCCGGATTTCCGTCCATTGTTTTTTATCCACCATATCACGCTAGACAAAGGCTAACCTTACCCAAATCCATGCTGACTCTGCTCCTAATGGCAACATTCTAATTTCCTAGTCGGCAGCAGTGCTCTTTAGAATGGTCACCCAAGTACCCCTGGTCAGTAAGGGTGGAGATCAGTCCGAACAGTCACAACCAGTGTTCACCAACATAAACACCTTGGAAACACTGGAATGCCACTTTGTTGACAGACTGTTGAAAGGCGGGAGAAACAGAGATTGGAGGCAAATGACACGACAAAAAGAGAACAGCGATAACCAGATTTGGCACCTCGGAGCAACTCACACATATTTCCGTTCATTCTATGGCTGGTTGGGCACAGGTGTATTGTTATTGTTTCTGCAGCTATTTGGTCGCATTGTTGGACACAAATATTAAAAAACACACACAAATCACCTCTTCCTTGCTAGGTAATCAGCACCCAAATGGAGCAGTGTGAGGAGTCCGTCTCCTTTTCTTCCACAGCCCACCTGAACACAAGAGGCTTAAAAGACAAGAAAGTAAGCAAGTTGGAGAACGTCTTGTTCTGCAAGTTACTTACCATGTAATAAACTGGAAGATAGAACAGCAAATGTGCATCAATGGTAATGGCCTTATTATTGAACTGCCTGTGGAACATTAACTATGAGAAACAGGAGTCACCCACTAACCTGGAAGTTCAACAGGAAGATATTGGAGGATAACCGTAACCACCAATGAGTTACAACGGGATTTAACAAATTTTGCAGATAGGAATGGTGTAGCCCACTCAGCAATCTGTTCAATATCTTAGTGATCCAAAGGATGCTCCATTGTCATCCAACTGCACAATAACCACAACAGCACCACAAGACTCACCCAAGCACAGTGGTGGATGATCCAGAGCTGATTCAGGAACTCCAAGAGATTATGTCCACGTTGGCCTCAACCTTTGAAATGTAGTTTATGGTGTTAAACATTCATTCTGATTAGCTTCCTAAGAAGACAGAAAATGTTGCCTCTTGTAATGTTTTCGTCTTTGATATCTTTATAATTTCAGAAATCAACTTTTAGGAATTCCTCACATTTTTTGAGACTTTATAACGTTTGTGAATTTGATGAGGACACAGAGGATGTAGATTCTTGAAGAGACTTCTAACTGCACATTCCTTCCCTTACAATACTCCCCATGAGTCAGACTGACCCGAAAAATCTTGAGCAGTAGCACTGTGAGCCGTTAGGTGGTGCCAACAGCTACAGATCGAAGCTGTCCGTGCCAGATGTTATATGCCCAGTTTGCGCTGATGTCAGTTCCTTTCTTTTCGCAGCTAATGTCACAGGTCCGAGAGCTACCTCGGTCACTTTTTGACTAACTTTTTCTCAACTTTTGTCCTGCCTGTTTTTCACAAAATTGTTGTCAGTGGGCTAGGGACATGTCCTCTCTGAAACCTATGGGCTTTAAGCCTTGTTAGGAATGACAAAGGCAGATATTTGTTGACTAATCACTAGGTCTTTCTTTGATGTTTAGGGTTGGGCCACAAAGCAAAATCCTTTTCATACTGCCAGTTGATGCACCTGAAAGCAATTCGATAGAGGTTGCTAAAGCTCCTTGTGGCACGGTTGTGTAAGACTCTTTGCCGCTCTCAGGGATGGTCTAGGTCCAGTGGATGACCTTGGGCCCACTCCTGGAGCCGTTTTTTCAACCGTTCAGCCTCTGAGTTGAAATCAGCCAAGTCCAAAAATGAAGTCTAAGCAGGGCTGACGCCCCTGGATCTTCTGAAGTTGCTCGAAGCTAAAGTGACTCTGGCCCAGCGACAGGAGGTCTATGATGCTATGGCCAGCATCTTTTGGCCAACCGACTCCCTCTGGTGCGCCTTGAGGTCCCTAGAACAGAGAGGTGCCCCAACTGGAGTACTGTCGGTGGGACCTCCCCTGACACCGGTGGGCCCCTACGGATCTGCTCCCTAGCCTCATCATGGCTGCGCTGCCTATCCCGGGCCCTGGTCTCTCACCGTTGTTGCCGAAATCCATAACGGCGCGCAATGAGTCTGAAATGTATCGACCACTCAGACTCCAAGGAGGCGGCGCAGTAGAGACTGGCGCCGATCGACACTAGAGACAAACCCTTGCACCAGACACAGAGCCTTTATCTTTTGACCCGTTTAAGGAGGATGCTGACTATGGGGTCTTTGACCCTTCTGATGACATACCACAATCCTTTCCAGAGGAAAACTAGTATGAGAAGTTGGGGAACACTAGACCGCTGGACACTTTGCTGGACTCCGGATAAGTCTTCCCTTCCGGACATATTCTCTTTTCTCCCCCCACCCCCCACCCCCTTTCCCCTCACTACTGAAAAAAGTGTGTCTTTCGCCATGGTTAAGAGGAGAGCTGGAGAGGTCCTTGATCTCCAGTTACCATCTGTGGAGGTTGAGACAAATGTCTTAACTGAGGTGCTTCACCTGGGTCACTCGAGCATGGAGCCACTACTCCCATTTAACAAAGCCCTCACAGGTGTCCTCCTAGGGGCTTGGGCCCAACCATGTTCCAGGGTCCATGTGAACCATCGGGTTACTTGTTGACACCGTCCTTTCTCAGGGGACCCACCCCCAATATTTCTGTCATGCAGTCCACAGTGGCCTCCGTGAATCCAAGTGCCTTCCCTACTACCTCTCCAGATAGGGAGGCCAAATGGTTACAAACCTTTGGAGTCAGTCAACATAACCGGTCTCCTAGGCAGATACTCCAATGCTCTGTGTGACTCTGTGCCCACGTACTACCTCTGGATCCGGAGGAGGCTCGGGTGATCCTCATGAAGGCTATGATGGATGGCTGGTACACTGCCACGTTCACAATCCGGTGTGGTTTAGACTACAGACTCCATTGGCAGAGAGATGAGTTTCAGAGTGGCTCTTAGATGCCACACTTGGCTATCATCAACAAGCTTTCTTGTAGACATGACCATCGATGTTCGATAAGGTAGATGCACTTACTTATGCCTACTATGCCTCTTGGAGTATAGGCCATCAACCAGGACTCTCCAGCTATCTCGGTCATGGGTTTTCCTTTCAATCTGACTCCCAAGTGTAACCAATCACCTTGCAGTCAGTCTTGAGGCCTTGGCACCAGGTGTTTCTTGGATGCCACACTGGAGCGCATTAAAGATAGAAGAGTTTTTTTTTTTGTTTGTTTATTTATGCTTTTTCTGTTTTCATACAAAAACCTCAGCAAACGATATACAATCATTCAGAATGCGGCATTGGCATAATACGCATATGACATTCATATACATTACGTAACACGTATTGTACCACGGTACAATATCCAGGGCATGCGGAATCACAAATACAACAATCTCAGAAAATACAGTCCAGGGCTAACATGCGTGAGAGAGCAAACGACCAGCTTTTGGGCCTCAGACATCATCAACTGCCAACAAATAGGACGTGAGCGGTCCCCATATATCCCGCGGCTTGGACTTAGCGGGCAGTTCCTCTGCATAAAATGTGAACTGGTCCCGGCAGTAGGTCAAATCCTGCAGCCATAGCATAGTGGTGGGTACTGCCCTACTGCCCCAGCACAAGGAGATCCTACGCTTAGCCAAGAGCAACGCTATGGAGACACATTTTTTGCTGGATGGTTTCACCTTAGCACCAACCCCCAGCACACACACCTTTGGACCCCATTCTACCGCCTCATCAATCATTTGGCCAAGAGCTCTCGTAACCGAACCCCAATACTAATTTATTTTGGGACAATCCCACGCTAGGTGATAGAAGTCAGCCCCCTGGGCCCCACAATGCTTACAAATGTCTACCAGCTGTAGCCCATACCGATGAAGCTGTGCCGGCGTGTAGTAGAGCTGATGCAAATATTTATAGTGTACTAATCGCAAATTACCATTTGCTGTCAGTTTACCTGTTAGGCGGCAGCTATTCAACCAGTCAGTCTCAGATAACGGCTCCGGAAGCACAGCATTCCACCTGGCAAATGCGACCGCCGCTCCCGGTGGCACTTCCTTCTGTGATGCGTTATAAAGCCGGGTAACTAATTTGGCTCTAGGCGTAGCAGTGTATAGCAATTGCAGTGCCTCCATTGCCGGAGACTCCGTAGGGAAAGTAGGGTATAGGGCCTGCATCGCAGAGCGTAATCTAGTGAAGGCAAAAAGATGCATTGTGGAAACGTTTGCTCGGGCACTGATGCTATCTAAAGCGATGAATCTGCCACTCGGGAACACATCTGCCATTGCTGTCAGCTCCATATCTTTAAGGAGTCGCCGCATGCCAGCCTCACCAGTGACCGAGACGTCCGAGTGGTAGAGGAGCGGCATCCCAGGTGCATATAACTGCAGCTTATGCGCTCGCCGACCTAGTTCGCGCCAGGACCCAGCCGTAGTCTGCACAGTATCAACTTCCCCCTTTTCAAATACCATATAATTATTTACTATCATCACCTTGAGCGGTATAGGGCTCACCGCACCGGCCTCCACTGCCACATGTGGAATATAAGCTGGATCATGTTGCCAATAATAGGTGTAGTGCGCCTGCGCACAAAGGTAGTAGAGGTGAAGGTCAGTCACCGAGAAGCCGCCTTGATCATATGGAAGGGTTAGAGTCTCCCACCTAAGGCGAGGCTTCCTACCTCCCCAGGCTAGCGTGATCAAGAGGGAACGCAGTCTGTCGAAAAAGGATCGCGTCAGATGCACCGGAATGTTCAAGAAAAGATATAAGAAACGCGGGAGAACTGCCATTTTTATCAGCGCTATCCGATCCGCGAACGAGAGCGGCAACTTAATCCACCTGTTCACCTGCCCCTCAAGCCGCGCTATGGCAGTGCCGAAGTTAGCCTGTATAACAGCCTGCGGGTCCCTACACAGCCAAATTCCTAAATATTTCACAGCGTCTGAGCACCACGTTAGGGGGTATTCCACGTCGAATGGCTGCGTACTCTCCGTGAGTGGCAGTATAGTCGACTTGGACCAGTTGATGCCCAGGCCCGAAAATCGCTCAAACCGAACATATTCCCGGATAAGCTGCGCGAGAAACCTCGCCGGTTCCCGGACATACAACACCATGTCGTCCGCATACATGGAGACTGCAAGCGGACGCTGCAAAAACTGCAAAGCTGTCTGGGCATGACGTTGCCGTAAGATACAAGCTAGGGGCTGTAACACCAGAGCAAATAACAGCGGCGATAATGGGCATCCCTGCCGCGTACCCCGCTGGATAGGGATTACTTCCGAAGGCTGCCCATTAATCCTAACTCGAGCCACCGGATTGGTATATAATAATTTAATCCAGTTCGTGAAAGCAAATGGAACCCTCATACGATGCAGGACCGTTATCATAAATGACCAGGATACCGAGTCAAACGCTTTTGCAGCGTCTAGGAGGACTGCTACTGCTGGCAGCCTGGGCTCCAAAACATGCATAACCGCAAAAATTGTATGCAAATTGTGCGACGTGGATCGAGTGGGGACAAACCCTGACTGATCCGGAAAGACCATAACAGGAAGGAGCAATTGCAGTCGAGTGGCTAATACTTTTGCTAAAATGTTTACATCTGTGTTTATAAGGGACGATCAGACTCTCAGCTGTCTGGGGCCTTCCCCGGCTTTAAGAGTGCAGCCATTAGCGCATCTCGCATGGTTGGCGGCAAGCACTGAGCCTCATACGCCTCCTCTATTAACTGCAGGAGACGCGGGGCCAGCTGATCTATATTTTCTTTATAGAACTCGGCCGGCAATCCGTCCGTGCCCGCAGCCTTTCCATTTGGCAAAGCTGCGATAGCATCGCGCACTTCACCCAATGTAAGCGGGTGCATGAGGAAATCTTGCTGCCTACGGGACAACCACACCAGAGCAACATCCTCAAGATAGCGCTCGAGCTCTGCCGCATTAGCAGTGGGCTAATGAGCATACAGCCCGGCATAGTTATCTGTAAAGGCACGTAACATACTCTGTGTGTCACAGTGCATGCCCGTATCATTGGAGATTGCTTGGATCGTGCATGCTCTATTCCGGGGTTCCAATATACGACTAGCCAACACCCGACCCGGCCGACCCCCCCCCCCCCCTCCCTCCCCATAATAGCGTGCCTTGCACCGACGTGACATGTGGTTTATTTCTTGGTCCGCTATTGCATTGTATTCCACTATTTTCTCCTTAATGCGCACCAACGTACTGAGGTCCGCACGGTCATCATATTTGCGTTCTAAATCACCTAGCTCCTTTTCCAGCTTAATCATGGAGCGACGCAACGACTTTAACACCCCGGCCTGAAGACTAATACAGTTCCCCCGTATAGTTACTTTAAATGCTTCCCACAGCAATTCGAAAGTCTGAACGGACCCTGTATTCAACTCGAAATACTCAGAAATAGCCTCCCGGATCCCCTCCCTAAAAACCTGATCTAGTAATGAGGACGATTGTAAGCACCACTGAAAGGGGGGAGGGACGTGAGACGGCAAGGCCATGTCCAGAGCTACCGGTGAGTGATCCGACAATGTTCTAGGCAGATGCCTCACCATCATGGTCCATGTACAGACCTCCGGTGTACCGAGCCAGTAGTCCAAGCGGGACCAAGACTGTCGCGCATATGAATGACACGTACCCTCTCTATCCTGTGGGTGCCTAAAGCGCCAGATGTCTATAAGATTCAGAGACCTCATCCCATCCTGTACAGCTACCGCAGCTCGCTGGGGGAGAGAGCCGTCACGGACATCCGATCTAATGCTGGGTCTAAAACCACGTTAAGGTCACCACCACAGATAATCTCCGTAGGTGATAATTGACAGAGTTTACTCCATATTTTATCAAAAAAGACTGGATCATCCACAAATTCACAATAGTCAGTTTCGTGTTATACAGCTGGCCTTGCACTATAATAAAGCGGCCTTCAACAGCTTCATCCACATGCGTCGGCACAAACGGAACACCCCTTTTTACAAGGATCATAACTCCCCGCGCATACGAGGAATAGGAGGCAGCCAGTCGCACCCCCGCCCACCTAGCGAGAGCCTGTGGAGTTTTCTGTTTCGTAAGATGAGTCTCCTGCAACAGGGCAATATGGATATGATGCCGGTCCAAGTAAGATAACACCTGTCGCACTTTCTTGGCATTGTTAAGACCCCGCACATTCCAGCTAATCCATGAAACGTTAGACTGTTGTATAGCCATCATGCCAGTACCTTTTAGTCACTGAGCCCCACACAGGATCGAGAAATCTTGAGTTACACCATACTGCGCTCGCTGTGCCAGTCCAGCCAATGCCAATCCAATACAATATTGAACCCCAACCACCCTCCCCACCCACAGCAGCAAAAAACACATACTGCTAGCAACCCCCCGTGAACATAACAAAAACAAAATAGTCTTCCTCTCACCTCCCACATTAAGCAAGGAATGGAGAAAAACAGTGCCCCGTAAGGACACCCCAAAAAAACCCCAACTATAAACAGAACCTTGTGGGGTATTCCCATATAGTGGGTCGCTAGTAGCCCTTCGGCCCCCTGCATAAACAGGGTGGGCCGAGATAAGTAGAGACAGGCTAACCAATACATGACGTCGCATCAAATGTCATTCGCTAAGAACCTCAACCAAGCAATGAGTCCGCATCTGGTGCGGAGCACTCCCCAGGGCCCGAACCACCGCTGACATAACTCCCATCTATGCACAATCTCCATTAAACAGAAGAGAAAATTCTATGGATGGCTTTCATACTGTGGAGAAACAGAGACCAATCAAACGCTTTGCACATTTAAAATTATCATCAGAGGACTAGCAGTAGAGTTCTAAGGAGCTCCAACAAAGCCACAGGGGGCTCAGTCTTCCGGATCAGAGTTCCCACCCTTCTCCAATGGCTTCTCCTGTCGTTCAAGTCGCCGGATATATTGAAGAGCGTCGTTCGGTGTCATAAAAATACGTGCCTTCCCATTGAGCTGGATGCGCAAGCGAGCAGGGTACAGCATGGCATACTGAATCTTGAGGGTTTGCAGCTTTTTCTTGACCGCTTGAAACTCCCGGCGAGCTTGCTGTACTGCAACCGTAAAATCAGGGAACAGTTCTACCTTCATCCCTTGGTACTCCAGCCGTCCCTTTTCCCTAGCCAGCCTGAGCGCAGGGTCTCTGTCCCTATAATTCAATAATCTGGCAATTATAGGGCGCGGAGGAGCGCCTGGGACCGGCCGAGCAGCCAGAGAGCGGTGGGCCCGTTCGACTATGAGTACCTTTGAGAAGTGCTCCGCCCCTAGCAGTGTTGTGAGCATCGTTTCAACATAGGACTCCATGGGGCCAGTGTTGGTGGTCTCCGCAACCCCAGTAATGCGAAGATTATTTCTGCGGGAGCGCGCTTCAATGTCCTCATTCTTGGCCCTGATTACCTTCAATATTTTTTCCATGCTGGCACATGTAGCACTAATCGCCTCCACGCGATCCTCCGCAGTCGAAATGCGCTGCTCAGCCTCTGCGATCTGCGAGTCGTGCTTTGTAATCTTCGAGGCCATGGTATCCATACGCATGTTAATATGGTCAATCTTGGCGTCAATAGTGTGCAGACTCTGCTGCATACTGATCATCATGCGCTCCAGTTTGGTAGTTGCACCCGCCTCCAGGTCAGGTACCGCGTCCGAGGCGACGGGCGCCGTGGCCTTAGTGTGTTTCCTGGCCTCAAATTGTAATTTGGTTTGCTGCTTGTCAACTTTGCCCATGCTGACCGACCGCTAGCTACCAATCCAGCCAGCCAGGGTGCGCCACCTGAGGGACCAGAGACCAGCGAATCAGCACACCCCAGGACGCAAGCAGCTCAATCCACACAGAAACAATCCAGCCCCAGAGAGCCACAGCACTTCAGAGATCACACCAGTGGCGGAGTCCAAGATCCGGCCTCAAGCACAAAATGCTCCCAGACTAACAGAACACAGTCCCCAGCGTCGCCAGCCAGTTGTGGAACAAATCACACTGCGCAGAGGATTATCCCTTGCGAAAGCCCTCCACTGTGTAGAAGCAGTCCGGCCTAAGGCAACCAGGGAAGCGAGCCGCTCACCATGCCAGTAGTGACCTCTGCCCCAGCCCCATCTCAGGAGTTAGACTGGCACGTGTGAAGTGCAACCCAGGGCCCAGTAGAATACATGCAGGGCGAGTAGGCCGCCAGCCAGTCCGCATACAGTCGCCCCCAACTTCCTCTAAATATGCCAGCAGCAGCTGTCAGCACCCTTCCACAAACGCTGCACACAAGGGTCTGTAGGCAGTGCTAGATCTCCACACGTTACTTAATGGGTACCTTTATTGCAGTAGGAGATGGAGCCAGCTTCTTGACAAGATCCTCAATGAGAGTGACTGGCAGGTGAACAACGTTACTTCAGGGTGGCCAGAGCTAACCGTGTAGGATGCATCAGAGGCCAGCTGTCCCCAGGCCCTGCAGCAGTCTGTACTTTAGGGAGGATGCGCTGTGTCAAGATTCCGCAGCTCACTCCCAGGCAGTGACCAGTTTCGGAATTCTGCCTCAGCAAAGCCACAGGCGCCACCTTGTCGGCCCAAACCGTGCATCAGATGAGCCCCCCGCTGCCTGCCAGGTGACGGCCGCCGCGCCGCAACCCCAGACGCGGCCACAGCCCGCGCCCAGCCTGGCGCACCAGCCGGCAACCACAGATTCGCCGGAGACCCGTGGGCATACCGGAGCGCCCCGCAGGGCCCCCGCCCAGCCCCACGCCTCTCGCCGCTTCACCTCACCTCCGGTGCCGGCCCGCCGCTCGCGAGCTCCCGGAGCAGAGCCCCGCCTTCCAGCTACAGTCCAAGGCGGAGGCCGGCTGGCAGATGGCAGCCTCCCGCCCGTCCTTTTTTCAAGCAGCGAGGCAGTAGCCAGGTACACCAACAGCGGGGGGCAGCGCCAGCGAGCCCTCCGAGCGCCCGGGGCAAAGCAGATGTCCCAGAGTGTAGCGACCGCCGCAGGGCCACAGCAGCCGCACCTCCGCGCCAACCAGGGACAAGGCGATCAGCCCACGCTCCTGGGGTCTGCCATTTTACTGCAAGCGAGGTCCAGCCAGACTACCTGTGACGACGGCAGTCAGAAGCGACCTGGGGCCCAGGAGAAACAACCAGAGTGCCCCACGGTGGTATTCAGCCAGACACCGCTCCAGCACAGCCATGGATGGCGCCAGGTAACGCAGATATTTGACGGATTGTTATCTCTAGCGCCTCCCCCCCCCCCCAAAAAAAAGAAGATAGCAGGGTTATGGCTCACTCCCTGGGGTGGTCAATCCCTCATTCCTTTTGCCCCTTCTGTGGCTACAAGAGAGGGCTTCAGAGCCATCACGCCAGTAACATCTATATTCAAAAGGCCAGAAGGCTGCCATGCCCTTTCATGGCCGAGGTTCCCGCAGACGCTCCAGCCCCTCCTTAAGGCTTCAGCCTCACCCAAACCTCGTTTGTATGCTCTTTGGCGCACAACCATCCGGTAGAGGGCAGGGTCCAGCACTTCCTACCGGAAAGGCAGAAAGTCACCTCAGAAATGTGGGTGTTGCAGATTGTGCAGCAGGGTTACATCCTGCAATTTGTCGAAGCATCACAATCCAATCCACCATCAGTGCACTGGCTGTTATAGGACCACCAGTCCTTTTTGCTCCAGGAAGGGCAGATTCCTTTGCCCAAAGGGGCAAGTGAGAGGGCGCCAACACCAAAACTCGGTTTTGGTTGCTCTTTCCGCTGCTTCCTGGTGACAAAAATTGACATACAGCTCCGCCTTATTCTAGACCTTCATCTTCTCAATTCCTTCCTGTTAGACTTGGCCCTTTTTTGCAGGGTTATCCCCAAACTTCTTTTTTCTTCCTCCTATTTTTTTCCTAACCTGTTTTTATTTTTTACTTTTATTTTTTATTAAAGACAAGGCAACACTGGTGAAAACAGCATACAAGCATGTATGACATGGATTCATCTAATGGTATACCTCCACCCCAGTACAGTAAACAAATGTCAAGTTACCAACAGTAAACAATCAATCAAAAATGACACCGTCCTACCCTGAATCGTTCCTTCGTCTAGACAACAGCAGTGCACAGATCTCTCCCCTATAACAATTCAATTTAGTCCATATTTGAATCCATTTGTTGGGGCAGCCTCTAGATACAAATACTGTTTTTCGGTGAACATACAATGGTCCATATCGGTTTCCTATAGCCACAGCGATGGCTTTTCTTGCCTCCCACCCCCGCCCCCCCCCCCCCCCCCTCCCCTCAACCTCGCAATATTCCTGTTGGCATTCGTCATTCCCAGTGTCACCCATATTCTCTCCTTGGTATTTAAGTCCGTGGGACCCCAAATGTTCAAGAGACACAACTTTGTTATAATCAATCTGGATACCCATTACCACCACCATACTACTCGCCACCCCGCCCTGTATTCCTGGACACTCCCAGAGCCTGGAAGAAATAGCGGTTTCTCCGGGAGAGCAAGAGCCTCAATCCATTCCTCATCTAGTCCTGCTACGTCGTGGTCCCATTTAGTTCTGAGTAGAGAGTCAGGCATGTTGTTGACAAGCTTTTTATAGATCAACGAAATTGCCTTTTCAGGTAGATTACTGTCTAGTATCCTGTCTTCCAGCGGAGATGACTCTGGTGGCTTCACCCCCTTTGGAATTGCCGCCTGCAATGCATGTTTGATCTGCAAGTACCCGAATCTTTCTGTATCGTCTAATTCATATTCTTCCTGCATTTGGGTAAAGGAAATCATTTCCCCCGCCTTCCACAGGTCTCCTACCGTGGAGATTCCTATCAGGTCCCATCGGTCGAAGCCTTTAGTGAACCTTAGATTGCCCAATATTGCCACGTCCCAGAGTGGGGAGGCCAGTGTGATTCTATCTTTCCAGCCGATACTTGTCGTGGCAGTCTGCCACACCTGGACAGCATGTCCAGTTGGACCGACCGTTTCAATTTAGAGGGGTTAGCATAGAGTGCGTCAGTAAAACCTGCCCCTGGGAGTAGCCATCTATCCATATTGAATCCCCAGTCTCCCTGCGGCCTGTATGTACAGTGATTGATAGCAGTGAGTTGTGCCGCCCAGTAATATCTTTTATATCCGGGAGGGCTATTTCCCCATCGTACCAGCCTTTTGATAACTTTTGGATCGATATCCATGGTAGTTTCCCCTCCCATAGTAGTTCCCTTAGGGCACTGTCAATAGATTTTAAATATTCTGCCGTCACTGGGTGTGGCGTGTTCTGCAAAGCATAAAGGAAACACGGAAGGGACATCATTTTAAATAGGGTTGCACGCCCTAACAAGGACAGTAGAAGTGACTTCCAATGCAAGACGTCACTCTTGAGTCTTTGCAACGGGGGTAGGAGGTTACCTTTGTGAAAGAGGGTCGGGTCCCTGGATACCTGTATCCCCAGGTATTTAAATCCTGTCGTGACCTCAGAAATGGCGAATCCCCTAGGTAAAATTGGTGATGCACCACTAAGAACATAAAGAACAGACTTTGCCAGTTAATCGTATATCCAGAAAACTTGCCAAAGGCAAAATAAATATGCAGCACTCTATTTAGGGAGGCCGCCGGCGATTCCATGTATAGTAGTATATCGTCGGCATACAATGAAATGCGGTCCTCCCAATCTGTCGCTAATTTGAGCCCTCTGAAAACCGTATCTTTCCGTATCCACATTGCCAAGAGCTCTAACACGAGGGCGAAAAGCAATGGAGAAAGGGGGCAGCCCTCTGACCTGTTGTTGTTGGCTATAGGACTCTGGGCACTTTACCACTGCTAATCAGTGCTAAAGTGAATATGTAGATGGTGAGCATGATTGGTTATCCATGACATACATATTTGATTTACTGATAAGTTCCTAGTAAAGTGCACTGAGTGTGCCAGGGCCTGTAAATCAAATGCTACCAGTGGGCCTGCAGCACTGATTGTGCCACCCACATGAGTAGCCCTGAAAAGGTAATACAGACCTGCCACTGCAGTGTCTGTGTGCAGTTTGCTAACTGCCATGTCGACTTGGCAAGTGCACCACTTACCAGGCCCTAACCTTCCCTTTTCTTGCATGTAATGCACCCCAATGATAAGCCCAAGGTACCCCCCTGGGCAGGGTGCAGTGTATGTGAAAGGTAGGACGTGTACTGATGTGTGTGACATGCCCTGATAGTGAAATACTGCCAGTTTAGTTTTCCACTATTGAAAGGCTATCGCGCCCCACAGGATAGAATAAGAGTTTGTTTATAACATCTTATAAATATAACTTCCCATTGGGACAAGATTGAGAAATAAAGTTCAGGCTCTCTGATCTCAGAATTTAATCACATAGAAAGTAGGCATTTTCTTGTTTAACCATTCTGTGTGCCTCTGCCTGTTTGTGTATTGACTGTCTGGTTTTGGAGTGACAGGGGATGGGGAGGTGCATTCTCTCAGACAGCCACGGGGGGGGGGGGGGAGGTTTGATGAGTTAAATGAGTCAGGGCTGGTCTGAATAGACCTGAGCTGCCTTCAGAGTAGGGGGGAGTAGTTATCTCTGGCACCTGAATAGGCCCGTTCTGCATTTAGAGTGGTGGAAGGAGATTTCACCTGCACCTGAATAGGACCTGTCTGCCTTACACAATGCTGTTTCCACCTTCTGACGGGCAGCTGCACCAGATAGGACAGAACTGGTTTGGACTGGGCTCAGAGACCCTTGCACAAAGAGAACAAAGACATTTTGGGGTACAAGTATTAGACCTTAAAGCCCCTGAACTTTAGACTACTTTGAGAATCAAGATTAAACTTTGCCAAGGAGAAGAGCTGGAGAAACTGAGAAGTACTGCCCCTTTGCTGTGTGCTGTCTGAGGTTGGCCTGCAGTAGCTGTTTCTGCCAAGAAAAGGACAAGGATTTTGCCGCGTGCGGTGTACCCCCTGCTTGAGGAAGATCTCCAAGGGCTTGAATAGTGCTTGCCTCCTGTTCTGAAGTCTCAGGTACACAAAGACTTCACCCCCTGCTCCCCTAAACTTCCTTGCTGGGAGTTCTGACCTGCCAAGAGGTGCCTGTGACTGTGTTTGGCCTCTGGAGGTTCTTCCTGCTATTGGGAGCTGGAAAAGCAACGGAACTACAAGAAAATAGACGCATCGTTCTTCTTGCAGTTTTTCCAACGCAGCACCACTGTGCGAGAAGAATGTCCGTGCATCGCTGCGCCGCTGCCAAAACCGACCCATTGAGGGATCGCAGCTGAAGAAAATGACGCAGTGCCACTTGACGCCGACGCATCCCGGATTTCCACGCATCATACCTGTGCGGCAAGTTTTCCTGACGCATCACCCACGGACCAGAACCATCTTGGAATCGAGGCATCACTTCTCCCTACAGACCGGGTTTGACGCATCACTGCCCGTGTGTGCAGCAGAACTGTTGCATCGCCTCCCCATGTTCTCAGGAACTGACGCATCTCTTTTTGTTTTTCTATGCTTCCCATCTCTGCGGCTGTTTGGCCTTGGGAATTTTGTCACAACTACAGGTACTTTGAGAGAAATCACGCAGCCATAGTTTTCTGTGGTCCAATTTGTTTGAAACCTTTTTAAAGTCCTATTCTTATTACATGTATGTTGGATTTTTGTCGTTTTGGTCTTGTTGAGTTAAGATAAAGATAATTTATTTTTCTAGACTGGAGTGGTGTCCAATTGTGGTGTTATCACTGTATTGCTGTGGGTTTTGAGTACAAATACTTTACACATTGTCGTTGGGATAGGCCTGTCTACTCGTGCCAAGCTACCCAGGGGTGAGCAGGAGTTATCTAAAGTGTGTATTCCCCTTACCCTGACTAGAAGCAAAGGTCCTTATTTGGACAAACGTACCTACCTCTGCCGACCAGAGACCCCCATTTCCAACACTTCCTGAGAAAGGACAGGTTCAGAATGCTCAACTGTTGCCTAGGTTCTCTCTGCCCTGGACCCGGGAAACTGAATGGTAGTGTTGGACTTGTAAAATGCTTACTTTCACATTCTTGTCTTGCAAGCCCAGAGACGTTAACTGTAGTTCAAGTTAAGAACTATTCCAATTTGCTGTGCTCCCCTTAGGTCTTACCAGCGCACCTCATGGGCGGTTCCAAGACTGATGGCGGTGGTTGCTGCTCCTCTTCAGTGGTTAGGGTACCAGTCTTCCCATACCTAGACGACTGGTCGATGAAGGCAGGCTGGTCCCAGACAGTTGTCACCCACCTCCATTCTTTGTTGTACTGGTTACATTTGTTCACTAACACTCCCTTTCATCAGATCCATTCTGGACATGGTGGCATTTCACAACTATCCTCAAGCGCAGAATCAAGGCATTTGGGCGGGGATCTTGATGTTTCAGCCTCGGTCCTGCATGTCGTGAGAGTTACTGATGTTGCTGGGTCTGATGGCTTCCTGCATCCTGCTGATGAAGCATGCCAAATGGCACATTCTGGCTCGGCATTGGGATGTGAAGCCCCACTGGGCAGCACCAGTGTAATCTCTTCCATCTTGTTCAGGTTTCGAAGAAGACTGCAAAAGATCTGCAGTGGTGGTTACTGGACTGCGATATGGTCAGTGGTAGATCACACTCCCTTCCTCTTTAGGACCGGCCATTGGTGACAGATGTATCACTCCTGGGGTGATGCGGCCCTCTGGGTGTGATAGAGATCAGGGGCCTCTGGCAGACTCCGGACTCCGCATCAACCTCTTGGAGCTCCAGGCAATCCGGCTAGCATTGAAAGCCTTTCTACCCTCCATCAAGGGAAGGCAAGTGCAGGTGTTCACTGACCACACCACTGCCAAGTAGTACTGCACAAGCCAAAGTGGGGTGAGGTCGTGGACACTATTCAAAAGGACCCATGTCTCTGGACATTGCTGGAATGTCAGGGCATTTTTCTGGTGGCTTAAGACGTGGCGGATTCTCTGAACGCCAGGGCATACAAACTCAGCCGATTATGTCTAACAGATCATGAATGGCGTCTCCGTCCGGCAGTGGTGCAAGGTCTGTTTCAACAGCGGGAAGAGCCTTGGCTAGATCTGTTCATCTATGCTGAGAACGCTCAATGCCAGCATTTCTGTGCACTGAAGTTTTCGAGGCAGCTCTCACTTGGTGATGCTTTTCGTCTTGAGTTGAGCTCTGGCCTCTTGTATGTCTTTCTGCCAATACCACTCCTGCCCAGAGTTCTCAAGAAGATCAGTATCAACCAGGCATAAGTCTGTGGATCAGCGGGGAGAGGTGTGGTGCTGTTTCCGCCTTACTGCAGCTGGACAGATCAACCTCCCCTCTTCAAGTTCACTATTATAAATAGGTTCCTTAAAGGTTTGCAACACTCGTTTCCTCCAGCACTCTTATATGCCTCAATGGGACCTTAACTTGGTCCTTAACCTCCTAATGTGGGCTCCTTTTCAGCCGCTTTATACCTTCCCTCTGAGGCATCTCACCATCAAGATGGCCTTTCTGGTGGCAATTCCATCTGCCTAAAATGTCAGTGAAGTACAAGTACTCTCCTTCTTCTCCGACAAACTGGTCCTTTGGACCCGAGCATCCTTCTTTCCGAAGGTGGTAACCCCGTTCCATGTAGGCCAATCTTATCACCTTGCCTGCTGTTTAGCCTCGCCTCATCCTTCTAAGAAAGAAGAGAGAGATTACATCGGCTGGACCCCAAAAGAGCGTTGTGGTTCTACCTACCAAACCGTTCCGGTTGGATAATCAGCTCTTCGTTTGATATGTCTGGACCAAAAAAGGGAAGGCTGTGCAGAAACAGACTATCTCCAGATGGATTGTACTTTGCATTAAGATCTGCTATGCATTGGCAAGTTAGCAACCCCCAGAGGGTTTGCGTGCTCATTCCAACAGAGCAAAGGCTGTGACCGCTGCATTAGCACGTGGAGTTCCAGTCCTTGATATCTGCAGGCAGCAACTTGGGCCTCGCTTCACAGTTCAACAAACACTACTGCCTAGACAGTCGGTCTGTTGGCATGGGCGCTTTGCCTGTTTGGTCCTGAAGGACTTTTTGCTTTAAATCATGTGTGCAGACCCACCTCCGGGAAGGTATTGCTTGAGTATCTATTCTAAGATAAGGAATCTGCGACTAGAAGTATTTATCAGATGAACAAGTTACTTACCTTAGGTAATGCCTTATCGGGTAGTGTAGTTAGCTGTAGATTTCTTTACGAACAACACATTCTCCTCCCCCCCCCCCCCCGCCCCCCCCCTCCTACCAACTGTTATTTAGAGCTAAAGGCTGTTCCTCTTTTCAGGGACCTAGTTCCACACGCCTGTGGTCCGTGTTCTTCATGACTCTATCCTTCTGGTGTGGAAAGTCACACAAAAATTGGACCTCAGTGTGCTAGGGTTGCACCTATATAGGCACCGTGTACATCACTTCCAACGCGGCCGACTATGCCACGCGGAACCAAATGACGCCACCAACGTGCGCACAGAGTTACTGCTCCTGAAAAATTTCCGGATACAGTCTGACTAATGGGGATGATTCTAAGGTAAGGAATCTGTGGCTAGATGGAGTCTCTGCCAGATGACGTGTTACTGAAGGTAAGTAACTTATTTTTCTGTACTTAAAATTTGCTGTTTTTTAAATTCTTTATTTACTTATTTATTTAAGTTATTCATTATAACTGGTTTACATTTCTGCAGTTTGTTGAAATTTCAACAGTGAGCTCTGTTCTCATAGATGGACTAGCTTTCAAACATTCTTTTTTTTTTTTTATAAATCTGTTTATTCAGGTTAGCAAATCAATGACATTACAGTTATGGACCTATAGAACCACAGCAAAAGCAGGCAAGTTCTGAACCAATCAGTCACTGTAAATCAGCATGTAAACAATTATCGTTTTTCGTTTACCCCCAAATCCACTTTTACGTAACCATAACCAAAACAACCAATGGTACAAACGGAATGCAGCAGAGATAAAACATAGTACTCTAGCAATTGAGGAGCAAAACCTTCAAAGGAAGCATCACATATGCAATAGTTATATACAGCACCAGAAATCACATTTATAGATCGGACCACGACACAGCGTAATAGGCGCGGGCTTCCGCCCTGTAGTATATGGACTCCAGGACTAGCTATTCGTGGCATGCCACCCCTCAAACGACGGGGCCCTGCCTCAATACCACCACCCACCGCCGGCTGCATCAAATTGCAAAATTGCCCAGAGTTCAGCAGCACGGGCGAGCACCTCCCCTCAATCAACAGTGTCAACCCATATCGTCAGAGACCTCTCCAGACATCGAACGCGTAGAGCTGGGGGAGCCAGCTCTCTCCCGGGCCCACTGCAGAAAGGGCTCCCAGATGTCCCTGGGCCGGGAAGCAACTGGCATCGTTTCCCAATAGCGTTCAAGTTGTGTGTTATCATATGTTACCCACTCCGTAAATTTGGGCAGGGATCTGCGACCCCAGCGCACCACCACCTGTCTCTTAGCATAAAGGAGCAATAGCGCATGCAATTTCCTAGACTTTGGTGGGGTATCTTTAACATAACCTAGTAACCCTCGGTGTGGAGACGGCGTATCGGCTCTAAGTAGAATTTGATTAATTGCAGTGAAGAAGTTTAACCAGTATTCCTCTAGCCGCGGGCAGCTCCACGCCACGTGCATAAAAGAAGCATTTTCGGCCCCACATTTCCAGCATGTATCATCCTCCCTGAGACCCATGCGGTGTAGCGATCGTGGTGTACGATAGTACCTGTGTAAAAACTTGAAATGCACCAGGCGCAACCTATAATTAGGCGATAGTTCCTTCAGTTGCCCACAGCAGAATGCCCACTGTTCTTCAGACAGAGGGGCCTCCAACTCCTCATTCCATGCATGCAGGGAGGAAGGCACAACGACAGGGGATTGCTCCTGCATACTGTTGTATAACCGGGACACAAGTTTTTTGGGAGATGCTTTCGAGAGTAAGTTTTGTAATGCCTGGAGTTGTGGGGGCTCGTCCGGAAACTGAGGCCACAGTGCTTTACAGGATTCTTTAATCTTATGGAGAGTAAAAAGGTCAGCGAAGGACTCAGGTGGGTCAACCTCTCCTACCGCGGGAGCCCTGAAGGTGCCATTGGGGTAAATGTCGGCGAAAGTATGCAGGGGCTTCCCTCTAATCACGACGTCCCCTCCTCTGTCCTGCAGGCAGGGCAACAATGGATTGCCCCGCAGGGGAATGGCTGGCGCATACAGGAGAGGGAGTTTTGCCCTCCTCTGCAATTCCCGCCACGTCCATCTGAGCAGGGCCACCGTGTCCACATCTTTAGAGGGACGAGGCGACTTCCCGTACAACGCCACACTTGGGGGCAAGGGAGCCGCAACCGCCAACTCCACCTCAACATGCGGCTGATAAGGAGTGGGAAAAACCCAGAAGTGCAGAAATTGTGCTTGCGCCCACAGCGAGTATAGTGCCATATCCGGGGCCCCCAGTCCTCCCTGCCTCAATGGGAGTGTAAGCAGCGCCCAGGATGATCTCGCCTGGCCCCCAGCCCAAACCAGCATCAACAGCAGTGACCGTACCCGAGCGTGGAAATGTGCAGTCAGGGGCAACGGGAGATTTACGAATAGGTATAAAAAATTTCCGGAAGGACCACCATTTTTGCTAGGGCTATCCTTGCAACCAAAGACAGGGGGAGCTTGTTCCAAATTTCGATCTTCCCTTCCAGCCAGTCCACCGCCCTACCATAATTCAGAGTCCACAAGTCGCTCAGGTTTCGGCTGATCCAGACCCCCAGGTACTTGACTGAGTCAGTTTCCCAGCGTAGGGGATAGTCCGTCATCACCTCGGATGTGGCATCCGTCAAAGGGTACGCGACCGACTTGGACCAGTTGATAGATACCCCTGCCAGGCCCTCGAAGCGGACGAACTCCCTCAGCAGTGGGTTCAAGTTCTCAGCGGGGTTAGTTACATACAGTGTGACATCATCCGCGTACAGGGAAATCAGCAGACTGCGAGAGCTGAAGCCAATGCCCCGTGCTGTGTGGTGCTGCCGGACCCGAGCCGCGAGAGGCTCCATGGCAATAGCAAATAGCAGCGAGGACAAAGGGCACCCCTGCCTGGTCCCGCGGGAGATGTCGAATGGCTGGGAAATCAGCCCATTCACCCGCACTCGCGCCCTGGGAGCGGCATATAGTAGCCTTATCAAGTTTATAAAGAGGGGGCTAAATCCCATCCTGCCAAGAATCCTAAACAGGTAGGGCCATTCCAGCGAATCAAACGCTTTCGTGGCGTCCAAGAAAATGACCGCCGCCTGTATGGAAGGGTGTAAATAGTGTAATACTGAAAAGATCGTTCTTAGGTTGTGCGATGTGGCTCGACCAGGGATAAACCCCGATTGATCGGGTAGCGCCACCATCGGCAACAAGGGCTGAAGCCTGTCTGCGATTAGTTTAGCGTAGATTTTAACATCTACGTTAATGAGGGATAGTGGACGGTACGAATCCAGCAGCTGGCAATCTTTGTCCGGCTTTAGCAGCGTAATTATTAGTGCCTCGTGCATCGAGTCGGGCAGGGAGCCAGTCTCCAGGGCCTCAGCAAAGACAGAGTGGAGTCTAGGGGCCAGTTCCCTGACATAGGTCTTGTAAAAGATTGTCGACAGCCCATCTGGGCCAGGGGCCTTGTGCGCGGGCATGCTTTTTATCACCTGCGCGATATCCCGGGCAGTGAATGGGACATCCATATACTGACGGTGGTGGTCATTGAACCAGACGATGGCGATCGAATCTAGGAAGGCGTCCAGGGATGCCGGAGCAGTAGTCTGTCTGGAGGTATAGAGGGTCGAATAAAACTTTGCAAAAGTAGTAAGAACTGCTTCGTGCCCCAGCAGGAGCGCCCCCTCACTATTTTTTATGGAAGGTATAAAGTTGGACTGTGCGCTCGGAGAGATGAGCCGCGCTAGGGTTCTACTAGGTCTATCCCCCTCTCCATATCTACGGGCCTCCGCTTGCTTGCCCAGGAATTTCACCTCTCGCTACGCCTCCTCGCCGAACTCCAGCAACTTAGCCTTCATCTGTACCGCCAGCTCGGGTGAAGGGTCACTGCAGAACCGCACGTCCAACTCCCTTAATTCCCCCTCCAACCTGCTGAGAATGCCACGGATTGCTTTTAGGACACCTGCCTGTCTAGAGATGCACTGGCCGCGGATCACCGCCTTAAATGCGTCCCAGAGGACGGCCTCAGTAGTCACTGACCCCGTGTTGTTGTCGAAATATTTCACGATGTCCGCTCTAATTTCATCAGTGAAAGCAGAGTCGGTAAGCGCATGCGGGGGCAAACGCCAGGAGAACGCACGAGCAGGGGCATCAGGTACTTTTGCCACCAACAGGCAAGGGGCATGATCGGAGAGCGACCTGGCCTGAATGTCCACATCCACCACCCAGGATGCCACATCCGGCGAGACCAACCAGTAATCTAGGCGGGACCAAGCCGCATGCTGACTCGTTATGCACGTCCCCACGGTATCATTTGGTTGCCTTGATCTCCATACATCTGATAGCAACCCCTCCTCCATGATATCCAAGACGGCCTGACGAGCTCTAGTGTGTGTGGGCCCTCCTGCACCTCTACGATCCAACGCATCAGCAAGTACAACATTAAAATCTCCACCCAGGATGATTGTGGAACAATCCATTAACATGATCTGTGCCCATAGCGCTCTGAAGAAGTCGGGGTCATCCACGTTCGGTCCGTAAACGGCCGCCAACACCAGCTCCCTCCCCTGCAGCACGCCATGTGTAATAACGTATCGCCCCTCTTTGTCTAATAGAGTGTGGTGTTCCTTCCAGTCCAGCCCATTGCGTATGAGGATCGCCACCCCTCTAGCGTAATTAGAATAAATGGCGGAATACACCCGTGCCCAACGCGAGTGCTTCAGTCTGGGTGAAGGAGCGGACCTGGTCAACCCCGGACCACAGTAACCATGCCCGCCCGCCTCCGGCAGCTATGGAGGCGGGCTTCTGCTGCAGTATTCGCTCGGGCAGGGCGTCCGGGATCACAGCTCGACTCCCTGTCCCCCGGCAGCCACCAGAGTCCGAGTGATGAGGCACTGGGGCTCCCGCTACCCACTGGTGTGTGAATCGAGGCGCTGAGTGCGTCCAGAGCAGGATTTAGACAGGATTAATAGGTGCAGCCGGCGGAGCTCACTCACAGAGCGGCCAGCTCGCTTCCCGGTTGGCGACGCCCCCAGCTTTCAAACGTTCTTAAATTTTAAATCAAGTATTCGAATTCCAACTATTTAGGAGGCTCAATGCTAGGCCTGGGCAAATTGAAAATTATGCTGATGTAATTTGCGTAATTTGGTAGATTCCATGTTTACTTGTTATGTGACATTCCTAAAATTGCACCATTATGCCACATTGTGTAATTATATTTTTTGCGCAGCAGTGTTTTAGGCCATAGTGCAATAATAACTTGAAATCTAAAGCACGAGTAGTTGTTGCTGACTCCACTTTTGTTTTAAGTGTTATGGTTTGTTTACAGCAAAATGCATCCTTGTATCAAAAATTGAGACGAGGATGTCTTATCGGCTTAAAATATAGCGCTAAATGATGGATTTGAATTTAGCATAATTTTCCAGAAGTTTCTCATAAGTATGCAAAAGCAAATCGGCATGGGTGGGAGCAGTCAAGAAGTGGGGCAAGGCGGAGGAAACCACACTCAGGGATGCGCAAACACCCGATCTCCATGCCCTGGGCCATGTTAATGCACGCTTTCGCACAGGAAACAGCGGCTGTGGCTAGCTCAGGGCCGATTGACCTCCCGGGGCGCGCCCGCGACTCCGGAGCCCACCCTGGGAAATGCGCAGGCAGTCCAAGCACCAGGTGCCTCGCAGAGGCAGACATCACAGGTCCCACCGCCAGATTCCTCATAGGCTATGATCGATGCCCCCACCCCCGCCCCCTCCCCTCCTCCCCTCCTCCCCTCCTCCCCTCCTCCCCTCCTCCCCTCCTCCCCTCCTCCGCGACCGCCCTGACCTTCCCCCACATGATGGTCCAGCTCTCGAGCGCATAGATACAAGTATTTCTGATAGGCGACATAGTGCACCCCCATTCCCTAGTTCTCTGCCCCCAGTTAGTTCTTGGTTATTCAATGGCTGCACACCTATAGCCTCTACGACACCCCTCACAGGGGATCAATCACATTACACGGCACCCCTGCGACGGGGCGATCACTGCGTGCTCTCGTGAGGCATACCCAGCGACTGGTCCCGGACACACACCGGCAGCCCCACTCAGGGTAGAGGCGAACGGCCCGAGGGCCCACGTGACTGCGAGACCGAAAGGGCTGTGACCGGGCGCCTCTGATATGTAAGTCTCTGTAATGCTGGCGATACCGCCTATGCCTGCGTGTATTATTGTTTATAAATGCCAATAAAAATGTTTTACAAAAAAAAAGTATGCAAAAGCAAATTACGTGAATTTCACACACCTCTACTCAGCAACTTCATCCATCCTGAGTACTCATGAACATTTTAAATATGCAAATGAGCTCTCTGCTTCGAGTTTCAGCTTCTTACAAAAAGTAATGCTGCTTTTATGTTATGTTGTACATTCTTGTATAGTGCAAGGCTGCCCCAGCAACGGGGCGTCCCAGCGCTAAGACTGACAGGTGCATACAGGGAGGTTTGAACTAGAGGTTAGAGAAGAGCCAAGTTGTAATCAATTTTTTGATGGCCCACTTTTCATAATGTCTCCCTTTACTGTGGTTAACTTTAACATAGCTATTTTTCTACAAGGTTTTCAAGTTCAGGACATCATTGCAAGACCATTACAATTCTATGTGCTCACTTCATATGCAAAAGTAATTTTTACTTAAAGGCATTTATGAAAATAAAGTTGCTCTTTCAGTATGCGTCAGCTGTGTAAACTGTGCTTCTGTGGCACTGCGGAATTTAGACAATAATAATGGGGCTGTGTGCTTATGAAAACCGTTGGGTTTATAGAACGTGGAAGACAATGAGCTATTTCAGCACAGGAATGTGAATTCCATTGCACAGCAGCTCAATATCAAAAGCAGTACTCTGCTCTCCTCAAGGACAAAAGGACTTTCGAAGTGGGAAAATGAGTGAGGCACAGACCTCGAGTTCAGAAGCTTCCGGTGAGCATGCGACATGACTGCAGAACAATGGGTGAATCACTATTAAATTATCTGGACAGGTAGTCAGTGATGCGTAGGTACATGGGAATTTTAAAGATCTTTTGTTAAAAAAACTCCTGCCGTTGCTTTGGCCTCCATTTTCAAAGATTGTTCTTTAACCAAAAGAGACAAAATTGTCCTCTATACTAACTACCTTAAGTCACTGACCCACAAAATGAGGAAACGATGAGTTCCAGTAGGTGTCTATGGTATCATACATATTAAACTAGAGTTGTAGCCAGTCTTCTCTCATGCACCTGTAAATATCCAACAACGTCTAGCAATTTGCTGACTTTGGGCTAGACCTGCATTAAATAACACAAGATTTTGTGTATTGTATGTGTAGTACTAAATATGTAGGTAGTAATTGCCAGAACAAGGAGCGTAGTATATATGAAACATCTCTGTAAATGAGTCTTGTGGTGCCCTGCTGTTCAAGCTGACCGTCCCAAAGGAGTAGGAAGGAATTGAGTCCTCTGTTTTATCTGACAAAGCAAAATTTAAATTAATGCTAGAACCATTGAGCTCTAGATGCTGGAGTTGAGTAACAAGACTTTAAATAGTAGACTATGTCACCATGCAGTCCCCTTTAAGCCTCCACTGCTAGTTGGAGCCCAGGATGGCCTCTTGGCTACCAGTGGGGCTCTGCTTCCGCTAGTGTTGGTGGCAGCATTTTATGTCACTGTACAATTGCCATAGTTCAGTCCAATATGAGGTTAATGCGAATTTTGAATACCATGTGATAGATTGTATTGTACAGTTATTTTTGAATAACACTGAATAAAATAATCTTATCTTAATTATTATAAGATAAATCCTTGTGCTGTTAGATCTTTCTTTCTAATTCGAGATTCTAAAGGTACTGTAGGTTTATTATTAACCAGATTATTTATTTCGTCTTCAGTTGCAGTATCCAGTGTACTGGGACCATTTGGAGTTTTGTGATGGATTCAGAAAGTTGCTTGATGACTTGCACTTGGACAGAGTGAGTTCACCAAAATTGAGAATTGATGCATCTTTTATGGCCTGTGATTTATAGAAACTAGTCTTTCTGCTTGGCTAGGTATGCACCGCTGCAGTGTCCTGACCCATTCTTACCAGTGGGGTCGTGAGGTTTGGTGTGTTTTTAGAGGTTTGGTGGGGCTGGTTAGTTTGGATGCCTTTTTCAAAGCGTAAGT
The DNA here is from genome assembly GCF_964204655.1 of Triturus cristatus. Taxonomy (NCBI): domain Eukaryota; kingdom Metazoa; phylum Chordata; class Amphibia; order Caudata; family Salamandridae; genus Triturus; species Triturus cristatus. The sequence goes on along the minus strand of NC_140583.1, from coordinate 619,663,563 downwards.
TTTGTAGTTGTTTCGAGGTCACCAGCACAATAATTCTTTGGTACAGTTTGCAAAATGTTTACACATAATCCTGGGAAAATGTTGGAAAGGAACACTGTAAAACATCCAAGGCCTGTTGAGGAATCCCAGTGCTGACATGAACACAAAAGTAAAGCAAGCAGGAAAAAACAAAACAATCTCATATAGCTAAAAACCTTACACATTTCTAGTAGTCGGGAGTTATTTGCTTGGTAAAAACTTAACTCTGCTGTTCTGCTTGTCCCAAATCATGATCACTATGATGTTGCAATACACCTCCCTAAACTGACTCCGTATAACTGCCAGACCAGAACTCAAACTGAGGACTACATAGGATAATCAGTGACTCACAATATTTCAGCAAGTGGATCAAAGCTACCCTCTGTCACTTTAAGTAGGATTTCTTAATATGAACATTTTGTTGCCCTGATTCACCTATTTGCCAAACAGTTGGAAATTAAAAACACAAGCTTCTAAAAACTGCATATTATCAATTGCATCACTCACTTGCGAGTGTCTCTCTGCAAACTCAAGCGTATACCAACACCCATACTGGCCAGGAAGACGTCTAGTTTTAACTTTGCTGGTGCTCTTTCCTTTTTGGGCAGTGCTTTAATTCTTTAGCTGTCTCTCTCTTCTGGAAGGGCTTTTATCTTAAATTTTCATTCTCATTAAACTTTGTTAAAGTATTTTCCTCCCTCTGCCTTGCATCTTTTTCATGGTTTATTTCAGTTAGTGCTTGGCAGAAGACTCATACGAAACTTGTGTTTTGTACCTGAAGATTGGCATATAGTTAGTTCCTGGAACTTCTGTGCTGGAATTGATCAGTGGTTGATAAGTTCTCCGTTCCTCTCCCAAGCGTCATACGGTTCCTACAAATTTAGTAGGATTGTGCCTCTGTGCAACATAACAGTCAGAATATGGAGAATGATTCCACACATGAGGTGGCGAACTCCAGGCAAATGCACTTATGAGTATACCTCTTGAATGGACAATACCAGCTACAAGACTTTAGGTACTCTGGTATCAACAAGCTTTTCAAATAAAACTTCTTTAGGGGAGTGCTCATCTTATGAATCGGAGCTAAATTTCTTCGCACTCTAAAAACCCTAAGCAGTTCGTGGGCCTTTGGCCACATCCCTCAATTTAGAGATTAAGCTTGACTTCTTTATGGTCCTTGACCAAGCAATTGGCTCTCTGAGTACACAGGGCCTCGGATTTTGGTGCTGGTAATCCCTAAAATACAACAGCCTATCTTTTGAAATCCTAATGCATTTTATAGGGATTGGAAACATTGCTTCTTCGTGAAAGTTTGTACCACTTTCAAATCCAAAGCATGCCTTATGAGGATCCGCTTCTGCTAGTAGCAATAAAAATCAGAAGAAGGAAAAGAAGTGCAAATTGGTACTCGGCTCATCTGTACTACTACCTTAAGACACTGGACTGTTTTTCGGCTGTTGGGTATGAAGTCACTCAAGTACTGTTTTGCTCAAATTCCATTGCTTCTGGCTTCAAAACCAACAAATATTTCCTTGTAGGATGTATTTGGCAAAACACACAATTTTTCTTTTCCACAGTAGCGTCATTTACTGTGGGAAGAAAAATCGGATCTCTGCCTGTATTTATTTATTTATTTAGTGTATTTTATATAGCGCGCAGCTACCCCAACGGGGTGTCCCGGCGCTTCTGAGTGAAAGCAGAGTGATAGTCCTGGGGGGGTTAACAAAAGAGAAAAGTTTTTAGTGCCTTACGGAGGGGTAATTCTTCCTGGATCATCCTAATTGCGATCGGGAGTTCGTTCCAGAGAGTTGTGGCACAGACCTGGAAGGTTTTACCTCCAGAACGTGCTTTCCTAAATCTTGGTATGGAAAGCAGATGTTGGGAGTTGGAACGGAGGTTCCGAGAGTTACAGTAAGGACGGATACTAACAGAGAGGTAGGCCGATCCCCTACCCCTAGTTGCTCGATGGGCTAAGGTCATGGCTTTGAATGCAGCTCTTTGATGGATTGGTAGCCAATGTAATGCTCTGCGATGAGGCGAAATATGGGTGCGTAGGGAAACCCCGCAGACCAGCCGAACAGCCGCATTCTGGACTGTCTGGAGCTGATGTAGGAGGCCCGCGGGCAACCCTAAATACAGGCCGTTCGCATAGTCCAGGTGAGATGTAATCAATGCCTGGACTATGGTTTTCCTGGTGTCACTAGGGAGATAGGTGATGAATTTCCTAATCATCCTGATCTTGGAAAAACAAGCGGCTGAAACGGTTTGTATTTGGTTGCTAAAAGAAAGATTTGAGTCCCACTTGACCCCTAGATTTTTTACAGAGTCCTTAGGGACAGGGGGAAGGCTAAGTTCCTGTGGCCACCAGAGAGTTGCATCAAGAGGGGAGGGTTGATGGAAAAAGAGAACCTCCGTTTTCGCCGCATTCATGCGGAGGCAGTTATGGTCCATCCATTTTGAAATGTCCCGCAGACAATCCTTCAGAGGATCAAAAGTAGTCTGCGTGGCACTCTCATAGGAGAAAAGCAGCTGAATATCATCTGCATAGGAAGTAGCTATGATGCCCGACCTAGCAATGAGTTCAGCCAGAGGAGAAAAATAGACATTGAACAATAGTGGGCTCAAAGCCGAGCCTTGAGGGACGGCCAACAGGTAAAAGGGTGAGTATAGACTGCCTGGGTGCGATTAGACAAAAAAGAGGTCAGCCACTCCAGGGCCTTCCCCTGAATGCCCTTCGACCGAAGACTGTCAATCAGGATGAGGTGAGAGACGGTGTCGAATGCTGCCGACAAGTCGAGCAGCACCAGCACCGCTCTGGAACCCCCATCCAGTTTCCACCGCACAGAGTCGGCCATTTCTATAAGGGCAGACTCAGTGCTATGGCACTTTCTAAAACCATGTTGGGATTCATGAAGTAGGCTGTGGGATTCAAGAAAACCTGCCAGTTGTTGCTGAGCTAACTTTTCAAGGACCTTGGCAGGGGCTGGGAGAAGAGAAATGGGTCGATAGTTCACCGGCTCATTAGGATCTGTATTAGCTTTCTTTAAAATCGGGACCAGTTGGGCATGTTTCCAAGACTCCGGGAAAATTCCGGTTTTGAGCGAGTCATTCCAGATATAGTTGAGGAAGGGATTAAGAAAAGAGGCCAATAATTTATATTGCTTGGCTGGCCAAGGGTCAAGTGGTGAGCCGGAGCGGCATCTAGACAGTTCCATCAGTGAGTGTTCCAGTGAGATTGCCTCAAAGTCTGAAAAGGTGGAAGAAGACTCGATGCGGTCAGGTAAAGGCGTATCACTCCCTAGATCACTAATCTTGGGGAAGGTGTCATAGATCTTCGCGATCTTGTCTTCAAAGAAGTCAGAGAGGCGGGAGCAATGGGCCTGAGAGACTGGAAGACACTGTTTAAGAGCCAAGGGGTCTGTGAAAGTCTTCACTGTGTTAAAAATTTCCCTGGCCGAGCCATGCGCTCTATTAATTTTCTCCTCCAGGTAACGTTTTTTATGCTCAATTATTTTCCTACAGTATTCTTTGAGGGCCAGTTTATATTTAAGTTTTGTGTCAATAGAATAGGATGACCTCCACAGGCGCTCCAACAGCTTACAAGAAGATTTATATTTCCGAAGCTCGTCGGAGTACCATGGGGCGGAGGGAGCTGCTCGAAAGGTTTTAATCGGTCGCATAGGAGCGAGCGAGTCAATAGCAGAGGTGACCCTGCAGTTGAGGTTAGTCAGGCGTGAATCTAAATCAGGGGCGTCTTTGGGAGTGGTATTTACAAGATATATGGCAATACTGTCAGGGGAGATCTTACTCCAATTACGTCCTACCGCCTTAGGGGGAATTCTAGGTCTCACATGCTGGCAAAGATGAATAGCAAAAGGGATAAAAAAGTGGTCCGACCAAATCACCGGATAGGGATCCTCAATCAGGATGTTTGAGAAATTCGAGCAAACAAGATCAAGAGTATGACCAGCTTTGTGCGTAGGTTGAGAAACCAATTGGCTTAATCCAGCATCTTTTAAAGTAGAAAGAAAGTTAAGGCAAAGCTTGTCAGAAGAGTCCTCTGCGTGTACATTTAAGTCTCCTAGTAAAGTAAAATTGGCATAGCGTAGGCTAGCCTGAAGGACATAGTCCAAAAATGTAGCCAAGTAGGAAGCCTTAGATTTAGGAGGGCGATAGACCAGTAGCCCTGTCAATGTGGTGTGTTCAGCTAATTTACAGTTCAGTCCTTATGACATGTCATAAGCTTTTGAGGTATACTTTTCACCCCAGATTCCTCTTAGTTAGAATAATCCCAATTGCCAGACGGGATTCTGATTTTCAAAGCAGTTGTCAGTAGGTGGTGCTGTACAACTCTGTGATGGCCTCGGGCTACCCTGGAAGTGATTATGTGAAGCTGCATATAAGTGTTCGCTCTGCATCGTAACAGTTCCTTTTTTCTTTTGTACTTCTTCAATGTAGAAGCTAAGTCGGTTCTTCCAGTGGCAAAACGAATGAAGATAGTGTGCAGGGAAAATGCCCTCTGTCCTCACCACTTTGACTGGTTTTAAATCGTGCCACAACTGCAAAAAAGCAGAGGTCCGTCACGGATCCGCACAACATTTGCTTGTGGTGCCTCGGTTCCAGTCATGATCTGAAGTTGCGCGACAGATGCATCATGATGTTCTCTTAAGGTGATAAAAGAGCAGGAAGAGAAACTCTTTGTTGTGGAGCACAAGATGGCCTTGGATGGATCCAGGCTCTTTCGAGAAAAGGTCGACTTGGCGCTAAAGCTTCAAAGACAGCCATATTACAACCCATTCTCTAGGTTTCTTCTCATTTGCCATCTATTTTACTTGCAGTGCAGAAAGTTTAGAGGCAACTCGCGTGGTCTAGCCTATGGACTCGCAGCCTGTTCAGCAGGTGGGTTGAACTTTTCACAGCTTTAGAGAACGTGGTGGTAGCTGAGGCTGCAGACGCCTTCTTGGGCAGAATTTTTCCACCTCCTCTTGACATGCGTCAACAGCTTCCAAGCTGCTCTGATTCCCCCTTGCAGGCGCTCACACAGCCAGTAGAAAGGAGGGATTCAGTTTTCCTATCGAGCTGGGAATCTATCACTTAAGGTCAGTGAGTGCAGCAAATTGTTCAAAAAGGTTACACCCTGCCATTCATATCATTCCACTCAACCTCTGTATCCCATCCGTGCCTACTCTAGTTTTGGTAGTTCATACCTCCATCCTTCTGAAGTAAGTTAAGTCAGTTCTGGCCAATTGCGCCACTAAGAGGATACTGCACTTGGAGATGGGATGAGGGGTGTCACTTCTACTGCTTCCTATTGCTCAAGAAGTATGGTGGACTAAGGCCATTCTTGGATCTTCGCTTCACATGGAAGAACAAACTCAAAACAGTCACCGTGGATCAGAATCTTTACGTAGGTAATGGCAGTTGTCGATATATATTCCTGTACCTCAATGACTGGCTGCTTAAGGTTGGCTTGCCATAGTCATTCGTTGACAGCCTTCAGGCAACTGTGATCCTTTTGTTATTATCGGGGTTTTCCATCAGCGAATTGACACCTATGCAGATGATCCCATTCATATGGGCCATCCTAGACATGCTGATGTTCATGGCCTTTCAACCCTGCAGCGAGTTTTGGGAAATTCAGAATATGATGTCAGTGTTTCGGTAAGGATGTTTCTTAGGCTTCTTGCTTTTCCGGCCTCATGCATCCATCTAGTCCCTTGTGCCTAATGGCACACCACTGATGCTTTCTGTCTCACAACATCTGCTTCTCAGAGGAGACATCCCAGGATCTTCAGTGGTGGCCATTGGGCACCAACTTGCTCTGAAGCAGGCCACTCACCCTACCCCACCCAGAGTTGGCAGTAGTGACCGATGCATCATCTCTAGGTTAGGTCTAGTATTCCCATGGCACCTTTTGTGCATCTTTAAGGAAACAGCCCAAGATCTTCAGTGGTGTCAGGTTGGACACAAAGATGCTCTGTGGTACGCTACTGTTCATAGCCCACTGAGGGCTGACAATGGTGACTGATGCATCAACACTGGTTTGGGACGGTCACCTGGAGAGGTGGATATCAGGGGTCTGTGAAGGAACAGCTTCTCATAAACCTCCTGGAGCTTCCCTTCATCCTTCCTACCATCCATCAACGGAAGACAGGTGCAGGTCCCAATGGACAACATGACTGTCATGTTTTATTACAACAAGCAAGTTGCATGGTGTTTTGGATCTTGTGCAGGAGGTGCTTCCCCTTGAAGGCGGTTTGATCGACAAAGGATTCCTCCTGGTAGCCTGTAACCTTGCGGGTTCTCTAAATGCTAGAGCAGACTAACTCAGTAGGCGCCTGATGGTAGACCATAAATATTGTCTTCAGTCGGTGTGGGGTTTTGAGTGACCCGAGATATCTTTAACCAAATGAGCTTGCCCTGGCTGGATCTTTTCGTCACCATGAGAACTTGCAGTGTTGAGAATACTGTGCACAGGAGTATTTGCAAAGAGGGTTTTAAAGAGAAACATTCTGCTTGCAGTGGATCAAAGGCGTGCTATATGCATTCCCAGTACTAACTCTTCTATTTCTGAGACCAGTCGGACAGATCAGACCAAAATAATTTTCATAGCTCCTGACTGCGGTAGGAAATTTTAGTACATAGATCTGTTGAGTCTGAGCATTTGCCCTCCAGCATTGGCATAGTCAATAGGTCTCGCCTTTGGGACCTTATAAGTGTTTAGCTATGCAACAGTTGATGTTGCACCAAGGATATTGTGCAGCATAACTAAACACTTATAAGGTCCCAAAGGCGAGACCTATTGACTATGCCAATGCTTGGTACAGTAAACTGCTGAACAGAGCTCCACCCAGGTCAGAACAGTTACATAGGCACAGCAAAGAAAACCAGAGAGGAACTAAGGGCAGCCGACCTGGGCTGGAGGGCTGGCGTCATTCGCCACACTGTGCACGCACCACCATAAATCCCAGCTCTCATTATGTAACTGCTGAACGGGTGCCAGCCTGTGAGCGCTGAGGAGAGATGCAGTATTTTCTGTTTGGAATAACACTGACAGACAACAAAACTGCTTTGTAATCGCAGTGCCCTATGGATCTCCGCAAGCCCATGCAACTTAAAACCAGAACATTGCTCGTTTTCTGCTTCTCACTCGCCAGTCTTCTTTTCTCTCCGGTTACACGTTGGTTCCGAACAATGATGTTAAACGCAGCCCCAAGTGTTGCAAATCAGAAATGTCTATGCATGTGCCCACTGCCTTTCCATGCATGGGAGAAGGAGGGGCGGGGCAGCGGGCAGAAGGGCAGTGAGGGGCCCAGTGGGTCTGGGCAGAGAAGGTGTGTGGACTCCCCGTTTCAACCCTTCTCTCTGTCGCTCACTCTCCAAAAGCAGAGACTGGAAACTCCTTAAGTGGCGCACTGGCCTCTAGGTAAAGGGGGAGATGCCTTGACAAGCTACAGCCTAAAAGGTTGGTAGGGCAGTGCTGACTGTGCCCAGGAACATCAGATTTTGAGGCACACTCTAGGGCAGACCTTTGCCAATTTCCCAGTAGGCCACTGTGCCTCTCGGTTCTTTTGCACAAAGACAACACTGGTGTGTCAACAAAGTGTGACAGTGCCAGGCTTTATCTTTGTGCAAGAGGCTGCCACCAAGTATTTAGAGGATGTGAACAGGTAAAGGATGCCTGAGGTCGAGGTAGGAATCCCTTGCTTAAGGACTGGTAGAGACGATATCAAAGTAAAAGCTCAGAGGGACTGTGACCAGATATAATTGAGATGGTGCAGAGGGAGTAGGATTTGCCCACACAAGGGACATGGTTTAAGTGGTAGAGCTAACAAGAGAGAAACGGATATTGGGTAAAACGTGCAGGGAGAGAGACAGAATTGGAAACAGAGAGGGGAATACCAACAAAGGGAAGAAAGTGATAGTCAGTAAAGTGAAACAAGCAGGAAGTGGGATAAGGGAGGGGGGTAGGGCACGTCGCGCGCACTAAGGCGGAGAAAGGCACGCAGGCTGGCAAATGATGTGCACTTTCGCGGCCGTTTTGATGTTCTCAGTGGCCGCACGGCTCACTGAGAACATCAAAGCGGCCGCAAAAGTGATCACGCAGGCTGACAAATGGTGTGCGCGCCCGGCGCACATGCACTGTAGCTGGAGGCCTGAAAAAAGCCACTAGTTAGCACTTCCAAAACCCGCTTACTAAAACTCTCGCCAGAGCAGCGCTAAAGCGCTGGCTCAGGCGAGACCTAAAAATGTGTAGCTGACCAGCTCTTCGTGGACTTTGAAGGTGCTAAGAAAGGGAAGACAGTGCAAAAACAGACACTCTATCAGGGGATCGTCTTGTGCATAATGTTCTTGTTTTAAAATCGTTAGTATTCTCTTCTTTTAATAAAGCTTTCTTTTTAGAACTTTGGCGGCGCTCTCCTGTTGAGTTGTCCCGTCGCGCTGAGGGAGGGCTAGCGCTCCAGTCTTAGCCCAGTAGCGCCTATATAGCGTCACACTGGAGCGACCTGATGGATGGGGGCTGTAACTGTTGAAATTTACTTTTGTGTATTGCACAACTTGATTGCGTATTTTGCACATTACTAGTGGTAGCTGTGTATTTTATGTTAATCCACAAAGAAACGTTCTTGTTTTAAAATCAGTAGCATTCTCTTCTTTTAATAAAGCTTTCTTTTAAGAACTTTGGCGGCGCTCTCCTGTTGAGTGGTCCCGTCGCGCTGAGGGGGGTGAGCGCTCCAGTCTTAGCCCAATGGCGCCTATATAGCGTCACACTAGAGCAAGTGCGCAGCGGGCGTGCCAAAGGCAAGCCCGTCTGCGCTCCGTGCCAGCCACTATGCCAATTTACATTGCACGACTGTAGAAACTCCCAGATATAGTTAAACAAGGAAACAGTTATGCGATATAGGTAAGCGGAGTAATGTATTTGGCGTATCTGCATTGGACCATTTAGAAGGGACAGATCTTGAAACGTTACAAACGGGTGCATTGATATGCGTCCTCCTTAATGTGAGGTCACTCCCTAAACACTCTTTAGAAATCCAACTGTTGATTGAAATGCACAAATTGGATGTCCTGTTTGACAGAGACTTGGACTGATTTGGGGTTGGACCACGAGCTGGGGTTAGCATGCCCTGTGGGGTATAAAGCATTCCATAAACCGAGGCCCAGTGGCAGAGGGGGCGGGACCGGCATCATATTTAAAGTTTCCTGGGATTTCGCTCCTCTGGACATAGACGAGGTCGCACATATAGAAATCTTAGGATTCTCACTGAAAGATAGGTCAGGGCATATCCTGACTGGCATGGTCTGTTATAGACCCCCGGGAGCAGTGTATGCACAACAACAACAACAGCAGCAACTAGTTGACGTGATTAGTAATCTAACTCTTACCCATCATAGATTGCTGATACTGGGAGATTTCAATCTTTAGCCTAATGGGAAGCTGGATGCAGCTTATAATACTTTTATTCAGTCCTGTGCTAATTTGAACTTGTCACAATTGGTCCCAGAAGCAACACACATAGCAGGGCATGTATTAGATCTGGTATTCTCTGAGGATAACTTGGTCATAGTGGCCAGAATTTTACCAGTGGGATGGTCGGATCATCACTTGGTCAAATTCCGAGTGACTCATGTTAGTAGAACTAGGTCTACTCCCAGGGAGGAAAGGTGTGCTCTGGGTAGGGACTGGAAGGCCCTTTTGCGGAAAGCTAATGCGGCCCGCTCTTTTATCTAGAGTCCCTTTTTGATCCTGGGAAGTCGGTAGCTGAGAATTATACAGCCTTCTTTGGGCAATTAACTGGCACAATTGAGCAGCACGCCCCCATGAAGAAGATCAGGAAACGGGGGAAACCCTTTGCTCCGTGGTATACGAAGGAATTGAGGACTTATAAGCTGCAATGCAAACGGGCTGAAAGACAGTGGAGAATGCATTATGCTAATAATGATAAAGCCACTTAGGTGTAATGCTTAGCTAGGTATAAAAAAGAGATAGTGACCACCAAGTCGGCATATTTTGCAGATCTTATTTTAAAATCACCAAATAGTGTTAAATGTGTTTTTAATATAGTGAGAGACATGGCCAATCCTGATTGCACAAGTAATAAGATTACTCCGTCGTAAGAGCTATGTGATGGCCTGGCAGCCTTCTTTCATGAAAAGATTAATAGGGTAATTGAAGGTCTGAAACCAGATACCCCGTTAGGCACTAGTGAAAGGTAAGAAATAGGACCAGCTAACTTAACTGGAGTTAGGGATATTAGGATGGAGCCATGGAGGCAAGGGACTACCCTCGACCACTGGGAATTGCCTACGGAGGAAGAGTTTGTCAGGGTGGCAATGGGGTTCTCTTCTGGCTCACCGTTGGATCCCATCCCCCAAAAACTTTGGAAAGAGCTGGGTTCTGAGATCTTTCCATTGCTTCACCAGTTGTGTAACCAATCTCTCAGCAGTGGAGTGGTTCCATCTTGTTGGAAGGAGGCGATAGTATCACTTCTCCTCAAAAACCTTCATTGGACCATAACTGTCTTGGGAACTACAGACCAATCTCCCTTTTACCATATCCAGTAAAGATAGTGGAGCGCCTGGTGAGCGGAGCTTTCTCCGGCTTTTTGGAAGGTAATAACAAGCTGGGGGAAGATCAATTTGGTTTTCGTCCGGGCCATGGGACTGAGACTGCACTGGTTACCGTGTTGGACAATCTTCGGATGCGAGCGGACAGGGGACAATCCGCGACTTCAGTCTTATTTGGCAGGTAGACTGCAGGCCGTCGCTTTGCCTCCTTTTCAATCAGACTTTACCCTCAATGAGCATGGGGTTCCTCAGGGGTCCTCAATTAGTGCTATCTTATTTAATGTTTACATGCGGCCGCTGTTGGATGTCATCAAAGCCAACAATATAAGTGTGGTTAACTACGCCAATGACACTCAATTGATTGTGTCCTTGGAAGGCGACCATGTGGACTCCCAAGAAACATTCCAGAAGTGTATGTATGAAATGGTGTCATGGCTGAGAAACAATGCGCTACGATTTAATAATGATAATACGGAGATTTTGCACTGTGGGGTGGGCAGAGTGCCGACGGCTTTACCATCCAACTTCTGGCCTATCCCTACAGATGCACCTCTGGTACCTGTGAGCATGGTACACAATCTGGGGGTCAGCTTTAATGAGAAGCTTAACCTGGAATCGCATGTAAACAAATTAGTCAGGAATTGCTATATGCTCATTAGAGGACTCCGTAAGGTACTATCGCTATTGCCTCGTCAGGTAAGAGGCACAGTGGTTAGGTGTGTTGTCCTTAGCCGCCTGGATTACTGTAATGCTCTGCTACTGGAGTCCCCGAGTTATTTGATCTCGCGGCTCCAGAGTATCCAGGCGGCGGCAGCAGCAGCAAAGCTTGTCTTAATGAGAACTCTTGGGTCATCAACATCTCGGGCATTAGCTGAGCTGCATTGACTCCCGGTGAGACAAAGGATATTGTTCAAGTCCTTGTGTATTGCCTTTAAAGCGCTTCACGGACTTGGACCCAAACCGCTCCAGCTTAGGTTTGCATGGTATGCAACTGTACGTAGCCTGCGTTCTTCGGCAGCTAATTTGGCAATAATCCAGAGGATTAAGAGATCCACAATGGGGGGGACGAGCGTTCGGCGTAGCAGCCACTCGCCTATGGAATAGTCTCCCCCCGGAATTGAGGCAAACGCAGGATCTGCTGCTGTTCCATAAGAAAGTTCAGACTTGGCTCTTCCCTAGAGTGTAACCAGCAGGCCAGCTTAGTTTCTGCAACTTGCTCTTTACCTTCTCTTTTTACTGTGTTTTAGCGCTAGGATGCCCGCAGGGTCACAGTGCGCTTTATAAGTGTACATACATACATACATACATACATACATACATACATACATACATACATACATACATACATACATACATACATACATACATACATACATACATACATAAAATCCTCCTATTCCCTAGCCAGCAAGGACACCCAGAGGACCTGTGTGCTTATCCCACCCAAGTCATAGTTGCATCTATGGCATTAGCGATGGGTGTTCTGTCCTAGGCATCAGCCAGACTGCTACATGGGCACCCTTGCATACATTCACCAAGTTCTACTGCATCGACAGTCCGGTCCGCAGAGACCGCCATTTTGCCTACTCGTTTCTGTAGAACATTTTGGTATTAGTCCACTTCTCAGACCCTTCACCTGTAGGGATGTACTGCTTGGTGAGGTGAGGTGAAGAATCTGTTAGCATCCATCAAAATAGCAATTTACTTACCATCAGCAACACTCTTTCTGATGTGCTCTGATTGTTTACCACCCTTCCTCCTCCTTGTTTTCTGGAGTGTACACATGTCTGTTAAAAATCTCCAATTCTTTGTTTGAACCATGTGGGGGTGCATGTAAGACAGAACTGATGTCCGTGTGCAGCAGTGATGCCTATATGCAACTCTGCACTATCACTTCCAGGGCAGCGCAAGGTTGTCGCTTAGTTTGACTATGTCCCCTACGTGTGTTTGGGAGCAATTCCTATGAAAATCCAGGTCCAGTCTGGCACCAAGGATTACTCTAAAGGTGATGATTCTTTGATTAAATAGAGTATACATCAGAAAGAGCTACAGAAGATCAGTAACCTGGTCTGTGATCTGTTAAGTCCCCAAGTGTCTTTTTCATCCTAGTCCAACATTCCCATGGCACCTTCTGTGTACCTTTGCTTCCGTCTGCACTGAATTCCTCAAAGGAACAGCCATTGATGCCCAATGCATCGCTTATTGCATTACAGGTTACATTCTCTTCGCTTCTGCAGCATAGAAGCTGACAGATCCTGGTACAATGTGATCTGTGTATCGCAATGTGGCACACTTACTTTGGATTTGGCTTGCTACATGATCCACTCCATTGGCCAAATGCAGGCATCTGTGCAAGAAATCCCTGGACTTCTCATTGACCTTTGCAGTACTCCCTCCAACCCTATAGGCGTTTTCAATTTAAAGCCAGGGCCCTTTGGCAATATTCCTCTTAAAAACTCCTGTAAGTGGCTGTGCATATTTTATTCCACCATGTCTTCTCAATTTTTATATACGACTACTATTTCTTAGGGGCCTATTTTACAAGTTTTTGCCCTAATGAGGATCATTTTGGTTTGTTATTCAAAGAGAGCTGTAGTGTTGGTTAACAGCTGTTAAGAGCCTGCTTATGTTTGGAGTAGGCATTCTTCAGTCTCTAGCCTCCCAATAATGCAGTGATCTGTCGTCTTTTTAGTGATGTCTGCCTCGATCCATGAGGTTTTTATCAAATCCAGTTTTAAGATCTGCAATGCATGCTTTTAAATCCTCTTCAGGAGCAACTTTTCAGTCATGTGCTATCTTTGACAGTAGGGGTAGTGCCCCCTGGAAGTCAGGTAGTTGTACTTATAGTCTTGTGTCCCCCTGCTTTTTTTTTCAGGTATATGTACAGTATCGGGCAATGGGGGTCTCTTCTGGCTCACCGTTGGATCCCATCCCCCAAAAACTTTGGAAAGAGCTGGGTTCTGAGATCTTTCCATTGCTTCACCAGTTGTGTAACCAATCTCTCAGCAGTCGAGTGGTTCCATCTTGTTGGAAGGAGGCGATAGTATCACTTCTCCTCAAAAACCTTCATTGGACCCTAACTGTCCTGGGAACTACAGACCAATCTCCCTTTTACCATATCCAGTAAAGATAGTGGAGCGCCTGGTGAGCGGAGCTTTCTCTGGCTTTTTGGAAGGTAATAACAAGCTGGGGGAAGATCAATTTGGTTTTCGTCCGGGCCATGGGACTGAGACTGCACTGGTTACCGTGTTGGACAATCTTCAGATGCGTGCGGACAGGGGACAATCTGTGACTTCAGTCTTATTTGGCAGGTAGACTGCAGGCTGTCGCTTTGCCTCCTTTTCAATCAGACTTTACCCTCAATGAGCATGGGGTTCCTCAGGAGTCCTCAATTAGTGCGATCTTATTTAATGTTTACATGCGGCCGCTGTTGGATGTCATCAAAGCCAACAATATAAGTGTGGTTAACTACGCCAATGACACTCAATTGATTGTGTCCTTGGAAGGCGACCATGTGGACTCCCAAGAAACATTCCATAAGTGTATGTGTGAAATGGTGTCATGGCTGAGAAACAATGCGCTACGTTTTAATAATGATAATACGGAGATTTTGCACTGTGGGGTGGGCAGAGTGCCGACGGCTTTACCATCCAACTTCTGGCCTATCCCTACAGATGCACCTCTGGTACCTGTGAGCATGGTACACAATCTGGGGGTCAGCTTTAATGAGAAGCTTAACCTGGAATCGCATGTAAACAAATTGGTCAGGAATTGCTATATGCTCATTAGAGGACTCCGTAAGGTACTATCACTATTGCCTCGTCAGGTAAGAGGCACAGTGGTTAGGTGTGTTGTCCTTAGCCGCCTGGATTACTGTAATGCTCTGCTACTGGAGTCCCCGAGTTATTTGATCTCGCGGCTCCAGAGTATCCAGGCGGCGGCAGCAGCAGCAGCAGCAAAGCTTGTCTTAATGAGAACTCTTGGGTCATCAACATCTCGGGCATTAGCTGAGCTGCATTGGCTCCCGGTGAGACAAAGGATATTGTTCAAGTCCTTGTGTATTGCCTTTAAAGCGCTTCACGGATTTGGACCAAAACCGCTCCAGCTTAGGTTTGCATGGTATGCAACTGTACGTAGCCTGCGTTCTTCCGCCGCTAATTTGGCAATAATCCAGAGGATTAAGAGATCCACAATGGGGGGGGACGAGCGTTCGGCGTAGCAGCCGCTCGCCTATGGAATAGTCTCCCCCTGGAATTGAGGCAAACGCAGGATCTGCTGTTGTTCCATAAGAAAGTTCAGACTTGGCTCTTCCCTAGAGTGTAACCAGCAGGCCAGCTTAGTTTCTGCAACTTGCTCTTTACCTTCTCTTTTTACTGTGTTTTAGCGCCAGGATGGTACAATGTGATCTGTGTATCGCAATGTGGCACACTTACTTTGGATTTGGCTTGCTACATGATCCACTCCATTGGCCAAATGCAGGCATCTTTGCAAGAAATCCCTGGACTTCTCATTGACCTTTGCAGTACTCCCTCCAACCCTATAGGCGTTTTCAATTTAAAGCCAGGGCCCTTTGGCAATATACCTCTTAAAAACTCCTGTAAGTGGCTGTGCATATTTTATTCCACCATGTCTTCTCAATTTTTATATACGACTACTATTTCTTAGGGACCTATTTTACAGGTTTTTGCCCTAATGAGGATCATTTTGGTTTGTTATTCAAAGAGAGCTGTAGTGTTGGTTAACAGCTGTTAAGAGCCTGCTTATGTTTGGAGTAGGCCTTCTTCAGTCTCTAGCCTCCCATTAATGCAGTGATCTGTCGTCTTTTTAGTGATGTCTGCCTCGATCCATGAGGTTTTTATCAAATCCAGTTTTAAGATCTGCAATGCATGCTTTTAAATCCTCTTCAGGAGCAACTTTTCAGTCATGTGCTATCTTTGACAGTAGGGGTAGTGCCCCCTGGAAGTCAGGTTGTTGTACTTATAGTCTTGTGTCCCCCTGCTTTTTTTTTTCAGGTATATGTACAGTATAGGGCACCTGGCCGATATCTAGTAAAGCGGAGTCACATGGAGGCAGCAGCATTTTTTCCATAGATTCCTTTCCAGTTGTCATCTGACTTGCGTTTTACATAGTCTTATTTTAGCTCGAAGCAGTAGTGAGAGTATTTATTTGTATTTGAGGTGTTTTATATAACGTGAACATAACCTGTCAGGGTATCAGAGCACTGTACAAATAGCAAACAAGTCATACATATGGATTAAGAAAGCTATCAGTTATAAGCAAGCAACAGGACAACTGCAAAGTAACCATTGGTTATGTAGATTCATGCTTGATGCTGGAGGAGCAGAAATAGGAATAGTAAGCATAGAAGATGGCTTTAATGTAACTTTGCACATAGTAGATGTCATCATTTTCACTTTTCAAAGCTGTCAGTTACTATCTATCAGTGTTTGTTTTGATTAGGCATGCCATTAATCAGACAGGCTTATCACCTTCGGTATGGTGATGAGATGTATATTTTCAAGTCTAAACACCTTTGTCTCTCCAGTAATGCAACGTACTACTTTTTATGCTCTAGTAAGGAGGTTATAAATAAGCGCTCTTGAACATCTTTTTTGTACTAAAATCACAAAACTTACTTTCTTTGCAACATGTATATCTCCTCCCTACGATGCATGCGTTCCTTACTTAGACCTATTTTGATGTACAAGCATCTGACCATGATCTTAACAGCTTCTCACTCTATGCTTGCCTCGCCCATTGAGTCAGCATTCTCTTTGATATAATTTACGATGATATCTCATCATATTTTGAAGGCCGGTTTATGTAATGCAGATGGTTGTAATCTCAAAGTCAAGATAAAAGTTAGCGACCTTCACCACGAGAATGAAAGCAATAGGGAAGAAGTGATCAAATTTTGTTATCCCCAGGTATTCTACGTTAATAATCAAGGCCGCTAAATGATGGTGGCGAGTGGAAGGTTTCTGCAACTTAGTGTTCACATCTTCTCAGATGAGGACCAGTCTGCCCACGTCTATGATCTATTTTTTGCTAAGGAGTCCCGAAGGCCCTTCCTCTGGGCTACTCATCTTGGCCTGCGCTGCGTCCGGGCCTGCCATGGGTATAGCAGTTTAGTTCACTCAGGACTGCCATTTTAATCACATGCATCATCCCAAAGGGTCATTCCTGAAGGATTTGCTGCATTTCATAAAGCCCCCTGGGCTGTCCACACCTACTACAGTAGTCTATCTCTCTGGTCCCACTGTTTCTGAATATTGAACCTTCTTTTGCCAGCAACAAAATCCCTGTTCAGCAGTTTGTGTGGTGCAGCCAGACTCCACCGCCTGGTCTCGAATAGCTTTTCAGGGTTCCCTGAAGAATTCCCATGCAAAATACAACAACGCAACTGTTGAGAGCACTTACGTGGGGCACTGTATTTCCCTGGATGCTATCCTACAGCAACTCGATCTTGAGCTGAATATCAGGAGCCCATTTATTTTTAGACTACTTTCCAGTTTATCGGCACAGAAGTACATCCAGTCCTTCTCAAAGGCTCTAGTATTTCATAACTGTTGATAGACAACAGCTTTAGCATTACCCTCTCTTGAAATTTTCTAACTGAGACACCACCTGTAAATTTCTAATCTTCCCACCCCATTTATGTTTAAAATTTCTTTATTGAATTTTGTGCATTCAACAAATACAATGACCACAAAGACGAAATATGCATTATTACATCCCCCCCCATGTGGGAGAAGCGATAAAACTATTAACTAAACAACCCCAACATCTTTCCCCCTCCCCTCGTCCCTCCCCCTCCCCCGTATGCATAGCGGCAAGGCCTTTTATGCCATATCCTGTGGGACCGTATGCATGTGGTCAGTAAGGCATTGTAGTCTCAAATATCTAGGGCAGGTGAGTTCTTTAAATTCAGAGGATAGTAGCGATAAAAAGGTTTTCCAAAGGGCAGGGAATGAAGCACTCTTATCGATAAGTCAAAGGGAGATCGGATCCATGTCAAGAATGTACCACATTCGCTACAACCATCCTGTTTGAGTGGACAGACAGCTAGTTCCCCACTGTGCAAGGATGTTTTGGAGAGACGGCCCCAGGGCCAGTGCATTTGGCGACCCCTGCGTGATTTGAGAGGGAACATGAGTGTTTGGTAAACCTAAGAGAATGTATGCTGGGAACCAGGGCAGTTCAGTGTTAAAGTGAGTCTCTATCTCCTAAAGTATCTGCACCCAGCAGGACTTTAATAGAGGACAATAACACAGTAAGTGCCAGGTAGGCCGCATCCGCACCAGCACAAGGGGTCTTTCGTTGGTCTGCATTTGTGGAGTCTGACAGGAGTGAAGTACCAATAAGGTATTTTAGTAGCCGTCTCTACGCTAGCCACGTTACGCGCAGTATTCTTAGCTCTGTAATAAATGTCCTCCCATTCTAGCTGGGTAAGTGTCCGTTCTAATTCTAGTTCCCATCTCTTTTGGCTCGGCGACTTGTATGGTGTTGGGGCCTGTCTTATTAAGCAATATAACTGCAATATGAAGTGGGCGTCGTTAGCTTTGGACAATAGCCACTCCTCAAATGTGGTAAGGTGACGCTGCACCAGCGGAAGGTGCATGACCCAGTGTCTTATTTGTTGATAATTAAATCGTTCTGATTTGGGGAGCCCCTGTTGGTTTCGGATATCTTCAAAAGAAAGCGGGCCCTCTTCATCGAAGAGGTGTAAGATCGATCTGCTTCCCTCCCTTGTCCACCATGTAAAGGTCTTTGCGTCCATCCCCGGGGAGAAGGAAGTGTTTTCTACAACTGGAGTCAAGGGGGATGGGAAGGTGGTGAGGTTCCTTTTCACAGCTATTTTATCCCAAGCCTTAAGAGGGGCTCTCGTTACAAACGAGAGAAAGATTCTTAGGCCTGGCTGCTTTCAGCAGGAAAGGAATCTGCCATAGTGACCGCCCAGCCAGTGCCCTGTCTATGAATTGCCAGTGCTTTTCAGTCTCTGAGCGTGACCATTCCACGAACGCCTTGATCTGGGCCGCCCAATAATAGTCCTGGAGGTTTGGGATCCCAATACCCCCTTCTCCCAGGGGCCTGTAGCTTAAGTTGCACCGCATTCTAGGTCTCTTGCCCGCCCAGATAAAGGATTCTAACATCTGCCGAAGCGTACGTATCATGCTCGGGTGGTTCCAGTGGAAGTGTCTGAAAGAGGAATAATCTCTTCGGCAAAATAGACATTTTAATAGACGCTATCAGGCTGAGCCAAGACTGCGCATGTGGTCTCAATCAGCGCAAGTCATCTCTGACCTGGCGTAGCAAAGCGGTGTAGTTTAGGGTATGGTGTCGTGTAATGACAGGGAAAGCTGAATTCCTAAGTAGGGGATTGCTACTGGGGCCCATTGAATGGGGTGTGCGTCTCTCAAAGAATTATGTGTGGGGTTGACGCTCTAGTCTTTCTGCCTACAACCACTATATTAAACACGCTGGAGCGACTGCGTAGCGTGTGGGTGACAGGGCATTAGTCTCGGTCACTCTTCCTGATAGCTCGCTACAGGAAATTTTGCGCTTTGCACCGTTATTGCTGTATTGAAAATGCTGAATTAGTTTAATCTTCTTTTAACTGAAATAGTTTTTTAATCATATCGCGCTAACTTGGTTGTGTTTAAAAAGCCGATCTTTTTGCACTGTGGTAGAATTGTAAACCTCACCTGAACTCCCCCAAATACTTGCCAGCAGCTCAGCGTTCGGCCCCTGCGGTACCCGGAAGTTAGACGGGACCGCACTGCACTGGGGTTGGCACTCTACATCAATGGAGTATGCAAAATGCCTGCTGCTCAATGCCCGCTCTGTAGCCAAGCATAAACATGAGCTAGAAGATCTAATCCAACTCTCTTCACCAGACTTAATCTTTATAACCAAAACTTGGACAGATAGTACCTCCGCCCAGACTGGAATAATGCTATACCAGCAGGATATGCCTGTTTTTCACAGGATAGAGTGACTGGCAAAGGGGGGGGGGGCATAGCGATTATTTACCTCGATCGGTTTAAAGTACAGATGGAGACGATTTCTGCCCTGCCTGCAGAAGCACTGTGTTTCCGTATAAAGCCAAATAACCTCCAGATCTTTCAGGGGATACTGATCTATCGTCCACCTGGCACCAAAGCGGCTTTTACCCAAGCCCTCCGGACGCTTTTGGAATCATACACTGACTCTCATTCCCTCACAACCCCTTAGAATCTAAAAACAATACAGACACTACCAGGCTGCTAGACAATCTAGAGGCTTTCAGCCTCAACCAACATATAACCGAACCCACTCACCAGGCAGGAAACACGTTGGATGCGATTCTTACAAGCAATCCTGACATCACTCTTACCAGCTTGCTAGCTCTGCCATGGACAGACCACAAGGCCATATATTTTAACCTTAAAACCACTCGGGCGCGCCCCAGAGCACAGGCTAAACCATCTAAGGTATTAATTAGGCGGTGGGACAAACTCAAGGACGGCGACTTTGAGTCGGCCCTCAACCTTTTCCCTGCCATTCTAGAAATTGACAATAACTGGGCAGTCCTGCAGTTCAACGACTGGTTACTGTCAGCAGCCGATAGGGTTGCACCTAAGAAATTAGTGACGATAAAAAGAGTCAAGACATCGTCACCGTGGTACACTCCAGAGCTTAAATGTTTAAAGATCAGTTGCAGAAGAGCTGAGCGTCTCTGGAGGCAAGACTATGACAATCAATATAATCACACCATTTCGAAATACAAGGAGGCAATTATTGCTGCAAAAAAACAGTTCTTTACAACAAAAATAAAGGAGGCGGGCAACTCCACAAAGGAATTGTTCAAATCCGTTAATTTGTTAGCCAAACCTCAACAAGATAACGCTTTTAAGCCTGATCAAACCCTATGCAACAAACTGGCTGGGCATTTTCAAGAGAAGGTGCAAGGAGTTTATAATGATTTCCTAAGTGCCCCAAGACCTCAGGATATGACTATACCCGTGACACGCCCCCATTGTAGGCTAACTTGTTTTCAGCCAATAAATAGTGGGGAGGTACAAAAACTCATGGCATGGCTTTGCTCTGGTCTTGTACGCTGATGACTCTCAACTTGTCATCTCTGTCACAAATCAGCCAGAGACCACAGCAGCCAGGTTCCATGCCTGTCTTACCGAGATTATGGCCTGGATGAGTCAGAGCTATCTGAAAATAAATACAGATAAGACAGAGGTGATGGAGTTTGGGCCGGGCCAGCCGCTGTGGAACCGGTCATGGTGGCCAACCGAGGCCGGAGAATGTCCTCGCCCAGTAGAGAAGGTCAGGAATTTAGGGATCATTTTCGATGACAAACTGAATTTTGGTGCCCAGGTAAACAGCCTTGTTTCATCGTGTTTTTTCCTCCTAAAAATCTTGAGAAAAATGTTTCCATTCATTCCTCAAGAGCTACAAAAGACAGTGATGGTAGCTCTTTCTATCACACTTTAATTTTTCCTGACCTCACGCCCCAGTGCCAAGACGCCTCTGCATTCGAGCGCTATACAAGCATCTAAACATAAACAGGGTTTCAAGCTATGGTTGAGAGCATGTGATTTGTGGACATTTATTTTGAAACCTGTAGCCTGGAAGAATCGCTCCAATTCAGACAACACAGTCAGGAGGGTGGCATGGGGATTTTCTAATGTCACTATTATGTCATCTGCGTAGAGACTAAGCATATGTATATCCACCCCCCCTCCCCCCCCAAGCGAATACCAGAGTAGAGCAGGTTATCGCGAATACGCTGAGCCATTGTTTCCATGTATAGGGCTAAGAGCAGGAGGGAGAGGGGGCAGCCCTGGCGTGTGCCTCTCCGTATGGGGAACGGGGAGGAGGTGTGACCATTTACCAGGACAGTGGCATATGGGCTAGTGTACCCACTGAAAACCCAAGCTATGAATCTCTCAGAGAACCCAAAATGCTGCAACGTCGCCTTTGAATATGTCCAATTTACTCTGTCAAACGCTATCTCAGCGTCCATTGACTAAAGCATTCCTTCAGTATCTAAGCGTTGGGCTTTATCGATTATAGGAAGTATAAGCTTGGTGTTGTCCTCGCATTGACGGTTGGGGACAAAACCTGCTTGGTCAGGGTCGATCAACCCGGGCGGGAGAGGCGACAAGTGAGATGGCAGGATACCCGTGAATAACTTAATATCAACATTTTGAAGGGAAAATGGTCTTTTACAAAGCGCATTGTCGCTTGTCTTTCCCATCTTTGGGAATTGCAATCACTGATGCCCCTAGCTCCCACCCCATTTAGAGGATTTGGAACCACTTCATTGGCGATGAGTCATTGGCAGCAGATCACAGGACGACTTCTTGATGAAGCCCTCCATCTTTAAAGTGGGACTTCTAACACACATTTTCCGGGATCGGAGTATCAAGAATGGCCTCCCCACACAGGGAGGGAACCTCATGCATGTCAGGTCATTGTTTTTTTGTTTTGTTTCTGAGACGCACACAATGCAGAGTTTGTCACCATTATATGGTGTCCAAGCAGACATTAATTTCTGAAGAAAGGATGTGTAATGTGCCAATGTTGTGTCAGGAAATGCTAGGTAGGGCAAATGGTCTGCATTGGATGAGCAGAGGTGGGGGCCTCTGTTACCTCCGCAGCCTAGACAAGTCTATTCCCTGTGCTCTAAAGGACCTCCTACAGGAAAAATGTCCATCAAACATTTGACTTTCAACAAGTGGTTTCATAGTTTGCCGAAGCCAATGGCTTATACCTTCAAGTTAATAACGTTTGCCAGGTTGAGAAATAATTAAATATTTTCTCTCAATCGTATCCCTGTGCAAAAACACAGGACATTCTTATACATATCTCCTAAGCTGTCCTCCACCAAAGTCTGGTTGATCAAAGAGGGCACTCTTTTGTTTAGTTTGTTTCCACAAAAGAACTTCTCAATTAAGTCTGAATACATACTCTTCAGAATGTGGCAGGGAAACCCATTGTTTCAAGCTGCATAGTCTTGGCCTTTGATCTCTGACCTACAAGCCTTTCAACATGTGCACCTAGCTCTTCAATCCGTCTGCCAAATGCTTTTCCCAGGAGTCCATCCTCTGTGTGGCATGCTGGGAACTGGACAGTGGAAATGCACCACTCTTTACCGCATTGTCATCTAAGAGGGGAGTCTTCCTTTGGGGAACATGCAGTATTAATGTAGACAAGATCAGAAGTTGACACTTTTCTCTTTACAAATGGCAGCTATGCACTCTGATCACACACTTCAGCTTTCCCTTGGTCATTACTTTTGCAACTAAAGACAGTTTACCTGTTCTTTTCTGTGTTCTGTGAAGTGACGACGCTTGTAGCTACAGGATCCAAACTTGAAACTTGGCTGTCGCAGGAAAGGCCATCCGAGAGTTGTTGGATTGCCCATTTGTCCGCAAAAATAACTGGAGGAAATTTAGAAAATTAACTACTAAACTTTTGCTTTACTAATACAGGGTCAATCGAATAACACTGGAAGGAGGAGGTCAATACTATTGCTATAGCAACGCAACTAGATTGAAGGCAACTGCAACAATAATTCTGGTTCTGCAATTGATCCTACAAATATCATTTTTCTCTACTCAAGGTAACTCTTGATGCTTTGTGGTTTTACTGTGGACTCTGATGCGGCAAACTAGAGCAAAAACCAGTCATCAGAAGAGCTCGACTTCTTTGTCCTTATTGAGTGGAGCAATGGATTCAGTCAATCATTATTGTAAGTGCTTTTTTGATCATGCAGTACAGATGAAACCTAGGATAGGTGACCTCTACCTTAAGGGTACATACCGGATTCAGCAGAGGATTTGTTGAATTCTACGAAAACATAATTACCTCATGAGGTTTTTTTGTGTGATAATAATTTGTGCTGTCCTCTAAATTTACCATCGCAAACTGCGTTATCTTAAATTAATATATAAAAAGGCCCGATTGTAACCAGTTCACCATATTCCCGTAGTGATTAAAAAAATTCTTTTTTTTTTTTGTTTTATATAGCGCAAACTAGACCCGAGAAATCTGGTATCGGAGCGCTTTACATGATCACCAGTTACGTTCTAGACGGACACATTCATTTTTGTTAGGCACGGGAAGATTAAGAGATTTGCCCAGAATCACAGGATTTTTTAGCGTCATTGCCAAGACTCTAGCCCAGTTCCCCAGTTTCGAGGTCGACCGCTCTAGCCGTAAGGCTACATCCTCTCCCAAAATGGTGATGGTATAGAAACATCTCAAGCATGTTGTGGGAATGATCGACTGTGTGCAACCATCAGAATTAGGAGATACCTTCCAAGTATCAGACAACTGTAGTATTCTTAATATTTAAAAGACATCTAGTCCATGCAGAAATATGTAAGTCAAAGGTGACAGAACTCTCAGACGTAAGATGGAAATGATTTGCTAAAGTATATATAACATTGTGTACCCTGCCTAGAATAACCCCTGTATATCTATAGAAGTTGATGAAGTAATGGAAATAATGGATAGTAGTGAAAATAAGTGCGACCTTCGTCAGGGACAGACCTCCTAATGAAACTGATTAAACTTTAGGTACATGCTACATACTTTCCATTGCAGCGGTATCACAAGCATATAGTATTTAAAATTAAATCTGAAAATTAACCACAGTTTGGGGAATACAAGGTCCGTAGATCATGAACATGCTCATGATCCATCAGAGTAGCGTTTGGGTCTGATGATACATCTGAAACCATAATCGTTAAGTCCCCTTTAAATTAAAGTGTTGGTGACAATCTAGTTAACTACCCCCCATTGGTAATCATGTTAATTCAGTTGCAGCATTATTTGCACCATCAATTGACGTCTTAAATCTTCAATCGATGAAAATGAACGTGCAAATAGATGTAATTAAAATTGCAGTTCAGATGAAGGAGTTTGGTTAAATACTGTTTTAGTCTACATCTGTTATGAACAATGTAGATCTGCAGTCCGAATTTGGAAACCACTTCTTTTGTGGCAACATCATAGACAAACATAGGACTTTACCCAGTGTCCTGCATTCAATGATTGCTGCTTAGCAAACGATACAACAGGAGATGATGGACAGATTAGAGGGAAGATTACTCCAGGAGTGAGCAGAGCATCAAATGAAGAAGGTAGACCTTGAGATGTAATTGAGGACAAATGCAGGTCTAATCAAGACAACAGATCAAAAATTATTTCAACAGATTTTGATGACTTAATTGTTAACTTAACACAGCAAAATGCAGGCACATGACTTAGAAGGTATTATAAACTGACTCAAACCTGCTGTCAAAGATGAGCTGCAGACAGTATCAGAATTCAATGTCGGATACAACAAAGATCCCATTTGAAAATAAGGGAGCAGAGGTTTATGATAAGTGGCTGTCTAGAAAGAACAAGAAAAAGCTGAAAAAAAATGCTAAATGAGACTAATCAAAATAAATCTACTTGTTCAAGGCAGGTGTGGCTGTAGATACACATGCTTTGTATAATCCTGCCATCTAGTGTTGGGTCCAGATGTGTGCAAGTTGTTTTTTCTTCGAAGAAGTTTTTTGAGTCATGAGGTAGAGTGACTCTTCCTCTCACTGATAATGTGCATGGGCATCGACTCCATTGTTAGATTGTTTTCTTTCCACCTTTGGGTTCGGACATGTGTGCCTGCGTTCCGGTTCGACATAGTTATGGTGCTCTATTTTGTTCGCTCACTGTCTTATCCAGTATTGGACCTTTCATAGATTCGGGACCTTCTCCAGTCTCCACTGTGTTTTCTAAGACTCCCTGTCTGGTGATGAAATGGACGCCCGTCCATGTTTGTTCTTGTTGCCATGTAAAATATCCATCAACCGACTTGGACCAGGTATGCAATCTTTGCCTGTCATGAGAACATTGAGAAGCTGATTGTGACGCCTACAGCTCCTTCCGCTCCAAGGAAGCCTTTGAGACAGTCTCGCACGTTTGCTCGAGATGTCACAAAGAAGCATAGAGGACATTCCAGACCTTTTTGGTCTTGACAATGTCAAGCAGGAAGATCATCATCCTCAACTGTTGGTTTAGGAGGAAGAGGCATTCTAGGTCTTTGGCTGTTCCTGATCTGACCTTGAGGGGGACCTGGAGATGGAGGACGTAACTCCTGCAAAGTAGTCAGTGAGTACGGTACCCCCGGCCCCTCAACACCGTTTCTATCAGACAAAAAGACATTCGGCTCCAATGGAGCATCTTACAGAGACCCTCGGTCCACCACTGCCATCCAGCCTTTGTCATCACCAAGCATCTCTTTAGGACAAATCCCCTTTGGGCTGTGTGTCGAAATACCAACCAAAACCGAAACCTTTGGTATCGACCGCTTCGGCCCCCGGATGCCACCTGGAACCTACCCCACCCTCTGTGCTGAGCCAAATTCCACCGTCTACCGCTTCAACGCCGAGCCGAGTACAGTACCGAAACCTGTGTCGCACTCACAAATTTCAAAGCCGACATCCAGGCCTGATTCCCGCAGATCAATCCTCCATCGACTCAAAGAGCAACTGAATGCTAAAAAGAAGCAGGTTGTCGTCCATCCTCATACGAGCCAAATCCTTGCCCACCCTTCGGCACATATTCCTCTACCACCCAAAAGACAGTGTTCGAGGCATATGAGCTGCAGATTACACACTGTGCATAGATCACCATCTGGTGTTGGGCCCGGATGTTTGCAGTTGTTTTTCCTCTTGGAAAGTCTTTGGAAGTCACGAGGTATGTGACTCCTCCTTTGGATCGTATTGCGCATGGGCTTCGGCTCCATCCTCAGATTGTTTTTTTCCGCCATCGGGCTCGGATGTGATCTTCGCGCTCTGGTTCCGAACTGTTTTCAGTTCTTCTGATCGGCGCACAATCCTTCCCTTTCCGCGGTATTATTTAGATCGCGATCTCCACACTCGATGCGACTCCCATTGTTCGAAGTCTCCGATTCCGGTCCTCGACGAAGGCCTTCGGGCCTACCTGAGCTCCGGTCCTGGCTCATGGAAAGGACTCCGTTTAAGAAGTGTCCTCTGTGTGGGTCAAAGTTTCCCCACACCGATCTCCATGAGGTGTGCAACCTCTGCCTCTCCCCAGAACACGAGGCACGAGACTGTCCGGCTTGCAAATCCTTGCGGTCGAAAAAGACCATTCGGGACCGAAGGGCGAGGAGAACCATGGCACACTCGTCTACTGCAATCCCCGACGACATCTTCAGAGAAGGCGTTGATGTTCCCAAAGACCAGCACACCGAAGAGGGCCTCGTCAGCGCCTCCGAAGCCGACGACTCAGATGTCGAGGACATCATTGTGGCACAGAGGGGCGTTAAGTTAAGAAGCACATCAAGCCTTCTGGCAGCTCGGGCTCGAGCCAGCCTGCCGTCTGTGCCGAGAAACACTCCTCCGCACCGGCACCGAAAAAGAAAATGGCCTCCTCTTCCTCCTCCGCGCCGAGCTCCACACCGAAGCACTCTGTGCAGAAGACAAGCACTACCTCCTCGGTACCGACACCATCCCCGGAACTGAGCAAAAAATCCAAAGCCCTCGACACCCACACTTCGAAGCTGAAAGTCATCTTGGAACCGAGGAAACTACCGGACATTTCTATGCCACACAGTTCAAAACAACGAACCGATGCCGACTCCAAGCCTAAAAAACCTACGGCTCCGACACCTTCGGCACCGACGGATCGGCCCCTCACAGAGGAACTATTTCGCCCTGATCCACTACAAAAAACACTTGTCAAAGACACTAAAACTGGACATTTGATGCTCCGCATCAAAAAGAGACCGCTGGACAAGTCTGCCCCAGCTCCACCTCCAAAGAGAAGAAACTTTGCTACCTCCCCCTCCTCCACCTCCGTCTACGACGACACAGGGGACGCACCTCATGACCAACCCACAGGAGACCTCACTCCTACAGGCTCCCCAGACCCATGGGACGACTACAACATCCCAGACGTCCCTAACGTCCCACAGGACGACCTTTACCCTTCAAGACCGTTCCCCCCCCCCCCCCCCCCCCCCCCGGAAGACACTATGGGGTTTAACCAACTGCTCCATACGGCTGCTGCACACTACCACGGAGTTGATCTCTATACAGACCCCGTGGAGGAGGACTTCCTCCTAGATACCTTTGACACTACACACAGGGCCACTTCCATTCTGCCCATGCTTAAAGGAGTCATCAAACACGCGCCAGAGGTCTTTAAAGACCCGGTCAGGGCCAAGGCCATCAACTCTCGCATCGAGAAGAAGTATAAGGCCGCCCCTACAGACCCCACCTACATCAGAGGGCCCGCACCACTAGACTTCCTAGTAGTGTCCACTGCAAGGAAACGTGCAAACTCCCAGACATCAGGCAAGGCACCACCACCTGATAAGGAGTCCAAACTCCTAGACGCCTCTGGCAAGCAAAGTGCATCCCAGGCTGCCAACATTTGGCGCATTGCAAACACCCAAGCGCTTTTGGCACGATACGACAGGGCATATTATGATGAACTAGAAGCCATAATGCAATACCTCCCTGAAAAATACAAGAATAGAGCCAACAAGCTAATCCAGGAGGGTAAAACCATCACCAACACCTCCATTCGCTGCGCCCTCGATGTCGCTGACACCACCTCTAGGGCAATTAACACCAGCGTCCTCCTCCGTAGGCATGCCTGGCTACGAATTTCGGGTTTCAAACCGGAAGTGCAGGCTTCCATCCTCAACCACCCCTTTGACCAGGAACATCTGTTTGGCCCAAACGTTAACGTTGCCCTTGAAAAAATGAAAAAGGACACCGATACGGCAAAGTCTATGGGAGCCTTACAGTCGCACCCTCCCAGGTGCTCCTTTCGCTGCTCTTCCTTTCGAAGCACCTCCAGAGGCTACTCCTCAGCGCCTCCACTTCCTATAAAGCCCCTACACAATCTACCTTCACTAGGGGTTACCAGAGAGGCGGCTACAGGAGTAACAACAAAAAGGCAGAGGGAAAACTAACACCTCCCGCTCTGCCTCCACCCCTGCCCAATGACTTCCTTCCACTCCCCCCAGACCATCCCACTCCAGTCGGGGGCAGAATCTAAAATGTAAATTGTAAATTTGATACTTGTATAGCACACTACTCACCCGCAAGGGTCTCAAGGCGCTTGTACGAATACCGCTGTGGAACCCATCCTGGCTTTCCCTGTGAGGTGTCCATTCCTGGGCACCCCCAAGGTGGAGGCCAGGCATCCTTAGCGTTGTGGGGGCTGTTGTGGAGATTAAGCAAGCTATTGCCCAGAGTTGCAGAGTGGGACTCCATGATTGGAATAGGCACCGAGGCGAGAATTATCAGGTCCGTGGAATTTTGAGCCCAAGACCC
Organism: Triturus cristatus; assembly: GCF_964204655.1. Classification (NCBI taxonomy): domain Eukaryota; kingdom Metazoa; phylum Chordata; class Amphibia; order Caudata; family Salamandridae; genus Triturus; species Triturus cristatus. Next base: position 619,634,614 of record NC_140583.1, on the reverse strand, counting down.
GCCGAGACGGGGCATTGAACCCTGGTCCCGGGCTAGACCTCTGCATCGGGGTCTGCCGCTCTAATCATTGAGCCACACTTCTCCACCAATTTCCTTCCTGTCTGGACTACGATCACCTCAGACAAATGGGTAACACAGATAATTCGGTCAGGCTACTTCCTCGAACTAACATCTACCCCCCCAAACATTCAACCCAAACAGCGCCCAATGTCACAGGAACATTTGTCACTTCTAAAGCAGGAGGTAATCTCCCTCCTACAAAAGAGTGCGATAGAACTAGTTCCTGCCCACCAACAAAATATGGAAGTTTACTTCCTATATTTTCTCATACCAAAAAGGGACGACACTCTAAGGCCCATCCTGGACCTCAGACCCCTAAATCACTATATACACTCGGACCATTTCCATATGGTCACACTCCAGCAGGTACTTCCCCTGCTCTCCCAAAACGACTTCCTTGCCACCCTAGACCTCAAGGACGCCTATTTCCACATTCCCGTTCACAAAGCTCACAGAAAGTTTCTCAGGTTTGTAGTGGACGGTCAACACTATCAATTCAAAGTGCTCCCATTCAGAGTCACCACAGCACCGCAAGTGTTTACTAAGTGCCTAGCTGTAGTGGCAGCACACCTGCGAAGACAACACATCCACGTCTTCCCATACCTAGACGACTGGCTAATAAAAGCCAGCTAATACAACCAGTGTGTACAACACACTCATGCCACTATCCACCTACTCCACGAATTGGGCTTCACAGTAAACCACACAAAGTCCCATCTGCAACCGTCCCATGTAAAACAATACCTCGGTGCCACCATAGACACCTCAAAAGCGCTAGCCTACCCCAGTCCTGCCAGGATAGCAAGCATTCAAGCTCTACGCGCCAAATTTCAACCGGAACACACTCTTCCAGCTCGAGTGTTCATGCAACTAATAGGAATGATGGCCTCTTGCATCTTCATAGTACCTCACGCAAGACTTCAGATGCGTCCTCTCCAAGAGTGCTTATCGCGCCAATGGAACCAGGCCCAGGGTCAATTGACAGATCTGGTGTTGGTAGATGGTCGTGCCCATCGCTCTCTGCAGTGGTGGACCACCAAAAACCTTTCCAAAAGGCGACCGTTCCTGGAACCGGTTCCTCAGATAGTACTGACAGCGGACGCATCGCTCTCCGGCTGGGGAGCTCACCTACTACATCACACCATGCAGGGCAGATGGACACCTCAACAAAAGTTACTCCACATCAACCATCTGTAGTTACTAGCCATATTCTTAGCCCTAAAGGCCTTTCAAACACAGATATCAGGCAAGGCCGTCCTAGTCCGCACAGACAACATGACAGCCATGTACTATATACAAAAACCAGGGGGCACACACTCTCCGCATCTCTCTCAGCTAGCACAGAGCATATGGAGATGGGCCATACCCAAAAAAATCTTTCGCCTAGCCCAACATGTCCCAGGAGTCCAAAACACTATGGCCGATCTGCTGAGCAGACAAACCCAACAGATCCATGAGTGGGAACTCCATCCACAAGTTCCTCACCCGTACTTTCAAATGTGGGGTCATCCACAGATAGACCTTTTCGCCACCCACGAAAACGCCAAGTGCCCAAGCTTCGCCGCCAGGTATCCACACACATTGTCCAAAGGCAATGCGATATGGATGAACTGGTCAGGCAAATTTGCTTACGCTTTTCCGCCTCTCCCACTCATTCCATTAGTGGGGCACAAACTACAACAACACTCCCTCACTCTCATCCTAGTAGCTCCAACTTGGGCCAGACAACCGTGGTACACCACACTGCTGGAACTATCTGTAGTAACGCACCAAAATTTACTCCTCTCTCCACCACTTTTAACCCAGAACCATGGAGAGATCAGGCACCCAGACCCAGCTCAGCTCAACCTTGCGATCTGGCTCCTGAAATCCTAGAATTCGGTTATCTGAATCTTCCTCCTGACTGTATGAACGTCATTAGAGAAGGTAGACGACCTACCACTAGAGCTTGCTACGCAGCCAAGTGGAAATGTTTCGTGGTTTATTGTCACAACAATAACTTCAATCCCCTAGATGTGTCCATTAAACACATCATATGCTGTTTACTACACCTACAAAGATGCATTCTAGCCTACACGTCTATTAGACTGCACCTTGCAGCCATAGCAGCTTATCTACAAAACAGGCAACTTCTATCACTCTTTGGAGTACCTGCCATTAAAGCCTTCATGGAAGGCCTCAAAAGAATAATTCCCCCCAGAGTGCCACCCTCACCTGTGTGGAACCTAAACATCGTTCTCACAAGACTCATGGGGCCTCCCTTTGAACCTCTGCACAAATGTGAACTTCAATTCCTAACATGGAAAACTGCTTTTCTTGTAGCCATCACTTCCCTCAGAAGGGTCAGTGAGATACAAGCACTCACCATTCAGGAACCCTTTCTGCAAATGCACCTTAACAAGGTTATTCTCCGCAGTAATCCAAAATTTCTCCCTTTCACCTAAACCAATTTGTGAAACTACCCGTATTCTTCTCGCAGCCACAGACCATTGCAGAAAGAGCTCTCCACACATTAGATGTCAAACGAGCCTTACTCTACTACATCGAGAGAACACAACCCTTTCGTAAGACCAAACAACTGTTCGTGTCTTTCTCACCACCACACAAAGGCAACCCCATCTCCAAATCTGGGATAGCTAGGTGGATTGTTAAATGCATACAGATTTGCTACCACAAAGCAAAACAAACGCTGTCTGTTCCCCCTAAAGCCCACTCTACACGTAAAATAGGAGCTTCCATGGCTTTTCTAGGGAACATCCCATTAGATGATATCTGCAAAGCAGCTACATGGTCTACACCGCACACTTTCACTAAACGCTATTATGTAGATGTGCAAACTAAGCAACAAGCTATTGTGGGCCAGGCTGTACTCAAAACATTGTTTCAAACCACTGCAATAGATACTGGTGGTCGCAGCTAGGAGCGAGTACTGCTATATAATCTAAGCACAGTGTGTAATCTGCAGCTCGTATGCCTCGAACGGCAAATGCTACTTACCAGTATGCATCTGTTCTTGGCATGTAGAGCGGCAGATCTACACACGCCCACCCGCCTCCCCGGCTACCTTTATCTGTTCCAGTTTATCTTATTTAGATACAGCACACATGGGCATCTTCACTGCTTATTACTACGCTCCATCATTTCCCTGCTGGCAAAAAACAATCTGAGGATGGAGCCGAAGCCCATGCGCAATACGATCCAAAGGAGGAGTCACATACCTCGTGACTTCCAAAGACTTGCCAAGAGGAAAAACAACAGCAAACATCCGGGCCCAACACCAGATGGTGATCTATGCACAGTGTGTAGATCTGCAGCTCTACATGCCAAGAACAGATGCATACTGGTAAGTAGCATTTGCCTTTCTGTCCAGGAGGCTCTAGACATGCTGGTTCCTGAAAAACATCGCAAAAAGTCAGACAAGGCCACCAGTCCCTCTCCACCACATTATGTAGCGGACCCACTGGATATTTCACCTCAGGGGTCTCCACTTTTTGATAAAGCTGGGCATGGTGGGTGACAGGACACTTTTGGTACTCCACCACATAGTGACCCCTGGGATAGCTATGACCTATAGCCACCAAGGGACCCATACATGAATTTCTAGATCGCCTGCCCGAGCTTCTCCTCCTGATGATTCTACATCCTATCGGGAGCTTATGGCTGCCTCTTTCAAGTGGAACTCCATAAAGAGCCTTTGTAAGAAGGTTTCTTCTTCAAAACACTTTTTTCCCACTCACAAATGGACACAAAATCTACCAATGCTCATGGGCATGCTTATACATACAGAAGACCATTTTAATGACCTTGTTAGAGCAAGGGTTATAGCACTCAGAGTGGATAAAAAGTATAAGGCCTCCCAAGCTGATCCCTCATCTACATCTGAACAGATTGCACCAAACTCCCTGGTTATGACCACCGCTCTGAAGCGTACATACCCACCCGCCAGTGGAGAAGCCCCACCACCCGATAAAGAAAGTAAACATATAGATGCGGCAGGGAAACGGATGAGATCACAATCAACCAACCATTGGCGTATCGCCGTCTTGTAAGGTACTATTGTGCTCACTGAGATGAGACGAAGGATCTTCTCCTATATCTCCCGGAGCTGCACAAAAAACCGGGCCAAGAGCTTGTCTCGGAAGGCAAGCTTATATCAAACACCTCCAACCGCTGTGTCTTAGACACAGCTGACACTGCAGTCAGAGGAATAAATACTAGCATCCTATTGTGAAGGCATGCATGGCTCTGTATTTCTAGATTCAAACCAGAGGTTCTGCAAAATCTGCTGAACTTGCCAATCGATAAGGAACATCTCTTTGACCCTCAAGTGGACCAAAGAGAGAACATTGAAAAAGTCATGGAGACTGCAAAGGCAATGGTGGCTCTCCAAACACCTACTCCCTGTGGGTCTTTTCGCCGTTCCAACTACTGAGGAGATTCCAAAACAACCTCCTCTGACACTCCTACCAATGCAATCAGGGTCAACATATCCCCCTCTGGGTTATTTCAGAGGGTCCTATAGAGGTAACAATTCCAGTGGTAGAGGAAAGGGTACTTCACCATGCAGAGCTACACCCACCCCCAAGCAGTGACTTCCCTCTATTACCTCCCGACCACATAACACCAGTGGGAGGTCACTTACATAATTTCCTATGCACGTGGCAAACACATGACCAGTGGGTGTTGAACATTAGCCAACACATCTTTTATATGAAGCTCATTACCAAACCTCCCTATATTCCACCTCGTGAACACAGGCTATCATTGTAACATCAAAAACTACTCAAACAGAAAATCAAAGCTCTGCTCTAAAAGGAGCTATAGAACCTGTTCCTATACGTCAGAAGAGTGCAGGAGTGTACTCACTTAACTTACTAATACCCCAAAAAAGGACAGCTCCATGCGGCCACTTCTAGACCTCAGACCCCTAAATGAGAACATCTACTAAGAGCACTTCCACGTGGTAACCCTACAAGATGTGATCCTGTTGCTCCAACAGGGCAACTTTATGCTATACTAGACCTAAAGGATGCCTATTTTCACATACCAATACACTGAACACATCGCCAATATCTCAGGTTTGTGGTGGGTGGAAACCATTATCAATTCAAGGTCCTCCCTTTTGGTGTCACCACTGCACTTCGGATATTCATCAAGTGCCTTGCAGTGGTAGCTGCTTATGAGGCAAATCCCCATATTTCCATATCTGGACAATTGACTTATCAAAGCAAACACTCAACAACGGTGTCAACAGCACCCTCTGGTCACAATTTGAGAAGTTGGCCTGGTATATGATGTCCACTAATCAAAGTGTGCACCTTGCACCAGTCCAAATAACCCTTATGGTGATTTAAGAGGTCAAAGATAATCTTAGAAAGCTATCCAAGGGTAGCTGTGAAGAGCAGCCTTCATTCTTAGTCTTGAAGGAATGTTAAGCAGCTTGTTTTACCAGAATGCAACCTTATTATATTAGTTAAATGAAAGGAGAACCACACAGTAGTTATAAGAATATATATTTATTATTCTAACACACCTTAAATACCTCACAGTATCTGCTACATGCAGATAAACACAAAGCACACAATAGTGTAGCACAGAAGCAATCATAAGTAGCACTAATACACAGTGGGCTCCCAGGGGAGGCCAACCCATATACTAAAATAGTGGTATAAGAGCGACGACTCGAGTCAAGACAGTGTCTAGAGAGTGTAGAATCGCTGGGACCCCAGGGAACCACCCAAGTTGAGTAAGTAGGGACCCGACGGAGGACGGGTGCAGTGTGAGAACGTGCGATTCAATGGGAGAGTCGCAGTTGCAATTTTAAAGTTTAAGGACCCTTCCCAGTGGATTACAAGGAAACCCTTTCCAACATAGAAGGTTGGAGAGCCACCCTAACCCATGTATACCAAAGTACCAGAGTTACCTATCCCAAGGAAGCCGGGTGCATAGGGCTGAAGTGGCGCCGGAAACCGCGGTCGTTCTCAATGGGAGTATTCAACGGAATGCCACTGCTGGAAAGAAGAAAAGTGTCTGGTGGAATCCGCAAGTGGAATCTTGATGGAAGTAATCAGAAAGCAGCGGGGACAAAGTCTGGGTCACTCAAGAGTGACCAGGGGCTCGGTAGATGAATGCCGAAAGATTTTGGGTTCTTCAGGTGTGAAGAAAGAGTCATTGACTCTGCAGCTGCAGGGACCAGGAGACGTCCAGGACGCCCAGAAGCTGGATACGAGCTGTCCCACGAAGGATGTCAAGTGCTGAGGGGTTGGTGTCCTGTGGGAGCACCAACAAGCCTTGGCAACAGCAACATATGAAGGTCAGAGAAGGTTATGGTCTGGCCCAGCAAGGACCAGGGGACTCACCACAGCAAGGGTAATCGGGGCAGGCCTGGAGTAACCAGGGGAGCCCAAGAATATCCGTGCTGTCCCTCATATGGACCCACAGGCCAAAGGCACAGGAGTTGCGAGGGGAACCTCTAGCAGTTTCACAAAGTAACAGCTTGCAGGGCACAGAATGCGAGGAGGCTGAAGTCATTTGTACGAAATGTGCGCAGAGGTTGAGGCTATCAACAGCCCTATGCACGAAATTGGGAACACCAACGAGCTTATGCACTTGCAAATGTACGCGGTGCACAGGTGTTCGGGTTATGCGGTCCCCACAAGGGATACTGGCCTCAAACTTGGTAATAATAATACGGAATTTTGTAAAGCGCGAACAGCTACCTCACACGGAGGTGTCCCGGCGCTGCAAGAACAAGATAATTTTGACCAAGAGGGCTAAAAGATGTAGTCAACTAGCGTGGTTGAGCGAAAAGCCAGGTTTTCAGCATGCGCTTGAAGCATGCCTCGGAGGGGGCCTGTTGAAGAGCAGGGGGCAGGGTGTTCCAGATTGTTGCCACATTGGCCGAGAAAGTGCGTCCTCCCAGCCGTGCTCTTTTTGCTCTAGGGACTGCAATCTGAACACGGTTGTTGGATCGTAGGGAGCGAGCTTGGGTGTATCTAGGCAGTCGGGCTTTCAGATAGTTTGGACAGGTGTCATACAGTGATCTGAAGGCCAATGTAAGTGCCTTGAATTTTATTCTGTTTGCTACTGGTAGCCAATGAAGGGAGAGAAGATGCGGAGAGACTGAGTGCTTAAAAGGGATCCGCATTAGTAGTCTCGCAGCCGCATGTTGGACCAGTTGTAGTCGCTGTATAAGGTATTTTGGTAAGCCCAGATACAGGCCGTTGGCGTAGTCCAGCCTTGATGTCTCTGTGGCATGGATAACTGTTTTTCGGCAGCTTACAGGTAAGAGTCGCAGAATCTTACGAAGATTCCTCAGCTTACACAGGCAGCAACCAACTATTTGCTGGATGTGTGATGCAAAGGACAGCCTGTCATCCCACCGCACTCCCAGATTTTTTGCCGAGTGGCTGGGCGAGGGGGCTTGTCCCATCTCTGCCGGCCACCAGAGATCAGGTGGAGGAGGTGGACTGTTGCCGAAAAAAATCACTTCAGTCTTGTTGGCGTTAAGTTTTAGTTTATTTGTATTCATCCAGCAGGCCACATCTTGGAGACAACCCTTGAAACTTGAAAAGGACGCCTCCGACACTTCTGAATACGGAAACACCAGTTGGGTGTCATCGGCATATGAAATTGCCTTGACCCCCCAGTTGGCAATCAGCGTGAAGAGTGGAGCCAGGTAAATATTGAATAAAAGTGGGCTAAGAGCCGATCCCTGGGGAACACCGCAACTGAGCGCCTTAGGTGTTGAAGAGACCGTCCCTAACGCCACCTTCTGTGTTCTCTGGGTCAGATACGACTGTATCCACCCTAGTGCCTGGTCCTGGATGCCTAACTCCGCTAGACGTGACAGCAGTTTAGCATGGTCGACCGTATCAAAAGCGGCCGACAGATCCAGGAGCACCAGCATCGCTGAGTCCATCGAACACCTCACTGACTCCGCCACCTCAATTAGAGCTGTCTCAGTGCTGAAGCCGGGTCTAAAGCCTGATTGCGTCTCGTGTAGTATATTATTATCTTCAATAAATTTATTCAGTTGGCGCTGGATTAGTTTCTCAAGCATTTTGCCTGGGGCTGCCAGCAAAGAGATCGGACGAAGATTGCTAAGGTCCTTGGGGTCCCCATTTGGTTTTTTCTTTAGCGGGAGGAGAGTGGCGTGCTTCCAGATGTTCGGGAATACCCCGGAAGAGATGGACCTATTCCATATTTGCTGAAAGGTGGGAGCCACAAAATCAGCTATGGTGTTCCAGAGTTTGGGAGGGCAGGGGTCGTCAGGAGATCCTGACTTACATCGGCTTAGTTCTTGCGTAACCGCGTTTAGAGCTATCGGCTCAAATTGTGTCAAGGTAGCGCCTTTCGACATTTTATCGGCCAAGTCCATTTTTACCGTTTTCTTCTCTGGTCCAAAGGACTCATAGACTTGTTTAATTTTTGAGTTGAAGAAGTCAAAAATGTTGTTGCACAGCGTGGTTGTTGGGGGGACCTCCCTCTCAATACACCTAGGTTTAAAGAAAGACTGTACTATTTTAAAGGTTTCTCTGCTCGAATGTTCAGCTTGTTGAATAGCATCAGCGTAGAACAGTTTTTTTGCCTTTCTAATGGCTTTGTGTAATTTTTTGGATGCTTCCTTGTATCGGGCTTTGTCTAGGGGTTCATAATTTAGCCTCCAAAGCCGCTCCAGCCTTTTGCAATCAGATTTTTGTATTCTGAGGTCCTGCGAAAACCAGGGAGCGGATGGAGAATCTCGCTTGGATATAGCGTGTGATGCTGGTGCAATGGATGACACCATATTTCCGACCCAGTCATTAAGTAGCTGTGCGTCAATGTCGACATTTGAGGTGAGGGTAGGTGTGCTCTGGACAAGAACTTGTCCCATCGCAGCGGGGACTAGCTTCTTCCATTGTCTCTTCATGAAAGAGCACTTGCTAGTTGCAGGTTTGTCAGCCGCTAACTTTAGTTGAAATGGAATCAGAGAGTGGTCTGACCATACCAGCGGCAGCGGTGTTTCTGCCGTCACGTTGTTAATATTAGAAAATATTAAGTCAAGCGTGTGGCCCGCTCTGTGCGTGGGGCCCTTGTTGATGAGTCTTAAATTGGCTGTATATAATGTGGACCTCAGAATTTCTGCAGGGACACATTTCTCCCTATCCATATGAATGTTGAAATCACCAACGACTAGAAATTGAGGGTGAAGGAGGGAACTCTGAATGATAGTATCCATCAAAGTGTTCAGGTGGGACTCTTCTCCCCCAGGAGGGCGGTAAATAACTAGTCCCGCTAGGGATAGCTGAGGTCCCACCTGGAAGCAGAAGTGTAGTCCCTCTAGTCCCTGAATAAGAGTAGGGGTTGAAGATGTAAGTGTGAGCTGTTCTTTCAATATGACAGCCACACCCCCACCCCTTTTTTCACCTATCCGGTTGGAGAGGCATATTTTATACCCGGAGAGTACAGCCAGTGCAATGGCGGTCATGTTGTCCTCATTGAGCCACGTTTCTGTTAAAAACAGCGCATCCCACTGATGCCCTTCCAGTAGCAGCCAGATGTCATCTGCATGTTTAACAAGGGATCTGCAGTTCAGAAGGCCCGCTCTGAGGACTCTGTTGGCTGGTGGCTTGGGTTTAATCAACCCCTCCACCTTCCAACCATCCGGCATTCCTAGTCCTATCCCACACACCCCACAAGCCCGAGGGAGGGTGGTAGTCCCAAGGTTGGTCCTGTGAGCGCAGGCATCAGCCGTGGTGTTTAAAGACCACAGGTTTTCCCGCGACCGCACGATTCTGCCCATATGCTCCTCACCGCCAGCATGTCCGGCCCCGGCCGCGGTTTGGTCGCGGACGGGCGCAGACGGGCTTTCCTTAGGCGCGCCTTTGGCGCGCCATCGTCGCGCCCGCTGCGCTCGTCCGCTGCGCGTCCGGAAGACGCACATGTTAAGTAGGGAGTGAGTGGATAGGAAGGGGCGTGGCCTGGTGTTTGTGGGCGTGGCCTCTGTGTCCCGGAGAATGGCGGCAACACAATCGGGTATCCCATGGCAGCGTTCTCAACTGCAGCGCAGTAGTGCCCAGGGGAGAGTGAAGGTAGGATTTGTGTTTAAAATCACCAAAATACAATCAATTTTTAAAAGCAGCAATGCGTCTCTCCCGGCTTCCGCCTCAGGAGGTCAGGTGTTCTAGGACGCGCTAGCAAATCAGCGCGCTTAAAATAGCCTGATCGGAGGGGGCGTGGCCTGGTGTTTGTGGGCGTGGCCTCTGTGTCCCGGGGAATGGTGGCAACACAATCGGGTATCCCGCGGCAGCGTTCTCAACTGGAGCTCGGTAGTGCCCAGGGGAGAGTGAAGGTAGGATTTGTGTTTAAAATCACCAAAATACAATCAATTTTTAAAAGCAGCAATGCGTCTCTCCCGGCTTCTGCCTCAGGAGGTCAGGTGTTCTAAAAGGTACAGGTAGGAGGACAGATCGACCTCAAGGAGTGTAGGAACCCATCTCCTGTGTTGCTGGAGCCTTCGGAGTCCGTAGGAGCTCAAGGATCAGCAGACCGGTCAGTTGCGTTACGGTGCCTGCAAATGCAGGGGAGTGACACCTTAACCCCAAGGGAGATTCTTTAGTTGTCCTTGATGCTCCACAGGTCCTGCATGGAGCCTGTATGGTGCATGGGCACAGACGATGCTTTGGACGGAGAGGGAGACTAAGTCGGGCCCGGGCCCAGTCGAAGTCCAGAGTGTCGTAGGTCAGTGGTTCAGAATCTTGTCCATGTCGAATCTAGGGTCCTACAGCCAGGTAACCCATTGTGTACCCACTGGAGAGGGTTGGACAGATTCAGGGGACCCTTCCAGGCGAGGGTCAGGACAGTGGGGAGGTTACTCCCATGCCCTTTGTCTAGTTTCGTGCCAGAGCAGGAGCCAACGGCTCCCAGAACTGGTTTGAGCTGGACTGTGCACAGGGACACCAAATGTGCCCCTCGTGCAGACTTTCAGGCACTTTGGAAGTGCACCCACCCAGCTCCAATACACTAAATCCTGTCTGGGAGGTGGTCACACCTCCCTGTGACAGGATGCCTATGGTGCTGCCTTCCTCTGCTCGAGCTTGGCTCAGCAGCAGAAGGGCAGAAATGTCTCTGGTTGGCAGCAACCATTTTGTGCTGTCCGGGTTCAGAAGGCTGGTACTGGGAAGAACAGGGACACACAAAGCTTGCTTCTGAGGGGTGGAATCGTACCTTCCACACCGGTTACTGGTGTGGAGGTATGATTCCAAGGCGTTTGATATCAAATACGACTTGGTTTGTTGCAGCCGTTTTCGAGATAGCATTTTACGCGAGTATATAATGCACCTCTACCTATATATCAGGCTGCATCACCGACAACCCTGGAGAATGGTCTCCGAAGGCTGCAGGGGTGCTCTCCTCATGCAGGGGCACCCTCTCACGTAAAACCCAGCATCCTGCCTTCAGGATTGTCAAGGCCTGCTATATGGGTGACTTTTAGGTTTTAAGTGTAGTGACCTATAGATATAGTAAATCTATATCTAAAGTAAGTGATGCATACACCATCTCACACAGGCTGCACTGGCAGGCCTGTAGTTACATTTTGCATGGCCTCTCATGCTTCAGCTCATGGAAGGCCTTTGGGGTACCTATGCTCTGGGTACATGTGTACCATACACTAGGGACTTATAAGGGTACCCCAGTACCCAATCTGGAGTGTACCGAAGTACATGACATAACATTTTAGGGAGAAAGCAGATGGACTGGGGTCCTGATTAGCAATATCCCAGTCAGACTAGTCAAAAACAATGTAACATCAAGTGAAAAGTGGGGGTAACCATAAGAAGCAGAGCCTACTTTCCTACACAATAGATCTGCTCCATCGCTTACGGTTCACCATCAATTCAACTAGGTCTCATCTTGAACCCCTACAGGTTCAGCCTCATCTAGGGGCTACTCTAAACGCACAAAATAGTCCTAGCCTATCCCAATACTGCAAGAATTCAGTCATTCCATGCATAAATATCCCTGTTTCAACCAAATCACCGACTCAGTCAGAGCAGTCATGTGTCTATTAGGCATGATGGCCTCCTGCATTGTCATAGTACCCCATACATGACTACACATGTGTCCCTTTCAGGAATGATTAGCTCAACAGTGGTCTCAGTCACAGGGTCATTTAGAAGATCTGTTGGTTGGCTCCTGCACTCATCACTCTCTGCAGTGGTGGAACACCAACAACCTATTACAAAGGCGGCCTTTCCTCGACCCTTGTTCGTCACATCACTGTCACAAGGGGCACATCACTAACGGGCTGGGGTGCATACTTACAGGATTTCACAGTACAGGGGCTATGGGAGACCAAATACATGAGTCTCCACATCGACTACCTAGAGCTTCTAGCTGTTCATCTAGCATTGAAAGCCTCCTACCTCACCTGATCGGCAAGGTTGTCCTGGTCCAGATAGACAATATAACAGCCATTTACTTCCTACAAAAAAAGGAGGGACATGTTACCCACAGCTATCTCCCCTATATCAGACCATTTGGCGCTGGGCTCGCCATCACAACATTCATCTGTTAGCAGAGTACCTTCTGGTAACAGACAACGCTTTTGCCGTTCACCAGTGGTAACTCCACCCACAAGTCCTCCTCCCATACTTCACTGATGGGGGTTCCCTCAAATAGATCTGTGCACAATCGCGAACAATGACAAATGCCCAGTCTTCGCCTCCAGGTTCCCACACCCACAATCCAATGGCAATGAACTGTGGATGAATTGGTCTCGGACATTTGCCTACGCTTTTCTTTATATCCCTCTCCATCCATTTCTGGTTCAGAAGCTCGGGCAAATGCCTCTCACACTTGTACTAATAGCTCCCGCATGGGTTTGTCAGCTTTGGTTCACGACTTTACTGGACCTGTCTGCAATTCCCCATGGGAAGCTCCCCAACAGGCCAGTTCTCCTCACTCAGAACCATGGAGAAGTCAGGCACCCAGATCCTAAATCGCTCAACCTGGTGATCTGGCTCCTGAGATCATACAATTCAGATACCTCAATCTCCGATCTATTCTTAAAGAAGCCAGTAGACTTGCCACTTCAGCATGCTATGAAGCGAAGTGGAAAAGATTTGTATGCTACTGTTACTCAAAAAACGTTAATCCCTTTAATGCCACCCTACAAAACATCGTCTGTTACTTGCTTCATTTACAACTTTGTGGTCTAGCATTCACCTCAATAAGGTTGCATCCAGCTGCAGCAGCGAGCTATCTTCATAATAGGCAACACATTTCTTTATTTAAAATTTCAGTAATTAAGGCCTTCACGGAAGGTCTTAAAAGAGTAATTCCACAATGAGTTCCGCCCCACGGAATCTAAACCTTGTTCTTGTATGACTCCCATATCATAATAGGCAACACATTTCTTTATTTAAAATTTCAGTAATTAAGGCCTTCACGGAAGGTCTTAAAAGAGTAATTCCACAATGAGTTCCGCCCCACGGAATCTAAACCTTGTTCTTGTATGGCCCTCCATTTTACCCCCTTCATACTTCCCCCTCAATTTCGCTCTTGAAAGGTGGCATTTTTAATTGCTATTACTTTACTCAGACGTGTTGGTGAGCTCTAGGCATTAACCTTGGAAGAACCCTTCTTCCAGCTCCACAGAGATGGGGTGGTCCTCCGCAGCAACCCCAAATTCCTTCCAAAAGTAGTATCTCAGTTCCACCTCGATGAATCAATTGAGTTACTGTTTTTTTTCCCCTCAACCAGACTCCGTTTCGGAGAGAGCTCTTCATACATTAGATGTCAAGAGACCTCTCATCTACTACATTGATAGGACTAAAACTTTTAGAAACACTAAACATCTGTTTGTTGCTCACCCTCCTCCCCAAACACCTGTGGACGCTGCAGTTCCTTTTTTGTTTTTAATCTGTGCATGAATATCTCTTTAATGCCACTTACTTTGACACGCCGTTCTCACCCATCAGTGGGAAACAATCTAACAATGGAGTCATTGCCCATGCACATTATCACTAAGAGGAGGATTAACTTCACCACTTGACTCAAAAGACTTCTTTAAAGAAAAGCAACTTGTACACTTCCAGACCCAACACGAGATGGCAGGAGTATGCAAAGCATCTGAATCTACAGCACAACATGCCACGAACAGATGCTTACAAGGTAACCTATTCCTTCTTTAGTCTGGCATTGTAAAATATCTTCCACACATGCAGAACCACGAGAGGAATCAACCAACGAAGCATTGCTAAAAATTGATCCAGTTGATCAAGTAGATATTACAAATGGTACATTATTTCCACTTCAATGTGAATCCTGCAGACCCAGTAGCTTCAGAGAAGAGGCCATCAACTATAATAAGAAAAATTATGTCTTTGATCCAATCGGCAAAGAGCAGTATCTTTTTTTTTTTTTTTTTAAAACCTTTATTTGTGCATAGTAAAAGAACAAATACGGGCCTACAACCATCAGGCCGGCCACAATACGGTTGAGCACAGAGACAAACAATACATCCCCTGTGCGTCAAGGTCAAGATTAGCAACGATTCAGGATTCATACACTGGAGGGATCCTTGACACCGGGGGAAGGAGAAGTGAAGGTTAATTTTAAGGTTTTCAAAAAAAATTTTATCGGGAAAAAAAGTCAGTAAAGGATAGAAACAAGGAGATTCGAGTCCGCAAGTCGGCTTCATACACTGGAGAGCAGCAGCATCATTAAAACAGCCATAGAAAATCTCACACAGTAAGGCGATGCAATTAGATAACAGGATCATCACAGTAGTAAATACGCACCCCCTAAAAGCCGCCCCCACTCAATCCACCCCACACCCGGACCCCGAATCGAAACAAGTATAGCGCAGAGACATGAAAGAAAGAGGCCCATAGAACTAAAAAAGAAACAGTAAATTACCCCCCCACCCTACACCAATGCGGAGGCTATGGCCTACCCCCCCCCCCAGCATAGTGCCTGTCGCCCAATGAACCCGAAATATAGACGAGAGAGAAAGTAGGAATAGAGTAAAGAAACTAAGAGAAGAAAGAAGAAAGGAGGCGGGGAGGAGCCCACGTATCCTCAGGAGCGCCCGACACCACCGGCCAACCAAGCCTCCACACACTGAAACCCCACTACACCCAAAGGCGGTCGTGGGAAGATAGCATGTAACACCACGGAAATGAAGGCAGACAGATCGCGACGAGTGCGCACAACATAAGTAGACAATTCCAGTCCCAGTCCAGCCCGGCCGTGAAGCCATGATGATAGAAAGTAATCTAGCCCTGGCCCGATCGCGGGCGTACGATTAGACCCGCCCCCTCGTGAATGCCCCGCATCCCGAACAGACAAAGACAATATGGCCACTTGGGAAAAGATGGAGAAGTAGAGTCACAAAATGGCCGCCGATCATCTATTGAGGTCCCCTTGCACACCATATAAAATCCAGACCTGGCTTGTAAAGTACATGAGTTCCACATAAAAGGAGTCGTAGGCCACCGTGAACAGTTCCTCGAGGTCGCCAGGTGTAGTTCAGCTGGAAACTCCTGCGGGCACGGTGAGGCAGGCAACAACAAAGCAGGCAGCAATGACCGGGGAAACAAAGTATCTGCCATTGAGCAGGAGAGCGATTGATCCTGAGCGCCGGGAAAGCCAAATGCAGACACCAGTGTAGCACCGTTATACCCAGTCGTTGCTTCCCCGCAGGAGGACCACAGCACTGGCAGACTCACGTCTTGTTGATCACAAACGGGGCGCTCACGGCCCGCAGCAGACAGTGTAGAGTCGAACCGCTCACTCAGCGTTTGCAAGCCGACACACAATTGCAGACGAAAGTCCCGCAGGGCAGCCAGAACGGAGCCGTATGTCAGCGGAAGCTGCGTCCCCCCAACGGCAGCAATCCGGGACGGCACTGGGGAGCTGGAGTCTGGTAGAGGGAGGGCGAAGCGGGCAGCGGGCGAGACCGGAGCATCACCCCCCAGCAGCGAGCAGGCAATCAGCGCCATGTTTTACCGTTGAACGGTACCGTGGCCAGGGGGGGGATCGTGACAAGGAGGCAATTCCCAA
The DNA here is from genome assembly GCF_964204655.1 of Triturus cristatus. Taxonomy (NCBI): domain Eukaryota; kingdom Metazoa; phylum Chordata; class Amphibia; order Caudata; family Salamandridae; genus Triturus; species Triturus cristatus. Next base: position 619,618,504 of record NC_140583.1, on the reverse strand, counting down.
CAGGTCTGCGCCGCAACAGGTGAAAGCCAGCAGTCTCTTCCCCTCCCTCAGGCTCTCTTTGCAGCCGACTAGACCATAGAAGAAGGGGGTCTGCAGCCTTCTACAGCGTGGTCCACAGAGCGGGGTAGGAGACCCGCCACACCGGGGCTTACCCTCTGGCTCCAGCCCATCAGATGCAGGGTACAGGAGGTGTCCGGGCGTCTCTCTCCCGGCTCTTCTGGCGACCGTGCGTGGCGTGAGGCGGGATCGGGACCTCGGGCTCAGATTTGCACCAGCGGGTCCGGTGACTGCAACGATTCCAGGGGGCCGGCCGAGGCCACAGTAGAGCAAGGGTCCAGGGCGGGGAACAAAGGCACCAAAAACTCCGGCATCCGGGCGGGCTAAGACTTCGGGAAAGCGGCGGCGCAGTCAGCGCGTCGTCGCACGCGTTGCACCTCGAAAATCGGCAAGGATAGGAATCAGGATGATAGTCCGAGGCCAAGGGCCGACGGAGCCGGGCGCTCAAGCGACTGCTCCGGTCGCCATCTTGGCTCCTCCCCGAGCAGTATCAAACAAAGCAGTGCAGTGTGAACTAACCAAGGTGGGCCCTGTTGCGCAAAAGACCACCATTTTCACTATTTAGGATGATAGAACTAATGGATCAATTCATATTTTTTAATAAAATTACTGAGCAGCATAGCTTGTGGGAAGATGAATGTCCAAAATTGGAGTGTTCCCAATTTCTGTCGAAAAGGGGGACAACAATCAAATAAGATAAAGTCGATGCCTCCAAGTCTACTGACATTGAAAAATTATAGAGTTGATCAGATTGAGGGCAAATACATTCCCAAACCTGGAGAGCCCCGATTTACCAACCAAAAAGGTATCAACAATGATTCAGGACACAGCTTGAAATTGCATTATTATTTTTCCCCCTTTTTATAAACATGAAGGTTCACTTGACATCCTTAAGAGAGGCATGCTTCTTCAGTTGTTTCACAAGGGTCCCACTTTGGCAAAGATAAAGACAACTGATATACAGTCTGTGTAATTTATTCCTGGTATTAAAAATCACTTCTGTCTCAGAGTAAACCTCTTAACTGCTGCATGAACACAAACATTTATTTTTAAATTGGGGAATAGATATACTAGATTAGGTCCTTATCAGCTATCCCTCTCTTCTGTGGAGACGGTCCAGTAAAGTTAACTCTGTACTACTAGGCAGAAGAATAAAATCAACATCCATCCTTAGAAATACACTTGGCAATTCCTTACAAAGGAAATTACATCAATAATACAATTGTTTCATTACCATTAAATTGCAGAATAAAATGCAATGAAAAGATGCCTATCCTGGATAAACCCATAAATGAAGACTGGACTTAGCTTTCGGGTTTAGTTGCATCTGATGGTTTTTTTGGCATAGGTACACACAAAAAAGAAACCACAGAAGATGTGACCAAAATTCTTCAATCTTGTCATGAACTTTAGCAGGGGCACATGAACTAAAAACACAGATGAACAGAAATGTGTGCAGGGTCTGTTTACTTGGGTGAAAGATGGGATTGTGCTCCAAAAGTTCATATCTTGGAGTAAACCAGCAGTAAAACTATCCGATAAAGGCAGATTGTCTGGTGGGCTAGTATCCTTAATATGGTATACTAATGTAGTTTTACCTTTTGAGTCTAATGTTATCTTGTTCAGATTTGCAGAGGGCACTTTCACCTGGGAGCATATCGTAGTGCTGAATAGGTATTAGCCTAGGCAGTCCTAGGGCCTGGTTGGACTACTCGAAAAGCCAGGTCTTCAGCTTCTTGTGGAATTCAAGAAGTGAGGAGGAGGCTCTTATGTGTAGTAGCAGGACATTCCACACTTTAGTTGTGATGCAGAAGAAGGCTCGACTGCAGGATTTTCCGTATGCGTGGGAATGGTGCAAGTCGGAGTTCGTATAAGCAGAGGTGTCTGGAAGGTTTGTGAAAGCAGATAAGATTGTGGAGGCATGTTGGGCTAGTGTTATGTAGTGCATTGAAAGTGTGGGTGAGGAGTTTGAATTGTGCTAGTTTGTGAATGGAGAGCCAGTGGAGCTCCTTCAGATGTGGTGTGGTGTGATGAGTGTGAAGTAGGAGTTTGAAAGTGATTCTGGCTGCAGAGTTCTTAATGGTTTGCAGCCTTTTGGTGATTTTTATTTTGTGGTTGATCCAGGCATAGAGGGTGTTCCCATAGTCCAGCATGCTTGTGACTAGTGCATGCATGACTGTTTTCAGGTGCTGATTGACAGACACTTGAAAATCTTCCTCAGCGTTTTCAGGATATGGAATCATGAGGCAGTGATGGCGTTGAGTTGGGTGGTCATGTAGAGTTTGCTGTCGATGACGTTCCGAATGTTCTTGCCATTGGTGATGGGTGTGGGTGTCTGTCCTAGCTTTGCTGGCCACCAGGTGGCGTTCCACGGTGAAGTGGTTTTCACGAAGATCACAATTTCCATCTTGTCAGTGAGCTTATGCACAGTTCAGCCAGGTTTCTATGAGGAAAAGTAGGTCCTGGGCATTGTTGTACAGCAGATACCATATCTCTGTGGCGGATGTATGACTAAAGAACTACTGCCTAAACCTCGACTTCCTGAACCACGAAAGCTAAACAAAGAGCTATGCTAAACTACTACTCTTTTTTACAACAACTTCCTAAACCACGCAAAAAAAACACTTTGTGATTGGCCAATAGATGGCACTATTGTAATAATACTACTTCGAAATATTTTTAAATTGCTCATTACCCATTTCATTGCTAATTTATTCAACTTATATTTTAATTTATAGTTATATTTTTTAAAACCTTTATGAACTACAAATGATTGTCAATTGTTGAAATTGATAATATGCTTATTAATTAAAATGTATAGAAAAAAAATCAACTATCGATTAAGCATATTTTTCATAATTCCATATCATTTTAATTATTATTAAATAATTTTTTCCTCAAAATGTTGACTGATTTAATTATTTTACAAAACAATAAAATAAATAATAATTAAACCAATTCAATGTAAAATGTAAATCACCTACCTGACAACATTGATGGGGAGGAAGAGAGACTCGTGGGTTTTGGTTCCCTTAACGTATTACCATGCTGGCATTATGAATGCTGGCTGCTCCCAACCTTCCTCGAAGCCCTTCAGCCAGATATCTCCATTCAAGTGTCATTTTGGGGGTGGGGGACCTGCATAGCCTAATGCAAGAAGAATAGCGCGCTATCTCTTCAAAATCTGAGGAATGTAGAACCACGCACCATAGTGTGCACTGAACTAACAGAGCGTGCCAGCTAGGCACATAGCACGTACCCAGGAACCGATTTAACTTTTATCTTAATATTTTGAGGAGGTGTCTCACTGTGATCTATCCCCTGAGAAACCATTGTGACCAATAGGAAACTGCTCATTATTGTGCACATTGGATGACTCTATCACTCCTCAATGCTGATTGGATGTAGTCCCAGCAAAGATTACTGGAGGAAACATCTCCTCGAGCAGTGGTGTTCACTTGTTTTTGGGAGTCTACAGCTGCTTTTCTTTTACGTTGTGCTCATTGCGTGGCATTTCGGCTCTTCAGTGGTGATTGGCTGTAGTCTCACTAGAGCTTATTCGAGTAAATCATGAGCAGTGGGGATCAAATGTTCTTTTGAGGCTTTCAGCTGTTTTCCCAAGTTTTTGCATTCATAGTCTTGTGGCAAAGAGTACAAAATGTCATGCCTTCTCTGACCTCGTTGTCCGCCAGCCAGTTTGCCTTTCTTCCGTTTCCAAGTGTATTAAAGGGGTGGGGGCAGAGATGAGTGACTTGAGCAACAGTGGGGGTGGGGGGGGCGGAGAGATGCCAAGCATAGTTTTGCATTGCAGTCCGGGAAAAGTCGTGGTTTAGGACTTCATTGTTCAGGATTTCTCGTTGTTCGGACTTCGTTGTTCAGGTCAGTCGTAGTTAATACTTCGTTGTTTAGGATGTTTCCCCTCTGTGGCATGTTTGGTGAGTGAGCAGGTGTTGAGGAACATACATGTGAGTGCAGAGCGTTGTGTGGGTGGTCGCAGGACTGTTTCACAGGACTGTGTTGAGTGCAAAAGAGTGGGGTTGGGTGCAGTTAGTGTTGGGTGTGGGTAAGTGCATGAAAAGGTTGAGGAAGTGTAGGAGAATGCTCCCTTAGTGTTGTGTGGTGTAGTGAGTCAGCGATAGCCGGGAAATAGTGCCCCTGGACCTAACAGTAACCCCATTTTGATATTTAAAAAACAAATTGGCGTTTTGAAAATCACCATTGTTGCCCTTACAACTCAATTCTGGAGATAACCTAGCTTATGGAGGGATTCAGCCCTACATTCCTAGATTCGATATACAAGAAGGTAAGCTCTCAAAATCTCAAAAATTATAGAAGTTGTCTTACTGGATAGCGATGCAAACATTTTCATACGTAACTAGAAGAATGTCCAACAGCAGGATAGCATACCCATTTACCAGACTGACCTTTGGAAGGTTTCAGAAACCATAGACAATATCATAGCAATTTTTGCCAATTGATATTGCCATTCCACTCTATTCGTGCTGTCTGGATTTCAATGCTGCTTTTAATAAACTAAATGGAACACTACTTTGGGGGAAATTAAGACGATGGAACATGCCAGAACCACTGTTAGCAGCTGTTTGTGTATTGCACATGAACACCGGAGTACAAATAAAGATCGGTAATGGCACATCAATGACTCAGAAAATCTTTACCAATCATGCCCTCAGTCGGTTTGTGTGTGATTTTGGGTGAGATTTAGCCGTTCGAGAACTTGAAAAGGTTACTATAAGAATGCATGATGGTGATTGCACTGAATAAAATTATTAGATTAAAGAATACTTTTGTAGTAGTCATTCAATCTGGACTTTCATCTTGGTGCATCAAAACATCCCATATTTTATGCATATAAATAGATTGATTAGCCATTGTTTCAACATAAATTTTAATGTACCTTTCATTAAATTAAGGGGTTATTAATCATCCTAACAATAAGAATTGATTTTTATCTAGAGAAATTTACTGTGTGGGGAAATATGCATGCGGATAATACTGTTTTTAACATTGAATCAACTCATTCAATTTTTTTGTAATGATTTGTTTATTAATTTTACATATAAATGACTAACACTACAACCAAACACAAGCCAATTGTTTCAACTCTTGGTCTTAGATGGGTAAAGGAACCTAGGAGAATTTTTCAGTTGAAATAAGAAAATAACCTTTGTACTTGTTCCTCAGTTCCATTGAACCACTAGATAATGGTGATTTTTCTAGAGCGGTCTACTGGCTGCTGTCATTTCAGTTGCTTCTGTTTTTCAGCTGTCTGAATTCCAAGAAAGAAACTGTTTAAGGTTTGTTTTCAGGCACTCTCAAAACCGCTGAAGGTTAAGAGTGTACATATCTGCTTTATGGTCCGAACAGGTTAGCGGGAGAGAGGGTAGACACCGGAGGGAGTAGTTATTAGGAATACCCCATCCAGCAGCTGGGAAAGACCTAGGCTTTCCATAACATCCGTAAGATGGACAGCATCCCTATCTTGAGGGTCCTCTAAATGTAAATTGAAGTCACCTAAGAATGTAAAATCAGCCGACTGAGAAATGACATCCAATGACTACTCAGTGTATAAGAATTCTGCCCTGGTACCAGGGGGCCTATAGATAAGGAAGCCATTAAATGAATATTCATTATTAATTTTGATCTTAAAGAACAGGGCTTCTAGGATTATGGTATTACTTTGGCTTAAAAAAAAAACCTTTCCAGCTACTCTGATATATCACTGCTAAGCCACTACTTTTTTTGCCCACTCGATCTTGCCTGAAGATGGCATAGCCTGTCGGAACGTCTATAGCTAGATCTGGGCCCGAAGAGCCGTCTGCCCAGGTCTCTGTTACAAATGCTAGGTCGATAGCTTGCGAGTCCATGAAATCGGCAAACTCAAGTATGTGCTTACTTCAGGAGAGCCCAATAATTAAAGTGCAATGGAATGACTCTACTAGAGATCGTACCATAGATTCTAAAGCGGAGTTACCGGACAGCGTTTTCAGCTTTGTGTTCAAGAGATTGAATTTGCAGTCGGCAGTGAATGATCTCAGGGGCGAGGTCTAGGCAAAACAGGGGGCCTGGACAATGCTTATCCGAAAGGTTCAGTTCGAGCAGTTGGTTCCTAAAATATGTCCTCCAACTACTGGGCTGGGGATGAAAACCGGCAGCATGGCTGGCGCTGAGCACAGACGGGCTTGTCTTTGGTGTGTGCATTTAATAGCCCACAATAAAGGGGGCATGTTTATCACAGCAGCACAAGGCGCGAGTGAAGCTTAAAAAGACTGGTGAAAGATAAAGGGGACAATCCTAGGTTCCAGACACCTCGCGAACACCGCACAGGCTCCCCTGTGGAGGAATATTCCTGGAAACTAAGACAAAACAAAATTAAGGAGGTGAGAAACTAACACATACAACAATCAAAAGTTAAAGTCAGGCTCTTCAAGATGGTGCCTGAAGTTGTGAGGGGAGCCAGGCACCTCCAAACTGGGGTCAGGTGCCTAGTGCGTCAGTTTTATTCAAGGAAATAAAATCCAAATCTAAGTTGTCATGCAGCGTTAATGCTCACCTGAGCTGCGCAGACGCGCTGCTGTGCGCATTAAATACCCCTGAATAAAGGGGGCATGTGTACCACAGCAGCAGGTGGGAAACTAACACCTAAAATGATCAAAGCTACAATTGGGTCCTTCAAGACGGCGCCCGCAGTTGAGAGGGAGCCAGGCACCTCCAAACTGGGGTCAGGTGCCTAGTGCGTCTCACTCCTACAAGGAAATAAAATCCAAATTCTAAGTTGTCATGCAGCATTTATGCTCACCTTAGCTCTGGAATGGAGGTCTGGGAACCCTGGAACACCCTGCACCTCTCTACTGGATGGAGAATGCTCTAGAATGGATGGATTCCTTTTGGTTGAGAGTCTCTTCTATGGCAGCAATGTCAATTAGAACAGCTAATGCTGTGGTTGTACTGGTTAGATATGACCACCAGATGTCGTCCGACATTGCACTGTACATGTCTAGTGTACATGAAGGGCGTCAGTAGTGGATGTTACAAATGTAGGATTCCGCCAGCTGGCAGGACTGACAGTACAGAGGAGGGAAGGTTGGCTAAGGGTAAATTCCTTTACACCAAAGGTGCACCGTCTTTCTCCCCTGTTGTGGAGCTAATAGCACAACCGTACCATATTGGGGGTCAAATCAGCCTGGGATGTGCTCTACTTATCAACTGCAGCCACAATCATGAAAACACTGTGGGCCACACCAGCAGTGGCATATCGTCCACCTTGTAACCAGACTTACATTAAAGCACCTCTAAATGTAGAGAAGGAGGACAGACCAAAAATAGAGACTGGAAGCAGTCACTGATTGACCCTTGGCACCAGCTACTGCTCCCTTTCATCTTAGTTTTGACACTAGGGGTAAAAATCGCAGCATTCTTCATGGACTGTACGTTTTTTATGGAATGGACAAAAAAATTATGACTGACAGAATGGTGTCAGATCTTGTTCCTTATGCATGTACATTAAAATTAATTCAGCACCCAATGCCCCCGCCCAAAGTCAGACTCAAACAAGCACATCTGCAGAAGGCAGGGATTCGCAACATGCAGAAAGGAGCAGTAAAACAAGTTCCAGAACAACATCAAAACATAGGTTATTATTCCACATTTTTTCAGAAAAATAAGAGCTCAGGAGGATACAGTCCCATTCTGGATTTACAGTAGCTCAAGACAGTGGGGTTTTAATTTGGTTCTCACTTTCCAAACGCGTATCCTATTTGAACTGACGCATAGCTACTTTGACGCAACGCTTTATTATCTGCTTCTGTCATGGATTCTGGTGTCACTTTGGGGTACTTCACACCCCCTCTTTTTGGGGATCATCATGTCTGTATTGTATTATGACATGTGGAGAACGGAACTACGAGCGTTCTGAGACTCATAGACGCAATCACTTCATCATCTAATTAGATACCACGTTATCAAAGACCTGAAGAAGTTCAAATTCTTTGCATAAAGTAGATTCTATAAAATTTGATACTTTGGACTTTGTTATTGGGTGCACCTTTCCTTATTGTTTTCTTCTACGTGTGTTTGCCTGGCAGCAGTATCATTCAATGGCTGGTATTGGGGTGAGAGTGCACCGGATCCTAATTAATGGAAAATTGTGAGAGGTGCGGTTTTAGGTTATCCGCCAGGGATTCGCAGCATGTTTTGGAAAGGAACAATCAAAAAAGTCCCAAACAACATCAAAACATAGGTTTTTACGCTAAATATTTTCTCCACCCCCCCAAAAAAAGCTCAGGAGAATATATTCCAATGCTAGATTTCCAGTAGCTCAATGCAGTGGGATCTTAATTTGGTTCTCAGTTTCCTAACATGTACCCTATTTGATTTGATTTGAAAGCTGCTCTTGGCATCTACTGACTTTCCAGACAGCCTTTCTCATGGCAATAACCTAAGGTTGTTGCATGACTAAGCTAGGGGCCCTCTCCTTTTGCTCACTGTGCACCACATTTTTCCAAGACAAACTGGTGTTGCCGACGAGGGTGGCATTCATTCATAATGATGTGATACCTTTTCTTTTCAGACAATCCATCACCCGTCTGGCATTTTTTTACACCACCTCACTGGAGAATACTAGGATGACCTGTTTGGACCCTAAAAGAGTCTTTAGCTTTTACAGTGATAGCACTGAACTAACGGTTCGACGATCATCTGTTTGTGCAATTCGGTGTTGCAAAGAAGGGTAAAGCAGTGCAGCAAAGGACCATATTGAGGTGGATAGGTCTCTGTATTAAGGTCTGCTATGGATTGGTCAAGAAGAAGCTTCTGAAAGGTTTGAGTGCTCATTCGTCCAGAGCTAAAGCTTCTACCACAGCATTGACAATGACACACAGAGTACCTGTTTTGGACATCTGTCAGGCTGTGACGTGGACCTTAAATCATATTTTCATGAATCACTACTCCCTTGATGTCCAGTTGTGTTGGAGGGGCACTTTGTCTGTTCGGTCCTGCATATTTGAGCAATTCCACCCTAGGACGTACTGGTTTTATATCTGTTCACGAGATGAGGAATCTGCAATTAGAAGTATGCATCAGAAAAACAAGTTACTTACTGTCAGTAACACTGTTCCTGGTAAGTACTCTATCTAATCACAGATTCCTCATCTTCCTCATACCTCTCCGCTTTGTGGATTGGATTCTTTTATCCATCTATAAAAAGATCCCAAATTAAACATTTGTACACGGTCACCTCTGATCAGTTAATAGGTCCGGCGTCTTATGGCACGCAGAGAGTCTAAAACATAACAGATGTCAGCACAGGGGTGGTGCTTATTTGTGGCTCTGGCGTCACTGCTGAGCATTTACTGGGCAAGATAAAGTGTTGATGTTTGGCAGCAATGCTGAGACATCTCTGGATCCTGTCTGGTGAATGTGAGTATTCACAGGGTGAGGAGTCTGTGGTTAGATAGAGTATACACCAAAAAGATGGTTACTGAAGGTAAAGTAACTTGTTCAATAGCTCCAGCTGTGTACTAACCCATAATTCATTCCTAACGTCCCTACAGACTTTTAACACAAATTATTCTGTAATTCACAAGCCTTTCTTCCAGAATCATTCAGATGCAGCAGAAACCGTACTTCACTCACTCACTTGACATATGAAGATGTCTTAAGATTTATCTGGAAAGGACAGAAGTCTTCAGAAAATCTAACCAATTGGCTTTGTCATTTTATAATCCATGTAAAAGTTATCCAGTATCAAGCCAAGGAATTTTTAGATTGGTGAAAGCAACAATTTCTGCCACATGAAAGACCACATACAAGGGCAGTCATGGCCTATTGTACAAGTGCTGTGGCTACAACAGCAGTGCTCTGTGGTGGTTGACCTCTGGTGGACATCTACCACACAGCTTCATTGAGAAAACAGACAGACCTTCACACAGCTCTACTGCCTTGAGGCCGTGCCACATTGATTTAATCTGTTCTGCTCCATCTCTTTAGATTATGTGAGGCTTTCTTTTTTTTTTTTTCACCTCCCACAATGTATATATGTGAACATGAATTGTATATGTTGCTTGCTACCTTGCATGCATGTGAATGGGAATTTGCCTAGCTCTAGTACTGGTAAGTCCCGACTCTATAAAGGTGGTGAGGATTATGCCTTCTTCCTTCGCTTTTATTTTTACAGCAGCAAATTTTAAACAATCAAAAACTACTACCCCCATTAACACTCGGGTGTAGAACAATGTAAGTCACAATAGTCCATCAACACTGTCCATTAACCAGCCTCCACTTGGTCCCTCCTCAGTGCTTCCTCTTTCTTCGCGTGAACAGCTTATTTTGGAACGTCACGCCTCCTGCTTGGACCCATCGTTCCCTGCAAAAAACAGGTCACATCAGAACCAAGTCCAAAACATCAGGTAACAGAGGCAACACTGAAGAGACATTGCGCAGCCACAGAAAGGGTTTACGCAATCAATGGCCATAACCGTAACAATACAATAATCAACATTTCTGTAAATCCCAAAGAGCAGTACTTACTCCAGAACGGGGAGGGTCCACGTGTCTTTCAGACGTGAAGAGGGATAATCCTCGCCTCCATGTACTTAATAGAATCGGAATTTACCAGTACTAGAGCTAGGCAAATTCCCACTCTGTCAGAACCAGAGTCTCAGATTATGCCAGTTCAAAGCTTATCCACACCAGCTGAGCCACCTCTAGTACTGGCTTAAAATAGAACCTTTTTAAAGGTTGAATCTGAGGACCAGTCGGCCGCACGCATGAGATCTTCCAACCGTGCTCCGAGTGCATACGCTTTAGAGGCCATAGCACCTCGCACTGAGTGAGCTCCAATCTGCTTGGTATCAATCCCCGCCTCCTGCTTCACCCAACGCACCCATCTAGCTATAGTTGGTGAAGAAACCGCCTTGTATGGTTTGCGGAGTGCAATAAGCAACTGCTGTTCACCGGGAGGACGAACCTCCTATGTCAACCCTTCATAGGCCCGGAGGCAAAGCACCACACACAATTTTGGGGATTCTCAAAACGCTGGGTAAGATATCACCCTGGTATGGCATTTAGTCCGTCTACTGACCGTGAAAGAAACCCCATCCAGGGAAAACGCTCTAGCTGAGACATCAAGGGCCCGTACGTCATACACCTGTCTGCAAGAGATCAGACATAAGAGAGTTGCTAGCTTAGCCGAGAGCTCCTTGCGTGACAAGAACCTATTTGGTTGCCAGGAAAGAACGATACCAACACTAAATTCACATCCCACAATGCGGAATAACTCTGTTCCGGTGGGAGGGAGAGGCAGATGCCTCTCAGAAGTCTGCACATGAACGGGTGTTTCCCCACCAGGGTCCTTGAACAGGGGTGTGACCCGCCGATATTGCTGAACGGGAGGTGTTAATAGAGTGATAAGCCAAACCTTCTTCCGCAAGCTCTGCCAAGAAATTAAGAATATGAACTACATCCGCGCCCACGGGATCGACACCCTGTCACAAACGCCAACGGCGCCATCTATTCCAGGCAGAGCGGTATCTCTTTGTTGTACTGTCCTCCATGCCTTGGAGAGCAAGGACTCAGCATGTCCCGAAAGGCCCTGGAGGGACCAGCGATGCCTGAGATCTACCAGGCCATCAGCTGTAGCGACCCCTCCACCACTATGCGGTGGGGATTGAGGTCTGGATTCAGAAGAATTTGATGAAAGTGGTTGAGTCGGATTGGAGAATCCCAGGAAAGTTTCAGAAGAACTAGAAACCACACTTGAGACCTCCAAAGAGGGGTGACTAGCACCACCTCCGCCTTCTGGCTACGCAGCGGATACTCGTGTGATCATGAAAAAGGGAGGAAACTCATAACCCTGCTCCTGTTGCCAGTCCTGCAGGAATGCATCCGTCCCTACTGCCAGCGGGTCTGGCCTCCAGCTGAAAAACCTTGGTAACTGATGATCCAGCCATTACACAAAGATATCCACTGTGAAAGGCCCCCATCTCTCAGCCAATTGGGAGAACACCAGGGGGTCCAGCTTCCAAATGCTGGCCTCCAGCAGGTGACGTGAGTGCCAATCTGTCACCTTATTCACCCGGCCCGGAAGATGTTCCACGGTGACTGACACCTGATTGTCCAGGCAAAAATGTCCAAAATCATTGGCAAGGTTCGACAGCACGCAGGACCGGGTACCACCTAGATGGTTGGTATACTGGACCGCTGAAACGTTGTCCATAATGAGAAGAACACAGGACTGCACTCTGTCCTTGGTCCAGCATTGTACCGCGAACGAACCCGCCAGTACCTCGAGACAATTGATGTGTAACGATTGCTTGGTTACTGACCAGGCTCCACCGGTTGAAAAATCTGGCCCCCCAACCTGTTGTACTGGCGTCTGATTCTATCACAATGTCTTAGGCGGACCCAAAGATCGCACACCCATTCCACGCCTCCATGTTGGTGAGCCACCAAGTCATCTCCTCCCTCACCTCTTCTGAGAGCGGAACAGACTGCGAATAAGTTAGACCCCTTCAGAGGTGGTGCACTTTGAGCCGCTGCAACGCGCTTTAATGCAAAGGTCCCAGAAAGATGGCCTGGATCGAGGACGAGAGAAGCCCCACTAAGCGGGCCAACTGGCGCAATGAGGTATGTGATTTCGCCAGCGTTTGACGCAGTTGGTGCCTGATCTTCACCATTTTCCTGGCCGGAAAGCTCCGCGTCGACGAGATGGAATCTACTGTGAAACCCAGGAACATCGCGCTCTGCACTGGGGACAGAAGATATTTCTTCTTGTTGATTACAAAACCCAGCCCCTGTAGCAGGTTGACCGCCACCTGAAGTTGACTGGTAAGGGTTTTGTGGCACTGGGCCATCAGTAGCATTTCATCGAGGTAGACGATCACACGAATGCCCTGAGCTCTGAGAAATTCCACTGCCGGTCAAAAGACCTTGGTGAAGCACCAGGGCGCTGAAGAAAGACCGAAAGGCAGAGTAGTAAACTCAAACACCTGACCGCCCTATGCAAACTGAAGAAAACGGCGGTGCGGGGTAAAGATCAGAATAGAGAGGTACGAGTCCTTCAGATCCTACCGGACCATCCAGTTGCAAGGCCTCAACACATCCCTGAGAAGGTAGATCCCCTCCATTTTGAAATGTTGATACACCACCGACTTGTTGAATTCTTTCAAATTGATTACTGGTCTGCGACCCCCGTCGGGCTTGTCGACCAGAAAAAGATTGCTGAGAAACCCTTGGGGATGCTCTCTTGAACAACATATATCTCCTTTTTGGAGGAGAGCGGAGACCTCTTTGTTCACCAGTTCCGCATCACGCTGTGTGAAAGAGATGGGGCGCAGCCGTGCTATCTGACGAGGGCGGCCATGGAACTCCACTTGGAAGACCTGAACTGCCTGCAGCACCCAAGCGTCGCTCGTGAGAGAGACCCACGTCGGGAGGAACTGTGACATACGACCACCCACTCGCAGGCGCACTGAAGGCAGCAGACTCACCTTTGCCAGAATTATTGGCTTGTCCCTTAAAACCTCCTTGACCTCGGAACTTCTGTCCTCTGGTGGGGTAGAAGGTGTTGAAGCGGGAACTGTTCTGGTACTGACCACGTCCGGAGCCTTGCCCCCTTTCAGGGTTGTGATACTTTGAACGGCCGGTCGAGCGGCCCCTGCCACGACCGGCCCCCTGGAAAACCCAAGGGGTGAAAACCTTGCGAATGTTTGACTGGACCTTGTCCAACGAGGTGAAGGTGGCCACAAATTTGCCCAATTCTCGCACAAAGGGGTCGCCGAAAAGGCCCTCCTGGGCAACTGCACCCACCTCCGAAGAGACGCGGTCCCCCAACTTGGGGTCCACCTTAATCAAGAGTGACTGGCGTCTCTCCGTGGAAGGCGTGCAGTTGGCGTTACCCAGGAACGCAATAGTCCACTGCGCCCAGCCGGAAAGGATCTCTGGATCAATCAGGGACCCAGATGCTTTAGCCTCTTCGGCCATTTCGAGAATTTTGGTGACTGGCCCAACGGCACCGAGGAGCTTGTCCTGGCACGATTGACGGGACCTGTCAATACCCTTTTTAGGGTATTTAACTAATTTTACAGGAAAGGTTGTCATTTCGGGGTCTATGTCTGGGGTGAGGGCGACCTTATTCTCTAGACAAGGGCGAGGACACTCCGCCCGGAGACGGTGCGAGCCGCCTCCTTCATTGGTTTGCGCAAACGGCCCGCCACATACTTCGCAACCTTATCCGCCGGGACCTAGTCAGTAGACCTAGGGTGGACAATGTCGTCCGGGTCCAGCATATCCGAACAACCACCCAAGGTCTAGAAGGACGTGCATCATCATCAGTATCCCCAGGGGAGTCCCCTGTGTCTTGGGGATCGGGAGTGGCCGTGCGGGGGGGGGGGCCTTTGGGGATCATCCTGGGAAGCCACCGGGACCAGAACTTGCGCGAAAAAGGCCTGTTTCAAGCGCGTAAATGCATCTGCGTCCACCCCTTCGCCACACTGCTTTTTAGCGGGCAGGGGACCCTCCTCTTGCGCAGCCTTGGGGGCTTCAGGAGGATTCAGGGAGGGCTTCACCCATTTGGCGCACTCCCGCACAATCTGTGACGAGAGGCACTGCTCAAGAGGTTCGATGGCCTGATTCACGGCCCTGTATATAGAATCATCCACCGCCTGGTAGAAATAGTAATCCCAAGGCAGGTAGAACAAATCATCTCCCCCCCCCCCCCCCCCCCCCCCCTGGTAATGATCCTGGTCCTGGGCTTGCATTATAATTAATAGCCCTCTGCGACCACCAGGCAGTCCCTCAAGATGCCAGGAACACTGGTGTTATGGGCCATGCACCAAGTGCGAACAAATTGTAATTGGGAGGGAGCCCAGACTGCTATGTGTTTACCAAGAGGCTCACAAAAAGCGGGCAGAGCCCTGGAGACACTTACCCTCTCTGAAGTGAATCGGCCGTTGTCTCCCGAAAAAAATGTGTCCCCATGGCGCAGCAGCCACCAGTACAACCCCGCAGGGCGTCACCAGAATTAACATACAGACCATGGTGGGGCGTAACAACGGTAATATGGCTTACTAGACCCAAAGTTAGGGCTTCACTCGGGAGACCAGGGATTGCTGGGCTCCTCATCGGGCAGCTCTAGTCGGCACTCAATGGCCAGTGCTGGCATGCGCTGCCCGGGAAAAAAACAGTGCCCCCGTGCGCTCAGAGGATTCCACCACAATAACGTAAAGTCGCGTAAGGTATGCGCTAGCGTCCCTTGATCAGGAGATCTGTGAAGAAAACCAGAATATTAGGAAAAACGCACTAACAATCCCCAAACATGCAGAAACATCAATAAAATCTCCCCACAAGCAGAGAGTAAATGAAAGTATGACTTATCTTGTTCCTGAGCAGCGAAGGAAGAGGAAGCACCGAGGAAGGACCAAGTAGAGGCTGGTTAATGGACAGTGATGGACTATTGTGACTTTGTTTGGTCTACTCCCGAGTGTTCGTGGGGGTAGTAGTTTTTGATTGTTTAAAATTTGCTGTTGTAAAAATAAAAGTGAAGGAAGAAGGCATAATAATCTGAGCCTCTGGTCCTGACATAGAATCTGACCGATCCAATTCTGAAGCAGAAAAATGTTACATATCTATAATTGTTGGTCTCTAGTGTTGGTATTTTTAATAGATTCATCTGCTCCCCTCACTCCTCCCCAAATAAAGAGGCTCTCCCAGATTTATTCATTGTTATGTTACCATTGTAACACGTGTAGGAAATCTTATATGAGATGGTCTCTGAGAGGGTGAGGCAGAGTTTACTCACACCATTCACTGGTCTTTTTCATTGAAGTGTGCATCTAAAGTAACACCGTTTGACGACTGTTCAGCCATTTGATGCTTAATACTGCTTTTTCAGAGACTTGTAACTGCAGACAGCACCTTTTGAATATTCCCCAGGCTTCAGACTGGATCCAGAAACTTTTGAGAAGTACCTCTTTACACTGCAGAGTGTTACCAGGCATGGATCTGGAGTTAGTGCTTGTCTTTCAAGAGACCCATTTACCTCAGAAATTTGAAGATTCAACGTTCAAGGGATATGTAGTCTCCCAAAAATACAGTGTTTAGACCTAATTGGGACTGTCACAAGCAGGTATGTGGTACCTGGGTTTGGAACACAACTCCAAGACCTGCAGTGACTGCTTGTCAATCAAACCAAAGGCCATACGATACTGGGAGGCGAAGCTATACGTTGCAGAGCATCAGAAGACCCCATGTCAAGACCGGTCCAAGGATCTGCCTCATTCCAGGGCCAGAAGTGAAAGGAGTCTATTTGAGGACGCTTGTCTTCTCGCACCAAATCATTGGGTAAGTCAAAGAAAAAACATACAAATATCCAAGTGGGACTCTGCCCCTTCCCAACACTCATATACACCAGGAAAGGCGTGAGATTGTAGTCATGCCTCTTAATCTTTCTCCCAAAGTTAGTCAATGTCAGAGCCCATCCTGCTACTTGTTCTGGAACAAGTTGAGTTTTCGGGGGCGTTTGCACCACTGAGACAAACCCAGAAGTTCTGCAAGGCCATGCTTCAGCTCTTTGGATCCCTTCAGAATCCCTGTGGCACAACTGTGGACCGCAGGATGCGGAGAAGCCTTCCATCTAGGATACGGCCAGCTGTTTTTTCCCTCCGCGCTAGTTGGACCTTCTGAACTCATCACTAGGCCTCTTACGGTGTCCTAACGACTCCATCGCCAGCTCCACAACCCATGCCAGGTCCCGTAACATAGATGCTGATGCAAACTCCATTGATGCTGGAGGACTTAGTACGCATTGTGCTCTCAAACTTCAAGTTTGTACCTCTTTGACCTCAGGGTGGGCTGTTGTCAGTTCTTGTTGATCTGCACCCTTCATCTATTATTTAATTTTACAGCTTATAAAGCGCCTGGTTACTCCAACGGAGTGTCCCCTCGCTAAGACATCGCAATCCATGACACCAAGCCCTATCCCCCCCACCCCAAGAGGCTCCTGGCCCCAACAACGTGACACCTTCGCAACCGGAGCGCTTAACACAAATCCCCAGGGGATGAGTGAAAAAGCCAGGTTTTAATTTTACGAAACATTGCCTCAGATGGGTTCATCCTCCGTTCCATAGGTAAGTTATTCCAGGCTTTAGCCGCGAGAAAACCGAAGGATCTACTTCCCAAGCATGCCTTTTGAACTTTTGGCACTACCAGCTTAGCTGTGCCCATAGACCTAAGATTCATGGTAGGTCTGTAAGCAGTCTGTAAGCAGTCAGTAACAGGCGCAGGTGCCTTGGCCCTTTCTCATTGAAAATCCTGTGGCAGAAACACGGAGCCTTGAAGGTAATTCTGGCCTGTACTGGAAGCCAGTGTGATTTCCCTCAAGGCAACTCCCACCTACGTACACCTCGGTATATTCACTATCATCCGGGCAGCTGCATTTTGGACCTTCTGTAAAATATTTAAATTACTCTTTGTGACCCCAAAATAGAGGACATTACAGTAATCCAGACCCGATGTAACCAGGGCTTGTATAATAGTTTTTTGGCATCTAATGGAAGTATATCCAAGATTGTGCGCAACATTCTTAAGATGCCAAAGCAAACTCCTGCCACAGCTGATATCTGCTCTGCAAATGATAAGGTGTCAAACCAGACTCCCAAACTTTTTATCTTAACCTTGGGAGTCAGGGTTAGTCCCAGTTTCTCCAGCCACCACATTTGTGACCAGATGGAGGGCCAATTACCGACCATCAATACCTCCGTCTTTCCTGCATTTAATTGCAGACAGCTGAGCTTCATCCAATTCGCAGGATCACTCAGGCAGGCTTTTAATTTAGGCACAGCCTCTACCTCCTTTTGCTCCAGTGTGACAATCAACTTAGTGTCATCAGCATATGACACCAGTTTCGCCCCATGTTTAAATACAATATCTGCCAAAGGGCGCATGTACACATTAAATAAAGTTGGACTGAGGGCAGAGCCCTGTGGTACCCCTTGTGTCAGAGGACATATCTAGGACTTAAAAGGACGTTGTGAGACCTGGAAGGATCTATTCTGCTGGAAGTGCTTGATCCATTCCCATGTGTTGCCTCTGACACCGGCCTCCCACAGTCGCTCCAAAAGCAGGCCGAGGGAGACCATATCAAACGCCGCACTCAAGTCCAGCAAAATCAATACTGTCGTCCTTCCCTCGTCCACTGCTATTTTTAGCGATTCTGAGGCCAGGAGTAAGGCCGATTCGGTGTTGTGAAGCGCCCTGAAACCAGATTGAGTTAATGGAGAACCTGTTTTCCTTCCATGACCTAGTCAATTGGATATTTAGAAATTTATCTGCAATTTTTGCAAAATAAGGTAGCAAGGATACAGGTCTTAAATTTTCTGGGATCGCCGGATCTAGAGATGGTTTCTTTAATAGTGGCACCACCATTGCATGTTTCCAATTGCTTGGAACCTGCCATGAGCTGAAGGACATATTCAGCAAATCCGTAAGCACCGGTGCAATAGCTTCCTTCCCTCTCAGTAACTTGTTTTGAGGAATCTGATCCAGGGGGGGGGGATCCTAATTTGACTACTGCCATGAGTTTTAGAACGTCACTTTCCTCAGGAGTACGAAAAATAAAACTTCACTCATCCAATGTTTCATTTTTTGGGTGGGGCGAAAATATATGTTCGAGGCATATGGGCTACAGAATTCATACTACTGCATAGATCGCCATCTGGTGTTGGGCTCGGATGTTTGCAGTTTGCTGTTGTCTTGGAAGAAGTATTTTTGTAGTCACGAGATAGGTGACTCCGCCCTTGGGTGATAGTGCGCATTGGCATCGACTCCATCCTCAAATTGTTTTTTTTCCGCCATCGAGTTCGGATGTAACTTGCTGCGCTCCGGGTCGACGTCGTTCGATTCCTCTTCGGCGCGCAAAAACTCTCACCGCTCGACAGTATTGTTTCGATCGCGAATCTCTCACAACACGTATCCAGTTTCGAAGACTTTTTAGAGTCTGGTCGTCTACGTGGTCCGTTGGGCCGATCGGCGCCATCAAACCAACATATGAAAAGGACTTCATTAAAAAAATGCAAGTGTGGGGCTAAATTCCCACACACAGATCTTCACGAGGTCTGCAACCTTTCTCTCGCCAGAACAGGAGAGTCGACACTGCCAGACCTGTGACTCTTTCAGGTCCAAGAAGACTATACGTGATTGCTGGGCTCGACAACACGAAATGTCCAGTTCAACCGTTCTGGCGCCGGAGAACATCTTCGAAGCAGGCTCCGATGATCCAGACACAGGAGATGAACAGACCAACATCTCCGAAGCTGAAGAATCTGGATCAGAGACCGGATGATTACTCCAGGTCAATGGAGCGTGAGTACTGACGTTGAAGCCCCTTTCCTCCCAAAAAACAAAAGGCTCCGGTAAAACCTTCACCTTCGGGTCTGGGTCGGCACCGAGACAAAACTTCAGAAGCCCCGCCTCCTGACCTGGCTCCGAAGCATCCAAAGCCTTAAGGCAGCTCGGGATCGAGCCAGCCACAACATGGTGCCGAAAAACCATTGTCGGCACCGAAGCATAAACCCAAGGTCCCGTCGGCACCAGAATCTTCGGCACCGAAACCCAAGGTAGTGGACTCTTCGCCACCGAAACAAACTCAATCGAAGCCTTCGGATCCAAAAAAACAAACTAAACCTTCGGGGTCAAACTCCACCTAGGCAAAAGGAGACAAAAACCTTTCCTAAAGCTAAAGAAGACAGGCCAAAACACCACTGAGCCGAAGTCCTCGGCGCCAAAAAAAGACAACGGATCCAAAGAACTTTTCCATCCAGATCCACTGGATCCTAGGCAAAGAACACTCCATATTGACCCCATTACTGGACATGGCCCCTCTATACTACCTAAAAAGAGGAAATTGGATACCTCCAACACCCGAGATACCCTCCAAAAAAAAAGACTCATCCACCTCACCTATGAGGCTTTTCTCTCCACTTCCACAACCTCTAAACACTATACCTTCTCCAGCACACTCTCCAGTGCCTGCTTTTTCACCACAAGAGGAGGATGAAGATATAGGAGGTGATGATGACATACACTCGCCACATAATACAAATACTGATGAGGACACCCACAGTATCCCACCTCAGGACCCTTGGGACAATTATGATATCCCAAATGTACCCGAACCAGATTCATATCCCTCCAGACCATCCCCTCCAGACGATAGTATAGGGTTTGCGCAGCTAATAAATAGAGCTGCACAATACCATGGGGTCCAACTACATTCAGACCCTCTAGAGGAGGACTTTTTACTAGAGACATTCACTCAGCCTCAAAAGACAACAAACACTCTCCCTATGCTCAAAGGGATGATTAAGCATGCCCCTGAGGTTTTTAAAGACCCTGTTAGGGGTAGGGTTCTTAATCCTAAAATTGAGAAAAAATACAAGCCAGCCCCAAGCGATCCAGCTTATATTAAAGGTCAACTCCCTCTGGATTCATTGGTAGTAGCAAATGCTTGCAAACAGGCAAATTCCCAAACTACAGGTGAGGCCCCTCCGCCAGACAAAAAATCTAAGTTACTGGATGCATCTGGAAAAGAGTTGCGTCTCAGGCAGAAAACTTTTGGCGCATTACCAATTCACAAGCCTTACTAGCGAGGTATGACAGGGCTCACTATGATGAGCTTGAAAAGCTCATTTAACACCTTCCAGACGAGCAGAAGACCAAAGCAAATGATCTTATACAAGTGAGAAAGTTAATTACAAATACCTCTATAAAATGTGCCCTTGATGCAGCAGATACAGCATCCCGCACAATAAATACAAGTGTGTTATTACATAGACATGCATGGCTGCGCATATCTGGATTTAAGCAAGAGGTGCAGTCTACCATCCTCTATCAACCCTTCTATCAGGATCACTTGTTTGGGCCCACTGTGGACACATCTTTAGAAAAGATGAAAAAGGACACAGACAGCTAAATCCATGGGGGCTCTACAGGCAACAACTGGTAGAAGTTCCTTTCGTCGCTCCTTTTATAGGGGCGCCTCCAAAACCATTGGCACAGACACCACCTCTTCCACTTAAAAAAGCCCCACACAGGCCTCCCCTAACAGAGGTTACTTTAGAGGGAATTACAGAGGCAATAACAAACGAGGGAGAGGGCGTGGTTCTAATACCCGCAACTCACCCAGCACAAAACAGTGACTTCCCTCCACTTCCTCACAGCCATTCCACTCCAGTTGGGGGAAGACTATCACAGTTCCTACCTGTGTGGAATTCCATCACCACAGACAGGTGGGTAAGACAAATTATCCAGTATGGTTACTGCCTGGAATTTATTGCTACTCCCCCCAACATACCGGCCAGACATCATCCCATGTTCACGGAACATCTAACGCTTCTCAAACAAGAGGTACTCTCCATGCTTCAAAAGCACGCAATAGAACCAGTTCCCCTAGAGCATCAGGGGACAGGGGTGTACTCACTGTACTTTCTAATCCCCAAAAAGGACAGTACTCTCAGACCAATACTGGAACTCCGACCCCTCAATTTCTACATTCAGTCAGATCACTTTCACATGATCGCTCTTCAGCAAGTCATTCCACTGCTTCAACAAGGCGACTTCCTTGCCACATTAGATCTCAAGGACGCCTACTTCCATATTCCCATACACCCTGCTCACAGGAATATCCAAAGTTCACAGTGTACGGCCAACACTATCAGTTCAAGGTCCTCCCATTTGGAGTAACAACAGCACCCAGGGTCTTCACAAAGTGTCTGGCGGTAGTAGCCGCGCACTTGCGAAGAAAACGCATTCACGTGTTTCCGTACCTGAACGACTGGCTGATAAAAGCCAAGTCACACAATCCGTGTGTACAACACACCTACCAAACAATTCAGCTGCTACACAGTTTGGGGTTTACAATAAACCACACCAAGTCCCACCTACAGCCCTCCTATCTATATCAGTATCTAGGGGCCACAAGAAACATTACCAAAGCTCTGGCATACCCCAATCCAGCCAGGATAGCCAGTATACAAACCCTCGTCACAAGATTTCAACCCCAACACTCCCTTCCAGCTCGAGTGTTTATGCAGCTAATAGGGATGATGGCCTCTTACATTTTCACTGTTCCTCATGCAAGGCTTCAGATGCGCCCTGTACAAGAATGCTTAGCACATCAGTGGAACCAGGCTCAAGGTCAACTTACAGATCTGGTGTTGGTGGACAGCCACACGCATCGCTCTCTGCAATGGTGGAACACACAAAACCTATCCAAAGGGTGGCTGTTCCTAGAACCAGTCCCACAGATAGTGCGAACATTGGACGCATCCTTCACCGGCTGGTGCGCCCATCGCCTAAACCGTCCAGGGCAGGTGGACCACTCAACAAAAAGTGCTCCACATCAATCACCTAAAATTACTAGCAATTTTTCTAGCGCTAAAATCATTCCAACCACATCTCCTCAACAAAACTGTCCTAGTCCGGACGGACAACATGACAGCAATGTATTACATACAGAAACAAGGAGGAACACAATCTTTGCAGCTTTCTCAACTAGCGCAAATCATATGGAGATGGGCCATTCCGCAAAACATATACCTCCTAGCAGAACATCTTCCAGGAGTACACAATAAGATTGCTGATCTGCTCAGCCGTCAAACAGAGCATATTCACGATTGGGAACTTCATCCACAGGTTCTTCAACCATTTTTCCAAATGTGGGGCCACCCAGACCTAGATCTGTTCGCCACACAGGAAAACGCAAAATGCCCAACCTTCGCCGCCAGATTTGCGTACGCTTTTTCGCCGCTCCCACTCATTCCCCTAGTAATACACAAGCTCAGGCAACAGTCTCTCAAGATGATCCTAGTTGCTCCCACATGGGCACGGCAACCATGGTTCACCACACTTCTCAAACTCTCGGTGGTTCCACACCAAAAATTGCGTCTCTCCCCGAAGCTACTAACGCAGAACCATGGAGAGATAAGACACCCCGATCTAGGTCAGCTGAATCTGGCCATCTGGCTCCTGAAGTCCTAGAGTTCAGGTAACTTAACCTTCCACCAGACTGTATGAACACCATCAAAGAAGCCAGGCGCCCTACTACTAGAGCCTGTTATGCAGCAAAATGGAAAAGATTTGTCATTTACTGCAATAATAATAAAACCGATCCACTGGATGCTTCAATCCAGAACATCATTTGCTATTTGCTGCATTTACAAAGATGTAATCTGGCATCTTCATCCATAAGATTACATCTAGCTGCTCTTGCCGCCTACTTACAAAACAGACAACACCTGTCACTGTTTAGAGTACCTGCAATCAAAGCCTTTATGGAAGGTCTTAAAAGAATAATTCCTCCCTGACTGCCACCCTCTCCGGTGTGGAATCTAAACATTGTTCTTACAAGGCTCATGGGTCCCCCATTTGAACCTCTACTCAAATGTGAACTGCAGTTCCTTACATGGAAAGTAGCTTTCCTAGTTGCAATCACCTCTCTCAGAAGAGTAAGTGAGATCCAGGCTTTAACCATACAAGAACCATTCTTACAAATACATCGTAACAAGGTAGTTCTTAGAACAAATCCGAAATTCCTTCCCAAAGTAATCTCTGCTTTTCATCTTAACCAATCCATAGAGTTGCCAGTGTTTTTCCAAAACCCGGACCCTGTAGCAGCGAGAGCTCTTCACACACTTGACGTCAATAGAGCTCTACTTTATTATATTGATAGGACTGAGCCCTTTAGAAAAACAAAACAATTAGTTCGAGGCATATGAGCTGCAGATTATACACTTTTGCATAGATCGCCATCTGGTGTTGGGCCCGGATGTTTGCAGTTTGTTTTTCTTCTTGGACAGTCTTTGGAAGTCACGAGTTCGGTGACTCCTCCTTCGGTCCCTATTGCGCATGGGCTTCGGCTCCATCCTCAGATTGTTTTTTTCCGCCTTCGGGCTCGGATGTGATACTTCGTGCTCCGGCTTCGAACTTTTCCAGTTCGACCTTCGATGGAAAATCCTCGTCCATCGAGATTCTTAAGACAAAAATCTTCTTCTTCATCTCTCTCGGCGGCACTTCTAGATTCCAGACATCGGCACCGGCCTTCGGGCCTCCCTCGACTCCGGTCTCGGCCGATGGAAAGGACTCCCTTCAAAAAGTGCCCAAAATGTGGGTCTAAATTTCCCCACACCGACCTGCATCAGGTGTGTAACCTCTGCCTCTCTCCCGAACACGAGGCCCGAGACTGCCCCGCCTGCAAGTCTTTTCGATCGAAAAAGACCATCCGGGATCGAAGAGCTCGACGCACCATGGCGCACTCATCGACCTTGGCTCCACCTGACATCTTCGGAGACGACACCGGCGCTTCGGGGCAGCAGCCCACCGAGCAGGAGGAAGAAATCGTCAGCGCTTCCGAGGCCGACGACTCCGACCTGGAGGAGATCACACCGGCGCAGAGGGTCGTGAGTACTCTACCCACTCCCGTACCCACACCGAAAGAGACTCCGGTTACACCTTCGCCTCCGGGCCTAGGGAAAACCAAACATACAGCTTCTATCACCCCACCTTCGGGCCCGGTGTCGAAGCATCATAAGTCTCCCGGCGGCTCGGACTCGAGCCAGCCTACTCCTGGTGCCGAAAAACACCATTCGGCACCGAAGAAAACTACACCCAGTTCGGCTCCGGCGCCATCGGGCTCGAAACCTGCACTCTCGGTGCCGACAAAACATAAACATAAATCCCTCGGCACCGACGCTCCGGCGCCGAAGCCTGCTTCGACACCGAAGAAATCGGAGGCCCCGAAAAAGCATGGCATGGAGAAACCATCGAAGCCCTCGGCTCCGAAAACATCGGCACCGACAGACGATTCGGTGCCAGAAGAACTATTTACGCCAGATCCTTCTCAAAAGACTTTAACAAAGGATCCAAAGACTGGGCATTTAATTTTGTCTTCCAAAAAAAGACATTTAAACAAGCCACATCCTCCTCCACCACCAAAACGGAAGGACTCTGCCACATCTCCCTTCAGAGTACCCTCCCCACCACCTCCTCCACCTCCCATATCTCCGCCACCTTTGCCTCACCGCTCTCCAACCTCATCTCCAGACCCCGATTATGGAGATCCAGATTATGATCCAGCAGACGCCCCACTAGACCCCACACCTACAGGGACACCAGACCCATGGGAGGATTACCACAACCCCGATGTACGAGATATGCCTCAGGATGACATTTATCCATCCAGGCCATCTCCTCCAGAGGACTCCCTGGGGTTCCACCACTTAATACAGCGGGCGGCACACTACCATGGGGTAGAATTACACAGTGAGCCAGTTGAGGACGATTTCCTACTGGACACTTTTGACATACAAGATAAGGCCACAGCCATCTTGCCCATGCTAAAAGGAGTAACCAAACATGCTGCAGAGGTGTTCAAGGACCCAGTCAGAGCTAGGGTATTAAACCCCAGGATTGAAAAGAAATATAAAGCAGCCCCCACAGATCCTGCATATATTAAAGGACCTGCTCCCTTAGACACATTAGTGGTATCCACAGCTAGGAAGCGGTCTAACTCTCAATCATCAGGGGAGGCTCCACCACCAGATAAGGAGTCAAAGCTCTTAGATGTGTCTGGTAAACGCACTGCCTCACAAGCGGCAAATATGTGGCGCATCGCTAACACGCAAGCACTGCTTGCACGTTATGACAGAGCACATTACGATGAGCTGGAGGCTATCATGCAACACCTCCCGGACAAACATAAACACAGGGCTCATGAGCTAATACAGGAGGGAAAGCTCATTACCAACACCTCAATTAAATGTGCCCTCGACGCAGCAGACACAGCTTCTAGAGCTATAAATACCAGTGTTTTGCTTCGTCGTCATGCCTGGCTCAGAATCTCAGGGTTTAAGCCAGAAGTCCAGGCATCTATATTAAATCACCCCTTTGACCAACAACACCTATTTGGTCCAAAGGTTGACGAAGCATTGGAGAAAATGAAAAAGGACACGGATACAGCAAAGTCTATGGGGGCATTACAATCCCATACCCCTAGACGTTCATTTTGTCGTTCCTCCTTTCGTGGCACAGGCAGAGGTTACTCTGCCGATAGCGCCTCTACTTCCTACAAGTCCCCTCCTCAGACTACCTTCTCCAAGGGCTATCAAAGAGGTGGATATAGAGGAAACAATAATAAGGGCAGGGGCAAAACCAACACCACCCGTTCTGCCACACTGCCCGCCCAATGACTTTCCCCCGCTCCCCCCAGACCATTCCACTCCAGTCGGGGGCAGACTACGGCATTTTCTTCCCACCTGGGAGACCATAACATCAGACAAATGGGTGACACAAATTGTTCAGTCAGGCTACTGTCTCGAACTAACTTCTACCCCACCCAATATTCCACCCAGGCACCGTACAATGTCGCAAGAACACACCACATTGCTCCAACAGGAGATAATCTCCCTCATGCAAAAACAAGCTATAGAGCAGGTCCCTGTCAATCACTAAAATTTAGGGGTCTACTCTCTGTACTTTCTGATACCAAAGAAAGATGGGACTCTACGGCCCATTCTAGACCCTAAATGCATACATACATTCAGACCATTTTCACATGGTAACCCTCCAACAAGTTCTCCCACTCCTCTGCCAGGGAGACTTTCTCACTACACTGGACTTGAAAGACGCATACTTTCATATTCCAATACACCCTTCTCACAGGAAGTACCTCAGGTTTGTGGTGGACGGTCAGCATTACCAATTCAGGGTTCTCCCCTTCGGGGTCACAACCGCACCACGGGTGTTTACCAAATGCCTAGCGGTAGTAGCAGCACACCTCAGAAGACAACACGTTCATGTCTTCCCTTACTTGGACGACTGGCTGATAAAAGCCGCGTCCTACAACCAGTGTGTGCAGCATACAAACAGCACCATCCAACTGCTCCACCAGCTAGGCTTCACGGTGAATCATCAAAAGTCCCACCTCATACCATCTCACACAAAGCAATATCTCGGGCCACTATAGACACCTCCAAAGCTATAGCCTATCCCAATTCAGCCAGAATCGCAAGCATACAAGCCTTGCGCCAAACATTCATTCTTCAGCACTCTCTCCCAGCAAGAGTGTTTATGAAGCTAATAGGGATGATGGCATCTTGCATCTTCATAGTGCCCCATGCAATACTCCACATGCGTCCACTCCAAGAGTGCCTAGCACGGCAGTGGAACCAGGCCCAGGGACAGCTGACGGATCTGGTGTTGGTGGACGGCCGCACCCATCACTCTCTGCAGTGGTGGAACACCACAAACCTTTCCAAAGGGCGGCCGTTCCTGGACCCGGTTCCTCAGGTGATTCTAACAACGGACGCATCGCTCTCCGGCTGGGGAGCGCACCTTCTACACCTCACAGTGCAAGGTCTATGGAAGCCACAGCAAAAATTACTCCACATCAACCATCTGGAGCTACTGGCGATCTTTCTAGCCCTGAAATCCTTTCAGAAACAAATTTCAGCCAAAGCAGTCCTCATTCGCACAGACAATATGACTGCAATGTATTATATTCAAAAACAGGGGGGGACACACTCTCCCCAGCTCTCCCGCTTAGCACAGAGCATACGGAGATGGGCAATTCCACAAAAAATCTTTCTCCTGGCACAACACGTCCCAGGCATACAAAACACCATGGCAGATTTGCTCAGCAGACAAACGCAGCAAATGCACGAATGGTAACTGCATCCACAAGTTCTTCGCCCATTCTTCCACAAGTGGGGGCATCCTCAGATAGACCTCTTCGGCACCCACGAAAACAAAAAATGCCCAAGCTTCGCCGCCAGATACCCACACCCATTGTCCAAAGGCAATGCGATATGGATGAACTGGTCAGGCAAATTTGCATACGCCTTTCCACCTCTCCCGCTAATTCCATTAGTGGTAAGGAAGCTACAACAGCACTCCCTCAGACTCATTCTGGTAGCTCCAACATGGGCCAGACAGCAGTGGTACACCACACTACTACAGCTATCGGTGGTACCACATCAAAAACTGCACCTGTCCCCATGCCTCCTAACCCAGAACCATGGAGAAATCAGGCACCCGGACCCAGCTCAGCTCAATCTTGCGATCTGGCTCCTGAAATCTTAGAATTTGGATACCTTAACCTTCCCCCCGATTGCATGAACATTATCAAGGAAGCTAGACGTCCTACCACTCGAGCATGCTATGCCGCAAAGTGGAAGAGATTTGTTGTTTACTGCCGTAACAATACAATCAACCCTTTAGATGCATCCATACAGCACGTCATATGCTATCTGCTCCATCTTCAAAGGTGAAACCTGGCATATTCATCCATACGTCTACACCTAGCAGCAATTGCTGCTTACCTACAAAACAGACAGCATTTATCACTGTTCAGAGTACCTGCTATTAAAGCCTTTATGGAAGGCCTTAAACGAGTAATTCCACCCAGGGCACCACCTTCCCCTGTATGGAATCTAAACGTAGTTCTTACAAGGCTAATGGGTCCGCCTTTCGAACCAATGCATAAATGTGAGCTACAGTTCCTCACTTGGAAAACAGCTTTCCTCGTAGCTATCACTTCCCTTAGAAGGGTTAGTGAGATACAAGCGTTCACTATACAAGAACCCTTTTTACAGATACATCACAGCAAGGTGATACTTCGCACAAATCCAAAATTTCTGCCCAAGGTCATTTCCCCCTTCCATCTTAATCAATCGGTGGAATTACCGGTTTTTTTCGCGCAACCTCAATCTGTTGCGGAAAGGGCTCTACATACACTTGATGTTAAAAGGGCTTTACTGTACTACATACAAAGAACGCAACCTTTCAGAAAGACTAAACAATTGTTTGTCTCCTTCTCTCCACCGCATAAAGGCAACCCCATCTCTAAATCAGGGATAGCTAGGTGGATTGTAAAGTGCATACAAATTTGCTATCACAAAGCAAAAAGAACATTATCTGTTCCACCTAAAGCCCACTCTACAAGAAAGACAGGGGCTTCTATGGCTTTCCTAGGGAACATACCCTTAGATGACATCTGCAAAGCAGCCACATGGTCAACACCGCACTCCTTCACAAAACATTACTGTGTAGACGTGCACTCCAAACAACAAGCTAGTGTGGGCCAGGCTGTACTAAAGACACTATTTCAAACCACTGCAACGGATACCGGTGGTCGCCGCTAGGACTGGGTACTGCTATATAATCTATGCAAAAGTGTATAATCTGCAGCTCATATGCCTCGAACGGAATATGCTACTTACCAGTATGCATCTGTTCTTGGCATGTAGAGCTGCAGATCTATACTCGCCCACCCGCCTCCCCGGCTACCTGTACCCGTTCCGGTCTATCTTATTTTGATACAACACACATGGGCTTCTCACTATTATCACTATGCTCCATCTTTTCCCTGCTGGCGAAAAAGAATCTGAGGATGGAGCCAAAGCCCATGCGCAGTACGGACCGAAGGAGGAGTCACCGAACTCGTGACTTCCAAAGACTGTCCAAGAAGAAAAACAAACTGCAAACATCCGGGCCCAACACCAGATGGCGATCTATGCAAAAGTGTATAGATCTGCAGCTCTACATGCCAAGAACAGATGCATACTGGTAAGTAGCATATTCCTTCCTAGCTTTCTCACCACCTCATAAAGGACACCCCATCTCCAAAGCTGGAATTGCTAGGTGGATAGTCAAATGCATTCAGATATTCTACCAAAAAGCTAAACGCACATTTAACAATTCCTCCTAGAGTGCACTCAACAAGCAAACTAGGGGCTTCCATGGCATTTTTAGGAAACATTCCCTTAGATGACATCTGTAAGGCAGCAACATGGTCTACAACACACACCTTCATCAAACACTATTGTGTTGACGTCCAGGCAAAGCAACAAGCTTCTGTAGTCCAAGCTGTTCTTAAGACACTTTTTCAATCCACTGCAACGGATACAGGTGGCCACCACTGGGGGAGACACTGCTGTACAGTCTATGCAGTAGTATGAATTCTGCAGCTCATATGCCTCGAACGGAAAATGCTACTTACCAGTATGCATCTGTTCTAGGCATGTAGAGTTGCAGAGATTCATACGCCCACCCACCTCCCCGGAACTTGTATCTGTTCCAGTATTATCTTAATTAGATACATTCACATGGACATCTCTTCTTTTTCTTACTAACTTCATCATTTCCCTTCATGGCGAAAAACAATCTGCTCATGGAGTCGATGCCCATTGGCACTATCATCCAAGGTAGGAGACACCTATCTTGTGACTACAAAAGACTTCTTCCAAGACAACAACAAGGTGCAAGCATCTGAGCCCAACACCAGATGGCGATCTATGCAGTTATATGAATCTCAGCTGCTCTACATGCCGAGAACAGATGCATACTGCTAAGTAGCATTTTCCTTCCTGCTTGTTTCAGAGAGGGTAGCATATATTTTTTTCTATCTTTCCTAAGAAAAACCGCCTACTTCATTCCAGTAGTCTGCAGATGCAGGCAATACTGCTGTGACACACTCTAGGGATGTACGTTGTTTAACAATGTCCAAGATGTGCTTAGGGGTATTTTGTGTAGATTATATTTTTCCATTGTGAAACTCCCTCCGCGCTCTCCTAATTTGTTGATAATAGAATTTGAGTGCTTCTAAATATTTCAGCTTATTTTCTGTCTGATAATTCACCCTCCAGCGACGTTCAAGACGTTTGCATTGAGTTCTAAGCACTGCCAGTTCCTTTGAGAACCATTCAGCTGATGGAGTTTGGCAGGCACTCTTACAGGGTTTCAAAGGTATTAAAGAATCCACTACCTCCTTAATCTAGAGAGAGACTTGTTTATCTGCTCCCTGGGTGTCTGCCATCAATTCCGGTGCGCTTGAGGCCAATTTATCCCTGAAAGAGTCATGGGTAAGTAGCGCCCATTTTCGGGTCATTATGGACTCTAGTCGCATTCTCAGATTACAGGAGACCTTTCTCGGGTTCACAATCCAAAAAGGGAGAATTGAATGGTCAGACCAGACTATAGGCACAGGTGGCAGCGCTTCTACTTGGGTAATGTTACAAAAAAATACTATCTAAGGTATGGCCCTTAGTGAGCGTAGAGGTATGGACCAGCTGTTCCAGACCCAGGGCCTGTAGTCCCATGGTCATTTTACCAATTTCTCGATTTTTCTTTATTGACCAAATGTAAGTTAAAAACCCCCAAGATCATGTAATTGGGGTAGCGGATGGCATAAGGTGGCACTGTCTCGGCCAACTCATTAATAAATGCTTCTAGCCGGGCCCGGAGGTCTATAAAATAAGGAGACCCACACCAGACCACTCGCTATTAAGAGACATATTAAAAAAGGCTGCTTCCCAACGTAATATCGGCAGTTTAGACATTTTTATCTGGTATTCTTTTTTAAAAAATCACTGCTATCCTCGCCCCTTCCTCCCCCACCCCCGGTCTGGATCTATCAACCTTCAAAATAGCATATCCTTCAGGCAAAGCTTCCAGGATATCAGATGTTGATTGTTCATAGAACCATGTTGCCGCTAAGAATAGCCCTGCTGGCTTTTGATCCATTAGTAAGTCATGAATTTCATGGCTGTGTTTACTGAGAGACCTGCAGTTTAGAGACAGGCAGAGTACGGAGTCTTTTGCAAATTCCAATGCCCCTTCCCTCTTCCTTTCCTTCCCTCTTCCTTTCCTTTTCCAGGTATTGCTGAAAGGTTTCCAGATCCAGTCTGATGCCTGGGGAATATTCAAAAGATGAGAAATTTGCTGTTAAGTAGCCTCTGTCAGAAAGAGAGTTACTGAAGTTAAATAACTTGTTCTTTAAAGTTACAGTGGGAAATGCACGTTGACGATTGAGAATGCTTCAAACATTTAAAACTATGAAAGATACCAACACTGGAAAACTACTGTTGGAGATAAATAACTTTTACCTTATGGTTTAATGTCACAGTGCCTCTTGCCACAGCTACCGACCAGGTTTAAAATAGCTTACTTGGATAATAGTCTAGATCTTCGCTTTCATTCTTCTGGACTCTTTGATCTAAAAATCCAGTAATTTGTGCTGAACGTTTGTGTGAGAATTTGTTGTATATATTTCCTAAATTCTGCAAACGAGAGACGGAACCCAGCTTGCATATAGTTGGGTTTATTTTCTCAGTACGGATTTTGTATCAGCAGTCTGGAACTCTGTCATCAGACGGTGCAAGAGACCATAATATCTAAAATGGGTATGGGGAAGTTTGGAGTGTGCAGGTGTGACCAATTATTTAACAAAATAAAACCGCTCATATCGAAGGATATTGCACATAACGTCTGAGTTTTGTGACCTTCTGAATGATCTCTTTGGCCACATATAGTTGGTCGATGCAATTCCTTTACAACTTTAGATATCCTTCATCTTACAGTTTAGAGTACTTTATTCTCATTCACAAAAGCCAACCAGTTTTCCCACTGTCATTGGGAGTTGCCTCTTTCTGGTTTGGTGAAAAAGCTTTGGAGACTGGGAGGTCTGGATGGGTTAGTAGGAGTCTGGGCATGAATGGGGTCATAAGGATAGCAGACTCCCACAGGCTACTTTAGCCATGGCTGTTGAAAGCTGCCTTTACAAACAATTTGTGAAGGGATTAGAAGTATCTTAGGAACTGATTCACCTTAAAAGTCATTTTCCATTAATTTCACTCGCTTTTCCTGCTCTTTGGGGTATGATTGCACACAGCTTTGAAATGGGAATGTTGTTTGGCATGTGATAACATCAAATGAATTGCAGTCGAAGATGCTTGGTTGGTGATGTTGGCTATGGGTTCTTGGATATATTGGTTATCAATATGCCCCTTAATTTAAATGTTAATCAACATGAATATAGCAGATTCATGATTTGTATATTTTGGTCTTTTCTGTTATTTTTGTAGTATAAACATGTGATGAGGAGACTGGGGGATAATGCAGATAAAATTTCATAAGAACCGAGAAAGGCCCAACAGTGGGATTGAGGTGAAAATGAGGGTAACAACAGAAGTAGGTTAAGCGAACATATGTCTCATATTCACGTTTGTTATTGAAAATAATCTAGAATTGTACTTTTGTATTTAATCACAAATAGGTTCATCTTTTTGGGGCTTCTTTAGGAGGATTTTTGGCTCAGAAGTTTGCTGAATACACCCATAAGTCCCCTCGGGTCCAGTCCCTCATACTTTGCAACGCTTTCAGTGACACCTCCATCTTCAATCAGTCCTGGACAGCTAGCAGGTAAAGAAAGCAAGCAAGAGCTGTTCTTTGGCTAATGTGTACGTAAGAATTTGTGCAGGGCTTCCTGTTCATTACGACCTTCCTCAGACTAAAACGAAACTTAAGTCGTCAAAGTACTAGTATTTGGGATATGTGTTTGTCATGGGTAGTAATGCCAGTGTATGATGATGACGTGCACAATCAGATCAATATTAAATAACTGAAGGCTGCAATTCTTCCATATTGTTTCATATGGGAAGCAAGTCTTATGTATAGGACCAGATACAAAATCCCAATTGTTCTTTGTATACATTTAAAAATAAAGTCATTGATCACTGTGTGCTAGTGCAAAGCTGACCCAACAGAAACAGTGGTGCAAAATGCCATACTACTGTTGCTTTTGGGCAACATGTAAATCCTCTTTGCTTAGAGTATGGTTTCTGCACTTAGGCGTTTTGTGAATAGTCTGACATCAGGAGGCTTCTAGAGCGCAAGGATGTGCACAATTTAACATGGCTTCCTAATGCAAAATTGAAGATGGTCACCAGAGACCCTTGAGTGAGCCCAGCCACCATCGAATCCCAGGGCACAATTTAAACATGCCATCAGCTCTTGGTCCCAAATACTCAGGCCACATCATGGTCCCCTTGAACAGCTTTTGGGAACCATATTGGCCACTCTGATGTCCTGTCTCATTGAGGCTCCTGACTTAGTTCGGTTCAATGTAGGCACTCAGATATTTTTTATTTTTTAATACTTCAGTTCTTCCTCCTGCCAGGCAAAGTTGACTTTCCAAATGGTATTTCAATTCAAAGAGCATATGTTAGTTTTGGTTAATAATTCTTTTAACTAGGCTGGTGCTGGGACAGTATATTTTTTTTTAAGTAGATAGCAGCTTGTTTTTCTGATCTAAATCTTTTTTCCAGGTCGGCTTCATGTAAAATGAATTGTGCTTTTTTACATGAGTATTTCATCTGCTTCTTTGGATAGCCACTGTCTTACGGCCAGTTTAAGTAGGGTTTTAGAACTGGTAAAATAAATTCAAGAAGTAAAGAGATTTTAGACCCAGGAAGTAAAGGCATTTTATTCCCTTTACTTCTTTGATTCTAGGAAAGATGAATAGATCGGGCCAGTCGGAGCTCAGGCTTTTGAACTTCTTTATTAGAATGGACAGGTTCCAATCCCTGCCATTTGGTCAAACCTCCTCGCTACAAGATTTCATGAAAGCTTTGGCCTTGGTGGCATATTTACTCTGAAGACCAGGAGTTTATACGTTCGGCAAAGCGGCATGAAGCAGATATCCTATTCCTGCAGGAAACACACCTATTGGGTAATAAGACACTATGTCTGTCGCATTTTGGATACGTGCAGACTTTCCACTGGATTTACGCGGGGCTCCCGGGGGGTGGCCATCAATATGCAGAATCTCCTTCATTTATGTCTGACAATAGTTGGGGGTGACTTAAACGACATTTTTTGCCCCTACATTGACCGATGGCATGACACAGATAGACTCATAGAGCCCCTAGAATCAAAACTTCGATTTCTACTACAGGGAATGGATTGGGTTGACACTTGGCCGCTCAACCCGATGGATACGGGCTACACTTACTTCTCCAGTACACATGGGTTCTTTTCTAGAATAGATTATATTTTCCTATCAGCCACTCATGTACACAGGTTAGATGCAACAACGATACTGCCCGGAGGCCTCACTGATCATTCTCCCATGCTACTTGACTTGCGACTGGGGTCAGTACGCCCCCCTCTCCGATGGCGACTTTCTACTTGGCATCTCCAAGATGAACAATATAGGGAACATTTACACACGGCCATCTCTGAGTACTATTCACAGAATACTGGGACGGTGGAATCTCCCGAGATCCTCTGGGAAGCAATGAAGCTGACACTGAGAGGGGTAGACATTGCGTATTGCACGGCACAGCGTAGACCGCGTCGCGCAAAACTAACTCTGATGGGGGCACAACTCATGGATCTGGAGCGCAGGAGTAGGTGCGAGGATGGAGGCGCTGCGCGTAGACAATTAGTCCATACACAGCAATTATACGCCGGTGAATTAATGGATGAGGCTAGAATGGCGTGGTTTGCCACGCGCAGTAGAATTTATCAATGGGGGGGATAAATCTAGCGCACTTTTACATCGTCTCTGTCAGAGGACGCTTACCCCCATGATCATTCCGAGTATCTGTGGATCTGCTGAGGCTGTTCTCACTGATCCCGCACATATTGCAGCAAGCTTTGCCAGATATTATGAGAATCTATATGCCCCAGTGAGACTATATCGCCACATGTTGTATATAAATTTATAGGCGACCTGCCTCAATGAGCTCTGGCAGATTCAGTAAGGGAGGAATTGGATGTTCCAATCACTGTGGAAGAGCTCCAGGCGGCTTTGTTAGATATGCGACTGGGTATAGCACCTGGCCCGATGGCTTCCCATCTGAATTTTATAAGAAATATCAGGCCCTTCTACTATCCCCCTAAATGGCAGCACTGAATATGTCCCTTCAGCGCAGGCGCCTTCCCACGGACTGGCATCCTGCCGAACTTGTTGTTTTCCTAAAGCCAGGTCGACCCCCTGAACAACATGCCTCATATCACCCAATCTCACTTCTTAACATCGAAGCCAAGCACCTAGCTAAAGTTATAGCCAACCGCATAGTACCTCACGTTACGAGTCTAGTCCACCTGACCAGGCAGGCTTTATGCCGTGCCACACGACCCAATATACGGCGAGTTCAAAACGCTATTGCTTCCGTAGATCGCCTCGGAGAGTCTGCGGCATTCCTGTTGGCAGACATAGACAGGGTATTCGATTCCCTTA
Organism: Triturus cristatus; assembly: GCF_964204655.1. Classification (NCBI taxonomy): domain Eukaryota; kingdom Metazoa; phylum Chordata; class Amphibia; order Caudata; family Salamandridae; genus Triturus; species Triturus cristatus. Next base: position 619,582,359 of record NC_140583.1, on the reverse strand, counting down.
GTTGAACCCATTTATTTGCACTCTTGAGCAGATTAAATTTCGGCCCCAATCTCCTTAGATATATCCAACTCTTGTATACTGACATCACCGCTCCAGTCCGGGTGGCAGACTCTACATCACTAGCTTTTTCTATTGGGCGAGAAACCCGTCAGGGCTGTCCCCTGTCTCCATTCCTCTTCGCGCTGGCCATGGAGCCCCTTGCGGCCCTGGTACGGATTGATGCGCAGATTTCCGGCTTTGAGTGGTCCAGAGAGATTTCCGACCGCATTGCACTTAATGCGAACGATGTCCTGTTTTTCCTCATGCGACCAGACAGGTCAAAGCCCAGATTACTCCGAATGATGCAAATTTTTGGAGAGACATATGAATACCCTCAAATGTTATCTGTGGCATCTGCGGGGTGGTCGGCACATGGGCAAATGGGCCCGTGAGGTGACAAGTGCGCGAGCGTTTGAAGTATGTTGGGTCTTTTTGTCGTCCTCCCAACATATATCCTGGGAAAAGGAACCTGGCCCCGTTGTGGACGCAGATCAAGGAACAGACCCGTTCCTGGTCCCACCTGCCACTCTCCTTATTTTGGCAGATCCGCCATCTTTAAGATGGTCTCACTACCTTGTTTACTATATCAGCTTCAGAACCACCCATACCTGATCCCTTCCATCTGGTTTAGACAACTCAATTCAACTTTCTAACATTTTCTCTGGGGAGGTGGGGTAGCCCGGGTGGCGTTGAGAACATGTTTTCAGTCCATTTACTGTGGAGGTATAGCGACACCAGATGTCCAAGCATATTATGCGGCCTCGCATCTGCTCATCCTAAAATGATTGGTGGTATGGGGACAGGGGAGATCCCGCTTACGCAATTGAATGCCTGCAGATGGGTAATATGGCGCTCCACATGGTTCTATATATGGGCTCCGTCCTGAAAACGCTGCCTCCGGCTACCGTCCTGGTGTTCAGGATTTGGAAGAGTTTGCTTCAACAAATGGGATGGTAGGGCAGGTTAACAAAAGAAACGCCTTTATGGCTTAACGGTCTCCTCCCTTCCCTGGCTGAGCTATCTGGATTCTCCGGCTGGGAAGCTATAGGCATTTCCTGGGTATGTGATGTCCTTCATGGTCAGACCCTGAGGTCCTTTCAAGAATTGCAACAAGAATGCACAATGCATAGATCACAATTCTATAATTACCTTCAGTTCCGCCATTCCTTTAACCCATATCTCACACCAGGGAACCGTGCCGGACTTCAGCCCCATTGAAGCTAAAGTATTTATGGGGGGCTAGGGGAACATAAAATCGCCAAGATATACCAAATGTTGGTAACAAACAGCCCCACTACCCTTGATAAAACACGAGCGGCGTGGCCAAAAGATATTGGCCCACTAGATGTTGAAAACTGGGCAGAGGCACTGAAGTCTGCAACAGCTGAGGCGATTGCAGCACGACTACTATATATCCAGTTTAAGTATCTCCATAGAGTATATTACACCAGATACAAGCTCCGGCGAGCCGGACTAATTGCATCTCCACTTTGCTTACGGTGCCAAATGTTCGATGGTACTCTTATACATACGGTGCACCACACTTTCTAGTTTCTGGCGGGAGCTCTTCACATGTCTATCTGAGGTCCTTGTATGGGACATACCATGCACTCCTCGCCTAGCCCTACTTCACATCACTGACGATATTGGGGGTAACATTTATAAACGTCATTTATTACTTTTGGGCCTTACATGGGCAAAGCGTGACATTGCAAGGGCGTGGAAGGACGCATCCCCACCACTTGTTGGGGTGTGGAAGAAGGGGCTTGATTTTTGTATGGAGCTAGAGTTACCAATTTTTAAGGCGAAAGGTTGCCCGCATAAACACCCCTAGATTTGGAAGAGGTGGGTGGAATACCGTGGGATATTTCTGGAATCTATCACAACGGCCACCATAGATAAAGATGCGACAAAGAAAGTGGAAATATGCGATAGACGCAGTTGCGGGTGTATGAATAACCGAGCACTGTGGTTTGACGCAATATGCGATGTGGCAGTAACATGACACTACAGTTCCCTGTTGAGGCTATATGTTATATCATTGTTGTTTCTCCAGTGCTAGATAGATATCAAAAAGTCAACATCTTATTCATGTACATGTATCCTGTATTGTTTGCTATCCTGGCCTCGCCAGGCTCACTGTGGCTGCTGACAATAAAATCTGTTATGAAAAAAAAAATCAGGAGTTTATGTATGTCTGTGCTCGGACAACTGACTAGCAAAAGCAGCTCGCCTTGTGCTAGTAACCGGATATCTTCAGTGCTCCGTGACCCTTCTACATGACTTGGGCATTTCCATCAATGTTCAAAAGTCATTTGTTCTAGCGCAGAGGTTGGCCTCTTAGGTGCGGTGTTCATCACAGTCTGAGGGCCTTTCTTCTTTATCTGAGGTTTGCACCTATCGAGATATGATTCCAATGTTTCTCAATATGGCTGCAGTCCTAGTTCTGTATGTCATACACCTGTTGGGCATGATGGTCTTGTGCATCTGGTTTGTCCCACATGTGAGATGGTAGATGAAGGCCCTTCACTAGTGTTTAAGATGATGATAGCTCTAGCATAAGGGGATTTTCATGTTTCAGGTGCACATGTTCCTTGCTGTTCTTCCGGACCTGCATTAGAGAATGGACCATTGCAAGCTCATGGTGGGTTGTCAATTCAGCCCTTTGCAGCTACAAGACATTGTAGGTAAAAGGTGCCTCATCTTTGGGCTGGGGTGCTCATCTGGGTGACATGACTGCACAGGGCTCTTTGTCTATGTTAGAGCACCAGCTGCAAATAAATGTTCTGGAGTTGTGGGCAGTCTATCATGCTCTTAAAGCATTTTTTTCCTCCATCCTATGAAGGGCCATAGAGATTCCATCGGACAGTAAATCCAATGCTCACTATGCCAACAGACGGTGTAATGTGCTTTGGTGGACCTTGTGTTGCAAGGTCTTATACTTGTAATGCTGGACCTGGCAACAGGCATCCCCACTGTGATGGTAGATGCACAAAGTCCTCTCTCACTAGAGCGCCATGAGTGAGCACTTCATTCTAAAGTGACAGAAAAGGTCTTCACATTAGGATAGCCATACCAGCCAGGCCCTATGCCCAATGTTGCTGTAGGTGGACACCCCGTGGCGATGTGTATTGGAGGAGGCAAGAAGGCGGTCGCTTGCACGACCGAGTAAGCTGGATACTGACGCTCTCCCGCAGTAACCCTCCCCCGCCTTACTTTCTGATGTGGATGGTAGCTTCGATTGTGACCCGGACAATGTGATTTTCATGAAATGCTGTGGCAATATCGGCCCCTACTGTTGCACTCTCTGAAAGCTGTGCCTACCGGGTCTCCCGGTCTGCAGTATCGGCTGGCTGTGCTGGCAGTGTACCGGCTCTTTGTGTTGGTGGCATACGGAGCTCTCTTCGTACTCGCCAGCGGCTATAATGGCCCCGAAGAACATAGCCAAGGGCACTAAGACCTGGGGGCCTACGGCAGTCACAGCCTCCTCCTCCGCCGAGAGCCAGACGAAGCCCAGCCTTGGTTGAAGCGGAGATGGCGGAATATGCCGCTGTACTAACTGCTCCTCTCCAGGTCCTGTGATGAAAGGAGGTAGCACTGCTTGGAAACTTCAAATGGTTCCTGAGCTGTTCAAGAAACAAACGGGTAAAGGTAAGAACCCAGTGGAAGCCGAGGCAACTGTTTCTTTAGTGGATTGCTGTGATAAGGCAATGACTTTCCCGGGCAACAATGTTACTGCAGCCGCACCGCTACCCTTGCCATTACATAGCAAGGACTCTGTTACTGTGGCAATTTCGGCTGACAAGAGCGATGGTACTGTGGTTATTCAGGGTAGTTCGGAGGACACGAGTAGTGATATGCAGAGCATTGAGACTGTGATTGCGAAGGCAGGCACCATGCAAATTTCCTCTTTACAGGGTGAGTCTGCATTGGCTGGAAACATGATTATTAGTGATGTAGCACCTTTAAAAGAGTCTGCGATGCCTGTTCCAACAGTAATGCCTCTTGTGTACCCCTAGTTCTCCCCTCAACTTGATGAGGTCGTGGGGCAAGGAACAAACCCCAGAGAAACTGCAGGCTCAGACATGCCACTACAAGGTAAAATTACCCTCGCCACTATTTACCAAAGCATAATGGCCCATCGAGAGGAGACCAAGGGCGGAAGGTCTTCGGGTTCAGGGTGCTGTGTGAAAATTGCAAAACACAGTGCTCCGAGTTGCCAAGACCTGTACTGAGTTCTCAACAAGAATCGGGGAAGCTGAAGCGAGGATTTCAGTAATGGAGGACGAAATAGTGCAGCAGAAGGCCACTATAGCATCCCTGCAGTCTCTGAAAGAGGACACTGCTTGGAAACTGACGGAATTGGAAAATTGTTCCAGAAGGAATAACTTAAGAATTTTGGGAAAACCCGAAGGACTGGAGGGCAAAGACACTCGGCAGTTCGTTATCGAACTATTTTCAGAAGCCTTTCCAGAACTCAAGCAATGGAACTGGGAAGTTCAGCTCCAAAGAACGCATAGGTTCCCATTTAATCAGCGGATTAGAGCAGGGGGTTCAAATGAAAGGCCAAGGGCGATTCTGATTTGTTTTAACAACTCTTTGTTACGGGAAGCAATTTATGATTTAGCACGTCCAGACAGGAAGAGAGGGAGTAAAGGATGTGAGTTTTTTGTTCGGCCAGATTTCTGTCAGGGTACAGTCCAAAAGAGGTGGCATCTTCGTCAAAGGATTCCACTTTTTCAGGCGAAGGGAGCACAGGCTTTTTTACTCAATCCGGCTAAATTAAAAATTATATATAGTGATCAGACCCAATTTTTTTCTATCCGAGATTCTAGCAAAGGAGTTTTTGAATACAATTTGAAGTGGATTGAGGGATAATAGGATAAATATGTATTTAGCCAATAATAGGGTGCCCCTTTTCTTTCTTGTGTATGCTTGTTTTTATTTGGGATCTTTTTGCTTTTCTTTTCTTAGGGGGGGGGGGGGGCGGAGGAGCGTTCAACTATCCACTTCCCATCACAGAGTACTCAGTCCTTATGACTCATTTGGGAGGGGGTGAGGTTTGGGTGGGCTAGGGGTGGTGGGACTGGGGGGGTGGGGGGAGTCACTGTTGGTATCTGATTATTGTTATGCATTATGGTTATGGTACCTACTTCTATATGAGAGACAACAATCTTTTTCGTTGTTATGAAACTTGGTCCTGAATTTGGGCTGGGCAGATGGGATTTGAAAATATTTAGATATAATAATGACCAGTAGACTACGTATATGTTTGTGGAATATATGCGGCTTCAACGATAAGAAAAAAAGAGGGGTGATGGCTCAAATCTTGCAGGTCATGCGTATTGATGTGCTCTGTATACAAGAAAACCATATCCCTTGGAATAATCGTAAGTGGTTGAGTGATTTGGGTATGGAAATACTTGCATGTACTAGACGGAGCACAACTACCAGAGGGGTCGCGATACTGACTAAACACTATTTGGGAGTATGTAAATGGATAAAAGAGGCTATCTTGGGGCGGTGGGCCATCGCTGAAATTCTTGTTATTGGTTCTCCATTGACTATTTGCTCTATCTATGGTTCTAATTTAGATGACCCGGAAGTGATGCATTTTCTGAGTGTTGTATTAGCGTTATGGTCATCCACCCTAATTCTTTGTGGAGACTTCAATCTTCATTTAGAGAGCTGTTTTGATATAACTAGCAACCTTCCATATAGGGGCAAGAAAACTAAAGTTTTTAAAGCTACTCAAAGCTTAGTTAAAGAACTCGGGTTGGTGGATGTATGGTACACCCACAAGAAGGATGATCCTGGAGCTATTTTTTACTCCGCTCCACATAAAAAATATGTGCGTCTGGATTATTTTTTCATTCCTGCGGAAAAAGTACTGAATGCTAAGATAGAGCTCACACCCAGGATCATCTCAGATCACAACCCGTTAATTTCAGAATTAGGTATTAGCCCTGGGATCCAGCCGAAGGCATGGACGTTTGAACGCAAACTATTGCTGGATTCTGAATATTGCACTTATATGGGCGATTGGATTAAAGAATCTTTCAAAATGAATCGGGGCACAGCCCCTGACCCTATTGTATGGGATGCCTTTAAGGCCAGGGTTCGGGGGGGAAACACTCAGCTATTCTATAGCCAAACAGCGGAAAATCCTGGTGGAAATTAAGGGCTGGATTGATCAGTTAAGGTTATTAGAACTAGAGCTTATGGGGGAAATAACTGGGCAGCAAAATAGTGAGGTAACCTTAAAACCTATTGCAATCTTAAAAATGAAAATTCATCATCATTTTGCTATGATGGTAGCGGCTAAACTGGCTCTGTACAGGACTCAAGTATATGAAGCTGGGGAAAATACCGGTAGGATTTTAGCGAAGAGATTGCAGCAAAAGGAAATAGCTAACCGAATCTATAGAATTCAGGACCATCTTGATCGGATCCAGGACTCCCCAGGTGAAGTTTTTGATGTGTTTTCTAGGTATTCTCATCACTTATACACAGAAGAAGAGACAATAGGTGCAGAAGATATGATGCAGGAATTTAGACTCGAAACTGAAACAAATAATGTTACACAAGATCAAAACGAGAAATTGGCTGCATGTATAACCTGGAAAGAGGCTGAGGGAGCAATATTGTCTTTAGCCACAGGAAAAGCTGTAGGTCCGGACGGTATTCCTCTTTCGGCAGGTGCTTTGTCCGGAACTTATGGTATTGTTTCTCTCTGCTCAACGTGGCTCTGCTCCTGTCTCTTGGCGTAAAACTACCATAATTGTCTTTAAAAAAAAAAAAAAAGAATGAACCTGAGTTGTATCCTTCGTCATACTGGCCCATTTCGCTTATTAATTCGGATAGCAAGATTTTTTCAAAAACTATGGCTTGTCGCTTAGGAATGGTTATTACCCCTTTAGTATCCAATTTTCAGCATGGGTTCATCCCTGGTAGGGACACAGGTGACCATGTGAGATGGGTAATAGCTCTTTTAGATTGGGCTCAGACAACTGAATCTTCACTGGGGGTGATCCTGTTGGACGCCGAGAAGGCGTTCGACATGGTCTCCTGGAGTTATATGTGGAATGTCTTACGATGGAAGGGGTTTTGCTGCGAATTCATACAAGCAGTGAAGACCTTATATATACACACCCAGAAGCAATTATACGCATTTCTGGACAGGAGTCAGGATCATTTAGTATCAGCAGAGGTACAAGGCAAGGGTTCCCGTGTTCCCATTTACTATTTGTATTATACATTGATTTATTTCTTAATAAATTAAATTTGAGCACATATATTTTACGCCGGTAAGCTTTTATAATATCCGAGTATAGAGCGTTGGCGTACGCCGACGACATTGTGGTACTTACCAGCGATGTATCTTCGGCGCACCCTACAATAAAGACATTGGCTGCGCAGTTTGGTAGATTTTCCGGTTATAAATTAAATGTAGATAAAACTCAGATGCTTTATTCAGGTACTGAATCTCCGGCAAATCTACCAATCGTCTCTGAAGCAACATATCTGGGAATTAAAATTACATCGGAAGTGGATCAGATTCCTGATCTGAATATTACCCCAGTGATGGATAAGGTGAAAACAACATTGGAAAGATTAGATCACCATCTTTCTCTTCATGAGAGGTGCAATGTTTTAAAAATGTTAGTCCTTCCTAAATTTCTCTATATGTTCAGAACAATTCCCCTTGAGTTCTCTGCTTCTTGCTTCACTAAACTAGAGCGGATCTGCTCTAGATTTTTCTGGGGGTATCGCAGACCGAGAAGGGCATTTAAGAGGATGGTCTTACCAAGACTTCATGGGGGTTGGGGTATCCCATATTTTTTGGTATATTATTGGGTGGCTATGGTGCAATATATGGGTCCCCTTTTTAGTTGGGGCCAAGGCTGAGATTCCCTCTTTCAATAGACCATCTATTTATGAATTTGGGATGGGGGACGAGGCCAATTCTTGTTTAGTTAGGATTATAGAGCCCAGTTACTTTAAAAAGACCAAGTTCAAGATACTTAAAGCTGCTTATGTAATCTGGAAACCGATCAAGCGTAAGCTTCACAAATTAAATGTAAGTGCCTATACCCCCTTCTCCGCTTCTTGTTTGCTCCATATAATCTTTCGGGATCAAGTTACATTTAGATGGGGTTTAAAAGAACTTCGGTGTGTGGGTGATCTGTTTGATAAAGGTCAACTTTTGTCTTTTTCAGATCTACAGGAGAAATTTGGCCTTGGCAAACAAGATTTTTTCAAATATATTCAAATCCGTAGATTTTTGGGTCGGTTGGGGTCAGGAATAGAGCAACAGGTTGTTAAAATCCCATTAATCATAAAAGTGAGGAAAAAAACCCCAATAGGTCAGCTATATCAAACAACTATTGGAAACATTCCTGGATGGTCTCAACAAAATGGGCAAATAAACTGGGAGTTGATGGTATATATATATATATATTCTGCTCCAAAGGTTGTCCACCTGGTGAGCAGCACTCGATCAGCAGCTTTGTTTATGATAGGCATGGACGAGGATCCGCTTGCAGGAGCCGCTCCGTAGTGGAATTGCCTGACGCGTTTCGAAGCTCCATATGCTTCTCTTCAGAGGCTTTAACGGAGACGGTGTGTGCAAGCGCTGAACCTACTTCGCCATTTTCATATTGCACTCCCACCAATGGGAAGCTCGAATGAGACTGTGCATTGTGGGAAATATGGTCCGGATAGCACACAAATCTTGTCCTGTATGGACCCTGCAAGTGGACTCGTCCTCAATCCTGTTTGCCGCTGCTGGCCCACATTACTGACGTGATAGTTACCATGTCAGGTGGCCCCCGTAACATTGCGGGGTGGTGCAAGCTCCGCGGCAGGACGGCCGCGTGTTATATTCTGCTCCAAAGGTTGTCCACCTGGTGAGCAGCACTCGATCAGCAGCTTTGTTTATGATAGGCATGGACGAGGATCCGCTTGCAGGAGCCGCTCCGTAGTGGAATTGCCTGACGCGTTTCGAAGCTCCATATGCTTCTCTTCAGAGGCTTTAACGGAGACGGTGTGTGCAAGCGCTGAACCTACTTCGCCATTTTCATATTGCACTCCCACCAATGGGAAGCTCGAATGAGACTGTGCATTGTGGGAAATATGGTCCGGATAGCACACAAATCTTGTCCTGTATGGACCCTGCAAGTGGACTCGTCCTCAATCCTGTTTGCCGCTGCTGGCCCACATATATATATATACGTTTAAATTGTAATTAACTTTCCCCCTGCGTGCTCTGCAAAAGAATACGGCCTGCAGTGATTTAAAGCAATCACGTGGGTCATTCAAAAGTCAGAGACTCCTCCCGTGATCAAGGCTTGCAGAAGCAGAAACGTTGGGAAAAGGATGCCTACTGCCTTCGTGTTTTTCCATGAATAAATGAAATGAAGCTTACAGCCAGAGTCGGTGTGCCTCTTTGTTTAAGGAGCATCTTGTGGTATTTAAAACTGGAAGCCTCGTACCAGCAACACTGGCCGCCCTTCAAGGTCTGAGTTCACTTTGCGAGGCAATCTGTTGTGGGATATATATAGCCTTCCCATTGGCCACCCATTCACCGATCAGAAGGAAGGTGACTATTTTTAAACGAATCAGTGACTGTGTTGCATTTCACGAACCTGAACGAGAGCACTGAGTAAGGCGAGAGACGCCGAAATGCATTTGTTGTTCATGGTTTTTAATTAAAATGAATTTTCGGACACCCCGTGAGTGCTCCTTAATTGTGGCGGAGTTGTTTAGAAACACGCGAGTCCTACCCTCGCGCAAGGAGTCACCCGTTATGGAGTTCGGCAGTGGCATATGGTGGGAAATCGTGCAAGCTGTAAAGTCGCCCATACTGCCTGAACCGCAGCTGGAGAACTCTCTCGTCCACCTATGGAGGTGGCAAACTATATAAGTTTGTGGTTCCCGCTTATTGAAACGGCGCCTACGAGAATGTGAACTAACATCCCGCGGCTGCAACGAGGGGTGCCCGACAACACAGGATCTTTCAAGTGGCAGGCCCATTTGGGAAACGATGGAGTGCGGCTGGGGTTGTATTAACAGAGCTCCAAATGGATGCGGAAAGAACGACATCGAAGCTGACACCAGAAAAAGCATCCATTACTGCTGAGCCAATTACATCGGGATTGCAGCCTTCCCATTGGCCACCCATTCACCGATCAGAAGGAAGGTGACTATTTTTAAACGAATCAGTGACTGTGTTGCATTTCACGAACCTGAACGAGAGCACTGAGGAAGGCGAGAGACGCCGAAATGCATTTGTTGTTCATGGTTTTTAATTAAAATGAATTTTCGGACACCCCATGAGTGCTCCTTAATTGTGGCGGAGTTGTTTAGAAACACGCGAGTCCTACCCTCGCGCAAGGAGTCACCCGTTATGGAGTTCGGCAGTGGCATATGGTGGGAAATCGTGCAAGCTGTAAAGTCGCCCATACTGCCTGAACCGCAGCTGGAGAACTCTCTCGTCCACCTATGGAGGTGGCAAACTATATAAGTTTGTGGTTCCCGCTTATTGAAACGGCGCCTACGAGAATGTGAACTAACATCCCGCGGCTGCAACGAGGGGTGCCCGACAACACAGGATCTTTCAAGTGGCAGGCCCATTTGGGAAACGATGGAGTGCGGCTGCGGTTGTATTAACAGAGCTCCAAATGGATGCGGAAAGAACGACATCGAAGCTGACACCTGAAAAAGCATCCATTACTGCTGAGCCAATTACATCGGGATTGCAGCCTTCCCATTGGCCACCCATTCACCAATCAGAAGGAAGGTGACTATTTTTAAACGAATCAGTGACTGTGTTGCATTTCACGAACCTGAACGAGAGCACTGAGGAAGGCGAGAGACGCCGAAATGCATTTGTTGTTCATGGTTTTTAATTAAAATGAATTTTCGGACACCCCGAGAGTGCTCCTTAATTGTGGCGGAGTTGTTTAGAAACACGCGAGTCCTACCCTCGCGCAAGGAGTCACCCGTTATGGAGTTCGGCAGTGGCATATGGTGGGAAATCGTGCAAGCAGATATCTACATATATATATATATATATATATCGATTTGGCAAACCGGATCTTAATGACTGGCAGACTAAGAAGTCAGCACTATATGTCCCTCTTCGACTTAAATTATATTCCTGGCAAAATTGCTAAATCGGGGGTTACGATGGGGGACAAATGTAATAGGTGTGGGTTGCAGGCTGCAGATTCGATTTATATGTTTTTCTCTTGCCTAAGACTGGGACGTTTTTTTTTAACAAGAGATTGAGATTTTTTTAGGTATAATTCTTGGAGCTCATGTTATAATTACTGGGGAATTATTAATTATAGGTGTAGGTTCTGACAGGGAGGGCAATTTAAGATCGAGATCCACAACCGCTATTCTATTTATTGTTATGGCGCTGGTTCGCGCATGTATTACCAATGATTGGATTAGTCCTGACCCACCAACCTTCATCAACTGGCGGTCAAGACTATTAGCCACGTATAATTTAGAGTTATCAATTTATAAGACCAAAGATAGAAAGAAATGGCGATGGGATGCAAAATTTGAGCTCCAATATCGAATTGGATAAAGCAAATTTAGGATAGGCAACGAAGGCTCTCTATAAGCAGTATTAATATTGGCTGTTTTAAAATATATTTTGTTGTAAGATTGTAATTTAGTGAAGGGCTCCGTTAGAATGTTCGAGAATTAGGGGTATCGATTATGATAAAACGAATTGTTTGAATGAATTATTATTCTGTCTGGGATACCCAGCCCATATCGGGCTTGACAGTTTTGTGATCTCTTTTATATGTACAACTGTTTGTGATTGTATCACAACCTTGTGTTTTTTTGTATACAATGCCTTGATCAAAAGGGTAAAAAAAAAACTCAATAAAAATACATCTAAAAAAAAAAAAGATATCCATGCATAAATTTCTACGCTACAGTCACAGGAATTGTGCTCCTTTTTGTGAAATATGCTTCTGTCCAAATAGTTACCTGGGGGATGACTTTAGGATCAACTTGCCACTGAGTCTGCTTTATATATTCCCACCCATCCCACTTTCAAAAGTCCTGCAGAAGGAGAGTGCTGGACGACAGACCTGATCGAAATAGCCTCCGATGCGGTGATGAGGATTTGATATACTGATCTTGTATAACTCATACCCCTCTTTCTCTCCCACAGCAGGATGGTCCAGTCCTCCACCCCAGTCTTCTGGCACTAGAGTTGCATGCATGAAGAATGATCAGTATAAACTAGAAATGGGTTTACCACTAGTAGTGGCAGACGTCATGGCTGCTGGAAAGCCTGCTACAAAATCCATTTGTATGGGCTGCTTGTTAAAATGTGTTGCTCACAACTCTGAAGGATTTAACCATTTCTAGCCTTGTCTCTCTGATGTTCTGTTCTCTTGTACTTTTCTGTGCCCAGCAGGGTTTGGCAGTTGCCACTCCCCAAAAATATCTTTTGGCTTTGCCTGCTTTTCTGTCACGCTAAGTTGGTTCTCTGCACCAACCCTTCCTTCTTCCGGAAGGTAGTTTCTGCTACAAATTTTGTCACTGAATGAGAGTAATCTTTTCTTTGTGGTGTTGCTGCCCCGTATAGAGGGTAAGCATGCAACGAGGGTTAAAAGCATCTTGGGTAAAACAGTAGTGTTTTCATTTAGCTGTGTGTGGGTCTGTTTGTGTATGAACATGTTACATGGTATTTAATAACTTACTCCAATACTCTGTTTCAACTGTTTTTTTTTTTTTTTTTTACAGCTTTTGGTTGATGCCAGCATTCATGCTGAAAAAAATAGTTCTGGGGAACTTTGCATCTGGGCCCCTGGATCCTGTAATGGCCAATGGTATTGATTTCATGGTGGATCGGGTAAGGTTACTTGTGATATTGTGGGTGTGACGACCCCACCAGGTTTGCTGGTCTTGATTCTCAGTCCTTTCATATGTACAAGTATTATGCAGGTTAAAATACCTTGGATATGTCATTACCAGCTTAAAAATAAGAAAATTGATTCCTGGTCTATTTCCTTCTGTAGTTTCCAGCTTTATATACAAATAATAATAGGTCCAGTGTGTTGGTACAAATTAATACAAAGCTGTCTGGTACATACTGAGCATGCATAGCAAGCTGACCACATAGCACTATTGTTCACCAATGTTTCTTTGCCATATTGTATTAAGATCTACAATTGTACAGTTTGTCAGTGGACTTGTGCTTTCCCTTCCCATGGTCTCCCTAATGCATTGTTAAAAGCATAAAAATAGGCCAGATTATTAAATGGCTAGTGTAAGTTTTATTAATTGATGTATAAAAAATACGCATTTTATTTCTCGTCACTTTAAAAAAAAAAAAATTGCTTGCTTGTGTTGAACTTGTCTTTATTCTTTTTACTTATTTTTGTAGCACAGGCAGTTGCTATATTTCTGTCTTTTAAAGTGGGTTCAGGAAAGACAACAACACTATCAAAGTGTAATAGGATAGATTCCAGTTTTGGCAAGCAGTTAAAATGTGTGTTATGAGATTGTAGCTGACACAAAATTACTTCAGAAATAGAACTTCTAACTTGTTTGTCTCTTTTTCCAAAGTTGGAAAGTTTAAATCAAAGTGAGCTGGCTTCTCGACTAACTCTGAACTGCCAGAATTCCTATGTGGAGCCCCACAAAATCAGAGACACTGCAATAACGATAATGGATGTAAGTTTGCAGGCGAAGTTTTAAAATGAAATTTCTTTGAATATTCTCTGAAAAGAACATAATGTATTGAGATGCCTAGAATTGAATTATGTTTGTAAGGAAGCTTCTATTGAATGTCACATACATTATAATCACTTTCGAAAAGGTCTTCTTGAGCCAATTTAATCAAGGATCTTGAAAGGCATGTGTAAACTAGAGATGGTCCCTCACTGTAATGTGGGACCTTTAACTTTTTTCTTGGAACTATCATTGGCCTTCTTTCTTATACGCAAACATATATAGTTCTGATAGCATGATATATATATATTATACACATACACACACACACCTATATATACGTACATACACACACATATATATATAATATTCTTGAGATTCAACAGATAGCAGTCTGGAATGAGTCCTTCCCTGCTTGTTTCGATCATAGCTCTAGAAGGTTGATATGGTCATCTTTTGTTGACTGACAATTGTTTTTAATGGCCCATGTGAGCATCCTGTCCTTGTAAAGAGGCCTCTGTCACCAGAGTTTGAACTTGACATCCTTGAAAGAATAAGATCCCTTTTAGTAAGATTTTCAGTTGTTCACCCATGAAAGTGATTGGACAATACCCTGACAATGTATTATCTGAACAAACAGTGAAGCACTCATTCCAGACCGCAATCTGTCGAATCCCAAGTCATATAGAAATGGCTAATAACCGGAAACCTGAACATATCAGCAGTTCATCTACCAGGCATACAAAGTATTGAATCAATGTGGCATACTGGAGTGTGGCGCGTTGTCCTTTGGCTTCCCAAAAGGTAATGTGGTTGTCAAGCCTCCACTCAACTGCTCACCCTGTAGAGTTGGTTTCCAGAAGAGACCGTTTGACACTTTGTTCTCTTTTCTTCCGGGTGTCTTCCTTCGCTTCGGCATTGTCTTTTCTGGGAAATGTATTGTGGAAAAATTAGCTTTTTGAACCAGTGTAGTTGACAATGTCTCTGGGAGAAACAGACTCTGAAAGTAAAGTATATTGCCTCCTAAGAAAAATGTGTGTTGGGCAGACGTGGAAGGACTCCAACCAAAGGGGAATGTTCCTTTTCTCAAAACCCTAGGGTAACTTTAGTTGTAAGGTACATTTTTGCTTCTCTTTGATTACATGTGATTGGAATAATTTCCCCTTGTTGTTTCTCTGGTGCATGGTTGGAGCTTATAACTATTTGCAGACACCCACTGCCTACCAGGTCATTGGCGATGATCCAATTCACACTTACTTCACACGCATATGGACCACTTTGAGGAATGATCCCCCACCAATGCTTTCATGCTGGTAATTACTCCACATTTTGTTACAGTAACTCATATACTGGCTCTCCTTCTTAGTGGCATTGTTGGTCTGTAGTCACTTGTCCACACTGTCTTTTGTGCAAGGCTACAGTTATCGAAGGGATTCCATGCTCTTCAATTCGAGGATCAGAACTTTGACCATGGTCCTCCTCATCATAACCAAGCCTTTCCATAATTTGTTTCCCCACTCCTTTTGCACTAACTCCAGTAGGATTCACCACATGGTACGATTTCTGTATATCTTCATTTAGCAGAAAGGTGAGAAACAATAAATATATTCACAGTCATCGTCTTCCTCATACTTTTGCAAGATGGAAAAGTATGTATGGATGTGGTGGCATTGGCATCGGACAACTGTATTAATGTTGTTTCATTCTTACTGGCTGGCCAGCTGCTAAGTCCTGCCCATTGTACCTGTAGGGTTTGTTGAAGGGCATGTTCCTTTTCTTGGGTTTGTTGCATTTGAAATTGAGTAGCTTGGTTTGAATGTTGCCCATCAACTAATTTGTGAATCATATTTTCAATTATTTGGGAGTTCAAATGGAACTTTTTGGAGCAGATTGCAAGCTTGCAGTATCTGGTGGAGTGACAAGTATTTCCAAAAGATGTTTAATATAAGTCCTGCAAGAAACAAGGTCTGATTCACAAGACCTCTCCCCAGTTCCGTAACCTCTCCCACCTTCTATCCAATAACCTGAAAATTCTCCCTCCTATCTCCCCACTTGTCTGCAAAAAAGCAAGTTCTGATCAGCAAGGCATCATTCCAATACCTACCATCTCATTGACTTCCTTGATAATCCTATTTAGACTACTCCCCACAATGACACGATCCTGTTCCTCACCTCAGTTTTCTGATTGGTCCCGATATTGAGAAGGAGTTCCTGTTTAGAAAAACTAGAGCTGTGATCTGTTTAGTAAGGAATAGGACTTCCCCTGCCCCTCTCCCTACAAGGTTGGACCCAACTCTTTCAAGTCTCGTTGGGGAAAAGAGATGGCAAACATGGTGTCTCCTTGGTGGCCTGTATGGTGGTATTTCAGGGTGGCAAATGATATGGGGGAAAAGAGGACTGTATACATAGTGCTCATTCATAGTATGGTCTCAGGTGGAAAGTACAGCATTGCACAGAAAAGAGATAGCTGGGCTTCAAAAGTTCCCCATTGCACAAGACTGGGACACGCTGCTAGTTGCCTTACAGACTGGCAATCTGGCAGAAATTGATGCCGCCCTGTCAGCCAATCAGTGATAAACCCACCAGCCCCCCACTACACAGCTAAGGGGAACTGACGCGCCTCTGGGTTTGCAGAGTAGATTAATGTTGGTTCCCCCTGGTCTGTTATGTATAGCCCCGCACACCCCCTCCGTCCTCGGACACAAGGGTCCTTTTTGCTGGCAGCTGCTCTGCCCTGGTATGTGTACTGTGAGAACTATTCATTTGGTGCATGGATGCGTGGAAGTGTTCTGATTGCATACAATAATGCACGGTTAACACTGATTGTGTCTAGTGGATGGCAGGCGTTCTTTTAATGTTTTAAGTTTCAGTTATGTTTAGGAAATTTTGGATAATGTGCTTTATTGGTACTCATTAGCGAGCGATATATACGGTTTATCATTATTTAAGTCCTTTCTCCTACCAAATAGTGAACTGATGTTAAAATTCGACTGGCTAAGCCCCGGATGTAACTGGTGCGCACACGCAATCTCCTTTCTGATGGATACATCTGCCAGTGGATTCCTCACCTTGATTCCTCGCCTTGTGAATATCTCCTGCGCCAGCAACATTTGAAAACTTTTGTAGCAGTCCACGCCGATGAGGTCGAAGACGACGTCACAGAGACACGGCTCCGCTCGCGACTCCGCTGACGTCACCGGCTCCATAAGAAGACCTCGTTGGCATGATGACGTCGGTTCCCTTTTTTCCGCGCCGTCGAAGCTAACGGTTTTCGGGACTCTCTCTGTAGCTGTGTTTGATACTTTGTTTTCTGCTGGTATCTCTCTTCTTGTCTGCAGCTGAAGATATCGACGAAGAAGTCCGAGTTTAAGCCTTGCCGGGAGTGTGGTAAGCACATGTCAATAACGGACCCGCATGAAGACTGCGTATGGTGTATTTCATCGGACCACGATGTTGAAGGCTATTCTTGCTGTCGCAAGATGAGCTCAAAGGCTCTGAAGGAGAGGGAAGCCAAGTTATTAATCACCAGGATGAAAAAGGAGAAAAGAGGTCGGAGAAGATCGAGGTCGGCGTTGAAGTCGACTTCGGGACATGCTTCTAAGCATAAAAAAAAGAAGAGGCATGGATCTCGACATCGCTCGGACAGGAATGCGGCTCCGAGATCGACCTTGCCCTCTTGACGTCGTAAGGACACTGTATCTCCTTCGCCTGTTCCTGATTCTCCTGTTGGCCTGTGGCTTCACCGGAGCATTCTCCAGCTCTGGCACCGGCTCCATCTCCGATGCCAGCTCCATCTCCGGCTTCGTCTCTGGATCCGATTGAAGAGCCTCCAGCTCCGGGCGAGGCTTCGGCTCCGCAGATTTCACCGTCGGCGCCGATCGGCCCGAGTCCGGTGATGCCTCAGCCTGAACCATATCCATCATTTCCAGGCCCAGGTCAAGATCCAACGCATTATCTTAATGCTATGTATGGGGTCTTCTCCAGAGCTTTGTACCCCTCTGGCGCACCTTCGGGTCCTATGGGTCCTATGGCCTTCAGTTTGGGAGTTCCCCAAGCTTATCCTTAGGCTTCCTTCATGCAATTTTGTCCAGCGACACCGTCTTAGCATCCACCGGTGCCGAGGACATCGACGCCGCTTCCTTCTTCACCGACTCGACCTCGTTCGACGGAGGCTGTCCCTTTGGATCCGAGCTCGGCGCCGTCGTATTCGGTCACGGCGCCGCCGACTCCTGCTGTGAGGATCAGATCTAGGAGGGAGCCCCAAAGGGTACTAGAGGAACAGAGGTACCAGATGGAGGAAGTGGAAGAAGGTGAGTTGATGGAGTCGGACGATCTGTTTGAAGAATTGAAGGAGGCTAGTGGCCTGGATTTGTCGCCTGAATGGGAGATTACCCCTCCTGCTGATGATCCTTCAAAGGATGTGGCTCCCTACCACTCTGTTATTAAGAAGGCGGCTGAGCTTCTGGATCTGCAGTTGCCATCTGCAGAGTTTAAACCAAACATCCTGACAGAGGTTCTACACTCTCCTTCTTCCGCGTCTGAGCAGGAAAGGGGTCAGGGATGCTACTCCCGGTATTTCCTGATTCCGAAGAAGGACGGCAGACTGCGTCCAATCCTGGACCTCAGGATCTTGAATCTTTTTCTGAAGCAAGAGAAGTTCAAGATGCTCACCCGTGCGCAGGTTCTTCAAGCGCTGCATCAGGAGGACTGGATGGTGTCGATCGACTTGCAGGATGCGTATTTCCACATCCCCATCCTGAAGTCACACAGGAAGTATCTCCGGTTTACGATAGGGTCGCAACATTATCAGTTTGCGGTCATCCCGTTTGGTCTTACTACTGCACCTCGAGTCTTCGCCAAGGTGATGGCAGTGGTGGCAGCCCATCTCAGAAGATCGGGGATTCCAGTTTTCCCCTATTTGTACGACTGGCTGATCAAAGCAGAGTCGCCAGAGAGGGTGCTTCATCATCTGCAGGATACAACTCAGCTGTTGTACAGATTGGGTTTTTCGATAAACGTACCCAAATCCCACCTGGTGCCCTCTCAGGGCAATCTGTTCGTAGGGGCGGTACTGGACACTACTGTGTCGAGCATTCCCTCCTCCACAAAGGATTCTCGACATACAGGAAATGAATCCCTTGTTTTACAATGGAGCGGTCGTTCCAGTCCTGAAGGTCCTTCGTCTGCTCGGTCTGTTCGCTTCCTGCATTCTGTTGGTCAACCATGCACACTGGCACATGAGGGCACTCCAGAGAAGCTGCAGCGGATCTGTCTTGGTGGAGTGTGGAGGGCAATCTGTCGCAAGGAAAGCCCTTCCATCTACCTCCATCGGTGGCCACTGTGATAACGGATGCATCCACTTTAGGGTGGGGTGCGCATCTGGGGGATCTGGCGATCAAGGGTCTTTGATCTCCAGAGGAAAGGTTGCTTCACATCAACCTTTTGGAATTGCGGGCGATACGTTTGGCACTCGAGGCCTTCCTCCCTCAACTTCGCGGTCAGTCGGTTCAAGTCTTTACGGACAACACTACCGCGATGTGGTATGTCAACAAGCAGGGAGGAGTAGGGTCGCATTGTCTCTGCAGAGAGGCTCTGCGTCTCTGGTCTTGGGCTCAGGATCAGCAGATTTGTCTGATGGCAAATCATTTGGCCGGGGTTCTGAACGTGCGTGCAGACGGTCTCAGTCGGCACGAGTGGAGGTACATCCGGAGGTGGTTCGTCACGTCTTCCGGACATGGGGAACTCCTTGGGTGGACCTGTTTGCCACTCACGAGAATGCTCACTGCCCGTCATTCTGCAGTCTCCAGTATCCGATGCAGGGAGCGTTGGGGGACGCGTTTCAGTTGAGATGGGACTCGCATCTCCTTTACGCGTTTTCTCCCATACCCTTGATTCCTCGGGTTCTGAGGAAGATTCGCCAAGACCGGGCACAAGTCATATTGATCACCCCGGATTGGCCAAGAAGGGTGTGGTATACAGATCTTCTCCACCTCTCCTCGTGCCCTCCGCTCAGTCTCCCTCTGAGGGCAGACCTCCTCTCGCAGTCGCAGGGGCAGGTTCTACACCCCCACCTCCAAAGCTTACACCTTCATGCCTGGAGATTGAACGGGGCAACCTGAATTCTTTTTCTCTCCTGCCGGATGTGGTAGATGTAATTTTGTCTGCCAGACGCCATTCCACTAAATCTGTCTATTCCTATAGGTGGTCTAAGTTTGTTCTTTGGTGCGGAGAGAAATCTAATGACCCTTTGAGGGCTTGTTTATCTGACCTTCTTCAGTTTGTCTTGTCTCTTGCTAGGCAAGGCTTTGCTATAGCCACTGTAAAGGGATATCTTTCGGCCTTGTCGGCTTTCCTTTGCTTGCCGGATCAGCCGTCTTTGTTCAAATCTCCTATTGTTTTACGATTTCTGAAAGGCCTTACAAACCAGATTCCTCCAACTCCTTTTATTGTACCTCAAATGGGACTTAAATCTAGTCTTAACTTACCTGATGGGTTCTCCTTTCGAGCCCTTACACAAGTGTCCCTTGAGGCTGTTGTCTTTCAAAACATTTTTTCTCATTGCGATCACCTCGGCAAGGAGGGTAAGTGAGCTTCAAGCTCTGAGTTCAAACCCCCGTTCTTGACCATTCATGCTGAAAGAATGGTACTCAGGGCTGCTTTTCTGCCTAAGTTGGTAACTTCTTTCCATCTGGGGCAGTCCCTTACCCTCCCTACCTTCTATCCTCCCCCTCACCCTTCCAAAGAGGAGGAGAGACTTCATCGCTTGGACCCTAAGAGGGCGGTGAGCTTCTACCTTGATAGAACTAAAGACTTTCGAGTGGACGACCAGCTCTTCTTGGGCTTTGTTGGCTGCAGGAAAGGCAGTGCGGTGCACAAGCGCACCCTTTCCAGATGGATTGTCTTGTGCATCAAGACATACTACTCTTTGGCCGGTAAGGAACCTCCAGAGGGTTTAAGGGCTCATTCTACTAGAGCTATGTCTTCTACGTCTGCCTTGTCTAGAGGTGTTCCTGTGGAGGACATTTGTAGGGCGGCAACTTGGGCCTCCCTCCACACTTTCGCGAAGCATTAGTGCTTGGATTCTGAGGTGAGGAGGGACGGACACTTTGCTTGTTCCGTCCTTCAGGACTTTCTGGTATAGAAGGGTGGACACCCTCCTCCGGGAGTGGGACTGCTGTGGGAATCTTTACACAAGGTGAGGAATCCACTGGCAGATGTATCCATCAGAAGAACAAGTTACTTACCTTCGGTAACGCTTTTTCTGGTGGATACAGTATCTGCCTGTGGATTCCTCACTGACCCCACCGCCTCCCCGTTGTCCACCCTTGTATACCTACAATTCTAATGATGGTGTTTCAAAATGTATTTGTTACTGTCAAAGGCAGTGTGTTATTTCTTTTACCTTCATATATGATCTCCACACTGTGTGTGTTGCTTTGTATATTATGTACTGTGTATACTGTGCATATATTGCTGTCAGTCCGTCCGTGTGCCTCGAAGGCACGGAAAAAAGGGCGGAACTGACATCATCACGCCGATTAGGTCTTCTTATGGAGCCGGTGACGTCAGCGGAGTCGCGAGCGGAGCCGTGTCTCTGTGACGTCGTCTTCGACCTCATCGGCATGGACTGCTACAAAAGTTTCCGAATGTTGCTGGCGCAGGGGATATTCACAAGGTGAGGAATCAAGGTGAGGAATCCACAGGCAGATACTGTATCCACCAGAAAAAGTGTTACCGAAGGTAAGTAACTTGTTCGTTAGGACTGCTCAGATAAGATGTGTTATGAATAAGCAGTAGATAGCAATAACATTAATTGGTAATCTACGATGTAGTTCAGCAGTGGACAATAGCACACAGAGGTATTCGTACAGATGCTTCAGTAGGATATAAATGTCTGTACTAGAGAATAGCATCAGCGTGTTAATTCTATATTGCTGCGATGTTTAAAGCTATTCTGCACATGTGATTTGCATTTCTGTTATCCACATCTAAAACTTTTTGTATGGATCCGCGATGACAGGCATGTTAAAGTTAAATACCAATAAAGATATTTAAACAAAAAAAAATGGGGGAAGGGGACTGTGAGGGCTCAAGTATTTACATGACTAATGATTCTTGCATGTACTGTTTACATTTGTTGCATCACTTTTGTACTTTGGAAGGCTTTATATGTTGCCACATGTTGAGAAACCCTGTACACTGCCTAAATGAGTGCTCCTCTCTCTGTCGGACAACTCTTTACCCCTGCCCCTCACTCCCCGAGTATATAACCATCTCATCCAGAAGAATCTACCCCTGAATGGGCTTACCTCCTTTGGATCTGCAAAGTCTATAGTTGAAGGCAGTGAGTTCCCAACCTTGGTAGTCAGTCTGTATACTATGTGAGTCCTGGCGCCTACCACATCCAACATTAGAAGTGGGGCAATAGTGCATAGTCCCCTGACCTGTAGAGAAAGTAGATTCTGTGTCCCTAGTCCCATCTAATCCCCAAATGTTGTCATAGTGGCCATGCTTTACTCTTGGTTGGTGGAGAGGGGTTACCATCGGCTGCCTGAGTATTAAAGAGCTTATAGCTTAAGGTTTCATGCTGTAGCGAGAGGAGGGTGGTTTGTGGTGACAATAACTCATTGGTCCATTGGATGCTTGTGGTGAGTGCAAGGATTTTTCTGATATGCCCCATATTGCAAAATAATTTAGTTTAATATTGTGGGGGTAGGATCAGATTCATAATGGGAAGAGCACAAACTCACAACTGTATACGATGTGGCGAGGATGGGGCACCTTCATACATACTATTTTTTCCTGCCCACATATACAGTAATGCTGGAGGGAGGGAGGCACAGAGCTGGTGGATGTTTTGAAGGCTGACATCCCTTTTACACCGTAAATTCCTAATACCGAAGGATGTGGACATCCTCAGAAGGCAACTCTGATTCTGTGCTCTGTGGTTCTGTTTAGCAAAAAGGGACATCGCCAGTAAATGGGATGCCCTGAGCCCCCACACAAAAAGTCAGTTGGTAACCGGTATGAGCCACTGCATGGAAGTTTAGAGAGTGGTCTATGAAGCGAGGGGCTGCCCGTGAAAATGTCAAAGTGTGGCACACTTACCACAACATGAACTGGGAAACCATGGCTTCCTGGACAGCTCCCTCAAGAGGGGCAGAGCGAGATAGCCAGGTAAATTGAGAGCCCAGGATTGAGCCTGGACGATGAGGGACTGAGAACCCACGGCTTCTTGGACAGCTCCCTCAATAGAGGGGCAGAGCGAGAGAGCCAGGGAAATTGAGAGGCCAGGATCGAGCCTGGGCGATGAGGGATTGGTGGTGGGGTGTTGAGGAGACCTGGTCCCCTGTGCCTGTTGCGTCCATTGGAATGACCTGCTGTCAGTTGTAGCTGACTACTCCAGTAATTTGGTAAATCATACATCTAATATGGTGGTACGTTTTATTTTATTGTTTTGGGGGAAAATGAAAACCGATTAAAATACTTTTTTCTTTAATGCATTTTCATCCTTAAAGAGTTGTAAGTCCTTCCTCCAGACGTTCTTCTATCTTTAAGTGGTGAAGGTTTTATGTATAAAATGCCAAGAAAAAGCAATTTTTCCCCACCTGCTTTATCTAGTCAAATTTGGTCGATAGTTTCCCTCATTAAACGCATGGCTTACAGCGAACTGCAAGTATCCTTGTCAGATCTCTATTTTCCCCCAGAGTCCTTGTGATAAATTAATTCTTGGAGGGTATTAAGAATATATTGTTATGTTATGTTAAATATATTTATAACGCGCAATAGTTACTCCGAGGAGTGTCCCAGCGCGAAGCCAAGTGAGGAGAACTAAAGTAATAGGCTATGGAAACAGATGGGTTTTAAGGAGACGCTTAAAACAGAATGGGTCCTGAGTGTTGCGCAGGAAGAAAGGGAGAGCATTCCAGGCCGCGGCAGCTTTGACCACAAGAGAGCTACCCCCAATCCTGGACCGGGAGAAACGCGGAACCCAGGCCAACAGAAGGGCTGACGAACGGAGAGCTCTGGTCGGGACATAAAAGGCAAACCGCCTCTGCAAATAGATGGGACCCAAGTTGTGGAGGGCTTTGTGGGCAATGACCAGTGCTTTAAACTTAACCCTCTCAGCCATGGGCAGCCAATGCAGGACACGAAGATGATCGCAAACACTTTTAGTGATTCCAAGAAGGAGCCTAGCGGCTGCATTCTGGATCACTTATAGTTTGTTCATGGAGCAGTCAGGTAAGCCCACATAAAGGGCATTGGCATAATCCAGACGAGACAGTAGCAGTGCCCGAACGACCGTTTACTTAGCAGCTCTGGGGAGAAGAGGGAGAAAGCTCCTAAGAACCTTAAGAAGGCCAAAGCAGCCACCCGAGACCTTCTTCACCTAGACCGAAAATGACAGATTATCCTCAGACCAGACCCCTAGGTTTTTAACGGAGCTCCCATTAGAAGGAGGAGGGGGGAGATCCGGGGGCCAGATCTTGCATCTAAAGTCCAAGGGGAAGATACCATAGAGAAGGATCTCCGATTTGTCTTCATTGCACTTGATTTGAGCTCTAGCAAGCCAACCAAATACTGAAGACAAACACTTCTGCACAGGCAAGACGGAATCCTCCCCCTTGCCCCAGGTAAAAAGAAGCTGGGTGTCATCGGCATAGGCTATCACCTTGGCCCCCAACTTCTCTGCCAGAAAGACCAGAGGGGTAACATAGATGTTAAAAAGGAGGGGTCTAAGGGACGAGCCCTGGGGGACACCAGTGGAGACCTCCTGAAGAGAAGAGGCGGCCGGTGGCGCCCAAACCTGTTGAGTACGACCCTCCAGAAAAGACCTCAGCCAGGCCAGAGCCAAGCCAGAGACCCCAATCTCGGAAAGGCGGGAGAGCAGTCTGGCATGCGGCACCGTGTCAAATGCTGCTGACAAATCAAGCATTACCAAAGCTGCTCTGCCACCAGCATCTAAGCAGTCCCTAATAGCTTCCGAGATCTCAACTAGCGCTGACTCCGTGCTATAAGATGCCCGAAATCCAGACAGAGCTGGGTGCAAAGCCTCAGATCTTTCCACAAATTCGGAGAGTTGTCTGGTCACTACCTTCTCACATACCTTGGCATGGCTAGGGAGGAGGGAGATAGGGCGATAGTTGTCGGGCAGTGCGGCGTCAAGGGACGGTTTCTTTAATAAAGGAAGAATTTTTGCCCGTTTCCAATCCGGCGGAACCCAAGCCTCCCCAAGGGAGAGGTTTATAATAGCATTCACCTCAGGGTTGATGGTCTCCGCAACAGCTGCCAGCAGTCTGGCAGGGCATAAATCCGAGGGCGAACCGGACTTGAGGCCCTTAAGTAATTTTAGAGTGCTAGCCAAATCAACCGGAGAGAAGACCGGCAGGTCGTGATTCAAAGCACCCTGAAGGGGTGCAATCAGTTCATCATCAACCTGGGAAGCCGCACACACAGGCAAGGACTGCTGTATCAGACGGATTTTATCTGAGAAGAAACAGGAAAGGGTGTTGCACCAGTCGAGCGTGGCCGGAACAGTTGAGTGCAACAGGGGATGTAAAACTCTGGACTATGTGGAAAATCTCCTTCGAGTTATTACAGGCCTGCTCAATGCGCTCAGTGAAATATTTCTTTTTAGCCTGGAAGATGGCAGAGTAATAGATCTTTTGCTTAGCCCTCAGAGCGGCCTTGGCCAGAGGACAGTAATCCTGGCGGCGCCAAGTCCGTTCCAGCTTTTTGCAATCTTGTTTGAGCGTGCGCAGCTCAGCCGAGAACCAAGGTTTTGAAGGCGAAGCTCTCGAAGACCGGGAGGAGGTGGGAGTAGCCAGCAAGGTCATAGACTTGTCTAACCAGTTAGTAAAGCCAGCGAGACTCCCCTCAAGATTATCGATGGGATTCGGCCTAGA
Source organism: Triturus cristatus (assembly GCF_964204655.1). Lineage (NCBI taxonomy): Eukaryota > Metazoa > Chordata > Amphibia > Caudata > Salamandridae > Triturus > Triturus cristatus. The sequence goes on along the minus strand of NC_140583.1, from coordinate 619,556,707 downwards.
GGCCGCCAGGACCTCAGCCAGAGAAACGGGATCAACCTTCTTAAAGGCCGGTTCCTGCGAGCTAGAATCGGCAGCGTGGGGCGGGCCAGCCTTCCAGGAGAAAAAAGTGATTAAGTGGTCTGACCACACAAGGGGAAAAGGATCCTCTACAAGAATATTAAAATTTGAACAGATCGGGTCAAGGATGTGGCTGCCCTGATGAGTAGGGTGGACAACCCATTGAGACAGTTGGGCCAGCTGAAGCACATCTTTTAAGGCACAAGCATCAGTACATGACCCTTGATCCAAATGTATATTCAAGTCACCGAGGAACAGCAACTGCGAAAAGCGAAGCGCCCTAGAAATCGGCACATCTCCCCACTCCTGGATGGTGGCGTGGGTAGAGCCAGGGGGGCGATAGACCAGCGCCCCACCAAGTAGAAAATGGGGGGGGAAACCTGATACTGAAATCCAACGCTTTCCCTATACCCCAAGCATGGGTTTCGCCCCTAATGAACTCCCACTTTTCTCTAAAAATAACCGCTACACCGCCACCCCTACCTTCTAAACGATCAGCCCTAGCCACTTTATAACCCGCAGGTATAGCCAGAGTAACATAAGGGTCAGAGTTGGAATCGAGCCAGGTTTCCGTAAGGAACAGAAGGTCAACAGGGTGGTCGGAGAGCAGGTCGAAGATGTCGGAGTGATGTTTTTTAAGGGAGCGTACATTGATTAGGGTGGCGGAGATGGATAGTGTAGAATAAAGCTTAGGCCGCCGGCCTAACACAGAGGAGGCAGCTGGAGGAGTAGCCGGGAGACAGAAGCCACATACAGCACAGACATGCTCCTGAGCGTTTAACAGATCAAAATGACGATGGGAGAGGCCTGAAGTCGAATTCAGATTTAATAACTCGTCCCTACCATATGTCAGCGTAGCAAGAGCGCCCCACGTTGGATGGGCAGAGTGACAGGCCCCGGCCGCATCCGGGGCGCAGACGGGCTTGCCTTAGGCGCGCCTCCGGCGCGCCTGCTGCGCTCGTCCGCTGCGCGTCCGCCCCGCGTGCATATTTGTAGGCCGGCAGCCAGAAAGACTAGAGAGCGCGCTACCAAAATGACGCCTCTAGATGGCTGACCGGCACACCAGGAAGTGAGTGAAAGCCCTCACCGGGGCAAGAGCCCAATCTCCCCCCACAGATTCCCTCACAAAAATAATGCTTTTACACGTAATAAAAACCACTCTTTCACCCAGCTAATAAAAAAGGCAAGTTGCAGTCAGAATTTTTTTTTTAGATTTGTTTAAAACACAGTATAAAATGTAACGATAAAACGAGAATCGTTTTTAAAAGTAACACAGCACAGAGATGGCAAGCGAGTAAAAGGCAGTAGAACCTCTCAACCCCTAACGTACTGCAAGGCCTTCCGCTCTGTGGGAACTGTATATGGTCCTTTCTAAACGTGTGACTACCTTTTGAACAGATACAGCGTCTATTCAGTACTGGTCTTGTAAGGCAGCATTTTTGGTGGCTGTTTGATCAGCCAATCGGGTTAGTGACAGGCACGCAAGTCTTGTGTTGTACATGGTGTTTCATAACAATAACAGAGCAATAAGAAAACATCCTCCTTATCCTGTTGGACCTGTCATCGGCTTTCAACACGGTGAACCATGAAAAAATAGTCGATCGGTTGAAAAACAAGAATGGGTCTAGAGGGAACTGTCCTTAAATGGTTTAGATCCTTTCTCGAGAATAGATCGCAAAAATTCATAGTCAACCAAAGCCTCTCAGGCCCAACCAGAAACAATATCGGAGTTCCGCAAGGGTCAACACTATCTCCGGCGCTATTCAACCTATACGTAGAACCACTAACGGATATACTACAAAAAGCGAACATTTCTTTCCACATGTACGCCGATGACACCCAGCTGTACATCAAGGTCACATCATCTGAAGAGATAAAGACCATGAACCATGCACTATTGAGAACCATCCAATGGTTATCGGCTAACCATCTGAAGCTAAACCCCCAGAAAACAGAATTCCTATTGATTACACCCCAAAAAAGCAAATCAAATATAGTGGAATGGACCAACACTATCACTGCTCTAAAATGCACTCCGAAGATTGTCGACTCTACTAAATCTCTGGGAATTACTCTGGACAAAAACCTGAACATGTTAGCACATATTAACTCAATGGCAAAAAACGCCCGTTTCCATTTAAGTTACCTGCGGAAACTGAAACCATTCCTAAATAAAACAGATCTCAAAACAGCAGTTCAGGCGGTGGTCATATCAATGATTGAGTATGGTTGCACTACTCTGGCTGGGCTCCCCAAGATCTCAACAGCACCACTGAAAGCATGTCTGAATGCTGCCACAAGACTTGTATCTGGATCCAAAAAATTCGACCATATCACCCCTCACTTGAAAGCCCTTAACTGGCTGCCCTTCGAAGCAAGAATTCAATTCAAGTTGGCATGCATCACGCACAAAGCACACACCACAAAACTCCAGTTTACCTCGCAAAAAAACTCACGCTATCAGGAGGGTGCCGATTCTCCAGGAGCCATGCAGACCTACTATTGAAACCGGCTCGTTTTTGTAAGAAAAGAACTTATGATAGAGCATTCTCCGGGGCAGCTCCAAGAATCTGGAACGCTATCCCCCCTAACATTAGAAGAATTCCATCCATCACGGCATTCAAAAAGGAAGCAAAAGCTTTCTATATGAGGAAATTTCTCCCATAAGTACATAGAGCAGAATCTTTGTCACTGTCTACAAACTTATCATGACTATTCCATGTGCCCGCTAGCCGCTCACTAACCTTATATGGGCTTGTATATACATGTTCAAAATGTAGTCTTTTACTTTAAACTACTCATGGTAATTTAAATGTGTATATATTATCTATTGTTGCCTAATGTTCTGTTCTAAACTTGGTAGGCATCTAATGACTTGTAACGTATTCGGTTCTGTTTCACCGAAATTCAGCTGTAAAGCGCTCTGATACCCTACGCAGGGTCATGTTCGCGCTATAGAAAACACTAAATAAAATAAAAAAAATAAAATAAAAAATCCTCTTTTCAACCTAAAGTGGTTTCTGATCGCACCAAACAATATCCTTCCTGACTTTCTTTGAGTCCTGTGTGTACAGCAGAGGGTTCTCTACAAATGCTAGATGCTAGAAGGCTCTATCGTGACAACCCAAAGACCTTACAAAAGACAAAAGCTGTTTATCTGCAGTGGGTCCACTCCTCCAGGTTCACTCACTGCTGTACAGACCAATTTGAGATGGAAAGTTCCTGCTATCTTTGTTTCCCATTAGAGAGCTAATAAATCTCCGATGGGTAGACCAAAGATTTCTTCAGCGGAAAAAGTTGCCACTTCCACAAAATATTCGATTTTTGAAAAACTGTAAAGGAATCTACCTGGAATTCAGTTCATATCTTTACGTGACACTCCTATCTTGATCAAAATCTCTGTGTTGATCAAGTCTCCATGTGAAACCTCTGCAGCCATAGGGATATCTGCCCGATGTGTACTCCCATCACTTTCTCTGCTTAGGATTATCAATGACGATCTTTTGTAGGAGAACGAAAAGGTATTTGGAAACTTAGTTCTCCTTCAAGCGATTCTTCATTGAACTCATTAGCAACTCCTGGTAAAAGTATCAGACAGGTGTACCAATGGTTTTTATATTTGTGAGATCCTGTGAAAGTTAATTGAAGTCACTGCCACTCCAGCGTATAATGACATACTAATTGTTATGACTCCCTTAAAATAGCAATGTCTGCTTTTTTTACCCTCTGCACACTTTAGTCTATCCAGCTATTTTACACAGTACCCTGTTTGACATAATTTCTCCTTTAAAATTTGTTTTAATCTGATATTTCTAGGTAACCGATTTGTACACAAGGGTATTTAAATCTTTAAGTTTATACACCAGGTATATTCTACACCCATGCAACTGCACAAATGTGAATTGAGGGCTGATGACCGGTGCCACAGATGCAACGCCCCTAATGCAGATTTTCGACACATGGCCTGGGCATGCACAAAGCTCCAATCTTACTGGTTGGATGTAACTAACACTCTCACGCATATGCTAGGGGAGCAGATTCCTAATGCACCGTTAATGTGCCTCTTGGGTATCTATAAGTTTCAAACTGGCACGTAGACGTAAGTTCTTGGCGGTGGCACTGCTGTTGGCCAAGAGACGAATAGCAATGAAATGGGGCAGTAAGCAGGTACCGAAATACACAGATTGGATCAGTGACATGACGTATTGTAAAACACAATTGGAAACATATACAAAGGACATACCTCCGGCGTCTCGTCCACGAGATTTCTGGGACCCACTGGTGCAATATCTCTTTTCCATGCAAGCAGAAGATTATGTACATTAGTAAGTGCATATTCATTTTACGGTGCGGAAGGTTACACCTCATTAAGTCCTATTGATTGGAGATGGTGTGAATTATATGTACCGAATGCCAGATCTGTTCTGTTCTATTCCTTAATGTGTTTCATGATGTGAGGACGCGACTTGCTCCTCGCTGTGCAAGTTGTGAATCTGTAAACTTATGGACACCAAGGATGGCGACACGATGCATGTTAATGTGATGACCCTATTCTATACAGTAATTCTGAAATTATGTGTATCTATATTGTATACATTGTACGCTATTGACTGACCAAGAAAAAAAAAGGGGTGTATTTAAATCTAAATTGCATCTTTGTTTGTAGAAAAAGTAAATTAAAACCTGCCAATTAAGTCTGAACATAGACTACTACAATTTGTTTTAAAAGTCAAAATAGTTGTTCCCTAAGAAGAGTATTAAATATGTTTTTAACTCCTCTGGGATCACACACATGGGCAGGACAATTCAGTTCCTTAGGACTCCAATAAAGATTCCCTTGAAAGAGAGCTAGGATTACAAGGAAGTGACTTTCCATTTTAATAGCATGAAAATGCTTCAGTGAAGTATAAGGTCATCTGATCAGTTATTATGAATTAATAAAAAATTAAATGTGCTGGACAGTCTTTCTTTTGAAAGCAGTTCTTTTACGTGTAAGCTTTATTAGTAATTTTCTACTTTCTATGTAGGTGTTCGACCAGAGTGCTCTTTCAACTGATGCCAAGGAAGAAATGTATAAATTGTATCCTAACGCGAGAAGAGCTCATCTTAAAACTGGGGGCAACTTTCCTTACCTTTGCAGAAGTGCTGAAGTAAACATTTATGTACAGGTGCGTATTTGGTTGACTCTTAGCGCAGAAAATAGTCTCATCAGTAATGCAGCAAGAGCAAATATCAAAGAGAGCTTACTTACATTGTGATAGTGTCTTAATGCAAGTTGTTCTACCTAGGTAGTTAAACAAGATTGTTCCTAGTGGGAGAGAATATACCTTTCTCTGGTATATATTAACATGTTTGAATTCTTCCCTGACCTCAGGTTGAGTACCTTTGGTAGTCATTGTTAGCATAGCTGTTTTTCTGATACTACTTCTAACCGCAGATTCCGTACCTTAGACTATTTCTCAGGCATAAGACTAGATTGGAAATATCTTGAGCAGTACCTCTACATGCCAGTAGGTGATGTCAATGTAATCCGCGTTCGACGTGACATGCATGATGCTCTGACATCCGTTCCTTTCTTTCTGAGCCAATAGCCGTGGATCGGGAGAGCTGCCTCAATCACTTTTCGACCATTTTAATTTTTGTTGACTATTTGCAGATTTGTTTAGAGCTATTGCTCCCAGTGTGCTATGGACAAGTCCCCTAACAAACCCATGGGTTTCAAACTTTATGGGGACTGTCACAGGAAGATATGTGTCATATGCTCACTTGGTCAGTCTTTGGTGTCTGACGACGACTCCAGGGCCAGCACTGACTGTCGGCGATGCACTCGAAAGCGATGCGTAAGCCGGCCATGAAACTCCTACGGTATCGGTACCGCAATCAGTTGTCTTCTAAGTCAAAATCAAAGTTATCGAAGTCCGGCGTGTTCAAGAAGCACAAGAAAATGAAGTCGAATCATTCTTCATCTTCCCCCTCTCTACCTCTTGCTTCTAAGCCCTTCTCCCGCACTCCATCTGCACAGCCGGAGGCCTGGTCCACTTCATGCCTCCCTGAATTTCTTGGAGCCGAAGCACCCCCTGCCCAACTTAGGAAGTTGTATGCCACCATGCACTCTGTCTTTCAGCCTCCCATGCCCTCAAGCATGCCTTAGGCCCCACGGAGTTGAAAGGTGTCCTGGTTTTGTTACAGCCGGATAGCCTAACCCCGACGCCAACTGGGCCAAGGCACATGCCAGAGAGAGTCCTCCCAATGCCACACTCAATATTGCCAGTGCTACGCAAACCACGCAGAACCCATTGTCCTGTCCAATTTCAAGACCGTGCCACCTCGATGATGTCAACTCCGGCACCAACTGAACCTGACCAATCCGGTTCAGATCCACTAATAGACCTAGGGACAGCTTGTACTTTAGGGTTAGTGATGATGACAGCTATGGATTCCCTGTAACGGACTGATGATCTGGGCCACGTCATCAGATACTGACCTAGTCTCGCCTACGGAGGAGGGCGCATCCTTCACCGTGGTGGTGGTGGTGGTGGGGAGGGCGGCAGAGTATCTCGACCTTCCGCTTCCCTCCATCACAGTAAAGATCAACATTTTGACAGAGGTGCTTCAACCGGGACTTTCTTCTGCAGAGCCACTGTCTTCCCTTCACTGAAGACCTTACGGGCATTCTCCGGGCCCTGGGCCAAACCCTGCACAGGTGTAACTGTGCACTGGATGATTGCTTGTCGCCACCGCCCGTACATGAAGTCCCAACTTTCCTCACCTAGCATCCGACCCAGAGAGCCTGTTGGTGCAGGCCTCGACTTCCAAAGTCAACCTGAGCGCATTCCCTACCACTGCACCGGACAGGTAATCCAAGAGGCAGGATACCTTCAGGAAGATGAATTTTAATTCTCCCAGGCTTGCATTACCGTCCGTGAACACTGTGTGCCTCTTTAGATGGTACTCCCACAACTTGTAGGACTCTGTTGTGCAAGTGCTGCCCTTAATCGTGGAGGAGGCAGAAACGATACTGAGCAAGGCCATTTTTGATGGCTGGAATGCAGCAAGGTTCACCATCTGGTGTTGATTGGAGACTACCTACTTGCTGGGCAGGGCCATTGCGTCCACAGTGGTATTCCTCTATTGCGTGTGGTTGAGGTCCACTGACTTCTCTAGGGATGTCCAATCATCACTGATGGACCTGCCCTTCGATGGCTCCCCCTTGATCGGCGACAAGTGCTCGAACGCTTCAAGGAGAGTCTGGGTATTGCCAAGTCTTTTGGAACCGCCCTGGTGCCGTACGAACTGCACTCCTCCTTTCATCCGTTCTCTGATACAGTAGGGGCTCCAACCCGCTTCCACAATACCAACCCTACCCTCAGGCATCCTAGCCATTTCATGGCTGTGGACACGGTTCCCACAGAAGACATGGATCTCAGAGCCAGCGTACTGTCAAATCTCCTATCCCTCTGACAGCATCAGCATTATTTATTTATTTATATATAGTGTTTATAGAGCACTCTGTGGCCAGCCTGGTATCCTGGCGCTAAGCCTCCAAGCCTCTTTAGCATGTCCTCAACACGGCAACACCCTGTTGCCAGCAGGATCAGGCACTACTCCCAAAGGCAAGCAGTAACATCAGGCATTTGGGGTGCTTCAGATTGTCAGTTGGGGTTTTGCCCTGCCATTTTTGGAAACTCTGCCTCCTTTGACAACCAAACTTAGGACTGTGGCAAAGTGCCACTTCCCCTTGCCATATCAAGTAAGTTATGAACCCGTGGAAGTGTAGTTCCTTGATTGGAACATATGTGTGCGTAAAGTCTGGAGCAGACTAGCCCAGACTTTACACACGCATGTTCCCATCCAGTAACTACACTTTCACCGGTTCATAACTTACTCATAAAAGAGGGATGCTGTCATTTTCTTGAAATTAGCAGTAATATACGTGTCACTGCGGATCTTTCGGCAATCCTTAATAGGGGGAATGACCATCTACACACCATAATTTTATATAGCTCATGGTGAAAGATCTCATCATTTGATAACAGTGCCATCCACAGGCACACTGATTGATTTATCTTGGTCTGTACTGTCACGCCTCGAAGAATGAAGGTCCCCAGATATATTTCGGACATAATATAGGGATACTTTCCCAAAACAATGAAACATGTGTTGGCTAAAAGAGGTCTAACGGCTAAAAGAAAAAGCCAGAAAATAAACCCAAAAGTCAAGACCAGAATATCTCTGTGTTCATTGTACTGTACAATTTGAATAAATGTGATTATATGAATTGCATGCGCCTCATGAGTTTAACCATTGGCGTCCAGTCCTAGGATTGATAATAAGGGGAGAAGGGTGTATCTTCCCATCATTTGAGAGCGCCGCGAACCTAAACCTGGTTTATTGAAAACTATATGTAATGGCTATATGAGAGCCTCAGACCTCATAACCACCCAAGTGAATTAGTCCAAAGGTAAACCCTTTTCATATCAGTCAAAACATCGCACTGCTGACATTTTTCTCTCTACCTCATCCTTCCCTGGCAGAAGAGTTTCCATTGTTTGGACCCAAATGGAGCCTTCTCTTTGAAATCAATCGCACCATAGATCACCAGTTATATGATCAACTCTTCATTGAGTTTGCTGGAGCGAAGAAAGGCAAGGGGGGGGGTGGAGAAATGCGCCATCTCTCGATAGATTGTACTCTGCATCAAAATCTGCTACACACTAGCCAGGATGCCGCTTCCTGAAGTCTTGGAAGCACATTCCACTAGAGCCAAATCTGCTACTAATGCGTTAGCTGCTAAATGGGTGCCACTAGACATGTTCATGAAACAGTACTGCCTGGATGCTCAGTTCCTTTGAGATGGGCATTTTGCCCATTCAGTCCTTAAGGTCTTTTTGCTTTAAGCCAGCTCACAAACCCAGCTCTGAGCTGGGGTTATTGCTTTGGTATCTATTCTAAGGTGAGGAATCTACTGTTAGAAGTCTCTATCAGAAGAACAAGTTACTTATCTTCTGTAACGCTTTTTCTTGTAGAGACTCTACCTAACCACAAATTCCTCACCCCCCCCCCCCCCCATCCCCAAAAATCTCCCCATCCTGCAACATGGGCTCTTCACCTACAAAATCTCTATATATCATGTACAATGGTCAAAAATCATTTTGACATGGCTCCTTGTTTTTGGTGCGGGAATAGGCATGAAAGAACTGATGTGAACACGCTGGGTGGTGTCTTTATAGGCACTGCGCATGTCATATCCAACGCAGATTATGTTAACGTGGAGTTGTCGATACCTCCTACCAGTGTGCGAGGTACTGCTCAAGATTTTCAGGATCCAGTCTGAGACCAGAGAGTGGAGGGGCTCAGGCTTCCAATCTTCCTAGGCCAGATTGTCTCTAGCTTGGCATCTGGCAATAGGGAATCCTCCGACCTCTGCTCAGCTATCCTTATTGTGAACTTTGGACCTGAACTCTTTAAAGAATCTTAAGGAACAGTGGGCAGGCATTACTCTCGATTTCTTTTTTTCCCTCAGGATTTAAGCTATATTTAATTTTTTTGTGACTAAAACCGTGGGTGAATTCTCACATTCACGAACTCTTGTCAAGCTATGCGAGGCCTGGTAGGTTTACAACGATGACCCTCACACAGTATATATATTTTGCCTGCATAAATCTGACCCCTGAACTAAGACATCTGTGCAAATTTATTGAGGAGCATCTTCTGATAAAAATGCTCTAAAGACCAAGATGCGCAAGCTGGTGAGACCTACGGGAAAGGCCAAGCCAAATGGGGTTCTCAGAGTCCTGTGAAATTCCACGGAGAGCTTGCTTTGAAGGGAAGACTTCTGGCCATGGTGAGGTCACACAAACTTACAAACTTAGTCAGGAGGTTCACCATCAGAGAAAGAAGAAAAAGTCAGACTCTTAAGACTGTGCCTCCTCTGACTTAATAGTGTGGTGCACTCTCCGTTGCATTTGAAGCTGTTGACGAAAACCACATTAACAACACCAATATCTAAAACCTCATCTACAATGACTGTCTTGCCATCTGCAAAAACCACAATCGATGAGCATGAAAACTTCATTGTCAATATAGTATCCTTCAACCACATTGGAATCGCAGACAACTCAATCATAGAGTAAGATGTCCCCATCAACGAAAAACACACACTATAAAGAAATCACTGTCAAAGACCAGGTCACTGCTGTCGATGAGCGCACCATTAGCTTACCTGTCGATGGCAAAACCACCTTCGTCAAAGACCGCATCCACTATTCCTGTGCCTACAGTGACTGAAACATCTGGGGTAATTAACCATAGCATCCGCATGCCCTGCCTTCCATTACTGTGACAACATCTGCTTCATCCACTCACATGACAACAGTTGCCTTGGTCTCAGAAACCTGTCACCTTTACATTACCATTATTGCAGTTGGTGTCTCCTATATAAATCCCTCTAGAACCACCAGCCCAACTTTTGAACAATTCCGTTTCAGTCTCCTCGCCCAGTGGGGGATTCAGTGAGCAATAATCAGTTAGGCAGATGATTTATTCAGCTGAAGATAAGCTGTTAAGAGACAGCTTCTGGGGATGATCTTGTTATAGAATTCAAGCAAAGAAAAAGAGCTGTATGACTACCAAATGCCAACTTACTATGGTCAACCTCTAGAACTGGAAATACCACAAACTCCCACTTCACAAATGGTCCTAGGTACCAATGGATATTTGTACACTTTTCAACGAGCATACACTACCAATTAATGATACTCTGCATGATACACCATCAGAAGTAGGTGATCGAGGGAAAATGATAGACATGCAAATCATGGCAGTGACACCTCACAGGAAGATCATCAGTACCCTCAATGTGAAGACTGTTCCCAGAGAGCAGCTAAGCCCAGAACAAATCTCAAGAGACTGCGCCAGATGATGTGTTAAAGCTTCCACGTGCTGGTGGACAAGGAGAATCAGAAGTTTAATTTGCCCATGACCACTGCTGAAAATAAGCTTTTTCTGTTTAACAATCTTGGTCTACTTGTAGGAAGAGGGCCTTTCCTGCATGTGAAACCGTATAACGGGATCCACACTGATTGTTCGACTAGGAAAGAAATACAAGATGCCTGAAATAATCCCAGCATGCTTTCTAACCCTAGTCAAAATGGTAATTTGAGTGAAAGCACAACAGAAGTCAAGTATTCCAGCGACACCATCTGCGATCCCCTAAGAAAGGGATTCAACCCTACAGGAAAAAGCGTGGCATATTTGCAGCGATGACTGTTAAAAACTGCTAACATAGTGAGTGTTGAGTTATGATACACCGCTATAGAACGACATAGCCCCCGGTCATCAAAAAACTCACTGATGACTGCAGAGAACAGACTAACACCACTCTAAGATAGGGTGAGGCCATGTCTTTGACCATCCTAGCTGCATCAGTGGATGCTTCAAACACCATTTTCAGACAGGCTGCTTTGTAGTGCAACTTTCGAGCCAGAATCCAGTCAAGAGTGATTGATATGCCCTCCACTTATCAACATTTACTTGGCAAGTGTGTAAATGAGGGCCTGCAAGTTATAAAGACCAACACTGACATAAGTTAATCACTTGGCGTTCTATTGTGGAGAGAGCTCTATTTATATTACAGACTTCAGTAATCTGGTCAAGTTATCTTTTCAACTGTGTGCTTGGTCTGCCTTTCACCCTGCAGTCAAGACTGCTATCCAGTGTCAGACCACCACTCAATATGGAAAACGAGTAACAGGAGGAATGCAGCATCGCACAATACCCATCTTCCAACAAAGGTTAAAAAAGAAGCTGCCACTCCAGAATTTCCAGGTGGCCTATCCCCCTTACATATATTGTCTGTGGGGGTGGGGTGGGGGGGGTTTACGGGCATACCCTTTAGCCTGGCAAATCAGACCACCAATGTTGGATATAATTCAGCATGGTCATCAATAGAATTCACTTCAGTGTCACGAACAACTCCTCCATTCAAGGAGGCCCTTGAACCAGTGCCACAATACTATTGAATCCTACAAATTTGGAAAAAGAACAGAGCATGGAGGCCCATTCTAGATATATGGACACCAAACACGTTTATAAAGAAACATTCAGAATGCTACCAATATAAAGATGTTACAATCAATAACCAAGACTTTTTTTTAGATTTAGAAGGTGCATATTTCCATCTGCTGAGCCATCAAAAACATCGAAAATACCTGCTTTTTATAGTAGATGGTCAACGCTGCCAATTCAAGATACTACCTTTCGGCTTTAACGCGGCACCCATATTACTGCCAAAATACCTTGTTTCAGCTTACCTACATCATCAAGGTGAAAGAGTAAGCCCATACCTCAAATAGTGGCTTAGCAAAGCTCTGTCATTGCATCAAACATCAAGGGTCATCCCCCAGACCATGAACATCTTACTAGTACTTTGTACTACTCTTACTTGAAACCTTAAAAACCATTACCAGCCACATATACAATCCATCCCTGAACCTTTAGACACCCTTACTACCCTCAACACTACCCATCCCTGAGGCCTAAAACACCTTCCTAGCACTATGCACTACCCATACCTGCATCCCTACAAATCCTTACTACCTCTATACACTACTCATCCCTGAACCCTAATAACGTCATACTACCCCTATTCACTACCTATCCTTCAAACCTAAAAACCTTCACTATCCATATATATATTCAGTGAAAAAACCATGGGTTTCACACACGTTATAGTTAGGAATTAGCATTTAAAAAACCTTGCAAATTCAGTGAAAAAACCATAGGTTTCACACACGTTATAGTTAGCGGACATTTTACTCATAAAAAACCAATGAAATTTCCCCGTTATAGTTAGTTAAGCTAACTATAACTCGCGCACCCGCAATCCACTGCTGATGACGTAACATATTACATCACTCATGACATAGTCAGTGACATCACTCATGACATCACTGATGACATCTCAAATGACATCACTGATGACATCATCCAGTGAATGTGTGTTTTTCTGAAAATTAAATATGTTTTATATATGTATATCTCAAGGTCGATGGAAGAATAAATGGGTATATAAGTGTCTAAAAGGATGATTTGTTTTTGAAAAATTGATTGTGTAACTGACTGATTAAGTGTATCTTAGTGAATACATGGCTTAGTGAGTAATGTTTAAATATGTAATTATCTGTATCAGTCTCTCACTTTGTGTATAAGTGTCTGCATGGGTTGGTGAGTAGCTACATGGGTGTTTATATAGGATATTAGGTTGTTTTTTGAGTATCAGTCTGAGTGTCTGCATGGTTCGGTGGGGGGTATTACGTAGTGCATAGGTGCATGAATGATTGACTCTCTGGTTGTATGTGTTGAAGACAGCATGTGTGCATGTCTGTATGGGTGGATGAGTGTGTGTATGGGTGTGTTAGTGAGTGAATGACTGTCTCAATAGTGTCTTTATGAGTTACTAAATATGTTTTAAAGAAGTATATTTGACTATTGGTGTATATAAGTGAGTATATGTGAGAGTGAGAGATTGAAACAGTTCCTGTATGAATAAGTATGTGTTTTTATAAGTGATTATTTAAAAGAGTAAGTATGTGTAAGTTTCCGTAGAAGTAAGTGTGGTGGTGTGTGTATAACTGTATATGCAAGTAATTGTATGTTTGATTCTTTATTAGCATGAGTGACTATGTGTGTGAGTAACTCTATGGATGAGTGGCATTGTGTAACAGGATGTATAGGTGTATGAGTACATGTATGAGTGACTGTACAGGACTGTTGGTGAATGAGTGGATGTGTATGTGGATCTTAGAATTACTGAATAGGTTGTTGTAACTGGTATTGGTATGTCCATTTTTTTGAAAATTTCAGTCTCTATTTTTGAATGTTTGTATCAAAGGTTATATTAGGGTGAGAGGAGGTCTACCACTCTGTCACAAGGATGATGTCATCAGTGATGTCATTTGAGATGTCATCAGTGATGTCATGAGTGATGTCACTGACCATGTCATGAGTGATGTAATATGTTACGTCATCAGCAGTGGATTGCGTGTGCGCGAGTTATAGTTGGCTTAACTAACTATAACGGGGGAATTTCATTGGTTTTTTATGAGTGAAATGTCCGCTAACTATAACGTGTGTGAAACCTATGGTTTTTTCACTGAATTTGCAAGGTTTTTTAAATGCTAATTCCTAACTATAACGTGTGTGAAACCCATGGTTTTTTCACTGAATTTGCAAGGTTTTTTAAATGCTAATTCCTAACTATAACGTGTGTGAAACCCATGGTTTTTTCAGTGAATTTGTACGGTTTTTTAAATGCTAATTCTTACCTATAACATGTGTGATTCCCATGGTTTTTTCATTGTTTTTGTATGGATTTTTTAATACAAATTCTTATATTAAACGTGTTTTTTTTCTTTTTTTATTTGCAAGCTTTTTTACTTTTTTTTTTTTACTTTATATTCTCTTAAAACACTATGCTTAATTTTTATAAATTCTGCAATTTATTATTTTTTCTCTGTGTCCCTTTCTTCTTTCGTGCTTGGAGGAAGGTTTGGTGATATATATATATATATATATTAGTATAACATAGTGATTTTTTTTTTCCTTTTTTAAGTGCGCGTACGGTAAGCTTACGGTAAGCGTACGGTTTGCGTAATGTTCGTAATATTTCTACTCTTTTTGCGTATGGTTACGCAATTTACGTAGCCGTGCGTACTGCGTACGTGGCGCGTAAGCGTGTACGCTACACGCGCACGTTACGCGGAAGTGTTGGGGCGTGCCTGTTATGCGCATGCGCGCGAGCGTGTGTCTTTTTTACGCGCATGCGTACTTTCACCGTAAGCGCTCCGTAAGCGCACCGTAAGCGTAACGTACGCGCACGGTGGGTCATGTGATCAAGAAACAAAACTTTTGATTGGTTCAAAGTAGTTTCAGTTCTAGAACTCTCCTACACCACACCCATTCCCCTCTTTTCTGCTTGTGATCCCTTAGGAGAAGGAGCCGAGTTGTCTTTGGGATACGATGGCAGACCAGCACTCCTCTGCTGAGAGTGAGGCTAGCAGCACCACCATCAGGCAGAGAAAGAGGAAACAGAAGAGCTCTTTTATATGGGAGTATTTTACTTTTCCTGAGGGCGAGAAAAAAGTCAATGCTGCTTTGGTGACTTGTAAGCTGTGCCAGCGTGTACTTTCAAGAGGTAATCCTAACAAGAAGTATTCCTTCGGGAATCACACTATGTTACGACACCTTGAGGATGTACACCCTAGGACACATGCACGACATACTAGAGGAAACCCTTCAGTAAGTCGAGCAAGCGCATCCACAGCAGCTCAGCCGAGTCCATCTTCGGAAGCTCAGCTGAGCCCTTCATCTGTGGGGGCAGATTCACCTTTTTCCGGTTCTGTGGAAACTAACCATCGGTTTGCGAGGGTTACAATGCGGTGCTCATTTTGCCATGGTCCAATTGTTCATAGGGAGACCAGTCTTCCCCTCATTAACAACAAAATAGACCAGCACATTTGTCCTACCAGCTAATGTTCCCATTCTTCCTTTCCTCTGTCCCTGCATGAACACAACGGCTCTTTTAAGAGCCAACCTTACCTCTCAACTTTTTTTAATTTTTTCTTAAAAACGTATTTTTTTTTTTTTTTACCGTACGCGTACGGTAAGCGTTTTTTTTTTTTTTTTTTTTTTTTTTTTAAAAAAAAACACTAAAAAACAATTACCACATTACAAGGTCCTTGAGGGATTAATAACTAAATACTGAAAATCTGTTTGAGGAGAAGTGGAAGAAAGGGACCATCTAATTTCTGACTTACCTGACCCACCCAACAATTTAATTTTTAATTAAAATTTAATTGAAATTATTTGTAAAAATGTTTTTTTTTTTTCCTAAATTTTCTTTCACAATCTGGAAAAAAAGAAAAAAGTATTAAGATTTAATAAATCATTATATAATACAGTACACGTATTTACATATTTTCCAAAAACAATTTTTTTCCATTTTTTTGCTGTTTTCAGAATCTATTGCATCTCACTATAAATCGTGAAAGCAATTGCATTCATCACTTAACAGTGGGCAAAAAAAAAAATAACAATCTCAAAGATTGTTTTAAAAAAGCCCAGAATCTCTTTTCACTTAAACATAACATTATAGAAATGCAAAATATTCAAAAAAAATATCATCTAATAACTATTTCTTTAAAATACCGTCTGACAATTTTGTTACAGAAGCATAATCACAAAAATAATATATCTCAAATAACTCCATAATACATCTGGTTACATTTCCTTTAGGCCAAATGGTAATTTTAAAATTCTTTTTTGATTAAATTTCCAATGGTAATCTAATAAAATTCCAAAATTTAAATTGAACAGATGTTACCGATTCTCTCTAAAATTTTGGTTTCCGAAAGATTAATTAGTAATTAAATAAGTCCACAATACAATTGGTTACCTTTCCTTATGGCCAAATGGTAATTTTAAAAATCTTTTTTGATTAAATTTCCAATGGTAATCCAATAAAATCCAAAATTTAAATTGTACAGATGTTACCGATTCTCTCCAAATTTTTGGTTTCTGAAAGATTCATTAGGAATTAAATAAGTCCACAATACAATTGGTTACCTTTCCTTTAGGCCAAATGGTAATTTGAAAAATCTTTTTATTTGAAAATTCCAATGGTAATCCAATAAAATGGAAAAATTGTTTTGTACAGATCTTGCCAATTCTCTCTAAAATTTAGGTTTCAGAAAGATTAGATAGGAATTTGCTAAATCAAAAGGCAAACGTTGCTTGAAAATCAATTGGGAATCATTACACAGTGTCCAGCCTTTTTCACATTTAAGATAAACTGTGTAATGTCCAGAAGTTACAGTAGGTCCTTCATGGAAAATTATTGCAACTGTTACAAAAGTTTTTCCTGAAATTGATAATTGCTGTCCTATAAACTTCTTTATTAAAGTATCCAATTTTGAACCATCAGCTCTACATCGTTGCATCATTAAAATTACATACTGTCCGTATTCCTTTAAAATTAATGTTGAAAACATGTCAGATTTACACTCACCGCATTCCATGCTATGATTAGCATCTTTAATTTAGCAAAAGTGACTGTTTTACTGTCTGGCAATGTTAAATAAATTAACCTTTCAGAATCAACATTAGAGCCACATGTATTGAAACAGTTTTCACAACTATGTTCCCATTTATAAGAGACACCAAACATATTTTCAATGTGTACCCCTTCTTCTTCTAGTACCTGAAGAAAATACATCAAGAATTCCTGTGCGTCTTGCTGTACATTTTGAGAAAACTGTGTTCGTCCTGAACATACATCTAAAAGTTTTCTAATTTCAGTAGCACTTTCTATTTGAGTTTTATCATTACTCAGCTGTTGAAAAAGGAGACTCAACTCGGAACAGAATCTTTTTCTCTGATTTACTATTATCTGCTCTTGCAAACTTTCCAGATAAAATGCAACATTCAGCACTACATTAGCGTAGCAGTTGACACCAGAGCTATTTTCAAAATGACAACCTACAACCTCTTCAACATTTTCCTTTTTTTTTTTGCTTGCAATTACATCACTCCTCTTTTTTTTTTCTCCTCTCTACATCCTCATTACAGATGTTCTCAATTCTCCTTTTTCGAGAAACTACACGTTTCTCCAACACAGGATACTGACCTAAATGAGGAGCATAGGTTCTTCTTAATCTATTATACTCCTTTACACAGTTTGTATCAGCACTAACTTTTGAGTCATCAAAGTCTATCATGAATAAACCAGATAATGTTTTCACTCGTGACAAAGCTACATAAGCCATACCTTCTTTGAACACAGTTGAACCAATGTTTACAAATGCACAATCTACAGTCAATCCTTGAGACTAGTGAATAGTTACAGCATATGCTAGAGAAAACGGAAACTGTTTCCTACGTACATATAAGTCTTTCACAAGCATGAAACTAACTGTACAACGACAAATGTCTATAACTTCTATCTGATCAAATTTTATTTTTAAACATTCAATTCCATCTTTTTTCTGGTAATTAATAAAACCCACAACTCTTCCCATAGCTCCATTTACTAAACCTTTTTCAACATCCAAATTTCTCCTTAAAAATACTCTACAGTTCATGCAAACATATAGATTTATTTCTAATCCAGCAGTTTTTGAAATGTTCTTCTCTAGTGAATCCAATTTATTTTTCAGTTTGCCTGTTAATGTAATAGTAATTCTTTCATGCTGAATTTTGTCCACTGCTTCCAATTTCTTAATCTCTTCCTTTTCCAATTTCAAAAGCTCCTCATTGAATATTGAGCATTCACGTAGAGTTGGCATTAAGCAGATGACACTTTTCTTTTCTGCAATGTTCTTGTTTATCTTCTCTGCAACTATTTCTTCCTTTGGAAATAAATTATGTAGCAACCGACTCTGTAATGCTTTCGTGCCAGCTTCAGTGAGTAGTCCAATTCTGATATCTTTCAGAATTCTTCCATATTCTTCGTTTGCTTGCCTCATATTAGTAGTAAGTTCCTTGTACTCAAAGAAGGACCAAACATTTGCATTACCAATGCTTCCCAATGACTTTTTTGTGTCTTCATGTGTCACAGTATTAAACACTGGTTGTCCTTTAACTGGAGTAAGCTGTAGAAGATCCCCAAAAACTATGACATGTTTTCCACCAAATAACACGTCATAGTCTGTCCTTAGAATTTGCTGCATTCCTAAATGCACAAAGGCAAGCATTAAGTTTGATACCATGCTCACCTCATCAATAATGAGAACTTGCATCTTCTTCAATACTCTTGAAACTTCCAAGCATGCTTCTCCAGTTAGCTTGTGGTATTGTATTTTGTTCTCATGCTCCACTGGTAACATTAGCAAACGATGTAAGGTGATTCCTTTTATGTTATGTGCTGCTAACCCAGTTGGAGCAGTAACCACACAAGACAAAGTTGAATCCGTTTTTTGCTGTAGGTAGCTTCTGATGACTTTTATTAAGAAACTTTTTCCAGTTCCAGCTTGTCCGCTTACATACATCCTGATTGGTTGAAATGATGTGCATGAGCACTCTTTTTTTTCATGTAGTAATCCGTGATCAATTTTGTTTCTGATCTCTTCATAAATTTGTTGCTGCTCTTCATTCAGTTGTCTTTCCAAATTTGGTAAGTGTATAAATTCTTCTTGAGCTTGATTCATAGCCGTTTCCACTTCAGTCATAGCTATTGCAGCTTCATTTTCAACGATTGGTTGTCCTAGGGGATCTTGACTGAGTGTTCCTGAACTTTGGCTGTCTTGAGAACTGTCTCTAGCTACTTCAGCTGCAATTGTAGTTTCCTGTTCAATTTCTTCATTTAACATTTGCACATAATTTGTGAAAGTACTGCATTCTATGCTGTCTTTGTAAGCATTAAAGGAATCTTCATAGCTTTGAAATTCTCCCAGTAGTTCGTCCTCTGTACGCCATGGTTTAAACAGCTGTAAAAGAGCCAAGTAGTAAAATTCATTTTTTTCAGTAGTGTCGCAACTCAGCTTCCTGTGATTTATCAAACTTCCTTTTGTTTGCTTCACCAAACATCCTTCCTCACCAATGACTTTATATTTTCCATTGTTGATGTCTTCTGTGGCTTTCCGTGAATAAATGTAGTTCTGCAGCACTTCATAGAGACACATGTTCTCTAGATGAAGACTTCTCTTGGGATAATATGTGGCCAACATGTTTGATTTCAAAATATCTGTACTTTCTGGGTCATTCTCAGCCAAATATTCAATTTCTCCAACAGATTTCAGTACCCGATTTCTCATTGCTGCAAGGCCTAAACTTGCCCAAATTATTCTTCGTGATTTCGAGTAGAGACTTGCAGAAGATAACCTATCTGAACATTCGTAGGATCCAATTTCTCGATGCGATAACATCTTTAAACTGAAACTGTACAGCTTCTTACTGACAGTCTTCTCGTGAGAAATCTCTTCCCACATTTCTTTCAATTCATTTTTTTCTGATTTAGTAATGTAAGACGTTACATATCGAGCAACAGCAATGGAATTGTCAGCTACATACTGTATATCCATGTTAGCATTCCACATGGATAAAATGACTGGGTTGTAGTCATTTATATTTTTTGATTCTTCTTTTCTTTTTAGGTTGTAGGTATTCTTAGGTGATTTTCTTGTAATAGTATGTCTCACAGATGACATAAAACTGTTTACTCTTCCATTTGAAAGAACAGGTCTAGGAAATCCAAATCGACATTTAGTGTAGTATTTTTCTTTGCTCTTGTATTTCCGTCGACAGTATTTTCCACACCGATGACTTTGGAAACGTAAAACTTGCTCCTTTAACTTTTTCTCTTCTTTGCTTTTTGGTATAGCACATGTTGCATATTCTTCAATGAAAGATAACACTGCTTCATCAGTATCTGTTCCAAACTTTGGGGCATCCTTGATCCACAACAGCATATGAATATGAGGAGCACCTCTTGCCTGGTACTCTTTTCTCCAAAAGAAATCCACTACTTCTCCAAGAGGTGGATTTTTTTTATTGCAGATGAAGGACATCATAGCCTCAAATCTATGATTGAAATATCTGCAAACATTAACCGGATCCAATGAGCACAATTCTCCTGCTGTCTTGTATTCGATGTTTTTAATGTTTGAATTTGCCTCTCGTAGAAAATCCAGTAAATCATCCCAAGCGTACTCGGCACAGCTTAGGGTAAGGAACCATGTTGGTGTTCCTAAATTCCGTAACATGCATTTTAATTCACCATGGCGTCTGTACCAATATTCATTTGTCCCACGCTGACAAGCCATCAGATTGATCAGTTGTGTTTCCAAAAGATCATCTCGGTGCTGCACTTTCTCCATAAAATCCTTAGACACATTTTGTAAATGTACTCCACTTTTTAAAATGTGATTTACTGCATATGATAATGCAGACAAGTCGCTTTCAAATAAAAGATGGAACAAATAAGGAATACTTTGACGAAATCTTGGATCTTCTGCATATAGTCTTGTAGTTCGATACTCAGAAGCTGGAATCTGTTCTGGACGTTCATCGTATCGTCCTCCTTTTCCTGTAGGAAACAGCTGGGGAAAACATCGAGCTTCCAAGCTCTCCTCCCATACACTCACAGGAGTTCCTTTTGCTTTCTTCATCTGAAACAGATCAATATTGTCTCCCATAACTTCTTTTGAATGAAGAGGATGTATGCTGAAATGTTCATAAATTTCTTCTTCCTTTGACTTGTCCACTTTTTCAATTTGTCCAGTTGGTGTTTCTGTGTCTTCTTGTAAATCTTCTTCTTCTTCTTCTATATAAATTGATTCATACCATTTGTTATTCCTTTTCAAATACAAATTTGCTCTTTGTACTTTCTGTACATCTACCAGCTCCTGCCAAATCTTCTTATTCTTTGTAGGTACACCATTAACCAGAATAACTAATGGTTCAGTTTCCAAAGTATCTGCATCAATAGTTTCCATATTTTTTTTCAAATCCAAGGGCAAATACAGCACTCTACCTTTTAAACCTCTCAGTAAATCTGAAGGAGGTAATTTACCAGTTTTGGGCTCCATACGTACTATGGTCTGGAACGGATGAACATATTGAATAAGTATAGACTCATATGTATTTAATTCAGAAAGTTCGGCAGGAATAGCATCCAATTCTAAATTATTATGTACAGCTCTGGTCGGCATTCTATTTTCTTCTAACTTGTTGTAACAGTATTTACAAATACGCTGATCTTCACCCAATTCAAAACAATTTTCAAGAAATATATATGTGGCAAAATCCTTCCACTTATAATTATCTTCATTTTCACTTTTTCGGTAGAGATCAACATTCCTGGTTTGTTTTCTATAATGAGTTCTGCGGCAACAAATACAAGTAATATTTGGTCTTTCATTAGAGATTATTGCAAATTTTGTTATGTGATCATTAAATTTCTTACTCACAGAGGGTTCTACATTCTCTTCCACTTCTTCCTCATTTACTGTGTCCTTTTCTGCACTTTCTTTTTCTGGACCAAAGTAACAAAACTGAATTTCATCAGTAACCTTCTCTACATCTGATACCGATCCACGGAACAGAGCCCTATTCAATTCATCTAACTTTATTGCTGGACTTTTAGCAAAATACAATCGTCTCACAAACTTTCTCATTTCAGTATGATGAACAGCCAGCATCCTAAAATGATGAAAAACACTTTTACACACTTTTCTAGATAGACAAGCCAGAGAATGTCCCTGCAAACCAGTATTCTCTCTCACTCTGCATGGATCTAGACTTTGAAGCACCTTAATCTTCTGTTTAACACTTTTTTTACTATATTCTCTTAGAAACTCACGAAATTTATCAATAGATTCCTGACGCACAGTGCAAATACTACTACAATTCCAAGTGTACACTGGGGCTTTAGGACGTCTCCCCATAGCCTCATCCGCCATCACTTGTTCCTCATCTCTTGGAACCATTTTCTCCTTCTCCATTATACAACCATTTTTCACTTCATAAGCACGACCTCTGGTGTCAACTGCATGCAGCAAACTATTACTTTAAAAATAACTCTCTTCATTAAAAAATGGTTCACTACTTGAACTATGCATCCATTCTCCTAAAAACACTTTACAAAAGTTTGTTCTTTTCACTAGTCTTTTCCTTTTGCTTTGTGATTTCAGTACATTGACCATTTTATCTAATGTACGCATCCTGTTCAAAATTAAAATGAATAGTTTCCTTTTTAATTCTAAAGCCTTTGCTGCAATGGCTTCAATTTCTTTTTTTCTCTTATAAAATTTAGCTTTTTTCTTATATTTCTTCACATCCTTTATCAAATTGGACATAACTCTTCTCTGAAACATTTTTCTACGAATCTCTTTAAACGCTGTTTTCCTTTTTAAGTTAATCTTTATTGTTTATGAAGGTATATTTGCATTAACTAAATGCTCAATTTTTTCCTGTTGTTTTCAATTTAAAACATTCTTTCCAGTACAGACATTTTGTACATTTTTCCTTTTTTTGAAGATATTGTTAAAAAAAACTTTTTTCTGCTTACCAGAAGACTTTCTCTTGTTCCCAACATGAGCATCTCCAACTAACTTAGGTCCTCCAGTTGTCTTCAAATATAGA
The DNA here is from genome assembly GCF_964204655.1 of Triturus cristatus. Lineage (NCBI taxonomy): Eukaryota > Metazoa > Chordata > Amphibia > Caudata > Salamandridae > Triturus > Triturus cristatus. The sequence goes on along the minus strand of NC_140583.1, from coordinate 619,533,514 downwards.
TTTTTTTTTTGGGGTTTTTCCTTTGTCTGGATTTTGTAGGCATCTTAAATTTTGTTCACTGCTCTTCAGCAATATCTGAAAAAAACTAAAAAAAAATCCTTTATTTTATTTAAATATATTACTACATTTTTTATGATCTTTTCAAATCTTAAAATACTATGTACCCCTTTCCTACAAGTGAAAATCACAATAACACCATCACAAATTAAATATCTAAAAACAATTCCTGTGTGCACACAGAGTCATGGTTTGATATTAGTCAGAAAACGAAATTTGTTTGCCAATTGGAAAGCACACTTACTACTCTTTTTTTGGCAAGTGATAAGTACTTTTACAGTCTGACACATTTTGAATCCACTTTTCAGATTCTGAAAACAGCACATGTCCAAACAGCTTTTTGAGACCAGCAACATGTGTAACCTGGGTGACTGACTACACTCCAGCAAGGGCAACCAGCCTTAGTGATGCTAAATGTATTTGCATTACTGACTGCAACCGCAAACCCCACTCGGTTGTGAATACTATGCATGATTCTACAGGATAAGCAGCTGGGTGTGTGCTAAGAGTCTGCTTCTGCAGAAAAAATAGCTCCCCCTTTCCTACTAATGCAAATGTAAAATTACCAGAGTAATACGCAATAAATCTCTGTCTATAATTCCTCTTTGCACACAGAGTCATGGTTTGAAATTAGGCAGAAAACGAAATTTCTTTGCCAATTTGAAAGCACACTTACTACTCTTTTTTTTGGCAAGTGATAAGTACTTTTACAGTCTGACACATTTTGAATCCACTTTTCAGATTCTGAAAACAGCACATGTCCAAACAGCTTTTTGAGACCAGCAACATGTGTAACCTGGGTGACTGACTACACTCCAGCAAGGGCAACCAGCCTTAGTGATGCTGAATGTATTTGCATTACTGACTGCAACCTTAAACCCTAAAAGTATTCCTCATTTATACCAGTACATCTTAATTTATGGTGAAAACATAGTCCATATTATTTTACATGTTCCTTACATTTAAATTTCTCCCAAAACACAAAATGATAAACACAACTTCAACAAAAGGAATTCCAATTCTATTATTCATTTCTTAATTTACCACATACATCCCCTCTCAAACTCATAACTCACCTTTAAAATTAGTTAGTTGTGAAAGAAATGTGGCACTCAAACAGCAGATTATCAGAGCCAGGATCTCTGTTCTGTACACCTCTCTCCTCTCAGCAGAACCAGATAATGGCAAAGTTTCCCTCTCTTTTTCCACACATATACATGTTAATTTCAAATCTCAGTGCTTCCCCCTTTTTTTCAAATGTAATCACACATTTCTATTGGTTGAAAACCAACCCTTTTCCAAAAGTACCCTTCCCCCAACTTGACTTCTGCCTAGTACCCTTCCCCCAACTTGACTTCTGCCTGCTACCATAGCAACAGCTCATGGAACACTGCTGTGTGGAGTTAGGTCAGAAGTTCACCACACAATGTTCCATTTCCAAAGAGCAAGAGTGCTTGACTTTTCAAACCTAACAGCAAATCCATAGTACTGTTCTTTGGTAACACATTTTTCTGTACCAATACAAAACATGCTTCTATAAATTGACACATACAGCCTAGTTTTTAGTGTAGAATGGTATGAAACAGCCAATGAGTTCTTTTTATTTTAAAAAAAATATGTATGCCTCCATTTCCAAAATGTGTTTCATTTCTTTTTCCCATTCTACTGAAATACACCTCCTGAGTGCATCCAGTTCTCCTTTGAAGATGTTCACAGTGTGGATTGTAGGGCACAGCTATGTCTTCTGGAGTGAAAAGTATGCAGAGAAAACAGGTATGGTGAGAGACCTTGCTTTGCCAAATGTAGACATTAAATGGATTGGTCAGAGAGGGTTAAAGTGGCACCAATTGATGCCATTGGTGAAATCCTTCATGCAAATCCAACACCCTGACCTCATAATAGTGCACTGTGGTGGCAATGACCTAGGCACTTTGACTGGGGTAGGTCTGGAAATGCTTATGAAGGAGACCTTTGCACAACTGTTTTCACTTTTCCCTAAAACTGCCTTTGTGTATTCTAACATATGCCAAAGGCAAAAATGGAACTGGTCCAATCTTTTTTGTCCGCAGATTGACAAAGCAAGAAAGCACGTCAACAAATCTGTTTCTGCTTTCCTCCGAGACTATGGTATGGGTTCCATTTACCACAACAACTTGCGTTACGACATGCAAGACATTTATAGAGGAGATGGTGTACACTTCACTGATGAAGGGAACAGAGTCTTCCTCTTGAACCTTAGACTCTGCATCGGTACTTACTTGTAGGTACCACTAAAAAATCACTTCATAAACACAACGGCTCTTTTTAGAGCCCCTAATTTCTAAATACTTAAATCTGAATTATATTTCTTTTTGTAATTTTTTTTTCTACCGTACGCGTACGGTAAGCTTACCGTAAGCTTACCGTACGCGTACCCCGCAATTTTTTTTTTAAATTAATTAATGTTTTTTTTGTACTTTTCTGTCCTTCTTTGACCCTCTTTCAAATGTTAGGGGGTCTGTAACTCTCTTCCTTGCCCCCTTTTCAAGTTATCTCCCTTTTTATTTTCTGTGTGAAACACACGAAATGGCGGCCGACACGTCCTGATTTCGTCCGATTCGAATGTTTACAGTCATGTGACAACCAATCAGATTTGAGCTCGCGCACGGCACCGTACGGTAAGCTTACCGTAAGCGCACGGTAAGCGCACGGTAAGCTGCCACAGATATATATATTGATTTAAATGCTATTTTCTCAGGAACTACTGAACAGATTTACACGAGACCTACAAAAGGCACTTCCTTGACCTGTAGACTACCTCTCTGCCAAATTTCAAGTAACTCTGTTCAGCCGTTCGGGCTGTAGCTGTGTCTAAAGGTCCTATGGAAAAATGCATGGGAAAAACGTGTTTTGGGACCCCCCTTTTTTCTCATCCCCCGCTTGACGAATCCCCCCGAGACTTTCAGGGTAGGAGCGGAGCGTAGCGCCCCATTAGTTATGAAAATTTCGCGAGGATTCGTCGCCCGGCGCCAAAGTTATTCAAAATAGAATGTTGCGGTTTTCCTATGGAAACAGGGTCCTAACTATAACTACCTACTGGCGACCGCCAGTAGGATATATATATATATATATATATATATATATATATATATATATATATATATTACCTACTGGCGGTCGCCAGTAGGTAGTTATAGTTAGGACCACGTTTCCATAGGAAATCCGCAACATTCTATTTTGAATAACTTTGGCGCCGGTCGACGAATCCTCGCGAATGTTTCAAAATAGGTGGGGCGCTCCGCTCCGCTCCTACCCTGAAAGTCTCGGGGGGATTCGTCAAGCGGGGGCTGAGATAAAAGGGGGGTCCCAAAACGCGTTTTTCCCATGCATTTTTCCATAGGACCTTTAGACACAGCTACAGCCCGAACGGCTGAACAGAATTTTTTTTTTTTTTTTTTTTTTGTGAAAACCTTTATTGACAGTTCTATCAAGAACAAGTATGGGCCTACAACCCCCCGGGGCCGGCCGCTAAGCAATCAGAGCAAAAACAGGCAAGTGTAAACACAGGCAGCACTTCGGGGAGCAGAATCGTAATGCTACTACCGTGAACAAAGTAGGTAGGGCACCAGGAGAAAAAGGTTTTCATTTTATAATGAAACAAGGCAGAAGGATCAGGTGCCAAACAATTTTCAAACAGCAATTACAGATATGCAGAGTAATAAACGTAAGCGATTTACAGCAATCCATTAGGTCAATGGCGCAAACACAAGAACATCAGGATGGGGAAAAATATCATAAGCAGTTGCGCCTGCAGTCCTACGCCAGAACTCCCGGAGAGCGCCCCGGAAATTGCGGTACACACGGAGCGGCAACGAGTCATAGCAAAGGAGGTGTATCACGCTGATCCCAGAAAAGAAAAACAAAAAGAATCAGAGAAGAAAAAGGAGGCCATGGAAAAAGAGATAAAAGACTAAAGAATCCCCTCCCCCAACCCCCCACCCTGCACCTCTGCAGATGAGTACGGCCTCCCCCCCAGCAGTGTGCCTGTCGCCCTGGAACCAGACCCGAAATATAGGAGAATAGGGAAAAAGAAGTAGGAAAAGAACCCCACCAGACGGGGGGGGGGTAGAGAAAGTATTAATAAACTGGAGGAGGGCCTTCAAAACATACCCCCGGCTTCTCCCTCCCGCACGGTAAGTTTCCCCCAAAGTGAACAATAAACGGCACAAAATCTATCTTCTCAAAGAAAAATGGGGAGCATTATGCACCTATTATGCTGTTAGCTATGCCAGGAGAGCACGCAACCCCTGAGCCCGCCCGTCCACTAGATGACCACCCCTGAAGGATCAGCCTCATCCCTGACCACTCTTTGGGAGTCTGCCCATGCCTACCCCTCGACCCAGCACCATATCCGATGTTCCAAGGTAGAGGATTGTCCAAAAACGTCCGAGAAGCGACGCACACAGGTGGGGTGGAAGTCTCTGAGCATCAACACAGTCCGCAGCGTGGAGAAACAGGCTTCCCAGTGCTGCACAAGGATATGCACTGCACTCCAGGTCCAGGAAGGCAGAAGCAGCCAAAGCAGACAATAGTTGCTGGAGTTGTCTCTGGGTCGCAGGAGGGCACGTACGGGACGAGGCTACCACATCCCACTCAGGTCTAGTGCCTCCGGGGCAGATCAGGTCCTCAGCTGGACGAACACACTGCAGCATACTGGCCGGAGTGTCCAGCTGTGCACTAACCTCAGGGGTGGCCGCCAAAGTGTCCTCCTGTGCGCAGTGTGGGTAGTCCCTGTGTACGTGCGGACAGGCGGGCCGCCACTGCCCCAACGCCGACGCCACACCGTCGAGCTTACTCCCCAAGACCCCGACACCATGAATCAAGGAGGAGTGAAGAGCACCAAGGGCCTCGAGGAGGTCGCCGTACCCCAGCACAGCTCTCTGCGATCGCGCCGCCACACTCCCGAAAGTCGCACTCTCACAATCCCGCTGCGGCCCAGCGGACAGGATGGTAGGCTTCATTGCAACAAGATGGCCGCCAAGTATGCCCGACCCTCACCGGGGCCGGGACCCTGGGACAAGCGTCTCGATGTCCACGTCGCTGGTGACCGGGTTCCGGGGGCAGGCGAAAAGTTATCCGTTGCGTGGTCACGGGCAACAGTCGTCCCCACTACGGACCAGCTCCCGTAAAAATTCGGGGGCGGCCCGCAATGATCAGGGCAGGATACGGGCGGCGGCCGGGCAGCTCACCATCAAAGGAAGGGGCAGCCACCGGAGGGTCTGAGAATTGCACCCCCGGGCATGCACTCGGTCCGCTACGCATGACAGTAGAGACGACCACGACGAAATGTAGGCCGAGTTTGGCACCGCTCCGGTGGACCGACTCCACCCAGTCACAACAGGCCGCTGTTGTTGAACTGCCACCCGGCCACGGCGTCCACTCGAGGTCCCGGCTCCAGGGCCGCACAGGCCGCAAAGTTCAAATGCACATTTCTCCGGCGATACCGCAGCCAGAAACCTCGGAGTCACACAGTCGGGTGCCTCTCTCCTTCAGAAACACGACCGCGTAGCACAGGTTAAGGATCTCGTGCAGGATATCCGTGCGGGATGCGGAGGTTCACGGAGCCGGGAGTCTACGCTGCCGTCCCGGTCGCCATCTTTGCTCCTCCCCGGCTGAACAGAATTACTAGAAATTTGGCAGAGAGGTAGTCCTCAGGTCAAGGAAGTGCCTTTTGTAGGTTTGGTGTAAATCTGTTCAGTAGATTCTGAGAAAATAGCCTTTAAATCAATATATATATCTGAGCCAGCTTACGGTGCGCTTACGGTATGCTTACCGTACGCGTACGGTGGCGTGCGCGAGCGCGATTCTGATTGGCTCTTAGATCTTAGTAAACATTCGAATCGGCCGAAACCAGGAAGCGGACACGGAACGAACTGCGTTAAGTGGGCGCGCACGCCACGAATGGCGTAAAGTAACTTAGCATTTAAAAAAACGTACAAATTCACTGAAAAAACCATAGGTTTCACACACGTTATAGTTAGGAATTAGCATTTAAAAAACCTTGCAAATTCACTGAAAAAACCATAGGTTTCACGTGTGTGAAACCTATGGTTTTTTCAGTGAATATATATATATATATATAGAGAGAGAGAGAATGAGAGAGAGAGAATGAGAGAGAGAGAGAATGAGAGAGAGAGAATGAGAGAGAGAGAGAATGAGAGAGAGAGAGAATGAGAGAGAGAGAGAGAGAATGAGAGAACGAGAACGAACTTACCTGTATCTTTGGCACCATTTGACCAATCTTCACTAAATGTTTTCAACGAAAGTGCACCAGTGATTTTAGTTGTGCATGTAAGGTTTTGGGGGGATCCGTCAAGAGGGAGCCGAGAAAAAGGGAGAGCGGGGTGTCAAAAGAAGTGCATTTCCCATAGTAATTTTAGACACGACTGCAGCCTAAACTGGAGAATGGAATTACACCAAATTTGGCAGAAAGACAGCTCTTAGTCCAGAAAAGACTGCTTTTTAGGTCTCGCCTCTGCAGCGTGCATGCACTGCATAGGAGGGCCTTCAGCCGTCGCTCTGCTCATTTTCAAGCACACCCTTGTGCTTTTGACGACATCCACCTTGCGGGAGCGAGCAGCAGCACACATGCTAATTGTCCGCTGCTTGCTCCAGCAAGGCAGATGTCGCCAAAAGCACGAGTGTGTGCTTGATAACAGCTGCTGCTTGTTTCCAGTCATTAAGCACACTTGTTTCCAGGTTCTGGCGGCTGCAATCAGCATCACATTTTTTCATAATAGCTCCCTGTTTTGTAGCTGATTCGTTTTTGACACCTCCAGATGACAATAGCTCAGAGGAGACTCAATCAAAATCCATGTAGCGGGAAAGTGCTTAAGTGGTAAGTCTATATGAAATCCTTTATTTCAATGTTCTGATTTGCTGAAAATGTATTTCTTTAGTCACGCAATGGTGAATCTGCACTTTTCATTTTTGTCTACGAGACAATTTCTTTCAAAAACCTTCAATTTGGGGGTGACTCATACGACTTCCCGATACTACTAGGCACGCTGTCCAATTTCATGCCCTATTATTACTTCATCACAATATAAATTTAGATACAAAACACACCCAGTTGGCGTTCTAGTTGCTTCTTTATAAATGCACAAAGTCTCTGGTTTTTAGTGGCTCGCTCAGCACTCCTGAACCTCGCCTTGAAAAAGGGTCCGGTCCCCCGTTTGTTCAGCGCTCACTTACACACCGCACCCCTCCATCTTCCCGCCTACTCACCTCGCCGCGGGGTGGGTGAGACCCTGTGCCCCCAGGGGCACCAGAGGTAGCCAGGTCACGCAATGCATCATCCCCCCCAAGGAGTCAGGTCGTCATGGCTGTGACCTTAGGCGAATGTACAGCTGAGCTCCTAGGGAGAGGCAAGCCTGCCTGTGCATCTTTTTACGACGCAGGGATCCGAAACAAGGCCCTGGACTGGACCACCTCCTTCCTCTCCGGCAGAACTCAGAGAGTCAGCCTCCCCCCGTTCTGCTCCGAGGCCTTCAAGATCATCTGCGGTGTCCCACAGGGATCCTCCCTCAGCCCGACACTGTTCAACGTCTACATGGCACCACTAGCACGCATCGCCCGACAGCACGACCTCAACATAATCTCCTATGCCGACGACACTCAGCTGATCCTCTCCCTCACCAAGGACCCCCTCACCGCCAAATCCAACCTCCACCAGAGAATGAAGGCCGTCGCCGACTGGATGGAGGACAGCTGCCTCAAACTGAACACAGACAAAACGGAAATCCTCATTCTCGGGTCCAACCCCTCCGATTGGGACGTCTCTTGATGGCCCACATCACTGGGGTCCCTCCCGGTCCCCACCGACCACGCACGAAACCTGGGAGTCATCCTCGACTCGAAACTCTCCATGACCAAACAAGTCGACGCAGTCTCCTCCACCTGTTTCAACACCCTCCGCATGCTCCGCAAGATCTTCAGATGGATCCCGACAAACACGAGGAAAACAGTCACCCAGGCCCTGGTCAGCAGCAGGCTCGACTACGGAAACGCCCTCTATGCCGGAACCTCGTCCAAGCTCATCAGCAGACTACAGAGAATCCAGAATGCCTCTGCACGCCTGATCCTCGACGTCCCGCGCCGCGACCACATCACCCCCCCCCCACCTGAAGAACCTGCACTGGCTCCCCGTCGACAAAAGATTCTCCTGATCCACGCACACAAGGCACTCCACAAAACCGGCCCAACCTATCTCAACAGCCGACTCTCCGTCTACGTACCCAACAGAAAACTCCGCTCCGCTGACCACGACCTCCAACGCATCCGGAGAACTACTTCCGGAGGCAGATCCTTCTCCCATCGCGCCGCCAGGACCTGGAACACCCTCCCCCTCCACCTACGTCAAACCGAAGACCTACTGACCTTCAGGAGACTACTCAAGACCTGGCTCTTCGACCACTAACAGCTCCCTCCTCCCCCTCCGCCTCCCCCCTCCCCCCCCCCCTCCCCCCCCTCCAGTGCCTTGAAACCCACCCGGGTATGTAGTGCGCTTTACAAGTTACATGATTGATTGATTGATTGATTAGACGCTGCCCTCAACGTGCCCTTCGTTCCAGAGCTTTCTTACATTTGCACTGCTTAGTTGCACACTCATCGTTTTTCCTTCTATGCAAGGTTCACTGTTTTATTGCTCACAAGTGAAATACTCTTGTTTTACTTGCATTAGTAAGACACCTTGCATTAGTAAGACACCATGAGCCTGACTCAAAGAACAAACGTTCAGGGACGGACGGGGACCGAAAATAGGCCCTGGCACCAAAATAAAGGTGCCACCCATTAATGAATTAATTGGCTAAAAACGTGGGCCTCCTTCTGTAATTCGGAGTAGTTCTGTACCTGTACATACACGCTATATACGTGTTTTGCACGGTATGGGAGGCTCTCTGCATTTGTGCTTGCTGCAGGCAATATTTGTCGTAATATCAGAGAAACTAACAGTAAAAAACTGCCTACAAGACCATAATAGAATCCCACAAACTACCATAAATACGGCTCATTCAGTTACCTGACAGACCCTGCCAGATTGCCCCCTATAGGCCAGCCCAACCCAGGTAACCTCAAATCAGTGCCGTTACATTTTTTTTTATCTTGCGTTATATTTATTTTCAGAACCAATGGAATTATGCGGCACGGTAGGCTCACTTTACAGCACAGGGTTAATTAACTAAGTTGCGCAACAGAAAAATGCACATTATGCAGCAAGGAAAAGCAAATTGTTCTGGGTGGTATGTAAATGATGACAAATCACATTGCATTATTATGTTTTTGTTTAACGCGGATGTCCACAGAAGGGATTCTATTGCTAAAACTACCTACGTTTCTTAAAATAGAAAACTACACATTTCTTCAGCACACGGCTTTAAGTGGTCCGGGTCACACCGGTGAGTTTTTGCACACCACGAACACCTTTTACTTTTGACAGCTGTCATAAACAGCTGGGGAAGCGGCACTAGATGATGCTTACTGGTGTTACCAAAAAGGACTAAAGTAAACACTTGCAGGCTGCAGAAACTGCGTGCGTGACCTAATCTTTTCCCGGGTTGTTGGTGTTCTTTCACTGATCCCGGCTGGACTTGCGGACCTCGGAGAGAGCCCGATGTGCGGGGAAGAAGCTGTTGCTGATGGGCTTAGTGCGGAGCAGAGGCACTGGAAGCACAAAGCTTTTTTAATGGTAAACGAAAACAGACTCCATTTCTTAGCCCAAAATGTTAATAGTTATCTACTTTTGCCCGTTTCCTCCTAGAGCACAACCATCCACCATTCCAATGTCAAGGAGATATTTGGAATTTTTTTCCTACAGGATTTGGCGGATTATTTATAGAGGCTGGCGTGCCAAGAAATTAACAGAAAGAGCTGAGCCAGAGCCGAGCAAAGTGTCTAACTTGGCGCATTAACGAGCGGAGCCCTGATTTGATCTGCCATGTACATCATACAGTAACCCTCATTTAAAACTGTGATAAAGGTCGTCTCTTTAAAATTCAAAAAAGTGCATTTAAAATGGGAAACCATTTTAATTTAGTACATCAGCTTTTCACTGAAGGCAATGCTAGTTTTTACGTTGTTTATTATTTAATTAATTTGACGCACAGGCCGAAAGGGAGCGTTTCTACTCACTAATCTAACAAACATTTGCAATGCAGTAGGTCTCGTATTTAGGCGAGTTCGGGTTTTTGACATTGTAAACAACAATTAATTTTTCGTTTTTAAAACATAAATAAAAGGCATTGTCATTTACAATGGCAATAGCTTAAACTCACGAAAATGCGAGACCTATTACACTGCAAATGCTTGTTGTTATTTGGTGTAAATCTCAGTGTGGCTCAAAGGTTGTGTTTATGTGCTTGTAAGCAGAATGCTACATAGTTGAATAGCTTCTGTGTGCTTTTAGCAAGAGAAAAATTATTTTTATTGGCAGTTACAATTAGATTGTGAATGGAGCATATGCCTTTAGCATGGTATTGCAGCGGAATGCCCTCTAAAAGGTTAGTTCTTTTCAGTTCTCATATATATAGTAAACTGTGGTACAAAATGTTTGAGCCAATTGCACAAAACATTTATTGGCAACGGTGCTCCTGTGGTCTTTGCAGTGGGAGATGATTCACTTGATGCAATCTGTGATTTGGTGACTAATTTATTTAAAAATTATTAACTTATGAATGTAAAATGAAAATAGGACAACAGCAGACTGCTTGAAGTGTAATATCCCAGTCGGTCTGAACAGCTGTCCTCTTTAAAGAAACCCATTTAAAAAATATCATGGGTGGTAACATCAATATTTGTGTTGCTTCCACTGGCGAGTACATCACCGTATTAACTTAGCATGGTAAAGGAAGCAAGGCTTGTGAACAGCGCATGAGTTCATAAGATCTGTGAAGGTTAAGGTTCTTCCCAAAGAGGCACACTAGGAGAGCAGGGGCATTGACAAGGGAAATAGGAAGAGTGGGAAGCAGAGCAAGACAATCAAACATGCATGCACCAAAGTATAAAACAGGCCATTACACCGCAAGTCAGAACGACCACTTGCTCTAGGGGTCAGAAGGTGTTGGATTTAAAATCCAACACTTTCCCTACTGTTGCACAGACTGGAGTTGGAATAGTAAATTATACTATTCCAACATCCCCCCCCCCCGCCCCCCCCCCCCCCTAGAGCAAGTCATTGTTCCGACTGGCGGAGTAATGGCATGAGCTGTTACAACGCAGTCGTTGTAACAACTGCGTTGTAATGGCATGCGGGGTTCCGGTTTGCGGAAAAATGAGACCTACTTATACTAGACACGTATCTATTATACAAGTAAGCTGTTATCCTTTACCAGCCAAATGAAAGTGCACAACTCAGACAGCATTAAAGCAATTTTACTTATACGCGAACTGCAGGAGTTTCGGTGAAACGGACGTAAGAATTCAGGCTAAGGATACTTCTGACCCTTTGCTCTGCAGGCATAGTCCTAGTGCGGCACCGTTCATGTGTTTTCAAAGGTCTTAAGTAAAGAAGTGACTGTAAACCAGACCACTTCCGGCACAGTGCAACTGAGCATATGCAACATTCTAATTGCGGCTAGGGACAGCCTATAAAAAAAATTTGCTTTGCCAGAGTTGAACTCACGGTGACCTTTTATAAAAGCAAGTCCCTCTGTTTTCTGGCAGACGGGAGGTTGTACTCAAGCGCGTGATGTAATATATATAAACACACAAACATTTTCTTACTTTAGAGAGCTCTCCGGTGCCGCTGTACTTAAAACCAAGAATAAACAAGCACCCCTTGCTGGGTTGTCACATTAATAGAGGCCACGCCCCTTTCTTTACACGAGCCGTGTCTAAGGAAAGGTCCGCAGCCGCCATTAAAATGAAAGCGTGGGATAAAGCGCATTTGTTTGTCAAGTTGGCAAATGCTTTTTTTTTTTGTAATGCACCCCGTGAAAGTGCACTGAACGTTGCAGGAAAGCATGTCGTGCCTGCAGTAGGAGAAACTCATTAAAGAAAATAGTGCTTACAAACTAAATAAGACGTACCATGTAACAACAGAAGTAAACGGTCAAGTCCTCATGGACGGTTACAAATGAAGACAAGGCGGTACTAAGGAGGAACTAACAAGCCTATTAACAAATCAGAAGCTGGCATTTACGAAGGACAATGACACAAGCCAATGACAAATATGGATGGAGAGTGGGTGGGGCTTCTAGTCCATATCCCAATACAGCATGCCTTGCAGAGCAGGGTATGCACTGCCCAGGCTCAACCTAAAAAGGAGCGGGACTGCATGGACCTTCTCCTAGGGCTTTTAGAAGACCCCTACCACCAGCCTCCGGGACCAAATCTAAAATTTAAACTTGTAGGGGAGCCTTATGTGGCCCTGGGGACCTCCACCCCCCAGGGTCAACTGCTGATATCTCCTGAGGCGCCCATCCTCAGGAGATAGTCGTTTACTTTTGCTTGGCAGGAGCCGACTGCTCCTTCCAAACAAGAGCAAACACTTCGCTTTCAGCAAGCGGGAGCTGTCAAACCAATCCCGTTTGCTTGAAGTGGAGTTTTCCTCTCTTTCCCTGCCTGCAGACATGTGGGTAGGGAAAGAGATGAAAGTGTTGCTCTTGCATGCAGGAAGCTGCATTTTCAGCAACTCTGTGTGCAAGAGCAATGCCGGCTCCCGCAGGAGGTGGGGAGTCGGCTGGGACCATAGGGGTCTTGAGGCTCTCCCATGGTCCCCAACAGTTATCACTGGGTGTGCCCCAGGGCACCCAGGGAGTCGTGGCCACACCCTTGGAAGGAGGGCCGCACTTGCCTCCTTTCCCATTGAATTGTGGCCGGGGAGGGGGGATAGAGTCCCCGGGGCTGACATCAACCCTGGGAGGGGGCCACACAGCTCCCCATCCCCGTTTTCCTTAGCAGTATGCAAAGGTCTTCCCGCCTTTTCCCACGTTGATTGGCAACTTAACAAAAGACTCCTGATCGCGTCTTCAGCTGATTTTGGTAATGCGTTATTGATGCAGAGGAGGACATCTCCACCAAACAAAGAAGCACTTCCTTCATTTAGTCAAGAGGAAGTACCTATGTTTGGTGGAGATTCACCTCTTTGTAGTCTTGTTCACATCTTTTGACGAGGATTCACGTTATCACAGATTTATGGATGAAGGTACTTGAGAAACAATCACATTATCAAAATTACATGCACAAAAGGTCACTGGAGACATTACCCCCTGGTCCTTTACGCAGCTGTGGTGCAGAATCTGCACAACCCATTTAACCAATGAAGTAGCATTAATTAACCAGATGAAAGTATGCAGTTGGGTGGACTTTTTCGACAAAACAGGGGTTTCTTCTGGGAAAAAATGAGGTTTGATTCTGGCCCTGGTGCACATTTTACAGAAAATCAAACATAACAGGAAGCACTTACAAATATACCGGTCCTGGGAAGCTTGTTTCCGGTCCAAGAACGGTGATGGATTAAACCCAGATCAGTTGACTGGGGGTGAGTGCTTGCAATGTTCAACACTCCGTCCATCATTTCCTTTGGTTTTTGCTTTGTTCGCCATAAGTTGGCAGGGTATGCTCAGACGTGAGTCCCTTGCTCACTTTGCCACTGGATTCAAGCAAGCCTGGCTGAAGACTGCTGAAATGCCAGAAACCGGTCCTGGGAAGCTTGTTTCCGGTCCAGGGAAGACATGGCTTGGCAGTTCGGGCTGGACTGTTCCCATGAGGCACAGGGTCAGACTGATTTGCATATGGCCATGTCTGAACTGGGGTGGCAGAGTGGGCTAAAGAACGGTGATGGATTAAACCCAGATCAGTTGACTGGGGGTGAGTGCTTGCAATGTTCAACACATCGTCCATTTCCTTTGGTTTTTGCTTTGTTCGCCATAAGTTGGCAGGGTATGCTCAGACGTGAGTCCCTTGCTCACTTTGCCACTGGATTCAAGCAAGCCTGGCTGAAGACGGCTGAAATGCCAGAAACCGGTCCTGGGAAGCTTGTTTCCGGTCCAGGGAAGACATGGCTTGGCAGTTCGGACTGGACTGTTCCCATGAGGCACAGGGTCAGACTGATTTGCATATGGCCATGTCTGAACTGGGGTGGCAGAGTGGGCTAAAGAACGGTGATGGATTAAACCCAGATCAGTTGACTGGGGGTGAGTGCTTGCAATGTTCAACACTCCGTCCATCATTTCCTTTGGTTTTTGCGTCATTAAACACTCCCCAGCCATATTTAAAGACCCTGTAAGGGCTAGAATTCTCAATCCCAGAATTGACAAAAAATATAAACACGCTCCCAATGATCCCACCTACATCAAGGGTCAACTACCTTTAGATTCTCCAGTGGTCATCAACGCTAGAAAACTGGCCAGCTCTCAAACCTCCGGTGATGCTCCACCTCCGGACAAAGAGTCCAAATTATTAGATGCTTCGTGCAAACGAGTTGCTGCCCAAGCAGCTAATCACTGGAGGATAGCCAATGCGCAGGCATTACTTGCCAGGTATGATAGGGCTCATTTCGACCAGCTAGAAACCCTATTGCAGCATTTGCCTCATCAATATAAAACCAAAGCTAATGATTTGATTCAAGAGGGCAAATTAATAACTAATGCATCAATCAAGTGTGCCCTTGATGCAGCAGACACCTCATCTAGGTCTATTAACACTAGTGTGTTACTGAGAAGACATGCCTGGTTGCGCATCTCTGGCTTCAAATAGGAGGTACAAACAACTATCCTCAATCACCTGTTCAATCATGAACAACTGTTTGGCCCAGCTGTGGATACAGCCTTAGAAAAAATGAAAAAGGACACGGAGACTGCTAAATCCATGGGAGCATTACAGTCTCCATCCACACGAGGTTCCTTTCGACCTCTCCTTCTATAGAGGTGCATCCAAAAATATCAGTGCAGACACTGCTTCTTCCTCCTACAAAAACCCCACACAAATATCCCCTAACAAGGGATATTTTAGAGGTGGATACAGAGGAAATAACAAAGGAAGAGGCCGAGGTAACAACACTCCTGCCTCTCCCTCTAATAAACAGTGACTTCCCTCCAGACCATTCCACTCCGGTCGGAAGGAGACTCTCACAGTTCCTACCTATCTGGAAATCCATCACTACAGACAAGTGGGTAAGAAAAATTATCCAATATGGTTACTGCCTGGAACTTAGAGCAACTCCACCCAACATACCACCCAAGCAGCGTCCAATGTCCACGGAACATCTGACACTCCTCAAACAGGAAGTTCTTTCGCTGCTTCAAAAGCATGCAATAGAATCAGTCCCCATACAACATCAAGGAACAGGAGTTTACTCCCTATATTTCTTAATCCCCAAAAAGGACAGGGCCCTAAGGCCAATATTGAACCTCAGACTCCTCAATCTCTACATACAGTCAGATCATTTTCACATGATCACTGTTCAACAAGTCCTTCCACTGCTTCAACCAGGTGACTTCCTTGCCACACTAGATCTCGAGGACGCCTACTTCCATATTCCCATACACCCTGCTCACATAAAAATACCCAAGGTTCACACTGGCCGGCCAACACTATCAGTTCAAAGTCCTTCCATTTGGGGTGACCACAGCACCCAGGGTGTTCACAAAGTGCCTTGCAGTATTAGCAGCACACTTGCAAAGACAACAAATCCATTTATTTCCGTACCTCGGCAACTGGCTCATAAAAGCCAAGTCATACAACCAGTGTGTTCACCACACTTATCAAACCATTTAGCTGCTACACAACTTGGGGTTCACAGTAAACTACACCATCACACCTTCAACCCTCCTACATGCATCAGTATCTAGGAGCCACATTTGGACACTTCCAAAGCTCAAGCATACCCCAGTCCAGCAAGGATAGCCACTATGCAGACCCTTATCTCCCAGTTTCAGCCACAACACTCTCTCCCAGCACGAGTGTTTATGCAACTCATAGGAATGATGGCCTCTTGCATTCTCATTGTCCCTCACTTAAGACTTCAGATGAGCCCTTTACAGGAATGCTTAACACGTCAGTAGAACTAGGCTGTTGGTGGACAGCCACACCCATCGCTCTCTGCAGTGATGGAACACAAAATCTTTCCAGAGGGCGGCCGTTCCTAGAGCCGGTTCCACAGATAGTGCTAACAGCAGACGCATCACTCACAGGCTGGGGAGCCCATTTCCTAAACCACATGATTCAGGGCAGGTGGACCATTCAACAAAAACATCAATTACCTAGAATTACTGGCAATTTTTCTAGCGTTAAAATCGTTCCAAACACATCTCCTCAACAAAGCTGTCCTAGTTCGCACAGACAATATGACAGCAATGTATTATATACAGAAACAAGGAGGAACACACTCTTTGTAGCTGTCTCTCCTAGCGCAAAGTATATGGAGATGGGCCATTCCACAAAACCTATTTCTTCTGTCAGAACATCTTCCAGGGGTGAACAATCAGATGGCAGATCTGTTAAGTCATCAGACTCAACAGATACACGAATGGGAACTTCAACCCTTCTTCCAGATGTGGGGCCAAACAGTCATAGATCTGTTCGCCGCACATGCAAACGCAAAATGCCCAACCTTCGCCGCCAGGTTCCCACACCCGTTGTCCAAGGGCAATGCGATATGGATGAACTGGTCAGGCAGATTTGTGAACGCTTTTATGCCACTCCCGCTCATTCCACTAGTAGTACGCAAGCTCAAACAACAGTCTATCAAGATGATCCTCGTTGCTCCAACATGGGCACGGCAACCATGGTCACAACACTACTCGAACTCCCAGTAGTGTCACACCAAAAATTACGTCTCTCCCCAAAGCTGCTAACGCAGAACCATGGAGAAATAAGGCACCCAGATCCAGCACAACTGAATCTAGCGATCTGGCTCCTGAAATCCTAGAGTTCGGTTACCTTAACCTCCCACCGGACTGTATGAACATTATTAAAGAAGCCAGACGCCCCACTACTAGAGCTTGCAATGCAGCTAAATGGAAGAGATTTGTCATTTACTGCACTAATAACACAATTGACCCATTGGATGCTTCAATTCAAAACATTATCTGCTATGTGCTACATCTACAAAGATGCAATCTGGCATACTCATCAATAAGATTACTTCTGGCTGCCCTTGCTGCATACCTACAAAACAGACATTTGTCATTGTTTAGAGTACCTGCTATCAAAGCCTTTATGGAAGGCCTTAAAAAGATAATTCCACCCAGACTGCCACCCTCTCCAGAGTGGAACCTAAACATTGTTCTTACTAGACTCATGGGTCCCCCATTTGAGCCTTTACAAAAATGCGAATTACAATTCCTTACATGGAAAGTAGCTTTTCATGTCGCAATCGCCTCTCTCAGGAGAGTAAGTGAGATCCAGGCTTTAACCATACAAGAACCATTCTTACAAATACATCGTAAAAAGGTGGTTCTTAGGACAAATCCAAAATTCCTACTAAACACTTTAGGGAGACAAAACAACTGTTTGTAGTTTTCTCACCACCTCATAAAGACAATCCAATTTCCAAAGCCGGAATTGCCAGGTGGATAGTAAAATGTATTCAAATATAATATCAGAAAGCAAAACGTACCTTAACAATTCCCCCTAGAGCGCATTCAACACACAAACTAGAGGCTTCAATGGCATTCCTTGGGAACATTCCCCTAGAAGACATTTGTAAGGCAGCAACATGGTCTACAACACATACCTTCACCAAACACTATTGTGTAGATGTGCAGGCAAAGCAACAAGCTTCTGTAGGACACTTTTTCAAACCACTGCAACAGATACAGGCGACCACCACTAGGGGAGACACTGCTGTACAGTCTATGCACATAGTGTGATTTCTGCAGCTCATATGCCTCGAACGGAAAATGCTACTTACCAGTATGCATCTGTTCTTGGCATGTAGAGCTGCAGAGATTCACACGCCCACCCACCTCCCCGGAACCTGTATCTGTTCCAGTGTTATCTTAATTAGATACATTCCCATGGATTTCTGTTTATTACAAACTCCATTTCCTTTCATGGCGAAAAACAATCTGAGGATGGAGTCGATGCACATGCGCACGATCATCCAAGGTAGGAGTCACCTATCTTGTGACTATAAAAGAGTTCTTCCAAGACAACAACAAGGTGCAAGCATCCGAGCCCAACACCAGATGGCGATCTATGCACCGAGTGTGAATCTCTGCAGCTCTACATGCCAAGAACAGATGCATACTGGTAAGT
Organism: Triturus cristatus; assembly: GCF_964204655.1. Taxonomy (NCBI): domain Eukaryota; kingdom Metazoa; phylum Chordata; class Amphibia; order Caudata; family Salamandridae; genus Triturus; species Triturus cristatus. Next base: position 619,515,217 of record NC_140583.1, on the reverse strand, counting down.
AGCATTTTCCTTACAGTACTCAGTTCTCTACTGATATCAGCTTAATTTCTTAATGTAGGTTTCTATTGTGTCAAGGGTTTGATACAGATAAAAACTGTCTGTAGTAGGGCATTGGTTTTGGAATTGGCATAGACTATTTTGGCTTTCTCTCAACCGTTGTAAACAGTTGTAAACCGTAGTGTTTGCCACATATATGTGGTTCATAGTCAATGTGAACAATGCTAAGTGTAAAGCCATAGCAATGTATACAACAATGTGTGTGAAAACTAAGCTTGGATGGTGTCATCAGTGATGTCATAGAACATGTCATCCGTGATCTCATATGTGAGGTCATGAGCAGTGCATGGCGAGGACACAAGTTATAGTTGGTGCTACTAGCTAGAATTGCTGAATTTCTATGTGTTTTTTTAGTTCAAAACGTTAACATTGTCACTGAAAATTCACCTAACTATAACGTTACTTTAATCTTTGTTCTTCTCTGTGAATTTCTATAGTGTTTTTTTGTAATGAAAAACTCATATTTTTATTGGACCTAACTTTAATGATACTTCAACCTTTGGGTTTTTTCCAGTGACTTTCTAGGGTTTTAAATACAAAAATATATTCAAAAATATATAGAAACTAACTACTCCTACAATGTTTGCGCTGAGAATGGTACTTTTCTTAGTTTTTGTAACTCCTATTCAGAAATATTCCCAACATAGTTTTCATAGTCTTTATCTGTAAACTTCATATTTATATTTCAAAAAGATGCTGATAATTTTTCCTATACTATAAACTGTGGTTTCACTATGCACATCCATTTTTAAGGTGTGTTATCGCTCTTGCGGGAGGCTTGCGAGATCGAGAGTTATAAATTGCGTTCTGATCTATTGCACAGATATTTTACATGTGATTTAGTTATTGTTGAATTCTCATCTTAAACAAAGTCAGTATGTATATTGTATCAATTATTCCCTTTACAAACTTACGGCTCTCACAAGACAATCGTGAAAGTCGAACACACTGTCTCCTGCATGGGCTAAGAGGGGCCTCTACTACTGTCCTGTCTTGCGACCCGCTTGTGAGATTGTACATTTTGAATTAAGTTTATAGCCTGGTATTTTTGTCATTTTTAATAAAGTAAGATATGAGAAGTGTTACTTAAAGTAGAAAAACATTTGATGTATTTTCAAATCTGAGATATTAATGAAGTGCTCTGTTTTTGCAATCTTTTGGGCCTCACGCGAGACGCCCGGGATAGGAAAGACCTCATAAGGAAAGATTTTAATGGTTCTTATGGATATCTTTATTTAGCCAATAAAGATTCCTTCCTTGTTGCTTCATTTACCCATTGGGTTTTGCTGTATTTTGACCTTTTTGGCTACCTCTCAGACTTTGCTGACTTTCTGCGGTCAGGATGAGAACCCTACTCCTGCGCTTGCAAGTCACCACATCAGCCTCCCAGGGAGTCCTTGGTCTGGCAATTTGTTCAGATGAGGTCTGTTCGGAAGAAAGTGTCTTCCAAATATGTAATTTGTAATATATGCAAAAAAAAGTTCAGCAGTGGCAGCCAGAGTAAGCAATATTCTATGAGTACCACTGGGATGTGGTGACATTTGAAGGCTGAGCACCCTCTACCCCTAGCTTGTACTGAGTTAGCCCATGCTGCAGAGCTTGATAACTCCTCAGGGGCATCTATATCTTTTCAACTTGGTGACACTGTGCCTGCCTAGGTATTCACCGCTTAAGCAGATAACCACTCTGCTTATAGGAACAAAGCCCTTTTTTTGCTGCTTCTGCAAGGAGATAATTGTTTCTTGTGAGACGAGCAGGGGTAGCTTGTCCTGGGTCATAAATGCCCACCTAGGCAGTAGTTTTTGTTGTTTTTTTAACATGTTTTTAAAATATTTTTTTTATCCTTTGTTTTGAAGTCAATGTTTATTTACTCCCTGTTTCTTGTTTGCATTCTATCCTTTTTTTACAAAAAGGACAAAAGAAGTTCAAAATGTTAAACACAAAAATGTTGTTGTTAACAATGTTATCTGAAAAAGCTCTTTTCAGAGCAGCTACCGTAAACTTCCATTATATATGTTGATTGTACTGTGTACCACTTTTTTTTTCCCCTTCTTGATGACTCAAGCGGGAAACTCATGAGAGCCATGAGGCTCCCATACATAGCATTGGTGATTCTTGTGAACCATTTGCAAGAGTCAGGTGCACAGTCCTCCATGTGTACTAAAATTGGGCAGTATTTGCGTTTGCGAGTGTCTCGCTAGACTACTTTTATAATGGAATTTGCATTTTCACTGAACATATGCTGTTGTGATTGGTATAATTTATATGCACCAGATTTTTGCTATCCTTCATTTTTTTTTACTAGTTTTTTTAAGTCACATAATATACGTACTCCTTCATTACAGTACTTACAACTTTTACATCCGTCTCCTAGGATTTTAGGAAAAAGTGACAGACGCCAGTCCCATCTTTTCCACAGTATGGCAGCAGTATATAGTAAAGAGTGAGGAGAGACTGGTCTCTATAAAAATACCTCACCAGAGGATAACCACTCTACATAGTAGGTTACAATAGGGGCTGGTCATTCCACTAAACCCTCTCCCCAGTACAATAAGGATGTGTAATGCAGTATGGGGAAGCACTTGCTTCAACACAGAACTCTCTTGGATGAAGAATGTGTGTGTACTAGGGTATAGGAAGAAACTGTCCTCTACTCTGCCAAAACTACGGCTCCAAACAGCAGCTCGGTGGATTCTTGCAACCTGATTGCAGAATTCTTTGCAGAGAAGGTAGCAAGGATTTATACCACCTTCCCGGAAGAGGCACGCAATGGAAGTTTGGAGGGGGCAGGATTGCTCAACGTGGAGGAGGCACAGTGCCTCTCCAGATTCAACCTCCCTTCCTGTGTCGATCTCAAAAACACGGCCTTAAGCATTAAGTACGGTTCACCATGGGACTCTACGAAACGTAAAACTCTGAGGGAGAGCATGGGGATCCTAGTACCCTATATTAGGCACCTCCTTGAACTCTATTTTGAATCGGGGTGGTCCCAAAACGGTGGAAGGAAGCGGTTGTTATCCCCATTAAGAAAAAGCCAGGTGTGAGTGTGAGTCAGTTGGATAACTATCGACCGGTCTCGCTCTTGCCATATTTTGCTAAAATAGCAGAAAAAGTGGTCCACACTCCGCTGACAACGCACATCAACCAGCACAGCCTATTGCACCCCACACAATCAGGTTTCCGGGCAGCGTACTCTACTGAGTCAGCACTGCTTCTGTCAACAGAAACCATTCGCAGACACGTAGATGAAGGTCAGACGGTGGCTTTGGTCCTGTTGGACCTCAGCACCGCATTCGACACCGTCGCCCACCCACTGCTTCTATAGCGCCTCAAAAAAGGAGGACTGGATAGACGGGCCGTGCAATGGCTGAGATCCTTCTTACAGGATTGAAGCTTCCAAGTATTCCAAAGACAGTATTATTCTAAAAGCATTGTGCTGGCTCAAGGGGTTCCCCAGGGCTCTATACTTAGTCCCACTCTTTTCAACCTATATATGGCCCCTCTGGCAGACATTATTGTTAAATACGGCATTAGTGTTGTGTCATATGCGGATGACCCGCAATTGGTGGTGTCACTATCTCAATCCCATGAAGAAGCAGCCACCAATTTTTCCACCTGTTTACAGGAGCTGGCTGTCTGGATGTCAAGTAACTGCTTAAAGTTAAACGGCAGTAAGACGGAGGTTCTCATCGTGGGAAAGGTGCCTTCGATATGGTCCTCGTCGTGGTGGCTGCAGACTCTGGGCCCCACCCCCTCCCCCAGCGACTAGGTTAAGAACTTGGGGATGTGGCTGGATTCGAAGCTCTCCTTTGACACCAAACCAGGATTGTGGCTGGGAAGTGTTTCGGAATAATGAAAGGCCTTCGGAAGATCTTAGATGTGCTTCTCGTAGCCGCCAGGAAAACTCTAGTCCATGCGTTGGTAACTTCCCACCTGGACTACGGGAATGCTTTATATCTTGGAGCTGGTGGTAAGTGTGTGCAGAGACTGCAATGCATCCAGAACACGGCGGCTCACCTTGTTCTGATGCTTCCCAGGAGAGCTCCGTCCAGGAATGCCCTCGCTGCCTCCACTGGCTCCCAGTGAGGGAAAGAATCCTTTTTAAAACCCTATGTGTCAGTCACCGCATTCTGCAGGGAAACGGACCTAGCTATTTACATAGTCTTTTGTCCCCCTACACTCCGACCCGGGCCTTGAGATCCTTTGGGACGGGACAGGTTAAGATTCCTGTAATCAAAAGAGTAAGAATGGGTGGAAGATCTTTCCGCTACTTAGCCGCTAAACACTGGAATGTCCTCCCTCTGGATCTTCAAACAGAACCATCTGAAAGGCTCTTCCCCAAAAAAACTAAAGACCTGGCTCTTCCACATATAGACGTCCCTCTTAAACTTTCCCATGTTATTGAAACTTACAGGGAGGCAAACTGCAGCGCGGGGACATACTAGTGAGTATAACCATGCACTTTAGAAGCTTATTTATTATTATTATTACATTGAGACCTCTCTCAGATCACAGGTGTGCATAGTGGGTGTGCTGAGGTTCTGACCTCTCTAGGATACATGTAGTAGGGTGTGGGGAGAACTGGCCTCATTCCTTGGATCTCCTCTTGTTTGATGAGTATGCGTAGTAGTTTGTTAGCACCAAATGGCCTCTCTTCTGAGGCATCTGTGTTTAATGACAGATGTACAACTATGGTGCGGAGAGAAATTAGGCGCTATGCAGAGAAGTTTCTGGTGGATGACAAGCATATAGACTTCTTTTGTATATAAAGCACTTTTTCCTATTTAAGTAAGCAGATCATTTTGTTATCAAAAAACCAGTAGAGCTGATATGGCATATCGCCCAGAAGAAACTCGGCTGGTCGGGCGTCCTCACGATGGCCACGCCGCTTTGGGCCTCCGAGGCACTGGGCAATCTCAGACGCACCAAGGGGTTCCGTAACTGGGACCTGATTGGCATCTCCCAGATCAAAGACATCTGGGGGTCTGGCGGGCTCCGTACGTTCACCCAAATGTGAGAAACCTACGAGCTGGCTGATACTGAATACTTTAGGTACTTGCAGATAAGTCACTCCCTGCAGGCCAACATCCCACCGGAGGCCAAGCTGCCGCCTGCCTCCCCCCTCGAAGACAGGCTGCTGGACGGACATCTCGCGGAGCACGCCATCTCCCTCACCTACAAAAAACTGATCAATAACCCCCAGACATGCTTCTCCCCCTAAAAGAAAAATGGGTCGCGGAAGGGTTGGAGATAGATGATGAGGAGTGGCTGTATGCCCTGGCTTCCCCCCGTGAAGTCGCGATATCGGCCAGATTGCGGCTCGTTCAACTGAAGATTCTCCACAGAGTCTATATCTCTTGCACGAGACTACAAGCGATGGGGAGGGCGGACACAGCGCGCTGCAGGAGGGGTTGTGGGGACACGGGAACCTTTTTCCACATATTGTGGGGCTGCCCGAAGATTCAGAAGTATTGGAAACGAGTGGTGAGATGTATGGAGGAGGTGTGGGAAGTGGAGATTCGCCCGGAGGCTAAAAAGTGCATCCTTAATATATGGGAACCAACCGACCTGCCGCCAAAAGGGAGGCTCTGGGTCACGCTTGGTCATATGGTTGCTAAGCGGAACATTGCTAGGCTCTGGGGAAGCGCTGTTCCACCAAAACTATCAGATTGGACCAACGATATGGACTGGTGCATGTTGCAAGAAAGAACTGTGTATGTGGCGAGAGGGTGCCCTCGCAAATGGGTTGAGGTATGGACCAAGTGGAACGATTTCAGGGGCGGCATTTGCGAACCCCCTGCCACCGCGCAGGAAGACCCTGGAGATGTCTAGTATCCTGATGATGCGGTTAGGGTGCAGGGAAAGGAGCGGCGGCTGCAGCCCCCAGCCTTGGACACGTGAGATGAGCGTAGTGTTGACCGTAGTTAAGGGGTGGGAGGGAGGGGGAGTTTGATTGTTTGGCACATTAATGCACATTGGGGCGCTCTGCCCATATCTCTGTGGATGTTTTGAAGGACACTAGACCTGCCACATTCTGGTTTCACCTTGGTACACCTGCATCCTTCAACGCCGCCGTACCTCCGGGTTGACGGCATAGGGCTGTGTGATTCGAGCCAAATGTGAGATATTTACCGCGGCCGGCCCATAAGGGTTGTAGGCTCTCTGTTGTGTACCTTGAATCTTTGAATAAAGGTTTTTCAAAAAAAAAAAAAAAAAAAAACCAGTAGAGCTACACAGAACAAATGTCTTCCAAGGTACAGATGTCGCTGTTGGCAGTAACGGCAAATATCAGCTGTGCAATTATTTATTTTACCTCACCTTTTTTTGCATCTTGCTTCCAAAGAAAGCAATTTTTGTTTTATCCTCCATATATTGATATGGTACTTATGTTTTACAGAGCTTCTGTATTCCATTTTCTCCTTAATAAAATAGACAAAAGAATCCAATAATAAAAATTTACATACTGATCAGTAATTGACGATATATCACTACTTTCTCTGAAGATTTCTACATTTTTACCCACAATCACATATTTATATGTACTGCACCACTAACTTCATGTTCCTTTCTTTTTACATTTTCTGCAGCCTCAAACACTGCAGTTTTTTTTTTTTACAATTAAGTGTTATTATGCCTTCAAACATGGTTCCATAACAATTTGTAAAGTAACACATTCCTCTGTACACCCCTTTTCGGACAATGCACACAGTGTTTTACTCTTGTAATGGCAATGGTGCAGGGACAGAATATCGAGTACAAAATATCGAGTTGCACAAATATCGAGTCCTTATCGTGGGTCAAAAATATCGACAGCAAGAATATCGTGGGTCAAAAATATCGACTTAAGGTAAGTTATATCGTTTAAAAAAAAATATATATGTTTAATATTGCTTGCAAAAATCTAGTTAAAAATATTGTTTATTATGTATTTATTTTATATGCATGTTATGTATGTTTTTTTGTATAAGAATTGTTTGTATTTTTAATATATGTTACATTTTTAGTAGTTAATATTTATTTATTTTTTATTTGAATTTCACGCTTTTAGTTCCGTAGTGGGTTGTGGGTTTATAGGGGAATAGGGTGGGTAGTAATTTAATTGTATTACATTTTTTTTTTATTATTTGAATTTTATTTGAATTTTACATTTTTAGTTCTGTAGCCTGTTGTAGGTTTATAGAGTAATAGGGTGGGAAGTAATTTAATTATATTAAATTTATTGATTAATTTTCATTTATTAATATTGGTTTAGATTGAGATGTTAGTGTTAAATGTGTAAAGTAATTTATTATTTATTAATTGGTTGTTAATTAATTATAATTAATTAATGGTTTATTCATTTTGGTAATTGTGTAATTAATTTTAGGTGTCTTGTGGTGTTTATAGGTGTAAAGGGTGGGAAGTAAATTATTTTTAATTTATGAATTAATAATTGGTTAATTTTAATTCATTCATTTGTAATTACATTTTGTAATTGTGTAATTTATTTTAAATGTGTGGTTTTTATAAGTGCAAATGTTGGGAAGTAATGTTTTTCCTAATTTATGAATTAATTGGTTGTTAACTAATTAATTATGGTAATTGTGTTATTAATTTTAGGTGTCTGTTATGGTGTTTATAGGAGTAAAGTGTGGGAAGTAATGTGTGTTTAATATTTAGTTAATGATAATTATTTGTTTATTTTGTGTAATTTATTTTTGTGTGTTTTTTTACTTTTAAAGGGTGGGTATTCAATACATATTCAATACATTTTAATTATGTAATTATTAGTTAATAGTAATAGTTTTTAATTTTAAAATAAGTTTTAATTGTGTTTTTATTATTTTATAGTTTAATTTAGGTGTGTTGATTTTGTAGGGTAAACGTTTGTGTAGTCAATTAATGTTTATTAGTTTTTAATTGATTATTAATTATGTAATAAGTGTTTTGGTATTGGTATGGTGGTATAGGGTAGGAAATTAAATTAATACATTTATGTTTTGATTAATTTTTTTGTATATATTTCTTAGTTTAAAAAAATTATTTTATATATTTTTTGTTATATATAATTAATATAATGTGTTCTTTTCTATGTTTAATATATATATATATATATATTTTAAATATGGTTTATTTGAATTTTATATAATTTGTATATATTTCTTTTAACTGTGAATAGTAGTTGGTTTTTTTTTTCTACGCTATCCAAAATTTTCCCTACTGTTTATTCGCTGGGGGGGGGGGGTAGTAATTTTTACCCCTCGGCTAGCCAACACTTACCCTACTGTTGCATTCACTGGAGTGGGAATAGTAATTTTTACCCTACCGCTATCCAGCACTTTCCTTACTGTTGCACTCACTGGAGTGGGAATACATTTTTTTACCTTTCCACTATCCAACACTTATCCTATTGTTGCATTCAGTAGAGTGGAATACTAATTTTAACCCTCTGCTATACAACATTTTCCCTATTGTTGCAATCTTTGGAGTGAGAATAGTAATGTTTGGCCCTACTGTTGCACTCACTGGAGTGGGAATAGTATTTGTTTCCTCTCGGCTATCCAACACTTTCCCTACTATTTTTCTCAGTGGAGTAGTAATAGTAATTTTTACCCCTCCGCTATCCAACACTTTCCCTACTGTTACTCTCACTGGAGTTGGAATAGTAAATTTAATTATGTTGCTATCCAACACTTTCTCTACTATTGCATTTATTGTATTGGGCAATTTAAGTTTAAATATTTTTCATAGTTTAATCTTTTATTTATCTTAGAATTTTTTTAATATTTTAAATTATTTATATATATTTTATTTTTATATCATTTTAAACTTTCAAAATAAATTGAAGATAATAGTTAATTATTTAAAAGTAAATATATTTATATATAAATCATTTTTTGGTTTCTTTTTCTTAATTACGTTTTTGTTTCGTAAAAGTGTTTATTAAATTTATTAAAATATTTAATATATTTTATTATATATATGTATGTGTACATATATATATTTCGATTTTTTTGCATCTATATTTATAACATCGATATTTTTTATTCAATATCTTTGTCCTTACCTTTTTAATTATAGGAGTCAATATTTTTGCTGTCCATTTGTTTATTGATATTTTTTACATCAATATTTTGTATATCGATGTTATGAGTTTGCAGTCACTTTTCATTATGAAAATAAACGCATGGTTTTTCATCCGGAATCAGGCTCTGCACTTCTTTTGTTGGATTAATGTCACAGGATCTCCATTCCTGTTCGCATCAGCCGCCCTGCAAGGTTGGCGGCCCCCTTTCATGGAGTGTTTTGTTGAAATATGGTGACATATCTATGGGGGCATGACCTGCTTGCTTTGTGCCAGACGTAAATGGATTTGCTGAGGCCTTTCTGGACACGAGGTGAGAAAGGGAGAAGAGAGAAGTAATAACCTCTCTTGGGGAATTTTGGATTTTATTGTCATGACAATGTGCTTTTGCCATTTAATCAACACGCGCGTGAGCCCTTTATTTAAAGCAGACAAAATGTACGGATAACATTACAAACCTAAATATGGTATTTTGGACGCTATGCAGTTTAATTAAATATCGCACCATATACTTTGACTATTATTACAACACTGGTGCATCTTTGGATCTGTAGTAGTGTGACACCAAACCACGTGGGTTAATGGACACAAGCACCTCCCTGTGTTGCAATTCTACTCACCTGTGATCAAGGCTTTATTAAGCTGAAACGCGTAAGGAAATGAGTTTGCAGTCACTTTTCATTATGAAAATAAACGCATGGTTTTTCATCCGGAATCAGGCTCTGCTCTTCTTTTGTTGGAGATGTATATCGATATTTTTTGCATCTATATTTATTACATCGATATTTTTTATTCAATATTTTTGTCCTTACCTTTTTAATTATAGGAGTCAATATTTTTGCTGTCTATATTTGTTTATAGATATTGTTTACATCAATATTTTGTATATCGATGTTATGTCAGGGATCCAATGGTAATATCTCCACTCAAACATTTCATAGGGGTAAAATACATGCACAGTGCAGTTCATAAAAACCGAAGGCCTTGTATTAACGTATTGCAGATGCTTTCTTTTATCATTTCAGGAACACTGCCTCTTTTACTTACAAGTACATACAGATTAAATATTTCATTTTTAACACAACATCGAATACTTGACCTATCCACATTCTAAAGTGTTCCTCTTAAAACCTATATTAAGAAGCATGCACCTCTACAAACTGCTTTTGACTCACTAAACGTTGTAAAGAATCAATTTACCAACAGTAGTGCACTTACTGACACTTCTCAACAAACTTCATAAAGTATATTTCTAATTACCGGAACTTAGAGCAGTTTTCTTATATACACCAGTCTGTCTCGGTTCCAAATTTGGTCACTTCGGCTGAGCACAACTCTAACAGGCTTCCTTCTCTTCCAAATCACCAAGAACAATCTGAGCTATATGGTTTTACACCCAGTTACATCACAATATTTCCATGCAATTGGAATATTAACAATTTTTTAAATCTTTGACCTTTTTTTTTTTATTTTAAACACTTCCCCCCCCCCCCCCCCCCCCCCCCCCTCCACACACTCATTCCATATGATTTTGCAAGACTCTTGTGGGATCGTAAAACATCTATTGGCAGGGCCAGTAACTTTCCATGCCGGTGTCGTGAGATTGCACGTATCCATGCGCAAGCTTCACTCCCTGAAGCTTGCAAGGTGCTAGAGTCTCGCAGAAGCGCAACATTATTTTAGGAAATATTAGTATCTGATAAGGAGTATCCTTTCCACTGAGACCCATCTCTTGCATAACAGGTGTGTATAGTGGGGTGTGGGCTGGGACTGTCCACCCTGCTCAGACCGCTCTCTGAAATGATGGGTGTGCATACTATGATGTGAGGAGGGACTGCGCTCTCCTCTCAGACATCTCTCTGTCTCAGATGGCAGGTGTGCATAGTAAGGTGTGGAGAGTGAGAGCCCTCTCCTCTCTCAGATGACTGCTGTCTGTAGTAGTGTGTGTGTGGAAATACTTGCCTTTCCGCTGATGCCTCTCTCTGGGATGACTGGTGTGTATGGTTGGGTGTAGAGAGGGACTGGCCCCTATCTTTAGATCTCTCTTGGATGGCGGGTTAGTGTAGTAGGGTGTGAAGAGAGACTGGTCTCTTTTAAGACCTCTCTCTGAGTTGACGGGCATGCATAATAGGGTGAGGGAATGAACAGCCTTATCCTTTCAGACCTCTTTCAGATGATGGGTGTGCATAGTAGGGTGTGGGGAGGGACTGCCCTCTCCTTTTAGGCCTCACAGATGACAGGTTTGCGTAGTAGGGAGGGGCTGCCTCTTCTGTCAGACTCTCTCGGATGACCGGTATCTACATGGAATAACCTCCCCTTCCAGACCTCGGTCTCAGATTATGGGTGTCCATAATAATCTGTGGGAAGTGACTGACCTCTCCTTCCAGACCTCTCTCTCAGATGACAGGTGTGCAAAGCAGGGTCGACATGGTCTAGCCTCTCCTTGCAGACCTCGTTCTCAGATGATGGGTGTACATAATAAACTGTGAGGAGTGACAGACCTCTCCTTCCAGACCATACCTCTCTCTCATCAGACAGATGTCCGTAGGCTATGTGGAGAGACTGGCCTCTCCGCTGAGACCTCTCTCTTGGATGACAGTTGTGCATAGTATACTCTGTCCAGGAATCTCCTCCCTGCTAACACTCCATTCTCTGATAATGGGTTTACATAGTAGGGTGTGAGAAGAGACTGTACTCTACTCACAACACTTACAAAGCTGATAAGCTTGAGTAGTAAACTCTGATAAACACCATCTCCAGTACAGCGCTGTTTGATAGTTCCTCTAAACCTACATAGGATCTGCCCGTTTAGACACCCTAGACTGTGGGATTGGTGTCCTGACTGATTCCAGACACCCCCACCGGGTAAGTTTGCCTGTATACCTAGCTAGCTCGCAGTTCCACTGTAAACTCCTCTAACCAAGGAGAGAATAGTTCCTGGCAATTATCGAACATGACAACTCTGTCCCATCAGGCAAACAGTACAGTAGTTTTCACTCAGTCACTCGTGTTCACTTTGTCTCAGAGAGATACACAGAATAAACGGTGGGGACATTTTTCAATAAGTATTTATTGAACCAGCTTCATTCTAGTGTAAAATACGTGTGCTGAAACAACCATAAGACTGAAACAGATATAAATGATTATAAGCACCAAGAGCGTAAACGGATGGTAGATTCCTACCATAGTGCTAAAGACAATGAATATATGCAAGCATATAAAGACATGACAATAATAATGCGTAGTCCTACGATGCAACCCTAACTCAATATCAAAACCCTTTATGTAGTACAATGGTACGGTAAATGTAGGTGAAAGGTTAGGTGACTACTGGGTACCCTACGAAACATAACTCCTTCCTACAGTAACAAGTGTGCATACCAGAGTGTATTCAGAGATCTCCTACTCCTTTCTACTGTTCACAACCCTGCGAGAGTCGAGCAAGATAGTAACTTTTTTGGGATAATAGGAATTAAACATCTACTCATCACAGTACTTCTCTCGTACACCCTTCCTCTCAAAAACAATGCCCACAATATTCTTTCCTACTAGTAGAGTGTATTCAGATCTCATCTACCCCTTATTACTATTCTCATTCCCACAAGGGTCCTGCCAGATCATAAAAATGTGTTAAACTTAAACATTTATTTTCTTCATAGTAGTTATCCCTTTGACACCTCCTCCCTAAACTTAAGGGAGACAGCATTCTTTTCTGTTGCCCCGTCATATAGCTTTTTAATTCGACTTTTCACAACACCTCGCATTTTTCACAGTAAACTGTAAAAGTCGCCATTTCATTTCTAACATCTATCCAATCAGAGGACTCACGGGAACCTCTTGCTCCTGTGAGAGCATGAAGGCCCATTTTTAGGTCTCGACCTTGCTATCGCGTAAGCGATCGCAAAGCGAGACTATTGTAAAAGGGCATTTCAAAGTGCTCCCAAAAAGCGGACAATCACGCGCTTGGTGCCACCATGCACTCCGCTTTTTGGGAGCACTTCAAAGGGTTCGCTCCCCCGCCTGGAATGCACTCCCCCGCCCCCAAGCGTGCGCGCGCCACGCTCCGCCGGGCTTGTTTTTTTCTTGTTTTGACACAGGGGCAGCTTGCCCCTCATTGCCGTCGCGCTTTTCTTTTCCGACGTGGTTTATTTATTTATTTATTTTTTGGGGCACCGGGACGGCTTGCTCCTCATTGCCGCGCGCTTTTCTTTTCTGTGACCCACCTGGCCAAATTCTATTTTTGTAACTGTATACACTTTTCGTAAGCAGCTTAAAAGTTATAGTATTGAAAAATAGTGGTTTTGAATCCATATCTGCAAGGAGGTGATGCATGCATCGGAAAAGCTTGTCCTGTGTTGCAGGACTGGGGCATGTGTAATGGCTGCCCAGGTCCTCCTGTTCTACAGCCCGCAGACACAACAGAGGTAGGGGAATCACGGGGAGTGCAGGATGACACCAGGAAGTGTAGGATGACAAGGAGAGGTCAGGAGAGGATATTGTTCTACAGAACATCTGCGCCCTGCTCTGCCCTTAACACTCCACACATCCTGATTGTGCCTATCATTGCCTGGATTCACACTCTCTTAAGACTTTCACCTCTGACAAGATCGGGAAACACTTGGGCGTAGCTGGCTATAAAACCCACTACCGCCACTAAACTGCCTGTTATTGAAGTTTCCCTTTCGATGTGGTCGAGTCTTCGTGAGCAGTTGCTTCAGTTTAGACGCCCGTTCTTCCAGAGACCAGATAGGCTTAATTATTATCGTAACCTAATAAACAAAGAAGATCAAGAGACTACAGTTGTCTTCTGCTAACGGGAATGGAAAACGAGCAGCGCAGCCGAGCACATACTGTCCTTGGGGAGGGCTCTCCCGCCATTGATTCTTCTGTCATGCAAACCTTGTTAGCAGGGTTGGACTGGTATCACAATTAGGCCCGGCACTCCCAAAAAAGGTGGCCCTCGTTCGCAGATCGTCTCTTTCCATCTGCTTAGTCTCTTTGGAATCTGACCTGTTGTTTTTTTTGTTAATTTATTTTTCTAATTTTAGATAACGCCTGATAATCCCTGCAATTGGGTTTGCAGTGTCGTATGCTCTCTGCATGCACGTGCAGTGTCTGGTATTCCTTGGAAGGGAGTGTATAGTGACTGGTGCTGTCTGGAAGCAGTGTGCAGGTCTGGTGCTCCCTGGAGGGGAGGCTACAGTGACCTCTGCTCTCTGGGGACAGTGTGACGTGCCCTGGCAGGGAGTGTGTGTACAGGGCCCGGAGGTCTCTGAAAGGGAGTGTGCACCGCATGGCGCTCGCTCTCAGAGATAAGTTCCGTGTCTGTTGCTCTCTGCAAGCAGTATGCAGCGCCTGTTTATTCCCTGCAGTGTGCAATGTCTGACAAGGAGCTGGAGTGACAGTTGCTCAGCTCCCCGAGTGCAGAGTGAAGACTGTGGTATTCATTCCCTGGCTGGCAGAGTTTAGGGAGGGTTTTTTTCCCCAGGCATCGCGTATACAGCACCAGGGCATCTCTGGCAAGTATGCAATTCCGGGCACTTCCTGGCATGGAGTGAGTAGTTAGTGGCACAACCAGGCAGGTGAAAACGGCCAGAGGCCGCATCTGCTCGAGAGTTCCCTGTTGCTTCTTATCCATGCTCAGTTTTTCCCTTAATTAAAGCAAAACAAAACCATGCAGCTGTTTCATTTCAAACGGTGTCTGGCTACAGTTCCGTATGAAACTTTTTCACATGGAACGTTTTGAGAGTGCTAATGTCTGTTCTCACTAGGGGATGGTATCGCCATATTGTCATTCGTCTCTAATCTGTGTCGGTTTGGTGAGTTCGTCTAATCTGTGTCTGTCTGGTGACCTTGTGAATGGTCATGACACACCTCACCCTTTGTAAAAAAAATAATTAAATAAGGTGTGCTAATGACCTGCTTTTTGTTTCTTCTTTTTACAGTTTTATATAGCGCAAACTCGATCGGAAGGTATCAGAGCGCTTTACATGAGCACCAGTTACGTTATACGAGGACACATTAATTCTTGGTAGACACAGGGAGATGTAGTGATTTGACCAGAATCGCAGGATGTTGAGCAAACGTCGAGAATTGAACCTAGTTCCCAGCTCCAAAGTCGGCAGCTCTGGCCTCAGTCACCCCTTGAATATATGACGTGTTCCTTGTGTTTGTGATAAGTTAATTGAACTCCAGTACACATTGTAAACAAAACATGCAGTTATTCGCATAGGGCCAGGCGTATTTCAGTAGGGACAAGTTTATTATGCGTTTAAAGTGTCTGGGGCTCAGATTACGTTTTCTGCCCCTTGGCCACTTCGGCCACCAGTTCCTCCAAAGGTATGTGCACCGTAATAAAACCATAAACACAAATGCAAGTTTTGTTATGCACAATCAGACACGTTGTGATACATACGGAACCGACTACCCATGTAAGAAGTGGATTATAAGACCTACTGTGAGAAAGAATTATGTTGTATTATTAAAAAAAAAACTGAAAAAATAAAGTTTAAAAAGTAAAAAAAAAAAAAAAAACACAAATGCTGGTGTGAATGCCTGTCACTAGCATCAAAGTGGCCAGCAGCGTTTGAGGTGCTATAAAGAAGAAATTAAGTACAATTAAACATCCGTATTTACAAGAGTTTGAGCTATGGCATTGTAAATGACATTATCTTTTATTTAAGTGTTAATTATCAAAACAGATAAATAAAACACATTGTCATTTGCAATGCCAATAGCCTAAACTCTCTCAAATGCGAGACCTATTGCATTGCAAATGCTTGTTGAGTTTGCGCTCTCACAGAACACCCATTGGCCTCTCATGAGACCAACTGCCAAAATATACAATTATTTTTTTCCCTTAATTTCTCAAAAACAACTGTACGCTCATTTGAAGTGCTGTGAAGAAACACTGCTTCAACATAAGCTTTACCCAACTATTTCAGTTATGTGCACCTACTAAATGCTGTGGGGGAGCCCTGTTGTGCCACTCCTCCCTCAACTGTTTAGGAAACAAAACGGACAGGGCTGGGCAAATCTTAGTGGTGAAGGGGCAATATCTGGTAGGCTTTGTACTATTGCTGCGGTTTATGCCCCAAATTCAGCCCAGGACACACTTCTCCAATCACTTTTAGGAGGATATGTTGAGGGCGATATTATACTCGTGGGAGATTTCAATCTCCTCTGGGACCCACAGATGGACAGTACATACCCACACCAGGCAAGCACTTGCACCTTCACAAACACCTTACAACGTTCTTTACAGACGAATGTTGTATGCTTGGCAAACTACACATCCTTACACTAAGATTTACACCTTTTGACATTCACTCCATTCCTATTCATGACTAGATTATGTTTTTATTAGTTAATCTTTAACTCTGGCTATTTTAACATGGGACTTTCATCCTATAACATTGTCAGACTATGTCGCAGTCGAGCTGACGCTAGTATAGTGCCCCCCCCACCCGAAGCTCTGTTGCTGGTTCTTGATTGAATCCCTTACTATAGACCGTCTTTTTAGAGATGAGATACGCAAAACTTTTAAAGAATATTTCCAACATACTGATTTTTCCAATAACTGGGATGCTTTTAAAGCAGTCATTAGAGGTCATCGCCCTTTCTTCTGCCTTGACTAAACCGAAAACTCTTGAGGCAGAACTTCTCTCCGCAGAGAAAACACATAATGAAACACCAACACTTACATTACAGAGAAAGGTCACAGCCCTATGGTTAAAGTTGAATGCTATTTATACTCAGCTGAATTGACTCTCTTAAGGCTTAAACATCTACTGTATAAGGGAAGTAAGATAGGCACCCACATAGCATGCCAACTCAGGATAAAACCTGAAAAAGAATATAGTAATCTAATTCGGACAGAGATAGGGGAACCTGCAACTTCTGAACGTGACAGAGCCTGGGTTTTCCATGAAAACCTCTATATCTCAAACCCACCTCGTGAAGCCTGCAAGCAAGATTACCTGGCTAGAATAGCACTGCCCCAGGTATCAGTGGCCCAAAACGAGGAACTGAGCAAGCCAATAGACGAGGAGGAGGTATGATTGGCGATAGCTAATCTTACATTTCAAAAGTCCCCTGGACTCAATGGATTCACCATGCTACTTTATGAAACTTTTAGTACAGAGTTCATTCCTTATCTTAAACTTCTATTTCACCAACATAACTACTAACAAAATGGTACTTCCTCAATGAGTGAAGCACTCATTTCTGTAACCCCTAAACCTGGGAATGGCCCTCAATATTACGCTTCCTACAGCCCAATAGCTTTACTTAACCTAAACGCAAAGCTAGTCTATACTATGATTTTGGCAACATGATTGGAAAAGGTCCACCCTAAATTGATTCACCCAGACCAATCCGGCTTTATTCAAGGGCGTCAAATGCATGACAACTTGAGACAGCTAGTTTACCTGGTTGAAAAAGCCACCAAAAAAGAGATGCTGGCTTACCTATTAGCACTAGACGCTGAAAAGACTTTCTTTGTAGCCCTTCATAAATGTGGCTTTTCCGACAAATTCATTGATATGATTTAAGCGTGTTACGTAAATCCTCTCTCACAAGTGGCGATTAACAGGGTGGGCGCCAAGTTTTTCAAGTTAAGTCTTGGTACTCGCCAGGGATGCCCACTGTCGCCACTCTTATTTGCTTTCAGCATTGAACCCCTCGCAGCAACCATCCAAGCTACACCAGAAATCCAGGGTATTCCTTTCGGATCTGTAGAATACAAGATATCTCTTTTTGCAGATGATCTGTAACTCTCCCTCACTGCACACTCCACCTGTTTAGCCTGTCTGCAAAGAGTGCTAGCTATCTATGAGAAGGTGGCAGGATTCCGCATAAACTTGCATAAATCTTTTATTCGAAACCTAACCCTTCCGACACATGAAATGGAACACCTGGTTTCCACGACTACTTTTCAATGGAAGAAAAAAGAAATAACCTATGTAGGCATAAAACTGACTCCCAGAATTTCCGATCTGTATAGAGACAACTTTTTACCTTTCCTTCACCAGCTCAAAATGGATCTCAAAAGATGGGCCCCAAAAATATCTTTCATGGTTAGGGCGCATTAATATGACAGTGCTGCCATGCGTCTTATATCTATTCCAAGGCCTGCCCATAGAAGTGCCCCGAGAATTATTTTCGGAACTCCGCTATTTGGTCCTACGCTTTATTTGGCAAAACCATAGAGCCAGACTTCCCTATAAACAACTATGACTCCCAGAGGAGGCAGGTGGCCTCTCCCTACCAGACTTTCACCTATATTTTAAAGCAGCTCTGTTGAGGGTTATAGTAGAATGGTCCCAGAGTGAGTCGGACAAACTTTGGCTCCATATGGTCAGGGCAGTGGTAGTTCGCTACATTTGGAATGTCCTTTGGAAGCCAAACAAATGTCTACCAAATGCCTACTTGAGCACACCTACACAAACAACCCTTGTGGTGTGGAACACGGTTGCCCATTTGCCTGGCTGAACTTTCACCATACACCCCTATTCACTGTAACTTCGCTTTTGTCCCAGCCTCTCTACCAGGTCTTTTAGATTCGTGGAGGGAAGGAGGCTGTCTCGTCATCACAGATCTCTTTCATGGGTGGGATATCCTGACTTTTGAACATTGTCAACAAAACTGCGGAATACCACCATTCAAAAGATATCACTACACTTCACTGAAACACTGGGCTCTACAACCCGAAAATCGTCTGGCAGCCACCAGAGAACTTTTGTTTGTTGAGAAACTGGTACAGCAATCCAGAGAAACCAAAGGTTTCATTTAGTCCCTTTTCACGCACTTAATCAAAACTTTCCCTTCGGTCACACCACTCCATTGACCAGCTGCAATTGTAAATTCATCTTATGTAGAAAAATTGTTTTAGGCAATGTCGTAAGCACGTTTATCTATCACTAGCACTTTGTCGTTCGATAAATGGCTTATCTCTAATGTATGCTGTCATTATGATATGTGCGTGGAAAAGTTCAATAAAAAGAGTTTGACAAAAAAAACTACTGAACGGTTTTACACCAAATCAAATAAAAGCAAATCTGTTGACCAAGATCTAGCTTCCTGCCTAATTTGGTGTCATTCGGTTCATCAGGTTTTTGCTAAACCGGTCTTAAATAGGTCTATAGAAAATGAATGGATAATGTAAGTTTTGGGACCCTTTTTTTCTCAGCCCCTGCTGGACGGATCACCTTGAAACTTTCCAGGAAGCAGTTGAGCTGAATGAACTTTTTGGGGGAAAGTTTTGTGAATATTTGTAAAATGGGGCCAAAGTTAATAGCAAACAAAAAAACGCTCCCTGTTGGTGTCTTGTAATTCTCTTAAAGGCATGCAAAGCAAATACTTAGATATACTTACCTGCAATGTACCCACCATCCTCATGTACTTTCCTGTGACTGTGAAGTAACAGTAGCACTTCTTAGATACTGATAGCCAAAGAAATTATGCAGACCTTATATAGGCGGAACGTTAAGGAAAGGTTTTTACTGGACAACACCTTTACTAAATCAGACGGTGTCTTCATCTGAGAATAGATGCCTCAATGAAGCGATGACGTGCACATCTGCACTAACATTCGCTAAGCAGACTATGATGTCTTCAGATGCAAAAATTACTTATAAAGTTAATAGAGTTGAGCGTGTCAGGCTTGTCATGAAGTCGTTCCTACCTTGAATAAAATGTAATGACATCAAAAACAAACAACTTGGTAATTTTATATTGCTTTCAGAAGCAGAGAGGAGCAAAGACCAAGAAGCTGTCGAAAGGCTCAAGAACTATGACATTGCATTCTACGACACATCATAATTCTAACAGTGGAACACTTTTCAGGCTCACAGAACGAACCAGCTTGTGTCCAGAGCAGAAGATATGTCAGAAAGACAAATCTCAAAACTGCACCATATAATGGTTTTCTGTTTCCTGGGGAAAGCAAGTTTGATTCCCTGCCAAGATACATTTGCATACTCTTTTATCCTGATAACGCTCATACCAAGCTTTCTATGGAAGCTAACACTACACTTTAATAGTAGTCACCCTCAGTTGGGCCAGACAGTTTTGATACACAGACCTTAATTTTGCACTTCTTCTTTAAGACACCAGTATGGTTCAAGATCGATCCGTTTCTCCTTTTGAAGTACTGAAAACAAATGTGGCATCCCTGCATCCGACTGCCTGGCTACTTCTGACCTAAAATTTGCTAGTTGAACATCCCACCTACTGCCCTAAGATCCTTTAAGCACACAGAGCAGCTTCCTTTAGTAAAACTTGCTCTTTAAAGTGGAAGAGATTTTGTATTAGGACCTCCGCAAGCAATATTGACGCGTTCTCTATGCATCCTCATGAAATACTACCTTATCTGTTGAGCTTGTCTGAATCTGGATCAAGATGCTTCTCTATTAGAATGTACTTACCTGCCATATCCACCAGCGTAATAAAGGAATTTTTGGAAGTGTCCGTTTATACTTATCTGCCTTTGGTAAAGAACCTGTTGGTGTGGGAGCTGAATACAATAGGAGCTCATCTAATCAGGCAAATATTTGAACCAATACATAAAGCATCTCCATAAATGCTGTCATGGAACACTGCTTTCTTAGTAGTCATAACTTCAGCAAGGGGGGTTGAGGGAGATACAAGCCTTATCCATTTAACCTCTGTACATAAAATGTGTTAAAAATAGTAATATTGTCTACTAATGCGAAATTTAATAAAAATATTTCAAATTCGCAGCTGCTAAAAGATCTTTTCTTCCACTAGGCATTATGAGATGTTTCAAGTTGTATATCGATAGGACAAACGACCCCTGAAAAACAAACTGGTTATTTGTTTTAAATGGAATTTCATATAAAGGTTGCTCTTTGTTAAACAATGCTATAATACGATGGATTATGCCATGCATTTCATACTGCAGTGTCAAAGCTTGCTGATCTTTATACTCACACACTCCTCTTCTTCATCCTCTTCCTATATCTCCACTGCAACATGTGGACTCTCAGAAGCACTCGCCAAAGGATTCTTGACATTTGGGAGTAGGGGACAGCCCGGGCTCTCCTTTTGATACTTAAAACACACCTATGATACTCTGGGCCCTGATCCATGGGATGAATATGATGTGGATCCCCCAGCGGCCACCTTTCACAATGTGGAAATTCATGTCCAGCACAAGGAATTAGACTTCCTCATGGAGACCCTCTCCTCTACAAAGCGGTCTCTCAGTACCTTTCCATGCTAAAGGGTATGCTTATACCTGCTTGGGACATCTTTAAGAAGACTGTGAAGGCAAGGGTAATCGTGCCTCGGGTGGACAAAATGTTTAAGGCTTCTCACACTGACCCACCCTACTGAAGGGGCCAATTACTGCCCTCAGTTCCCTAAAGGTCCACACGGCTAGGAAGCATGACAATTCACAGGGCACAGGGGATGCCCCTCCTCAGACGGTGAGAGTAAAAAGATCGATGCTGGTGGTAAACATGTTGCAGCACAATTCGCCCCCTATTGGTGCAGTGCTAATTTTTTAGGGCATCTCTCCAGGTATGATAGAGTTCACTGGAATCAGATGGAAGACCTCATTCAACATCTCCCAGCGCAATTTGGGAAACAGACGTAGGAGTTGATGGAAGAATGGAAAATAATTTTAAACCCCAACATCTGCTGCGCTCTATGTGCGGACATAGCTGCCTGTGGCAGAAATACTGTTGTTCATCTACACTGCCACGCATGACTGCGAGGTTTTGACTTTAAGCTGAAGGTTCAACAGCACCTCCTAAAGATGCTCTTCGATGGGGGAGCATCTCTTCGGACCCCAAGTTGGTAAGATGCTAGAAAAAACCAAGGATGACACAACCAAAGACATTAGGGCACTCCAAACACCAGCTTCCCGCAGCTCCTTTTGCCTCTACTAGTATTGCGGTGCAGCAAAAACTCCCACCCCAGTGAGTTCCACCACCTTCTCCAGACAACATCAGCAGACTCCTTCATGGGGTTGCTAAAAGGGAGGCTACAAGGGGAATTATAAGAGGAAAGGGCAAAGCTCCAAAAGGGGCAGAACCTCAAAAAACGTGATGATCTTGCCCTTCCCCCGCTCATACAACACCTGTCTGAGGAAGATTGCAGGGTTACCTGCACCAATGGGCGGAGATCTACGACTAGTGGGTGTTAAGCATCAGCCAGGAAGGGTATTGTTTAGCGCTCACACACACACCACCACAGAGACACACTGTCCCCCGAACATCAGTGACTGCTCCAGGAGAAGTTGCATGCACTACTCATCAAGTGGGGCATAAAGCCAGTACCCCTACAACATTGTGGCAATGGGTGCACTCCATATACTTTCTAATCCCCAAATAGGACGTTTCCCTCAGAACCATCCTCGACCTCAAGCCCCTCAAACAAATACATCCTGTAGGAGCACTTCCACATGGTTACACTCCAACTTGTCACCCCCCTGCTACAACAAGGTGACTTCATTCATGACCACTTTCAATCTGAAGGATGCAGACTTCCACAAACCCATCCACCCGGTGCATCGAAGATAACCTGCGATTTGTGGTGAGTGGCCAGCATTATCAGTTGAAAGTGCGAACATTTGGGGTCACTATGGCCCCCAGGGTGTTTACCAAGTGCCTAGCTGTGCTAGCCACTTACATCAGATAGAGCGGCATTCATATGCTCCCTTATCTAGACGACTGGCTGATCAAGAGCCCCACAAAGCATCAATACCTAGTGCACATGCAGGCCACCATACAACTCGTATGATGGCCCGCATGTGCTCTAGGTACAAAGTCTATAGGAAGTTTATTTCTCACATTTGTAGCTATCAAGGTACATTGTGACCTGAGGATAGCACCATAACCTTTTATGAGTCAAGGGACTTTTTTACTCTTCTTATATCCACCACCCTATTTGCACAAATAAACCCTTACATGCACGCCTCTTACAGCATCTACGGATCAAAAGATCTGACTAAGAGCCCCCAGGCCCGTCGGGCATTGCAGCGCGGGCTTGACGAGGAGCACCCTATGATGAAGCATGACACACTACCAGGTGTGTGAGGGCATTAAGATCTGACCATGTGGATTCCCTGTGACCCATCCGGTCTGTCCTGAGATTACACCAGATTTAGGGTCTAATACTTATCTAGAGAGGACCTATTCCAGTTATGTTTAAGGAGGAGTATGGCTGTAGGACCTTGTTAAACATAGCTCTTCGTCCCCGTTTTGATTTTATCGGTCTTGTGATTTAGCCATGAAACTTTTTCTGCCTGTGGCTTCAATGTGCCTGCTTCTTTGTCAGGCAGGCTTGAATATCCATACGTAACACTGAAGCCTTCCTCTTGATAGTCCTTTTGATTTCAGACTTGAGGGAACATGGGGTAGAGAACAGACAAGTAAAAATCTCTTGCAATGCGGCTTACCCATCTCACATTTATTTTTCCGAGTAGAAAATGAATCCAACTTCTTTTTGGTTATTAATTCAGCTCGAGTATGCTGCCTGAGCACCCTTTACAGAAACGCAGTAAAGTAATTGTGAAGCTGGTCATATGTTAAATTTAAACAATATGGGGCCGATTCCGATCCTGTATTTTTTTTTTCCATACGACTCGTAGCCGTATTTTTTTCTGTACGAATCGTACAAATCACGTCCCACCCGTGAAGTACGATTCGTACAGGAAAAAGTACATACGGATCGGCCCGATCCGTACGAATCGTATCGGGAAAAGTTGTACGAGACGTACCCGAACACTTTTCCGTACGAATCGTAAAAATCCAGTCCGAGCGTACAAGTACGATCCGGACCGGCTTTCCGATTTACGATTCGTAGGGAAAACGTCCCGTACACGGGTAATGACTTTACCCGCTACGAAGTGAAGTTTGTACGACTCGTATCCTGGGAAAAGTTGTTCCCGGGTGCGAGTCATACAGGCCCCCCAGCGCGTAAGTATGGTGCGTACCCCCAACGCACCGTACCCCCCAGGTGTATGTACGCACCGTACCCCCAGCGCTTACGCGCTGGGGGTACGGTGTGTACATACACGCTGGGTGTACGGTGCGTACATACGTGCTGGGGGTACGCACCATACATATGCACGGGGGGTACGGTGCGTACATACACGCTGGGGGTACGCACCGTACATACGTCGGGGTACGATGCGTACATGCGCAACGCACGGGGGGTGTATGCCTGTACGACTTGTACCCCTGGGGACTCAGCTTTTACGGCTGTTATTGGCTCCCGTAAAAAAAGAGCCATACAGAGTGACGTAGGGACGAAACGTACTTGCTGGGCCGTAAAATGCTGCTTACATACGTACGGACGTCGCGTACAGGCTGTTCCGGATCAGAATCGTAGTTTTTTTTTTTACCCGTACGGTCTTTTGTACGATTCGTACGGAAATAGGCTTTCTGTACGAATCGTACTTCCTAGGTTGTACGGACAGTTTACCGGGTACGAGTTGTACGGAGAAAACGCTCCGTATGACTATTCGTACGGCCTTTTTCCAGGATTGGAATCGGCCCCTATATGTTTATTAATATCAAGATGAAATTTGTATAGTTTGTGGAAGTGGCTGTCTATAATTGAGACAGTAAAGTGCTGTGCAGATACAACTTTATTTTACTGACGTCTCATGAATTGTAAAAATAATCCAAATGAAACGCTGTTATGAATCTGTTAACTTAACATCCCCCACGTCATTCACAATAAATAAAAACAGAGGACTGGTTAGCATCAGAACTTGAGAATATCTGTTAAAAACAGGATTTTGTTTTGTCATCTCGTGTGTGGATTTATATTTATGGAGCATTTAGTATTTTAACAAACCCTTCCAGTAGCTACAAGTTTTATTGTACCAAACTAACTGTAGGTGGATGTCTAGACCATTTGTGGGTAGAGCATTGCAGATAATTGAATAGATTTCATGTGGTTAATGGTCTATTATACATTTAGCTAGAGGTATCTGGGGTCCAGTGTCTGTCATTGTTGGTGCAGCGGGGTCAGTCTAACCTTTAGGGGAGGTGGCACTCAAGTGTTTGAATTTATATAAAGAGCCTGCTTATTTGCTTTTAAGGGAGAGAGCTAGAGCTACAGTTTTTGCAAATGGAGAAAATGAGCAGAAAGGTGAGGATGCGCAAAGTAGGCATAGACAGTGAGGGAGTGTGTGACAGTCTATAAGAGGTTACAAAGTGATGCTGCTCCAGCAGGATAATGCTGTTGATATTAGCGGTTGTTTACTTAATGTGGAACCTTCTTAATATGTACAAAAGAAGTTAAACATGTTTATGATTGATTATTTTTAATTTATTAGAGTAATTAATTTGCTTGTGTGAATTCCTCCAGTGCCTGCCCAACAAGGCACTCCCCCCATAATGAATTGCTGAGAGGCTGTCATATCATTGTGCTTGGCTCCTTGGGATTTAATGTATGGTAATTTTTAACTCCTTGAGAAGATCTTTTCCATTTTCCAGCTGATAGGAAATACATGCATGATAATCCACTGTATAAACGTGTAGCTTATTTTAATGCTGGAAAGAAAATCTTCTCTTAGATGTTCACTGACTATTATGTTACAAAGCCAGGTCTAATATACAGATGCAAACGTAAATCTGTAAACCTGATTTAGCTGCTTTTGACAAATACACAAATCCTGACCAGGAACATTTTTGCTTGCAGAAAGCTCTCATAATGCATTATTTTGAGATGCTCTTGCTCCTATACCTTCTTCCCTTTCTCCAGAAAGCCTTGTGTAGGACCTGAATTTTCTTGTCTGTTATGACTTTTGAACAAATCAGAAGTGATCTTCAACTGGTACATTTTGTTGTGTGGCTGCATAGGCCCTGTGCACAAACACTTCCATTTTACATGTTAATGTTTAAAGTTGACATCTTTTTAAACAATGACTTTTAGCACACCTGTGCTTGCACATCAGCATGAGTTAGTGTACTTAGAAAAGGTTTGCTTACAATTACATTTCCTCATAGGCACATTACCATAACTTTGAACATTCTGGTCAAGGACCTGGCACACTGAGCACACTGGCCTTGTTTGTTGTCTGTTCGGCAACAGCTTTGGGTGGGTAGAATCAACAATGACTGCTGGACCAGAGCTCAGGCACAGTACGAATGGTTTTAGTTTATTATATACACTGCACCACACCTTTGTTTAAGCAGAGGATCATTTCGGGGGATTGTCGCGGTCGCTCTGTGCTTGAATTCTAGCCTAGCTGAACTCATCACCATCCTGAGAGTGATGGCGGCCTGTTCTACACCAGACAGGCTACCAGATTATATATGCACTCGGGTGAATACGAAGTTAGATCATTGTAAGATATTTGGCAGAATCGCATCCACCCTATGCTCTCTAGGCTAAGCAGTACTAGGTAGGAGTACAATTATATGTATTCATAAAATCATTGCAAATGCAAAATGATTGGCTTGTGTATCTTTTTTCACCATTCTTGTAATACTGGTTACTTTTCTTTTTGTTCTTCTAGTAATCATTGCAGCACGTCTTTTTTACACAAGAATCCTTTTGCTTCAATAAATGTTTGAAATGCCAATTTGTGTATCCTTCTGTCTCCCTTTGGGCATGCCGGAGTTAAACAACCAAATAGGTAGATCTGTTGCCACGATTTCCTTGGAGGATTCGGGGTCATCATGTTCTGAGATTGCAGACACCATCCATTACCTTGTAAGGTTTAGAGATCCAAATGGAGTGCTATGAGCTAGCCCAGAACTAGGTCAACAAATTCTGATGGTATGAGTGGACTTAGTCCCCTGTAGTTTGACACTTATGTTGCCCAAACGCACAGTCTTACTGAATTAGTAGGAACCGTATGACAAACTGAGGCATTTATTAAGCTCTTAATATCCCTGATGGGGTCTGAAGGTTGTCTGATGGGTGCAGATCAGATACTCACTTTGACCATTTGTAGTAGCATCTTCTTGTTATGTTTATAATGTTCCCTGTTATCTGGATCCTAGCTGCTCAGCCATTGTGAGTGTTCTGTATGGAATGTTGGTGTGATGGACATGTGTTGAATGCTTGGGTGCCTGATGTGAGTGTTGACAGTTGGAAGATAGGCAGGCTGCTCCTGGTGGGGCTGCTACCACTGTTCTTATGGCCTTAATAAAAATTCTAAAAAGACACTACTCTGCTACGTCTACTTCATCACCTATACGCATGGAACACAGTCATTACACCATTCACTACTGAAAATGTTTTATTTTATGTAAAATGAGTATTGTATTATATATGTGTGTGCGTGTGTATGTATGTGTGTGTATATATATATATATATATATATGTGTGTGTGTATATAAATATAAGCTGTATAGGCTGTATTTCACTCTATCAGAATTCTTGTGTTTTAAAATGCGCTATGAATCTAGAGTAAATATAAATTATTCACCAAATTTACTTACTTGAAGTTCTTGGGCTACTCCTTCACACAGATTAGTCTATTAAACAATTCCATCCTATGTTTTTTGCCCTGCGGCAGGTATAGACTATGGCTAGCCAGCAGGCACAAAAAGGAAGTAGCATGTGTCCACACAATTGCACTAGTTTTCCCTTTTCCAATAAAATGTCTTGCAGCAGGGGTGTATTAAGAGTTTGGAGCAAAGGAGACTGTGGGCGACTAATGATGAGTTACTACCATGAGTATCTTCTACCTTTTGACTACTTTCATCTGGCACTAATGAAGGGACTGAAGTGGTATGCAGCTGCTTAGGGAATTAGCATAGATATCTAGAAGCATTTGGGCATGCATGTTCAGTAAGCGGTTCCGCGAACTTTGATTATTCATTATTTTAATTAACAGTTTCCAAGTTCGTTATTAGTTTGCTGGAAATCCACACGATGGGAATCGTATGTTTATAGATATAAAAGAACTCTAATCATAATGGTCTTTATTTCCAGTTCATAGGTGTTTGCTTTAAACGTTGTTCTTCCTATTGCTAGTGTGGTATTTGTTTCTAGGTTGTGATTTAGAATGCAAACTCTGCTGTGTACAAGTGTCCCTCTGAATCACTGTTCATTTCATTCTTTAGATTCATCTACGGCAATTTCATGGCACACGTTACGCAGCAATTGACCCTGCTATGGTCAGCGCAGAGGAGTTGGAAGTTCAGAAAGGCAATATGACCTCAAACGGTGACCAGGCGCAACCTTAGCAACTGGGCCTTGTCATGCCGAATAGTAAGGGGCCTTCTGCGCAATCAGTCCCAGTCTTTGCCTGGCCTTTCTCAGTTCCAGCAATCCAATTTGAACATTTGTCTGTGAAAAGGCCATCTTGTGGGCAGGGATTTCAACGTTGAGCGGTCCAGGACACTTTATGTAACATGTCTTTTTTTTAAATATGTATATAAGAATACGATGCAACTAAATACAATTCTTATACCTTGCTCTTTCTTTTTTTAGAAGAAAAATAGAAAGGTTTTGCTACTGAAAGTATACGCAATCATATCATTTCAAATGGTAAATGACTTATTTTTCCTTTAAGCTGTGAATATATTGCACATTGAAATTGCCTAACTCCGTGGCAGGATGTTTTATAATTGTGTTGTATATGGTTGCATATTTTTTAAATGCACTTTTAAAGTGCTAATTCTAGTGGTCTTGTTTGCTTCATATTTGATTCTGTGTCAATATCCACTGAGTTACGTTTTTGCCACCGTTAATGTCTGCCACACAAGCTTGATGGGCAGTTGCATCTTATCTGTTATCATCTTGTGCCTTTGCAGTAAAATCTTTCAATAAAAAAATCAGAATTCAATCAATTGCTATAGGTATTAAATATTTGATAATGTGTAACTGGTCAGCTCTTTACGTAACATGGAAAATATACCACGAAATAGTTGTAGGAGAGTAGTAAATAAGCCATTGTGCATGGCTTATTGAAATATACCTTCCCCATCTCCACAGTAAACATTCCATGCATTTAAGGTCTATTAAAGTAATAGATTATTGAAAGCAAATTGGTTTATAAAAATGTATTTTTGTAAGCATCGGATTATATCTGTCTATGTGCAGGACCCGCAACATGCTTTTGAAAGGAAATCTCTTTCCTAAATCTTAACATTGCTTATGTAAACAAAATATATTTTGTTTAATTTTCTGATGGTTTTTGCTCGACTACTTTCCTTTTAGCTTTTCTCTTGCCCATTATGTTAGTTCTTTTTGCTAAATGCCCTTCCTATTCTGGGACAGTCATTGATGAATGAACTGTTTTCCTGCTTATGTTCGTGTCATTGTATAATACTATATTTGTCAGGGAATGCCAAGTAAGGCGTTGCAGGACAGCGAAGGATTTTGCTTGTACTCCAGCTGGGAATTTTGAGAAGATTTTGCTTTTGCCTTCCGAGAAGAACACCTTTCACTGCTTCCGAGCTGTAGCAGAAGAGCCAGGAGGGCTCCTCTGCGCTACGTAAGCCCTTTCTGGGGCACACACTGAGAAACTGATAATTCCGGCCTTGATATTGAGAAACTGACTGCAGCCGACCATTCCTAGATCAGGTGCAAGAGAATCCACATTGAATGAACAAAAATAGCCACCTATTCCAGCAGATTTGGGGTTTGTGGCAGAACCCAAAGATCTTACCCCTGTTCCACTTCAGGGTTCTCCTAAATCAGAAGATATTTCGGATCGAGGGAGAGTAAGAATCCTGTCGTCAGAGACCCAGATCAAGAGAATGTAACTTTAAACATATTAGAAGGAGTAGCATAACTCCTTACCAGAGTCATATGGCACATTCCCTTTTGAGGCATCACTTCTCTCATTAATAGACATGAGGCCAGTAATGATGGCTAAATAGAGCTCCAAACTGCGTTTTTCTGTATCCACCTTTTCTTTCATCTTTAAGGCCTTTGATTCCTGTTAATGATAAACTTCATTAGTGAATTCTGTTGCTTAGGATCCAAATCGTGTTGGCAGCAATAACCACACCAACAGAATTTACACTAACTGCAAAGTCTCATTTGGCTTACTATGGAAGAGCAAGTTTGCATCAGCAGTGGCCAGTAATCTCTCACCAAATACAAAGCAATGCTGCCTTATTTTTACCCCCTTTCAATTACCCAGGTATAAAACAGCTTTTTCATCATGCCAGTACATTTCCTAATTGTGAAGATGAGTATGGCAGAAAAATACAGTGTAATAAATTCATGAATCGGCACACATTTCTCTGCTATACTGGGGCCTTGCAGTTTGGTGGAGGTAGCGTGAGAACGTAATGCACAAAACGAAAGAAAGAGCAATATACTCATTCATCAGCTGCAAAGGGGAATTTTCATGAGAATATTCTGCATTTTAGAGGACTTTTCCCTTGACCATATTTGCAATGACACCAGGACATGTGATTATGTAGTTTCCAGGTCTCACCGGTGCTTGAGCTCAGAGTGCGGGTGAAACTAAAGTGGCATATCCATTTGGAGGGAAGACTTTGCGAAGGTCTTAGAAGGGTGAAAGAATGGAGGGAGAAGCAAATGATGCTGGCTTACATCACTTGCATTTTGTAAAACTCAATGTGTGTCATGAATTGTAAGCTTCGGATTGCTCTCACACGCAAAAATACTAGTCCAGGCCCTTACAACTGAACAATTGGAGAATATATTAACAAAAACGATCTCAGACCATCTGGAATGCATATACATAGCCACCAGAATACGAGACAGACTGTAACAGAACACAGATTTTCAGGAGTTGCATCTTCCCAGGGCTCTTTTGGGAATTTCCCTATAGAACCATCTCTGGTTTTCTAACCTTCTTGGAAGGAATTCTCACTCAGACAACAATCTGTGCACTCACATATTTTCATTTTGACCATTAAGTCTGTTCAGGCCACCAGTAACAACTCTCAATATCTGTTTCATCTTGCTTACCTCTTTATGGTCATTGTGCGTGAGCTCTATAATGCGCATTCTGAAACTTGGAGGCCTTAATCTGGATCCCTTCAATAGAAGACTATTATGTATTCACCCTCCTTCCTTCACTCTCTTGATAACCTTCACTTTAATTCCCATGTACTTCGAGCACTTTCTGTCACAAACCAAACTACACGCTTCCTTCAACACTAAGGGGCCCATTACGATGCCGGACCGAAAAGCCCTCCGACCGGTGTCTAAAAAAAATCTCCCCCCAATTACGATGCAATGTACGCAAAATCAAACCGCGGCGGACGGATGTCACAAAACACCGTCCACCACGGTCGGAAAAGCTGCAAATCCGACCACGGCGGACGGGGAAAGCTGTACAACGGCTCGAAAAGACCGCTCCTGCCGCGGCATGATCGCACAGCCAATTACGATGAGAATGCGGAGCTGGCGGACCGAGTACTGCCATCCGGCCACCTCGCACGCACACAGGCCAAATGAATGGCGTGCAGAACCAACTCCACAATAACGCCGAAGTGTCCCTGTACTCCCTGCCACCCTCACTCACAACACACATGCCACAATGACACCCCCCAACTTGCTCCTGGTAGGGAAAGCCATGCACAGCATTGAAGAGACATCTGGAGGTCATCACCCATGTGGACACGCCCATATACCACAGATGACGACAAACCCCTACCTGGACCAGCAGTCTCTGCACACCACAAGCCGAGACAGAACACCATTGACATCACACCCACCTATCTCCACACAACCCCACTTCCCACTACACACCTCACACGCTACACATATCTCCACCATTACCTTGCACCCTGCACCCCTCAATCCTTTGTACCATGCCACCCAAGAACATGCCCAACATCACCGACTCACAGTTGAACGTGATGCCAGACGAGACAATCTGGGCAGAACCACATTTGTCTGGGCACCTGGTGCAACACACCCCACTTGTGCGCAAGAATCAGATGTGGGCAAGGATCCACAGCAAAGTCCATGCCGTAGGGACCATCCTACGCACTGTGCGTTATATCATGAAGCAGTGGGGCGACCCCAAGGGCCAGGACAAGCATCCGACCCAGAGGAACCACGCAGAGGCCTAGAGTACTGGTGGCGTCCCTCCCATTCCACCACCAGCCTTCAACGAATGGGAGGAGAAGGTGCCTGCCCTGATGCATCCAGAGAGTCTCACAGGAATTGGGGGGACTGAAGGCTGCTAAGTACAAACAAAATGATCACATCACACTACAATACACCGTTGTGCACAAGTGAGCCCCAATCGCCCGCCCCGATCACATTCATGTGGAATGCACAGTTACAACATGAATGGATCACATCTCCTTCATCAGCTGACCCTCACAGGTAGGTGGCAGCTCATGCACCCTGGCCTCCCTCCCGAACAGCATGGCTCACCCACCTCACCCCACAGCCATGTGGCAGCAAACACCGTTGACTGTGCCTACCAACAGGCATCTAGCCATCTCACTGGGGATGGGGATGTCGAACCCTGACTGCAACACCACAACTCCCACATGGCTCTGTCTCCCCTCACAAACAGCATGGAGCCAAATGACCCCCACAAGGATGTTGCTGCTCATGAGTCTCCAAACGAGTGATTTTCCGAGACATAATGAATCCACAAAGGACTTCATTTCCCCCACAACGCTCACCTGGCATGACGTCATGCCGTAACTACTCCACCAGTGAGGAGTGTGACCATGCGCACATCGATGTGCCTGTTGGCTATGCATTCCAGCAGGACGAAAGGGCTGCCTGTGGCAGGGCACAAAACAGATCACGAAAGAAACCTGTACCTAGGCCCACTCAGAACAAGCATTGGCATAGCCAATAGGTCTCGCCTTTGGGCCCTTTTAAGTATTTAGCCATGCAGCACATTATCCTGGGTGCTACAGTGATGATGTGCCACTGAATATATGTTATTAGTATTTTTTTCAGACTTGGTTGAAACAGAAGCTAGATCTGTCTTGTTTCTTCCCAAGTGAAGAGGTAATTAAAAGAAAATTGTAGGGCATCAAATTACTGAAAGCAATAAGGCCCGCAAACAAAAGAAGAGATTTCCTCCAAGCCGGTTAAAGCTGTTTTCGCCATTTACGAGAAACCACATGAAACCCTTGCAAAGTAAGAGACACAGAAAACAGTAATTGGTATTGTTTTTTCAGCAGGCTGAAAAGAAAAATTATGATCTAAGAGCCCCCTTTCATTATGTGACTCTATATTTGGCAGATCTTTGAATTTAATAAACATGTGCTACTTAAGGAAATTATAGCCCATATTCACTTTAGAGACACAGACATAGACACTCCAATTCTTTCATCAGGGTTTCAACTGTAAATATCACTCGACATTTAATGGCCATCCCCACATTTGCAAAAAGCAAATGTACCAGTTGTTCAGATGAAAACAAGGGATCGCTGCAAAAAAACAAAACAAACAACAACAAAAACAGTTTAACTTGCTTTTGTGAACTCAAAACAAGTCAACTTCCTGTATCAAATGCTGCAACCTTTGTGCAGGAAACCTTAATTGAGAGCCCGAGGGGATCCAAGTCATAAGTAATATATGGCATTAAGCGAGCTGCATTTCACCACAGGTTTTTCATATCAGCAGCTGACTGTCAGCAGGGTGGGAACCCGGACCCACTGATGCCTCTCAGATGTTATACTGGAAACATCGCCTTGTGTGATGAAGGTAACACGCGGGATTATCAATTTTCTGAAGAAAATGTCTTTTTTTAAAATTGTTTAGTACCTCATTCTGGATACTGTTCCAGCGTCTGCGATTGCACAATTAAATTCAAACAGCCAAAACTAATACTTGAAATGCTGGCATGCCACAGACTGCGCAGTGCCGTTTAGCTGGCACGTTCTGCCAATGTTGGGCATGCAACTCCCCTCAAAATTCAAGAAAAAAAACATGATGCAAACCTCATCTGTAATATATGCATCATTTATAAGACTTATCTGTGGTAGAGGTAGGCGAGCTACTGAAAGATCGAGCCAGGCATGAGACTGTGTACAGCGCACTGTGTCCGCTATGTGCTTGAGCAACTACCCCCACAAAGAATGTTTCAATTAAGATAAGTAGATTGTATTGAAACAGCCCTTTGAAGTAATGCAGTTAATAGCCTGTTTGATTCCTGCTTGCGAGAGGGTAATGTATATTCAAGGCCCCATCAATCACAGAGCAGATGTAAGACATCAGGCACCGGCACCCAGGAAAACTGAGGCCTGCTCTTGCCGTGCAGGCCTCGACTAATGCAAAGTAAATACTGGGCAACAGATTGAGCAGGGCTGCGCATCCGGAATGTCGCTTTCAAGAAAATAATCCGACATAATTTAATAATCCGTTGACTCCCCAAAGTACCTTTTTCTGAGGAAATAGCTGACGCAAAGATTATTAGGCACGGATAAATGAATTAATACATCAGCAGGTGAAGTGGCACCCCCCTCCTTGTTGTGAGCGGTCTTCTGCCCCAAATTGTGGTGTTTATTTTACTACCCAGATGGGACAGGGTGGCATACATTTCTTGTCCGAGGCACTATGACTCCCTTGTTACGCCACTGGTATTAAGCGTATAACCAAAGGGACACTGTGTTCAGACTTGACGCAAAGTTGTCCGTGAAAATTCTGCTGCAACATCTGTTGCAAATATGCGAATTCCGCAGTAAGCGAAAACATTGAAATTAATAGGGTGAGAAATTAGACACATGTAGGTAAAGCAATGAAGCGCACACCTGTTATGTTATGTTTCAGAGGTTTACTCAGCAGTTTACCTGCTAATTGATACATGATGCCACTTGTGGATTGAATATGTAAATGCAGTTTTTTTTTCGGTCTGGTAGAATTGCTTCAGCAGAACTACGAAATGAAGCAGGTGACATTTTTATTTTCCTCTTTGTGTAGTGGTTTATATTCTCAGCAACTGAGATCAGATCAGGGACAACACATTGCCCAGTAATCCCCATCAACATGTCAAACACGTCACTTCCTGTTCACGCAATGAAGATATGAGGGTCTGGATCACAGACATCCTTCTGGGCCTCCGCACCCTAACAGGATAATAATATGCTTCCTCATCTATCTAAATAGGCCTCTCACTATTGCACCGATATTCGGATTTTACAATGCATTCTGTCTACATTTTATTGTAAAGGCAAGCCGAGATACAATGGATTGTTGCAAGGGAAGATATGAGCTCCGCTATCATAGCTTATGAATCACTCCGATGAACCACGGTGCGTTCACACGTCCAGTAGTAGGCGTGTGAGTGTACTCTTAATTATGAATGTTTTACATGACATCACAAGTGACATCATACGTGACATGACTAGTGATGTCACAACATCGTTAGTGAAGTAATCAAATACATCACACACATGGTATTATTCCAAGGTAGAGGAGTTGCTGAAGTTGCGAGAATGCTTTCTACACACACTCCTGACATCCACCTATGCATTCTACACAACTATCGGTAGCCACGCATTTGAAGCAACTCTATAGTCAATGACATCATCCTTGAGACGAATGGATCCCTCGACCCCTCACAGTCTGGCTTCCGAGCCAACCACAGCACCGAGACCGCCCTCATCGCCGCCACCGATGACATCCGAGCCCTGATGGACAATGGAGAAACAGCGGCCCTAATCCTCCTAGACCTCTCCGCGGCATTCGACACTGTCTGCCACCGCACCCTAGTACAGCGCCTCAGCAACGTCGGAATCCAGGAGAAGGCTCTGGAATGGATCATCTCCTTCCTCGACGGAAGAACACAGAGAGTCCGCCTACCACCGTACAAGTCAGAGGCCACCGAAGTCATCTGCGGCGTCCCTCAAGGATCCTCGCTGAGCCCCACCCTCTTCAACGTCTACATGAGCCCCCTCGCGGCCATCGCACGCCAACACAACCTCAGCATAATCTCCTACGCCGACGACACCCAACTGATCCTCTCCCTGACCGACGACCCCGCCGCCGCCAGAGCCAACCTGCACGAAGGGATGAAAGAGGTAGCCGAGTGGATGACGACCAGCCGCCTGAAACTGAACTCAGACAAGACGGAGGTCCTCATCCTGGGCTCTTCACTCTCCGCCTGGGACGACTCCTGGTGGCCTCCCGCCCTGGGCACCGCACCCAAACCGACAGACCACGCACGCAACCTGGGCTTCATCCTGGACTCCTCCCTCTCCATGACCAGGCAAGTCAACATCGTCTCCTCGGCGTGCTTCAACATCCTACGCATGCTACGGAAGATCTTCTGGTGGATCCCCACCGAGACCAGGAAGACCGTCACCCAGGCCCTCGTCACTAGCCGACTGGACTACGGCAACGCCCTCTACGCCGGTACCACCGCCAAGCTCCAGAAGAGACTCCAGCGGATGCAGAACGCCTCAGCCAGACTCATCCTCGACATCCCACGAACCAGCCACATCTCCGGACATCTGAGAGACCTACACTGGCTCCCCGTCAACAAAAGAATCACCTTCCGCCTCCTCACCCACGCACACAAAGCCATACACGACCAAGGCCCGAGCTACCTCAACAACCGAATCAACTTCTACGCTCCCAAACGCCACCTCCGATCAGCCAACCACGCCCTCGCCGCCGTCCCCCGCATCCGAAGAGCGACTACAGGAGGAAGGTCCTTCTCCTACCTGGCCGCCAAGACCTGGAACTCCCTCCCGACCGACCTGCGCCTGACCCAAGACCACCTCTCCTTCAGGAAGAAGCTGAAGACCTGGCTGTTCGAGCAGTAGCGGCACCCCCCTCCCCCCAGCGCCTTGAGACCCTACGGGTGAGTAGTGCGCTCTATAAATGTCTTTGATTGATTGATTGACATCACTAAGTATTAATTGTAAGTGCGTGCACGGCAATTTACAACAATATGGTCTGCTTCATCAGAGCAGTGACTCCAAGGAGGAAAGAAAGGGTTAATCACCTGCACATGCCGCCGCTGCTGGAGTAAACCGAGGCAGGCAAGGGGGAGTGCTGGTGCTGAATGGGGGGATTTGCAGTGCGAGGTCTCTCTGCCATGAGAAACCCACAGCTGTGTCTGTGTTCTTGGAGGGTGGGGGGAGGGCTCAGAGCACGAGGAGGGAAGGGGGTGAAGACACAAACAGGCAGACAGAAGGGATTATCAATGCCTTCATGAACCCGAGCGAAGGGAAAGGAAAAGAGGGGTGTGCAGGCACAAACATTTATGAACAAGCCCGGGAGTGGTGCGTGTGTGCGTGTGCACGCAGCCTTCACTTTTCAAGCACTGCATTCGTGCTTGTGGCACGCCGCTGCTCGCTCCCGCAAGGTGGATGCTGCCACAAGCACGAGTGCAGTGCTTGAAAAGTGAAGACCGATGGCTAAAGGAACTCCTAGAGTAGCGCATGCGTGCTGCCTAGGCGAGACCTAAAAAGGGACGGTGCCTCCTGAAAGCCCTGTATGTACATCAACACCATGTGCGACTGATGACATTCTGACATGACAAGTGCATTTTGTCTTACTTGGTCAGTCCCCCCACTTCATTGTTTAGGACTTGTGCCCTGCAAGTACCTTAGCACATGTCTGTCAAATGAGGTGTCCACAGAGCTTGTTCACTGCGCGGTCCAGGAGTACTGTCTGAACATTCTGTCCGTGGTCACAGAAGCCTG
This sequence comes from Triturus cristatus, assembly GCF_964204655.1. Lineage (NCBI taxonomy): Eukaryota > Metazoa > Chordata > Amphibia > Caudata > Salamandridae > Triturus > Triturus cristatus. Next base: position 619,477,543 of record NC_140583.1, on the reverse strand, counting down.
TCCCTTGTCATTCTGTTCTGTTCAGGCCATAGCACCCCAAATCAACAAGGTCTCACAGCTGCTAGAGGACACGGATCCCCTTTCATTGACATGGGAATGCGGGCCAGATACCCTACACTTGGAAGGTCATCCATCCAGTGATGAGTGCGACACAGCCAATGTTGTGTAATCTCACCGTGTATAACCTGGGTAATGGGTTCTGCTGACAAAGGCCATAGACCAGGGACATCCCATACGACTCCTTCCTGCAAGAGGTGGAGGGGATATACTCGTGATTTGACGTCCAGAGGGGTTATTGATGCCACATCTTGCTTCATGTGCAATGGATATGTCACTGTGGTTGCTTGTTCAGTACTCATGCATTTTCAACCTGTTGTGGCACGTACTTAGCCTGCTTTGACACTGTAGTAAAAACTTCACATTTGGAAACGTTTCTCGTCTTCAAATTGTCTGCTTGTGTACATGTGCTTGGATGCCTCAAAGTGAGTAGGGGAGCAAGTGAGGCAGTATGGCAATGGTGTCCTGTGCGTAGTGGTGCTTCTGGGTGCTCAGTCCCTGCATGCATCTGTTTTCAAATCCGGCTCATAGTCCGGTATGTGTACGAAATCTCATTTGTCTGAGTCTGTGAGACGACAGCAAGGCACACAGACACAGTCATGGTCGCTCGTTGTTGCATTACACTCAACGGAAGTAGTTGACGAGCTGTAGACGCTGGTCAAGGCGTTCTTCCTCACCACTGTCATCAGTCATATGTGGGTTGGGTGCGGGGGTGATGGTGATGGTGCTGTTCCGCCAGATGTAGCCGTCATGTACCGACCCCGGTTTCTCTGCACACACGTGTGAGATGATCTGCTCTGCCTGTCATACCACTGGCACATTGGAGTGTTATTGTTTGCGGTTCCTGGAGACGGGTTTACTTGCCTGTGGTGGTACAAGGCCAATGTATGTGCCATCAATGGCTGCCATCAACAGTTGGGATGCCTCCCAGGCAGGGACGGCTCCAGGAATCTTTATTTGTGTGGTTCAACGATGCATTCGGGTGGGCCACTGCGTGCCCGAGTTGTCACTTATGTCTCTCACCAGGTCTGCTTCAGGGCCCCACTTTGTCTCTCCTCAGTTTCACCAGGGCCAGGGAGACTCATTCTTTCTTTCCAGATTTTCTTGCTAGATGTCACTCTCAAGAAGTGTGTTTTTTCCTTGAAAGGACCTCCTGATGGGAGTCGGAGGTTTCCTGAGGTGGAAGTATCAGCCAAGTGACACTTCTCATGCTCTCACTCATGCCCTCCTCCTCGGATTACCTCTCTGCCACCCTCGTCCATCACCCCTCATCTCTCCATGTCCACTCTCTCATGTGTATTTCATTTGTTGTATGACTCTACTTCTATGAGTATGGGGTGTGACAGTGCTTTACATCACGCACACATTGTACAGAGACCATCAGTCATGCAAGTGTGTACGTACATCAGTCAACAGGGAATGTCACGTGAGCCAATGAGGATTGCAAGTTGTGGTAATCTCATGTCATCCATACTTGTGGCCAGGATTTTTGAGGGCGTTTGGTCAGGAGAAGCACTGACTTAGGACGTGTGTGGGGACATTTACAGGGAGTGGCAGCTAGGCACACGCCACACCACACCAGCATGTGTGTGAGGTGTGCTAGGGATTATACGCATGTCTGATTTGCAGACAATGGACAACCTCTGATTGTCTGCCTACACCACTGACCCTTCACAATTCGACCCCTGGCCAAGAGACGCCAGTCAGATTTCAAGGGATATTCAAGCGTGGTTCACAGGTTGGATGTTTCATTACTCAACATTGGTACCATGCAGAAGACCTTTGTCCTTTTTGACTCTTTCCCTGATTTAAATCCATGCTGGCCACGAGGCATGGCTATGTATGTAATTTCACTCTCCTTTCCTTGGACATTCCATGTGTGTGGAGACTTGGCTCACGGGTCCCACTCCCTCCCTTCACAGTGTGGTGACCAACTGGTCTCTGTTCTAGTTGTTCTGATGTGCCAGCCACTCCCAGAGGGCTGACTTACCCCCCACCCCCCACCCCACAGCCACCCAGCACAGGCGTCAATGGACCTGCAACCCTGCCAACAAACTGGTCCGGATGCAAGTGCCCTGGGCCAGTTCTCCTATGCATGTACTGTGTCTGTGTGGTTACTCAATATGCATGGGGGCCTCATGCCCCACAACATTGCCAATGGGGTGCACCAGTCACTTTAGGCAAATGAGTTGTGATGTGTGAAGTAATAGTCAGGGCGCCAATGCAAATGCAGTATGTGTTCGCATGCGTGGTAGCTGGCATTCGCAGTGATGACATGCATTGGCCACACTTTAACGTTGCAGGGTTGCGGCCGCAGCTTCCGGGCCGCCAGGGTGTGGCACACACAATGCAGATGAGACATCAGCCAATGGGTGCCTTCGGGGTACATGTTTAGATGTTGCAGTGTGCGCGCCCTGGAACTGCGAGGCTCGTCATTGGCTCCAATTGCCTTTGGGGGCACTGAGGGTCACTCATGGGGATTGGGTGGGTCTCGCACTTTGCATTTGGCAGGTTGCCACAGTCATCGCGGTGCCGCCACGCTTGCTGGGAGCTGTAGTTGTTCAGGGGTTGCATGCGTGGAGATGTCTAGTACCTACCACTGCTGTTGAGCGCGGCAGCGTCTTGTCTGCCAGAGTTGCAGCAGGTAGTGCAGCGGGAAGGCCTGCGGCGCAGGATCGAAGGCAAGTCCAAGGGTTTAGATGGGTACAGTATCTGCTCTTCCTCTCCGATGTTGTATTTCCGCCATCCCAAACGTGGTGGTTTTTACGCGGCGGTGGGAAGGGCTTGCTGAAACATCATGATTTGCTTGGCAGACTAATGTGTTTCCGCACGCCCATCCTGCCCTGTTGGCTCCGTCCATGACCCTTGCGTATGCAAAAAACATGCGGAGCCTGACAGAAGCCAGCGGACGGAAAATGGCCTCTGTGGGTCCATTGTATTTTGTTGGTTGCAATGACCGCACCTGTGGCGGAACACATGACGGTTTTCCGCCACCAGCACAGATGGCCTTCTGTCCGTCATCGTAATGGGCCCCCAAGTCATCGTCTATTTATTCCATCCATTCCCTTTCATCAATGCCTTCATCAGTTACAGAACAAACCCTGACTAAATCATCCGGTCACAATCCCTATGCACGTCTTCAACATCTGACTCTATAGTTACAACTTTCATGACCGGTTTGTCATAAGTATTTGGAGCAAAGATGATGCTGAGCAATGTTCAAACAGCATCATATTGAAGGAGTACATATCAAAAAGCATAATAGATGGTGTCAATGAAAAACGATACTCCTCTCTTAGCTTAACATGACGATATGCGTACTTGAGATCCATGGTGGTGAAGTATGTGGCACCGGCTAACGTGTTCACCATCTCATTGTTACTAGGCAGTGGGAATCTATTTGTATGACTCTTATTCAATTCCCTCAAGTCAACACATAGCCGGTTATTCCACTCCTTTTTTTTTTTTGCCACTACAGCAGGGTCCAGACACTTAGCTGCTTTAACAGGCTCAATTATTTTCTCTTTGCATAACCTATCCAACTCTGCTTTCACAGGCGCTCTAACTCTGATCCCATCCTCGTTGCCTTAATATACTAATCCTTTGATACATGGAAGCAGTACACAAGGAGAGGTTGAACTGGTTTATTCCAAGGTAAAGACACTCCAACAACCACTCAGTTACCTTCATATCTTTTCAACTGTCAGTCTTGGGAGCATTCATAACTATACATTCCAAAGCATTAAGCCTACTGTATTCTAATATGACAAGACTAGACTGCAAACCCAAAATACTACTCCCTCATGCTTGCTTTGACAGCAAGAGCAATTGCGTTAATCCCAGTTATATGTGGGAGAAGGGGTTTAAGTTTGATGGCTATGGGAAAGCTTAAATGAACTTGTTGGTTTGCAACATGAAGCAATTCAGATTCATACGCTGTGCATTATTATACCATTTTTGGGTTTGAACAAGCCTTGTGTTTATTATGAATAGTTTGTATGTGGTGACTGTAGGCAGAATTTGTGTGAATCAGGATGATGGAACTAAGCTCACAATGCCTTTGGAATAAATCGCATGGTTGTACAGACATTGAGAAGGCGCAGCCTCAATAAAGAAGATAGGACCAAAATCATTGGAAGATGTGTATCTTTGGAACCAGAGACATTTTGAGCTTCCTGTGTTGCAAATTTCGAACAGGCCATATAAAATGGCTCTCAATCCGAAAATATTATTTTCTGTGCTTTGTGAGGCATTGTTCATGAACAGAACATCATTTACGGTCAGGTCGAAGTGTTGGAGTCTGTACCTGCGGTTACACCCACACTATCTGTAATTTTCCTACTTCTCTCTGGACCCCACAGTACTCACTTTCAGGCTTGCACTACCCTGAACTTGAATACACTGGAGGAAGTGGAAAAAGAAAAATATTGAGCATATTATGCCACGGTGTCTGGTTAATGTTACTGTGAATTAAAGGTATTGGGTGTGACTTCAGAATGCTTTGGCTCTGATACAATCCTCGTATGTGTACAAACAGATGTATGATAGGCATTGCAAACATTTTATTCTAGTGAGGATCCAGGCCATATTGCTAAACCATCGAGGTGGGTCGCTAAGTTATCTAAATTTTATTTTAAAAAGATCCTAGTATCTCTCACTGGTGCGTTCGCCATCAAAATGTTTTTTAAAAGCCTCTTGTTCAAACATGAGCAGCTGCAGAATCATAAATGTCAAAGACCAACATACAAAGTTAATATAGTAAAAAAATATTTCTTAAATGCCCTCGGCTCCCCTACTTCGGGACGAATATCAAATAAGGAAAATTATGGCAGTAAAACATGTTTGGCTGTATACATTAAAACAACATTGTTTTTTGGGAAAAGAGAAAATATGTCGAAGATGCAGTGAATATTTACTCCGTTCTAAGTTGTCCTAAAGTAGACTTAAAACTACACAAGGTTATCCCCATGTCGTACTCCATCACCACACATTGGCCAAATGGGGAGATGTAGACATAGCAAACAAGGAAAAACGTTTTTAGAAGGACTTTCAAACAGACTCTCCAGTTGACGAAAATGATGAATTCTCTTTACACCCTTCACTTCTAGATGTGGTTGTTGGATATTACACTGTTCTACAGAGGAGGGGAAACGGAAATATTTGTTCCTTCTTCCTTGACATGGTATGTCCTTTGGAATGCAATCATGCTTGTGGTACTAAGTATTCCTAGCGATAGAAACAATCTGCAGCAACCTGATGGGGAGGTAAAATTCGATTGTTAGACCTCTGCCTGAAGAACCCTATATCCTTATTTATATTCGTTCCCACGCAAGATCCTCTAAATATTGCAGTGGCTCAGAAGAGATTGGTGTAACTGCATCCAGTACACAGCTGCTTCTATATCTGCAAAGCAAAATACTAGATGCCTCTGTTAAGACTGAGACTACCCTTTGACTCAGTAGCATTAATTAATTACTGTGGTTTTCAAAAGTGGTAAGCTGTTGAAGACCTTGGGGCATATGTATCAACATCTCCATTTGCGATTCTCAAATAGCGATTTTTAAAGAATCGCTATTTGAGAATTGCAAAACGGGATGTTTTTAAAAAATCGCAAAACTTTTGCGATTTCTTAAAATTCCTTAATTGCGATTAGCAAATTGCGAAATCGCAATTAAGGAATACCTTCCCATTCATTTGTATGGGCCAGGAGACCCATAGGAATGAATGGGAAGTAATTCTCAAATTGCGATTCGCAATTTGCTAATCGCAATTTGAGAATAATTTCAAAGGTGCAAGGGTGTCATGATGACACCCTGATGCACCCCTGAAATGAGCATGTGTGTGCATATGGCGCACATACATGCCCTAAGGGCATGTATGTGCGCCACGTGGCACTTTGTAAAATTCCAAAAAGTGCATTTTTAACAGAAATCGCAAATTACCACCAACTAGAAGTTGGTGGTAATTTGCGATTTCTTAAGGATAATTCGCAATGCTTTGGTGCGTGTTACATATCATTTAAGAAATCGCAATTTGCGATTTCTTAAATGCTTACGCAAATTTAAGAAATCGCTAAATTAGCGATTCCTTAAATTTGCGATGAGAATTTGCCTCATACATCCCGTTTTGCGAATTTTTTATCGGAAACGCTGTTTTTTGCGAATCGCAGCGTTTGCGATTAAAAATTCGGTTGATGCATATGCCCCCTTATTCTTTATTTACATAAAAAACACAATGTAGTTCAGTAGGTAAATATAATTTTAAATAGCATCTGAGATTCTAATCTTATTTGGATGTAACTGATGCTCCTGCAGATGGTTTGCTACTAGTTTGGTTTGGCACTACCACTCTTTGTTGCATATTTTTGGCTTCAGACCAGGAGTTATTATGCATGGTACCTCAGGGGCTAAACAGGCATGTGCACCCTCGGGACACTATGGTAATATAGAAGTAGCTTAAGACAAAGAGTATCCTGTTCCTAGGGAGTTGGAAGGAGGAAACCTCAACTCACTTCACATAGGTTGCCCTCACATAAACCATCTAGCTTCACGATGGTAAAACCGTGAAGACCTCCGGCAAAGAGCCCTCCTGCGGGGCCCTTTGGGCATTGCAGCGCTGGCCCAACGAGGTGCTGCCCTATAATGAAAAATGACACGCTTCGGAGTGAGTGAGGGCCCTTGCTCCTTATTGGAGCTATTCCTGGACGAGCACTAACTACCCTGTCCTGCCAAGCAACTGCCATACTGACATGGTCTGACACCCTTTCCTCTTTCCAACTCTCTAGGAACAGCATACTCTTTGCCTTAAGCCCTATGCTGGACCTACCAATTCCCATGTCCCCTCCCTGTGAGACATTATAGAAGTAGCTTCACACTCTTGTGAGGTCCATTTTGTAATGCTGACAGCCCTGATTCATATTTGGCAACAGCACTATCTTGAGAGGGAGTGCCCTCCTTTTCATGGGGCTACGGCATATGAAAATCTATATATACCATGTGGGCACAGAGTCAAAGAGGCCCTTAGGAGGCGTACTGGCGATGCATCGCAAAAACGCGCTGTATTGTTAGTGAGCAGGTGCATAGCTGCAATTGGTGCAGCAGGTGCAGTGTCACTGGGGCCCTTTGAACCCTGGTAGTTGCTGTATTATGCTACCCCAATGACAATCAAAGGGGCCATTTTCCTTGCTTACCCTAGCGCTCATTTAATCCTTCCTACACTAGTTAGTGTGCCACATGCAGGCAGCCTTCTGAACAGGTTGGAGGTCTCATGGACCCTTCCCCCAACCCCCGGACATCCCCTTCAGGCGAGTGTAGTCACCCACTGTACCTGAATGCAGGAGAATGTCTGTTCCCTCTTTAAAGTGCAGGCATCTGCCGTCTGCATTGTGAAGCACAAAGCGGTGTGTAAGCAGCCACTCTGTCTCACTGAATGTGCTGCCCTCAGGGTAGCTATATGTTCACAGCTGCCCTGGGGGCAGTGCATTCATGATAATAGTGTGAACTCTTCAGGTCTGCCCCCGGCACAACTTTTGAAAGGTGCCACTGGTGCAGACCTAGACAGTAATCCTGTTCTGTAATCCACCAAGTAATGAACATGACATTTTTCAGAGAACATCTACTATGGCCTAGTCCATGAATGCCCAACAAAGCAAAGAGGTGAGTTTCTCAGAAGAACATCCAAGTAAAGACACCATTGCAGGCAGTACAAAAACAATTAGGCATATCAGGAAATGCCACCAAAAAGTTATAGACCGCGTCCATAAACATTGTGACAATATCCAGCATTATTTTGATGCCAGTCTATTCTTGGTAAAGGTAGAGGAGGAGCCCCAGAGACCTACCTCTACAGACGAGTGACAAATCATTGACACCATATTGCTGTGGTTAGGGGACAGCTGAAGTTATATGCTAATTACTGGAAAAACACAACCATAAAGCAGTGGGTTCTGCAGGTGTTTCCTGTGAGGTGTGTAGCAAATTCATAAATAAAATATGCAGTCACCTACTCACATAGACAACTATTGTACAAGGTCATATGCCTCTTTTTCTGTAAGAGGTAGCTGCTTCTGTGCACGGGGGTCAACGAAGTGCCAATATACAAATATACCATTGAAACTGCCCGAAGATTGTGCCAAAAAGAAGCTGATGACCTTGAAAAATTAACTCGGGCAATAAAAGACAATCATTCTGTTTCTGAAGCAAAAATCCTACTGGACAAAATTGAGAAAGAGATACTTACTTTTAAAGATAATACGATTAGCTTCAAAACAGCGAAGTTCGAGAGGGACTCAAAGTCCTTTAACATAGATCAAGTATACCCTTTCCTTAAGGACGAATTTTATACATCAGCTGAGTCTCTCAGAGACCTCTCAAACTTCCATGGACGTTCCAGGAATCGCTTCCTCACATTTTCAGAAACATCATCTTCAGACTCTACTGCGGATTCAGATCCAAGGGAAGGGACCTCTAGAAAACAGGTTTCTTTTTTACACAAAGGCGAACTGAAGCCAAAAGGAAGATTCAAACCCCAGCCATGGCAGATGAAAACGAGACGGCAGTTTTACAAGTCGTGAAGCCCACTTCTATCATTAATTTATCACAGAGGCAACTAACAAAAGACAAAGCAGCAGTGTTGGAATTGGGCCCCAAATTTGTACCCAACAGATCCACTGATTTCACAAAACTCAAATTAGAGGCGCTGGAGTTTTGTCGTAAGATTCGATTAAAGGCATTCTTTTCTGGAAAGGAAAATACGAACACAAAAGAGGTATCTGGACTCTCGAATAAATCAAAATTCATTCCACCAATGCAGAATGTTCCAAGAGAAATTTTGGCCTACGAGCAGGTGGTTTTGTCCGGTATTAGCAAGTTGGAAACAAAGAAAGCCTTCATTAAACGCAACATTACTACAAAGCAGCTGATGGCCATTAATAATCTGAAACAAGACACGACTGTGATAATAAAACAAGCCGATAAGGGTGGGGCTTTAGTTATTTGGCCCAGGGAAATGTATATAACAGAAGGCAGGAACCAGGTATACAATCAGGAATGGTACCGCAAAGTCAAAGCAGATCCAACAAGATCCACACAAGAATTAATTTCAGGAATATTAAAGGAAGGACTGGATGGTGGTTTTCTGGGACCCAAAGAATTTGATTATCCCTCCAAAATATTCCCAAGGATCCCGGTAATCTATTTCTTGCCCAAAATTCACAAGAGGCTAAGTGACCCACCCTGAAGACCAATAGTTTCAGGGAGTGACTCCCTGTTGGAGCCAATTTCAAAATACGGTGACTTTTTCCTGAAGCCATTTTGGTGGAGGTGCCATCATATTTGAGACCCCACCAATTTTATCAACGAGGTTGAAGGCCAAGAGTTTCATGAATTTTCACAATGGGTGGTTTCTTTTGATGTAACCTCGTTGTATACACAGATTCCTCAAGACGAAGCGCTCCAAGTGATAGAGGCGTACTTGGACGATAGACCATGTCACATAGGGTACCAACAACATTCATTTTACAACTCGCCGAGGTTGCCTTAAAAAAAGAAGTATTTTACATTTGAAGATTCATTTTTCATCCAGGTGAAGGGGACCGCCAAGGATTGTCCCTTTGCTCCAGAAATGGCGGTCCTCTTCATGTCCAAATACGAAGACAGATTCATCTTCAATAACAACCCGTTGAGAGAAAAGATTGCGCAATGGTTGCTCTATATAGACGACATCTGGTGCTTATGGAGTGGGTCGAAAGAAGAGTTGGAAACCTTTTATGGTTGGCTTAACACTGGCCATGAGGACATAAAATTCAGTCTGAACATTAGCAAGACAAGTCTGACGTTCCTTGATGTGGAGGTGTCTCCCAATGACAAAAGGTTGACGACTACATTACACAGGAAGTCCACTGACAAAAATACAATTTTACATCATAGAAGTGCTCACCCAAGGAGCTTGAAAGAGAATTTACTGTATGGTTAATTATTACGCATACGTCACAATTGCTCAAGAAAATCTGATTATGAACAGCATATTGCTGTTTTTAAAGATCAGATGATTCTTCAAAGATACTCTAAGAAGCTATTGAAGCACGCAATAAAGAGAGCGTGTTACACGCCCCGTGAAGAGGTGCTACAAAAGAAAGTAAAATCAACACTGGACAGATTGGTTTGCGTGATGACTTTTGGTCCAGATACCAATAAGTTTAGGCAAATCATATTAAAATTTTGGCATTTGTTCGAAAATCTGGATTGCCCGTTACCGAAACCACTCTTTGCGATGAATAAAAACAAGAATATTGGACAGCAAATCGTAAGAGCTGATATTTTTCCAGCTCAATCCAAAAGCAACTTGCGGTCACAGAGAGAATTAAAACCAGTGGAGGGTCATCATAAATGTGGCACTTGTGTCACGTGCTATTTTACAATAGAGGGGAGTGAGTTCATTCATAATGACATCAAACGGCGGCACTCTGAATTTACCAATTGCAAATCCAAAAACGTTGTCTGAGGTTCTTTGTCCTTGTTCCAAGGTATGTATCGGCAAGACAAATCAACAGATTAATCCGCGCATCATGCAACACCGTTCTAGAATTAAGAAGGTAGTTGCTGCCCCTATGGTGCAACACTTCATCGATAATTCCCACAGCAAAAGGAATTTCAAGTGGACAGTGCTGACAATCCTTGTTATAGTTAAACGACGGATTGATATAGACACTGCTTTGTTACAGAAAGAAGCTTACCTCATTCTAAAATTTAATAGAGTAGTGACTGGGCTAAATGGGATGACAGAACTTTCAAGAACATAGTATCAAACTACATGCCCCACAATACACTGGTCCAGTTCTGAAAATAACTGGATTCTAACTTTAATGTGATTGGTCAAAATTCACTTCCCATGAACACTAGCGCCAAACACAACAAGAGTTTCCACTTGGAATGCCCGTTAGATAGTGAAGCGGAGGTCTACATCGGTGAGAGATGGACGATTGTGTTTTAAATTAAAAGAAGTAAGGGCTTTTCATGCCTCTTTCTATAGTATGGGTTCAAATATTGTTGGGAAGCTCCCGGTTTAAGTAAAGCGTCCCCATTTGTTACAGGGAGACAGAATTGCAGGATAACACGCCCGCGTGCGAGAGAATTGTTACGAATTTAAGGTACAATTTTTGTTAATTTTTATACTTGTCAAACACAACATCAGTATAATTATAAGTGCCACAATAGGAACAGGGATTATGTGTTGATGTGTTGTAGAAATTCATACCGACAGTAATCACGAGGCCCCCTACAGCGTTCTGAAATTGGATTTAAGTTTGAACACGGACTCCTTTGAGAATACAAGTAGAGTCGTAGCTCTGTCAGGTACAAAATGAATTTGAGCGTAAATTAAGGGTGGAGTGCAAGGGAGTCTATATCCCATTGATGCGTTGTTTGCATCATTAATTTATTTGTTTTTTAGAAATTGCTCACCTCCCTTAACATGAAGCCCTGAAGATATTCCTAGTACCAGCGGCCTGGGACTTGAAACGCGTTGGCACTTGGAATCACGGAGGAATTAGAATAATTATAGTGTATTTTGTGAGGGATTTGTGATGAATAATTTTTCCCCGCAGATATACCAAAAGGATTCCCTGTGTTAGGCACATGTTTAGTCTTAAAAAACAAGTTAGCAATAAGATTGTGATATTCATTTTTGCTCTATAATGCAAATTTTGAATGTTGTTTTGTGTATAACTATTGTACATAGTAATTTTGTGTATTCATGTTCATTGTTTATGGAGAATCGTCAAAAGTATTGTCATTATGTTATTTGAGAAAACGAGTGTCTCCCTATTTTTCATACATTTGCCTTTTTTGGATAAAGAAAACATTTAAAATCCCAAAAAAAGTAATGGTTTAATAAAAATTCCATTCAAACAGAAAAGGTTGAAGTCTGTTTGTTGCTCTAAAGTAAGAGGAGCACTAGACAAAACGGAGTCAGGTCCCCCCCTTAGTGTTTTCAATATATAAATGAGGCCAAGCAGTATGCTATCCTGAGGAAAAGATGGCACATTGAAACGGATTTTGATCTTGAATCAACTCAATCACTGTTTAATACCAATAGATTCAAGATGAGTGCGCTGCAGGACATCATACCACTTCTAGAGGTGAACAATTTTGAATTAAAAATAGACTTAATGGATGGGTACATCCTGAAGCATTTGTTATTTCACGTACGTACCATTTTACATTAGGTGTCCATTATCAATTCCTTCTAATTTCTATTGGAATGAAGTCTGATCGCTCAAACTTCCTCTGTGGGCCTCTCCGACAGAGGGAGAATGACAGCAGGAAAGTGTTCCAGTGCGGGCTTTCTTCCTTTCTCCCACAGGCTACAAAAGTGTCTTGCATGCTGATGTGACATGTACGCAGTTGTAATGGCAATGCAAGAGGTCAGGCATGCTGTCAGGCTGGAGTCCAAAACAAATGGAACTATTGGGTGTTTTGCAGAGCTCAGCAGCTACCCAACAGGAGGGCACACTAAACAACAGGAAAAGGCCATGGCTGGTGAGTTTGATGTTGGTCTTACAAAATTTGCATCTACCAGAGGACTTCATTGTGGACATGAGACCCCACTGCAGGGGTTGGTTTGTTTAGCCAGGGACGTTGGGACATAAGATTGAGAAACCTGATTGTTCAAGTCCCCTTCTTGGTAATCCTGGGTAAAACTGATTCATGTGATTTACAGAATTATTTTAATAATATTGCTGCTAAAAGGAGATGCAGCAATTTTGAGACACAGAGAAACGTCAAAAAACAATGTGATAACTTGTAAATCCACATAAGGAGTGTGAAGGGAGCACTGGCCACATTGTTGTACTGGATGTCACACTTTGTGAGAGTTATACAGTGGAAGGCTGTTGATTGTTGCACTCTGTGGTCCTACTGTCTGAGGAGGTTTTTGGTGCAGACTGCATTGTGATAGATGAGGTTGATGTTCTATTTGATGGCATGGTTTCTAAGTGATCCAGTGACGCAGAGTTTTATAAAGACAAGAAAATTGGTGGAATCTTCTACCAGAGTAACGCTCATATAATGTTGTTAGCCCTTTATTGGAGTCTATTATCCTTGGTTATGCTGTGCAATAGACAACACCACAATCACAAACTTACAAAGATTAAATTGTATATATTGACTAGTTGAACTCTCTCTTAGAATGTGACCAATCTGCTTTTTTATTCTACCAGTATTTATAGTTGTGGAACACAAATTGTCAATTAACAGGTCCAATGAGTTACAAACATTTGATAATTGTGGGACAGAAAATTCCTCTGCATGTTAGTGGGCGTGCACCCCTGCCCTCAGTGCCCCGACTGTACTGATGTCTGGATCCCTAATGCTGATTTTGGTTGTCATAGTCAAACCTGACCATGCGTGTGCTCCATGGTATAGGCCTGTCCCACGATTTACAGTCTTAGACCAGGTGGGGTGCCAAAACGCTACTTTTCTATTGGTGGAAGGCTACTGCACAAGTGCGTGATGGCAGCATGCCATGTAGCAATCAGTAGGATTGAGTAGGCCCTGTATGTGGACCTGTGAGTGGTACAGTATGTGAAGGATATAGTGCTGTGCAGTTTGTACATGTTAAATTCATGTGCTGTGTGTATGTGGGCCTGTGAGTTGTACAGTACATGAGAGATACAGTGCTGTGGAGTGTGTGTGTATATTAAATGCATGTACTGGATGCATGTTTGCCTGTGAATGGCACTGTAATTGGCAGACTTTGGGTTTCATTTTCGGAGACCCAGGCCTACATGGTGAAACATGAAGAAAGGAAGTAGATGAATCCCTCAAGACAGATTTGTGTATTGATGCATCCTGTAAACTTGGTGAAACACACACATTAGAAGGGAGAGCCAGGCTTCCCCCGTGCACTTGAAAGGGTGCTCTTTGATTCAGTCAGAGGTTGCAAGGAAGGGGTCTGGGCACATCTCAGGAAGGAGATAGGGATGACCAGAAAATTATTAAGAGTAGAGTTGGGGTCCTTGGCTAACCTTTTGATACACATCATTGTAGCTGACTTCCAGGTGTGAACTCTAGCCACTCCCATAGCCTGTGTTATGTGGTTATCAGATTTGGAGGTGCTCCTGCTATGACAGACTACTTTCAAGAGGAAGAGAGAGCAGAGGACTGGGCACTTCAAAAGGAAGCTGACCCCCAACATAGAAGACTCAGATTCTAATTAAATGACATTTGGTTTCTGGAACTAGACTATAAAATGTTTGAGGGCCCAAAAGTTGTCATCTTCCAAACAGCTAGACGGGCCTTGTGAGGAGGGTAAGCTCTGCAAGACATCTGCCTGTAAGCGGGACTGGGGGCCAAGGCCTACCAAAGGAGGGTGAGGAGGTATCACCTAGGGAATCCAAGACCACCTGCCCTGTAGCAATGTTGCTTGCCAAGATCAGTGTGCCCTGTCAGGAAGAGGAGAGCGTTGGAGATGGCAAAGTCCAATGGGAGCCCTACTGAGTGGACTCCTTGTGCGAGGTGAGAGGCGACAGCTGCTGCACTAATCGGGGCATTGCCCAAGTGCAGGACGAAGTCGGCGACCCTCATATGCAAGAGGAGGTCTGCAGTGAATTGAGCCGTGTACATCGCTGCACCAGTCGAGCCAGTGTATAATGAGGAGCCAGCAACCCCAATATGCAATGAGGGGTCGCCGAGATTAGATTGCCATGCACGTGTGGCCCATAGCCCTTGGGCTGAGGTGGACTGTGACCCCATACGCCAGGAAGGGCTGTCACTGAGGACTTTGCTGTACCGAATGGGCCAGAGCCCCTGTACAGTGAGGATGTGGTGATGCCAGAGGGGGTCACCTGGATCAGCAAGACATGCAACCAGGTCAGAATCATCACTGGAGAAGTGAGGCTGCCATTGGAGTCGCTACACATGGTCACCAAGACGAGGGGCTCACATCTGGCTCATTGCATCTGACAGAGTGGAAGCAGAAGAGAGCAGGGAGAGTGATCGCACCATTGAGACAGATCAGAAAGTGCCTTTCAAAACATAATGGAAGTAGGAGTAGGGAGTCCCATGCTTCAACCCTACGAGGATGTTCATCTTCATTTCAGTGTTATCCTCTGTAGGTGAAAATGATCAATGATATTCATGGTAATGTATTATGAGGACCTGTTTATGGAGGAAGTCATACAACTGAAGTTGTTTACAACTGAGAATGTTTTTTTTTTTTTTTTTTTTTTTTTTTTAAAACCTTTATTGCGGTAAATGCACAATACACAGCGTCTGCCTACAACCCCTCGGGGCCGGCCGCTATGACATTGTAGAACATAGAACAATAATGTCAGGATAAGAAAAGGTTTAATTTTATGATTTTGTCGAGTACAATGTAGTGAACTACGAGAGGAGTCGAAGCTAACATTGACCAGGAGAGACATAACCATTCACGAAGCTCCCAGAAAGGAGGCGTTATATAGGAAAGCATTTGCAAGGAAACAGGTAGCCACCATCCGGGAACTAAGAGCAAACACTATACCACAGAATGATAGAACACAATAAACTCCCAACTAACACTGAACCCCGACCCCGAAGAAACAAAGAAACATAAAAGAAAAGGAAACCGAAGAAGAAGAGCGAAAGAAAGAGAAAGAGGGCCATAGAGACAAAGAAAAGACATGGAACACATCCCATCCCCCCACCCTGCATACCAGCGGAAGGCCACGGCCCACCCCCCCCCCCAATAGGCATGCCTGTCGCCCCAAATGAACCCCAAGTAGGAAGAGAGTCCGGAGAGTGGGAAAGAACATCCCAGTCTCCGACTCCCAGAGAAGGCAGGAGGAGGAAATTTTACATACTCCCGGTCACCACAGCCCCATAAGCATCCCCCACCCTGAGTATCATCAGCACAACTGAAGTAGCAAGCAAAGCAGCAGGTGGGGAGACTCCATTCCAAATGTGCAAATAAATCCGATAATTAACAGTCCCGTCCTAGTACCCGCCCGCCAATACGTACAGCAAACTAAAGGGAATCGCCCAGCCCTGGCCCGATCCTAAGTGGCCCCACAGATCCACCCCCGCAATCAACAATAGCAAGTTACACACATGCGGCACAGCAAATACATGGACAAATATTCTAGTCCGGGTCATGCCAGGCGGTCAGGCAGGATCATCAAGGGAGACAACATCAGCCCTGGCCAGAACGCGGAGACCCCACCAAGCATGGCCACCGCTGGGAGTGTACCTCAGGCAGAACAAAGGAGCAAGATGGCCGCTCCCGGCTTAGAAGACGCAGAGGGAGAGGAAGCGAGAGTTCCCAATCATAAACCATCACCACAGCGATAGTAACCAACACAGTTTTCCCCACAGAACGGCACACACTCCGGCGATGTTGAGGAAGCCGTGGCAACACTTGCAGAGGCAGAGTCTCAGCTTGTAAAGCGGAAGGGAGCTTTGTATCCGCAACTTTGTCATTAAAAGAACACTCGACACTGTAGCCAGGGAGAGGACGTTCCACAGTATCCCCCTGTCGCCACATTGTATCCACCTCGAAGGGAATGAGAGGCATTGGGGGGTCAGACAACCGCAGTAGTTCCCTGGATGGCATAGCAGCATCGATCTTCCGCTCCAGTTCTCGAGTGTGTTGGCACCATGTCGCCCTCAAGTCTTCCAGGGCTAGAAGGATATCACCATAGGTCAGGTCAGCTCCTCGCTTCCGCATGTCGGCAGTATGTAAAGGCGCCACCAGGACACCCTCCAGCTCGACAGTAGGCAGGGAAGCTTGCGTCAGGGGTATGGAGGCTTCCGTCTTTCCGGCGAGGTAGACCGGCACCGCCACCATTTTGGCAGTTAGCCCACAGCGGAGGGGTGAGGGCGACTCCATAGGGCGGAGGAATAGTAGTTAAGGCAAGAAAAGTTACTGCTGCTATACGGGGCTCACTCGATGGGAGAGCCCTCGGCTGTATTGCAATGCGGGTGGTGGGCGCTCTAAAACGGATACCGCTCTGACCGCTGGTAGCAGGACAAAGGAAGGTTCGCCAGCCCGGGCCCAATCCTACAGGAATTCTCTCCGTCGCGAAGAAGGCTCCGCCAAGCCGCCCACTCCACCTCCGGTCACATTTCCCCAGGCGCCGGTCCAGCCCCAGGTCGTCTCACCGTACGTGATAAGCGGTGTCCGGTGACGGTGGTCGGGCCAGGGTGCGTGGGCAAGGTCCGAAGTCGGCAAACTCTATGAATCCTCGACCAAAAAAGCCGGCGGGGACATCGGAGGAACGCGGAAAGTATCAGCGCATTCGTGGTTACAGTTGCTCGCACCGTAGGCAGGATTAAAGATCAGGATGTCATATAAACAGCAGACGGGCTGCGGAGCCGGGAGCTCAGACGTCCTGTCCGTCCGCCATCTTGGCTCCTCCTTCACAACTGAGAATGTTGAAGATGACTGGGCTGGTCTTCCCGGTATGATTTGCAATAGATATGAGAAGTACAAGACTTATGATGCATGTGAGGAAAATAGGATTGTCGTGGTTTCTTGGAATTCCATGAACCAGACCGAGAGAGTTGGATATTTAACATTTCTATACAATTTCAACATCGTACATCTGCAAACGACCTGGACTGGAGGTGATATTGCTGGGAAATTATGAAGTGTACTTGTTTGCTGCAATACCTTCTCCAAGGGGTAGACTTTGGGTTGAGGGTCTAGTAGCTGGACTTTTGAAAACTTGTTATTGGACCAGTCTTCCCTCTAGATTTAGGTCTGGCTTTAGAGGTCTTTCCAGGAGTATTTTATTGTTATTTTATTAAAATCTGCACCTCCACCAGCAGTATGGGTTGGATGTGGTGCTAATTAATTGTTCTGTTACACCAAAAAAAAACATGAATGGCCAGTTTATAAGGTAACTTTCTGTTCTATGTGATATTTTAAAAGCGTGTATTTGACAGGGTGTTATTTAGTGCATAAATGAACTTGGGTGAGTAGAATTTTTGTTTAGAGAGATGGTCTTACCAGGAGCACTGGTTACATCAAATACAAGGACATTTAATGTACTAATGCCTGGTTATATCAGCAAAGTTTGTATCCTATGCCTTTCATGTTGTAATGGTCTAATTAGTGGTGACCTGCTGTGGTTTGATTACGAAATTGGCAAAGTACTTAGTTCCTGCCTACTGTGTATTCACCGGGTGAGGGGATGCTAGGAACATAGTGAAGGGGATCAGATGACTAAGAGTAGGTCCATCAAATTGTCATAACAAATTTAATCAAATATAAAAAGCCAGTAGCCCAAGCATGACAAGCTATGTTTTTTATTATTGTGAATAGAAAGAACACATTTTATTAGGGAAGTTGTGGCCAAGGTTCTTGATTTTGAAACCACAACTACACCAAAGGTGAGATACTCCATGAGGCATAGACAGGTCAGTTGAATTCGCTTCTTGGTGTTGCAATGGTAAGCAGCACCCAGGAATAAAAATTATTATTGGCTTGTCAGGAAGCCAATGCTGGAAATCATAAACTCTTATACCACTGGTAAAAATGTTGTACAGTCCGATTCCATTAAGGAAGATATCATGGGGTGGCTGCAGGCTTGGTGATTTTTCTCTTGGCCGTCCTTGAATCTTTGAAGGCTTACACTTTGTACCCGTCCACAAAAACATTGTGGCCCCCCTTGTGAATTCTCAATTATCCCAACATTGGATGTTTTATATATTTACATATAACATACCAGTAAACAGTGATAAATTGGCCATATGACTCAGTAGCAGTTTTTTAGTAGTACATCTACCTCATTTGAAACAACTTGAACTTCAGCCAGAGGTGGAAATGCTGAGCTCTTTAACTTCCCAGAGGCCACCATACCTCAGATTGCTATTGTACGTCATGTGAGGGAGTCCCTGAGAGAAGTTCTGCTATAACCTGTGATTGACCTTATATTGATTACTTCTCAATCTTTACTTCGTCTTCCCAGCCCTATTTTCAGATTTGATCAAACAGAGTTGTTTTGAGGGATTTCTGAAATTTGTACCTCAGTACTGTCCCAGGATGATGGTCAACTGTCACTAACTGTCACTAACTGCCACTACAGCTGAGGAGAAACAATACATTCATAGCATGTGTGGCTGTAGATACACATGCTCTGTATACTATTGCCATCTAGAGTTGGGCTCAGACGATTGCTGTTTGTTTTTCTTTGAAGAAGTCTTTCAAGTCATCAGGTCTTTGTGACTCCTCCTCTGGTAACTGATGCACATGGACACTGACTCACTGTTAGATTGTTTTTTCTATCATTGGTTTCGGACAATTTCCATTGGGGTCCTGGAGTCTGTTGCCTTCCATTTTATCTCAAGATGCCGCATTTTCTTTGTTATGGCAACTATTCCTGTCCTCGAGCCCATCGTCATTGAGCAACCGGACCACTGGGCCCTTGAGGCCATTTGGCCACTGTGTCCTCCAGATCACCTTTGGAGAATGCAAACACACTTGGTGATGGAATGGATGCCCGTAAGTGCCGCTCTAAATTCCCCTGGGGTGATCTAAAAGCTGTCTGCAACCTCTGACTCTCACCGGAGCACAATTAGAGCTATGTGACTCTTGCTCCACATTTAGCAGCAGGAAAACCCTGCATTAGCGATTGACATTCTATTGTGGGCCCACCATCTGTCTCAAGTCCTCTTCAGAATGTCAGACATCTTTGGTGAGGCCGATCAGCTCTGTGCTAAAGAAGAGGAAACCGGTGAGTCACCTGAGCTTCCAGCACGCCTACCCCGTCCCGAGATCATCAACTCCGACGTCTCTGACCTAGAGGAGGAGGAACTTCTAGAAGAATCACCTGAGGATACTCCATCCACCTCGGTTGATCCCTTTCCTTGTTTGAAAACCACACCCCACATATTATAGACACCCAAGTCTCTTTCAGAGCCCAGAAACAGCCGCCCATCGGAACTGAGCACCGCCCCTCCAGGGGCCCGAGCATCTTGCCCTGTGCCTAAGCTGCCCCCACCTTTAGTTGCGCCACAGCCCTCCATCGCTGGTTGACCAAGGCTTCATATCTGAGAAAAGCACTTTGTAGGCCCCTCGACTCTCAGCAAGCCTAGATTCCAATATACACCAAACTCTCAACGCCAGCTCTTCAGTCAAGCTTGAAAGTGACATTTGTGCCGAAGTATCCGCCATTGAAGCTGAAACCACTGTCTGCTCCAAAGCCGTCCACTCCTGAGTCAGAGGAAAGGCCAGTTCTCGAGAGCCTGCAGCAGGAGCTGAACAAGAGACAAAGGCGGAATATGATCCTGCCACGCAGAGGCAGGATCTCCGCCTCGGAAAAGGCTACCTTCCAAAAGGTCCAAGGACAAAGACTCGGTTCCTCCTACTTCTTCTCTGCATCCTCCATCAGCACCTCCCCCTTCACCTGCTCCACCACCACTTCCTCCCTCACCTCCTCCATCTTCCCCTCAAGGGTCACTTGAGTCATACCATGATCTGGTAGCCCTAGCCCCGTTCTCCCCAGCTGAGGACATTGCTCCAGTATACCCTGATTACCACTGGCTTTCCTTGGAAGGATTACCATGTGATTACTCTGTGGCACCCAGATCTCAAACAAGTCCATGTCTGAGCCTCCCCACCAGATGACACCATGGTGTATCACAGCATCACTGAATCGCAGTCGCCTTTCATAAGGTTGAGATGTACCTCACCCCCGAAGATGATAACTTCTTGGTAGAGACGCTATCCATAACAGAGAGCTCTATCCAATACCCCCCTATGTTCAAGGGGGTGATGAAATCTGTAAGGACCTGGTCAAATTCTGGGTGGTAACACAGTGGATAGAGAAGAAATATAAACCAGGGCCCTCTGACCCACTCTACATCTGGGACCATATCCCACCGGATTCTCTGGTGTCACTACTACCAGGAAACGGGCAGCAGCCCAGGCCAAGAGCGACGCTCCGCCTTCCGACAAGAACAGCAAGCGAATTGATGCTGCAGGGAAGATAGTAGCAGTGGATGCGGCCACCCACTGGCAGATCGCCAATTCGGTAAACCTTCTCTCTTGGTATGCAGAACTCACTGGGAGGGGGTGCAGGGGCTCCACCAGAACCTTCCTGACTAAGACCGAAAAATAGGGGAAGAACTAGTTGAGGATGGGAAAGCCACATCCAATTCAACTATCAGGTGCTCATTGGATTCGGCGTATACAGCAGCCAGGGGGATGAATATCTTGGTGATTATCAGGCACTTCTCCTGACTTCTGGCATTTGACAAGGAGCACCTGTTCGGCCTGCAGTTTGATACAATGCTTGAAAAAATCAAAAAGGACACCAAAACTGCCAAGGCGTTGGGTGCCCTCCAGATTCCTTTCACCAGGGACTCCTTTCCGAAGTAGCAAGTAAGAGGTGGGTCCAACGCCATTTTCCCAGAACCAAACCCCCAGTCCTATCACTGGGAACACTAGAGTAATTGCCAACAGAGTGACAGAGGTTTCGCATGAGGCAACTTTCGGGGGAATAGCTCCAAAGGCAGACACTACTGACAATGGAGTCTCTACCTCCAAGAACTGGCTTGCCTTGCATTCCCAACTCCCCATGTCAGGAGAATGATTTTCTGGATTTCTTTTACATCGGAAGGAAATAACCACAGACCGATTGGGTTGATCTATCATCGATCATGGTTACTGCCTGGAGCTCGTATCAACCCATCAAACATCTCGCCTCACCCCAGAACACCTCACGTTCGTACCAAGAGGAGGTTCCGGCACTCTTACTGAAAGAACCCATTAAGCCCGTCAACACCAGGGCAAAGGTTTATACTCCCTATACTACTTCATTCCCAAAAAGGATGACACTCTCAGACCAATACTTGACCTCTGGTCTCCCAACACATATATTAAGTCAGAATATTTCCACATATTCACCCTACAGGATATCAGCCCGCTGCTGCAGCAAGGCTAGACCTGAACAACGTCTACTTTTTTTCTCCCAATTCATCCAGCTCATTAGCGCTACCTCTACTTCTTGGTAAGCGGTCAACTCTACCAGTTCAAGGTACTATCCTTCGGTATTACCACAGACCGAAGGGTCTTCACCAATGTGTTTAGGGATGGTAGTCACTCATCTCAATAAGGGAGGAATTCACTTCTTCTCCTACCTAGACGACTAGCTAAGAGTGCAAGCAGACAGAATGCCTAACTTACACCCAGGCCACAATTTCCCTCCTTGAAGAGCCTAGGGTTCACAGTGATTGCCACCAAATCATACTTGGAGCCTCTCCAGGTCCAACCCTTCCTATAGACAGTCTTAAACACAGTAGTGGGCAAAGCTTTCCTCAGCGCCCAAAAGGGACAGGCATTCCCTCAGCTTCTGCCTCTTTTTCATCCACTCCGTCCACCTCCTATTTGTACAGTAAAGCCCCTTTTGGAAATGTTGGCCGCATGCATTGCCATAGTGCCTTATGCCAGACTCTGTGCTCCCAATTCTGGAGTGCTGCTCAAAGCAGTGGTCACAAGTGGAAGATCTAGTGTTGATACAGGCCAGCACCCATTGCTCTCTGCAGTGGTGGAACAACTACAACAACAATCTGTTGCGGGGCAGGCCCTTCATAGACCCGGTTTTGTAGGTCACCATCACCAAAAACGCCTCTGTAGCTGACTGGGAGCACACTTTAAAGACATGATAGCCCAGAGTGGCCACCTCATCAGTGGAAGCTCCACACCAACCACTTGGGACTGTTAGCCATTTATCCAACTCTCAATGCCTTTCTTCAACAGATTGTAGGCAAGGTAGTCCTTGCTCGTGCAGATAACATGATTGCAATGTTCTACCCACAAAAGCAAGGAGGCACACGCTCCCCTCAGTTGTTGGCCCTAGCGCAGCAAAATCTGTCCATGAGCAATCCATCACCAGGTTCATCTCCTGCAGAGTATCTTCCCAGAGTGGACAAAGCCTTTACAGACATGCTCAGCAGGACGCAGCAGCAAGTCCACGAATGTGAACTCCACCCACAAGTCCTACTCTCCTAATAGGCTACCTGCTTTTTTAAAAGCTTCGGTTTCTGTGTTGGTTGAGTGTCCTGACCCCTGATTGGAGGAATATGTGAGTATACGCTGAAATACGCAGATTAAAGCCATCAATCACCATGCTAGCTCTGATATTTCAAGACTAGATTGGTCAATCACTCCAGCCCTGTAAACTCTGTCTTTGTCATGTAGCTTCATATCCTTACAGCACCGAAGTGGTAATTGACTCGTGGCCGTCCTCTTTGAATTGGAAGACTTAATCCCTTAATAGGGCCTTGTTTTGAATCCGTGGATCGGCCCGTTCATCTAATCTCAAGGACGCAATTCGTATAGAGAACGCCAGAACAGGTGACTCATGGTTGTTGTAGTTTCTGGGTACTTGTGTGCACTTACAGTAGGTATGCAGGGAGTAACGAATTGTCCTTTTATGATTTGTAGAGTGCTGCCTCGGAAGATTCTGTGTGACTCTATTTAGAGTAAATTGAAGCAAATGGATGAGGCTTTTAATTCATTTTCTAACTATTTCTGGTAGGGTTCCGCACTTCAGAGCTGAACACTGACTCAGCTGCACGAGGAGGACCTGTGGCTTTCAAAGAGACTGTTAAATTTCGATGGGTACTTTTGTTCATAGCAACTAGTGAGTTATCTGACTCTTGGTTTTTTACATTCTGTTTTTCTCGTGTTCTACGTTTTCCTTTCCTTCTCTTTGTTCTTTGGAATTAACAATGACCTTATCTTGGCTCATTGTTGGTTGCCAAATATCTCTTGATAAAAACATATATTCCAATTCAGATTGCATTGTTAATATGATGCCAGCATTAAATAGCAAAGCTGTCAGATGAAATCCTGGAACGACAACGAGATAATTAATTTGTGTGTTTATTGTTGGGTTTTAGTTGGAATGCAGTCCGGTTTGGTTCGGAAATAGCCTGATGGTTAAACATTTGTCTGGGTGTTTGATCAAATAAGAAGATAAAATGTTTGTTTTTGGGAATTATTACATCGGTTTTTGAACTACACAAGTGTATAATACTTTTTGATAATTAAGGATGAGTTCACAATTATTGTATGTATCAAATGACTGGATTTATGACAGATAAGGTGGGGGCAGTTGCTTTGGAAATCATGGTCGTAATCCTGTAATGTGAATCTATTAATACAACAACAACAAAAAGAAATTGAGGTGGGTATTGTAGTTACCCGAAATTGATTAAATAGAATAATAATATTGTTTGAGAAAATACTTGCACAGTTTAAGCTAGTTTTGAGAATAATTGGCAATTACATGTGCTTTCTTAAAGTACCCTATTAATTGTATAACCCTCATCAAATCCTGAGGATGGTCTTGTGAAATGACGATTGAGACCGAAACTGCAACAGTCTTAAAGCTTTGTAGGACATTACACACTGTACATTAAGTGAAGTGGGTCCTTACATCATAACACAAGGAGGGGGTGTTTCCCTCGTGCTGGAACTTGGATGCCCTCAAGCTGGCTTCCCTTGTTTGCTTTTAAAGTGTATCATTTGTACTGTATTTATGTTTTTTATTTTTTTTATTTTCTTTTTAAAAGGAATGTCTCATGGGGTTAATGTGACTTTGTTTGTGGGGTACAAATAGGGTTATCCAGAAGTTGAGGCAAACGGGATGTTTGCCTCAGCTTCCTGTTTTTTAAAGAACAAAGGTCCTTGGCTTAATGATAGATAATAAAGACATTTCGACATAGACTTTAATGAGACCTATGGAAAGACTTCCAATGTCTAGCCGGACAAAGGAACATTTATTTCTTACAATTCAAAAGGAATAACAAGGAATGAAAGACCAGGAAGAAAATAAATTAAGGGCACAATCCTGTACCGAGCTTTAACAAAAGAAAAATGAAAAAGAGAACAGAAATGACAGGCAAAAACATGGGGAGCAAGTAGTGGCTTACAATACAGTGAAAACTTAAGTAAGCTCTAACCAACAGTGGCCACAATAACACTTTCACAATGGATAAATTGCGGTACTGTTTGGAAAGTCGACGTTTCGATCCCTAGCTCCAATGCAATGGGATCATCCTCAGGACTACAGAATAAACTATTGCCTGAATATATGACGCCTGTGGGATTTAAAACAGGAAAAGAGGAGAAAAGAAAACATAATAATGCCCACCATTAATTGCACGGTAGTTTGTCAGCAACATTAAAAGTTGTAAGGAACAGATGTATTGTCTGTGAATAAGAATAAGGAAAAGGACACAGGGAAAGTAGCACATGCAATGGCAATTAAGTGCATATAATGCATCGGTGAGCAAACAAGGTGAAGAGCCTTATGCGCGTGAGTAACAGAAAATCACAATTATAGCAGCGGGCTGGGCGAAGGTGCCTGAGTGAATAAAGAGCAGTGACAAACGACGCAATGGAGTAAGACAAAATCATGCTGAGGCGTTTTTCGGAGGCGTTTTTCAGCGAGGCAACTGTCCTTGCATCAAAGCTCAAAGACAGGGGATACCCCAAAAAAATTGTAAAAAATGCGTCCAAAGGAGCTTGGTACTGTCCCAGAGAAGTTCTGCTGACCCCGAAACCAAAAAAAGAATTGCAAAGAATTGCATGCGTCACAACCTTCTCCCCTGTGTCTAACAAACTGAGGAAAATTATTTTACACCACTGGCCCATTTTGAATGCAGGAAGTCTCAACATTGATAAACCCTTATTCGCATTCAAAAAGAGCAAAAACTCATTTGATCAGAGCTGCATTACCTGTCTCTTCTAACGCCTCTACTCTCGAGGCTGTCTGGGGGCTACCCCCCATTATTGGGCATTCGAAATGTGGTGTCTGTAATGTTTGTTTGTTCACTATCGAGGGCAAGAGTTTTACTTTCAACAACATCACAGTGCACTGTCAATCATTCTCAAATTGCAACACATCCAATGTGATTTATCTCATCCACTGTCCATGTCAGAAAGTTTACATTGGACAAACAACACAAAGAGTCAAGACAAGGATCTGCACACACAGAAGTCGCATCCGATGTAGGACACTAAATGCGCCCCTTGTTGACCATTTCTCAGATGCCAACCACAACGAGGATGACATACGTTGGACCGTTCTCAAAGTCTTGAAATTGCCCCCAAGGGGCGGCAACATGGCCCAATTGCTCAACCGAGAGGAACTAAAATCAATCATCCTCTTTGATTCCATTCGCAATGGACTCAATAGAACAGAGGACTGGACAACTTTGCTCTGAGCACTAAACATTGTTGATATAAATTGTACATAATGCCAATCCGGTTCCTATTCACCATTAGCAGCGAATAATCAATGTTGATCGTTTCTATGATAAATAATGCTTGTGTATTGTAATTTTAGACAAGTTAAGACCGTGAGAAGTGTTTCCTTTGGTATGCCCTTCATAAGAGCAATAATCCTTCCCTCAAGATGTCGGACAACAGGTTCTCCCAGTCTCCAATTGTTCTGTTACTGACCACCTTGTATGTAATGATAATGCATTTTATTGTCTGAACTTCATTTATATCATAGATGTTTATATACCACATATGTCCTTTCACACTTAAGAATTATTTAGATAACACACTTGCACTAGCGATGTCTTTCCTCCTAATTAGCACTCCGCGCCAACCACCCTCACTCTCTCCCCCCCACCCCTCCAAGTTGTCGACACAATCCGCAATCCCTTTCCAAAATGGCCCCCATCGGTGCCGTTTCAGATTCTCACCGCCCAGTCCCTCGTTCATTTCCACGCACGCTTGGCGTCTGCAGTTCCTACAAATACGTCATGGCAGGTCCAACAACCCGTTCCAGCTATCACGCTCGCACGAACGGAAGACCGGACGACTACTCACCCCGGTCCCTAGAGACTCCTTTGAGGTAAGCACTACACATAGCACCCGAGATATCAGGCATAATTTCCTGACCTCGGTATTTCTATATTAACGCCCCATTCTGTTTTTACAGCTCTATATATTCCAACAGCCATCGTTTGCTGTTACACAATCCTTGTTACGTCTGCAGACGCCCCCCTTTAGTGGACATCAGGAACTGTTCCTTATCTCCCATACAACGGTCCATATTCCGCATTCAAGGTACTCTACCTCCCGCTTTCCGACTCCCTGGGCACTTGACGTGAACAATTTAACGGCTCACAAATTCTCTCACTCCGTTTTTTCCAGATATTTGAACGGCTTTCTAATGGCCATCTACCCGGATTCTGGCACACTATGAGCCAAATCACAAGGTTAGCCTTCATTAGCTCCTTATCACTTTCACGACGATGCTTCGCAACATAGTTGTTCACAACCCATAATCACCACAACTAGATTGTTTTATCTCACAATCGCATCGCCTCCGTTGTCAATATACGTGACCGTTTCCCTCACAGCTGTCGCAACTCTTGCCGACCACGGTTCAATTAACACGCTACGACCACAAATTGACAACGTATAGTGATTATTGATTAGTCCACTTCCGAAAAACGCCTCAGCATGATTTTGTCTTACTCCATTGCGTCGTTTGTCACTGCTCTTTATTCACTCAGGCACCTTCGCCCAGCCCGCTGCTATAATTGTGATTTTCTGTTACTCACGCGCATAAG
This sequence comes from Triturus cristatus, assembly GCF_964204655.1. Lineage (NCBI taxonomy): Eukaryota > Metazoa > Chordata > Amphibia > Caudata > Salamandridae > Triturus > Triturus cristatus. The sequence goes on along the minus strand of NC_140583.1, from coordinate 619,449,908 downwards.
GCTCTTCACCTTGTTTGCTCACCGATGCACTTAATTGCCATTGCATGTGCTACTTTCCCTGTGTCCTTTTCCTTATTCTTATTCACAGACAATACATCTGTTCCTTACAACTTTTAATGTTGCTGACAAACTACCGTGCAATTAATGGTGGGCATTATTATGTTTTCTTTTCTCCTCTTTTCCTGTTTTAAATCCCACAGGCGTCATATATTCAGGCAATAGTTTATTCTGTAGTGCTGAGGATGATCCCATTGCATTGGAGCTAGGGATAGAAATGTCGACTTTCCAAACAGTACCGCAATTTATCCATTGTGAAAATGTTATTGTGGCCACTGTTGGTTAGAGCTTACTTAAGTTTTCACTGTATTGTAAGCCACTACTTGCTCCCCATGTTTTTGCCTGTCATTTCTGTTCTCTTTTTCATTTTTCTTTTGTTAAAGCTCGGTACAGGATTGTGCCCTTGATTTATTTTCTTCCTGGTCTTTCATTCCTTTTGAATTGTAAGAAATAAATGTTCCTTTGTCCGGCTGGACATTGGAAGTCTTTCCATAGGTCTCATTGAAGTCTATGTCGAAATGTCTTTATTATCTATCATTAAGCCAAGGACCTTTGTTCTTTAAAAATAAGTAATCACCCGAGGTCCAAATCTACCTGTTCGGGTCCCCTTGTTATTTACACTGTGCCTCAGCTTCCTGATCACCCTCATGCTGGTGGGCCAGACAGCCATGGTTCCCAACCCTGCTAGTCTATTGCCCCCCAGAAGAAACTTCCCAGTAGGCCGGACCTACTAACACAAAACCACAGCTAAATCAGACACCACAACCTTTTGATTTGGCTCCTAAATTCCTAGAATTTGGTTACCTGGGTCTACCTCAAGAAGATAGACATACTCCGAGAAGCCCGAAGGCCCGCTTCAAGCACCTACTGTGCTGCTAAGTGGAAGTGTTTTGTTCACTATTGTCCTCCAAACCACATAAACTCTATAATGCCTTCAGGATAAGACATTATTTGTTACCTGGTAAATTTACAAAAGTCTGGGTTATTCTACACATCGATTAGGCTCCACCTAGCTGTGATTGCTACATATATACAGAACAGAGAACACTCACCCATCTTAAAAATCTCTGCACTTGAAGGGTGTTTTTTGGAAAACCTTATGCATGTCATTCCTCCAAGGGTTCCTCCAGCCCCAGTCTGGAATCTAAATGTTGTCCTTAGCAGACTTATGGGCCCCCCTTTCGAGCCACACATTGATTTTTACAAATGCATGAAGGTATCGCTAATTTGGCATGCTTGGTGCTTACTTTAAATGTGGAAATTGCGCTTTGTCCCTATGTTTGGTGCAGAGATATTTGAATCCCGCTCTTGAGTAAATCTATTCGGGCTGATGGAATATTATGAGCTGTGGCAATATTCTGGGTTTTAGACGATTTGAGCCACTCTGTGTGCCCCATTGCCACCAATGAATAAACAGCACTGGTCGGTGATTTCATTGAGGGCCCCCACTACCACCAGCGATTTGGTAGCATCACCACCCACACCGTGACAGATCCTCTGATAAATATACAATGAAGCACTTATCAAATTTAAATGTGTGTAGTTTTGAAACTTTAACTGAGGGTACTGCAGATAAGGTATTTACCAAGGGCATGCTTTCTAGTTGACCATGCTCTCCCTTGATTAAAAAGGAGGACTCCGGACTAATAATACTAATAGAGTATTTGGGTTTGTTTGCCATGACTCCTGTTAGAAATGCATAACAGCTATGCCAATCCGGCAGCACGTGAGCAGGGTTACATTTCACCAGACTGAGTAGAGTGGACCATCTGCCCCATGTATGATAGAGACCCATCATGCACCATCCTGCCCCTCCCCCAATTTATCCTGTTGTACTAGTGTGCGACTAAAGAGGATATCGCCCCCTCCGAGACGGGTAGCTGGTACCATATAAATTAAGGTATAGACCTATTTTTTCTAATTAATTATTTTAAAATGCATGTGTGCTGCTTCGCTGCATGTGCGTTTGTCCACTTATCACTTGTGCTTTTCTGTGGCGTGCTGTAAAGTGACATTTGTGTTCTCACACTTAGACCATATTGACTCTGCATGCTAGCGCTAGAATCACTAAATCAGTATTTTAATATCTTTCTTTACATAATTTTTACCTTTGTAGGTGTCATATACTTAAGTCCAGCTAGGATTCACCTGGGTTCTTGGTTTCACCAAATTTGGCTTTCGGCGAATAGGCCAGTCCACTAGAGATCCTTGTCCCTGAAGAATGATGTATTGGCTAACTCTAGGGGCAGAAACATGTTGGTTTAGGGAGATGGATTGAGACATTGTCTCCACAGGTGATCTCATTGATTTTAGATATACCTCAGGTCCCCAACATTAAAGGTGATACACCTGGTTTTAACTTATCTGGATCCTGCCATCTGTCCAGTTGAACTTTATTTAACAACTCCCTCCTTCCTTCAAGTCCATAAGGAGGTCAAGTCCGTCCTGGTGGTACTGGCCTACCAGGGTGGGGAGAGGTTGCCTATTATTATTGTTCTTATAAAGCGTACAGCTACCCACAAAGGGCTTCCCTGCGCTATAGAAAGAGAGACCAAAACACCAACCTTATACAGACAGATCTAGAGGGGTTTGCAGGCGCTAGTCCAAAAGAGGCCAGAAAGCCCACTTAGTACAACCAAGTCTTCAAACCTTTGCAGAAAGACAAAAGGTAAGTACAGTTTCGTAGCGACTCCGAAAGAGAGTTCCAGAGATTGGACCTAGTACTGCAAAAGAATGCCCTCCCATCAGGGCCAATTGGAACCTAAGTACAGTGCATAAAGCCGGTTTCGCTGATCTGAGTGCTTGCAGGGGAATAGGGTTTCACTAGTTAAGTATGAGACAAACTGTGTGTGAGGCTTCATCTTCTAAAAGATTAGTCGTCCCACATGATCTGACCGAATTCCTGTGACGTCCAAATTTGGCTCCCACTTGACTTACCAAATAGGAGAAAAGGTCCACTTCTTGCATGAGCTACCATACCTTTTTGTGTTGGAGTGTTTAGTCCAGGGAGAACTTACAGTGGCTTTTCCTCCCCCTCTCCATTTGTGTTTAAAGTTAACCTGTAACCTGCCTGTGTCATATGCCGGCTCTGCAGTATAACCTGAAGTTCCATTGCTCACAAACATCAAGGATATCAGTTGGATTGTATCTAGGATCCAGAGGAGAGTTCAAAAGATCTGCAGTGGTGGCTTCTGGATTCCAATTGGGTCCGTGGAAGGCCCCTCTCCCTACCCCACCAAGAACTAAACCATCACTACTGGGTTGAGGCAGCCATCTGGGAGAGGTGGACATAAGATAACTGTAATCTCCAGCAGAAACTCAACTCCACATCGAATTGTTGGAGTTGAGAGTGATTCAATTCACTTGGTATTGAAAGCATTTCCGCCTATCATCAATGGACAGGTGGTGCAGGTGCTCACAGCCAACACCACCGCTACTGCCACAAGCAGTGTGGAGTCCTGGACCCTATGCCAGGAGGCATTATGACTCTGGAAGCGGTTGGACCACCAAAAGATTTCCCTAGTGGAGAACCACGTGATGGGGTCTTTAAAGCCATGGTGGACAAACTCAGGCGGCTAGCAGATCACAAATAGCAGTGGCACCCAGAAGTGGCACAGGCAGTCTTCCAGCAACAGGAAGACCCCTCGTTTGATCTTTTCACCACCACCAAGAATGGTATTGTCAACACTTCTGCACACTAGAGTTTCCAAAGCAGCTTTTGCCTGGAGACGCACTCCATCTAGGGTAGAGTTCAGGACTCCTGTATGTCTTCTTCCACTGCCTCTTCTGCCTAGAGTTCTGAAGATGATAAGGAACAACCTGGCCCAATTTATTCTAGCAGCATTGGATTGGGCCAGGAGAGAGTGGTACCCAGAACTCCTGGACATGAGCATCTGGTCTCCGATCAATCTGCTGCTTTGGGAGGATCTTGTGTTGTAGCAGCATGGCAGGGTCCGGCACCCAGGTCTACACTCTTTGCATCTCCATGCTTGGAAATAGAGCGGGACAGTTGGCCTCCTTAAAATTCCACCCTGAGATTGTTGATGTCATCCTGGAAGCCACACATCCCTCCATTAAATCTGTGTACACCAGCCATTGGGACACATTTGTAGATTAGTGTGGCACTTAACCCTTTACATGCAAAGGTGTATGACGTTTTGCCCGAGGATTTGTCCAATGCCCAGAAACGGCTTGCTTTGGACTTTAAGGACTACTTATCACCTTTTTCAACCTTCTTGCAGTTGACAGATCAGCCTTTGTTTGTTAAATCACCAGTTGTGATGAGGTGTTGGAAAGGTTCGCAAAACTTGTTCCCACCAAAATCCTTTGTGATGCACCAGTGGGTCTTGAACTTAGTACTCACATTCTTGATGTTGACCCCTTTTGACTCGTTGCACAGTTGTCCCTTGAAACTTCTGACCCTAAAGACAAACTTTCTCATTGCCATAACAGTGGCTAGGCATGTGAGTGAAATTCAAGCTCTCTGTGTAAATCCGCCTTACACCACCTTCTTCCTGGATAAGTTGGTTTTGAGGACCGGGGCTTCCTTTCTACCTAAAGTGGTCACTCCTTTTCACATCTCTCCTGCCATTCTTTGGTCCTCTTCATCTCTCTAAAGAAGAAGACAGACTCCATCAATTGGATCCTAAAAGACCACTGAGCTTCTATATTGATCGTTCCAAGGAACACCAATTAGACAATCCGCTCTTTGTAGGTTTTTCCAGAGCAAAGAAGTGTTGGCTGTGCGAAAATGGACCATCTCCAGATGGATTGCTCTCTACATAGAGCTCTGCTACGCACTGGCTAAGAAGCAACCTCCAGCAGGCATATGATCTCATCCCACCAGGGCCAAAGCCTCTATCACTGCGCAAGCACACAGAGTGTTTGTTCTGCACATTTATCAGGCTGCTACGTAAGCTTCAGTACAAACTGCCTTGACAGATCTGTTGAGAAAGGCATTTCGCCCGCTTTGTCCTACAGGTCTTTTTGTTCTGAGTGTGTTCTTAAGCCCACCACCTTGGGAGATACTGCTATAGTATCTTTTAACAAAGTGGGGAATCTGCTGCTAGAAGTATCCATCATAAGAACCGGTTACTTACCTTTGGTAATGATCTTTGCTGGTTGCATCTCGCGCTGGAAGATTGTAATCTCCCCTCTTATTTCCTGCCTTCACATCTACCAGAGTACTTCATACTTGCAGTCTTCCTGCCTACATCTACCAACTATGCTTGCCTACCTTTCATCTACAACTTGCCACAGCTGCTTCAAGAATAAGCCACCTGTCTGAAGGATTGCTTCCTCCTGATTTCTAGGTTTATCTTCTTGAGGACCAGATAAATCCAGTCCTAGTTTCTTCTCTCACTCTAAAACTCGATATATACCATCAAGAATTTTACGGTGGCATACAAAGTTGAAGACCCAGATCATCTCTGCAAGACCAGCTATTGACATTAAGTTCTACATCTGAGAAAAAACAAGCAATTATAGCTAGATTAAAATGTGGGTGTAGGGATATGATGTTTCACTACATCTTGGAATTTATTAGCCTAGAAGCCCCATAAATCCTTGAGGATGAATATCCCATTTATGGGAAAGAATACCCCATATATTTGTGGGGCTTATAATTCAGCACTACCTCTTGATATCGTAGTGCACTCTTGTTTCGATGATGATTTCATTATGCAGATTTATAGGCATCGCTATATGTATGACTGTTGCATCTGAAATTATTGGTTACAATCTTGCATTGAGGTCGTCTGTCCACTGCAATCACGACATGTTTAAGATGGCTATGGTGGCTTTCTTAGGAACATTTTGAGATTGGTATAGAATAAGCAAGAGGCTATATCGACTGAGCTATGGTGTCAAAGAGACCCTCTCAACATATTAAATGTCTGGGTCTTCACATCGGTGAATTCTTCTTGGCATAGTGTTTATAAAAATACTTTCTAATCTAGATTCTACACAGAACTGTAATACTTCGATTGGCTATATAAATTGTTTGCGATGGCAGCATTTCTGTCTCGAATCTTATATGGGCATTTTTACCAGGATGACTGGTTGGTTATGGATGGGAAATTAGGTCCTGCAATGCCATAGCAGCACAAACAGGATTATTTAGCTTTTTCATCTTCTTAGTCAACCTTCAGAAAATGTCTGTGACCACCACGAGAAACAGGAATTTAGTAGACATTACTAGGGCATTATTTAAGGAGTTCTAAATTATAGCATTAAGCATTCACCTGTTACCACATGCATGTTTGCATGTTAAGGCTCTTTGAGAGGCTCGTCATTTCAATGAACAAAGGCTGTTGATAGGGTCGGGTTCCGCTACCGAAATTTTAGTGAAGAACCCTAGGTCGATGTCTCTTTCTACCTACTGTGAAGAGTAAAGGGGAGAAAAAACTCAATTTAAGCAGTTCAACTCTCAGTAGTAACTATGACTTAAAAGATCACTGACTCCGTCAGTTTAGGAGATTTATTACAAGGCCAAAAACAACTGAATATACAAGCATCTCAAGACGAGGTTGTAAAAATACATAGGAACTAACACAAAACCAAATCTACGGATGAGTCTAATTCGATGATTCATAAAGCGAATGAAAAGTTCCAAAAATAAAACACAAGCAAGAACTACTCCAACATTTAAGTCAGACTTCATCTGTAAAGTGAAAAGCATTAGACTATCCCTACTCTAGCTCTACGGTGACATCCCTACTTAGCATTTCCCAGGCAGAGTCAATTAAAGGTGTCAGCATGTGAAGACTTCCTTAGAAGCACATTCACAATGTAAGTCAGATAGCCAAAGCTACAGAGCTCGTTCTAAGATGCTCTTCCCAGATCAATCTTCTAACTCCTTCACCTAACTCATCCTGTCTCCTTCTGCCTCTCCTCCCTTGGGACACTTTCCCTAATGCAAAATGTAAAACATGCCCACAGATCACCTTATCTCAACGGACACCTCTCCAAGGTAATTTTCCACCGTCTTCCACACTCCTTCCAGTGTTCAGTCCGATGACCTTGCTTCCCAAGCCTCCTCGGTGAGAAAGAACACCGGCTCACAATTATTGACATTCCATTTACAAAGTATCGCTTCTCCCCATGCCTAACTCCTAAAACAAAGAGCGTTAGTTCTAACTAACAAAGACAGCTTCTTACACCTGCAACTGAAACGTGAGAACAGAAAAACCTTGCATGCACATGAAATTCGCTGACTATCTCTGAATGTGAGAGCCTACCAGGGAAATTACATTTTCAGGCCTACACAATTCAGCCAACATAAGAATAAACGAATAGGCCCTTCAAATATATAACGTGAGCATTTCATTTAGGCCTTTACATGCACAATTACACACGTTAATATTGCTTTACCTTGCAGCACCTTGCAGCTCCTAATATTATTCCATTCTAAGTACAATTCGTAATTCCCTCATGCAATCTTCATCATGGTGCAAGTTTAAATCAGAATACACTACATTACATATGAGCTTTTCATTAGGCAAATGCAATATACTAAAGGTTACAGTTTCAAATATAAATGCCATTTCATTTCTCTTGCATGGTACGAAATACTTTTCTATTCGTCACTTACACATTATTGTTATTACAGGCTACTTCTAATGATCAAAGTTAATACAACATAAGAATATATGCGGGTGCGAACTATCCATGATTATGATGCACCCCTACAATTTTTAGAGCACCATCGCGCTCCATCAGTTCCCCCCTCTGATGACTAGTGTCATCACAACAATCACACTCCCTGGAGAAAGAACCGACCTAAACAGAGCTTGTAGCCATCCTTCCCTGTCGGAACTTCTCCAGGCTTTTAATATTCTCGTTATGACTGTTCTGCAGTCTTTCCATCCTTCGCTCTTGTTCTCTAAGAGATCTTTCAACTCTATTTGCCTTATTCCACTTATAGATCCTCACTAGTCCCCACAACAGAATCACACAGACACCCCACTATAATGATGGGCTTTAAGATGTAACCAAGAATTCCCTTTCCTTGGGACGGGAACCAACTCCCTACCTTACCAAATCCATTTCCCACCTTGTCCCAAATTCCTTCTGTGGCTAAATCATGCACTTGTGATGTATCTCAGTAATGTTGCTTATATACCTCTTCAGATCTTTACTGTTGTCAGGTACATAAGTGCAGCAATGTTGGACCTTCCGCAGTTTACAGACTCCGCCCTCCCTTGACAGTAAAACATCTAAAGCAAGATGGTTCTGTATCACCATAGCCCTTATAGACACCATCTCTGCATCCACAAGCAACAACGACTGAGCTGTATTTGCTGACAACTTGTTCACAATGGTTGACAACTTTCTAATCTTGATATCATTCAACACCACTCCCAAACTTGGTATCAATGCTCCTAAAACATCTCCTACAATTTCTCCTGCTCTTGCACCTCGCTTCCCTCTAGAATGTGATCCACCTTCCAAATGGTTCAAATCCTCCACATGATAAATCTTGGGAAACACTTCTGCCACATAGCACGTACCATACCAATTTGATGGCAATCACACATAGGCATTCTTCCCACACACAAAATACACATTTGGCACCACTTGTATTGCATCTTGTAAAACCTTCTTTGCTGAGGCCTCAATGGTGAAAGTATGATCACATACACTCTCTCCCACGAAGACCTTATCATAGTAGGTTTGAACTTGTCTCACACACAATTTCCCTCTTTGCTCAAAATCTTACGCATTTGGACCACTACTCCCTTTTGCATTATGCGCTAACTCTTCTTTGGTCCACTCAACTTCACCTCCCTTGTTGTAATGGTTTCCTGTTAATTGTCTATGCCTATCTTCTACTTGATCCATAAACTTATTTTCTACATCTGGTAATGAACAAGTTAGATTGCGTTGATGTGCATAAGCTGTATCTAAAGTTACAGTGGGTATAAAATACTTCCCTATTCTATCTTCCTGTTTATAATAATCATACTTGTTCAGATGCTTATAAGCTGGAACCTCTGAAAGCACTACATCATAGTTAGAAAAGTAATATTCATAGTGACCCTGGTCATAAAACAAACTAAGCAATAAACTACAAGTAATACCATACGTCAAAGGGAGATGATGGTATTGAATACCTTCCTCCACAGACGCAGGCAACTGCATACACACATAGCAGTCTCTCACATCCATCGTGTTCATGTACTCATATAGCAGCTTTGCATATGCATTAAGCGTGTAATCACCTCTAGACAAATCTACATGCAACATACGACTAGTTTGATCTAGCATAGCTTTTTCAGCTCCGACGATACCCTCTTTTGTGCTAGAAGTAGTAGGTGTGGACGTCCCTTGTACTCCCACTTCCTCAACATCTGCATCATGTGAAACCTTTACAGATGCAATAATAACTACTGCTATTATAACTATCACACCTATAATGAGCGTACCTACTACACACTTAGATCTACGGTTCGAATTTCCAGACTCCATCTTCATTTTGCCGGTTTAGTTCAGCAAGAGGATACACTAAAAGTCTTTGTTCTTCACCTCCGATGGTTGCTCAAACAGATCAAACACAGTTCATTGAAGTGCTGGAAATCCTTTCACAGTTCGTAACCCAAAAACCTTTATTTACACAGTTCAAAAGACTTCCCTAGCCCTCTTTCCCTAAGTTTATTCTTCTTCCACTCGGACCTAGGTTATCTTCTTTGAAACATCTATTTACAGTTCAGAGTTTGTTCACAGTCTCTTATAAGCTCAGAACCAATTTTAATTAGTACGCACTGCAAAATTTCAAGACGAACAGCTGCGATCTCCTGAGCTGGCGGCTGATATCCACAGGTCGGAAAGGACAATTCCTGAAGGATCAAAGTCCTCAATCGGCTCAGCCTGGAGGTCTCGTAACAATTATTGTCAGCACTCTTTCTATTTCCAGTCCAGGAACTATCAGTCCCACATCGATTTTCAGCTTGGGTTTTCTGATGATCACTTGTGAAGACCTCAGTCTCCCGGTTCCCAACATTCCCGGCATCAGTGACCATAGAATTCCACTCTGGGTCAGCGTTTGTTTGGCAAGGCACTTTTACTCACCTCGACCTTCTTGGGCCTTCTCGAGCTTGCTCTACATCATTCAGTTCTGATTCCGATGCCTCCGACACAGGAGCAAGATCTCTCTCAGGAGCTAGTCTCAGATTTAGCATTCTTTGTCTCCCAGGCCACGATTCCCCTGCAATGTCAGGTTTTCTCCTCTGTCCCAACCACCTTGTGCACCAGCTACTTCAGCTAAATCTGACTCTATACCATTCGCAACGTTACCTTCTCTCTCAGAGTCGATACCTGGGTCTTGTGTAGCGTGACCCCCCTCAGCTTGTTCTGGTGGACCAGCTTCACTAGCAACCCCCACAGCTTGACTTGTCCTCTCGAGTGGCCTTGCTGCCACAGCTGGATTTTCTTCTACGAGAGGAGCTGTTTCTTCCCTGGGCTTCTAGGACTCTGCGAGTATTGGAGGCGTGTATTCACTTCATCAGGCCTCCGCACTTCACCGCTGTGTCCATCACCAATATTACTTGGTAAGGACCTCTCCAATGGGCGTCAAGGCAACTCTTACTCACGTGCTTGCGGACTAGCACCCAATCACCTGTGCACAGGTCATGGCAGAGGTCTCACGAGGTCGGGCAGTTGCAGCTTCCACCTGGTGAGACACAGAACGGACCACATCAGCCAGTCCTTTGCAATAATCAAGGATTAAATCAGCTGCGATGTTTATCAAGGCTGTGGATGGCACTGCTGGTAACCGCATCGCCCTCCCCATCAGGATCTTGTGGGGTGAAAGACCAGTTCTTCTATCAGGGGTACTACGAACACTTATCAACACCAGTGGCAATGCATCCGGCCATTTCCATGACATAGACGAACACACTTTTGCCATCCTCATCTTCAAGGTTCCATTAATCTGTTCCACAATACCAGAAGCCACTGGTCGATAACTACAATGCAGTCTATGATCAACATGTAAGGCAGCGCAAATGAGTTTCATGATTTCACTGTGGAAGTGTGTTCCTCTATCTGACTCCAATGAAGTTGGAAAACCGAACTGCTGAATCAATTCCCTAAGTAACTATTTTGCTATTGTAAGGTTTTCACATCTTCTCGTGGGATAAGCTTCCACCCACCGTGAAAAAACACACACCAGAATGTACCTCAAGCCATTGCACCTAGGCATCCTTATAAAATCAAGCTGTATTCGGTTGAAAGGCCCTCCAGACCTTCCATTGTGACTCAATGCAACCACAGTTTTCTTTACAACATTCATTTGTTGACATGTGACACACCTATGACACACTGCTTCAGCAAATACACGGAACCGTGGATTGTACCATGTTTGTCTGAACACTCGCACCATAGCATCCCATCCCAAATGTAGTGCCCCGGGAATCTCTCTCGCAATAGGACTCAACAAATCATCAGGTAACACAGCTCGACCATCACTTGAAACCCAAATACCATCATCCCTTTCCTCACAACCTGCTCTAATCCATACAGCCTCTTCCTCTTCTGAAACCTCTCCCTACAGATGCATAATCTTGACTCAGGTGTATGCCATGGCTAACATCATGCTGAGCTTGGTTCTCTCTGGGCTCTCTCCAGTAAAAATGCATCTTTGTTCAGTGCAAAGCGTGCAACTTCATCTGCATATCTATTTCCCAGGGAGACAAAGTCATTTCCCCTCCCATGGGCTGCACATTTTACCACAGCTATTTCTCGTGGACGCTGCAAAGCTTCCAACAATTGTCTCACATATTCCCTATTTCTAATGGGAGATCCTGATGACGTCAGAAATAATCTCGTGACCATAGCTGTACGAAATCATAAACCACACCAAACCCATACTGGCTGTCGGTGTAGATGGTGACTCGGATTTGATCAGCGACTAAACAAGCACGAGTCAAAGCGATGATCTCTGCTACTTGTGCGGAGTATACCCCTTGTAAACAAGCAGCTTCCACAACCTCCGAAATGGTACATACAGCAAATGCTGCTCTCAAATGACCCACATTATCTCTTCAGCACGAACCATCTACAAACAAGATTTCATCCGACTCAGGTAGAGGTTCATCAACAATGTCGGGTCTCAGTTTGGTGCAAAGTTCAGTCACATTGAGACAGTCATGTTCCTCACAATCTTCATCATCAACATTTGGCAAAGGCATCTAAGTAGCAGGGTTCAGATCCGAACACCTTTTCTGAGTCACATTCTCCGTGGCAAGTATGACCTGCTCATAGCGTGTGAGTCTGTTATTCGTCAGGTGTTGTGTCTTAGTCCTCGTCATTAGGAGCTAAACTGAATGCAGAACAAAAACAGTAAGTTGGTGACCCATAACAATACTCTCACATCTTTCTATGCTGACCCCGGTTGCAGCAGCGGATTTGAGACATCCGGGCAATGCTGAATCTACTGGATCTAAAGTAGCTGAAAAGTAGGTAACTGGTCTACGGACCCCTCCATGACTTTGAGTTAGAACTGACAAAGCACAACCTTCTCTCTCATGGCAGGATAGTGAAAAATACTTATTGTAATCTGGCATCCCTAGAGCTGGAACACGACATAAGCCCTTCCTTAACTCCAAGAACGCAACCAGAGAATCATGATCCCAGAGTACCGGCTCACATCCTTGTGCGTCAAGCTCTGCAGAGGCTTCGCCTTCAAGGAAAAATTGGGGCTTCATTGGCGGCAGTATCTGACCATCCCCAAAAACATCCTAACTTCCTTGTGAGTGGTAGGCACAGTCATATTCATGATTGCCTCAATTCGATCTGGTGACACCTTTCTTTTGCCTTTTTCGATTTGGTGGCCCAAATACTGAACTACGGCAAGGCAATACTGTAACTTGCTTGGGGATACCTTGTGTCCATTCTCTGCTAGGTGATTCAGTAAAGCAACAGTATCTATCCTACAAGCATCCTCCGTCTCCGATGCAATCAAAAGATCATCAATGTACTGCACAAGTACTGAATTCTGTGGCAGTACGAGACTCTTAAGACTCTTTTTCAAAAGCTGGTTAAAGATCGATGGACTCTCTGTATACCCTTGACGACTACGACACCATGTTAACACACGGTCTTCCAGATGGAGAGCAAATAAAAATTGGCTCTCCTCATGCAACGGTATCGAGAAGAATGCATGACACAAATGAATCACAGTGAACCATTCAACTTCGCATGGGATCTGGAATAGTATCACTGATGGATTCCGTACCACTGGACAACATGGAACCACAATCGTATTGACCTTACGCAAATCCTGTACGATTCTAGACTTCCCACTTGGTTCCTGTAATCTCATAATTGGTGAGTTACATGGGCTTCCCATTATCTCCTTCAGAATCCCCTGCTCAATCATAGACTCAATCACAGGCTTGATTCCGGCAACTGTTTCCGGTGACAGATTATACTGAGGTGTTCTCGGAAATTCAGCATTTGGTTTGTCTTGAATCTTAACTGGCTCAACTCCCTTGATCAGTCCTATCTCTTCCCCTGTGAAATCCCATACGTCCAAAGTGACAGAGTCCCTCAGGTCAAGTGGGAGTTCCTCAACTGTCAACATAGGAAATTCCTCTATATACAGATTCTGGTTTACCACCTTAAATGCAGCATCATCATCACTAGTCTGCAGTTCTACTCCCTTGGGCGTGCAATAGATGGTGCAATTCAATTTACATAAGAGATCACGACCCAACAAACAGACTGGGCTTGAGTCGCATACCACAAATTGGTGTCAAACCTAGTCTCACAGATATGGGTTCGGTCAATGGATTTGTCATTATCTTATTCGCCACTCCTACGACTTGGATGGATTGTCCCGAAAGGGGTAAGTTGGGAACTACTGCAGATCTCACAGTAGAATGGGTAGCACCAGTATCCACCAAGAAGGTGGTAGGATGACCATCGACATTCGCCTCTACATAATGTCCTCTCTGGTCTACCTCCAAGACTGCTCCAGGGGTACAGTCTTCCTCCCCCCTCAGACACCATCATTGCAACAGGTCTGAATCGAATTCATCAGAAGTATCAATCAAGGGCATCTGTTGATAGGTTCGATTTCCCTGCGGGACTCTCGTGGCTTGGGAACTTGCACCTGCGGAGCTATTGTCCCCCCTTGTACAGACCCGGTCCTCGTCACCGTATTGACAACCTCAGATGTCTGCACCACCTCCTCCTCTTGAATCTGATTAGCCGAATTTGACCTGCATTCGCGCTTCCAATGCCCGATCTTGTGACAATTATGACGTGCAGTGGTTTTCTTTAGCGTGGCAACATCTATTCCTGTCTTAGGATCTAGGGTTTTTCCCTTACCCTGACCTGATGCATTCTGAGCCCCTCCTTGATTGTTCCCCTGTCCTCTCCCGAACGTTCCTCCGCTTGATTGTGATTGGTCTTCCTTTTCTGCATTTTAACCAGCATAAGTTTATCCTTAAGCTTCCTATGCTTCGAGTCCACTTCATCACTACAATACCTGGCATACCGAAGAATCTCATCCACGGATTTATTTTGGCAACAGATCAAGTGCTGTTGAATCATAAGGCTGACCTCTGGTCTCAATCCTAGAACAAATTTAGAGACAAACTGTCCGATGTCCTTTGAGTCTAGAGTATCCAACCCGCTGTACTGCTTGAAGGCTTACAAGAGCCTCTCATAATAGGCATGTACTGTCTCTTTTGCCTCCTGAACAGTTATATCTATCCTAACCCAATCAATATCTTGTGGGGAAATCTTGGATTGCAACCATGTAATTATCTGCTCATACTTTTTCATAACCACAGGTGAAGGACCATGTGTGACACAATCACGCTCAGGTTCCGAAGACGGCCAATCGACCGTGATTTTGCAAGCTGACCACAAATCACTCGGTACCATGATATCAAATAACGTATTCAGGTCAACCCACAGTACCTTTGAAATTTTGACAAATCGATCAACTTGTTTGTACCATTCAACTGGTTTTTCCCCTCAGCCGAGGAAAATCATTGGTAAATTCCACCAAATCACCCCTACTCCAAGGCACATGCCCGGTACTTCTCGCAATGGGTAAGCCTCTACTCCTACTATCCCCACCCCCCCTCCCGAAGGTGGAGTTTCTCCGATGCTCTTCTTGGCACTCTTCTTTTTAGACGACCTTTCCTCCCATTTGTCGAGCATGCTCCAGGCACGTATACCGACAATCAACTCTCAAACATGTGTTTTCAGACCTATGACCCTTTTCTCTTCTAGTTCCTGAGCACTCTAATTTAGCCTGTGACTTCCCTATAGCATCTTTGTTTTGGGCAAGTCTACATCATACCTCTGTGCCAACTCTGTTAATTTCTCATGTGCTTTCCTCGTCTTGCGAGTTACATACTTTGCCACAAATAGCAATTCATCTGGCTCATAAAGTTCCATCCTTTCCAAAGGCAAATTTCGACTGATTATTTCCTCTACTTCTGCCTTTAACCTCACCACATCCAAAACGTTAGCCCTCATAGCAGCTTTAATCGTTCCTCGGCTTGACGTGCTACTCAACTCTCCACTCTCACTACTCTGATCTTCCCGCTGATTCCCTTCCATTATGTTCCTAGATTGACTCCCCGAAACCCCCTGACCACTGTCACCTCCTGATATCCTTCCACCAGGGCCTCTCACTGGGGGTTCCCACATCCTCAAGTCGGAACGTGAATCGGCCAAGGACCCTGTTCTCGCTGCACTCTGCTTCACAGGACCTCTAGAAGAATCCGCAGTGGCTGGCAAGGGTGTACTTGATTCTATGGGTCTCGAAGAGTGATCACTTCCACCCGCTGTACCATTCCCTCCAGAACCAATACTTTCTCCCACTGCTGTTCGTATTAAACTCCTACTTTCTGCTTGATCTGGATCGTACATTGACACTATAGGACCAATGGTGACCGGTACTGTAAGAGCTTCCAGCAATCTCGTAATGACCTCTCCCTTCGCTTCTGTTCCCCTCGGTGCTGGAGTCCCCACTCTCTCTGTTCCTACTGAAATCCTTCATCTTACTCCTACGCTAGAGTTAGTCTGTGGCTCTCCAGTTTCCTCTGTGATTGCTCTCATTCCCTCTTCCAAACTTGGGTTATATGGAGATGGATGCTCTGCTAGTAACCTTTCCAGTAGACTGTCTTCTGTATCACTATCATCTTTCCTCTTCTCTTCTGAGCGTCTCCCACCTTTACCAACAGAGGGAACAGCCTATCTCCATTAATGGTTTCTACCTTCCACCTTTTCGCCAATGCGTCCCATTGTGCATCTTGAAACACTGATTGACTTCTTCACCCTTTCCTGACTTCGCTCTCTTTTCCTTGCATGCGCGGCTCTCATCCATGCATCTAGCGATTCGAACTTTGTTGGTCTAGGTAAATGCCGCAATGCAGCCATCATTGCCTTTAAATGATACAACACATCAAATTTGAATGAACGATAACGTGGGAAAGCCAAGTCTCCATCCATTTCAGTAATCTTTTGCCAGTTTTGAAGCCAAATTATAGTATGGAGCCCTACGTTCGTAGCCATGTAATGAGCTGGGATATCCTCGGGCGGTGCTTCTTCCCCCACTCTTTTTACCACTCCTCCATCTCCCCTGAAAAGATCTTGCAATACCTTAAAACATTTCATGATGGAATCAACTCTTTTGCCCACGATGTTTTCGTTTGACTTCCTGACGCCAATCCACCAATACCAGCGTGTCCTTACACCAACCGACCTATCACAGCGCGGCACACTTCGACGTCACTCTTCCTCCTCACTCAGTAGTTCCCCTCCTTCACAATCTCCCGCTAACACTTTTGCACGTCTCACTCATACAGCAAGTAACTGTCTGTCCACCAAACGACCGGACAATCACTTGATTGACTGTCTGTCCACCATACGACCGGACAGTCACCCGTAATTGTCTACCACAATCTGACAATTGTCTGTCGGCGAAACGACCGAACAACTGCCCACAAACGGCCGGTCACATAAATAGTTGATAGGATCCAATCACTCGATTTACACACACAGTAACCCACGAACCTCTCATTCCCTATCTCGGGTGGGGTTGCCGACGTTTCATGACTCCCACAATCAATGGTCGACCATTACGGTTCTGGGTGTCTTCTACACCACAATCTATCTATCCCGGAATATTAGGCTACTCATCGAGCCTGACATCAATATCACATGGACCGCGCGCACAGTCCGAAACCATAATCACTCCACTCTCATTCCAACTCCGCAAGACATGACACAATCAAACCATCACCGCAATCTAACCATCATCCCTAGTCATACTCCTCTGCGAACTGCTGTTTCCGCCGCACCGTCACTCTCCGCCGGTCTCCGCCAAACACCGTCATCTTCTGCTCCCAATCCTCTGGACAACCATCTCTTGGGCTCTATAGGTTTATAATAAGCTCTTCCCTAATTCTCCCTGTACTACAGAGGTAACCGTCCTCTGCTACCAACTGATAGGGTCGGGTTCCGCTACCGAAATGTTAGTGAGGAACCTTAGGTCAATGTCTCTTTCTACCTGCTGTGAAGTGTAAAGGGGAGAAACAACTCAATCTAAGCAGTTCAGTGGATCAAATTGCCTCTATTCCTGGCTGATTGGATTGCCATACAAAAGATGGTGGTCTTGCCAAGATTTGTATACTTATTTATTAACATCCCAATCTGGCTCACACAAGCGCTGTTTTCTAAATTGCACTCAGCTATGCAGCGACTAACATGGGCCGGGAAGCAGGCGAGAGTTGGATGGAAAGTTCTAACCAAACCATATCAGGGGGGTTTTGAAGCACCAGATCTCCAATTATATTTTTATTTCGCACAGGCACAACATGCCCATTACTGGCTAAATCCACATGCACACATACCGCACATTGCTGTGGAACATGAGAGTGCGTTACAGTATCCATTTATCACCTACATATCCGACCCGAAGAGCCACACCCCGAAGGATGAAATACACTCTGTAACTTGCAAATCACGAGCATGGCACACGTGTGCACAGCGTGCACTGAAACTCCAGACATATGCTCCGGCGATGCCCATCGCTCACCATCCACAAATAACAGTCACACAAGAGAAGAACATGCTAACTTTACTGGGGGCAAATGGGCCTACGTACTATGAGCGATATTTTTCTGCATAACCGATTTACTCCGCAAGATGACCCGTCCCTAAGCGTACATCGCACACTACTGAAGATCTTTGCGTATCTGCGGCTGCGTATGGCAGTCCGGGAACTATATGCATCGTTCCCAGACGAACCGCCACAGCTTAATGCACTACAAATCCTGCTTACAGCGCCCACACGCCAACGCTTGGTAACACGCCTGTATAACTCATCACAGACTCAAGCCCAGAATAGATCGCTCCAGAGATGGGAGGAGGCAGTCGGAAACCCTATAGACAAGGAAGACTGGGATTATAGTTGCACACAAATGCAGTTGCTAACATCAAATTGCAATTTGCGCATTATTCATTTTAAATTTCTACATCAAATATATTACACTCCAGCAAAACTACATAAATACAGACTTAGACCAGACGATAGGTGCCACAGATGCGGCGCTCCGAACACAGACTTTCTACATATGGCATAGGCATGCTCCCAACTCCAATTATACTGGCAGGAAGTTACTGGTACTCTTAAGGCTATGCTATCTGAGCAGATACCAAATGCTCCGCTAGTCTGTTTATTAGGACTCTACAAGATTCGGCTGGCTAGAAGACGAAAGCTTCTGGCTTTGGGGTTATTACTAGCTAAACACAGTGTCGCATTACGATGGGGTAGCAAGCGCCCACCACGATACAAAGATTGGATATCTGAAATGACCTACTGCAAAGAGACACTGGAAACATATGCAGAAGAAATACAGCAGGCCTCTAGACCTAGGGATTTCTGGGAAACTTTTGGACAAAACCTTAGGTTCACACAAGATGCTAAATGAACTAGCGCAGGGGTGGCTTTGCGACAAGGATGCGGGTGGTAAGCAATCTGTAAAGGCAACAAGCAATGAACCTGTGGATGAGTGAACGCTGTACGAATATTATAATGTATAATCTATGTGTGGACATGTATGTAAGACCTTTGTGATACGCAATTGTATGTACCAAATGGCATCCTGCTGTGCAACCATGTTTTTTTCTTTTTTTGCTGACCAAAATAAATAAAATAAAAAAGTATATAAGTAGCTCAACTCTCAGTAGTAGCTAGGACTTAAAAGATCAGACTTCAACTTCAGTTTAGGGGATTTAATACAAGGCCAAAAAAAACTGAATATACAAGCACCTCAAGACAAGGTTGTAAAAATACGTAGGAACTAACACAAAACCAAATCTATGGATGAGTCTAATTCGATGAATCATCAAGAGAATGAAAAGTTCCAAAAATAAAACACATGCAAGAACTGCTCTAACATTTAAGTCAGACTTCATCTGTGGCTGAAAAGTGAAAAGCATTAGACTATCCCTACTCTATCTCCAATGTGACATCCTCAACTTAACATTTCCAAGGCAGAGTCAATTAAAGGTGTCAGCACGTGAAGACTTCCTAATTAGCACATTCACAATGTAAGTCAGATAGCCAAAGCTACAGAGCTCGTTCTAAGATGTTCTTCCCAGATCAATTTTCTAACCCCTTCACCTAACTCATCATGTCTCCTTCTGCCTCTCCTCCCTCGGGACACCTTCCCTAATACAAAATGCAAAATGTAAATGCCCACAGATCACCTCATCTCAACGGACACCCCTCCTAGGTAATTTTCCACCGTTTTCCACACTCTTTCCAGTGTTCGGTCGAATGACCTTGGTTTCCAAGCCTCCTCGGTGAGAAAGAACACCAGACTCCCAATTATTGACATTCCATTTACAATGCATCGCTGCTCCCCCATGCCTAACTCCTAAAACAAAGAGTGTTAGGGGCATATTATCAAGAAACGGCGTTAAAATTATCACCGCTTTAATGGCAGAAAACTGCCGCTAAAGCGGCGATAATGGGCTTGATAATATGCCGCAGAGAATTCCCATAGAAGCCCATGTTCTGGTGTCGACATGGGCTTCTATTGGAATTCTCTGCGGCATATTATGAAGCCCATTATTGCCGGTTTAGCGGCAGTTTTCCGCCGCTAAAGCAGCGATAATTTTAACGCCGTGCTTGATAATATGCCCCTTAGTTATAACTAAGAAAGACAGCTACAGAAAAACCTTGCATGCACATGAAATTCGCTGACTACCTCTGAATGCGAGAGCCTACTGGGGAAATTATATTTTGAGGCCTTCACATTTCGGCCAACATAAGAATAAACTAATAGGCCCTTCAAATTTATAACGTGAGTATTTCATTTAGGTCTTTACACATACTTTTACACACGTTAATATTGCTTTACCTTGCAGCACCTAATATTATTACATTCTTAGTACAATTCGTCATTCCCTCGTGCAATCTTCATCATGGTGCACGTTTAAATCGGAATACACTACATTACATATGAGCTTTTCAATAGGCAAATGCAATACACTAAAGGTTACAGTTTCAAATGTAAATGCCATTTCATTTCTCTTGCATGGTACGAAATACTTTTCTATTCGTCGCTTACACATTATTGTTATTATAGCACACTTCTACTGATCAAAGTTAATACAACATAAGAATATATGCGGGTGCGAACTATCCATGATTATGATGCACCCCTACAATTTTTGGGCACCATCGCGCTCCATCACTGTCGGGTACTGGGAATATCTATAGATTGTTTCACAAACAGTACAAAACTGCTTATGCCGATGGATACCACTGTGACCGGTGCCCCCCTACCATGCTTGGGAGCTCACATAGGTATGTCGTTGATCAAGGGTCATAGTCTCAGTCGAATGCTCTGAGACACCATTGTCTTCAATTGGCAAACACTTGGGGGCATATTAGCAAGGAAGTGCGATATTTATCGCAAAACGCGCTTAGCGCGTTTATTGTTATTGCTACCTATCGCTGGATGTGTTAGCAGGGAAGACATGCTATTAGCAACGTTTATCTCCATTGTGCTAATATATCCAGCGATAGCGGCGAAATGCGTGAATATCGCTGGAAATCCAGCGATATTCTCGCATTAACGCCAATGGGGACTTAACCTGACAATCCACCTCCCATGTTTACAATATACTCCATCTTATCCGATACGGTGGCTCTGACGGATACAAGAAAAGGATCCATATATCCATAGAAGCTCCCTTAGTGTGATACAAACGGAGGAGATAATTTTTCTACTTCCAAAGATTATGCTAATGACTAGACATAATCATTCGCTATACTAAGATTGAAAGTTTTTATTGTCCTGAAGAAGGTGAAAATACTCTACAAACACCGAAACGCCGCGTCGACTTTTAATGTTTTTAAGAACCTTGGATTTATATATGCTTTTAGAATTCTGAAATGTTTAGATTGTAACCTACATTGGGAGGAAGATTACCATTGATCCATTTTTAAGGATGCAATTTCTTGTTTTGCAATAAAATAGTATTGTGTAATATACTCATGATCCATTTGAATGAATTTTTTTGGGTGCAAACAGACACTGTACTGTGTTACTGTCACTAGTAGGTTGTTTTAAGTTTCATTAGTTTGAGATGAGAGTGGCAGATAGGTGATAGTGATCATAGCTAGACCTTCAGGTATCTATACCTTCGGTTTGGATAGAGGTATATTTTTCTCCTTCCATTCCGCTATAGGGACTTTTTGTTTGGATAGTTCATTAATATACCTCGTCCCTAATCAGCACATAGGGGTACCTCCCGTTCTTGTTCACTTTGAGTCTGGTGCTTCATACAGGAGGCGCTGCAGCGTTTAGGGATTGATTTCAATTCTGAGAAGGGAGGCTGTAGAAAGTTCCAAGATGGACGACCCAATTTCAGAAGTTTGGTCACTACAGCGTGGTACATTTGACCTCTTTTTATGGAACCACTTTTGCAGCAATCTATGCAGACATTTACTGTATGCTAGAAACCCGGGTTTCACAATTCCGTGTGCGAAATAAAAGAGGTATCATGGAAGCATCTTCGAGACATGCTGGCTGGGGTCTCATGCCCCCGCAAGCGACTCACTCTTAAAACACAAAAATTCATTGAAGAGAGAAGATTTTTTCATACTTTGGGTCATAAAGGTCTGGAATATAGAAGACAGTCTCTCATTCGAAGGATGCGCTCTCCTGTAAACCTTACCCCCAGAAAAACCCTCAAGTGGTAATCCTCTAACGCAGAGGTCAGGTGAAAACCCTGGGAACCTTTTCAGGAGGGCCAAGCTTTCGGAAGTAAATAAACAAAGTTAATAGCGAACTATCAGCACCAATGGGAGTATGTGATAAGGCTCCGAGTAACCAGACACTTATCGATAGGCCACAGAGTTAATTCGAGTGTCTGTGAAGCGGTCACGGAGGTTTAGTGGCGCCCCTACTATTCCACGCAGTTTTAGCAGCATCTCGTCTCGAAGTCCGCTGTGGGTACCTGTGCAGGGATGGTGCCAGTGGTAGGGGACACCAACAGACTGTATAAGGATTTGTAATGTTCATAGAAAGTGGTGTTTGTATAGATTGCGATGCCCTGAGTGGCAATAGTAGCAGAAGATGATGTGTGCTGCCGATAGAGTTGGGCCAGGAATCTTCTGGCTTGTCTGCCTCAGAATGGGCTTTGGCAGTGTATGCAAGAAAATCGAAGCAGTGCAGTCTTTCCGTCAGGGAGGCATGCAGCCCTCTAGCAGCGTGGCTTCTCAAGAAGCTGTGTCAACTTCAAGCTGTTCCAAGGTGTTGGAAATTGGGTTACTGGCAGTGGCAGCAGGTGGAATTTGAGACTGGTGAGGCATAAGAGCAATGAATTAATTTTAGCGAGACCGATGTTTAAGAGAAGGGTTCAGGGGTGTAGTGGTAGAGGTTGTCCCCCCCCCCCCACCAATTCCCCCAAGAACATTTGTTTAAATGTAGTTCATTTTGATGACATTTTAAGCACTATTTCTGTGATAAGTGGACCAAAAACAGTACTTATATGCATTTATAAACGAAAACTCATAAAAGATTTCAAAGAATTTCTGGTTCGCCAACCACGTCTGAGTTCCTAGAGTACCAGGCCAGACTGCTTGCCACACCCCTTTACATCCTGTACAAATATGTGTGAAGTAGTCGGCATAGTAGTCAACATGTTGCTAGGCTAAAGCAAAAGAAAAGCAGTTCTTTCAGGTGAGAGGGTGCGCTGGGCGGTGAAGGGAAGGAGATGCCAGGAAGTGCTTTAAGGATGGAGTCAAAACTGGGTGCTGAAGAGGAAAGAGATGAGATTTAAGTTATGCAGATGGGCGAGATGTGGAGATAAAAAGGCATACATGTCTAACATTGAACATAAAGTGAACACAACTGGAGTGGGTGAGAATGAGACACTGCTGCTACAACCACTTCCTCTGTTCTCAGTAATGATTAATTCACAGTTTCCCAATTTCGGCGTTCAAACGTTGTCAATATTAATTATTTACAACAAAATCATTGTTTATCATTATAGAGCTAACAACCACTGACAGAGCCGATTGTCCTTTCTAGCATATGCCCATTTTTTGGATGTGATCATGAAAGCTCAGAGAAGCACCAAAATATCGGTCGAGTTGCTCACTATAGGAATCATAGAATTGTGTTTGCATGTTTAAGCCACTGTCTTTATTACATGGGCAAGAACACTTTTAGACCCCTTCGGCCCACACTTTTTCATTCAACTCTCACTGAAAGCCCTGTTTGGACTTAATGTGTTTTCAAGCTTTACCCTCTCTCAAGTTCTGTGCCAGGGAAGTAACCACATACATGTGCCTTTTGAAAAGTTCAGTATGTTGACACAGATAATTAAAATGCAAAGCAGAGAGCGCTCGCAGCTAAGGGCCAAAGAGAAGCACACATTGCAGATGAACTGGCTTGTGCCCGACAGCAATGCACCCTTATCTGAAGTTCTAAGACATGATTGGGCCGATTGAAAAAAAACAAAAAAGTTTGCCACTCCTCCCTGGAGCACGTCGCACAGTCTGTTTTGCCTCAAACTCTGTCTCGCTACAGGTTCACAATTTCCTACCGCGCTCCTGCAAATCATCTACAAGGGTGATGGGGGAAAAAAAAGAAGTCTTCCTTAAGGCAAGATATTCGTTTTTTAGGTCTCGCCTGACCCAGCGCATGCGCTGGTCTGGCAAAACTTTTTGTGAGGGCTCAAAAAATGCTACCATGGCCAGCCTAGAGCTACAGTGTGTCGGAAAGGCGTTCTCCGGGGGGCTTCGGACTGCGTTCCTGACCACCCTTTGACCCACCTCCCCCAGAGTTAGGCCGAGCAAAGGCGGGGAGGCCCTTCCTGGAAGGGTCTCATTCCTAGGATCGCACACGCTGAGCTTGCACTATCTGACAGAGGGACACCACACAGTAGTTCTTCGTAAGACAGTATACTTTATCGATAGTTTCAAGGGATCTTTATGATCCGAGATGCAGGTATTAAATCAATGCCACAAGCGGCGGCGGTCTCGTGATGGGGGTATGGGGGTAGCGGGACAGTCTTTAAATTCAGTGTCTCTGCGGAGTATCCTTCGCACAGCTCCCAATCCTCGAGCTGGGGGGATGTTGTTTCACTCGGCAATCTCTGCCAATTCTCCTGGAGGGGAGCGCCGCGAGTCACTCAGCAGGCACAGGTGATTTCGGAGTCGGGGAGCCGCGACAGCGTCAGCAGGGCTCAGATAGTTCAGAGTTCGGGGAGCCGCGACAGCGTCAGCAGGGCTCAGATGGTTCAGAGTTCGGGGAGCCGCGACAGCGTCAGCAGGGCTCAGATGGTTCAGAGTTCGGGGAGCCGCAACAGCGTCAGGAGGGCTCAGATGGTTCAGAGTTCGGGGAGCCGCAACAGCGTCAGCAGGGCTCAGATGGTTCAGAGTTTGGGTAGCGTTCTTCAGTTCAGGGATCGATCGAGCCGCGACCAGGTCAGCAGGGCTCTCGTAGGTCCAGGTCTTCTCTGCCTCCCGTCCCTTCAGCACCCCTTGTTATACTCCCCCTCCTCTTTGAAGTCCGGAGTCCTCGCTGAGAGGGGTCTTGGTGCCTGGGGGCGGTGTGTCGGGATTTTCTGTCGCTCGGCCCTTTGATCTGTTCAGGTGGGTCTGGGAGGGACTCCAGGCGCCCAGCAGGCGAGGCGCCCGCTCACCGGGGGCCTGGTGGCCGATCGAAACCCTCCCTGGGGGAAGAGATCAGAGGTGTGACTGAGACGGCGTCTCCTGGTCTTGCTTGGGGGTTTCCCGCTCCCTCGGTGTGGTAGTGTTGTGGGTTCGGCTGGTGCCCCGGCCGGCTATCGGGTTTGTGGGGTCAGGGCGGCCGGAAGTCTGTGACATCGGGGATCAGGTGCGGTCGCAGGGTGGCTTGCTGGTCGGGAGGGCCCACGCCACGAGGCCGGTCTCACACAGTGCATGTGCGCGCGCACGTGCTTAGGAGCAGAGGCTGGCAAACCTCGTCATGCTCATTAAGCGCCTACGATCATTTTCACTTTCGCCCGCAATCACTTTCGCGGCGCCCCTTTGATGTTCTCGTTCAAAGAACATCAAACATCAAAGGACATGTTGTGTTAATGCTTTGCTGCGCCCGTTTGACTTACAATGTGCTTTCTCTTTCCACAAACTCGATGTTTGTGTTCCTTTATTTTGAGATGCTTTTAGTATTACTGTTTTGTGACTTAAAGAACATTAAGGAAATGTTACTGTGAAACTGGACAATGTTCACAGTGTTTATTTCTGATTGCAGCGGCGGCTTCATGTCCGTTGCACCATTCAGGGAGTCCTTTCGTTGGTGCTTTCATGAGGACATGATGAGGAAGCTGGAAACTTTTGGCACATTCTCTTTAACAGCACAGCATGTTGGCGACTGGTTAAACGATTAGACCTATGTAGCGCTTTAGATCTCAAAGCGCTATGGTGGGTGTAGCAGTTACAACTCATGAAATATAGGGTGCAACTCACAAGGAGGGGGCAGGTTTGAGTGCACATTGGCTGCAATCGAACTCTTAAGATGATGGGCTGTGTGTATCCATTATCAGCACTCAGTATTCGCTAAGTGATCTTGTTTGTTTTGTTGTTGTGTTAATGCTTTGCTGCGCCCATTTGACTAACCAACTTCCTTTCTCTTTCCACAAACTCGATTTTTGTGTTCCTTTATTTTGAGATGCTTTTAGGATTACTGTCACACACACAACCACACACACACAACCACACGCACAACCACACAACCACACACACACAACCACACCCACAACCACACACACAACACACACAACCACACACACAACCACAACCACACACACAACCACACACACAAACACAAAACCACAACTACACAAAACCACACAACCACACACACACACAACCACACACACAACCACAACCACACACAACCACACACAACCACACACAACACTACAACCACACACACACACAACCACACACAACTGCAACCACACACACACAACCACACACAGAACCACACACACAACCACACACACAACCACACACACAACCACACACACAACCACACACAACCAAACACACACAACCACACACACACATCCGCAACCACACACAACCACACACACAACCACACACACAACCACACACACAACCACACACACACAACCACAACCACACATGACACACACAACCACACCCAACCACACATCCACACACACACCCACAACCACACCCACAACCGCAACCACACACACAACCACACACAACCACACACACAACCACAACCACACACACACCCAACTACACACACACAACCACACACACAACCACACACACAACCACACCCAACTACACATCCACAAACACACCCACAACCGCACCCTCAACCACACCCACACACACAACCACACACACACAACCACACACACACACAACCACACACACACAACCCCACACACACACACACACAACCACACACAACCAAACACACAACCACACCAAGCATTGGCATAGCCAATATGTCTCGCCTTTGGGACCTTATAAGTGTTTAGCCACGCAACAGTTGATGTGGTTGCACCAAGGATATTGTGCTGCATAACTACATACTTAGAAGGTCCCAAAAGCGAGACCTATTGGCTATGCCAATGCTTGTTTGTTATTGTCGTTCTTGCAATCTCGTTTCCAGTGATGGGTGGAAACAGGCAGTATTAAAGTGTAAAAAATAATAAGGAAATACACCCATAAAATATAGTGCATTACGATACATTATTTGTCTTTTCTTAAATAAAAAATAAGCAGGCACACTCACCGTCCGGTCCCTCATGGTCACAAAGAAGAGTGCACTCGAGACTTTGCCTCCAGGCGTGAATGGGAGTTTACTGTTCACCAGCTCGCTGCTCCAGTCCCACACACTCGACTCCAGAGCCAATCTAGACGCTACTCCCTTGCTGGAAGCAGCACGAGGATTGGCTTGGTCAGGGGCTGCTGATGCTCCTTTGGAGGCTGCAGATGCAATCCCACTCAGGCTCTTTGTAGTGCAGATAGGCGAGGGTTCAAGAGCGCATGTCGGGTTGGACAGAGCAAGGCACCAGTCCCACCCGACATGCGCACTTCAACTCAGAAAGCCCACACTTAACCATGACCACCATTCCAGCTCCACCCCCCACGTCTGACTCCGCCCTCCCTCACCTGACTACTGCAAAACAGCAAACTGCTGCAGCTAATAAAAACCAAGCAATGAGCTGGGACTTATTAAAAGTAAAGTAAGTAATAATTTAAAATGGGGCCTGGGAGCTCGGGGTCAATGCCCCTGTGCCCGAGTGAAGATACAACCGCTGGTTACTGGTTGAGAGGGGTAAAACCCAACTCAGGCAGCAACCACAATCCCTGTCAGGGTGAAACAAAAGCAAAATCCAAAATACCTTCTGCTTAAACATTCTGGTAGCTTGACAAAAAAGCAGTCAGGCCTACCTTAGTCTTTCAAAAAAAGAGAGGAATCCTTGGACACCAAAAGGACAAGGGTTAAGACAAAAGGTTAACATTTTCGTCCTCTGGGATTATTTTAGTATACCGTTTTGTTCGCATCTTCTTTCATATGCCAAACCCCAACTCCATACACACACTCACCATTCATAAAGTTCACCGCTCAACTGGTGGCTACAATGTATTGGCACAAACACCTATTGTTCATAAGGTAATGATTGTAATTTATTAAAACCATGTATTATTTTATACAAGATTAAAATGGAAAAAAGGAAATTGTTTCAAATTTAAACCATTTTTGTCCATAGAATCATCATGAAAAAATATTTAACAATACTAAAAACAATTAATCACATTCACAATGCTTCAAAATACCATAACATTAGAGTTTAAACAGACAGTACTCTTTGTCATAAATTGCCATAATCCGTGGTTAAACTTGTGTACAAACACCCTGATTCCTTGTATATCATCAATATCTAGGGTGATGTTCGTATAGATGGAATTGTGGCAACAGAAAAAGGCGTTGACACATTTCGAAGGCTTTATCTCATTCCACCTTCTTTATCAAGACCGTTATATTATGTACTCCCGTCCTTTAAACATCTATATTGTAAACATATATATGAAAAATTACAGTCAATAACACCATAGTCTTTGTGTAAATGATGCTGGGTTGAGTTACCGCCCGTGCGTGAAGAAATGCGACGCAAGCACTAGCAACGACAGTGCTTTTTTGAAAGGGACGAGATATTATACATTGTACACGTCCTATTGACCTGTTGGGAGCTGGTATGTGGGCCCATGGCTCCCACTAGTCTCTTTTTATTGTTGTGTGTCCAGGGTGGTGATTGCTGACCTCGTTAGCCCTGATGAATTTGCCACAAATAAATTGGCAATGAAACATGTTGGCCGTCATTAATATGGTATACAACATGCTGTGTTTTTAATCGCTGGATAGACTCCTTAATTGGAATAAAAAAGATAATAACTGTGAGTCTATCCCTTCTCTCTATATGTTTTGATTTTGAGACTTCCTTGTCTCTGTTTTTCACGGGGGACACAAATTCTTTGTTTTTATTTCTTTCTCTTCACTGGACATATCACTTTTCTGTGAGAAAGTTATCGATGATGAAACGAACGTGGGCAAGCTGGTGAGAACCTACCAGTAGCTCCTCTGGTGGTGCGCACGTGAGATACTTTCTCTTTCTTTACACAATTTTGTCACATATTTCTAGAGAAAAAAGAGGGTGTGTGTGTAAAGTGAGATAAGCTATAAAATTGTTTGGAGGACTGACTGTTCACTCTTTATTTTCTATCTTTTTGAATTTTTAGAATATGTGGCATATTGGATGGGGTTACACCAAGTCATTAGATGGGTGATGGAGGTTTTTGATTAAATTGTCTTTCCTCCTCCCATTCCAGATTAAAACAATATGTGCTATTGGGTGCCAGTTCTTGTTTGTTTAAATGATAATTGAGTGGAGGGTGTTCTGGCACGTTTTCCCTCTATAGCTCCTTTTTTGATTCAGTATTTGTATAAATGACCACAATTTTTATAGAAAATAAAATGAAAAACACTTTAGTGCCAAACCTGCAGGCCACCAAGCCACATCAGTGCCTCCCATCTTGCTTTTATATAGGGGGTGTATAAAAAGAAATCCCCATAATACTAAACAAAAACAGAAAGTATAATGACGTTTTTTATGTGTGTTCCTAGATTAAGAAAGTACCAAGCCTCATAGATGGATGGAAGAGCATGACAATTTTTATCAAGTACACTATAGAGTGAAACATCGTAAACAATGTTTCACTCTATAGTGTACTTGATATAATCTAGGAACACACAAAAAAAACGTCATTATAGTTTCTGTTTTTTGTTTAGTATTATGGGGATTTCTTTTTATACACCCCCTATAAAAAAGGTCACCCCCCGGTCAGCCGCAATAGTGCATGATCCGACCATCATTTGTCCAGGTATTCCACCTTGCTGAACACCCCCAAATTGTGCTATACTAATCAAAGCAAAATCAATTTTAGAGTATGATTTGTATGAGATGAATAAACCTAGTAACCTCGTGCTGCCCGATGGGACACTCTACATTGTTGGGTGAGATTGAACCTTTCAATGATTTTGAAGAGTCTAGTAGAGTATCAAACTAGTGTTCTTTTTTTGTCTTCCCTGGAGCTATCATGCTGTCTTGCTAGTATAAAGCTTTCCCTGAGGTATAGCTTGAGATCTACAGCACAGAAAGTACGGAACCCACATCTGAGCATTTCCATTGCACTTAACATGTATACCTCAATATTTCTTGACATTTCGAGTTAATTAAATGTTCTAGTTACGAACATCTCTATAAAATGCAGCACCTTCTTTGGATGATCAAAGAACTGTCTCTTTCCTCCAGCATCAATGTGCAGACATGCTGGTGGGAGGAGTGTATAGGCTGTATTTTTTTCCATACGTTTGTGCTGTACTTGGTCAAAGGCGTGTCGCACCTCATACATACTCAGACCAAAATCATTGTAGAAAGACGTTTGAATGTCATAATATTTCAGACTTCCTTTTTGCCTGGCTGCTATTAGGATTCAGATTTTATCTATCTAGTAGAAGACATTTGGAAGTTCTATGTGCTCTAGTGAGTTGGAAATGGTTTAGAGCATCTTGGTTTAGAAATAAAGTTCAGATGAAGGTGTCCAAGAAATTCTCTCACAGGTATGACTCATTCTCTTCTGGCAGACCCAAAAGACAAACATTGTTCCTCCTCCAATAGTTCTCTAAATCATTCAGTTCAATTCTTACTTTTTCAAAATGCAATGAATTTCAGCAGTCTAGCTAGATTATTCTCCCACTCAGTTATGCCAAAGCAGATACGCTTTGAATGTGCAGGCCATCATTTTATTCATATCTTTACACATTGTAACACTAATCACTAGATGTTCAAATTTTTACATGATTGCTTATTGCCTTCCAGAGTGAGCTGTCTGAGTTCTGTGTTTGCGGGTCCGCCATGATGCTGTGTTATCTCCTCTGTGAAAACACTCACCGTTTGAAGTGCTGCTGTCTTTAATGGTGTTGGGAGTCTTGTACTGTGTTACTCTAATATGTTACTCTGATATCTTTTTGTTATATTTGTACAAGTGGAACATGTCCTACGCTTGATCAATGGCCACGCTGACGAGTAACTGAGGTTTTGGTTAGGGTCCCGTACATCAACACCATTGCACTAACCACACCAAGTATTGAGCAACTTCCAGAATGTCAGCCTCAAGCCACCACTATCTACTTTTAGTTGTGACTGTTTAATTCCTGGTACACTTAATGTGTGTCCCCAGGCACATTTGCAAAACCACAACATAAGGTCTACACTGCATTCATTTGTAGTCTCTCAAGTTGTTAAACGTTTCAGATGCAACAGAGTGAACCTAATATAATTTATCCTCCATGGCTGAGAGTTAACTAGCAGTTCAACATCCTGCAGATGTCAGTCATGGCCGCTTGTTCACATTGTTGTGCCTCTTTTAGGTATTATTGCGTGACAGGTAGGTTTGCCACCTTTCTTTAAAATAAACTGAACCTTGAGCTCTGCCTATTTAGCAGGTAGCCCCCTATCTTCTGATCACTCACCTTTTCTCATACAACTGGAGATACAAGGCTCTAGAAATGTGAGAATTTAGAAATAAGTTAGTTTGATACTTTATATTTGTTTTGAAATAAATATGGCAGAATACAAATGAAATCAGAACGTAAATCTGAAAAATATTTATTAAACAGGTTGTTACATTAGTCAGAAAGGCACAGTTACATTGAAGCAGCTTTAAAGGGGCCGGTACTGTCTGGTACAGAGTACCTGCACTTTTTCATTTTGAGACGATCCCGATTGTAGCGATGAGTGGCCCTGATCGGCAATGCTGTCTGGAGGGCTGGGATCGGGCCATTGACTGCCAACGAATTGCCTGGGGTCGCGAATGCATCGCATGGGCAGAGGGGAGTACCACTTTTCCATTGAGCGGGCCCACCGAATCCCCGGGGGGCGACCCAAGCCTGGGGCTCTCCCGAGACCTAGAATAGCCAGAGTGTTCAATACTCCATGCTGCGCCTGGCCGGACATTTGAGACCTTAAGGAACAAGTAAGGTGCGGTGGGCGGCAGGGTGTGTGATGGGGACCCCTAGCTGAGTAATTTGAGAATTTAATGTGGTTGAACGGGTGTTCTCACTGACAGTATTAGATAGCGCAAGTGCAGTGCTGAGTGGTCCACAAGGACTTACTTGATATTTGTGTAACATGGATCCATCCTTCATTCACGGTGAGGGTGGGAAGGCTGTACACCAGGCACCCACAACGGGAGGGGTGGCGACAGACACTCTGCCTATTTGGGGGGTGGGTAGTTTGAAATCCACCGGCAGGGGGGCAGGGCGAGGAGGGGAGGGGCATATGGGGGGGTTCAGGTTTTTGTTAATGTTCAATGTTTTTCAGAAGACAGTATTGTCTTTGGCCTAAACTGTTGTGACTATTCTCAAATGATGTTATTTACAAAACACACAGTCATCGATCCCCCACATTGGATATCCAGCCCCCACCGACACAAATGCTTACCTTGATTGCCTTGGGCCCCCCCCACCCCCTCTCATCAGGAGTGGGTACCTACTACGCCCCCGACTATATTATCATTCCACACCGACAACTATGGCTAATATAACACTTTCTGCCGTGACGTGGAGCGTCAATGGACTAGGGGACAAAATAAAGAGGGGCATAGTGTTACACAATATCTGAAGCGGCACGCACCAGACATAGCCCTATTGCAAGAAACCCATCTTGTTGGAAACAGCTGCAAGGCCCTCAACAGATGGGGCTATAAGCTGTTGGTACACGCAGGATTTACATCCGGTTCCAGGGGAAAGGCATTCTAGTGTGTAAGAACCTCGCACTTGCAGCCACCCATGTCTGGGCAGTCCCACAGGGTAGATTTGCGGTTTTGGAGGCTACCTGGGAGGGAAAGCACTAAATATCATCTTGGTGTATCTCCCCCCCGCGTTGGGGTAAGAAGCCCTTAGTGACTTAGGAAAAATTATGTTGGCCCTGCCTGCTGGCACTCTGATACTAGGGGGGGGGGACTTTAACCTGACCATGGACGATACAGTGGATAGATATCCCCAACGGCCAAATCTCAGACCAAACGCTCTTATGAAGGAATTCACTCAGGCTATGGGACTTGCAGATATATGGCGGTCACTGCAACCACAAGTTACGTATTACACCCACTACTCAAACGCGCACAAGAGCATGTCCCGTATTGATTACTTTCTCACTCTACTGACGGATGTAGGCCAATTTCAAAATCCCCGTGGACTTCTGTGTGGCATCTCGAATAATTCCCCGGTTTGGGTCAAGCTTACCTTTCACCGCCCAACACAGCGTAGCTCTATAGTTATCAATCCGTGGCTTCTCAAGATACCTGATATAAGGGACCAACTAGTTGAACAGACTGACCATTACTTTACAGAAAACTTTGGATCGGTGGAGTCATCACAGTCGATCTGGGTGGCATTTAAAGAGGTATTGAAGGGCCACGCATTAGCGTTAAAGCTGGGCTATGTCAGGCGTCAAAATGAGCGCATTCTTGAATTAGAGACAGATTTACGACTAGAATCACTCCATAACTCCTCACCCTGTGATACTACTGCGCACCACCTCACGATCAGGCGCCTAGAGTATAAAGCCCTACAGCGAGAGAAAGCAAGTGTGCGCCTACTGTCCACACGTCATAGAGATTACAAGATGGGGGAAAGGGCGGGCAAGATGCTGGCCTGGCTGGAGAGAAGAGAGCAGGGACACAGATGGGTGCCAGAACTATCCACTGATAAGGGCGCGATAATATCTGACCCGCAGGACATTGCAGATACTTTCGCGAGTCACTTGGAGGAAGTATATACTCCCTCTACCACCTACACATTGGAAGACTCCAGACAATTATTGATGGATAGCAACCTGCCTTCCCTGTCGGAAACCGAAAAGGCAGATCTAGAAGCAGACATTACAAATGAAGAATTCTGTAAAGCCATCTATAGTGTTCACTCAGGGAAGGCGATGGGACCTAATGGTATCCCGATAGAGTTTCTTAAATCCGTGGCATTGAAGGTGGACCCCCACCTCAATCTTATGTACTCAGAGAGCCTAGAGAAGGGCATATTGCCACCAGACCAAAGACTAGCCTCTATAGTGGTTATACGAAAACCCGGGAAGGCGGCAGATTGTTGCGGGTCGTATAGACATATTTCGCTAATAAACGCAGAAGCCAAGATCCTGGCGAAATTGCTGGCCTCCCGCTTGAACACTGTGTTGCCTTCCCTGGTCCACGCAGATGAATCTGGTTTCGTGCCCGGTCGGAACACAGCACTGAATATTCGCAGGGTGAATAATGTGCTCGCGAGGCAACCATGCCTGGAGGAGGACGCAGTGATA
The DNA here is from genome assembly GCF_964204655.1 of Triturus cristatus. NCBI lineage: Eukaryota > Metazoa > Chordata > Amphibia > Caudata > Salamandridae > Triturus > Triturus cristatus. Next base: position 619,415,399 of record NC_140583.1, on the reverse strand, counting down.
ATGTCCCTGGATGCCTCAATGGCATTTGACTCAATAGAATGGCCATTCCTTTTCGAAGTGCTTGCATGCTTTGGTTTTGGCCCCAAATTCATTGCCTGGGTCCGTTTGTTGTATACTGACCTACGTGGGCAGGTGTGGGTGAATAACCATACCTCTAGGGAATTCCAGTTGTGCCGAGGAACCAGACAGGGCTGCCCTCTATCCCCCTTGCTTTTCACACTTGTGCTAGAACTGTTAACCACATGGGTAAGACGAGACGTCACTCTGCGGGGGTTAAAATGGGACGATGACATAGAGGACAGAATATCATTATACGCCGATGACATCCTCATTTATTTGGCTTCCCCAAATGCCGTGATCCACACTATACTTAATATTTTTACTAATTTCGGTACGTATTCCGGCTATGCCATTAATTGGGCAAAATCCATGCTCTATATTCTCCATGGACCTACGCCCGACTACCTAAAGGATGTAGCATAGAAGTAACTAGGGAGGGCTTCATGTACTTAGGAATCTTCATCACCCCAGACCCCACAACCTATTATAACAAGAATCTGGCCGCCCCTCTGCAGCGATTCAGGGAAGATCTCAAACACTGGAGATCCTTGCCGCTGTCATTATTGGGGCGTGCGGCCCTGTTTAAAATGTTAGCACTACCACTGTTCCTCTACTCACTCCATAACTGCCCGTATGCCATCCCTGACTCCTACTTTGTTAGTGTGGAGGCGGAGGTTCGGACTCTATTGTGGGACGGAGGGACGCCTCGTATCGCCCTAGGTAAATTAACAAAGAGCTGGTACAATGGAGGCATTGCACTCCCAGATTTACGTCTTTATTACTGGACTTCACAATTAGTGGCAACAAACCACTGGCTGCACAGTTCCCCTTTGAATCCGGCATACCACCTTGAAAAGTATCAGACTGGCAGGGAGGGGTATTTAGGAGCCTTATATACCAAACACCGCAAGGGGAGATTTCTTGGACCTATGGCTCACACGGTTTCCGTCTGGCGGTTGGCTAATAAATGATTGGGTTGGCAGGGAAAGCTGATGAAATCCACTCCTCTATGGTCCTCTCAACAACTGGGTTTACTGTGCTATCAGGTGGGATTCGACAGATGGGATATGATAGGGATCTCCACGGTTGGGGGCCTTTTACACAAAGGGAAATTAATCACATTCAAAGAACTACAAGTGAAATGCGAACTGGCACCCAAAGAGAATTTTAGGTACCTACAAATCCGTCATGCCCTTAACACATCACTAACAGACCTGACTATTGTACCGGACTCGTCCCCTCTGGAAGACCGACTCCTCTCTGAGCCCCTACCTACTAAGGCCATGTCCTTTACTTACCGTAAACTGTGTAGTAACCTCCCAGATCCCTTTCTCACTCTTAGGAACAGATGGCAATCTGATTTAGGACAGCTTGACAATGAGGACTGGCAGGCGGCTCTGATGTCCCCTAGGGCAGCCGTGATTAATCAACACTTCAGACTGGTTCAACTTAAGATCCTACACAGGACATATTTTACCGGGGTGACGCTAGCTAAGTTGGGGACACGCCAGGATGCGCTCTGCCTGCGCGGCTGCCACCGCGTTTACCACACATTATGGATTGCCCCTACATACGACACATCTGGGAACAGGCTACAAATAAGATGCAGGATGCACTGGGAAAATCGCTTGTGCTGACACCCCCACTGGGAATCCTGAACATTTGGAAAGCAACTGACCTCACAGACACTGAACGGCAATTCACCACCCCTGGGGTACACCCTTGTTAAGAGAGCCATTGCTATGAAATGGGGAGCTGCCGACAAGCCGTTGGTTATTGGCTGGGTGGCGGAAATGGACAAATGTATGGTCGCCGAAAAAGAAGTCTATAAAGCCAGAGGATGTCCTAAGAAATGGGATAAAAAATAGGGGGCCTGGAATGCCTATCGGGGAGAACTCTGCACTTCGCCAACTGTGGAACTTGAATTGTCACAACGAAACTCACCACACTGTAATGACTGATTGTATTATTGTTTATACAACTGCACCTTTTTCCTTTCAATGATACAGTATATACTACTAAGACCTGTATATGTCGAAAGTTTATTTTCAATAACAAAATGTATATAAAAAAAAAAAAAAATCTGTTATTTTGCCCACCTTTTGAGAATGCATAATTTGCCATGAGCCTATTTCCAGCTGACTCTGGCAAATAGAGCTGATCACTGCTCAGGATCAGCACAAACCATAACAAAGAAATCTTATGTAAATGTACCTCTGGTGTCGTGTAGTTCCTAGGAGTCCCCTAGGACCTGCACGTTTTGGATGACCTAAACCGAGGGCGTGGTGGCCCGACTGCTACCGGACACTCCCACAGGATATGTCAGCCAGCTAGCTCTACGGTGCCACTACCATTCCCCTGTATTCTACAGTGGCGTAGGTAGTTTCTGGCAACCACTGAACATGACAACCCTGATTCCTCAGGAATCGTGGAAAACAGTACAGTACGTTTTGCTCAGACAATGGTGCTTGCTTTCTCTCAGAAAAAACACGGGATGGCGATTAGGACGTTTCAATAAATATTTATTGGTCCATCTACAGTCGTATGTAAAACATGTGCTGTGACAATCAGGAGACAGAAGCATTTGAAAGAGATTGCTAGTACCAATATAGTGAATAGTAGATACTTTTCTATGGTAGTGCTAATAAGATGAACAGAAACAGTTCAGATAAAATCAGTAGCACTTGCATATTCCTAAAATGCGCACCCTAAGTAATTTACTAAAATACACCTACCCTAACCTAGCGGTATTGGTGTATATGTGTATAGTTATCTGTATCTGTAGTCAAGAAACCCCTAGGGATGAACCAGCCCCTCACCTCATGGTTTAGAATGAAGGATCCCGTCTCTGTGTCGAGGATGACAACACGCAAGGAATGTCAGGACGCTGTGTGTCGAAGATTGGGCATGCAGGACCCCGGTGTCAGCCTGGAAGGAATTCTCCTCTTATTTGTAGGGGAGAGTAAGGGTCTTTTATACTAAAGTGGTCACTCCAGGGTTTTTTCTAGAATCGATATGTTTTTAAAACAACCATGGATTTTTTTTAAATAATCATAAATGTTTTGAAAACAATCACCGATTAATGGTCATATACAACTGCATTGAAGTTATTCTGTTAAGTTATGTTTATATCCGGTATATAATTTGATAATACCTGTATACACTCTAAAAAGATTCGCTGTAACAAAGTGATTGCCTTCGTACCTGGAAAATATGCCGATAAAATGTGTTATTAAAAAAAAAAACATTCGCTGATGCTTTTCTAAACAAGTGTGATCATGCACAGCTGGCTGTTGGCCAAGGATGAAAAACTGGTGACCTTTTTACAGAATAAATCGGCCGTGCCTGGGGACATGTTTATGTACGTCAGGTACAGGGATTATGATAGAATACTTGGAGCCTGGTGTCGAGGAGACTGGAGAAAGCTACTTGGTAAAAGGTCGGCTGTTTAGAATTGTTATTGTTGTGTGGATGGGACAATGTATGTAAAAATGGGGTATACATCAATGGGACGATCCTAAAAGACATGATACCCACTCCTCCTCAAAAGGTCAACAAGGTCAGCTAGGTAATGCTAAAGCTAACGTTACTAAAAAGGCATAAAAAAGTAATTTATAATAAAACATACTAAAAGCACGTTAAAAAGGATTGAAAAAATGTCCATTAACCCCTTCGATGCTCATGACGGAGCGGTTCCGTCATGAGCATCGGTTGGGCTGTGCTTATGACGGAACCGCTCCGTCATGAGCACAGCCCCCGGGGGAAGCGCTGGCGCTCCCCCCCTGGGGCATCGATTGTGCCCCCACAGAGGGGGATGGCAGCGGAAGAGCTTCCGCTGCCACCCCCGACCCCCCCCACGCTTCCCCATGACGTCAGCGCACACAGCGCGCGCCGGCGTCATCAGGAAGCGTTGGACGCGCTGGAATCCATTTCTTCCAGCGCGTCCAAGGGGATAGAGGTAGGTTTGCTTGTCCGGTGGGGGCCGCGGGGGCGAGATTTTGAGTATTGAGGCATCGGGGGAGAGGAAAGAGTATTTCCTCTCCCCTGATGTCTCAATACAGGGCATTCCTGCTCCACGATCGCGCACAGCGTCGCGATCGTGGAGCAGGGATGCCCCACTAGACACCAGGGATGTGTTTTTTTTTATTTAGGAAGCGACCCCTTAGGCAAGGGTCGCTTCCTAGGGGTGCCAAATTGTTTGAAGTCTTTTCTGCCCCCCCTGGGGGCAGATCGGTCGTCTTTCTGCCAAGCCCACTAGACACCAAGGATGTCTGTTATGTTATGTAGGAAGCGACCCCTTGGGCAAGGGGCGCTTCCTTCGGGGGCAAAATAATTGGAAGACTTTTCTGCCCTCCCTGGGGGCCGATCGGTCTTCTTTCTGCCCGTTTCTGCCCCCAGGGGGGGCAGAAAAGCCCACTAGACACCAGGGATGTCTTTTTAGTTATGTAGGAAGCGACCCCTTGGGCAAGGGTCGCTTCCTAGGGGTGCCACAATATTCAAAGACTTTTCTGCCCCCCCTGGGGGCAGATCGGTCGTCTTTCTGCCCGTTTCTGGCCCCAGGGGGGGCAGAAAAGCCCACTAGACCCCAGGGATGTCTTTTATGTTATGTAGGAAGTGACCCCTTGGGCAAGGGTCGCTTCCTTTGCGGCCTAATTATTTAGAAGACTTTTCTGCCCCCCCCTGGGGGCAGATCGGTCGTCTTTCTGTCCGTTTCTGCTCCCAGGGGAGGGGGTAGAAAAGCCCACTAGACACCAGGGATGTCTTCTTTTTTATTTAGGAAGCGACCCCTTGGCAAAAACTGTTTGCATTTGTGCTCGATGTGTATTTTGTTGTCTTGTGAGTAATTTGTTTTTTTTTTTCTTCTTTCTAGTTGGATATCGTTGGTTTTTGCTGTGTCACTGCAAAGTAGGTTCTGGTGAGTGTAGCTGTCTCTTGTAATTGAATTCTATAGCTTTTGAGTACATTGATCATTGTGATAAAGGTACACATTTCTTTACTTACTTGGTTTGCACATTGTTGGTTGTTGTTGACTTGTTTGTGCAGTCTTCAATCTTAGTAAGTATAATGGCTAGCCGCAGGATTACTGCTCAGCAGGTTGTTGGTTTGCTGTTTGAGTCTTCCTCTGATATTGGTTCAGAGACTGACTCTGCATCTGAGGGAGAGGAGGCAGGGGACGATTCTGGCAGTGAGTTGTCTCTCCGTATGGAGTCATCGGATGATGAAGATACTCTTAGTGCGGATGAAGTGCCTGTGTTAGAGGAGGAGACTGATGTGCCGATAGTGCAGCAAGAGGCTTCTGGGCTGCAGCCTGCGGCTGCAAGGCTTCCCGTTGGTGTAGTGCGGCAAGAGGCATCTGGGCTGCAGGCTGGGGCTGCAAGGCTTCCCTTTGAAAGTGATGACCTCTGGGTTGCCCCTGGCATGGTGCAGCCGGCATTGCCAGAGTTTACTGGTGTTCCAGGGTCTAGAGTGAATACTGAGAACTTTTTGCCGGTCAATTTATTTCAGTTGTTTATGGACGATGTGTTTTTTGCAGAGATTGTTGAGCAGACTAATTTGTATGCCGAACAGTTTTTGAGGGACAACAGTGCCAGTCTTAAGCCACACTCTAGAGCTACCCGGTGGACTCCCACAAATGTTGAAGAGATGAAGAAGTTCTTGGGTTTAACTTTTTTGATGGGCTTGCTAAGGAAGCCATCAATGTCTAGCAGTCCCTTGATGGCAACGTCTATTTTTCCGGCAGTCATGAGTCGTGACAGGTATTTGCTTCTGCTTCGGATGATGCATTTTGTTGATAATGGTTTAGCGTTGCCACGTGATCACCCTGACTGTGACCGTCTTTTTAAGATTAGGCCTGTCCTTGATCACTTTGTTGATCGATTTTCAGAGATTTATGCCCCTGGGAAAGAAATTGCAGTGGATGAGTATTTGGTGTTGTTCAAGTGCCGCTTGGTTTTTAGGCAATACATTCCTAGTAAGAGGGCACGCTATGGAATAAAGCTGTATATGCTGTGTGACAGTAGGACTGGATATGTCTCTAATTTCAGGGTGTACACCGGTAAGGAATCTAGGTTTAACCTCCCTGGTTGTCCGTCCACTTTTGGAGTGACTGAGAAAATTGTTTGGGAACTTGGAAGAGGATTTTTTAACAAAGGCCACCATTTATATGTAGATAACTTCTACACTGGTGTGCGGTTGTTCAGGGAATTGGCCAAAGTGGACACTCTTGCTTGTGGCACAATCCGCTCTAACCGTAAAGGTTTCCCGAAAGAACTTGTTTGTCAAAAGCTTGTGCGGGGACAGTGCAGTGCGTTGCGTTGTCAGGAGCTTCTTGCTGTGAAGTTTACAGACAGGAGAGATGTCTACATGCTGACTACCATCCATGATGAAAGCACTGCACCTGTGACTGTTTGGGGTCAGGTCGCTGAAGTGCGCAAACCTGTGTGCATTTTAGACTATAATAGGCACATGGGTGGTGTTGACAGAGTAGATCAGAGGTTGGAACCTTACACTGCTCTTAGTAAGGCTTACATTTGGTACAAGAAGTAGGCTATCCATCTTTTCCACTTGGCAATGTTTAATGCTTTTGTTGTGTTCCAGAATTCTTGCCCTGAGTCAAAGATGACTTTTGCTAAGTTTCAGGAGTCTGTAATAGGCAGCCTTGTTGTAGTGGAACAGGCAAGTGTTCCTAGAGTTGGAGTGGTGGAGGATGTTGCTAGATTGAAAGAACGCCACTTTCCAGATCACATTCCTCCCACAGCCGCAAAAGATTTTCCCAGTAGGAGATGTAGAGTCTGTTGGCGAAGAGGTTCGCGGAAGGAGAGTCGTATGAACTGCCCCGACTGTCCTTCTCATCCTGCACTGTGTCTCCCTGCTTGTTTCAGAGCGTACCACACGCGAAATAATTTTTGGGAGCATTCATGAGTGGTAAAGTGAACTGCCTGGTCTGTATTCTTTGGATAATTTGATTCTGTTTCAAGGTTGGTGTTAGTGCAATGTATTTAGTTGCTGATTTTCTGTTAGAAGATTTGTATCTATTTGCAATTTGTTTGTGTTTTTATTTTTTTCTAAAAAAATCCTAAATGTGATGGCGGTGTGTGTAGGCTTCCGCTTGGCTGTTGGTGTGTGTGGACTGGCACTTGGTTGGTGGTGTGCGTTGACTGGCGGTGTGCATGGACTGGCGGTGTGCGTGGACTGGTGCGTGGCTGGTGGTGTGCGTGGACTGGAGATTGGCTGGCGGTGTGCGTGGAATGGTGCTTGGCTGGCGGTGTGCGTGGACTGGTACTTGGCTGGCGGTGTGCGTGGACTGGTGGTGTGTGCGGACTGGTGTTTGGCTGGTGGTGTCCGTGGACTGGAGCTTGGCTGGTGGTGTGCGTGGACTGGAGCTTGGCTGGTGGTGTGCCTGGACTGGCGATTGGCTGGCGGTGTGCCTGGACTGGCGATTGGCTGGCGGTGTGCCTGGACTGGCGCTTGGCTAGCGGTGTGCGTGGACTGGCGCTTGGCTAGCGGTGTGTGTGGACTGGTGCTTGGCTGGCTGTGTGTGAGTAGTGACTTTCTGCTGGTCACTACACACACTGCTAGCTGAGTGCCACTCCACGCAATCAATCAGCCTGTGTAGTTGCTGTGTCTGGATTGTGGGCGTGTGAAAGTGATGGGCCCTTGAATGGGGCTGTGTGCTGGTGTGAGTTTTGTTATGTGATGGGCCCGTGGCTGGCGGTGTGAATGGTTTTGTATGTCTCACACGTATGAAAGGTGTATGAATGGCCTGTAAAGAGGTTGGTGCCTTGTCGTGGCTTTACAGCTCACGAGCTGTGAGTCAATGGTTCAGTTTCTCGCCCTTTCAATTATTGCCAGTGCATTTCATTTCTGTGAAATCACTTGCTAATACAATTGTATCTACTGAACCATCACTCACCCTCGTGCCAAATCCAACCAGTATGTGTGTGTGCTTGCGGATTAGATGGCTGTGCAGTAATATTTGTCTTTCTGAAGCAGGGTGTACCTTGTCCCTTTTTAGTGAATTATGAAATGTGTTGCTTTTGTGCCTGGTGGTGCGAATGGTCTTGTTTGTATCACGTATGAAAGGTGTGTGAATGGCCTGTAAAGTGGTTGGTGCCTTGACGTGGCTTTACAGCTCACGAGCTGCGAGTCATTGGTTTGGTTTTTTGTGAATTTAATTATTGACAGTGCATTTCATTTTTGTGAAATCTCTTGTTAATAAAATTTAATACACTGAACCATGACTCGCCCTCGTGCCAAATCCAACCAGTATGTGTGTGTGTTTGAGGAATAGATGGTTGTGCAGGAATCTTTGTCTTTAGTTTCTCTGCCAAGGTACACTTTCCATGCAAGAATAACCCACCAACTGTAGATATTGTCGAAAACCCATGGGAGTTCATGGTGATGTCTCTCTTGTGAATTCAAAATTTTTTTTTAACCCCAATGTCCTGTAAACCTCAAAATGTCTGCCACATTTTCTTTGCAATATTATTCCAAAATTCTCACGCTGTAGGAACAATAGTTAATCTGGTTTTGCAAGGGGGGTCACTTTGGTTTTTGGCCCGGTGCTCGGCGGCCATCTAGGGAAACCTACCAAACCCACACATTTCTGAAAACTAGACACCCGGCGGCTTCCAGGGAGGTATGGCTTGCGTGGATCCCCCAACGTTTCCTTACCCATAATCCCCTGCAAACCTCAATTTTTGTTGAAAAATTAACTTTTTTCACACATTTTGGGGTGGGAAAGTTGTGGCATCACCGGACTCACACAAATTTACCACCACCCAACGTTCCTCCAGGTCTCCCGGTAAAAATGGTGCCTCACTTGTGTGGGAGGCCCAAGTACCCGCGGCAGGCAAGGGCCCAAAACGTAGTGAGGCGACATCAAAATGGCCTATCGCAAAACCACCTGGTTTTGCAAGGGGGGTCACTTTGGTTTTTGACCCGGTGCTCGGCGGCCATCTAGGGAAACCTACCAAACCCATGCATTTCTGAAAACTAGACACCCGGCGGCTTCCAGGGAGGTATGGCTTGCGTGGATCCCCCAACGTTTCCTTACCCAGAATCCCCTGCAAACCTCCATTTTTGCTGAAAAAAATCACTTTTTTCACACATTTTGGGGTGGGAAAGTTGTGGCATCACCGGGCTCACACAAATTTACCACCACCCAGCGTTCCCCCAGGTCTCCCGGTAAAAATGGTGCCTCACTTGTGTGGGAGGCCCAAGTACCCGCGGCAGGCAAGGGCCCAAAACGTAGTGAGGCGACATCAAAATGGCCTATCCCAAATGTTGCCTCACTACGTTTTGGGCCCTTGCCTGCCACGGGTACTTGGGCCTCCCACACAAGTGAGGCACCATTTTTACCGGGAGACCTGGGGGAACGCTGGGTGGTGGTAAATTTGTGTGAGCCCGGTGATGCCACAACTTTCCCACCCCAAAATGTGTGAAAAAAGTGATTTTTTCAGCAAAAATTGAGGTTTGCAGGGGATTCTGGGTAAGGAAACGTTGGGGGATCCACGCAAGCCATACCTCCCTGGAAGCCGCCGGGTGTCTAATTTTCAGACATATGTGGGTTTGGTAGGTTTCCCTATGTTTTCACTGCAAAATTGAGGTGTGACCACGTTGCGTTTTGCGCCGTTTCCTGTTGCGGGCACTAAGCCGACCCGCACAAGTGAGGTACCATTTTTCTCGTAGGACTTTGGGGAACACGGGGTGGGTGGAAATTTGTGGATCCACGCAGATTCCAGAACTTTCCAACCCAGAAATGTGGGGAAAATGTGTTTTTTTTGTCATTTTTTTACGTTTGCAAGGGATTCTGGGTAACAGACCATGGTGGGAGGCAGTCAAGTCACCCCATCCTGGATTCCCCTGGGTGTCTAGTTTTCAAAAATGTATAGGTTTGCTAGGTTTCCCCAGGTGCCGGCAGGGCTAGGGTTCAAAAACTACAGCTAGTCACTTTGCCAAAAAAGGGTCATTTTTCACTGCAAAATTGAGGTGTGACCACGTTGCGTTTTGCGCCGTTTCCTGTCGCGGGCACTAGGCCGACCCGCACAAGTGAGGTACCATTTTTCTCGTAGGACTTTGGGGAACGCGGGTGGGTGGAAATTTGTGGATCCACGCAGATTCCAGAACTTTCCATCCCAGAAATGTGGGGAAAATGTGTTTTTTTGTGATTTTTTTACGTTTGCAAGGAATTCTGGGTAACAGACCATGGTGGGAGGCAGTCAAGTCACCCCATCCTGGATTCCCCTGGGTGTCTAGTTTTCAAAAATGTATAGGTTTGCTAGGTTTCCCTAGGTGCCGGCAGGGCTAGGGTTCAAAAACTACAGCTAGTCACTTTGCCAAAAAGGGGTAATTTTTCACTGCAAAATTGAGGTGTGACCACGTTGCGTTTTGTACCGTTTCCTGTCGCGGGCACTAGGCCGACCCGCGCAAGTGAGGTACCATTTTTCTCGTAGGACTTTGGGGAACGCGGGGTGGGTGGAAATTTGTGGATCCACGCAGATTCCAGAACTTTCCATCCCAGAAATGTGGGGAAAATGTGTTTTTTTTGTCATTTTTTACATTTGCAAGGGATTCTGGGTAACAGACCATGGTGGGAGGCAGTCAAGTCACCCCATCCTGGATTCCCCTGGGTGTCTAGTTTACAAAAATGTATAGGTTTGCTAGGTTTCCCTAGGTGCCGTTAGGGCTAGGGTTCAAAAACTACAGCTAGACTCTTCGCAAAAAAAGTGTAAATTTTCAGTGTGAAAATGTGGTGCGTTCACCTTAGGTTTTGAGCCACTTCCTGTCGTGGGCACTATGCCTACCCACACAAGTGAGGTACCATTTTTATCGGGAGACTTAGGGTAGTTCAGATTTGTAAAGCAACTGTTATTACCTATTGATTTTTGATGCATTTCTCCCTTCCAAATGAAAGACATTGTGTAAAAAAAAAGTCATTTTGAAAAATGACCAATAATTGTCATGCAAGTATGAGTATTCCCAATTTCGAAAATGTGCAAATATGCACTGTTTCTAAACTTTGTAATTTGTTCCCATTTCAGAAATACATAGGTGTCTTTCATACCGATTTTTCCATGTATACATTTTCCCACAATAATTGCTATATACCGGGAACAAAAAAAAAAAACATTACAAAATGCTGCTCAATTTTTTACTCTGGGTTCGTTGGGCTCTTGGTGAACTTACAAGTCCTATATATCCCCACAACCAGGAAGGTCCACCAGATGTAACGGTACATTGCTTTCAAAGAGATGTCATAATTCGAAGAAGTTACAGGTGAAAACGTTGACTCAAAAGGCTGCTTTTTTCAACAAATTTTTAATTTTTCCTATATTTACCTGTAAGTTTCTATAAAGAAACCTTGATGGATCTACACAAATGACCCCTTGCTGAATTCAGAATTTTGTCTACTTTTCAAAAATGTATAGCTTTCCAGGATCCATTATTGCTTTTCTACCCATTTCTACCATTATCTGGAAGGAGGTTCAAAGCACAAAAAATAGCAAAAATAGGGTATGTCCCAGAAAAATGTCAAAACTGTGTAAAAAATGTTGGATTTCTGACAAAAAACTGTCATTCCCTAAAAGCTGGAGAAATTGTGATTTCAGCCCCACAAACCCTTTTTTGATATCATTTGCAGAGAAAAACCCAGACGCTTTCATTTGCAGCCACTTTTCCCCATTTTTCACAAAAAAACCAAACTTTTGCTGTATTTTGGCTAATTTCTGGGAACCCTCTAGAGGAATCCACAAACCCTGGACACCTTTAGAATCCCCATGATGTTGGAAGAAAAGGATGCAAATTTTGCGTGGATACCTAATGTGGTCAAAAAGTTACAGTGGCCTAAGCGCGCACTACCCCAAATAGCCCAAAAAAGTCTTAGCACAGGAGGGGAAAAGGCCTAGCAGCGAAGGGGTTAAAGAAGAGACATGTTTCCCTAAAAAAGCGTTCAAAAGGTCCTTTATACTTATACGTATTGTTATTATTGCACTGAGCACCTTGAAAGCCATGAAGCTCAGTTAGAGCAGGAAAAGGCAAAACAAAGTCAGTGTTCGATCTTCAATTTGGTAAATGTTTAAAAAAGTTGCCAAACGGTTCCTAGCACAGGAGCGGCCAGATTGTTTTAAGAATCCTGCGCTGAAGACTGAACATCACTGAACATCGTATCCTTAGATGGCAGTCCCTCAAGAACTTACAGGATCATATCCAATGAGCAAAGATGGTCATCTCTTGTTCCCACGGCAGCCGCCGGGGAAGAATTAGATGCCTGCACGCCTGATGCCGATGCCTGTACTTGTGGAGCAGTGCCGATATCTCTTCCAACAGGAGCAGAAGCATCTCTTGGAGGCACTAGAAATGCTGTAATCAACATCGGAATACGCTGTGGACAACTGCACATGTGTGCATGCAAAGGCGCCAGTAGCGCTTCTATGTCCGGCGGCGCAACCGATGGAAGTGTCAGACACAGGTCCAACACGCAGTCAAATCCACAGAAGAGGCAACGGAACACAGGCAGGACACAGTCTAGCCAGACCGGTCTGAAAGACAGGAACCAATGCTCACTCAGCTCTCGCAGCTAAGGTGTAGTGCGGTAGAACACCATGCGCTCACGACAACGTTGTTCCAGCAGTGTTCGCTCCATTTCGTGAGGGATTGCGACATCCATTGCAAAGCAAGAGTATTAAAATCAGGATGCCCGCTACCGAAAGCAGGACCAAAGGAAGCCCTCTAAAAATGCTTCCAAGTACGGAGTGTATGAATGCTGGAATTACTCCGAAGATGGTCTGAAAGGTGGTTAAGAGACCTGATCCAAGGCGCTTAAATGAGTGTACGATCCCACTTGTGTCAGACATGTTAAAGATACGATGAACCATTTCTCCGAAATGGATCGGGAAATTAGTACGGACCAGGGCATGTATCTCTGCTGAAGACCTTGCAACCTAGAGAGCAAACGTCTCTCGGGCCGAAGTTAAGGCCACATTTTGTTGAAACAACATGGCTTTCAGCCTGCTCAGTGATTCAAACCTTATACTGGAAACATTCAACGAAGGCCACAGTGGTGCCTTCCTAACTGTGCGAGCCAGGGGAAACAATACTTGCTTACAGCAAACAACCCTGAAGTTTACTGTGACTAGATATGCGATGCCCGGCATCATTCCACAACAGCCTTGATCATTCAGCTCTAAATAACTTCCATTCGAAAGTAATTCAAAAATCGGATGAATCACGGCAGCTGGGAGCCTTTCAAGTAGCATGATAAGTTTGCTTTCAACGCTTTACACGTTCCATAAATCGACACTTCTTTGCACACTAATGACCCACTTAAAGCCTTCCCGCAGTCTTGACCATTTAAGAAAACGTCAGTGTCCCCATTTCTGTGCCTATATCTATACGGTAACTCCCAAGTTTCCTTTATAAGGTAAGTGATGGAGATTTTTTTAGTATGGATTTTGGGGTACCTGGGAATAGTAATTGTTACCCCTACACTATCCAACACTTTCCCTACTGTTGCACTCACTGGAGTGGGACTAGTAAGTTTTATCCCTACACTATCCAACACTTAGTAGTTTTTACCCCTACACTATTCAACACTTACCCTACTGTTGTACTCACTGGAGTGGGAATAGTAATTTTTACCCCTACACTATCCAACACTTACCCTATTGTTGCTGTAAAAGTATCATGCAGTTTAATGGTATGCGTTGTAATGGGATGCGTTGTAATGGAATGCGTGGTAATGGTCGTTTTTAAAAATGCGTTGCACTGGCATGCATTGTAAAATCATGCAATGTAATGGTAGTTGTGATGTAAAGACTGCGTTGTTATAGCATGCGTTGTAATTCCATGCGCTGTAACGCCATATATTCGTAGATGGTGACTAAGCTATTGTGAAAGGTAACTTCTCTAATTTTTCAATAAGCAGCATAGTATACTTTGCATCTCTAGGTGCCATAGTCAATTGGCTGTCGGTCATATTGTACACCGAGAACAAATTTGTGGTGTTAATGTATCGCCATGGCACGTGGCCTGAACGCAATGATTGCAGTATCCAGCTTAAAAACATAATGGAGCGCAATTGAGATTGCCCTTGTTGTAGAATAGACAAATCTTGTTCCATTATGTTGATCGCCGAGGACACAATTTTGCCCAGTGAATAAATACGTGAAGAAAGTGTGGTCATTCCATTGTCTACCACAGCCAAGGCCTTTTCTAGGTTAATCCTATCAATTTCACGTAATCTCTCAGCAGCATCCTGTTGGGAGACTTTCCCTAGTTCATTGTAGATGACATACAAGAAGCGTTTCTTATGCGGTTTCTTGGAACCTAACAATAAATCCCTAAGATCTTTGTTGTCTGCTAAAAGAGACAAGTGTTTTCTTCACCAGCTGTAGTGTTGAAGTTTTTAGCCATTCTAGGCACAACTTCCCAACACTATAAGAAGTCACTACCCCTGTGATGAAAAGTTCTGGAATCTGTGGGGAGCCACAAACTTCCACGCACCCAGCATTCCCCCAAGTCTCCTGATGAAAATGGTACCTCACTTGTGTGGGTAGGCCTAGTGCCCGTGGCAGGAAATGGCCCAAAACGCAACTTGGGCCCATCACATTTTTCCAGTGAAAACTGACCCTTTTTTCACAATGTGCATAGCTGTGGATTTTGGACCCTCGCTCAGCCGGCACCTAGGGAAACCTAGCAAATCTATACATTTTTGATAACCAGACACTCAGGGGAATCCAGGATGGGGTGACTTATGTGGCTCTCATCACGTTCTCTTACCCAGAATCCCATGCAAACCTCAAACTTTGTTAAAAAACTCAGATTTTCTCACATTTCTGTGATGGAAAGTTCTGGAATCTGCAGGGAGCCACAAACTTCCACCCACCCAGCATTCCTCCAAGTCTCCCGATAAAAATGGCACCTAACTTGTGTGGGTAGGTCTAGTGTTCGTGACAGAAATTGTTCCAAAACGTACTGTGGAGACTTCAACATTATCGATCAAAAAAAGACACAAGGGACACACCTGCGTTTTTGGTCCCAGGCCTGGCGGGCATCTAGGGAAATGTACCAAACCCAGATATTTCTGAAAACTAGATTCCCAGGGGAGTCCAGGGAGGTGTGGCTTGCATGGATCTCCCAACCTTTTACTACCCAGAATCCCAGTCAAACCTCAAATTTAGGTAAAGAAATCCAGTTTTCCTCACTTTCCTGTGTGAAATAGTTGTGGGATCACTGAGCCGCCACAAATTTCCTATCAGTGAGCCTATCCCCAGGTCTCCCGATAAAAATGGTACCTCACTTGTGTGGGTAGACCTAGTGCCCGCAACAGGAAATGGCCCAAAATATACTGTGGAGACCTCCAAATTATTGATTGCAAAACTATCTGGTTTTGCAAGGGAGTTACTTGCGTTCATGGTCCCAGGCTCGGCGGCCATCTAGGGAAACCTTCCAAACCCAGACATTTCTGAAACCTAGGCACCCAGGGGAGTCCAGGAAGGTGTGGCTTGCATGAATCTCCCAACATTTTCCCACCCAGAATCCCTTGCAAACCTCAAATTTAGCTTAAACAAAAATCACATATACCTTACATTTCTTTGTGGGAAGTTGGTGGGATAACCGGACTGACACAAATTTCCTACCACCCAGCGTTTCTCCTAAGTCGCCCAATAAAAATAGTACCTCACTTGTGTGGGTGGGCCAAGTACCCGCAACAGCGAAGGGCCAAAAACGTATTGTGGAGACATCAAAATTATCTATCATAAAACGACCTGGTTTTGCTAGGGGGTCATCTAGGGAAACCTATCAAGCCCAGACAGGTCTCAAAACTAGACACCGGGGGGAGTCCAGGAAGGTGTGGCTTGCGTGGATCCCCCAATGTTTTCCTACCCAGAATCCCCTGCAAATCTCAAATTTAGCTAAAGAAAGTCACATTTTTCTGACATTTCACGCAGGCACAAATTTCCTACCACCCAGAATTTTCCTCGGTCTCTCGATAAAAAGGATACTTTACTTGTATGGGTGTAATGCAAAGCCAGCCTAAAACCTATATATAAAAAAAAATATGGCGCTTAGAGCTCACTGTCCTAGCCCCTCAATCTATACGTTTTTGCCCTTGCCAGTCACAGGCTCTTGGCCCACTCACACAAGTGAGGTGTCATTTTACTCGGGAGACTACGGGACATGCTAGTTGGTAGGGAAGTTGTGCCGGCGCTGTGATCCCACACAGAACTGTGAGAAAAAGGTGATTAATTTAGTGAAATTGGAGGTTCGCAAGGGATTCTGGGTAAGAAAACGTTGGGAAATCCACGTGAGCCACACCTCGTTGGACTCCACTGGGTGTCTAGTTTTCAGAAATGTCTTGGCTTGGTAGGTTTTCCTAGAAATCTCCTGAGCCCGGGACTAAAAACTCAGGTGGCTCCCTCACTAAACAGGTCATTTTATGCTAGATAGCTGGGCACCTGTGTTTTTGGTCCTGGGCTTGGCAGCCATATAGGGAAATCGACCAAACCCAGACATTTCTGAAAACTAGACACCCAGGGGATTCCAGGGAGGTCTGGCTTGTATGGATCCCCCTACATTTTCTTACCCATGATCCCCTGCAAACCTCAAATTTAGCTAAAAAGTCAGATTTTCCTCCCATTTTTGTGTGCGAAAGTTGTGGGATCACCACTCTGCGTTCCTCTTGGTCCCTGATAAAAATAATACCTCAGTTGTGTGGGTGGGCCAAGTGCATGCGACAGGGAAGGGCTAAAAACCTGTAGAGATTGAGGGGGAACCAAAGTGGTTCTAAAAGGGCAGTTTCTTTATACCTTTTTAGGCTAAGTGTGCTTTGGGCACCCACAGAAGTGAGGTGTCATTTTGATCGATAGGCCGAGAGGAACGCTGGTTGTTAGGAAATTTGTACTGGTGTGGTGATCCTACAACTTTACCACACAGGAAAATATGCATTTTTATGTAAATTTGAGGTTTGCAGGGGATTCTAGGCAAAACAAAACACTGGTGGATTCGCACAAGCCACACCTCCAGTCCATACACACCCAGGCACGGCCGGTGAGCTGGAAGAGCAGCGGGGTGGGTGGGACTGGCGGGGGGGAGGAGGGGCAGGCATAGGTGTCACGGGTGGCGAAAAATGAATGTAAAAAAATAAGTAACTTACCTGCAGCTGGCTGTGTCGCGCTCTTCTTCTCCAGGTGGCACAGGCTCCCAGAATGCTGTGTGTCCAATCCTGAAGCTGCTCTCATGCATGAGACCAGCTTTAGGATTGGCCTGAGTGCCCTTGATTGGCTCTCCAGGACAGACTGTGAGCCTGCGCCTGCGCCTGCTCTCTCCAACCCAGTTGCGTTGCTGGGTTGGAGAACTTTCACTGCGCATGACAGTTTAGCCCCCTGAGACAGTTAGCCAAACAGTCATGTGCAGTTAAGGGAGTGCATCTACCACTCCCCTCAGTCACCCACCCTAGCCCCACCCCAAGACTGGGCAAGAAAGGAAAATTAAATCAAGTGTTTATCCCTGGTGTCTAGTCGGCTTTCTGCCACCCTGTGGGGGCAGTTGGGGGTAATAACCCCCATCTGGCCTGCAGGGGGGCAAACAGACTGTCCAATTAGGTTTTGGTGAGTGGGGGTACTGGCAATGCCCATTTTGGGCAGCCCCCACCCTACGTACAAAAAAATATATATTGCCTGGTCCCTAGTGGGTTTTCTGCCCCCAGAGGGGGCAGCTTCAGGGGCTACTACCCCCATATGCAACTAGAAAAAACTAGTGCCTGGCTGCCTAGTAGACTTTCTGCGCCCCCATGGAGGGGGTAAGCAGATCGAGGGCTATTGGCCCCAGTCCAATTAGTAGGGGTGGGAGCTGTCAAAATGGACAGGCCAGTGCCCCCATCCCCACGTATAAAAAAAAAATCCCTGGTGCTTAGTGCGCTTTCTGCTCCCTCGGGATGTCAGATCAGGGGCTATTGTCCCTATCTGCCTCCTGGGGGGGCAGAAAAACTGTGGCCATTTTTTGGGAGGCTGTGGGCAGTGGCATGCCCATTTTGGGCAGCCTCCACCCCTAAATGTACATGAATAAAAATCCATGTTCCCTAGTATGTTTCTGCCCCCCCCCCCCCAAGAATTTAGGTGAGGGCATGGTCTTGCCCATTGTAGGCAGCCCCCACCCCTCTTATAAAAAAGAATTTCCTTGTGTCTAGTGGGCTGTCTGTAATAACCCAATTAGCCCCCTCAAGGAGGGCAGAAAGACTGTTGAGGTTGTTTGTAGGGGGTCGGGCTTCCCCAGCTCTGAAGGCGGTTTAGGGGGAAAGGTAATCCCTCTGGACCCTCACCAAAGGGATTTCAATGCCATATGCGCGGACAGCCGGGAGACATCTGACGCACACGAGGACTTTGGCATCGGATGGCTCCCGGCCGTCCAACGCATGGAACGGGTTAAATCTGAAGATATTTATAACAGGAAAGGTAAAATTAGGTGTTTTAAAGCGATCAGAGAGATGTTTAGAGGATATGTACATGTCCCTACTGGAATGGGTGAAGAGGCGTCAGCAGAGGACATGCAAGCTTACTATATGGCGACAAACGTAGGGCTGCACACTATCATTTTGCTTAAGAATTGGCATAAGATCACTGAGAAAGATGGAGCATTGACATTTCTACACTATGGCACATTTAATTTGAGAATATTCGATAATTTTAGGGGAACGTTGTTTGCAATGAAACCATTACCTAGACCCACTCAATTTGAAGCACTTGATGCATGAATGCGTGCAGCACATGCAAAGTAGAGAGATCAAAATCAGGGGAAGAAGAAAAAAGCAATGCGGGCTCACCAAGATGCACAATGGAATGAGAAGCAATAGAGGTGGAGCATAGACATGATTGTGGGAGCCAAGTCATATCCTGCATTGATGAGGGAAAGAAGCGATAATGAGAGTAAAAATGAAGAAGACAGAAGGAGGGAAGGGCATGAGAACAGTGATAGCGATGCAAGTGACCGGCTATTTGACGGATTATTAGCTGAACGTCCAACTCTGTATAGTCAGTCACCTTTTGGAAATAGAGGAGGTCAGGAATTCACAAGTAATTTCCTAGGTGCTTCAGCATCTATAGCTTCTGATTCTGGCATTGTGGGACTTATATCGACAGGGATGACACAAAGCTTGGCAAGAATGGAGGTGAGGACATATGCTCCAGAAGGTGCAGGACATTGCAATTCTAATCCTGTAACAAGGATTTCAGATGCTCTCACAGTACCCATTACTATTGGTACTCTTGTCTCCATTTATGATCTAATTTCAATTGGGAATGAAAGTCAGGGAATACCTGTAGTTACATTGGGGGGGGGGGACACCACAGGGAAGAAAGGAGAATTCCCGCATGAGATTTGTTCTACTGACTCCAGTAAACGCGAGCACCACTTGTGCAGCGACTGTGGATTCTTCAGATGTCCAAATTAGGTCTGTAACTGTTAGGCCCCTTTCTGAGGTAACTGGATTAAAAACA
Organism: Triturus cristatus; assembly: GCF_964204655.1. NCBI lineage: Eukaryota > Metazoa > Chordata > Amphibia > Caudata > Salamandridae > Triturus > Triturus cristatus. Next base: position 619,395,846 of record NC_140583.1, on the reverse strand, counting down.
ACTATGTGGGCGACACTTCCCAGAGTGGGAACTAGCACAGCCCGAGAAACCGGGAACACACAGAAATCAACTTGGAGTCAGAGTTTATTTGATACTTTGGACTTAGAGAAGTTGTTGAAAGAACGTAGCAACTCTAATGAGAGCCAGAGTAAAAAAGCTGAGTCAGGGAATAAGTCTGCCATAAAGGTGGATTTGGTGGACGTGCTCAAGTTGAAGACTGAGTTGGATACAATGATAAGTGGAACGTTGGTGCTTTATCAAACAGAATGAATTGTTGTTCATGAGTAAATATGTTACCATAAGGGCGAGAGAGGCACACACAAGGTTATCTGAATTGGGCAGTAAGTTTGAGGTGGACATAGAATAGACTACGGCATTGCAGAAGAACCATTGGCTTGCCTTTAGTGATCAAAACATAGAGAACTTGAGCGTTCCAGGACTTAAAACACAGATTCGGGAAATTATATTGTGCATTTGAATTTGCAGCATTTTGCATAAGTGGGAAGAGAGATGGGTGAAAAGGAAGGCTTCTAAAGAGAAGGGAGCGAGTGTTCAAGCGTTTCAATTACAAGATGTGCCTTGGAGTAGGGGTGATCTAGACGCATTTACCAATGACTTCCCGAGACTGAGAGAAAAACCTGTAGAGTGGTAGAAACAGGCCTATCGTTTTGTGAAAATCTCAAAGGTATTATGGAATGACCTTAATACGCTGTTTGAAATTGTGGTCCCAAGCGATTTGTGGTTGGCATGTAAAATAGCTATAGAATGGCCAGACCGTGAGCTTGAAAGGGATCCAGTGACGCACGGTTGTTTACCGATGGTGATGAAAAATTATAATCAGGTGATTACATGGTGTAAGGATAAGGTGGCTCCGCAGGATGTTGATTGGGGTAAGATTGACAGAACAACACCACAGGAACCTGGGGAGACAATTTATGTAGATTATGAGAGACTTTTACAGGCTTTTAAGCAGTACAGTGGGATAGATTCCCTTGAGTAAAAGGACATGGGACAATTTGTACCTAAATTTGTGACATGGATGCGAACTGAAATTAGTGTAATGATCCAACAGCATTTAATTTGTTAGAAGATCAAGTCTATTGCCAAAATTCTGCGTTATGCCAAACATTGCAGCAATGAAATTGAAATGAGATATAAATGAATGAAGGAGAAGCTGATGTTAGTGCAGATGAAGGCTGTTCAGAGAGGGGAGGCAGGGGCAACCCTATAGAGAAGACGTCGTTTCTACGATCGTACCGTATCAACAAGGTGTTCAGATGCAACAGGGTGGAGGAATGTAGGGGCAAGAAAGGGGCAGGGGTGTCCCAATAGACCTTAAAACTGGAGTGTAAGTGGCTACCTTAAAGAAAGCCAGCCCGTGCGACTATTGTAATAGGGTGGAGCATTGGAAGTGCGAATATCGTCTAAATCCTGCAAATCAAGATCAGAATGCGGGGTTTAATCAGCTACAGGGTAATGTTGTACCGTCTCAGAGTGTGTCTAGGCCGAGATCCCAAATTATGGGAGGACCACAAGGCCCTGCGATGCTTGTGCTGCCGCCTCCGATACCACCGCAAGTTTCGTAGCATGTCTCATATGGTAATGTTCCATTTTAACAGTATCCAATTTTTGAGGCTTTTAATTATTCTGTCACCTATCAGTCCTTATGACTGTGCCTGAGAGGGGAGAAGAATGTACCCTTGGCACAGTCTAAGAGGTAGACCAGAGTGGATTCTAGGTTGATGCCGATGGTCACAATGTCACCTTTTTGGTTGACACTAATGCTACCCGCTCTACTGTGAGAACAGCAGAAGCTTCCAACCTACCCCTTTCGGGAAAAACAATCCAAATTGTGGGTGTGGCAAATAGGACGTTATCAAATTTCTTGACGGAAGAAGTGCCTGTGAATATAGGGACTTTTGAGGATCATCACCAGTTTGTGGTGTGTGATTCAAGCCCTGTGAGTCTATTGGGATGAGATTTTATGTGCATGTTAAACTGCACCATATATTGCACATTAAAATTCAGACCAAGGATGAGGATGTTGCATTCAAATTGGCAAATCAAGATCTGGGTGTTTCACTGTTTCCCTTACTGATGATCAAGAACCTGATACTTGACCTCAGAGAGACAGTGGCAAGTGCAGTTTGATATTTTACGGGAAAGGACACTGGACTCATCAAAGGAGTTGAGTCCGTCCATATACATATTAAGAGGAATGCAGAATACCCGAGAACACCACAATACAATTTGACGTCAGAGACCATTGCTGGGATCAATTGATCGAGTCCATGTTTGAGCAAGGTATTTTGAGACAAATCCTAGAAAGTCTGTGTAACTTTCCCATTTTGGGCTTGCAGAAGCCTGGCGGTAAATACCGTATAGTGCAGGATCTCTGCAAAATAAATACCTTGTTGTTCCGTGCTGTCCCATGGTACCAAATCCATCTGTAATACTGTTTTAGATTCCATGTGAGGCCGAATGGCTCACTGTTCTTGATCTTTGCCAGGCCTTATTTTTTATCCCCTTGCATTAAAGCAGCCAGTTTTTGTTCGCGTGTAGGCTGGAGACTCGTGTTTTAACGTGGTGTTGTGTCCCACAAGGCTATACAGAGATTCCTTCTATCTTTAACCAGATTTTGAAGAAAAACCTTGAGGCTCTGGTCCTGCCCTGTAATTCAGTCCTGGTGCAGTATATCGGCAATCTCTTGTTTTTATCAAATACTCAGGACGCTTGCAGAATTGATACCATTGCTTTGTTGAACCACCTGGCTGAGAATGGACAGAAGTTGTCCCCAAGTAAGCTGCCGTACTGTTTGACCGAAGTCCTATATTTAGGACATTAAATAGCAAAAGGTGTCAGAAAAGTGTCGCAGGAGAGAATATCGGCGATCATGCAAATGAATCCGCCACATACACAGAAGGAAGGATGGGGCATATTATCAAGACAGGCGATAAAATTATCGCCGCTTTAGCGGCAGAAAACTGCCGCTAAAACAGCAATAATAGGGTTGATAATATGCTCTATGGAATTCCAATTGAAGCCCATGTTAGATGTGAAGGACATCTAACCTGAGCTTTAATTGGAATTCCATAGAGCATATTATCAAACCCATTATCTCCGCTTTAGCGGCAGTTTTCTGCCGCAAAAGCGGCGATAATTTTAACACCGTGCTTGATAATATGCCCCAATGTTTTTAGGAATCGTGGGCTACTGTCATCAGTGGATACCCAGCTTTTTCCTCATGGCCAAAACTCATCAGAGGTTAACATACAAGGATGGGTCCGATCCGGCTATCCCACTAGAAGTTGTGACAGTTTAACAGTGGCCAAATTACTGTTGAGGGAACTTATCCCAAGTTTTAGATTTGCAACTACTTTGGAGTCAGACCGAGGATCTCATTTTAATAATGAGATCATACAATTGTTATGTGCAGCTTTGCAGGTGGAACAGAGACTACATTGCAGTTATCGGCTGAAGCCGTCCTGTATCGTGGAGCAGGTTAACGGTACCTTGAAATCCAGGTTCGCTAAAGTATGTGCCTTGACATCTGTAAAATGGCCAGATGCTTTACTTCATGTGTTGATAAGCCTTCGTAACATCCTAGACAGAGAACTGGACTCTCACCACATAAGATTGTCTAAGATTGTCATAGGGCGAACTAAGATGCTGCCTACTGTACCTGCCAACGTAGTTGTGAATATATTCGGATGATATGGTGCTCGACTACTGTAAGGGGCTAGCTGACGTGGTTCATTCTGTGTCTCATTAGGTCAAAGCAACAACAGCAGTAGTGTTACAAACTAAACTCCGGTGACTAGTTAGTCATCAAGAAACATGCGAGGAAGAGCTGTCTTGAACCCCGTTGGCGTGGCTTGTGCCAGGTGATTCTGGTTACAACTACTGCCATAAAGAGTGGCAGCCTTCCAAACTGGGTGCACACCTCTCACACTCACAAGGTCCTGCGTCCCCTTGACTAAATAGCTCCTCTTCCTGAAGAGACGTCAGCTGAGAGGCCACGGGAGAGGCTCAGTCAAGCTGTAAAGGGACACTCAAATTGAAACAAGTTGAAGGAGGGCCATAAGGGCAAGAGAATGAAGCTGGCTTGGATGAAGCTGAGGTCCAAGTGGTGAATACGACTGGTCCTGCCTCTGAGTGCGGGCCCACAGCACTAGCTCCTTTATTTCAGGTGAAAGAAAGCTGGCTGAAGGGGTCGCCTAGGAAAAGCTTGATGCGGTCTTCTGAAAGGGAACACGCATCCATAACTTAAACATCTGAATCAGAACAAATTGAAGGCGAAGTTGGGGTATCCAGCTTAAGGACATCCAAAATTTAGAGCGTGCCTTGTCAGAGGTATGCTTCTCTTGAGTGGACATATCTAGCCACAAATGTCAACAAGGGCGATCAAAGGCCTTTCAGTGCTAATAGATGTTTTGTTGAGGATTCCAGGGGCTGACTTAAATGCTCTTCTTCGTTTGCGGTTTCCTACCTGCCAAGGCTGAGCAGCTTGCGAAACTTGATACTGCATGACACTGTTTTTCCTCATCTGTATCCAGAACAATCACCGGAGGAGATTGCGGAACTGAGAGCAGATTTGTTACTATTGCTCGTACATCAATTGGGATCAGAACTTATAAGAGATGGTGAATAACATACTAGGAACTCTTGCTAAAGGTGCTTGAAAAAGTTCGCCTAGGCCCGAGTGAAAGAAGAGAACATTTAGAGTGTGACAAGTTAGAAGAGCACGGAGTAGGGCTAAGGAAGTTTCACAAAGATTGTATATTCATGTAAATAAATTGAACTCTGAATAAGTGACTGTTTGCTCTTTGCACAAGTGGAGAACGGAGATGATTCTGTGGCTGGTATTTCTCTGCAGAACCTTTGTCTGAATCTAAAGTAGAATGGAAACTAATTGCTCTGATAGTAAGCGTAAATGCATAATGTGTGCTTCCATAACACTTATAGTAATAGGATTAATAGAGTTAGTTGTGGGGCTATGTTTAAGCCTGCTGGTGGCATAGAGGAGATACCTACACCTACACAGACACCCTCACCTGAGTCAAAGGGGGGAATAAGCGATGTTAGTAGAGCAACATTTACATACCAATTTGTCTAGAGGAGATTTTACCTTAGTAGCTTATGCTAAGCTACTCTATGAGTATGTGGACACTATGGAGGTGTGGGATTGAAATGTTTGCATGCCTGCTTCCCAGCTAAGGACATCACTTACCATCACCTTGTTTTGACATAATGCATTAGTTGTGGTTTGCTTCTTAGTATATTTTACAAGGGTCATTTTGAGTATTATTTTTCAAATTATGATTTGGTCCTTTCAGAGGTGCCACTGTTCAAGCACCTGAATTACCATGCAAATGCTAAAACAGCTGAGGTTGCAGTTAAATATTCTGTTTCATCCAAAACAATAGATACTGCTTATGCACACCGACATAACTTAACAAGTACACTTACAGGAATTGAAAAGAAATTCATTGATATTCATTGATAGATTTAGGGGAGTGGTGCCTAATGCGGAGACTGGCTTTCATGTTCAGGAGTGGACACAAGAGGAAAGGGATCATCAGACTGTAGGAAACACTGGAGAATTGTCATTAGATTGGCAACATAGGGGGAGACTGTGTGTACACCACGAATGGAGTGACTACAGTTCCATATTTGTAGAGAAAAGTGAATGTGATCACACCTTTGAAGTCCGTGGATCTTGGAAGTTGTTTGTGGAAGGAAGAGATCCAGTGATTCCTGAAGTTTATTTTGTCTGTGAAAGGAATGCTTACTTTAAGCTGCCTGCTAAATTGTATGGCACTTGTTATTTGGGTGTGGTGTTTCTAAAGATATATTATGTAGACGATTTTGATCATCCTCTTTGGAAGAAGTCAAGACATCGACGGGATTTGAGCGCAGGAGAAATTGCAGGAGACGTTTTTCGGGCTATTATACCTAGTGTTGGTGTGATAATGAACAACATCAAGATTAGAAAACTGTCTACTGTGGTCGATAAGTTGTCTACTAGTACTGCTGGATCTTTGCTGCTTGTGAATACTGAAATGGTCACAGAACCATTTTGCTTTAGATATCCTTCTCACAAAAGAAGGAAGAGTCTGCCAGATGCTGAAAGTTAAGCAGTGTTGCACTTATAGGCCTGATAAGAGTAGGGACTTACAAAATTATATAAAGAACTTTACTAACATTCATAAAGATTTGAGTGGATTGGCACATAAAGGTGCTTGGCATTCAGTAGGAAACAGATTTAGTGCTATAGACAGATGGTTTGCAAACCTGGGAAGTGGTATAAATGTAAATGTAAATGTGCAGGAATTTATATAGCGCAAATCACCAAGCGGTCTCTAAGCGCTTGCTTAGGGAACCCGTCCTGGTATTCCCCTGTGAGATAACCCAGCAGGGCATCCGCAAGGTGAAAGCCAGGCATCCCGCCGCGAGGGGCCCATGTGGAGATTAAGCAAGCTATTGCCCAGAGTTGCAGAGTGTGAACCCATGAATTGAGTATGCACTGGAGCGAGAATTATCGAGTCCATGGACATTTATGGACTCAAGACCCAGCCAAGCCGGGAATTGAACCCTGGTCCCGGGCTGACCTCTGCTTCCAGGTCTGCCTCCTCTAACCAGTGAGCCACACTTCTCCACATATAGGTGGTTTTGCCCTGAAATGGCTTATAATTGCCATTTGTGCACTTCCCCTGACAGATGTTGTCAAAGGGTACAACAAGTATTGTGAAAAGAAAGAATTGTAAATCAAAAAAGATACAATTAGAAAGGACACAAGATGAGTATTATTATGATCTGAAATGATTGGAAGAGTTCAAAAGAAAGAGAAATACAACCACAACGGTTTAGATCGGTGTATCTGGAAAGATCATCTGATAAGATAAGATTTAGTGATGGCTTGATATACCATCAGAGAGGGATTGGAAGTGACTAGTTTGGGACCCCTTTTTGTATTTATAGTTGTAGTGCGTTATAATCATGGTTAGTCTGCACTCACATATATTTTGTGTAACTAATGTATGAATAGAGAAGGAGGAATACAAGATGTTTAAGTAATCCTCATAGTTAACGCAAATCACGTGTACTTTGAAAGTGTGCCCTAATACTTGGTGGGAATCACAATTAAGTTAATGCTAATTTTGTTTAATTATTTTACTCATGACTGTGCATAACTGTTGAATTATACATTGAAAGGATGACTTATTTGCTTGTAGAAGGGCGCACATAATGTAACCTGTGCATTGTTAATTTAGCCTAACTGTAGGCCTGAAATGTATTTTTACTGTATTTTTCAGGTAACGTTTGAATTTGCATTCTGCATGCACCGTGGAATGTTGCACGTATCTTGTGTTCCCAGTGCCGGTGGATAAGGATTCATTAGTTGAGAGAAAAAGTTATTTTTCCTAGTAGATAGAGAGGCCTGAGAAGAAGAAACGCGATAACGGATGGTGGGATGAGTTCTTGTCGGAGAAGGCGATGGCACCAGGGACGTATAAAATACCCCAACTTGTGAACATTTGGGTGGGGAATAGAAGCAGGAGGATGCTAGAATAATGGAAAATTACCAGTAACACTATGAGGGGTGCCTTAATTCAGCGACTGCTTATGTTGTAACGCAGTTGGGGACCGCTGACATTTCTGCTTTAGGATGCCTTGAGGTACATACCTCATCTTTGGCTTTGTGGCTTCAAGCTACATGACCCTGATTGGGATACTTTTTAGGAGGTCTTTAACGGCTGATACCTTTCCCCATCTCTGCTGAAACATTTGTCAGGTTAGGATCTTCATTTAGGTAGTGTAAGGACAATTAGGGATGTTTAAGGGTATATGAAGGGAATTGTGATGCAATCCAACGTGCATGTTTGTCTTCTGATAACGTATATATCAAATTAGTTGTGTTCTTTTTGTTATATAGGGTGAATCAGTTCCGGAGATTTGGCCACATCCTATTTGCTTTGTATTTCTGCACCATAATGCTTAGATTGGTGTACATTTTATGTTTCAGAATTTGAATGAACATACTAACCTGAATTTCGCTGGCGTCCTGAGTTCTTACTTAGTAGTTGGGATTTTGAAATTTAGATATTGTGATATAAGTTTTCTCTTTACCTCTCATGCTGCATAAAAAGAACCATCGATTAAATTGTTGAGGAGGACGGGTTCCAGCTTCCCAAGTACTTCATTCAAAATGACATTTGCTTGCACTATAAATTCTACAGGACATCAAGGGTACTTACAAAACAGTCCCTAAACAAACATTTGATGTGGATCAGTATTTATTTTCATACACCAATGCCAAAGTTCTTAGTCTAGTTAGTATCCATCTAAGGTGCTGTCCTCATATCGATTTACAATTCACTCAGACTAGGTACGCAAGTCTTGACTATTTTTTTTCTCCAGATCAAGATTAATGTTTTTCTTCAAACTGTACTCCCCGAAGTTAGTTGTTTTATGTATTTATTCAGTTGTGTAACTTAAAACATGAAGAAGTAGAAAGATGTATGCTTCACGCCCGATACCATGGTTAGCTCAGATGATAGGCTCTCCATGCTCTTTCAACCAATGACAAAGCAGTTGCAATAATCGTTATCACAGATGAAAGATCTCCGAGGTCAATGCTATAACGACCAATTGAAACATTCCTCAGAAGACCAATTTTATTTCAGCAATACCTCCCATGAAAAAAAGGAACAGGAATCTCAATGTTCCTTAAAGCAGCATTTTTAGTTTTCAGACAGACATTTCACCTTTCAGTCAATCATCGCAGGAGGACAGGACATTCTCATTTCTTTCAAATTGAAAAGAAGGCAAAAGACCAACCTATCTGGTGTTGATCAATAGAGACTGATGTGAAGTTTCAAACAGTTTATTTTATATTCTCTATTTCGGAGTCAGTCACTTTACATAGCAAGTTTAAACATTTATTTTTGTACTGCTGTTTTTAGTGTATTCATTACGAATTTGCATATCAATGTTCGTATTCAAAAGAATACCTTTTTGGCAGCACCATCATAGTGTAAAACACATAAAGAAAACATATGCCAGCTAAAAGGTTTCCCTACTCGTGAAAAGTGCAATGAACAGAATCTATTCTTACCCAAAGGACATTCTTCTAAAATAACACTCAATGTTATTTCACGCGAAGAACTTAAGATGATAAAGGACAGGTGGCAACTTAAAGGGAAACGAAGGGGAAAAGGGGTCTCCAACCAGTAGCTTGTGAGCAACTGTAGCTCTCCAGCTACCACTGAGTAGCTCACCTGTGTACAGCCCAGCTTATTAAAATAAAAAGCTTTTGCTTGGTTGAATCAATATACATATATAAAAAATGAGATTATACAACACTAATAATGTTAGTAGCTCTCAATGCGTTTCATTGAACATAAGTAACTAAGTACAGAATAGGTTGGAGACCCCTGAAAGTTATGTAACATCTAAATCTTATTATGAGTACAAAATAACATTGGCCAATTTAGGGGAAGAATAGTCCATTGAGGAGATATGCTTAATATGAATTGTAGCTCTGTTTTTTAGCTTTGCACAGAAAATCAATAATGTTATCACACAAGGGAGTATAGAAACCTATACAATTAGTGCATTTCTTTACATAGCAGACAATTCTGCAAACACATTTTTGAAGTTGCATAGTGTTTGCTGGAATGTTCACACATACAATATTTAAAAGATGTTTTTAAAAGTGCAACGTACATTGTAGTTTTTCTTAAAAAATGTCACCAATTTAATACAATTAAGAAAGTATTCAAATTTTTGAGACATTTTCACTCTTCTCATCATAGTTATAAAATACAGATTAAAAAACAGCGACTTCATAAATACAACTGTGAGGTTGATCCATTATCACGGACATAAAACAATTTACAATGCATCTCTGATATCTATATCACTCAAATATCATATAAAACCAACATGGGTGTTGATTCAATGTCCAGCCTCAGAGATCACAGAAACTGCTGAGGAAACAATACAATGTAGTTGAACTGCAACCTTTCCTGAAGGTAGGCATTTTTTTTGCATGTCGTCATATCCTGATGTCTGGTTCCTGAAATATCGCAGTTCAGCTTTATAATAAAAAAGAGCCCTTAAGCAGTGCAAATCCAACATTTGGCAAGATGATTAGTCATTCTGCAAAACCATTTTTTACAACTAAACTCTTCTGGTGCAGCATCTGAAGCTTTTTAAGATATGTGATTCTTTATGTTTTCAAATATAGTCACATCGCTGTACATTTCTTTGGTGAACGTGTGTCTGCATTTGCCTTTTTCCTGATGCTTTCTGTAAAAAAGTGAAAGCAAAATAAAAGTAAGACAGAACCATTTTACTTGTGTGTAAGTCATCTCTAAGTATATTTTGGATATTGAAACATAGCCTGAGACCTGCCTTCTACAGGTATTACAGAAAGGTGACAGCCAATAGGAGACAGAGTGTTCACTTTTGTAAGGTTCAGTATGTAAACTGTTGCGATTGCTCAGAAGTTCAGAAATTATATGTAACCCTAAGATTTGAATCCTTGTAGATGCTTCAGAAGAGCATGCTATTTTTTCTTCACTTCTTACATTCACGGCATATTCATACTAGAATTCATTTTGAAGGAACAGTAAAACTATATTTGCTTGAATCTTTTTGTTGATTAAATACCAAAAAAAGATCATAACAAATGTACAAATATACTACTAATACGGAAAAAAGACAGCTCCTATTCGCTCCTAATTCTCAAATGTGGGTACATTGGCACCTACTGTACTAGTATCCTACTAATGTTAATAAATAGACAGCTCCTATTCGCTCGTAATTCTGTACTTGTGGCTACCTTGTCACCCACTAGTGAAGCCAAAAACTGATTCTTAAAAATGCCAATATTGCACTTCCTTCCAAGTTCCGTGTATGCTGCGTTTCAGTGTGGAAATAAACCTGTTTCTCTCATGCCCAGTAATTCTGTACTCTAGGACCGTCTTTTTGGTTTGGATTGCTTGCTACTTTTTTCCCCTTAGCTCCTTCTTTCACTTGCCTGATTTTCAAGCCACAAGCGAACTTCTGAAAGCGGCTTGCAGCAGCGGATTTACATTCCCCTTTCTTTCGGGCTATGACTAAAGAATAAACATACAGTGCAGGGAATGGGCTGACACCCTTTCGTCTTTTTTTCACAATAAAATAAATGACATCTATAAATCATTTATTAATGTTCCTGCCCCTACCATATTTTCTGAGTCGTCCATCATCATAGCCTTGCCCTCCCCCGTCACTACACTAAATCAATTTCGTCCACTTACAGAAGAAGAAGTTACTCTTACTATGAAAAGAATTAAGTCCGGCTCCCCCATTGATCCAGCTTCTTCTTCAATTTTATCTAAAATTGCGCATATTTTGACCCCTCACTTGACCAAAATTTTTAATCTCTCACTCTCCCACGCAACGGTACCTTCTCACTGGAAAGAAGCCATTTCAGACCGATTCTGAAGAAGCCCTCTGCCGATCCATCTCAACCTCTAAACTATAGGCCGATTTCCCTTCTCCCGATGTTTGGTAAGATCATGGAATCCTTAATCAACACTCAACTCACCAAACATCTTGAGTCTAATAAACTCTTAGACCCGTCCCAGTCAGGATTTAGGGCGTTCCACAGTACCGAAACTGCCCTACTTGAAATGGTCGATAATATTAGACTGGCTTTAGATGCAAAACAATCAGCCATTTTGGTATTACTCGACCTATCTGCTGCCTTCGACACCATCTCACACAGCATCTTGATTGAACGGCTGATGGAGGTTGGTGTCGAGGGCTCAGCCCTGGCATGGATCAAAAGTTACCTGACTGGTCGGAGCTCTAAGGTCCAGATTGGCAAATTTTCATCGGCCAGTCAGGAAGTTGATAAAAGGTGTACCCCAAGGCTCTATCTTGAGCCCCACGCTCTTTAATCTTTATGTTTCCCCTCTTGCAAGATTAATTAAAGCTTTTGGATTTGAGACCGTGTCTTATGCAGACGACACGCAAATCCTCATCACTTTGGGGCCTAATCCTATCAACATCAAACATAGGTTCCAAAAATGCATGCTAGCAGTAAAGGATTGGATGTCTAACAACTACCTTTTACTCAATGCGGCAAAGACAGAGATTGTGCTTTTTGGATCTGCCTATAAGCATTGGTCTGACGAATGGTGGCCATCACCATTGGGTGCCTGTCCTTCTCCCAAATCAGCAGCCCGCAATCTAGGGATAACGCTTGACAATAAACTTACCATGGCAGACCATATCAATAACATCTCTCACACCAGCTTTGGACTTATGCGTAACTTAAAGAAAATGTTTAAGTGGATCCCTCTTTCTTCTCGTCTACCTTTAATCCAGGGACTAATTATTAGTCGCCTGGATTACGGTAATGCCCTTTTCGCTTCCATAAACGAGAACCTCCTAAACAGACTCCAGGTTCTTCAAAACACTGCAGCCAGAATGGCCTTAGATTTACCTAGCCGCACCTCCTCTGCCCCCTGTCTGAAGATGCTTCATTGGCTCCCCATTAAGAAACGCATTACGTTTAAAATGTGCTGTCTAGTTCATAAATCTCTGCACGGCAATGGTCCTGCCTATCTAGCTAACAAACTGATAGAATACCGTCCGGCCAGAATGCTCAGATCCTCTAGATTGCACCTTTTAACGGTTCCTAAAGTGCGTACTGTTAGAAACGGAGACAGATCATTTTCTAAAATCGCTCCCGTAAGCTGGAATACTCTCCCACTCCACATCAGACTGGAACCCAGCCATCAGAAATTCCGCAAGCTCTTGAAAACCTGGCTCTTCTAAATCGGCATGTCTTATCCTTACCATCTGAGCAACTGCTGGCGCTATGAGACCTTCGGGTGATATAGGCGCCTTACAAATACCAATACATAGACATAGACATAGATTTGTGACTAGCTAAGGGAACTTAGGGCTTGATTTAGATGTTTGTGGAAAGTATACTCAGTTGCAACCGTGATGGAGTATGCTTGCCGCCAAACCCTTGGTCCAGCTACCCCTACTTCATCACTGACATACTCCTCTGACGGCCCAACAGAGGACGGGCTGTTTGATGTTTACATAAAACACTGTCTACCTGATTTAGAGTGGACAGTATTATATGTTTTTTTTTTATTCCTCACCACCAGGTAAAACCTGCCGGTGAAAGAAAAGTAAAAAAACAAAAACAAAAAACAAAAAAACATAATCGTAATGACCCAAACACCACAGGAAAAAACTCTTATGGCGTTAGGGCCATTAGTTTTTTTCTTTTTAAAAAACTAAATCCTGCTTTGAAATTTTATTTTTAAGAAAGAAAAACTTGTAGAAAGTTTGACAGGAGGCCGTCATGTTTGACGGACTCATCCATCAAACTTTTAACACAATTATAGGAACCGCCATAACAGCAGACCCTGCCAATGACTAGAGATGTGCTCAGGGATGGTGGACATCTCTAAAAGCAGAGGATGGGTACTCCATCCAGGTAACAGAGCATGTTACTCTATCGCCCAGATGGAGTACAAACTGTACTCTTCAATATAAATCTAGGCCTAAGTCAAGAGGGAACCAATAACTGTACTAAGAACCAATTCAGTTAATGTGGAGTCATAGAGTCACCGCATCAAAGGACTTTACAGAGGTAGTTACCCCAAACAGTTAAGTCAAATATTGTGCCTTTAACCTCAAAGACAGTATAAGAGCCATATCAAACAATCATCTTTGCCTTGGGCAGCAAATGCACTGTTCTTGCTGAATCCAGTTCGCAAGGTCCAAGGAAGGGGCATTCACTTCCCAAAACCTGAAGTACCCCTGCAGTCCAAACTTTAATTTTGTTGTGAGGCTCTGTTGCACTACAAGGCTGATACCAACACTCCACATTGGTGACAGGGATGCAGCCAGCACCTGTACAATGGAATCAAGCATGTTTCTTCTTCTAAGTAGAGTAGTATCAGCAAGCTACATAAGTTGGTTGAGCACTCTGGCTCATGTGGACACATTTTGGGGGGAGGATCAAGTCTTGGCACTTCAAAGTTTTGCACCAGCGTATAATCAGGCCTCTGCTTTTGTGGGCACTTTTCAGATCAGTAAAAACCTGGCAAGGTTAGTCCTTCTCTAGACACTTTCCCCCTCCTCAATTTGAAGAGAAAACCTACACCCAAAGTTAGCTGTAAAGTAGAGCCAGAGCAGTATATATGCCACACAGAACAATGCAACAAATATACATTCAAAATTGTATCAAAAAACTATTTTTATTTAAGCATATGTTATTCATTTTTATGTTTCGCTTGCGCTGTGCTTGGGATATCTATTGTATTTAATATAAATCTTAAAAGGGGCTTACATTCCGCCCCATTTTTCATTGGTTGGTGTGCTTGCCACTTTTCCTCCAATTCTATTGACTGTAGCATACTATTTCCTGTTGTTCCTCTCGTGTGTTTGTCTTATTAGTGTCCCAAGAACCAAGTACTGGCTTCATCCGCATTTTAGGCCTTTTTATTTAAGCTTTTGCTTGCACAGCGCTCATGCTGTGCTTGTTTACTTAATCCCCCCTTATTTACTTAATCTACAGAAAAACTGTAAAATAGGGCTGCAGATACTGGAGACCTACTGTCATCAACTGGCTGTGAGCAAACATGGGCTTACCGTGTAATTAATCCAATGCAGTCCGGCCCACATGACTGGCTGCTGTGATGCAGCCCGGAGACTGCATCCAGCTCTTTTCTTTATTATTTTTATGTTGATTGCATTACGTGTAGTGATCCACACTGGTGCAGTGTCACTCAGTGGTGCTAGCAGCGTGAACTGCCATTGCCTGCAAGGTTTTCAATGAAGCCAGTCATTGAAAGAGAGGCAAATGGAGGACACACCAGGACAAAAATAGTTATTTTATCTGCTGCCATCAGTAGTTAATTTGCAGTCATGCACCCAAAGTCATGTTATTTTGATACAATGTAAGGAGTGCTTTTCATTTCATTGCAACCAGTGGTAGAATTACAATGTAAAGATGGCAGCTGATTTACGACAACATATCAGATACCGCTCTCTTATCGTCGATGAGCAATAGTTGATATCAATCATGTGACGACAGTTTCTTTCAGTTTCCATAACTACAGATACATAAATGTATTTACATAACTTTATGTTGTAAGAAGGCTAGTGCATTAAATACTGAGTGAAAGCGGATTCAGTTTCTTCTCTCTGTAAACGTTAAGAAGCAGCAGTTTTCTCTCTACTGATGATAGCGTATCGCACTGTCTGTAGTGTTCTAGGATCTCAACCAGTTGTATGATTGCACCCACCAATTTATCAGTACGCACAGCAATGCTTTGTACATCTCTAAGCTAGTTCCATGACTCATTTCAAAGACACAATGCCTGTATTGCTCTGTGAGTTACGATATTGCTCCTATCTTTGTTGGACACATTATATTGCTCAATCGTATCGCTGCCCAATCACCCTGCATTTAGATATCTTGGTATTTAAATCACTGCTGCGTCGTCCCTCCTGTATTGCTTTGCTCATGGATGGGGGTCCAACTCCCTGCGCTACTCCTAACAGTACTGGACATGCTACTGTACTGTGATTCCATCATACATGGCAAGTAGAGGTGGGCTAGCTGCTGAAAGTTCGAGCCAGATGTGAGCCTGATGCCTAGCTCTGGTTCAGGTCGAGGACCTGTTGGAACCTCGAGCTCATAACGAGACGAGCTTTCATGTGGCTTCTGCGTCCCTCCCTCCATGTTACCCCGCGCGATACCGACTGGAACCAGGTTCGAGTCTTCGTGTTGGCTCAACATCCTGTAATTCTAGGCCTATCACTTTATTTCACCGTGACTATAAACAATAAATGTGACATTGTGTAAATGTAAGTGGGGCTTATGAAAGTGCTCCATGTTTAAAAACTACAGAAAAGGTACAAAGATAACAAGCACTTAATTTATGTGCGCGCACAACCCAAATGTTCTCAAGTGTTTTAAGAGAAGTTCAATATGTGAATGTGCTCCTGGGGTATCGTACTCCGGTCCGGTACGTATTTATATCATCTTATGTAACTGCGTGTCCTATGATAGGATGCGCTCCCCTGGGCCCTAATGAGCCCTGTCGCGGGTTACTTCATGAATTCAAACTTTTTATTTCTTTTTAATTGCCATGGTGATTCGAGTTGGTAAATAGAAACAATAAATCCAAATTCTTTTTGAAGATTTTTTAATCCAGAAACACACAATTCATCTTGGTATTTCAACAGTTATACGACTGTCCCTTCAATGTTCCAATGCATTTCGGGTGCTGGACTCTTCATCGGGGAACTAGGGATTATAGTCGCTCCGATATTCTGTTAGTTCATCCGGTGGTGTAAAAAAACAAAAACACCACCGGATGAACTAACAGAATATCGGGGTGTTTCTGGATTAAACAATCTTCATAAAGAATTTGGATTTATTGTTTCTATTTACCACTCGAATCACCATGGCAATTAAAAAGAAATACAAAGTTTGAACTTATGAAGTAACCCGCGACAAGGCTCATTAGTGCCCAGGGGAGCACATCCTATCATAGGACACGCAGTTACATAAGAGTTTATAAGTTTAGCAATGCAGAAGATTATCCCCTATTAGCATGCCCACACACTCAACATTTTCGAACACTCCTGCTGTGATCAGAGGTCAAACAGTCACATAATAAATAGTCTGGATTAGCGCACAGCTAGAACGAACCCCTTTCTAGAGACCCTTTTTACCGTTATGGTGCTGTAAAAATATTCAATGTCAAAGTGAGATGTTACAGGGTAGCAAGCGATTCCTTATTAAAAACAAAAGAAACACTTAAGTTTATTTTAAGGACGAAGCTGAGCGTAAGAGAACAAAACATACTGAGTCTTTGCCCCAATAGCAATAGCTTAAACTCGCGTAAATGCGAGACCTATTGCATTGCAAATGCTTGTTTAAGCTCGCAAGCTAAATTGCACCAACGTCTAGGCCAAGAATGTACTTGGAAAGATGGGTTGACAGGTCATTTCCTCTCTTTCTGTCTCCTTTAATAAGTTTCATCTTAACATGCAACATATAAATGTGATCATATATTAACAAGATGACACCTTTAATTACAACATTTGATCAGGCCTGTTTTTATTTACAACATTTGATCCAGCCTGTTGAACACTTACTTTGAACTATACAACACTCCAGTTTAAAAATAAATCTGCATTGCACCTAGCCTTTGCATAAAGAATGACCGGCCCACCAGCCTGCGGCAAGTGTTGTCTGCAGCCTCACAACAAAACAAGGTTGTGTCTCTATCTGTGTGTGCTTGTGTGGACGTGAGAAGGGGAATAAGGGAGTCAGTGGGTGGATAGAAGGATGAATAGAGGTGTGTGAGTGGGAGCACGACTGGTTAAGCAAGTGTACAAATAGATGAATGGCAAGAAAAGTTCATGGATGGCTGGATGAATAAGGGAGTGCACATATATGTGAATGCGTAGGTGGGTAAATGAGAGAATATTCTAGACCTGAGTAGTGCCAGTTTCAGGGCGAGACAGCTGTGGGAGAATTACTAGCAAGAGGTGGTGATGCAAATGAAAGGACACAACACTGCGTTGATGGGCGGCGTCACTGCTCCTGACCCTTGTGTCAGCTTGTGGCAGGAACGACGATCATACTCCGACCCTTGAACCTACCTGAACACTAGATCAACTGACAGACACGCAGCACGCCATAAAACTTTCAGATAAGTAACTAAACGAATTGTAACAACAGACTAAAAAATTTCAGAATGGAAAGTGATGGTGGTTTAAAAATATAGGACGGGATGACGTGGTAACTATGCAGTGTCCTGCCCGTAACACAAGACTACAACAGCGTGCTCCCCACTTAAGACCCATCTCATTCACATGGAGTCGCATAACTCTCGGTGAATAAGTTCTAATTGCCCTGAACTCTGAGAAACTCTACCGAGCTGGTGACGATTTTGACGGCAAATAGTTATCGAGCGCATTTTTGCACTTTTTTCAAGGATGTTTCAAAATCTTGTTTTTAATGTAATTTCTGTACAATATCTGTGTCTTCAAATAATGTGGAATATGCCTTGACACTGTACGACAGATGAACAACAAAACTGCAGGGCTTGTGCGTTTGAGTCCCTGCCAGTCCAGGATGAACTTGTGAGGAACAAATGTTTGCGGGCTGCGTCTTAGACTTTCCTTCACCCTTAAGACGGGGTCTCTGTGCCCCTACTGGCAGGCCCCAGTCCCCGCTCTTACTGCAGTCCATGATGGAGTCGCACACGTTTGTGTTGGTGAAGCATCTTCTCCACAGAGAGCCGGACTCACGGCACATGGTCAGACCAGGCGGGCAGGCAGGTGACGGGCTGGAATGCAAGGGGAGCGGGAAGGCGGCTCGGTACGGACACTTCATGAGTCTGTCCCAGGACATTAACCGAGGCGGCCCCGACAACAGCACATATTGTCTGTTCCAATTAAACAAATGCTAGGGTATAAAGAAACCTGTCTTGAGCAAATCATGCCTTCTCTGTGGGTAGTTAAGCATGTACGTTAAAGTGGACAACACGTTCAAAACATTTTCCGTTCCGGTACAAGGCGTGAAAACAAAATTGGACAAATATGCCCCATGTTGTTTTATTGAAAAGCCGAGCGAGTTTATGATGCCAAAGAAGAAAGTGCACTTTTTTCAAATTGGCACTTTTTAAAAGAAAAGCCTGCACATATTTCAAAGCCAATTATGACTTGTGAAATACGTCCACTTTGGAACAGTAGCTAATTACCTAGCAACGCGAGAAAGCGTCTGTAACCCGCGAACAGCTAGAGCTCTCACAAGCAAAGCAGCAAAGGAAAACAAGCGCGGCCGCTAAATTGAAAGCGACCACGCTGTGTTTAATTATGTACGACGAGGGAGGAATGCAGCTGCCAACCCGCGCGCTGCTGCTCGCTCCCGAGAGCAAAACGCCGTGGGAGTGACACATTGGAAAGGAGGTGGGAAATGCACACACAAAAGCCAATCCAATGTGTGGGAGGAGTCAGACCCACATTAAGAAGTTTGGAGTGCTCACAAGAAGCCTCCCATAGAGCAGTGCATGCGTGGTGCGCTAGGCTCGACCTAAAAACAAAGTCTTAACATAAGGAAAGACATATAGGTACTCATTTACTGGCTAATTTGTAAAATGTGAAACCAGAATAAATCATACCTTCTCTGCTTAAATTGTATGATTTTAGGCAAATATTTTATTTCACCATCATTCGATAAGGTTTTTTTTCAGGATATGCAAACTGGCATCCGAGCTCAAGTAAAGGCTTCCCTATTCCCCTCCATGGGGCATGCTCACACCCTAGGTACATCCAAAAACTGGACCAATACAGCTGCAGTGTCTTGGGTGCCCAGTCCACAAACGCTGCAGAAACCAGCTGGTACTGCTCAGTCAGCACCCGCTGACATTATCTGTGTGATGCCACCATCATGGTTTCCAGTCAGAGGTCTGACTCATCACTGACCTCCGCCCCTCCAACCACCCGGCCCCATGAACGATTAATGAGGGTGGGCAAAAGAATACATGTTAAACGCACAGGCCAGATGGATTAAAACAGACTATGCACTTTTCTGTCCTTTTGGTGATGTCTGGCTGCTTTTCTCTGAGTTGGTTTGGCACTAACACGCTTTTAATGGCTTCATTTCTCTTCTCTAGTGCCTTTTGGTCGATTCAGAAAGGCACTAATGTTCACTAGGTTCACTCTGCTTAAATATGGACACATTTACGGTAAATATGCATTATAGTTTCATTTAAAGTCATGTATGCAGAAGATACCTGCATCCCTGGGACATTCATTTCACTTCAGTAACAGAAGGTCGATAAATAGGGGAGCACCAAGAGGCATATTATCAAGACAGGCAATAAAATTATTGACGCTTTAGCGGCAGAAAACTGCCTTTGCCATTCGCATTTGACGACGCGAATGTCTCTTCGGAAAAACCAGCGTGGTGGTACCACGTGAGGCAAAGGCTTCCTACTTTGAGTTAAGTAAAGTTTCCCAAAATTAGCACTTCAGAGACGAGATCCAAATGTATTAAAGTCTTATTATTTAAAGTCCCCGAGCGCTTCAAAAGAGAAACGGCGCAGTGGAAAAGCTGTAATGTGCCCGTGCCTCACATTTTCCGTTCACGCTGCGCATGCCTGAGTGTAGCTCCCACAAAAAAAAAAAAAAAAACGCACGAGAAACACTTAGTGCATCTCGAGACGACTTTCTGTTTACATATTACAAATGCAGCTTTGTTATCCCAGAAGTTACCGCGGGTGGAAAATTCCCTAACTTGGCCATGTCACAATCCCGCTGCTCATGTGTTGAGTAATTTCACAGCCCCTTCTTACTCGGGACCCTGTGCTGATTTCACTGCACGGGCGGGCAGTGTGCACCGAGTGCGCACTCATAGCAGGCGTTGAACTACGCGCTGCGTTTCGCCTCTAAAACAAGTAGACGCACGCCTGCCTGCCTTGCTCTGTTCCTTCCGGGCCAACTGTGATTTTACATGAAGTTTTTGTAGAGCTCCGCGTTGCTTCAAACAGGCTGCATTTGAGTGCTTGAGTAGAACTGTGAGACAGAGAGCGCTATCTCCAAGGTGTGGACAAGGAAAGCGGGTTTAAACTGAAATGAGGATAACGATCGGCGGCGATGAGGTCGGCTGGATAGCTGTCCAACCAACAGAATGAGGTCTCTCTCCACCCCTCTTCCGTAGTCCTTCCAAACTTAAAAGCCTTAGCTTTATCATCCCCATACTGTGGCACTCACCAGTACTTTGTGCCAGACTTGTCCCGACGTGTTCAGAGACGGTGCAACCATTTGCTCGAACAACACTGTCTATAGAAATAAGACATACTGTGCTTGCGTCTAAAAAAAAACGGAGTGACGCGTTTGTGACATCATCTTTGCTGAGCCATCATATTCAGCCATCTTTGTAGTTCCGATCAATACCCGTCTCTTTACGATGGGTGGTGATTGTTCCTCTGTCTACTTTGTTAGAAGAAAGTCCGTACTATTTGTATCATATAATTTCGAGTTTATATAGTATGTTTGTATCACCCTAGTTAGACCATTTGTCACCACAAAGTTAGTCTCTACAACCGGCGGTCTAAAACCCAGCACAGGTTAATTATAATGAGTGACGGGACTCATAAACGAGAACCCACACCACAATTTGAAACAAGCATTGGCATAGCCAACAGGTCTCGCTTTTGGCACCTTATAAGTATTTAGTTATGCAGCACAATATCCTTGGTGCAACAACATCTACTGTTGCATGGCTAAACACTTATAAGGTCTCAAAGGCGAGACCTATTGGCTATGCCAGTGCTTGTTATATTACCAAGGAGGTTAAATGCCTTACTAACTATAGGAAGAAAATCTGGTTAAATTCCTTACTAACTATAGGAAGAAAATCCACACTTTCAGTGGAGTCTGACTCAGGGGAATACCAATTCCCTTGTGGCAAACTAGCATTTATACCTCAAGCAATAATTTGAATGCTATAACTGCTTCCAAGAACATTCAGGAGGATTAAAAATGTATGCTTGACCACAGAAACGAGGCAGTGGCACAAGTAAGCAACACTATTCTACAGCTTCAGAAAACAGTTTCCAGTAATACTTATCGGTGGGAGAGAATCTTCAAAAGTTGGAAATAGGCGAGAGACCATGAACTATGAATAACAGTTACTATAAAGACAATTTGGTCTTCGTTTATTAGTTAGTGGTTATTTGCCGTTTCTTTCCCCAACGAAAGAGATGGTGCAGTCAATTACTCTTCAACTCAACAATACTTCCCTTCATTCTATCATTTTGGCATCTCAGTAAGGGATACTAGGCTTACATTAAGAAATGCTGCTTAAACTGGGAGTAAACCTCACCGTGAATGTCATCTATCAGCAGTAGCGTATCTAATGAAGCACTCTTACAATCCCCTCCTTCAACCAGGATTATCTTCACCTGTATCCTCTATACATTGTACTTGGAGATCTAATTTGTGTAAAAACAGATGAATTCCTATCCTGCACTTCGCATCCTACAGGGTCCTCAACGTTACTGCACAAAGAATTGCAAACTTAGTCTCAGGAACTACTGCTGCAAATTAAATATGGAATTTCTTCTCATTTGGTTGGCAGGATTTTATAAGAGGGAAGACAATGTATACTCTCTTATCCTCATCACTTGTTATTGTCAGCAATCCGCATTACCCCTGCCCTCTTATCAGATAGTGTAAGCAGAACTACCTTCTATGCTATTCTTGTCTTTACTAAATGGAAGTCTCACTGACCTTCAAGGCCTTCGCAAGATTTACTAGCTCTTCCTGAAGCACTTTGTTCATTCTGCCAATGACATAATTATCCTTCAAACTTCAGGCATATATGAAGTGTATTGTCACTGCCTGCTTTCCAAATCCACACACTTCCATGCAAGGAAAATGTGAAGAAGTGAAATTTCATGAAAATGGGCAAACAATAGAAGGATACAGACAACTACTCTGAGTTCACTAGAACTAGAATCTTCCCAGAGAGGTCACTTAAGGATTTCCGCAACTGAGTGCAGTGCATGTGTTTCCATTAAAACGTGACAAAAATAAGTGTTTTCATATAGCTGTTTAGTTATAAATGCATGTGCAGGTGCTGAATTTAGTACTCAGCCACAGGCATGCAAGTCTGCCTGTTAATAACATGGCGGAAGCTCCAGAATCCCCTGGGTCAATTTCCCTTTCCATGAACTCACAAGGATAAAGTCAGAGAGAAAGGACAAAGGGAGGAATACATAGCCTGCTGCTACCGAGAAGCAGTAAGCAATCGAGGGGAGCTGAGCGACCCGGAGAGAAAGATAAATGGCAGCCCTGTTCCTTCTTGGAAGCCTAAGACCAGGAGGGTCACCAAATAACTTTAGGTGAGACCAGCCCTTGTATTCCATGGGAGGGAATCAATGTACATGACTGTGCAACGCCAGTCTATATTTTTACCATTACTGCTGTGGCTTTTTCAATGCTTTGAACTGACTACTCACTAAACAGAGTTTTTACATTTACATGCGATATTGCAGTAAAACTGGGAACAGGGAATCCCACCTCCCACCTCTACTAGGTGCAATACCTGATGGTGTTTCAGATTGAAGCATCAGATGTTTACAAAGGCATACTTCTGCTGTGTGTTGCTTGCAAGCTCAGGACTAAGACTGGCCCTCCCCTTGGGTAGGCGTAGGGTGGCTGGAGGCGGGGTAGATCACCCAAAATCGATATTTGGCTGACAGGCCAATCAGCATGTTGTAACCACTCCAAAATATATTTATCTATGCTCTCCTGCTCTGGCTGTCCCAGGGATATCTGTGGTGTATGGAGAATATATCTAGGTCGAACATATGAGATTCCATAGCTCTAATGTAAAGACTATGATAAAAGTAATGCCCTGAAATTGGGAGACACAAATTCTTCTGTACGTACGCTATGTCCGATTCACATTCTTAAAATTATGAATGAGGAATGTCTGTTGACCTGGCTGGTATTATGTATCATATTGTATGATGTAACACATTGTTAAAAACCTGATAATAAAGTTAAAAAAAAAAAAGAAGAACAGGACATTGGACTATTTAATGCCAGAGTGCTGAATACCAAGACTGGGAGTCTACAATCCACCTCATGCCCCTTTAATCCACTAGCAATTACCCCCTTTCCCTTTATCCTGCTCTTGCAGGTTCCTGCTATCTCCCTTTGTGACGGGCTTCCCATCTTTCTCTTCCTTCCTCTTTCCCGTTTGTGTGTCTTTCTCCATCTTGCTCCCAGGAAATGTCCAATCGGAAAAAATAGGTGCTGTTCTCCAAAAGTGAGTGACAGTTGCCTCCACCAGCAACTACCAGCTCAAATCAAGCCCTGCATAGATCCCTTATCTAGACCTGAGCATTGGGGTGGTTGTATGTGGCCTGGTAGCTACAAGGCACAGACTTGTGAGCAGTGGCAGCTGGTGATCTTTGAAAGTGGTGTGGCATAATACCTGCCAGGAGTTCACCCCATTTTTATCAAAATTTGCCTCACTCATACTCACTGGCTCTCACATTTAGTCTATTCCCCCTCACTCACTCTAACTCAAATTCTATATCTTTTTCTCACCCATACACATTCCCGCTCACTATTAAACACAAATGTATTCATACTCCCTTGCAAACACCCTTACACACACTCACCCTTTCACACCCACTGACTTTGGGCCTGGGTGCAACTGCACCTGCTGCACCATTGACAGCTACACCCGTGATTCACTTTCACTCCTCACAATCTCCAACCCCTCACTCCTAACACACTCTCTCTCTCGCCCTTTTTCTCTCTCTCTTTTTCCACTCAATCTCATTCACTCATAAACACATACATACATAAATAGAGGAACAACATTGTTGTTTACTTACTTTGCTCCCATTTCAGCAGAGCATGATTCTGGTGCTGGAAACAGATTTAATATCATTTTTCCCCCTTTAGGCAACTATCACCCTTCGTTATGTTGTTTATGTCCTGATGATGACCTCCAGTCATGAAAGTCAAAATGACATTGCCCTACACAAGCTATGCTTGTACTTTTGAATTATGACATGATTTTATAAATTCTTCCGTAAATGTATTGATTCATGCATAACTTCGCTTTCTTGTAGCATTCTTTATTTCTTTCACTTGCGCCATTTAAAGTTTTCTTCACGAGCACAAAGTGTTCACCTTTTCACTTAGTTCACAACTTTAAAGCATGGTTGATGCTGCATTTTGATTTGTGAAGTTCAATTTGTAAGTCTTTGCTGGCAATATAATTACATTCAATCATATTCCTGTGACTTTTTGTCATTTTGTAATGTTTGCATTGTAATTAATTGACTTCTTGAATCTCATTCCCTCATTGATTCCTGTTGAGACATTGTTGCATGTTGCTGTGGAGCCAGAAGGTTTATTGCCTGCTCGTGGCTCGCCATAGGATGCATCAACTTGCAGGCCTTGGGGTCATGGCTTGACTTCAGGTACCAGAGACAGACCAAGTGGGAATCAGACAAAGACATTGTCTGTGAGATTCCTTACAAGTTTAAAAAATGTAGGTTTGTTAGCGGACATGTACTAAGCACAATGGTAGCAAATAGCTAAAAAAAAAAAAGACAAAAAGTTGAAAAACATGTTGAAAAAAAAAAATTACCGAGGTAGCTCTTCGGATCGGCACGGCTGGTGTGAAAAGAAAGGTCTGATGTCAGCACAAGGGGTGCCACCTAAATGGGTACCAAGCAAATCACTGGATGATGGCTATGTGGAGCTGAACGACACTACATACCGGCAAAGCATACACAAGGCGATGATGGACGGAGTGCTGAAACTTTTCCGACACTCACCCCAGTCATAGATCTGGGTTGAATCCATCATCGTTCTTTAGCTCACTCTGCCACCTCAGCATTATGCTGAGGAGGGGTGTTGCCTTGAAACCGGTCCCAGGATTCTTGTTTCTGGTTCAGGGAAGACCTGGCATGGCAGTGGGGGCTGGACTGTTCCCATGAGGCACAGGAGCAAGACTGATTTGCATATAGCTGGGTCTGAACAGAGGTGGCAAAGTGAGCTAAAGAACGATGATGAATTCAACCAAGATCTTTGACTGGGGGGTGAGTGTCTGAAAAGTTTTATCGCTTCGTCCATCATCTCCTTGTTTTGCTTTGTTCGCCCTAAGTTGGCAGGGTATGCCTAGACATGGGTCCCTTGCCCACTTTGTCACTGGATTCAAGCTAGCCTGTCTGATGAGGGGTGTTACCCCGAAACCAGTTCCAGAATGCTTGTTTCTGGTTCAGGGAAGACCTGGCTTGGCAGTTCGGGCTGGACTGTTCCCATGAGGCAAAGGGTCAAGACTCATTTGCATATAGCTGGGTCTGAACTGAGATGGCGCAGTGAACTAAAGAACAATGATGGATTCAACCCAGATATGTGACTGGGGGTGAGTGTCTGAAAACTTTCATCTCACCGTCTATCATCTCCTTGTGTTTGCTTTGCACTACCTACCAGCACACAGTTACTGCTCAAGATTTTCTGAATCCAGTCTGATGCCTAGGAAATAATCTAAAGTGAGGAATCTGGGGTTATAAGTCTCTATCCGAAGGGCACTTGTCTGATTCAACATATAGCAGAAGAGTAAGGACATGTCAACTATTGCCATGTTTAAGGACAGCATCGTATTTGTATGATGATGTATGGTAAAAGAAAAGAGACTAACCTGAGCAGTGAGCTCCTTGAGATAGCCACTAATTGCCTGACTGTGCACAATGAGGAGAAGCAAGTGCTGGCGTGGATCACATATAAATGTACTATGTGTTCACATTTGAAAATAGTAAATACATAAGTGTCCTAAGAGCAAGCGTCCGCATGAAAAAACAGAACTGGTAAAATGGCACTTAATAAAAGGCTACCAAACCAAGAAATTGAGAATGGGATATATAAAAGTAAAAGGGTGGGATGCAGGGACAGATTTCTTCACACCCTGAGGTACCAAACCCAAGACTGAAATATTATATCTTTATATGGCAGCATAATTAGGAAAAAAATCAATGAATGGATTATTCAGTACAAAGAGTACAGTTGATAAGGTATTGGTTCAAAAGAAAGACAGACAATAAACATTGGCCACTTTAACGCTGACAAAAAGATTAAATGGATAATTAAAGAGGAGAACAGTCCAGAGCAGTTTTAAAGCCGAACTGGGGTGGGAGGAATAGGTGGGTTGTTTAGGAGCCAAGATAGTGGCTGTGTCTTTGAACCAGCTCCGACGAGCCACCCAAAATGCTGCAACATACTGCGGTGTCCCAGAGAAGTAATGCATGAAAATAGTGGTGTCTTTATGCCAAACCCTGCCGTGCCCATATCCGTGGCCTTGCTGCTGCTCTTAGGGTGATGGCTGCCATCAGAGTCTAAGTCAGAACTGCAGATATGGGCATGCTGCTGAATCCTAGGAGCAATTCCCAGGTCCCAAGTGTGGACCAAGTGAGACAACAGAAGATTGCTGGTCGGCCGTGCTTGTCCAGCGGGTCGAGTGGGTGGTGACCTGCTCCAGAGCCAGTGATAGTGATCATTTGATGCCCAGAGAAGTATCCAGCAAGGAAGAGGCATGGAACTATATTTTTGGCGAACCTGCATGGCAGTCCGGATCAGAACTAAAGGGTGCTGCAGCGGTGGCCTTGCACCCTCCCCCTGAGGGAGAATAGTTTATGCTATGCAGTCTGGTGAGGTGGAGAGGGAGGAGCAGCACCCGAAAGGAATGCGGTTCACACCGATGTGAGGCCTAAGATGCAGGGTGATGCTGCAAGTGCTGGGCTATGGTCAGTGGTTTAGTACCCGAAAATCAACCATGCACCCACAAAGTGCGATGAGGGTAAATGACAATTGATCGGCAAGAGAAAATTGACTGTGGCAAGACCCTGACTAAGGTTTCCCTGCGACATCGCTGCACCGATCCTAGTTCTATATAAACCTTCAGCTCCGTAACACCTTCAGAATTTATAGTAGTAGTATGGAAACACTGGCCGCATTTAACACCCTAGAGTCCAACGTAAATATGTCACCACTGGTTGTCAAGGGTATTTTAAGAATATTCCAATCACTGATTATTTAACACTCCTAATTTTAGTGTTGAGAAGCTGTTGGGAGTGTTATGTTGGTATGCTAATGAATGAATATTGGAAAGAGACTAAAATGGCTACAAGAAGCCTTGCTATTCCTGCTTTACTTGGGCTCATGAACTTCAAATATGTTCATCCCTAGAGGCTTTGGCAGATGGGCAGAAGGCAACATGTGAGTGCCCCCACTGCACTCCTGGGATTGTCTTGCAATAACCAGACATTGGAGGTAATGGGCTTTCAGATCACTTTCCAATTAACCTGGTTTCATAGCAAGCAATATGAGGGACTTTGTGGAGTGGAACGGATCCAGTAGTGAGCCCTTTTTGCTATAGGAACGTTTGTGACTAAGGGGGAAAGTGCACATCATTGTAACCAAGACATCACACCACCGATCGCTGACTGGTTGTGAGGCATGGATTAATGTGCCATGGATGATATATGAAAAAAGTGTTATGCTGCTTTATTCATACTTAAAATCAATAAAAAAAAATAAAGAAAAAAAGCTGAACCATATCACAGTCTCTGGTGTGGCCTCATTGCTGGGAGAATAAACTGGATCAGCAGTTACGTATGTCACTCTAGGAGGATCTACAAGCACACGCATATAGTGTGGGCAACTACCTCAGGATTTACCTGCCTTAAACCTCGGTTTCTTTGCACGAGATTCTGTGCATTGGGGTTAATTTTGTAGGCTTCTCCTGAACAGCCCCATTACTGTCTATTTAGCTTGTCTATGGCATGCCTTTGTTTGCACTTCTTGCCTGCAACAATGATCTTGACTGTACTTTGTTAATTTTCATATCTTCTGGCTCTGCAGGAGGATGCAAAGCAGATTAACGTATTTTTTATGTTATTTCTGTTCTCTTGCATTTATGAAACCGATACTTACATGCCGCAACTGAAATATCTTGACCCTTATTTACTAGCATGCACAAAATCTCATGAACATATATTTAAATGAAGGTGAATGCTAAGACAACTGTGATAAGTGCTGTTCTGAATGTCAAAACTTGGGAATAGTCCAACTAGCAGCTGCATATATAGGTATATTACTATTTGTTAAGGTACCTGGCTGATTACCACTGCATGGGATAGGTTTATATCAGGGATTGAGTTGAGCAAAAATGTTAAAGACAAATTTTATAAACCCCAAGTTTTAGACCCATCCAAAACAGCATATCCTGCGGTCAAACTTGGTGGACAGCATGTAAAGCTTTGATTATATCTATAAACGCCACCAAGAAGACCATCTTTCTGAAGTAGGATGTAAATAGGTCTTATCAGCAGGAAAATGGCACACTGGTATACCACGGAAACAATTTGGTTGAAGCGATACTGATTTTCTTATAGAAAATCTGATAATTTAATTCTAGGCTGCCTTGTTATTCAATGGCAATTTTCTATTGTTTTCTAGGATAACATTAATTAGGTATTTCAGTTCAAGATGGCAACAACTACTGCTACATATCACAATATGGGTGTAGTTTTAAATTCACAGCATTAATAACTACTAGGACGAATACATCCAGTAGCTAAGCATCTATGGGGTCACCATGATGTCTCCTCAGCCCAAAGATGTAACTCTAGTACAGAGGGTTAGGCAACAGTATGGGTTATGTGAATAGCTCTCATAAGACCTTCACTCAAAAACAGAAGAGCCCCAGTCCCTGCAACAGTCACTACAAAAAGGCTCCATACAATATATGCAATTGGATTAGGGGAGTAGTGAGTGACTGCCGTACTATAAATGTTACGTGCACAGTACCGGTTAGAGTTTCTCACTATGAATTAATCTCAGGAACAAAAATGTTTGGCTCCTAGATTAATCTCGGGTTCAAAAATATTAGGGTCAACTTCAACAAAAATCTTGTACTAATCTTGATGTAATTGGTTTAGGGGAGATCCTCGTAACCATTCAAAACTACCCCCAACTGTACAAGATTTATTAACTCATAACCCCAAACTAACCTTAACAGTAACTCTTACTCTGACCTTATTCATAACCAGTGCTTAATTTGAGTCAATAGTGGCCGGAGGGGGACATAGGTACTTATTTTTTGTGACTGGCCGTCATTTCCCACATCAGATGTTTACCGAGGGCAAGAGTGGTAAAAACACACTGATCGGAAAGACTGAGGAAGAGAGATATATGGCAAAACATTCACAAAAGGAGAAAGCACAACCCTGTAAGAGTGAGAAAAAGCGACAGCGAGTGTCTGGAAGTGGGTTAAAGACTACCAGCCTTGGTATTTGGTGCACCAACATTTAAATGTACTGGTTGAAGGTTTCTGAGCAGGGCATCAGCACTGGTGCTTTTTTTTCTCACAAATTAAGCACTGTTCATAGCCCTAACATTTATGCCCAATAGTCACCCTGACCCTAATCCGAACACTAATACTAAAATGAACTCTAATCTTAACTCAAATTCTTTAAAAAACTAAAATCTTTTAGTTTTGCATCTTTTTTTGTGTCATAATTCTTTATTGGAAATTAAAAGGTATACAATTTCATAGAAGTATAAAACAACATTATAAACAAACCCAGTTCTAGCCAAATACATGTGTAACATAACATAGAAGTGGAAAAAGGAAGGAAAATGATTTATAAGAAAAGAGAGGAAGGGAAAGTAGGAATGGAGTAAATGACAGGAAGCTAATGATGGAAATAAGAGAATTGTGCATAATATACTAGGGAATTCTAAATCTGATTAATTATAATCATGAAAAGAATTAGACAGAATAAAATTATGAAACGAAAATATGTATTTAGAACTGCTAAATTGATACATGTATGAATATGAGTTATAATGTGTCTTAGAATGATACAAGATAATAAAGTTTTTTAAAGTATATATATGAATAAATAGTTAGATATGTTAATAGATAGGTGAATAAATATGCAAATAAATAGATAAATAAATAAATAAATAATAAGATAAATAATTGTGAAGATTAATGAGTGAAAAGGCGAGTCAAGAAGCGGAAGAATGAATAAATAGTTTGATTTTCCTTTCCTCTCATTTCGCTATCTCCTTACTCGTAAATAAAGAGGGCAGGATGGAAAGAAATAAAGAAGAGAGAAGACAAAGGGGGGAGAGGGAAAAGAGGAGGAAGAAAAAAGGAGGAAAGAAAAAAGAGGAAAAAAGGGAGGGAAGACAATAAGATGAAATAATTCAGGAATCTCGTAGAAAGGGGTTCCACACTTGTTGAAATATTTCTTCTTGGTCCTGCAACTTATATAGTACACGTTCATATGATGCCGTCTATCATTGCAACCATCCAATCCTCCTTGGAGGGAGGGGTAGGTGATTGCCAAAATCTTAAAATAAAGATTTTAGCAGTACAAAGTGCAATGTGTAAGAGTTGACTCTGTGGACGTGAGATAGTAGGAGAACTTCTAACATCATGTAGCAAAATAGTAGCAGGTGTGAGGGGAAGTGCAAGATGAACAGTTTCCATTAGCGTAACCCCTATTTGTGACCAAAACTGTTGTAAAATGGGACATTCACAGATTATATGTAGAAGGTCACAATTAACTCCAGAATATCTCCAACATCTAGAATGCGATGACAATCCAGCCCATTGCAACTTTGATGGTGTCCAGTGCCAATCATGCAAAGTTTCCAATATGTCTGGCCGAGTATCTTCATCTATAGTAATATGTAGGCGTTCCTGCCATTTGTCGTGAAGAGCATTAAGAAGTGCTTGTGAGTATAAATGATTAATTAGAGTGCTATATAGACCAGACATTACGCCCTTATGCCGACCCAAAGTGTAAAGAAAATTTAATATCGGCGATGTTTCTAATGTCCAAGGCAAAGGGCCAAAACATCTCCTCAGACAATGTTGAAGTTGTAAATACCTCGAAGCCTGATGTGAAGGAAGACCAAATTCTTTGTGAAGAAGATCAAAAGATTTCAATTCGCCATCCATTATAATCTGATCTAATATCAGGATTCCTCTTGAACTCTGATCAGTCTAGGAAAGCGCTCGACCATTGATACGAATATTTTCATTCTTCCAGATTGAGGCTTTAGAATGTAAACTATGGGCAATCCCTAATAGATGATGTGCACATTGCACTGCTTGATATGTGGCATGGAGCACAGGGTGTCTAGGGAAGGTTTGAGGTTTACATGTACTGTATAAGAAGTTAAGACCATCCTCACATTCAAGTATCAAGTGTTCTGTTGTGACCCATTGAGGAGAGTCAGTTGCACTTGGGAGTAGGTAAGGCAACTGTGAGAGGTGTAAGGCCAAATGATCCAATGATGGCAAGCCTAAACCACCGTGGGAGCGACTAACCATTAATTTAGCAGCAGATAACCATGTTGCATAGTTCCCCAAATAAAGGACCGAATAGAGGAATCTATGCAGCGAAGTGTAGTTAGGGGTATAATAATCGGAACCATTCCTAAGACATAAGTAAATCATGGAAGAGTAACCATTCTTACCACCTAGATTCTTCCCCACATGGAGAAACTCAAAAGCGACCATTTGGCAAAATCAGTTTCCATTTGCTCTATAAGAGGAGAGATGTTATCTGAAACCATTCCTTCCGAACCAGGATTAATTATAATTCTGTGTCAGGACTGGAGGCGAAGATTATGCCTTTTCTTCATTTTATTTAACAGCAGCCATGTAAAATATCAACAAACTACTTTTCCCATGGTACATCGGGAAATAAACGTAGTTCAAACAACCAATGAGAACATCATTGTCAATCAATCTGCATATAGTCCCATATAGTCCTTTCTCCTTGAATCCTTGTCCTCTTTCTTCGCTGCTGCAGCCAAGATAAGTACTCTATGGTTTCTCTCTCTCTTCGATGTGATGAAGTTCTTGCTATTTTACTCGTTTGTAACTGGAGCCGAACCCGCTTGTTAGGCGCGACGCGACTCTTGTAGTATTGTTCTAATTGTATGCTTTGACCTTTGTGGTACAATTCCTTTTTGTGTGGTAATTGCTCTTTTTCCTTCGTCACAGGTTTTCAGCATGGTTTACCGTGTATTTTTGCTTTATTGCCCGTCAGTTGACTGTGTGAAGCACAGCGGGCAGTTCAGGATGCGAGAGCGGTTCTCCGCTCTTATGCGTACGGTCCTGGAGCGCAGTTGGCCTCCCGTCCCTAAAGGGCGCGAGAGGCGCAGCAGGAGCAGCGCGCACTTTAAATTCCTGTCAAAGGAATTTTCATTGTTCGCGCGCCTCCCGCTGCTTGTCTGCCGGTGAGGGTGACGACCGTGAAGGGTCCGTACATCGTTTACTTATATTGGAAGACAAGGTTAATCCTACTCTCTGTTTTACAACTAGCAGAGTCGGTAGTGGGAACTCTTGACGCCTCATTAAGGTCAGGTACTGGCCATTGCTGGGTCCTTGTCTGGGACATGTTCCCCCCAGCTGAACCAACTGCTGAGTAACCGGTGTCTTCTCCAGGCTGTATCCCAGGACTGAGACCCACCGCTAAAACAGCGACAACCTTTGGACTGACACCCAGTCCCCCATATAAAGGGCCACTTTTTAAAGGGCTTACAGTCTATCACCCATACCTAAAAATTTACTTCCTGTCCTTTTATAATTGGGGCTAATTACTAAAAGATGGAGTATGATGATGAATCGCAGAGTGTGCCGGACCCAATGGCAGATCTCCTATGAGATGGCAATTTTTATGACGCGGTGGATGCATCCATATATAGGGCAGTGGAGGAGGCTATGACTCCTTTGGAGGAAAGATATTCCCGCCAAATTGCCCAGGCATTCGAAAAATGGATCCACCTCCCGCCTCAGTGCCACCAGCCCCTTCTCCTGTGTCTGTTGATCCAGGGGGTTCCCCTGCGAAACGTACCCATGAGGCAGGGGTGGATTTAGATGCCTTTGATAGGCTCCGCCAAGCCTTTATGGCAACCCAGCCCACTTTGCCACCAGGGAAAGGGGGTTTGACACCTTTCACTCTTCTGCTTACCCCTAAGGGTGCAGGAAATCCAGGCACGGTCCCTGGTCCGTCTGGCACCAAGGGCTCCTCACGTCCGTCCACTTCTGCCAATGATTTATCTGACATGTTGGACCCGGAGGATATAATTCATCACGATTCTTCTGAATGGGCACCGGCTGATAAGGTCGCTTGTTATGCAGCAAACCACATACGTAGACCTCTTGAAAAAGAGGCTCGATATTGTCTACGTGCGGAGTGCCCTCACCCTTCTCTAGAGGGGAAAATGGCCTTAAGTCCCGAGATTGACCCACGCATGGCCGCTTTCTTGCAAAAGTTTATGAAGGATCCCAAGAAGGGGATAGACCGTTCATGGCGCGCATGCCAGGATAAACTCCTGGATGCCTTGGGAAATCTAACTAAAATCCTTGACATGGCAGAGGAAGCTAAGATTTCTGGTGCTCTTATTTCTCCAGAGACCCTTTCTGGGTGGGCACAACATGCTATAATTTTTCTGGGCAACGCAAACTGTGCCCTACCAACCGAGAGACGCCGTTCTCTCCTCATTAAAGTGGACCCAAAATTGGGAGATTTAGCGGACTCTGAAGCGGGCGCTGTCGCACAAGGTGGTCTCTTCGGAGAACCGTTTGTTAAAGAACTAGGAAAGTTCATTAACACTTTCATGTCCTTAGACAAGGCGCAGACAACGATCAAGAATGTGTTTACTCGGGTTTTCCACGGGGCCGGTCGAGGCAGGGGTCGCTTGACTGGCCGTGGTGCAAACTAGTACCAGCAAAAGGGACAAGGCCCCCATCAGTACCAGGACCAGAAAAGGTTCAGCAACTTCTACCCAATGAGAGGACACCGTGGCAAGGGTAGAGGATACAGAGGAGCAAATTCATCCGTAAGCCCCGCTGAGTGTACTCCCTTCTTCCCATTTATAGTTACGGGGGCACGTGGCAAATTTTTTCCCAGCATGGGTTTCCATCACAAAGGACGCATGGGTCCTGCAGACGGTCCAGGGATTCCATTTAGAGTTTTTAGGGGAATCCTATTCAAAGAGTGCCTCCTCGTCCACTCCAGTTCTCTCAACAAGATACCATTCTGGTGGATCAAGAGGTAAACTCTCTTCTTTCCAAAGGCGCTATCCATCCTACCTACCTTTATCCAACTGGTTTTATCAGCAATATCTTTCTCGTCCAAAAAGGTGATGGTGGCCAACGGCCTGTAATAAACCTGAGCGAGTTCAACAAATGGGTGGTTTACCACCATATCAAATTGGAAGGGATCCACCTTCTCTGAGATGTCCTGAGAACTCTGGATTGGATGGTCCGTTTGGACCTCAAAGATACATATCTAGTGGTCCCGATATTTCCTCCTCACCGGAAATTCCTACAGTTCACCTGGAGGGGTCAGACATACGAGTTTGCATCCCTTCCGTTTGGTCTCTCCTCAGCCCCGTGGTGCTTTACCAAGGTTCTCAAACCGGTGGTGGAGCACCTCCGGACTCGAGGGGTTCGACTGATGCTGTATCTAGACGATCTGCTCCTTATGAACTCTTGCTCCCAAAGACTCCTCTAACATCTTCACCTCGCAGTAAATCTTTTGCAGAGCCTCAGCTTTGTGATAAACGAGAAGAAATCTCTCTTGACGCCCTCTCAGTCGGTAAAGTTTTTGGGTTTCGTGATAGACTCAACCTCCTCTACCTTAAGTCTTGCATCCTGGAAAGTGGCAAAAATTCATCACAAATTGAGACGTATGCTGTCCAGGCCTCAGGTAACGCTCAGACAGACAGCTCGAGTAGTGGGCCTCCTCTCTTCATCGATACAGGCAATATTCCCGGGTCCCTTGCATTTCAGGGCCCTTCAACGTCTGAGAGCATCCCACCTTCGCAGGGGTAGTCCTTACTCTCACAAGGTGTCTCTGTCCGAGGAGTCTCGAGAAGAGCTCCAATGGTGGCTCTGTCACATGGAGGCTTGGAATGACGAGCGATCTTCGGTTCAGTACCAGATTTAGTTATAGAGTCTGATACCAGCAGGACAGGCTACGGGGCCAGATGCGGCACAGTTTCCACGGGAGGCTTGTGGTCACCAGAAGAACAACGCTTACACATAAATTGCCTAGAACTTCTAGCGGGTTCTTTCGCAGTGCGAAGTTGGACAAAAGATTCGATCCAATCGAGTGTCCTCTTGAAGATGGACACCGTGTATGGGGTCTGTTACATCAATCATTTGGGAGGCACTCGATCGCGGGCTCTATCAGACCTGGCAGCCGCATTTTGGCAGTATTGCCTGGACCATCAGGTCTTGGTCAAGGCGGAATATTTGCCGGGGCGCGAGAACCAGGAGGCAGACTTCAAATCTCACATTCTCGGGGATGCCAGCCTCTGGAAACTGGACCCAGGAGTTTTTGAAACTCTGAATTCTTGGTGGGATCCGTTTTCCATAGATCTTTTTGCCTCGGGACTGGATCATCAACTTCCGTGCTTCTTCAGTTGGAGACCGGATCCGCTGGCTTTAGTCATGGATGCGTTCCTCCAGGATTGGAGTCAGGAGAAGGGGTATGCGTTCCCCCCCTTTTGCGATGATCACAAGAGTGACAGCACAAGTCCGGAGGCAAGAGGTGGAGGTGGTTCTGATCACCCCCCCTCTGGTGGTCTCAAGTCTGGTTTCCAGTTCTTCTGGAACTTTCCTGGGATTCTCCAATCCTACTCCCCAGTTTCCGACTCTCCTCAAGAGTCCAGACCAAGTTTCTCATCCTCTACTTCAGGAGAACTCACTGTGGCTCATGGCGTGGCGGATTACCGGAAACGCTGGGAAATCCCAGGACTTTCAAAGATGGCTGAAGTCCTCATGTCCAGAACATGGGCAGATAGTGCAGTCAAGAGGTACAATTCCGAATGGGGCAGATGGTTTGGTTGGTGTATGCGAAGGGATCTCAATCCCTTGGATGCAGATGTAGTCCATATCCTTATTTTTTGGCTCATCTGGCTCGGAGAGGCTTAGCCTACAGATCTATCAATACCTTCTGATCAGCCATTTCAGCCGGCCACGTCCCGCTTAATGATGCATCGGTAGGCGAACATCTTTTGGTCTGTAGATTACTTCACGGAATCAGACTGTCTCTTCCCCCAGAACCTCACTATTCATCCCTTTGGGATGTCAATCAGGTCCTTATCCTTTTCCTTTTGTGGCAACCTAACCGGTTTCTTTCCAGGAAGGAGTTGTCAGCCTAAGTGGCTATGTTACTTTGTCTCATTTCTTGTCGCTGTATCGCTGATGTGAAGGCACTGGATATCACAGGCTGAATTTTTTCCCTAACTGGGGTCACCTTTACATTGCATAGAAGGACAAAATGCCACACTAGAATTATTTCCTATCCCGAGTTTCCAGAAGCTCCGAAGCTATGCGTAGTGCGATGCCTTAAGCATATGAAGAGATGACGGAGGAATTCCATCCTCCTGGGGAGCGGTAATGACTCATTGCTCTCTGTAAGCCGTTTAAGGCAGTCTCTTCTCCCACTATTGCTCGGTGGGTTCGATGGGTGATGCAAGAAGCCGGGATAGATCTGAGGATTTTTGGGGAACACTCAGTCAGAGATGCAATGGCTTCTAAAGCTTTCGGTTGGGGTGCCCGTTTGGAAGATATCCTAAACGCGGTGGACTGGTCTTCGGACTCCCCCTTTAAATGGTTTTATTTCAAACCGGTGCTTAACATGGCACATTTGGTGGTCAACAAGCTTTAAACTAGCATAATCCTCACCGCCAGTCCTGACATAGGATGAAACATTTCCTAGCTATCGTAACAGAAAGTTTCAATTCTATTAAGGACTCGGAGGCGAGGATTATCCCACTCTAGAGATTCCTTCAAGGAGCTCAACCTCCCCGTAGTGGAGTAAGTAATCCTTACTTTTAACCATATATTTGATTATTATATTGGTGGAATAGGTAATTCTTACCTTTAACCATGTATTTGAATATTATATTGGCTTACAGAATGTAACTGTTTCCTGAAAGGTATCTTTCTACAGGTTTTTTTAGTAATGGAAGATCTTTCGGTGACAATTGTTCTTATCCTTGCAGGTTCTGATGCCAACGAACAGGATACTTGATGGTGATCTTTTGGCTGACTCCGCGCTTCGAAAGAGGACAAGGAGAAAGGACTATATGGGACTATCTATATGCTGATTGGTTGACAATGATGTTCTCATTGGTTGTTTGAACTACGTTTTTTTCCTGATGTACCATGGGAAAAGTAGTTTGTTGATATTTTACATGGCTGCTGTTAAATAAAGTGAAGAAAAGAAGGCATAATCCTCGCCTCTGAGTCCTTAATAGAATTGAAACCTTCTGTTTCGATAGCTAGGAAGTTTTGTATTCCTAAATATTTTAATTGAGACGATTTCCAGCAAAATGGATACCTATCTATTTAAGCTTTTGTAGTACAAGGAGAGAGTGGGAGAGCTTCACTTTTGTCCCAATTCACTTTATAGCCAGAAAGTACTGAAAACTCTTTAATAATCTCAAGTAAGTTTGGTAAAGAATAGGAAAGATCTTTAAAAGTGAAAAGGATACCATCAGCATATAAGCATAATTTTGATATACCTCCCGGTACAGGTATGCCCTGAATCTGAGACGAGTGGCGGATGAGAGAAGCAAGAGGTTCAATCGTTAATAAGAATAAGAGGGGAGTTAAGGGGCAACCTTGATGAGTACCCCTTTGAATTGAAAAGGGATCAGAGAGAAAACCTCCACAGTTAACCTGGGCCATGGGGTTGCCATACAGTAAGCGGACCATAGAAATAAACTGCTCTCCTAAACCAAAGTGCTTCATAGCAGCAAACAGATAAACCCAGTCAATGAGATCGAACGCTTTCTCTGCGTCCACAGAGAGAGCGACTGCATCTTGCGTTAACTCCCTTGCGGACCATAAGGTATGGGCTAATGTTCAAATATCATTTCTAGATGAATAGCCTGGGTCAAAACCAACCTACAAATGGTGAATTAGGGAGGGAATGACTTTTCGAAGACTCGCCGCAAGAATGCTTGCCAGAATTTTAACATCTCCATTTATTAATGAGGGCGATAGTTACCGCAAGTAAGCAGGTCCTTACCCGGTTTAGGAATAGCCACAATTAATGCCTTATTGAAAATAGGACCAAGAGAAGACGTCTGGACAGCTTCATGGAAAGCAGAATGAAGAGTGTCAATTGCTTCTTCCCCAGACCATTTATAGTAATCCGCAGGGAATCCGTCCTCACCTGGGGATTTATGATTAGGCAATTTGGAAATGACTGCAGCAATCTCCTCCCTAGTGATATCACCACCAAGTAATTGTCTGCCCTCATCTGTAAGACATGGAAGATCGATATTAGTAAGGTATATAATTACTTGTTCTTCGGTTATTGAATTTTCAGGAGTATAGAGTTTCTTATAGAAGGATGCACAAGTGTTAACTATTTCCTGTGGTTTAGTGAAAATTTCACCCGATTCGGTACATATTGCTGCAATAGCCGTAGAAGCCTCACGTTGTTTAAGTTGTGCCGTGATTAATCAGCCTGCTTTTTTGCCTTGTTTAGAGTGTCTCCCTTTTAAACGTTACAGGGCATATTCTGCTTTGGAAGTATATAA
Organism: Triturus cristatus; assembly: GCF_964204655.1. NCBI lineage: Eukaryota > Metazoa > Chordata > Amphibia > Caudata > Salamandridae > Triturus > Triturus cristatus. The sequence continues at coordinate 619,356,609 of NC_140583.1, read as the reverse complement.
ATTGTTAAGTTCCATTTTAGCTAATTCCAGACATTTGTGATTAGTTGCGGTAGGTTGGGAAGAATATAGACGAGTAAGAGAAATAATTTGAGCCTCAAGTTCAATACGGCATAGAGATACTGCTTTATTGGACTCAGCTGCATTTCTCATTAATTGCCCACAAATAGTTGCTTTTGAAGCTGCCCAAACTGTTCTGGAAGAAGAAACTGATGATTTGTTATTATTTAGATGTTCAGAAAGATGAGAGCATAATTGGGATTTGCCCTGAGGCTAACGATACCTTTGAATGTTCATGCGCCATGGTTTTCGACCTGGAGAGGTTAAGCCTATCTCTAAGGCAATAAGAACTGGAGAGTGATCAGAAACGGCAGCTTCCAAAATATGGGATTCAGTAGAAAGTGCAACTATTGAATGGGAGATAAGAAAGTAATCTATCCTGGATAGTGAACCATTAGCAGTAGAAAGAAAAGTATATTCTTCATCTGAAGGATGACAGAGGTGCCAATGGTCTACTAGTCCATGATCCATAGTTATATCACCTAACAAAGATCTGTCAGCAGGTTTACATCTGTCTAAGGGGCCAGTTGTATCTAAAATCGCGTCAAGAGCTAAATTCCAGTCGCCACCAATGTTATGACTGGATGCACCGATCTCTACAAGTAGACGATTTAGGTTGATAAAATAAGAACGCTTAGCACCTGTTGGGGCATAAACTGAGCCAACACAGATGATTTTTCCTCCAATTTTTAACTTAGTGAAAACGTATATCTACCCTCAGGGTCACTCCATTTTGTAATGATTGAGAAAGGTAGGGATTTGTGCAAAACAATGGCAACACCACAGTTTCGCGGTTGATTCGTCTTAGAAAGAGGTTGTGTAGTCAGTCCGCAATAAATAACTTTTCCACTCATTCCTGCTGAAACTTAGATGATTCCAGGGCTTTAAGGTGAGTCTCCTGTAGGAGAGCTATATCAGTTCTTTTCTTTTTAAGATAAGAGAGTACTTTTTTACATTTTATAAAATGCGTAAGCCAATTAACATTGCATAAAATTATGCGTAGAGGATGGGAGGAAGAGGATGTGTTCGTTGCCATATGTACATTGGAAATGCGAAGATGTTAGTTTGAGAGAGAGAATTGGAGTACGGGATAAATGAGATTTAATTTATAAAGGAGTAAATAAGGTGTAGAAAAAAAGGATAAGATGGGTTTTGGAAAAATATCACAAGAGAGAGGATAAAAGAAGACAAAATAAAATAAGGAGATGAGATAGAATTAGATAAAATAACAAGATAACATGGAATAAAAGAAGAAACTATATAAGGGAGGGGTAAAAGAAATTAGGAGAAAAGATGAAGAAGATGAATTCCGAGTAAGGAGAGAATTGAAGAATTAAAGAATTAGTGTTTTCCTATCAAATATAAGGAAATCCAAGGATTTTGAAAGAGTCACTTAGGGGCATATTATCAAGGATGGCGTTAAAAATAGCGCCGGTTTAGCGTCAGAAAACTGCCGCTAAAGCGGCGATAATGGGCTTGATAATATGCCCTGGAGAATTCCAATAGAAGCCCATGTTCACACCAGAACATGGACTTCTATGGGAATTCTCAAGGGCATATTATCAAGCCCATTATCGCCGCTTTAGCGGCAGTTTTCTGCCGCTAAACCGGCGATAATTTTTAACGCCGTACTTGATAATATGCCCCTTGAATATTGTATATAGAAGTAAGCAATAGAAAAAGTAAAAGGAAAGATAGATGTACTGCGCAGGGGCAACACAGCACCATCTAAATGGATCTGTTTACTGCGAGTCTAGACTTATGGGCTACTCGCGCCGGGGGAGCCCCATCCAGCAACAGCGTCAGTGGTAAGGGGTATATTTAGAATAATTTTTATAGTATTCCAAGAATAATATAGGATTCATATTGAAGAAAGAAAAAGAAGCGAGTATTATGAGAGTATGGTGGTGAAGGAGGTAAGATATTGGAAATAGAAAAAGATAGGAAGGAAGTAAAATGATTAATTAGAAATGAGAGATCAGCTTAGAATGAAATTGTCAGATATATGGCACAACGAGGTAAACCATGAAAAGTATAATAACAATATATAAATATTAACATAAAGAATGGTTATCACACTTGGGCATAATCCTATCAAGATGATATCATCATATATTTAAACAATGTACTAAATAAATAATGAGGTAACTGCTCGTGTCAAAAAGGATAATCATGCATGACTTATAGTTAATAATCCTATTATCTATAATGAAGAATATAAGAATACCTATAGGAAGGAAAAAATATAAGCATATAGACTTTATAGAAAATGCGACAATCTATAAAGGTATAGAGATATTATCCTAAAATATAAAACAATTGAACTTACAATTATAAGAGTAAATGAGTATTGAAATATTGAGCTATATGAAACATTGTATATATAAGGACAAGACATGAAAATTATTAAAATATGATGATAAACAAGAGGAAGGGATAAGAGGAGAGGGAAGATAGAAAGAGGAATATATGAAATGTCACATGCGGAATAATGTATGGTATAATAATGATATTAAATATTAAATATAATCATGTCTAGATAATATAACAATTAAGTTGAACAGTGCAATAGTTATATACCTGATACAATTTAAATGTTATCACAATTAATTAAATATTGATACATCAAGATAATATAGTAGATAAATAGTGCAATGGAAAATTGGTAAATAGAAAAAGAAGAAGAGAGATGTAAGGAGAAGAGAACATTTGAGCTAAATGTCCAGGCTATATACATCAGTGGAATTTTAATAGAATAAAGAGGAAAATCTATGCTATTTTAAAGTTTAACTTTTATATACTAAATCTTAATTCATATCACTTATAAACATTCATAACATTTATATTATAACATTATAAACTAGATAAACTATCATATGTATATGTTAGGAAATAGGAAAGGGGAGAAAGGATTTAGAAAAAGGGAATATAATATAGTATAGCATAATATAATTTAATATAATATAACTCAATATAATATAATATAATATAAAATAAGCATAACATCACAGATAATGCATAACAGAGTAAATGAATGTTCAGATACTCATCAAAAAGTAGTTCCATTAGATAGTGAAGTAAATGACTTCCGACATTTCTTCAGTAGCAATCAAAATAATGAATGGTTCGAAGTTCAGGAAACATCTTCTTCAGATGATGGAAGGGATTTAAAGGGAGAACGTGATTGGTCTCTATCCCTTTCCTGTGTAAGAGCAGCTACTGCCTGAAGGTCCTGAGCTGGATCTCCAAAACAGCGTGTGTGTCGGTTCGGATCTCTTCCTCTGCTTTGGGATCGATTTGGGTTATGCTGAGATTCATCAGGAGACTTCTTAGATAACAGGGAAGAAAGTAGAGATTGGAGCTCAGGCATAGGCACATTGCATTCCATGTTTTGAGGCTTAAGGACGTCCAAAAAGTGATGGAAATTTTCTGGATTAAAGAAGTCTTTGGATATGCCATCTTTACTGATCCGAAGACTAGCTGGTTCGAAAAGGCCATATTTAATGTCTAATTGACGTAAGCGGGCATGAAAGAAAGAAAGGCTTTGTGACGTTCATTTGTTTCTTTTGAAAAATCCGCTGCCATGCGGATCTCATGACCTTCAAATTGATATATACCATGTGTGTGGGCCGCAGTAATTAATTGGCGAGCTTGTTCATGTCTTAGAAAGCAGACAATAAGTATGCGTGGATATAAGTTCTTCCCATTTTTGAAAGGACCAATGCGATGTGCTCTTTGCATCTCTAACGGCGGGTCAAAGGTAAGACCTGTAATTTTTGGAAGAACTGTTATGAGAAATGATTTGACATCTGATCCTTCCACTCCTTCTGGAAAACCAAAGAAGCGTACATTGTCACTACGGTTTCTATCTTCCAAATCTATCATCTTACTTCTGAGGAAGAGAAGTTCTTGATCTCGATCTGGTATACTATTAATGCGGCTCTCAACTGTGACTACTCGTTCAGTAAGACCATCTAGTCTACTCTGAAATCCAGCAATGTCTGCACGTATCAATTTTGTCTCAGTGGTAAGGGCAGACATGGACGTCTCCATCCCCTCTAGAAGCAGTCCAACCGCAATGATTTCCTGGAGTATCCGCGCCATAGTAGGATCTGGTGCAGTTGATATCAAAAGGTTAGACGATTTTTGTGTTGAGAAGGTGGTATTCCAAGCTTCTGAGGTAGAACGGCCCTGATTTAGGATTTAAGAGTATGAGGGTTGCTTTGCAGATTTACCAGTTGCTTTACCAGAAGGCATTCCCAGTCGGTCCTGTTTAAAATTTATTACCGGTAAAGAATTGCTTGTTAGAAGAAAAGCACGGATATCTGGTTATATCAGTATAATAGACAATGAATATGAATGCTTATAGTATAAGCAATAGAGAAAGTGTTATGTGAAATGAAATGTTTGATCAAACGTCCACAGAAACTTCAGAGAAGGTGCTTAAATTTTACAGAGTTCTTCAGATATACAGTGCAAACAGGAGTAAGCAAACTCTCTTATGCGTTTCACACGTTTCTGATGCACAACAGGATCACGTCCTATTTATAGTCAGTTCAATCTCAGGCAGCTCCAAATATTATATATCAAATCATTGAATCAGCACACTTCTCTCATATAATAACAAAGAGGAGTGTGCAAGAAATTAAGCGTAATGGAGTGATGCCGCTACAAATTATCTGTCATTGTCTCCCCAAGCATGCAGGGCAATAGATAAAAGTTCAAAGTCACCTCAGGTACTTTCAACACGTAGCAGAAGCGTGCTAAATTCAAAGGCAGTACAATTCCAGTCAGCACCACTTCATTGCTGCAGCAATGTTATAGAAGACTATGTATAACAGCCCAAAGAAGGAGTGGATAAACTTCCAAGTACATGGTGCGATAAAAAGAAGTTAAATCTTCTCAGATGTTTTGATGCAGAGCAGCAGCGCACTAGCTCTTCTATCAGTTTAAGCGTATGCGGAACAAAAAAGAAGATTCCTGAGAAAGGAGTATTACAGATGATGACACTGTGAATCATCTATCCTTGCCTCAACGAATAAAAAGTGCAGTGGGCAGAAGCACAAAAACATCTCAGGCAATTCCAGTTTATAGCAGCAGCGCGCCAAATTTAAGAGCGGTTCACACCCGGTTAGCCTCTCCTCCCTCAAGCAACACCGCTTCAGCCACGCACATTCTCAATCTTGCCAAGTCACATGAAGTGAGTAGCGTGCTGGATCCAAGATCGGTTCGCACTTGGTTAGCTCTTCATTTTTCAAACAATATCGTTTTAGATGCGTATGCTTTCAATCCTGCCAAGTGTCATGTAAGGTAAGAAACATTCACACAAAAAAGATGAAGCTTACTGCAGAGTTGTCAATCTTGTCTAGAGAAGTCATCCATACTCGCATATAAGCAGTGAAATTTTCTCAGGCGCCTCTGCATTTCAAGAGCCGCGCACAGCATTCCATAAAAGTGTGTGCTCTGTCACAGGCGGAGCGCTGCTGCTTGCCCCCTGAAAGGTCAGGCAAGCATTGCAGCACCGAGTAGGGCACATGTAATCAGCTTGTCACTTTCCTTGGACCTATTGGGGCAAGACTACCTGGACCACAATCCTTTGCACCCTGAGAGGTGGCAACAAGCACGGCAGTGCTGAGCAGGACACTTGGTAACTCCTGCTGCGCAGGATAACCCAGGCACGTGTCTGGGCAAAGATTGGGCCAAAAGTGGGCTTGTCTACATCCGTCATCGCCAAGAAGAGGCTGGGCTGGGCCACCCCCTTTTATTTGTAATTTTCTGTACTTTGTTCTAACCGCTTCTCATTATGGGTAAAAGGAAAACTGTGAGTAACTCTATTCCTACAACTGAGGGGAATATCGCAGATTCCATACTGGACCGAGCAGTAAGGGTAGTCTCTAAAGTAATTTTTCTGGCTGGCAGAAGGATATTGATGGAAGGCGCTGGCCCCTCTCCTGTGGACAGATCTTTAATAAATGTTGAGTCATGTGCCTCTGTAGTTGAGGACCACACTTGTGACTGAGCACGGTCCAAATTTAAAACAGTTTGTTGCCTATAGTTAATACAACTTTATCACCTAAAAACCACCCATCTAAAGGCAACATTGAGGCTGAGACTTTGTTATGAAGGGTTGTGGATAAAAAAAGATGCAAAATCTAAACATACAATTAGGGAGACACCGGGTGAGTTCTGTCTTGTAAATGATCTGTGTATTAGGTTTGAAGCATTATTGAAAGCACCTCTCAAGTTTTTTTTGATCGGTTGGACAAAATAGTGTCCAGTTAGGCAACATCTACTTTTTGTAAATCCACAGGTAAATCCATTTGTGTCCTCTCTGTTGTCCCAGAGGGTGTTCCCCTTGTGTTTGGGAGCTGTGGCCCCGTTCTATCTTCAGGTGCTCAGCAGGCAGACACTGGTAACTGTATTTCTCTTGGCGATCCTATCCTGTTGCTCCCAGAGCCCCAGTTGCTCCCCCCACACTTCCTCCGGTCAATGTTCATGCTTCTGTTAGCTCTGGGTGCACAGTCAGCAATGGTGCAGGTAATTTCTCTCAGCAGGGTTCCCTGTAGGTCAACTTCTCTCAGAAGATGGATATTTTGAGTTTACCTCTTCTGCCTGCCTGTACATCTTAGTCCAGTCCAACAACGTTCCAAACAGTAAATTAGTTCAAGATGAGATCAGTACACAGTTCATATGTAAGGTGTTACACTGTTTATGTAAGCATATGAGATTTAGTACTATGCACAGTAAAGAAATACTAATGGGTGGATTGGGTTGGAGAGTCCCCAGAAGCTATGGAAGGGGACTGTCTTCTTGTCAACTTCAGAACTCCGAAAGTAGTGTGTAATCTTTTAGGCGACCCAGTTTTTCTTTTTCTAAGTGCTCTCAAATGTAGCCCCTACCTCTAGGATATTTTTATAAGCCTTCCTGTGATGCACATCTTTTAAATCTGAGTTGTTTTCTCCCCAACAGGCCCAAGTCTGAACATGTTCCAACTAGAGACTATTACCAATATTTTGCTACTCTCTAATAGGTTTGCAGCATTCAATGTTTTATCATGGGCTGACTGACTTATTAATCCGTCTAATGCTATGCAACCTCTCAGTATAATAGTGGCAGTTGATTCTGTCAGTGTAATAGGGGCAGTTGATGTCATATTGGAGGCAGCATATAATTCTAAGTCTAAGAGGGCTGATCCTGTGTTGAGCTTTCTATTATTGAATGCTACTAGGATCCATAGCCAGCTGTCTCTGCCTGATTGGGTATCCCTGATACGAAAGTATGATTTTATAATCATACAGAAAATCTTGACGGTTGCCCCAATTGAATGTAATAGGTTTACCTGTTCTTCCATACTTGGGATTCCTTCAAATTCAGGGCGCCCAAAAAGTGGTTAAGCTAGGGGCTCAATATACATTTGTTCCATTGGACTCCAACAACTCTGAAATCTAAGTATTACAAGTGATTGGTTCTCATAGGTTTCATTTTTTTATAGTTAAGTTTTATAACAATGATTTTACAAGTATCATAAATAAGAATTTTTTATGTTTTTAAAGATATTTGAATATCTTATGTCTAGGCAACAATATAATTCAGAGTGTATTGATATTTTATGTGGTGATTTTAATGCTAAATTGAATTCTTGCACAAACAAATTAGTCTCTCCCTATATTTGCTCTCATGATTTTCAATCAAGGATCTTTTGTTCATAGGGCTGCTGATTTAGGTCACCATGTTTTGGCTAGCGATCTTAATATTCATGAGGCCGATCATAATAGTGAGCCAAGGATCCCAACCTTTCATGGCAGCGTGAGTGCATCCATAACGGACTATTTGTTTTTTACCAGTGTGATTCAGTGATTGGTGAAGGGTGAAACTCTGGATGTTATGTATGGTGATGACAATACCTTGGTAGCTACTTTTGCCTCACCTTAGGGGCTTTATGAGTGTTTCAGTTGATACTGTTATACAGCCACTACCCCAACTAAATGCAAATGACCAAGGCAACTAAGTTTTTGGGTGGTTTACTCAAAACTAATTTAGACAATGTTGTGGCCTGCCTGCAAGACAATGCATTGGGGGGAAACATAGGGCCTCAGTTTATAGCATTATGCAATATTATTACGAAATCCTTACTTTAGCCAGTGCACAGATCAGCTCATGTAACAACGCTGGGTTGATGATTCTTGTTCTCGTGCTAAAAGGGACTTACATAGGGCTCTGCCCTCTACACTTAGGAAGTCTTTAGAAATTTCAAAGGCACCCGTGGCTTACAAAGAGGCTCTGTCAAAAAGAAAAATTGAAATGCAATGGGATGAATGGGACCGATTTATTGCGACTGCCACTTCAGAAAATCAATTTATGTTTTGGACAGTGGTTAGTGCTCTCAAAGCTCAAAAGATTTTGGTTACCACAATGAGCTGTCACATTTCAGGTAACCATTGGAAGGATCATTTTAGTAATATTTACTGCCCGATCCCGGACGATCGCTCTACTATTGTTTTTTCCAGCAATGTAGTATAATTAGTGGAAAGCCTTTTAAAAATGATGAATTTATCATTGCTTTTAACCAGAGTTCCACTAATATAACTTCCAGGTCAAAGGGGATGCCTATTGCCATTTTTAAATGTGCAATCAATTTTTGGGCTCATTTATTTGTCAACATATTTAATAATATCAGTATGGCTGAACTCCCTCCTTCCAAGTCAAGTTCGACAACTGTTCATGTTTTTAAAAAAGGGAGCTGTACTGAACCCAAATGTTATAGACCCATTTCCCTAATCGATTAAATTGTTAAAAATATAGGAAGGGTCATTTTTAATATAATACAGGATTTGGTGATTGATAACATATTGTCTTCTTGCCAATAAGGGTTCAATATTTGGTCAGGTGCAATCGAACAGTGCCTTAATCTCCATCTGCTGATAGGTAAATATACTATAGCCAGGCGCAATCCACTGTAGCTGGTGTTTATGGATTTGACCGTGGCCTTGGCCTTTGACACAGTTAATCAATCCAAGTTATGGTTTGTTTTCCTCGAGATGGGGTCAGAAGCAACTCCTGTACATTTTTATCAACTTTCCATCAGAATCTGATAGCTAGGAGCAGACTTGGCCCCAAAGGTGAACTATCCAAACCCACTATATTACACCTTGGAATCAGGCAAGGGTGTGTTTTAGCCCCTCAGCTACTCCAGATGTTCCCCATGTCAACTCTGTCCCCATAACTTTACTCTTATATATAAATGATGCTGTGCTTCTTGCTCGAACTCCAAATGCCTTGCATTGTTTGGTTGGAGCCTTTTCTAAATTTATGTTGGACCTTAATCTGTCAACAATTTGTTTTTTTTTTAACAACAGATTTTATTGAATTTCCAAGGTACCGGATCAGCGTAGCCAAACAAAAAGGATACAACGGAAGTGCATACAATGATATCTCCTGGTACAGTATACAAACCCCCAATAGCCTGCAGAACATCAGACCAAGAAACCTTGAAACCCCCCACCCTCCCAAAGCGCACCTTACATACTTAAGGAACAGTACATGTAAATGGCAAGGAAGTTCCCAGTCACATTTCATCAGCATCGAAACACTAAACAGGTAAGTTGTTCACCACTAATTGTTCAAGAGGATCACGAGCGGCAGACTGCGACATTGGAGGCAAATCTGTATCTCTGTAGTTGGCCCACCGACAACAGATCTTACGGTGCTTCTGTGGGCAGCACTTCGCCTGAAACACCACAACCTCTGTAGACATACATCTGTACAGCGCCTTTTTCCAGTTGGTGACGCTGGGTGGGGACAGGTCCTTCCAATGTTGTGCTATATCACACTTAGCTAAAGTAAGGCCCAGAAATAACAGGTGTCTCTTATAACAGTTCCCCCCAATGTCCTCGGTACTATGTAAGAGGGCCAGTTTGGGGTCCGATGGGATATCCCGTGCCAGGACATGACCCAGGCAAGACAACACACTGGACCAGAATAGCAGAATCGCCCCGCATCCCCACACCGTGTGTAAAAACAAACCGTCGTCCATATGACAACAGAGACAGATCAGGGATTGGATTGCTCCCATTTTCCAAAGCCTATGGCAAGTGTAATATACCCTATGAAGGTATTTAAACTGGATCAGTCTGTATCTGGTAGACACGGCTGCATACCAGGGGCTAGCCAACGCCTCGGCCCAGTCATCATCGGTCAGGGCCGACAGGTCGGCGGTCCACGCCTCTCGGGTCTTGTGGATAGTGGTTTTAGTATGTGTAGTGAGTGTCTGATAAATTTGCCGAATTTTGTGAGCCCTGATATCCCCCATCAAAAAGCGGCCCTCCAGTGGGTGGAACTCAGGTAAAGACTCCAACTCCTGGAGCAGGGGGGTCAAGGCATGACGAAGCTGCAAATAGCGATGGAACTGCGATTTGTGAAGATCAAATCTGATTGCAGCCGCTGAAAGGACTTAAGAGTGGTCCCCTGCATAACATCCCCGAGTGTGAGGATACCAATAAGTTCCTACTTGCGGAATCCACGGAGCGTCGAAACCGGCCATAAATGGGTACCCTGCAAGAGGGGAGTGGCGCCCGTCAGCCTGCCCCACCAACCCATGGACCGGACCACCCACCACCAAGTCTGGATGACTATCTGACAGGCTGAAGGGAGCGCACCCAATGACGCATTGCTATATAGAAGATGGAGCAAAGGTGTGCCGGCCATGGCAATCCGCTCTACGGCGCAGGCTGAGTCCGTCTGAGATCCATACCACCACTTGTTAATCACCAGGAGGTGCGAGGCAGAGTAGTACGCGTGAACATCTGCAGCTGCGATACCCCCACAGTATGTGGACTGTGTACATGTTGAGAGCACCACGCGAATCACACTCCCCAGCCAGAGGAATCTATTCAAAAGTGCGCTGAGCCAACCACGACGGAGGGATAGGGTGTGGATAATTCTGAAGCTTATAGAGTAAGCGCGGTAAGGACACTATCTTAAAAATCACGGATCTACCATATAACGATGGGGGCAATTGGGACCAAATCGTCGCAAACGGCTGGGAGCAGCGGAGCGCTAATGTGTGTCCAGGTGACGGTGGGACATCGCGAAATATAGACTCTCATATATTTAAAGCCCGTTTCTGCGATACCCAACTCCGAAGCCCAGGTCCGACTCCTTTGATCCCCATAGATAGGAAATAGTGTAGATTTGGAGGGATTGGTGAAGAGACCCGAAGTCTCACCGAAGATGCAGAGGATTTGGAGGACACGTGGCCCAGAGGACCACGGGTCTGACATGAAGAACAGAGCATCGTCCGCATAGAGCGCAATTCTATCGGAGTGCTCCTGTGACCAATCCAGTCCTCTAATTAGGGGATCCTGGCGTACCCACGCAGCCAGGGGCTCTATCACCAGGGTGAATAACAGTGGGGACAAGAGGCATCCATGATGCGTACCCCTACGATTGGGAAAGGGGGCTGCACAGAAACCAGCCGCACGAACAGAGGCAGTAAGATCTATGTACAGCAGCCGTGTGAATGCTATGAACCGTGGACCCAGATTGACGGCTTCCAGGAGCTTAAAAAGGTAAGTCCAGCTCAACGAGTCGAACGCCTTGTCCATATTGGCCAGTAAGACCGCCACTGGGTGGCCTAAACTGGAGGCACCCGCGATGGCATTGTGTGCACGCCTGATATTGTGTCTGGTGAAGCGCTGTAGCATAAAGCTGGACTGGTCCGGGTGTACGAGGTCTTGTATACAGGTGTGAAGGCGGTCGGCCAGAACTTTCCCTAGGAGCTTGGGTTCGAACTTCAACAATGAAATGGGGTCTTCTGGAGGGCGACCAGGTTTAAGGAAAACGACAATTTCAGCATGTCGCCAGTCTGGAGGCAAAATACGCTGTTCCAGGGCTTCATGCAGTGCCCCAAATAAGTGAGGACACAGGGTCGCCACGTGTGGGTGCAGAAAGTGGCTGGGGAACCAATTCGGACCCGGAGCACGGCCCGGATGGATATTAGTTAGTGCCGCCTGTAATTCGTCAGTCGTGATAGGGGCATCCTGGAAATCAGGAACATCATCGAACAGCCGGCAGGGAGGAATATCAGATAGGAATTTGTCTATTAAATGCTCGGCTATTTCCTCCCGCTCCTCGTACAGAGCGGTGTAGAAGGAAGCAAAGGCTTGAACCATGGCCTCTGGGGATGAACAAGCAGTGCCATCTGGGGCCACCAAGAGGGGGACCTGAGCCGGGGTCGACCTATCCTGGCACAGTATGTGGAGCATTTGACTGGACTTATGGCCTCACTGATAGGTGACGGCGAGGTGCCCATGTTGAAAATAAGGTAGTCCGCGATCGCAAGATGTAAAGTTTCTTGATAGTTGGCATCCAGAAGGAGCCAAGGGGACATGCGCCACCTATACGGGGTCGGGTGGATTCTCAGGTGCAACTTGAGTTGGACAGACAAGTGGTCGGATAGGCCTCTGGGCAAAATGGAGGTGTGTGCCACTCTATGAATTTAGCTGTGCGGATGGAAAATATAATCAATACGTGAAAGTGAAGCATGGACCGCCGATGCATATGTAAACCCCGACTCAGTAGGATGAAAAGCCCACCAAGGGTTAGACCAGCCCAGTGTATGCGCAAGTTCATTCAATTTGGAAATTGGGGGAATCTGTCGAGCAGCATCGCACACCATGTATCGTGCGGAGCCATGGTGTTGTTCCAGTCTCCACCCAGTATTGTCAGACCCCCGGGAAGGTCCCCCCAAAGCGGTGTGATTTTATCGATGAACGTTTGACCCAGCGGGGGAGGGGCATAAACACTCCCAAATGTCATCTGTTCGCCAGCCACTGTGCCCGAGACTACTGTGAAGCGCCCACCTGGATCTAGCAAGTGTTGTGTGATGTGGATCGGCCCTTGGCAGTGGATAAGAATCGCTGTGCCTCGCGCGTCCCTCATGAAGACAGAATGGTAGATGGTGGTAAACTCCCAAAACCTAGTAAGGCAAGGGGCTTTATGACCCAGGAGATGAGTCTCCTGCAACAGTAAGATGTCAATAGCATGACGCTTTGCTAGGTGAAGTAACGCACCCCGTTTGATCTTATTCAATAGGCCCCGTACATTACAAGACAGAATATTAAGTTCTCCCATTGGCGAATTACCTGCGTTGTGATTTATCCCCAAACATCAAAGTGTATGTCGGGCGGAGTTGGAACTGTAGCATAGCATGTGATAGCGTGTCTGGTGCGTGGAACATAAAAACCACTACCATGAAACCCAACAAGCCCTCCCCCATCCCCTCACCCCCATACTTCCATAAACAAGGAGTACCTGTTGCGGTGGAATCATGTCTGAGGCCCCAAACGAAAAGACCCAAGCAGTTCCCCCAATGTAGCCCATCCAACCCAACATTACCCAACCAAACTCAAGAGTCAAAGGTGCATGGATTGTCCGACACCACCCAAAGCCGATGCACTGACCCCAGAACATTAAGGTCCGATACCCCCCAATAAGGACCAACGGCCACAACATAAAACCAATAACCTGGCAGGAGCTGCTTCAATCAGCGGTTTCAGGTGGGCCATGGGCTTGCCAGCTAGACCGGGATCTGTGGGGCTTTTTTGAGGCATCTCTATCTTGTCGGCCACTCTTATGAGACCCCTGCGAGGAGTCGGAGTCTATCTGCAGCGGTGTGTGTGGCCGGAGGTTGCGCTTCTCATCAGTCCATGCGAATATCTCCTCCGGAGAATCAAAGAAGTGGGTCTTGGCATTAAAAATCACTTTCATCCTGGCGGGGTACAGCAGCGCATAGGATAATTTCAGCTCCCGAAGCCTTCGCTTGGCTGCAACAAAGCATTGGCGCTGCTGCTGCACCAGCCTGGTGTAGTCTGGGAAGACCATGATTGGATGAGAATCGAAGGTCATTTTATCCTTATGGAGCAGGGTGAAGCAGAGGATAGCATTGCGGTCGGCATAGTTGAGGAGTCAGGCGATTACAGGCCTTGGGCGTTCCCCGGGAGGTGGCTTCTTGGTCAAAGCGCGGTGGGTCCTCTTGACCACGTAGCAGTGGGAAATGGCCTCGGGCAGCAACAGTCAGGGGCGTAACACAGGCCCTCGCAGCCCATGCGGAGCCGGGGGGCCCCCCTCAGCACAATACTCATGCCCAAAAGCTCTGGAATAAATCCGGAGTGGGGGTCCCTCTGTGTACGTGGCAGGGGGGCCCCCTCAACTTTCGTTACGCCACTGGCAACAGTGGCCTAACTCAGTCAGAGAGGAAGTCATCCATGGATGTGCCCTCGCATCCCTCCGGAAAGCCCACTAGGCGGATGCTGTTTCGCCGTGCCCTGCCTTCCGCATCCTCGACCAGCGATGCCAGCTCCTTTGAGACCATGGCGAGTTTATCGACCTTCTGCTGGAGGGTAGACACAGTGTCTTCCACTGTGGAGACCCTAGTTTCCTTCTCCGTGATCCAATCCACAGCTTTCCAAAGGACACCTCGGATCCGACCGCCCTGATCTGGGGCTCAAGTGCGGTCTGTGATTGATTGATTGATTGATTGCCGTTAACAGGGTTGCATTGTCGGGAGATATGCCCTCTGCTCCCTCCTTCCCGCAGGTGTGGTGGTATAGGGATCTATTGTGTTTTGTTTGGGTGCAGCCGCCAGTGCTTGTCCTTGCCCATCGTGAAGCGGAGAGGCAGACGGAGATATGAGCCCAAGACCGACGGCCAGAGCAGGTAATCCAGAGAGGATGGCCCAACTCACTGCTGCATCGTCCGCACGTACCAGCTGGGGAGACACCGCAGTTTCGGGCCCACCGGGCTATGAGCGGTGACACCGACAGACCAGGGGCAGGACACCAGGCTGGGCCTCACGGAATCCGACCCTCCCGATAACAAGCGCAGCAGGCCTAGCCCAGCAGCCTCCGCCACCAAGGAGGGACAGCCAAGCAGACCCCCTACAGGGACCAGACGGGCCAGACCCGGGACCCAGGCATCCGCCCTGGCCGACCGCATCCAGGATCAGTAAACGGAAAGCCCCACAATGATTGCACCTCACCTGTGGTAGTCATAGCTGGAACGAAGGGCCAGCAGGGCGTGGGAGTCAGAGGTGCCGAAGAACGGCCAAACCGCAACAGCACGCCTACCGGGGCACCAAGTCTCTCCGGTTCCAGAGGTCTCCAAGGGCCACGGGTCCACAGCAAGTGGCCAGGAGGGATAACCAGGTAAGTTCAATCAGGCCGGAATGGACGGGCCACCAGGGCTGCAAAAGCGCCAACAGTTGGAGCCCCGCCTTTATGAGGGATGCGCTTCTATCTGCGGCTGACCCCCCGGGATCGTAGCCACAGCCGACCGGACGATTCCCTCACAGGCAGCCCCGGGGCCCGGTTGGGTCACAGGCAAGGAGAAATGTGGGCAGCTGCCAAGCTCAGAGCCCCTGCCGAGTCCAATGCCCCCGGGGCACGTGGCTCCAGCCGGTCGCACCGCCGACACGAAGCTCTCAGGGGCAGCCGGGGGGCCTACGCAGCAGTTGCGCCCCACGGCAGATTAAGGGAAGAGAGGGAGAGGCCCACGAATATGGCGCCGCAGGGGAGGCCGGGACCAGCGGTCCGATCCTGCCCATCTGCAGGCTCCTCCCGGCCCCAAGTTCTCACCGGCTCCTGGACCAAGACCTCGATGGTCAACGATGGTCACCACGGTGGGGCTCCTGGGCAGGGTCCAGTCTGCCACAACTTCGGCCGCGCGGGTCATGCAGCGCGTCCCGCGCTCCACTCTGCCTCCACCGGGCCTCAATCTCGTTGGCTCCGGGCCCAGGCTGATGTCGCTCACCACTGCCGCGATTTTCAGCCGCAGGGGTCTTGATGGTCCCCGCGGACACTCCACCATTCCTAAACAGTCTCGGGTCAGGATAAATGACAGATTCTGGCTGTACACGGGCTCTGGCTAGTGGAGCTGTACGGAGACACGTCCGCCATGCTTGGTTCCTAAGCCACGCGCCATTGTTTGGCATTTTAAGCATAATCTATTATGCACCCTCTCTATTAATGGTAATTGACTAATGAGTGTGGCTAGTTTTCCTTACCTAGGGTGTTTGAGTCTAGTGGTTCCTGGGCTGATAACATCTCATACCGCAATGCAAAGTTCAGTCTGTGAGTTCGATTTCTAATATTTGTCAAGTTGTAGGGGCAAGCCTATCCCTATCATTTTTGCGATACATATAAAACAATGTGTTCGTACTGCGAGTTCTGGGTATGGAACTTTGGGCTGTGCAGACTATCATGCACTTCAAGCAGAGGACAACAGATTCTGTAGGTGCCTTCTTTCCCTTCCACCTTCTATCCCACATTATCTTTGCCGCGAGGAGCTTGCTTTCCCATACCTTTGTACAATCCTACATAAAAATGAATACAAATTCTGTCAGCACATACGATGAAAGGGAAAATGTATTAAAAGACGTGCAGCACGGGGACAGCCAGCTGGCAGCCAAGTGTCCAAAACCACAAAAAGGTGTTGCAGTACATGTCCAATAAAATCACAAGAATAGGACAGTTTCGAAGGAATGATAGATGAGGTGTTATATGCCCTTCACCAGACTCTGGCCTGGTGTTCAATTATTGTGTAACCTGCAATCAAGAGGGGCCAGCACTGAGTGATACCTGCATGGTGTAAGAGGATGGGGTTTTTCCTACGAATTTGCGATGTTACATCGCATGAGCTACAACACATGCGATTACAATGCGGTCATTACAACGACTGCGTTGTTACAACGCAAACCATTACATCGCAAGTCATTTCTATGACTTGCTGTAGGGGGCGTGCTGGACTTAGGAATAGTATCATTTACTATTCCGACTCCAGCGTGTGCCACAATAGGGAAGGTGTTGGAATAGTAAATTATACTATCACTTATTTTAGCGCGCCCCCTATAGCAAGTCGTAGAAACAACTTGCGAGGTAATGGCTTGCGTTGTAATCGCATGCGTTGTAGGGCATGCGATGTAAATGCTGTTTCCCTTTTCCTACCCATGTCCTTTAATTGTGACTGTTGGGACTTTCCAAGCTAATGCAATACACTAGAAACGGTAACTGCTGTCTGTAATATTTGTCCAATTTGGGACACGCAAGCTTTGCCACTTCAAAATATGGTGTGACCAAGAGCCTGTTGCTAAGCTAGCATCATGTGCCCTGTGGGTGGAGTCCTTGAACAAACATTGTGATACCAGCCTACAGTAAAAGTTTATCAGTTCACCCAGGGTCATTTCTCTTCTGCACAGGTTCTACAGGCCATCTGTGGTTATTGAGTATCACAGATCTGGTCAGGCTGTTGGCATTTGGGAGCACTAAAAGATGGCTTCCACACCTTGAAGATTATATTAAGTCGGGGCCTCTTTTGTTGTGGCATAGGTATGCAATAATCCACAAGCTATTTTAAATCAGGCCATAATTAACAATTACATGCATTGTGAGATGCCTGAACATTTGCTTGAACCAGACAACTAAATGTAAAGATGATAAATTGATTGTCAAACAATTGCTTTTGGAATGGTGTTGTACTCAGAGGGGAAGTCAGGAACTAAGTAGGCCAATCCTTCTGCAATATGCTGTTTTAAAAACTAATGTTGGTATGGAGCCTTATTTGACCTTTGTGTGCAATAGTTGGGTTAGGACTCTGCTATCGAGGTACTATATTATTTATTATGGTTTCCCACTGGGACATATTGGTACCTTAGAACGAAAAAAGCGTACTTGCGACAGCATTTGTTCACAATATATTCTGCACTTTACATTCTTTTGTAAATTTTAGAGTAGAGGTGTAGAGTTTTTAGATTGTGTTTTTTACTTCCACTTTTAAGGATGCACAATGTAAGCAATGTAGAGTTGCTTTACGGATTTTACAAATGTTGCCTAACGAGGATGTATGTTTTAGATGCTTTCTTAAATCTGTATTTTATTGGAAATTCATGAACAAATAGCTATTGTTTATTGTTTTTATATGTATGCTTTTATGATTGCTTCTGACATTCGAATAAAGATGATGATGACGATGACTTAACGCTAACTCTATCGCTAACAGTAGCCTGCGCACTTTTCCAAGGGTCCTACCAGCATTTTGTAATATAAAATATCCCAAGATATTTCTAGAAGGTTGCATAATGGAAAATCTCTGTGGATGTGGAACTCTTTTTTTAGTTGGATCTACAAAGGGTTTTAGCTTGTATTTACTTATTCTTATTTCTTAGGTACAGATTAGGCATTGCAGTACCTATTATTGCTGCCTAAGCTGACTTCTACAGACATGAAAATGAAAGTGCAAGTCATTAGAACCATAGTGTTGAGAAAGTATGAATCACACCTTACAGAGGATGAGCAGTACAGAATATTCTATTAAGATTCTATATTTCTGGAGAGTGCTTCCTCAGCTTGTAACCAATTAAGGCACAAAAATGAACTATTGAAAAATTAGGCTGAGGTCCTCCAACAGACACTCCTTGAGAACAGATGAAGGAAATACTAGGAAAAATGTTTGCAAGTTTTTTTAAAGAGTGGTTCACTTCCCTCACTGTGGTGTTGGGCATAAGCGTATGCCTACCTACTAAAGGGCATCTGGCAGTGAGAAGTAAGGGACCGTCATTGCTGCCCTCAAATACTCCCTCTAAAGTGACTACCCTATCAGATCTGGGACTAAAAACGACATTAGATAATTATGTAACCCATACTAGTGTACCTGGGCCTGAATCAGGAATAGAAGCAGAGGAGAGCACTGTTGTACACCCATTAAACGTTTGCAGGATCAACATACAGGACTCCGGAAGGTCACAGGCCTGATTAAGAGATTGATGGATAGGGCACTCCACGATCTGGCAAACTGACTGTCGGCGAGCTCTATTTAGGGTTGAGTGGAACATCTTGTTTCCGCCAGCAGATGATCCACCGGCAGAGACCATACACAGACATCCCATTGAACTCTGTGTTAGTACATGAGATCATCAGCTGTATTTAAAGCATACAGTCTGATGTACTTTTCTTCTCTTTGGGAGCACCAGAGTAAGCCTGGTAGTGCTGAAGAAGGAAAAAAAAAAGAAAAATGTCCCCTACACCCTCAGACTAAGCTTCTAGTGTGTCGACCTCATTTGTTTTTGCTTTACAGAAACAAACCCCGCTCAGGAAGATTGTTTCTGTTGAACAAATAAAAAGCTTGGTGAGTGGCTGCATGAAACTTAGTGCAGTTCAGCAAACATTCACTACCTTCAGAGGAGCTGCTGTGGTGGTGGCACTTGCCAAACTTTAAATCAGACTTTAAATTCGAGTGGAGAACAGTATCAGTTCACATGAGCGGAGTCTTAGAACTGTTCGGTTTTAATTTAACAGGTGAGCATTATTGAACGATGGCACTAAAGTCCCAATGATCTTGAGTTAAGGAAAATAAAACATGGGATTTGTAGTGAAAGTAATCAATGAGAATATCTGTTCGTCAATAAAAAAGGAGAGCGTAAAGAAGCTCTGGAATGCATGTTTAGATTCTATAACTATGTGAGACTCTTATATAGATATTGGGTGAGCCACAAGCTGAAACTTTCTTCTCTCTACTACTACTCAAATTGGTATTTCTTCCTGTATGGTGTATATTTTGTCCCCAGATGACTTTAGTCGATTGTTAACGTTGAATTATATGTGATCCTTCATCTGATATATCTGGTTTTGAATGATTTAAATACAATTATTAAAATGGAAAACACAGAGAAATAATATTTATTTTTATTAAACTATTTTTCCTTTCTGTTAAGCACATTTGCAAAGTGCATCCAGTGGGTTTTGAGCCAGCATAGTGTTTGCATACATGGCTGTCAAAGGAAGTCAAGCCCTGGAAGAGTAGTCAACAAGTAGCTGCTTGGCAAAACTGTAAACTCCTTTAAGGCTGGCAAAAAGGCATAAAGACCAAATAGCACATGCATGACAAAAGGTGAGATGTGAACCCTTGGAAGTCATTATACACCCAAACAAATCTTCACAAAGTGATGTGACTGACTAAAAAACATGCCCACACTCCAAAGTCCACTGCCATCTGGTTGGTGAAAAAATAACTGAATAAAAGACATGAAGTGGTTCACAAATGGTTTGTCTTGGGAAGTTTCAGGCTACACATAGTTAAAAATATGAGTGAGTGAGTCAGGTGCTTAAGTATCAAATGCTGTAGAAAGTCCAGTAAAGTGTACTATTGGTCAGCCTCTACAGAGAGACCTTAAGTATGGAACAGCAGCAACTTCTATGGATGGAATTAACTGCAGCTAAAGTCTTATCCCTTGGCTTGTGCATTAGCACTCCCAAGTTGTAAAGAACCACTACAAACATCACCCCCTCACAGGTCTGCAACCACTTCGAGAACATCTTTCACAAAAATATCGCCAAAATCTACAAGAAATTCAACCCCCAACTAAAGCCCACCGACTTCTTCAACAACCAGCATAACAACTCCACACCCACAGCGGAATCCCGACTTACCACCTGGAACCACCTCACCACACAGAAAACCACCACCATCATGAAATCGGTACACTCCAAGGCCCCCAACGGCCCCCACCACATCTTCAACTTAGGAATAACCAGGATCAGCCAAGAACCCACCACCACACTAAACTCCTCCCTTGCCACGGCCAACTTCCAAGAAGACTGGAGGCATAGAGAGGTAAACACCCTGCTGAAAAAAACATCAGCAGACCACAGTGAACTCAATAACTATAGACCCATCCCTCTGCTACATTTCCCAGCCAAAGTCATTGAGAAGGCCATCAACCAACAACTCACGACATCCCTAGAACAGAATCACCTCTCAATCCGGCTCCCGCAGCAACCACAGCACCGAAACAGCCCTGATCGCAGCAATTGACTGCATCTGGGCCCTCCTTGATCGGGGGGCGCTAATCCTCTTTGATCTCTCCATGGCCTTCGACACTGTCTCCCACCACACGCTCATCGCCAGACTGTACAACATCGGTATCTATGGAACCGCCCTCAGATGGATCGGCTTTTTCTTCACTGGCTGAACATGAGCTCGCTGACTACCATTCTACTGCACACCGAAGGACTCCATAGATTACCTCCTTCGGTGTGAAGGAGAATGGTAGTTGGTGAGCTCATGTTCTGCCAGTGAAGAAGGAGCCGATCCATCTGAGGGCGGTTCCATAGATACCGATGTCGTAAATTCTGGTGATATGATACCTATATGATACCAATGGACAGCATTGACAGATCCCTCTGACTAAACATTATCTCCTACGCTGACGTCATACAACTCGTCATCTCTCTCTCCAAACAGGGTTTGAAAAATCCACTCGGCCACTTGCCGTGTCGAGCAAGATTTATTCAGGATGAGCTATTATTTTGGACTACTTGCCCCTTCTGGAGAATTGAAAATCCTCTAACTTCAGGGAAGACAAACTGACTTTTGACCTCTGTCTCTGAAAGCAGAGCAAATGTGATAAGATAACAGGATTTAAAGGCATCTTTATTGCCCACAATGTAAAAGAGCAATACAAATACCATTAAATCTTGTTATCTTGTCACATTTACTGTAGTAAATACACTTAGACACTCGTAGTTTGTAGTGCGAATTTATTCAAAGGCTCAACCGGACGTCTTCAAAGCGTCTAGCTCTCTCGATGAACAACGATCTTCTCTTAACTTTGAGTGTCAACAACTTCTCGTTAACCAACTATGGGCTCGAGATAATGCCCACGAGCATGCACATTTAAATATACACATCTATGAAAACACAGACTTGTGGAATTCCAAGAATACGCGTTCTCGCTCTGCTTTGTCCTCGTGACACGGAATCAAGAAACACGCGAACAAAGCAGAACAAACACGCAACACTACATCTTATTACATTTATTTTTATTTCTGTGACTTAAGTTGGTGGACTTTGTAAGGTGAACTGTGTGACAATTGAACTGTGCAAATCATGTTAAATGAAAGGCTGTAAGTTGTCAGGCTTTTTTCTAACACAACACTAAAATACCTAAGTGAACTGTTCAAACATTTCAAATAAATATTTCACTACTTATGAAGACCTATTTTTGTAATTCTGAGGTGAAAAAAATATGTTATATGATCAAAACAAATTAGAACACTTTACTTGGTGATGTGCAAATTTCAAATATTTTTTGCTGTAATCCAATTTCCAAAACTTGTTTATGCGCTATTATCAGTAAAACTACATGTCAGTGGGAAAGTTTTGTGGCCATTTCAATGGAAAATATGCTATCTGTAAATGACAATGCACTACCACATCATGCTTTGGTAATATATTTATGAAAAGTTATTTTTTTAAACATGAACTGGAAATTATTACTGCTCCTGCCCAGATGACAATGCTATTAGTGAAGTAATAGGCAAGCCAGGAATCATGGGTACCCTAGATATGGGATTGATTCTTGTTATGCATGGAGCAAACACTTAGTCTAGTAAATAAAAATAGTTTTTTGTACTGCAGAAAAAGTGAACTTGCATATTTGAAGGTGCCCTCTTATGTGATAATAAAGAAAAAGACAGCTCCATGAGACAAAATATTTGTCTAGGATCACACAATTTGAGACCAGTTCACGGGTCAAGTACATTACAGTTAGGTTGAGTAGACTATTAAAGTTTCTAGACCTGCAGGTCTAGTAACATTTTTGAGCCCAACCAAAAACCCCACCACCACCAGGACCAACTTCCATCAATGCATGATCAGATTCGCAAACTGGATGAAGAACAACTGCCTGAAGCTGAACACGGATAGACTCTAGTACTGATCTTTGGTAACACAAACTCTTCCTGGAACACCTCCTGGTGGCCCACAGAACTCAGACCCACACATAACATCTCAGCTTAACCCCGTATCATGCTCCTGCTTCTTGATCCTGCGCATGCTATGCAAGATCTTCAAGTGTCTCCCCCAAAACTCCAGATGGACCATTACACAGGCCCTGATCACCAGCCGGTTGGACTACTGAAACACTCAGGAATAGCAACCCACCTCCTTCAAAGACTAAACCATCAGGAACGCAGCTGCCGCTATACTCATCCTCAATCTCCCACAACAAACTCCCATCACCCCACACCTCAGAGAGCTCCACTGGCTCCCAGTTCAGAACAGATGCCAGTTCAAGCTACTGACCCATGCATTCAAGGCCCTTCATTACTCCGGACCAGCCTACATCAACCATCACCTCAGCTTTCACCACCCTACCAGACACCTCCGCTCCACCTCTCTCGCGTTCGCTCACAACCACACATCCACTAGAGCAGGGCTGGAGGACGCTCCATCTGCTACCTCGCAGCCAAGGCATGGAACAACCGTTTCATACACCTCCTGACCTCGCTACTCTATCAGAATTCAGCAAGATGCTCAAGACCTGGCTCTTCGGCTGAACCTAGGGACCCTGCCAGCACCCGGATGCCCTCACGGGTGGCAAGCAGCGCTCTACATATCAACTGATTTAGTTGATTGATTGATTGAGTGGCAGTAAAGCAAGCTCCTAATACTCCATCTCACTCTTAATCTGCAGGTCCCTTTCTCAACCTTAAGTGCAAAAGGACCATCAAACGTGATTCCAAGCTGTCTTTACACACCGGCTAGTGTAAAATTAAGGTATTAAGTCAGAGTTCCTTCTTTTACAACTTGTACAGCTATTTGCTGATTTTACAAAGAACATTTTGAAACATTTTCAAGATAACTTGTGAGACGACTAAAACAATTACTTTACCTGCTAAATCTCTCCTGCCAATGCCTACAAGTCCTTCATACAACCCCTTGATGGGATTTTCCCCTGCCATGACAACTCCATGTAGCCATATCAACAGCATTCTGTGGCCATGATCTCCATAGCTTTTACTGCCTGTAGACAAATATAAAATGAAAATGTAAGTATCAATATGTTTACTGGTTTATGGCAATAATAAGCTATGTATCTATAGTAATGCTTCAACTGCATGATCACCATCAAGACATCTTATTTTTTCAGTATCCTCTAGTACTGGAAATAAACTCAACACCTTCTCTTTTAAAGGATTTCTTTGTTTAAGATGGCAACCACCATGTACAAGCTCCCATGATGTTTATGGGTTTGATGTCCATATTGGCCTATTGTTGAAGGGATGGGCATAAAATAAGTCTTTGAATTCCAACAAAGCAAGGACCTGGTAATTCTTTTAAAGACACTCATTCTGCAAAGATTAAGACACATGGTATAATGAAAACAAGTACACTCCTGATTGTCTTCACCGCAGTTTAATGGCAGAAAACAACCTGTGTCTGTAACGCCTGACACCTCACAAATGCCATTAGGCAACTGAAATGGAATCCTGCGATATTACCACCCAAGAGCCATAATAATGACATAGACATGATTCCACCAACCCACATTCCATGAGCCCATAACATACACAAGATTCAACAATAAGCCCACAATACAACACATCCTCTTTCTTTCCAGCGACACAACAAAACACAAAGTGCCCAAATCCCTACACCTTTACCCAAGAACGATGAAAGGGATCGCCCCACCCCAGACATACAAAACATTAAACAAACATCTAAAAATAGCTATCTAACTAAAAACATAATCACCCCACCAAGCAGGGGGCCTGCTCACCCAAACACCTTGCAGACAGGTGTCTCCACCAATCGCAACTGAATAAACTGCACCCTCACTTGGGATCTATCAAAATCATCGTCATCCATAAACAACCAACTGGAACACTTCTCTTCCTTCTCAGATGAGCGGACAATACCATGCCCATTCTTCTGAAATAAAAGCCACCTTCCTGAGATTCCATGTCTGTCCAATTTTACCTAATTGCCCCAACTTCTTTTACCTTATATGGGCCACGAAATTCGGATAAACCTCTACTCACAACACCAGGTTTCACCTTCACTCAATCATTGATTTCAATCAACCTCTGACCCTAAGAAGTAGTTTTGACCTTTTCCACCAATTTAGAATCACCCTCACATAACCACGACAGAACTAACTTAGTTCCCAGCTGTCTGCCCCTCAACAGATCAAATGGTGTTTTTCCAGTGCCAGAATTCACTGTGGTGTGGTGTGCCCACAACATACCTTTGATCGCCCTCTGCATGTCCAATCCAGTTTAATCTTAGAGCTCCATGGTGCCTTTCACCAAACGGTTCAGTCTCTAAACCTGGCCACCCCTCTGGGTGTTGTAGGGTGAGGTACAAAAATGTTTGATTCCCAAATTACCCAAAAACTGTGACATCTCCATGGATGTCAGCTGTGTACCTTTGTCTGTGATTCATTTAGAAGGTATCCCTTCCCTTCTGAACATTTCTCCCATCACGGAAATGGTGACTTTCGTAAATACCACCACCAACCACCTAGATTGCACATCATATCTTTCATGCTCCGGACGGCACAAAATGGGCCAATGAAAAGCAAAGTTTCTCTCTCACATGATCTACCTCAACAACATGCTGATTGCGTTCAGTCATTCCCAACTGACTCTCAACCTCTTTTCCAAATTCTTACATTCTTCACATCTTTCCACCAAAGTCTTCACTTGGGTGTCCATTTTTGTCCAACAAATTCTCTTTCAACCTCTTAATTGTGAAGGTTTGACCCAAATGTCCTTCGTGGGCTAACTTTAAAGCCTTTCTCTCATCACTGTTGGTGGCACACAAATTTCCTTCTTCATAATCAAGCCATTGCTACAAGGGACAACTCTTCTAGAACCTTATGAAATTGTCTAACTGCCTCCAGTACCATGCTTTCCCTTATCAATTCACCCCAGAGAATTTCTTTCACTGCTTCAAGAACCTCATCATTATCAATCGCTAACTTCCAATCATTCATGGATACACAGCCATGTAATCCTTCAGTAGCATCCTCTATGTCAGCCATCACTTATTTCGAATCAAAAGTGCACTCAATAGCAGCCTTATCAGGCAACCGAGACAAACAGCCCCCCACTTTGTATTACCAACCTGGCATATTCAACTTTACAGTCATTCTCCTGTAATCTAACCGCCAGCCTCGCCAAGAGACCCGAACATCTGGTTGTACCATTCGACCCAAGTACTTGTAACAAAGGTTTATGGTCAGTTCTCAATACATCTTTCCTGCTCCAAATGAAAATGTGGAAATGATTTATGCCCAGGCAGCGTGCTCAATAACGGAGTAGTTTCGTCCTGCATCAGTTAACAAGCGCAACACAAAAGCTACTGTCTTTTCTGTTCTTCCATGCACTTGAGACAGAAATGGAATCCCGTGAAATAACTACCAAAGCACCCAGGCAGTGCTTATGACATAGACAGGATTCCATGAACCCACATTCAATGAGCCCATGACATACACAAGATTCCACAATAAGGCTTCAGTACATCAGTCCAGACCTTTGAGGCCCCTCTCATGTCACAACGGCAGGTCCAGTCCTTTTCTAGTCTTCTGCAGGTCCAGAAAATATTCTGATGGGGTTCTACATTTATATCTGGCACTTTCTAGTGGGTGTGGATGCCTTCTGGGAACGCCCTAACCAATAGAGTGAAAGTCCTCGGGGCAACCATACTCACCTTTTAATTAGTTCCTATTCACCTAACTGCAAACATGCTGAACATGGCATGTGTCAGGGCATTTTCAAGATGGCAAACGTCTGTGACCACACAAAACTTGGGCGCTGTGGGTACACAGGGGAGTGCACTTATATAATCACTAGTGGTCTCCCACATCCTACACTAAAATCTTGTTTGAAGAAGGCCCTGTACCCCCAAAAACCGGGAGACAGCGGTCTAGTAGGACAAAGACCGGGTCCTACAACAACCGGACAGGAGATACACAAGAGTTGTCCGGGCATCCTATTTTTTCCCTTTCAAGTGTGTCAAGTAGTTACATGTGGCTCAAACAGACCTGTCAAGCAGGATTTGGCAAAGTGGGTCAACAAAATGCCCACAACCTCCACCCTGAATATTCATCCCTGCCCATTTAACTCAACCTATTGTGTAGCTCCTGTGTGAATGTCACACTTCGTTCATACCTCATTCAAGACTTAGCACAGGCTAGGATTTGGTAGAGCTAACACTAATTAGCCGTCTGATAGCTCAGGCATGTAAAGAAAAAGTTACTTTTCCTCAATAATTATTTAAAAAAACGTCACCATTGAATTGGATTTGTATTAACTATTACAACCAATGGTTTAATTATTTTTCTAGCTGGTGCCTTTCCTGAGTTAGCAGTATTATCATTTTAATCTGTACTTTCATTTTCTACTTAGGACAGCTTGGCCTGCCACAGTGAAAATACTTTTCTGGGCCTTGTCACTGTAAGGACATGCAAATAGTAAATTTCTTGCTGTTCCACTTTTAAATACGATGCACCCTGTGTTGTTGGCTACAGAGCCTACGTAGGAGTGTCTTAATAATATTTAAAAAAGGGAGGTCTTTATTGTCAAAAAGTGATATTTGACAGATTGTACTGCAGGTTTTACACGGCAGCAGTCTGGATACAGAGAGTACATTTTTGTACTGTCACTTTAGTGGATGGCACAATAGGTGAATACTTTGTACACAATATACTAGGGACTTTCATGCAAGTTATATGTGCCAATCAGGAACCAGCCAATTTAATCAACAGGCACAGTACTCTGGGTTAGCAGGGGTAAAGTGCACAAAATCCTAAGCCAGCAAAACTAGTGTCCAGAAAAATGCAAAACATCTGAGGGTGACCATGCAGAAAAGATGGATTTCCTACAACAGGCATAACAATTCCAACAATATGGCTCGTGAACTGGCAGCTGGTAGAGCAAAATCAGGCATCAACCATATAGTATATATACTGACTTTGTGGTTACAATCAAAAATCTAATAAAGACCAATTTCTGCAGCTATGGTGAGCTACCTAAACATAATATACCCCAACTCACTACTGATGAACTTCAGATATTCCCTGTATCCAGCACCCCAGCCTATGGTACTTAGGTACTTTAACTGCGGTCTATTCTGTTTCTACCCTCTTCACTCTATGATGGTTTGTGTCTTGTACCACAGCGCCAGGGTACCCGTAAAGGTGTTTGTTGCACTTTATAAATGCTATATACAATACAATACCATACAATACTTGCAGGCCTTGGCTGTGTCTAACAGGCATATTATTGTTTAGTGATTTTGCATCTGTGGCCTGCAAAAAAGGTCAGTGCAACAGGTGCCTGGTTATAGTCGCAGGACAAAATCCAGGTTCAATTATTCACCCAATTCAGAAAAAGGGTCCCAAAAAATATTCTAAAAATGTTCGTCTTAGAACAGTTCTAGATGTAGAAGGTAAGCTGTTTGTATATTGTTTATTGGTAAGACTAACTTAGTGACTGATCAAAATCTTCTCAGGGCAAATAAAATAAAGTTTTGGGAAAGATGCAATGCCGCCATGGAAAGGCATGCGGTTCTGAACATTGGGGGCCCGTTGCGGGACCCCAGGGGGTCGGGGGTGCACATGGGGGGTACCTATGGCAGGCACCACGTGGTGTCTGCCATATAGTGCATGGCAATGCTGTGCACAATCCTTTTACATTGCGAGCGGGGCTTCAGCGAGCAGATCCACCCGCAATATAAAAGATCCAGGATGCGCCTGCCACTGGGGCGGGTGTATCCTAATTTGCATGGCGGGACCGCTGCAAGATCGGAGGTCGGTCCCATGCTCCGCTGCGGTGTCCGCCCGCCATCGTAATAGGTCCTAAGTCTTTAATTAGTAAACTTACAAAATGTTTGGATTTAGGTTACCAATGGCTTCAACAATCAACCAGCTCAAACTAACAGCATTTTATTTTCTAAATCACTGCTCCAGAATAAATATACCATAAAGCAGCAACCGTTTTGTATATAATGATGCCTAGTTGTGCTGTTGCAGTTAACAGTTTGTTTTTTTAACAGTTTTATTTGTTGTATTTGATTAATTTTAATATAATAAAATAATTATTATGTCTGCTACTAAAATAAGCACAATTGCTACACCTTTCATGGATAACCTCCCACTATTGTTAACTGCACTGACACAAAAGACAGATCATATACTTGACCTTACTATTTTTACAATCTTCCTTATCTGCACATTCTTCCTGTCCTTACAGTTCCCTGGTTCGATCACTTTTTGGTGCCTTTTTCCTTTAATTTTTGGCTGAATCAGAAGAATAAAAAAAAATCATCAATCTTATCAAGCTCGTGACATATAATTTTGGACCCGCCTTTCTTACAGAACCTTCAATCTTCAACCCCAATTTAAACGGGTTCTCCAGATACTGATGTGATGTGATGAATTTTAATAACTGGCTAACCATTGCTCTTGATCGCATTGCTCCGCTAAAAATCATGTAGCAAGAAGGTCTCAGCTGATAACCCCCTGGTTTTCATCCTCCTTAAAGGTGGAAAAAAGTCACTGTAAGATTTTGGAGCGAACTTGCAGAAAATCTTATAATAATGACACAAAAATTAAATATAAATTAGCTTTAAAGGAATTTCACAAATAATATTCTCAAAGCCCAGAAAAAATACTTCTCTTCTCAAATTTCAACAGCATCTAAAACTTCCCCACCCCTGTGAAATGTCAAAAATCGCTAACTCTTTTTTATCTCCGAAGGCAGCAGAAAATGAAATATTTCAGTCAGCAGAATTATGTATTGACTTGACTCAATTTCTGTATGAGAAGATTCAAAACAGTTGTTTAAAGTTGCCAGCTGAGACCCCTTCTATCAGTCTCTGTGAGCAGTCATCAGACTGGTTCTCAACTACTTACTTTTAACCCTGTATCAATTGCTAATACAGCCAAGGAACTTGCTAAATGCAAATCTGGATCGCCTGGCGATCCATGTCCGCCGTTTATTTTAAATATTGCCTCTTCCATTATCAATCCAGTGCTCAATGAAATTCTAAATAATTCCCTGCAATCCACTTTTTTCCCTCTTGGAAACTGGCTTTCTTGTTTTCTTTTCAAAGAAATCTAAGGCTGATCCTATGATAGTGAGCTATTTCAAACCGATCTCGCTCTTATCTGCTGCTTCTAAACTTTTCACAGGCAGTTCATTTTATGTCAGGACCGGAGGCGACGATTATGCTTTACTTTCTCCACTTTATTAACAAGCAGCCATTTTAAAGAAACTGGTAAAAACTAACATTCCAATAAACCATAAGGAATGGAATAGAGTTTTTAACAGTAGAGTATGCAGTCCATGTACAGAGTGTCCGTGGGAATCCACCAATCACAGGGCTTTCAACACCTCATAGTCCTCTGTCAGCCTCTACTCCCCCTCTTTCTTCGCTGCTTGCAGCCAGATAAGTGCCTTCTTTTCTCTCTGAGAATGTTTGGTTATAACTGCCTTTGATTCTGTTGTTGACTTATTAGCTCATGCATTCAGCTTGGTGATATTAACCTTCGGTGTTATTCTATTGCTTCTTTTGCCTTCTGTGTCGTTTTTCTCAGTGACAGACATTCGCAGGCACTCGCTAGCGGTTCTATTTATTTTTACCGCTGCAAGAGCCTCTGAAGGTTTTTATTTTGCTATGTGCTCTGTTTTCCTGACAGGTTTTGTTTGCTGACAAACGTGCCCGCTACTCGGGTCGGTTTGTTTGTAGCCGTGGGAGCGTCATCTCCCTAACGGCCGCTGTTGGTGCTGGCTTGCGGTCCGCTCCTCCGGCCGCTAAGGGGAGTTTGTGTGCCCTCTTCCGCGGCGCGAGCCCTATTGGCATTCCGCGCATTTCACAGCCGTTGAGCAGCGACGCGGTGGAGCCTTGATCTGCCTCACGCCCGCCTGGGTCTGTACTCTGCCGTTAGGCAGCATATTTGGCACTGTGCATGCCCCTTGTGTTACGCCCGTGTTTGGGTCTGTAGACTGCCATTAGGCAGTGGCTCTTGTGGCAAGGGGGCAGTATTAGACCTTTTGTTGTACGCTCCTGTGGAGTCTGTCAAGTGGGAATTTGGAGAATGCCGAGGGCCCGTTTCTGGTAGGCAGATTGCCCATTAATATTGATTCTTGCTCCTGGGCTGTTGGGCCCTGGGCAGTAGCCCTTTTTCAACGCAGGCTCTGCTTGCCCAAAGTGTAGGCTCACACCCAGCCCCCCATGGCCTACAGGTCTAACTTACCCACTTACGTTTTGAAGGTTGTTTTTTCTGCCTGGAGTCATGGATGCCTATCAGGAGACTTACCAGGATGACCAGTGGGAGGAGGAGCCCTTTAATGTCCCGCCTTGGGATGATTCTTTTCATATACAACACAATCTAACAACAGAGGGGGAGAAGGATACACCCTACCTCATCCTCCTCGCGTATCATATCACAACACATCAAAGAGGTAGGGTACGTCCACTGTCGTCTCAGTTTGTTGGACGTTATAAAACCGGGGGAGCACACTGCACTTGAAAAAACTGCCCTCACCCACAATAAATTGTGGCATGCTTCATCATAGGGCTGCTACTAACGTCTCTGCGCAAACCAACGCTAGAGACGGAGCAATAGGGAGGGGTAAACAATACAACAATGATAAAGACACACAGGAAAAGAAAGTATCCTAAGAAAATTGGTGCAGAAACTTATAATGTTAAAACTAACTAAGAGATATCTGTATAATAGTTTTATTCATAGATTCCCTAGTCAGAACTAACAAAGATATACGGATGATGGTGGTGTGAGTTAATAATGTACTCACCACCCCCCGTCTGCCTAGAGGTCGACATGTTTCAGCCGGTTATAGCATCTTTATCCGGCCTTCATCAGGACTACAAGGATCCCTATGCTCTAATCCTAATTACCCCTTATAAACTCCCCAATTAGAGTTCTTACTCCACTGGAGAATCGTTCTAGTTGGTAACTTTACTCTTCAATTTTACACTGTGGAAAAAAGAAGAGAAAAAAGAAGAAGGAATAAAATACCACCCACTGTCAAACTTTACCAACATCACATACATCCACAAATATAACAGTGTGCTCTCCCCAGAAGACATACGTCCACAAACAACCCAGTAGGTACGACTTAAATGTTCCAAAAACTCAAAGGTGTCATTACACCAACAGCGGAACAGAGCACCAATGGCTCTCCTCCTGATGTGTCTCACATAATTCATGTGAACCCCACACCAGATGCCAATTGCATATTGTGCAAAACGAATAAAAACGTGCAAGGAAAACGTGCAGACTTCCACTTTCAGCCATGCCATAGATATTCCAGCAATTAACTGTCACCCATTCACATATATGATTTTAATTTCTATCATCCCATGTGCTGTTTTTCTCGTCTCATTCAGTGCGTTCCAAATATCCTCTTACCGAGTTTATTAAATCAGACGCTAAAACAGGCAGTGGAGAAGAGGGCGACCCCCTGTAGTCACGCACTGTAGGGACAAATATTAAAAAATAATAATAATCATGCTGGTCATCCCATCAAACATAAATCTCCAGTTTAATCGGAGCGACGACACACATAGCCAGTCTATGCAATATCTCTCTTTGTTATTATAATTATGTCCGTGTCCTCTCAAATGAACTTATATATACCGAGGTACTATATACCCCTTTGTTCCAAGATTGCAATGTTATGCCCGATTCTCAACCATTTAAATTCAAGAACAAAACCTTCCACACAGTCGTATTACCACCATATTCCCATTGTGTGAGGATCTCAAACACCAGTACATGAACCATCACACCCCATGAAAGGTGGATCAGCCCCAATAGGTATTAAACCCTCCTTCATACAAATTACGTAGGATGTCTAATGTCAGCGTAATAGTTGCCCACATCCCACACTAGTACCCCCCTGCACCTTACTTCGTCAAGGGTGGTTCGCTGCCCATAGAATCAATCTCTCTCAGTGCCGCGTAGAAGCACAGAGCGTCTCTCCTCCGCTCCTTACATCTTCTACTTCCGATCACGTGATGCCTATGTGACCGCGCTGCGTAATGCGGCCCGACAAACACTAGCACGCTAACCCACGCAGGCAGCACAATGGTTCGAACCCCTCTAGCGGAGCCTGCATACGCCCAGCTCGAACTCCTCAATCTAATGTATGTTGTTTTGCTCATAACAGCGATTCCATATCTCAGCACAATCATGTTGAAGTGCTTATAGAATATTTATATAACACTTTCTAATGTCCATTATACAAATGTTAGTGTCTACAGCATCCCAACACTCAAAAGTGCAATGAACCCACCCACAAAACAGTCCGTCATGATGTGCAGTCAATCAACCCAGTGGTATAAAAAGGGCCATCATCACTATGACAGCTGTGTGCTCATCCACTTGTGTATTCCAGATCATGCAAGGGGGATTAGATCTAAATCCTGGCTAATTACTTTTTGCCCAGAGCTAACCAGGGTATATCATCATTAAGCCCTGTAATATGACTTCCAATGCGGTATACCCATTTCTGTTCACGTATAAAGAGTGCATGTGCTACCTCCCTCGTGGAGGGTGGAAAAACTGGTTTGTCCAACACCGTCCAATATATCTCTTCCACTGTGTGTCTACTTTCCACATAGTGTATCGTGAGCCGTGTATTTGTTCTAGCACAGCGGATGTTGCTCCTATGTTCCATAATCCTCACTTTCACTTTTCTACACGTCATCCCCGTGTAGATTAAAGTGCACGGGCATTTAATGATGTAAATAACATTGGAGGAATTGCAATTCGTGTGCACTCTCTGTTGCCATGGGTGATGCAGGCCAACCTCCACTTCTTTGGTGTTTTTCGTTAATTTACAAACATCACATGCTCCACACCGTGTGTAGCCCATCACTGGTGCAAGAGTACCACTAGCTTGAGGAGCCCCTCGAGCGTTGTTATAAGTACGGGAATGAACCAATTGGTCTTTTATGTTCTGCCCTCGTCTGAAGGAGAATAAGGGTTTCTCAAGCCTAAAGCCACTCGAATTTAATATACGCCAATGTTTTAAAATAATGCGTTTGATCGCCGTCGACGATGTATTGAATGTAGTGACACATATCGTGTTCTTTTTGACTGGTCTTTCTGATTTTTCCAAGAGTACCTCTCTCGAACAGTTGTAAACTCTCTTTTGCGCCCTCCTCACCACTTTACTAGGGTACCCTCTCTCTCTAAGTTTTTCAGTCAAACCAAAGGCCTCTTCCCTGAATTTACCAGTTTCAGAACAATTTCTGCGAAGTCGCAGAAACTGTCCAACCGGAAGGTTATCTCTAAGTGATTTGGGATGAAAGCTTCCAAAATGAAGTAACCCATTTTTGTCCGTAGCTTTGTGGTGAACTCTGGTAGACAATTTTCCTTCAGAAGGATAAATGACTAAATCCAGAAATGGAAGATCTTCCCTAGTAATAGTCATAGTGAAATGGAGAAACGGATTCTGTGTGTTCAACCATTCCAGATACTCCTTTATAGATGTTTCATCGCCCCTTCAAATAAGGAGGACATCATCTATAAACCGTTTCCAGACACGGATGTTCTGTGTCCAAGGGTTATCTGTGTTGAAAATATATCTCTCCTCAAAGAAGGAAACGTACAACCCCGCCAGACTCGGCGCGAATGCACTCTCCATTGATGTTCCATGGGTCTGTAAATAAAAAATCCCTTTGTATTCAAAGAAGTTTTATGTGAGTGCCAATTCGGCCAGATGTAAAATAAATGGTCTGGGGGTCTGATATTGCCAATCCTGTTCAAATAAAAGTTCCTCAATCACCCTCAAAGTTTCCAATTGGGGAATATTGGTGTACAGGGACTCTATGTCTAACCCCACCTATATTCCTCCTCCGGAGCAAAATCCATATTCGTAAGGAGATTGAGGACCTCGGTAGTATCTTTTAAATACGTCCTCCTACTCTGAACCAATGGTTTCAGAACGAAATCACAAAATTGAGCCACTGGCTCAAATATAGAGCCAATAGCGGCCACTATAGGTCTTCCTGGCGGGGGTCTATCAGCTTTATGCACTTTGGGCAAAATATAAAATGCCGGTGTGATAGGGTCTTTCTTCAGTAAAAAGTTAGCTTCATGTTCCGTGATCCAGTCATTAACAAGAGCTTCCTCTGCCACCATTCCAATTACCCTACTCAATTCTGGGGTTGGCTCCATAGGAAGGATTTTATAATTCCTTTCATCATTCATCAATCTTTGACATTCTTGATCATACACGCCCCTAGTGAGGACAACAATCGCACCTCCCTTATCAGCGGGCTTTATGACCAGATCTTGATTGTTCTCAGTTCTTGTAGGGCTTCCCTTTCTTCTCTTGTCATATTTTTAAAGGGGTTCTTCTGTTTTTTTCCCAATGCCTCAACGTCATCAACCACTGCTTTTTCAAAAGTTGTAACTTCTTGTGGTAAGACCGAATTCATGGGGGTAAAAGTCGATTTTGGGCGGAAATCAGTATCTCCCTTACTCCTGTCTCTGTCCTCCTGATCATTGAAGAAAACCTTCAATCTTACTGATCTAAAGAAGTCTGAGAGCTCGTCGTACCTTAAAACCATCCATTATATTAGTCGGAACAAAACCCAGTCCCCTATTTAATACTCTTGACTGGGCTTCCGTAAGTGGGTAGTTAGTAAGATTCATCACTAGGTCCCCTCCCTGCTCGTACCCGGGACGGGATCCCGTGCCATACTCCGAGTCACTCTTTGATTGAGGTCCTCCCACTGTACCCCCAGAGTACCCCTCTGTTTGCCCCTTCCCCGGCCCCTTCCTCTGCCAAAAAAAGGGGGACCAGATGGTTGTGGGAAGTGCTGGATGTTATTAGGGCCTTGCATTTGGGGGTAAGGTTGATACATTTGTGGCCACCCAAACCCCTGTCCTGGATAATTCTGGTACATAGGGTTGTAATTGAAATTCGAGCCTTGATATTGACCTCTTCCTCTCGCCCTCCCCCATCTTTTCGGTCTATAGTCATTACCACTCCCTTCACTATTTGAACTCATAGAATCTGAGCTACTCCGACCTCCCTGAGGTCCCTTCTTAATTTCTTCCATTTTTTTCTGGGCATATTCTTCGGTAGTATATGTATAAATTCTCTCCTTAGAGAATTTTTTAGGTCTTTCTGTAATTTTGAGATCTTAGATTGCAGCAGATAATCCTTATAATCCCCAATCTCTGTGTTGGTCTCTTCAAGCTTTCTCTTATATGTGGCCAACACCACACTCGCTCTTAAACCCTGTTCACTGTTCTGTATTTGTATGAGCAGTATATCTGCGAGCCTTTTTGCAGTGGTTATTATAAGAACCAACCAATCTCTTGTGCACTTCCATGCGATTAATGCCCAATCTTTCCTGAAAGACGAGTCTTCCAGGAAGATCAGTGGTTCATTATTGACTAAGAGGCCCCTTGGAGCCGCACTAGCCCTCAAATATTCAGTTAGAATTGCCCCATGTAAGATTGTCTTAACATGTGTTTTCCTGAGTTCTAGCAATGTGTCCCACCCATGATTCTTTTTATGACGCAGTGGACAATTCCATTCACACTGCGGTCGCGGAAGCTATGGCACCGTTAGAGGATCGCCTGACCCGTAAAATTGATAAGGCCTGTGCGCTTTTAACCAAAGCTGCGCAATTTGCGCCAAACCCTACACCAGGCAATTCTGTATCTGATGCTCAGCCCCCACCTTCTAAGTGACCTTGAGACTCGGGCGTCGACGCTGATGCATTCAGTCGCCTTAAGCAAGCATTCCTGGCTAGCTCGCAGGCGCCCTCAGGCACTGTTCCAGCAGCACCTGTTGGACCCTCACCTCCTGCCCAGGGGGCGGATGATCAGGTCGACGCGGATAATCAAGGGGACGCGGACGATGATGCTGGTCCCTCTCGCTCCTGGCGCCCTACTCGTCCATCCCCGGACTCTGTTGACCCGGACCTATGTGCTGATATGTTGAACCCCGATGACATCCTCACCCTCGGTCTTCGGACTGGGCCCCTTCAGTCAAAGTAGCCCAATATGTGGCCAGCCGTATTCGGCGACCGTTGGAACCAGGAGTTCGTAATTGCCTCTGGGCGGAGTGTCCTCGCCCGTCCCTGGAGGGGAAGGTGGCAGCCACCCCGGATATAGATGCCTGCATGGCCACTTACCTACATAAATTTGTGAAGGACCCCAAAAAGGGTATAGACAGGTCTTGGCTGGCTTGCTGGGGCCGGACGAGGTAGGGGCCGCTCGTCCGGTCGCCCTTATAACAGGGACAAGGCTCCAACCAAGGCTGTTACCAAGACCAGGCGAGATTTGGGAACTTCTACCCAACAAGAGGTCGGCGCAGAAAAGGTCGAGGCGGCAGAGGCGGTGGTGCCTCCAACTCTTCCGGTGAGTGTTCTCCCTTCTTCCCGTCTAAGTGGGGGGGGGGGCCGTCTGGCATGTTTTTTCCAGGCTTGGACTTCCATCACGGGGGATGCCTGGGTGTTGCAGACGGTACAAGGGTTCCACATCGAATTCCAGGGGGATCCGGTGCAGCCGGTCCACCCAAGACCGCTCTGTTTTTCGTCAGCAGACGCTGCGTTGGTCGATTTAGAGGTGAGCTCCCTCTTAGAGAAAGAGGCGATCGTGGAAACTTCCCCTCATCCCAGAGGGTTTGTCAGCAACATCTTCCTGGTGGACAAACCAAATGTGGGCCAACGACCCGTAATCAACCTTCGGGAGTTCAACGAGTGGCTTGTATATCGTCACTTCAAGATGGAAGGGATCCATCTTCTCCACGATATTCTTCGCCCCAACGACTGGATGGCGTGCCTTGACCTCAAGGACGCCTACTTGGCAATTCCCAATTTTCCGCCTCACAGGCGTTTTCTCCAGTTTTTTTGGAACGACAAGACCTTCGAGTTCACCACTCTGCTGTTTGGCCTGTCGTCAGCCCCTTGGTGCTTCACCAAGGTCCTTCGACCGGTCATGGAACGCCTTTGGGCGTCGGGAGTTCGCCTCATCATCTACCTCCACGATATTCTCCTGATGGCGCAGTGCCCCAGGACGTTGGCAGCTCTGCTCCAATCGGCGGTGAACCTCCTGCAAGGGTTGGGCTTTGTGGTCAACGAATCCAAGTCCACCTTGGTGCCTGCTCAGAAGGTCATCTTTTTGGGTTTCCTAATTGACTCAGTAGCATCCTCCCTCAGCCTTCCCTCTTGCAAGTTGACAAAAATTTGCCACGAGATTCGGAGGACTCTGCCCCAGTCACAAACCTCCCTCAGGCAACTGGCTCGCATTGTGGGCCTGCTCTCAGCATCCATCCGGGCCATCTTTCCGGGCCCCTTGTATTACCCGGCTCTCCAGCGCCTCAAGGCAATGCATCTTCACCGTGGCCTTTCTTATTCGCAAAAGGTTCCGCTGTTCGAGGATGCCAGGGAAGAGCTCCAATGGTGGCTTGCCAACATGGAGGCTTGGAACAGAGTGATCTTTGGATCCACGCCAGATATCGTTATCGAATCTGACGCCAGCAGGTCCGGCTGGGGCACGAGGTGTGGAGAATTCACCACGGGCGGTGTGTGGTCTCCTCGAGATCAACAATATCACATCAACACTCTGGAGCTCTTAGCAGGCTCTTTCGCAAT
This sequence comes from Triturus cristatus, assembly GCF_964204655.1. NCBI lineage: Eukaryota > Metazoa > Chordata > Amphibia > Caudata > Salamandridae > Triturus > Triturus cristatus. The sequence continues at coordinate 619,318,068 of NC_140583.1, read as the reverse complement.
CCAGTGCTGGACCAGGGACTCGATACAGTCATGTGTCCTTCTCAAAATGGACAACGTATCGGCAGTCCGCTACATAAACCATCTTGGCGGCATGAGATCGAAGGCCCTATCGGACCTAGCAGCACACCGTTGGCAATACTGCCTGGATCGTCAGGTCTCTCTCACGGCGGAGTATCTTCCTGGACGGAACAATTGCTGGAGTGAGGTTTTCCCTAAGAATCGTATACCTCCTCCATTTTATCATTTTGAATTAAAACGAATAACTGATTAATATTAATAGTATTAATGGTTTGCTGTGTTTGATTAATCAACATTACTAATTAGAAAATACACGTGGGAATCGCATTTACATGGCCTGATTGATACGTAAACTAATTTTCGTATGCATACTAATGTCAGATATTTCGAATTTGCATGTTATATGTTGCTTTTGTGATGTGATTTGTGAATCGTGCTTTAAATTGTGAGTATAAACCACAATGCGTGTTGCATTTGCTAGATAAATACACACACAGAGGGTTTAGTGAGGGAATAACATTTTAATAGTCATTTCCATGTATTAATTACGTTTTGTGTCTCTTTGCTTAAGTTGACCTTTCTGGAGTGGCCACAAAATGGCTGCCATCCCTATTTTGACGGACAGACGAGATACAGAAGTCACTGAGTGAAGTGCGCCTGCGCTAAAAGATGAGCAACAATAACCTCGTCCTGACCCCAGGCAGACTGACTCGTGAAGGTCGCACCGGGAGGAGTGCCAATCCTCAGACAATGGACTTCCTTAACCTAAGAACTGTTATAATTGATGACACCATGGACACAAACCCGTATGGGAATGAACATGCCCTGAATGGACTAGAAACTGTTGCAAATTTATTAATAAATTGAGAACTACATCTAATGAAACATTGAACGCGTGAGAATCAGGAAGAATGATCCTGGTTCAACCAATCGGATGTGTTTAAAAACATGTATTGTAACATTTTGTTGTTGATTTTACTATAAAAGAAGTAGACTAGAGAGGGTAGGTACCTCTTGTCGTGCTTTACCTGATTTCCTGACGTTATGCTGACGGAGAGGACGGTGACACTGCTGGACAGCTGCTTGCCAGAGACTCTGACGGACTGATCAGATGCCCAATTAAATTACGAACTGATTGATCGATATATGGACATAGAGACGAAAGATCTGAATTTGACATAGAGGACGCCATTTAGCCAGATTAGGTAAATATGCGAATCAAAATATTGAATGCTTTATGATTTCCTTATGCTTTATTTAGATAAACATTTTAAACTGTGTTGGGTTAGCTTTCCCAGCAACTAAGCTGATCCATGGCCTACAGTATGGGAGGAACTGCTAGGTTATAAAGGTATTGAGACCCTGGATGAATAGGTGAATTTGTTATTACTCATCAGGTGATTGATGCAAACTTCCTCTCATAATTTCCAGCGCATGGAATAAGAGAAAGTCTCAGTCTCAGACTCAGACTCAGACTCAGACTCAGACTCAGACTCAGACTCAGACTCAGACTCAGACTCAGACTCACACTCAGACTCACACACTCTCTCTCTCTCTCTCTCTCTCTCTCTCTCTCTCTCTCTCTCTCTCTCTCTCTCTCTCTCTCTCTCTCTCTCTCTCTCTCTCTCTCTCTCTCTCTCTCCCTCCCTCCCTCCCTCCCTCCCTCCCTCCCTCCCTCTCTCCCTCCCTCCCTCTCTCCCTCTCTCCCTCTCTCCCTCTCTCCCTCTCTCCCTCTCTCCCTCTCCCTCTCCCTCTCCATGTAAAGGCATTAGGGTTGATTGTGAAGCTCTAGGTTTCTAATATACCAGAGAAACAATTAGCTAATGCTTGCTAGAAGGGTGAAGTAGAGGGATGTGCTACTTTATCAACGAAAGAACTAATTCCATAGTAGGACAGAGGTAAGCGCTGTTATTGAGAAAGACGGAATTCTCATGAGATAGGTCTTTTGCTGTTCTTTGGTTAGCGAATCAGACAATGGAGATGTTTTAGTGTTGTTACTAACAGAATCGTAAAAGTTACAGTAAGAGTTCACGGAGCGGTCTTGTAAAGGAGGGGTAGACGAGAGCAGAGCAGAGCTGCCGCAGCGGCTGCTGACGTCAGAACGACCTCGCTGGGATTGGACAGTAGATTGGAGGCGTAAAACGCTCCGGATTGGTGCGTTAGTATAAAGCCGCGCTAGGAGTGGAAGAATACAGTGTGACGTAAACGCTCCCTGATTGGAGTGTTAGTGTGAGTTGCGCTGAGATTGGAGGATTTTGATAGTGACATAGACGCTCCTGATTGGTGCATTAGTAAGAGTCGCGCTGTGAGTGGACAGAATAGCGGTACCATTGTAAGAAGACTAAACGGTAAACGGAAATCGAGAAAATGTATTACCAACCACCAGAAAAGAAGAAATCGTGGTTTGGGAAAATTAAAAGGTGGTTCAAGAAAGATAAAGTAGTTGAGACTAGGGAAGGACAGTTACTTCCTCCACCGAAGACACCCGCATCTACAATGATTGCAAAATATGGGTATCATACTTGTATTTGGTTGGATAATTGGGTAAAATACACCAAGGACGATGGAGCCCTGGCGTTTCCAGAACATGGTTCCTTTAATTTGGCAGTTTTGAGAAATCTCCGAGACAAAATGATGGACTTAGAACCAAGACCTAGACCGACGCAGTTTGAGGCATTGACGGAATGGGAAGTCGAAATGCATGAACGAGAAAAACAGAGAAGTGGTAGGGGTTATCGATACATGTTCGGTAGATCATACGGACATGAGACACATGATGACAGGATGAAAAGGTGGCAGAATGCAAGTATGACCGAGGGTAAGTATCCTGTGAGAATGGTAGCAGATAATGAAGGGAGAAAATGCACCGAGAAAAGGCGTAATGTGGATTTGAGTGGGTATGAAGTGAATGAATCAGAAGATGATGTTCTTGATGAAGTGTTTTACAAAAACCCACCACCGTATCGAACAGAACCAGAGGCATTGTCACCCAGTGCCCCAATGAGAGAAACATTACGAATAATTAAAACAGAGACTATGTCACCAGAGTTAGGGAAAAGTAACTCCGCAAGAGAGATAGAAAAACAGACAGAAAGTAGGGTAAATGATGAGAATTCAGTAGAACTGTCCAAAACTACCCTAGAATTAACCGAGAAAATAAGAGAATTAACCAAAAATCTAGAAGCTGTAACAGTTCCAGTAATGATAGGTCCAGTAATGCCCATTTTTGAGAAAAAAAAAGATACTGAACATTGTTTGACAGTGCCGTACAGAAGCCAAAATCTAATTGAAACTGCTGAACGGAGTCAAATTGACAATCCGTGGGGACTGACAATAAATATGTTTGAACCGAATGTTTCAAATAATCCATTTGTAAATCAAATTTATGCTGAAAAGAGCAGAATGACAATGGAAACATTATTAGAACCACAAAAGGCCCCAGAACAAAATAATGTAGACAACCCAGAAGGACCTTCCGTAGAAGAATTAAGCGAATGGCTCAGAGAGTTACAGAAAAAGGATCAAGAATCCCAGTCAATAGATGTAGCCAAATTACGAATGGTATTAGAAGAATTAATAGTAGGAACTATCCCTACTGAAAAATTGAAAAACTATCAGGATGAGAAATTATTGTTTCTCTGCAAGAGTGCAACCTGGAGAGCGAAAAACGTGCATGAAAGATTAGAGGAGATTAAAAATGAAATGGGAATAGATTTTGACAAAGTAAAAGCACTGCAAAAATCTTATTGAGTTGATTTCACTGAGAAGGATATAGAGAATATGAATTGCGCTGTCTAGCATCCCCGAAGCGCTGCCCTATTTTGAGTGCCCTGCTTACTGACGGTGGAGCGGCGATGACCTGTCTGCCCTGCCAGGGATGGGAGCGACCGAAGCTTGCGGCAACCTCTTGTCAAGGGCGCGTAGAGCTGAGAGCTGGGCATGCCCCGATGACCAACAGATTGAGAGACACAGCGCTCGGGGACTGGGCGCGCAACACACAGCACTCACATGGGCCCGAAAACGGCAGCACAGACTAGAATTGCTTGACTTAAATGCAAGGCTACACCATTGCGAATCAGGTACACCAAGCACACGCATACAACAAAATAGACCTATCACTTGCTCAGGTGCGCGTCCAAGGGCTACAACAATGCCACCATGTACAACGCCGCCGGACCCCAGGGTTGTCGGCTGAACGGCTGTGTCATATTGTTAAACAAGCACTCATCAATTGCATAACTGATTTGATACCATGGATGGTGCACGTACACTATGTAAAGATACCGCTGTGAACAATAAAGGTTTTCCAAAAAAGAAAAAAAAAAAAAAAAGATATAGAGAATATGAAAACTACAGGAAGGATAGGTCAAATTAAGGACATAATCGGTTTGTTGAGAAAATGGGGAGATGTGGACAGATGGAGAAGTAAGTGGTGTAGAAGACGCGACAATATCACAGAAAAGACAGTTTCAGCATTTCCCGTTAGAGAGAAAGAAAAGGTAACGACAGAATACCCCATGAGAGAGATTCCAGAAGGAGGGTATGTACATGTTCCATGGACAAGACAGGACATTTTGTCTTTCACAAATGATTTCCCTCGACTACGCGAAAAGCCCGTCGAGTGGTACCGGCCGGTAGACAGATTTGTAAAATTGGCAAAGATATTATGGATAGATCTGAATAGTCTATTCGATATAATAGTACCAGCAGATTTGTGGACAGAGTGCAAGCTGATGATAAATTGGCCCACTCAGGAGTATCCTAGGGACCCTAAGACGGGAGCTCCCGACCGAAATATGAGCAGGTTATGGCATTTCTGAAAAATAAGGTACCCCCTAAAGAGACTGATTGGGTAAAAATTGACAGAACCCAACAGGAAAGCAAGGAGTCAGTACATGCATATTATGAGAGACTAATTCAGGCTTTTAAACAGTTCAGTGGAGATGAGAACCTGAGTGATAAAGATTTGAGTCATTTCGTATACAGGTTTGTATATGGTTTACACCCAGAAATTGGTGATATGATAAAGCAACATACAGTTGATTGGCAAAATAAGAAAATAGATGAAGTTTTGAGACATGCAAAATATTTCAGCGATGAGATTGAGGCAAAACAGCGAAAACGGAAAGAAAAGGCAATGTGGGCACAGGTAAAGGTAGCCGAACGACAGGAAGCTCAGTTGGTAGAACAAGCGAACAATCCAGGAGTAAGACCAAGATTTGGTACAGGGAAAGGGAAAGGTAATATAGAAGAAGCCAAAAAGAAATTCCCATGTCACAATTGCGGTGAGTTAGGGCATTGGAAATCCGAGTGTAAGAACCCTCCAAATACTAATAATGAAAATCGATCGTTGAATCCACAGGTGCAGAAAGAGGTGGGTGGTCAACTGCAGCAACAGCAGCAGGTGGTTACTTCCCAGAATCAGGTGCCAAAACCACCTTTTCCACAGAACAGAAACTCACAGAAGTATAGTAAGGAATCGGGATTCTACAAAGAAGAACAGGTAAATAAACCATCACGCGCTCGCACTGTTTCGCAGTATTGGCTGCAACATGATGAGAGTGATTCAGAAATGGATTATTGACGGTGCCGAAGGGAGGAAGAAGAGTGCGTACTTGGCGCAACTCTAGAAGTAGACCAGACAGGACCATTTGTAGATGGGAAGATTAATGATGATAACATTATTTTCCTAGTGGACACTGGCGCTACTCGATCTACTGTTAGATCAGCAGATGTTAAGAATCTTCCTCTTTCGGATGAAACAATCCAAGTAGTTGGTGTATCTAACCAACAGTTAAAGACGTACCTTACAGAACCCGTAAAGGTTAGTATAGGGAAATTTTCTGAAATGCACCGATTTGTGGTGTGAGACACTAGTCCTGTGAACTTGCTAGGTAGGGACCTGTTGTGCAAGATGAATTGCACTATATTTTGTACTCCAGATGGAATAGCTTTTGAAACACCAGATGAGGATGTATTGTATAAAATGACCATAGCTAACAGAGAATGTGGGAATATTGGAACATATGCAGTATTTAATCCAGATGAACTGCCTAAAGAATTGAAACTGTCTGTAAAAGCAGAGGTTTGGGATTTCACCGGAGAACATGTAGGGCTAATGAGAAATGTAGACCCAGTAAAAATTACTGTGAAAGATGGAGTAAGTTATCCGAACATTCCTCAGTATAGATTGACACCTGAAATAATTGAAGGAGTAACTCCAATAATTGAGAAAATGATCAAGCAAGGAATTCTGAGAGAGATAATGAGCAGTCCATGTAACTCACCCATAATGGGCCTGAAAAAAGCCAAATGGGAAATTCAGAATCGTGCAAGACCTGAGAAAGGTAAACAAAATCGTTGTACCATGTTGTCCCATTGTACCAAATCCATCAGTGATTTTGTATCAGATTCCCCATGATGCAGAATGGTATACAGTGATTGATTTGTGTCATGCGCTCTTTTCCATCCCATTGCATCACGACAGTCAGCACATTTTTGCATTTCGGTTTGGAGACCGTTTTTTGGCATGGTGCCGAATCCCACAGGGGTATACAGAAAGCCCCTCAATATTTAATCAATTGTTGAAAAAGTCATTGGAAAGTCTGCAAATGCCAGAGTTCAGTATTAGTACAGTATATCGACGACCTCCTTGTGGCGTCGAAAACTCGTGAAGCTTGCTAAGTAGACACTATAGCCTTACTAAATCACCTGGCAGATGGAGGATTAAAAGTGTCCCCAGCCAAACTGCAGTATTGTAAGAAGGAAGTATAGTATTTGGGACACAACATTGAAAAAGGATTGAGGAAAATAACAATAGACAGAATCAGAATCATAAAAGGAATGAGAGCCCCATGACTCAAAGAGAAGTGAGAATGTTTCTGGGAATGGTAGGGTACTGGATCAGCAACTTTTCGCTGATTGCAAAACCTCTGGTACGGCTAACAAGGAGTGATGTAAAAGATCCCCTTGAATTGAATAAGGAAGAATTAGCAGCATTCAGACGATTGAAAGATTGATTGTGTGAAGCCCCAGCATTAGGTATGCCTGATTATGAAAAGGAATTTGAGTTATATTGCATGTGCACTTTCTGTGTTAATCCAGAAGCATGGAAGATTGAGGAGACCGATTGCATATTATTCATCGATGCTTGATCCAGTAGCCGTAGGCTTACCTGGTTGTCTGAAAGCAATAGCTGTAACATGTCGAAGTTTGGAGCAGAGTGAAGGAATCGTGATGGGATATCCTTTGAAAGTGTTAGTACCTCATGATGTGGCGATTCTTTTAACAAGGAGTCGTACTCAGTATATGACACCTAGTCGGCTGACTAAGTATGAGAAATCATATTAGGTGCAACGAATGTGAGGCTTGCAAGATGTGTGAATGTGAATCCAGCAACGTTGCTACCAGATGGTGAGAATGTGGAAGTGAGAGATGAAGCAGATCATGATTGTTTGGATGTGCTTGAGTATTGTACAAAACCGCGACCAGACATAAAAGATGTACCTTTGGCAGAAAATGATTATGTAATGTTTGTTGATGGGTCATGTTTGAGAACAGAAGAAGAGGTGTTGAGTGCAGCATATGCAGTGTGCACGGTTGCAGCAGTGATGGAAGCATCCTATCTAAAAAGAGTAAAATCTGCACAAGTAGCCGAATTAGTGGCTCTGACTCGAGCATGCAAAATTGGAAAAGGTGTGAGTGACTGTGATAACTGACAGCCAGTATGGCTTCGGAGTTGTCCACGATTTTGGCCAGTTGTGGCTACAAAGAGGTTTCCTAACCTCAAGTGGAACTCCTATAAAGAATGCTGAAGTGGTTGGAAAGTTGATTGAGGCGATACAGCTGCCTAAACAATTGGCTGTGGTGAAATGTGCTGCCCATAACCAAGGGGAGGGTTACGTTACTGTCGGCAATAGATATGCCAATGACATGGCACAGTACTGTGCCAGAAATCAGTATTCAGTCAATCGGGCAAATGAGAAAGAAATGACTTCCTATTCCTTAATGTTTACTAACGTTGTAGGGACATGGGAAGAAGTGAGACAATTGCAGGAAGAAGCAGGAGATGAGGAAACAAGGCAGTGGGTAAAAGCAGGATGTGCACCAAGGGAAAAGGATCATGTGTGGGTCTATCGAGATGGAAGACCAGTCATGCCTGATAGCATGTTGTCTACCATGACACAGATGAATCATGGCCAGGGACACATAGGGAGAGATGCTATGATCAGGTCGTTTAAACAGACCTGGTACAACCCAAAATTCTCAATTATATCAGAGACTCTATGTCAGAGATGTCTAATTTGTCAGCAATACAATCCTGGGAGAAAGACAGTAGTGAGCCTAGGAACTATAGGCCGAGAAGGAGGGCCTTTTACCAGAATGCAAATAGATTTCATTGAGATGCCAACATGTAACAGATTAAGGTACGTTCTGGTCATAGTCTGCCTATTCTCCAGGTGGGTAGAAGCATACCCAACAAGGAGAAATGATGGATTGACAGTAGCAAAGCTGCTTTTGAGAGAATTCATCCCTAGGTTCGGGTTCCCAGTGACCCTTGAATCAGACAGAGGAGGGCATTTCTATAATGAGATTGTGAAATTAGTCAGTGAAGCATTAAATGTACAACAGAAACTGCACTGTGCCTACCGACCAGAGGCTTCTGGTGTGGTTGAGCAAATGAATGGTACAATCAAAAACAGAATTGGAAAAATTTGTTTAGCCACAGGAATGAAATGGCCTGATGTCTTGCCTCTAGTTTTGATGACCATACGTGCAACCCCAGATAGAACTACAGGGTTAAGTCCTCATGAAATAATCATGGGACGTGCGATGAGGCATGCTTACATACCAGTCAACAAACTGATGATGATTTCTGATGACATGGTGTTGGAGTACTGTAAAGGCCTGGCTGACGCAGTTCATTCTGTGTTTCATCAGGTTGGAGCGGATGCCACCACCCTTGAAAAGAAGCCAGCCCATGATCTAAGCCCAGGAGATTGGGTGAGGATAAAGGTCCACAGAAGAAGAAACAGTTTGGTTCCCAGGTGGGGAAAACCAAGACAAGTCATTCTGACCACGACAACAGCTGTGAAGTGTGCTGGACTGAAAAACTGGACCCATGCCAGCCATACCCTGAGAATACCAAATCCAGTGGATTGCAAGGAGAAAGAGTACTATGACGAATCAGAGTCAAGTACTGAATCAGACAACGAAGAACCAAAATCACGTGAAAATCCTGAAAGGGGGGAAAACGAACCAAAACAGATTCTAGTCCCCAGAAGTGTCTCTCTGAGAGGAAGACTGCAGATTTCTGACAGCTCAGATTCTGAAGACGAGCAGAGAAAGAAAGGTCCTAGAAAAGAACCTAAAAAGAAGGAAGGAAAAGACAAAGAAGAAGCAGTAAAAGAAAGTCAAAGAAAACAAATCCCAGATGAAAAATTGAGAGAAATTCCACCTGAATTAATAGATTTGAATGAAGAACGGACAGATACAGAGAGAGAGGGACAGATTGCAGAAGACCCCCGAGGAGGTGTAGGGAACTGCAACATCCAGCTAGGTGAAGGGACAAGTAGTCAGCAGGAAGATTGCGTTTCGGAGACCGGAGGAGGGAAAGAAGTAGGGAAACCAGAACAAGTGGTGGATAAAGAGACTGGTGAAAAGGAAAAGCAAGTTGGGACAGAATCAGAAGAGGGTGAGAATGAAATACCTGAAGGTCGAGTTCTGAGAAAGAGAGCTTGGAGAGAAGAAAAGAATGAAAAGAATGTCAAAGAAAGTAAATTGAAAAGAACTGTAAAACCAGAAGTTTGGCCGAACAAAATAAAGAGACTAAGATATCGATTGTCTCGAGTTAAATCACCAAGAGCTGAACAAGTGAATGAAGTCACGAGTCAGGAAAAATCAAAGGAGGAAGAAACAGTTGTAACAAAAGGGTCCGGAAGAACAAGAAAACCTAACCAGAAGTATAAGTCGCCGGAATGGACGTATGTGGCCCTGCCTGAAGTATCCCAAGAGGCAGACAGTCAAGGTAATCCAGAGGAGGCTTTAATAAAAGTGGTTAAAGAAGAAGAAGAATCAGAAATCCTGAGAGTTCTCTTGTCCGACATTGGAGAAGAAGCGGAGATTCAGGAAATTCTGTATCCTGATTGGGAGAAGGAGGCAAAGGACGATGAGATGCCAAACTGAATAAACAAAGAAGCTGTTGATGTGGAAAACGATAATAAAAGAGAAGAAGTAGAAAACTAGTGGAACCAAGTAGAAGCTTAGAAGCTTTGGGTTAGAAACTGGTCACAAAGTAGAAGAGGCTAAGTCAAAAGACACGGTCTATTTAGTAAAAATGGCTAACACAGATGGTAGTAAAAGTAGATGTACATTCATGAAAAGATGGTCTAAAACGTGTTGCTGTTGTACAGGATTATTAATGCTTTTGTGGAGCATCCTAGCTCTTGTAATATCATTTAAAGTCACAATAGATACAATAAAAGGACATGGTCAAAACAAAACTAACATAGGTAAAATTTCAAAGGTAGTACCGACTGTAGAAACAAACATTCATTTGCATAAAGATAGGTCTATTAACGATTTCTCTAATAATGTATTTTCAAAATTATTGTATGAATATGTAAAGACTATGGACGTAAGGGACTGCTACGTCTGCATGCAGTTACCTGCTTCTGTGGCAGAGGGAGTGACTTATCATCACCTTCCAGCTACTTATGGAATGACATGTAGTGTAATAGCTAGCTTATTTTATGAGATAGGGAAATTAGAGTATTATTTTTCAGATGTAGATTACATTTTTGCATTAGTGCCTGCTAATAATAAGCTAAATAAGGTGAGACCTGCTAAAGTTTTAGGTGAATTTTTCCAAGAGACTAGTGAACTAACATTAGAAGTTGTGTTTAAATATAATTCGACATGCAGTTTGCAGAAAGAAGAAAATACATTTTTGAATATGGTTGAGGAAAGAAGGCATAAGATGCACAAAAAGGCATCAGAAGGATAGGTTGAGAAAACGGCTTGGGACATAGAAATGGAGAAACATCTGACAAAAGGAGAGTCAACACCAACAATAGCTTTAGATAGGCCTCAGAAAGGAAAATTTTGTATAAGAAGGAATCAAACTGCATATGATAATCTTTTTGTAGGTAATAGTGAGTGCCATGATACATACCGAATCATGGGTGGATGGGGATTCAAAGGTGGAAGAGATCCAGTATTTCCTGGAATATATTTTATCTGTGGGAATGGGGCATATTATCGTTTGCCATACCATTGGTATGGCACATGTTATGTAGGCCTGGTATTTCCAAAAATCTTTCACATGGACAGAGAAGAGGGTGTAAATAGTTTAAATAGTAATTTAGTGCGTAGAAAGAGAGAATCTTGGGCAGAAATTGTGGGTGACATCTTTTGTGCATTGATACCGGCAGTGGGAATAACTCTGAATGCAAATAAAATTAGAAGATTGTCTACAGTAGTGGATCGCTTGTCAACAAGCACTGCTCATGGATTCTTATTGGTTAATACTGAAATGGTTGCCATGCGTGCTATGGTAATGCAAAATCGCCTTGCCCTTGACATTCTATTGGCAAAAGAGGGTGGAGTCTGTGGAATGCTGAAAGTTCAACATTGTTGCACTTACATTCCAGACGAAAGTAAAGATCTAAAGGTTTACATTAAAAATATTACTGAATTGCACGATGAACTTGTACCACTGGAGGTTGAAGATGTATGGACAAGAATGGGAAAGAAAATAGCTGCTATTAATAATTTCTTAGCTAAAATTGGTAGTACTGTTATAGGTAGCATTTTGTTTCCTTTAACATGTGTGATAGTTGTAATATTAGTGATAAGATTAGGGTGTATGTGTTGCAGGAAAAAGAAAACAAATAATAAAATAAAAAGAGATAACCTTAAGAGAAAAGGAAAAGATCCAGAAAAGGATTTAGAAGAAATAGCCTTAGATGAGTGGAAAGATATTATGTATAAGAAAGTAAAAAGAGATGAATATGAAGAAACTGAATTTTGAGCTATGAGTAAGAAGTCATTTCAAATTTCCGTAAAAGGGTACTAAATTTGGGTGTTTTGTGGTGATAAAATCACCAAAGGGGGGATTGCTGGAGTGAGGTTTTCCCTAAGAATCGTATACCTTCTCCATTTTATCATTTTGAATTAAAACGAATAACTGATTAATATTAATAGTATTAATGGTTTGCTGTGTTTGATTAATCAACATTACTAATTAGAAAATACACGTGGGAATCGCATTTGCATGGCCTGATTGATACGTAAACTAATTTTCGTATGCATACTAATGTCAGATATTTCGAATTTGCATGTTATATGTTGCTTTTGTGAATCGTGCTTTAAATTGTGAGTATAAACCGCAATGCGTGTTGCTTTTGCTAGATAAATACACACACATAGAGGGTTTAGTGAGGGAATAACATTTTAATAGTCATTTCCATGTATTAATTACGTTTGTGTCTCTTTGCTTAAGTTGACCTTTCTGGAGTGGCCACAAAATGGCTGCCATCCCTATTTTGATGGACAGACGAGATACAGAAGTCACTGAGTGAAGTGCGCCTGCGCTAAAAGATTAGCAACAATAACCTCGTCCTGACCCCAGGCAGACTGTACTCATGAAGGTCGGACCGGGAGGAGTGCCAATCCTCAGACAATGGACTTCCTTAACCTAAGAACTGTTGATTGATGACACCATGGACACAAACCTGTATGGGAATGAACATGCCCTGAATGGACTAGAAACTGTTGCAAATTTATTAATAAATTGAGAACTACATCTAATGAAACATTGAACGCGTGAGAATCAGGAAGAATGATCCTGGTTCAACCAATCGGATTTGTTTACAAACATGTATTGTAACATTTTGTTGTTGATTTTACTATAAAAGAAGTAGACTAGAGAGGGTAGGTACCTCTTGTCGTGCTTTACCTGATTTCCTGACGTTATGCTGACGGAGAGGACGGTGACACTGCTGGACAGCTGCTTGCCAGAGACTCTGACGGACTGATCAGATGCCCAATTAAATTACGAACTGATTGATCGATATATGGGCATAGAGACGAAAGATCTGAATTTGACATAGAGGACGCCATTTAGCCAGATTAGGTAAATATGCGAATCAAAATATTGAATGCTTTATGATTTCCTTATGCTTTATTTAGATAAACATTTTAATTCATTTAAACTGTGTCGGGTTATTATTGAAGTATATTGATGTATATTGTTTAGAAGAATTAGGTGTCGCTTTTCCCAGCAACTAAGCTGATCCATGGCCTATAGTATGGGAGGAACTGCTAGGTTATAAAGGTATTGAGACCCTGGTGAGGTAGGGATGAATAGGTGAATTTGTTATTACTCATCATGTGATTGATGTAAACTTCCTCTCATAATTTCCAGCGCATGGAATAAGAGAAAATAATTTCCTCTCTCTCTCTAGGGCCATTGATATAAAGTAGAATGAATGAATGGTGTTATGGGCCCCACCAGTGAATGAGTGAATTAATGTGGTTGTTGAAGAAGATCTGCGGTCTGTGACGTAGTGAGGGGATTTTTGGTATTCAGCGCTGGAGCACAATCAGGTGGCAGACTTTAACTCTCGTCATCTTCACGATGCGAGTTTTTGGAAACTCCTGCTCAATTCGGACAAGGATCCTCACCCGCTCATTCTACAGGGCTCTCTGGCCCTGATGGCATGGAGGATTACTGGGGACGCTGGAAGGTCCCAGGTCTTTCGGGAGCAGCTGAGAAGTTCATGTCCAAGGCCTGGGCTGACAGTACAGCTAAGCAGTACCGATCCACTTGGAGGAGGTGGTACCGTTGGTGTTTGCGACGGGGTCTCAATCCCGTGGCAGCAGATGTGACTGCCGTTTTACATTTTTGGGCTGGCCTGGCTGAGGACGGTTTGGCTTATCGCTCGATCAATACCTTCCGTTCTGCGATTTCGGCAGGGCATGTCATGGTGGACGGCTCCCCAGTGGGTGAGCACCCCCTGGTGTGTAGGTTATTGCGAGGCATTCGCCTGTCCTTACCACCGGAGCCGAGGTACTCTGTCCTTTGGGATGTAAATCAAGTCTTGAACTTGTTCCTGTCCTGGCAGCCAAATAGATTTCTTTCCCGCAAGGAGCTTTCGGCGAAGTTAGCCATGCTCCTCTGCCTAGTCTCCTGCAGGCGAGTGTCTGACATCCGGGCGCTTGATGTGTCTGGGAGAATTTTTTCCCCTTTGGGGGTCACGTTCACAATCCATTGGTGGACTAAAACAGGCACGAAAACTATTTCGTACCCTGCCTTCCCGGATTCTCCTAAGCTCTGCGTAGTATCTTGCCTAAAGGCGTATGAGGAGATGTCGAAAGAATTCCGCCCTCCGGGTGAGCGGCAGCTGCTTTTCGCCCTTAAGAAGCCTTAGAAGGCTGTTTCCTCTCCAACAATAGCCTGCTGGGTCTGTTGAGTGATGCAGGAAGCGGGCATCGACCTTCGGGATTTTGACGCCCATTCGGCTAGGGGACAATGGCCTCCAAAGTGTTTACCCTGGGATCTCGTCTGGCGGACATTCTGAAAGCTGCAGATTGGTCTTCAGACTCTACCTTCAAGCGGTTTTACTTTAAACTGGTGATTGATATGGCTCACTTGGTGGTGAGTAAGCTTTAAACAAGCATAATCCTCGCCTCCAGTCCCGACATAGAATGAAAAATGTCCTATCTATCGTAACGGAAAGTTTAAATTCTATTAAGGACTCGGAGGCAAGGATTATCCCACCCAGGGTACACCTACGTGTAACTGCCCACCCTCGTATCAGGGTAAGTAAAGTGTATTATGCTTGGTTTTATTCCATTTATAGTTGTATTGGATTTTGCCTTTGACCTTTCCCCTACAGGGCTAAACCTTAGCCACGGCAGTTGCCGTATTATTGTTTTTCTTACTTCCCGCAGGGGATTCCGTTAAGCAGGATTCCTGATGTGTTCAGGATGGCTGTTCAAGAGCATCGAAAGAGGGGGAGTAGAGGCTGACAGAGGACTATGAGGTGTTGGAAGTCCTGTGGTTGGTGGATTCCCATGGACACTGTGTACATGGACTGCATACTCGACTGTTAAAACTTTATTCCATTCCCTATGGTTTATGGGAATGTTAGTTTTTACCAGTTTCTTTAAAATGGCTGCTTGTTAATAAAGTGGAGAAAGTAAAGCATAATCCTCGCCTCCGAGTCCTTAATAGAAATGAAACTTTCCGTTACAATAGCTAGGAAATTTTTCATTCACTTCTTGAAATCTAATAATTTGCTATATGATTCCCAATTTGGCTCCTGACCGGGCTTTAGTAACCTGAATACGCCTTGTTGGAAATTACAGAATTTATCAAAGGTAATCTTGATCAGGGTTGTTCTGCTGTGGTGGTCCTGCTTGATTTGATCAGCCGCCTTTGATACTGTCTCTCATACACTTCTTTTGGAAAGGGTAAGAATGGCTGGTATTGAAGGTTAGGCCTATACTTGACTAAAATCCTTCCTTGAGAGCAGATATCAGGCGGTGTATCTTTCCCTGTTCACATCTACTTAGAAACAGATTGGTTACGGATTACCGCAGGGCTTAGTCTTGAGCCCTACCCTATTTCATTTATACTCGAACCACTGGCCAAATTAATCGAAACTTTGGGTATACAAGTATTATCTTATGCAGAAGACACCAAACGTCTTTTTTCTTTTCAAGAGCATAACGGTGAGGCCATTTCAAGCATTAAGCAATGCTTAGGTGGATTGGAGGGTGCATGTATTCGAATTTTCTCAAGTTAAAGTCATTCGTACCTTTTCCCAAGTCAATAATTGTATCTCTTTATCCTAAGATCTAATTTAGCTTCGGACTTCGGCCTTCCAGGGGGACAATAGCATTTCTTAGTACGGGGACACACCGTTTTGAGTGTAACCAGGCGCTCTATAAGTGGTTTTATTATTATTATTTTTATAAAAAACGAAATTCTCTTTTGTGGGTCTAAGTGCTTGCCTGATCCAAGCAGATGGTGGCCAGATGAACTTGGCCCTCCTCTGGCACCTACCTGCACTACTATAAATTTGGGAATAATATTTGATTCCAATCTCGGTTTTCTAAATTGAATTTAGCAAATGTTTTCCAAGTGTTCTGCAAAACTTAAATAGATTAAAAAAATGTTTCATCTGGTTCTTGAACATACGTGAAAAACTACTGTTCACACGGTTGTAACTTCCAGATTGAACAATGCTAATAGTCTGTATTTAGGCCTTCCGGCCTATTTGATTCAGAGATTACAGACTTTACAGAATGCTACAGCAAGACTGAACCTGAAAATTCCACACCGGCAATACATTTCTCCTTATTTGAAATGCCTACACTGGGTGCCAGTGGTCAAACATATCCACTTTAAAGCTGTCACTTTGGCTTTTACAGTTCTACTTAAGAAATAGACTTAAACCTTCTCTAGATCTTTAAGATCCAACAATCTCAGGCTGCTCCAAGTTGCAATATTTCTTAAAGCCAGAAAAGGCGGTAGATCCTTCTCTTTTCTTACAGCTAAACACAGGACTTCACACCCTATTCGTTTACATTTGGACCCCTCTGAGTCCATCTTTAAAAGAAGCTAAAGACTGTCCTCTTTAATGAAGTCTAATGCTAAGTGACCTCCACCTGCCCACATTAGTGTTCAGCTTTTGCTGATAGCGCCAGGAGGCTTCTTTGGAAGTAGCTGCATGCTGTTCAAATATAACTGATTGATTGACTGATGACATAGGGCCTGATTAAGAGTTTGGTGTGGGGTACTGGCCACATTAGTGTTCAGCTTTTGCTGATAGCGCCAGGAGGCTTCTTTGGAAGTAGCTGCGTGCTGTTCAAATATAACTGATTGATTGATTGATGACTTAGGGCCTGATTAAGAGTTTGGTGTGGGGTACTGGGTCTGCCCCACTGACGCACCGCCAAACCCGTGGTCCGGTTGCCCGCCAGATTACGAGTGATTCTCGTGTCTAGCTAGTTTTTTTCATGTTCCCACTGTGGTGACCTGAAAATGGGCACCGCAATGGGAACGCCAAAAAGAGTTCCTGCATTGCCTGGACTTTTCAGCCCATACCGTGCAGGAACTGGCGTGCATGCACACAGGGGGGCACATGTTGTGCACCCCTGCATGCAGCCCATGGTGCAGTGGCAGAAGGGGGCCCTGGAGGGTCCCCTTTGTTTCCTCTCCGCCACGGTTTTAATAGAGGTGGAACCGCTGTGAAAACTGGGGTGGAGAGGAAACTTGGAATTTACTTGGCGGGATCACAGCGGTCCCGCCAAGCATATTGAGGCCTCCTGGCCACCGCAATACAACCAGGGAACAGCAGTTCCCTGGTGGCAGCAGTGGGGCAACGGAGGGCCGACCGCCCAATAGGGTTAATGTTAATGTTAATGTTATATGATATTTGTTAAGCGCTCGTACGCCCGGAGGCTTCATGGCGCTGTAGGAAGGAACAGGCGTGGCCATCGGTTGGTGGAGAAAAGGCAGCTTAGTGATGCGCCTGGGAGAAGAGCCAGGTCTTCAGAGAGTGTCTGAAGCTGAGGATGTTGTCACTAAGTTTCAGATGAAGAGGGAGAGAGTTCCAGAAGGCAGCTGCAAGATGGTCAAAGCAGCTGCCTCCGAGACGCTTCTTCTTATACGAGGGGATAGTCAGAAGGGCTTTATGAGCAGACCGGAGGTTGCGGGAGGGGCTGTATTTTTTAAATAGGTCTCTGATGAAAATGGGGCCAATGTCGTGTAAAGACTTGAAGAGGATACACCCAGCTTTGAAGGCCACGCGTTGCTCAACCGGGAGCCAATGCAGCTGTTTCAAGCCAGATCTGACTGATTGCCTTCTAGGGATGTTCAAGAGAAGTCTGGCTGCCTGGTCGGAAGACCACCATCACTTCGCCCCCACAAGTGTGGCGGTCCATGGACTGCCAGACTCATAATTAGACCCTTAGTGTGTTGCTGGAATTCAAACCAAAATTCATATTTTACTTTCACAGAGAAGCAAGTCCTTTATGGTGCCTCTCAGTATTATTGTGCCATAACAAAGAAGTTTAGTTGTTTCTCCAACATCGGATGTTAGTGGTTTTCCTTTTCCTTAATATTATGTACCCCAGTGCAATAAAGTCTGTTTAGATAGGCTGTAATTGTAGCCATCCCTTTTCTTTATTACCATGCAGGAATGGCTTATCGGATTTATCTTTGAAGTGATCAGATCACTTACAGCACGTGATTAAGACTACTGTGCCACAAATAGATGACAGGGTGGAATCCCCTCAAAGGTGATCAGGGACATTTGGTCTCTCCACTTTATGGTTTTTATCCAAACCAGGCAATATATTAAAGTACCTACCCCCAATTTGTTTTTCCCTAACAGGCTACACACAGAATTTCCAGTTAGTCTCAAGGAAGACCCCACTAAGACGGTTTAAATATCGCGTTTTTTCCAGTGGTAGAAACGTCGACGCTTTAATGTCAAGTGTTGATGATCACCCAGGATACTAAACCAATAATTTGATTAATCACTTACTGGGTGGATAGTTCTTCTTTTTTCTACTTTTCAAAAATCTCACACTGTATATAATTTTTCTATGTAGTATATGTCCATGTATTTTGTGAAATGTTTTGTGACATGTAAATATTTCAATGTGTGAGCACTTTTAAGTCCGAAATGTTAGTTCAAAAGAACTATTCTGTGTGTATGTAAATATATATACCACAATAAGTTTGCACTGGTATTTCAAAAAACAAATAAAAAGTATATAATTGAATATAAGACAAGAGTTTTGCGCTTTTTGGTTTGGACATAAGGCCTCGCTTTCTCATTTGTTGACTGTTCTCATCTATTTGGAGAGAAATAATTGTAAAATAAGTTCTTTAGATTATTAAGAGTGGCAGAACCACTGTTTCACATATACTAGTTATCCCCAGGTTCTGCACTAGACTGGGCTACCCCATTGTTTTATATTGTTTCTCCAACATCAGCTGCTCAATGGAGTATACCAAATAATGCTTTTGCTGTGAATTTTCACTTAGAAGATTTCTAATCAGAGCAGTTGTAAAACTGTTATATAATTTAGCAAGTTCTTCAAATAATGACACAATCTGGTTATTCACCAATGTCAGAAGAGATTTGGGACCACTTTTAAGTTAATGTTGCAATGTGATATCACAATATAAAATAAAATAAAAGTAAAGGCTTACCTGCCTTCTTACCTTTTTCTGCCACATTGAGATGACAAATTCTGACACCTTTTGAGATTGCAGTTAATTTTTGTTATTCTATAAAGCAGGTTATATAAAGTGCTCAATATAGGGTGAGGATCATGTTTCAGAGTATAGGGTAATGATCAAACCTGTCCACTGTTCCTCGATTGCCCTGATATGCCCATCTTTAAACATCCAGTAATGTGCCAGCTTTTTCCAGTCAGTGGGTTTGAGGTACTTGGTGGCTAGCCGCCACATCACAGATCGAATGTGTTGTGTCTCCAGCCCATGGTCCTGCTTGAAGGTTAAATGCTGCTCCACCCAGGAATCGGAGTCACTGTTCATGTTGTCCTACAATGTGAAGAGACATAGGGGTGAATTACATGCACCTAGATGAGAAGCCCATATTATGCCCTTCAGGCTTAACTTTATTTGAAAAATCACATTTTGAAAATACAAATCGGGGCACAACAGCTGACACAAGCACAATGTATCACACCTAGTATAAATACCTTTTCCCACTTATAAAATCGATCAGCTTTGATGATCATGTCTGCCACGTTGATATGGTTTCCACGAGCAGCTACATCCAAACATGTTTTCCCTTGCTGGAATAAAATTAATATAATTCATTGTTTAAACAAAGCACATGTATACAGGACATGTAGCATACCTGTACATAAAAAACATGCAGAATAAGATACACATGGAGTAAGAGAGTTGGTTTATATATATCCAGTACACAATCTAAACATTCTGGAAAAGGATTTCTGACTGAGGAAATGCAACCATTTTCTTTGATTTTCCCTAGTTAGAAGTTCAATGAGGAAAAACATATCTTAGTAGATCATTATTCTTTCTGGGGAAATTAAAAAAAATACACTTGCAGATTTATTTTACTCTCTTACAAAGAACATTGTCAAGCAAAATGTTTCTACATCAGCTCTAGTGATATGTGAGTGTTACCTTTAGATTGATATTTCTGCCTTGTTGAAAAAAGTGAAAAGCATAATTTTCAATGGCAATTTTGCTTGAACAAGTTATTTAACTGATTTAACAATCTTTCTGGTGCATACTCTAACAGCAGGTACCTAACATTTCGAGTATCCCCAAGTACCAGACTGTATCAGGAGAATCCATCAGTAATGGATCCGTTTTGCTCTGTGGAGACTCTGTACTATCCTGGTAATGACAGAGCAGAGAAAGATACAAATGCCACCCTATGCAACTTGTATCTTTTTCCTTCCGTGCCCTCAGACGCAGACTA
Source organism: Triturus cristatus (assembly GCF_964204655.1). Classification (NCBI taxonomy): domain Eukaryota; kingdom Metazoa; phylum Chordata; class Amphibia; order Caudata; family Salamandridae; genus Triturus; species Triturus cristatus. The sequence continues at coordinate 619,297,546 of NC_140583.1, read as the reverse complement.
TGGAACAAATTATCTGAGACCCTGGGCTGAATTTCTAACTTTAGACCATTTTTAGATATAAAAGGGGCCACTCCACATAACGAGGAGATGCGTGGACAGTGAGGAATCTGAAGTTAGTGCATCCATCAGAAAGAGCATTACCAAAGGTAAGTAGCTTCTGATGGATACTTCTAATCACAGATTCCTCACTTTTAAAATAGATACCACTTCAGTATGTCCCAAAGGTGGATGGTTTGGGGAATGAACTCTGACCAACAAGTCCTGCAGGACTGAGTAGGTTAAGTTACCTTCTCACTAGACCTGACTATCTAGGCAGTAGTACTTTGTGAACGTATGCATCAAAACCCATGTTGCAATTTGGCAGAAGACTAGGAAAGTTACCCCTCTCACTAATGCCATTGTAACTGCCTTGGTCTCTGTGGAATTGGCTCACAGGCCTTCAGGGGGCTACATCTTTGGCCAGAGCAGTGCAGATTTTAATGCAGAAGACTATCCACATTGACGGTGCTCTATTGCACTGCATTGCCGTTCTTTATACCGGAAAACCCCATAAAGAGCCGATCATCCACATTATTGTCCCTTGTGTGGTCAATTTAAAAGTTCAACATCCCGTTAGGGTTTAGACAATAGAGCCTCTCTTCCTCTTTCGAGGGGTGAGGCATAACAAAACACATGCAGCAGAGGATGCTTCAGTTCCACTGGAGAAAGCACCTGGATCCACTTTCAATGGCCCAGGCACTGGAGCAGGGGTTCGAGTCTTAAAACAGGAGGCAAGCCAGAATTTCCTTGAAAATCACTCTGGTTTCAAACAAGATTCCAGTTCTTCTTCTGCAGGGCAGAGGGTAGTAGGCAGCAGGGCAGCAGAGCAGAAAAGCAGTTCTTCTAGAGCAGCAGTCCAGCAGAGTAGCAGTCCGTGTGTCAGCACAGCAGTCCTTCCTCCTGGCGGATTTCTTCACTCCTCCAGTAGCGTCTGATTTGGTGGGGTCAGAGACCCAGTACTTGTACTCAGTTGTGCTTTTGAAGTGGAGGTGACTTAGAGGGACTTTGAAATGTACAGAGGTCCAGCCTCCCAGCTCTGGCTCCAGACTCACTACAGGGTGGGGGATATGCAGCCCTTTGCGTTGGAGCAGGACAGTGCTTATTCACGTGCAAGTGTCAGCTCCTCCCTCCTATCTTGCCAAGGATGGCACATCCAAAAGGAACAAAATTGGACGGAATGCTAAACAATACACACATTCACCTCCAGTCACAAATATCTGGGTTTAATACATCATTCTTTTTGCTCACCACGCTACCCAAGTTTAGACCCAGCCATATGCAAATCAGTCTTGATCCTGTGCCTCATGTGAACAGTCCAGTCCGAACTGCCAGGCCAGGTCCTCCCTGAACCGGAAGCAAGCATCCTGGGACTGGTTTCGGGGCATCACCCCACATCAGCTAGGCTAGCTTGAATCCATTGGCACAGTGACCACTGGTCCACGTCTGGGCATACCCTTCCCACTTAGGGCAACAAAGGCAAATGGAACAATTAATGGTTGGAATGCTGAACAATGCAAACATTCACCCCCGTTACAAAGATGGCACATCAGCATGTGGATGGCCACTCAGCCACACCTAACCTTCCTTTATACGTGGCTGTCTAGAGGGAATGCACAAAGCCAAGCTCTCACTCACCCACCCCAGACGTGTATTGGAGACAGGCTGCAGGAACACAGAACTAAGAACAGAGAAATGCCATCTTTCTAAAAGTGAGAAAATGAACAGCTATGTGCGCACTCGTTTTGTATAAAGTAAGCTAAGAATCTATTCGTGTTTACGTTATTCTGATTTTTGTGTACAGTGCCTGAGGTGGTTCTACCCTGCCACCTGTTAAAGAAAATTAGAACTAGAGCGCTGTGATCTAGACAGGTTTTGCACTACCATAAACACTCATTAAGAGAGTGTAACTGAATACTACATCATCATTTGTATATGCTTAATTAGTTCAAACATATAGTAACACTAAATGAGAACAAAAAAATTTACATTTTGTTATCAGAAAATTATTCAATGAGTCCAACATAAAGAGTCCAAAATAAAAGGATGCTTAAACGAGTTCTTCTTGTTGACGTGTTGCCTTTTATTGACACATCAAATTTTTCATATTGAATCTTTTCCAGAAGTCCAATAAATGCTTGTGTTAGAGGAAATTAAATAAATCCCAATGCATTTCGGGGGTTGTCATCACCCTTCTTCAGGGGAAATCTACAAATAACAAAAAGTTCACATTTACAATACATTACATCATTGCTTAATTTATTCTAATGGAAATCTTCGTTTTTGATGTGAATGGGTTGGGGAAATGATGAAAAATGAAGAGAGGAATGGTATGTCATTTACCAGGAGGAGAGTAAGAGATTGAAGTATCGAGAGGAGTTGTTAGTAAAGTTTTCATAGTGATGATGAAGAAAACTAGCATGGAACCACAATGCCCACAATGCACCAACATGCTGCGTGCCGTAGTGCGCAAAAAGAAGAGGTGCGGTGTGTAGATCACAGCGCTCTAGTTCTAATTATCTTTCTAAAAGTGGCATTTCTAAGATACTAATGATAAATTCAACTTTGCCAGCAAAGAGGATTTATCATCACCATTCCAATGATATGAAACATGACAGAGCTACTCCGGCTCAATCAGGAATAACAGCTTAAAAGTGTAATAAGGAATTCCCAATGTTAACCTATGAGAGGGGTAGGCCTCACAAGAGTGAAAAATTAATGTTGGTGTTTTTCACTTTCAGGACATTCAAAACTTAACAGCACATGTCCTACATTTTAATTACACAGCACCCTACCCTATGGACTACCGAGGGCCTACCATTGGGATGACATATGTAATAATAGCAGAGTTTAAAGCTTGGCAAGGGGGTTTAAATGCCAATTCAACATGACAGGAAAATTATACATCCAGGCTCAGCAATGATAGGCCTCAGACATGTTCAACGTGCTACTTGTGTGGGTAGCACAATCAGTGCTGCAGGCTCACTAGTAGCACAGGTAGTGCACTCTTTTAGATACGTAAAGATAAATTAAATATGCCAATTGTGGATAAGTCAATCAAACCGTGTTTTTGGGGGAAGCACTTTAGCACTTGTTGGCAGTGGTAAAGCGCTCAAAGCCGTAAGGCCAACAAAAAGAAATCAGCAAAAAGGTGAGGACACCAGGCAAAAAATTTGGAGGAAGACCACTCTAAAGCTGTCGGGTTTAACAGTGTTTTTTTCCTATGTCACCACCAGGTTTTTCATAAATATATTAATGATCCCCGTAACATAGGTGAAAACTGCCAGGGTGTTTGGGGGTCATTATTTTTTGTTTTTTTTAAACAAACTCCGGTTTTGCACTTTCTCCACTGGCCTATTGGTGATACCATGTACCCAAAGCTCAAGACACGGAAGAAAATATTATTATTTAGCTTCTAACATCCTCAACTATTCCCTTCTGGCTTCATTTTAAGAGGAATCATCTGAATTTTTAACAGGCATTGAAGATCTGGATATTCTAAGCTGCAGTATTTCAGTAATTTCTTCAGTTTAGTGCTGGGAAACCCAATTTGGTAGCTGTGTTCACTTTAGAAATCTCCATTCATTTATAATGAGGTAGCAACCTATTCTCTTTCTCATCATTATCGTCTTAAGGGCAGTAGTCGCTGCTACAGGACATGGGTGTTTGGGCGCGGGGGCCTGAAGGTCGGAATGAAACTTTTTAAATAATAAGCACACTTACCAGGATCCTGCTTAAGGGATATCAGGGGCTTGTCGCACATGATCCAAGTTGAAACCAAAAAACATCATGAATCCTCTGGTGGTACCAGCATCTGGATAGAGATACTAAATCAGACTCTAGCTGTAGAACCTGGATTGAGCTGACAGTGGTTTGGGGTCAGAGATTGTGTTGAGATTGGCTAATCGAACAGCACCAGTAGAGTCAGCATTGGCAACGGTATGGAAGGAATGGTCGTAGATTTTGACATTGGTAAAGAAGTCAGTACAGGAGTTTGTGTGGGTCCTGAAGCGGGCCCTGATGATTGTACACCTGCCATCAGAAGTCCCTCTTGAGACCTCTGAGTGTCTTTGTAGACCAATGGCATGCCAGAGGGAGGCAAAAGCACATCAAAGATATTCAGCATAGCCTTCTTAAAGGCCATTATCTGCTACGGTGTCCAGTGAATTTGGCACATGGGGAATATAGGGGCACAGTAGGATCAATTGCAGGATCAGTTCTGGTTGAGGAGACCGGCAAGCGGAGTGATCTGTATCCTCACGTCTTCTTGATAGAATTTGAGTGGTGGGATAGGAGCAGAGTCCCAATTGGCTTTCTTGCGCTTGTGTTTAGACTTTAATTTAGACTTGCTGGAAGACTTTGACAGGAAGTGGATTTTTCACAGGAGAACACTAGAGACTGGGACTGCTGTTGGGCCCAGGGCTAGGAGTGGGAATGTGCTTAGACCACAACCTCTTCTTGTGGTCAGTGACATAGAGTTTCCTGACCCAGTCCTGAATCCTCTTGGGATGCTTGAGGGCACACTTATCACACAACTTAAAGTTGTACTGTACCCTGTACCTCAAGCATCAGGGGCACACCATGTGTGCATCGGCATCCTGCAGTCCCAGCACGGTTTGAATCCTGTAATTTTCGGTGGGCCATTGCTCCCTAGCACCCTACAAATTGTTTTGATGTTGTTAAAAAACTTTTAAAGTAAGGAGTACGGATTCACTCCTCATTGCGGAAAGAAAAATACTGAGAGTGTGTCGGGGTGGTGCATATAAGCGGCTCCACACAGTTCCACCTGCTGGTACGCGTGAGTATTGCTAGCTGATTCTCTGGATTTAGTCTGGCACTTGGTAATATTCGTAATATTCTAAAGATTAATAATCTGTGGTTAGAAATATTCATCAGTAATATAATACTTGTTTATTGCTTACTTTGGACTCCATGGACAGTAGGGAAAAGCAATTGTATAGGACAACCATTTTATAGATTTGTGCACCTAATGACACCCTATGTGCAGAATTCACATTTTATGCCCCTCCATCAAGTTTATGTTATGTGTGCTGGTCCATATGAATGGATGGATAACACATACGTCCCATTATAGAGTGCATAACACGGTCTCCTGCACCCAAATAAGGGAACAAGGAAAATGCAGATGATGGGAGAGGTAGAAAGAGAAAGAAATTCAGGTATGAAAAACAATGTAATCACAAGCTCAAATTTCCCCCTATCCCTCTGGCATATATGGAGCCAAGAACCACTTTGCCTCCTCAGTAAGTAGACTTTCATTTAGCAAAACGACTGATCCGCAGGCCCTCCTACCCAGATGACCTAACATTCATAAAGTCTTGTGCAGAACACGGTTGTTAGATCACAAGCATTTTCCTCAGGTGACGACAATATGGAGAGGAACTTGGGAAGAGCCAATGTGATGACTCCAGTCCTGCAGCCAGCATCTCTTTTTTGAAGATCTGAAGTTGTTCACTCTCTCGCCTCTTGTTTGCTTAACTCAAGTTTGGGAAAATGTGGATCCTGCTGCAGCAAAAATCAAAGCGGTCTGCTTAGACACTGCTCTTGTCAGTGCCTCACTTTGCAAAACGGTTCTCAATATCCAAAACTATCTTCTCTGCGCTCTTATTGTCTTGCCCTTTTTAAGAAACTGGACTAATCTGTGAGGGTCCAAACACACATTGGGGTCCTTCAGAAAATAGGAAATGTGATCCTCACTCTCCCCAAACTGTGGCACCTCCAGAATCTGGCCATATTCTTCAATATATCCACTATGTGTTTCAGTGTTAACACAGGGGCAATTGTGCAGTTCTTTAAAGACTCAGAAAGGAATGCATTGTCCCATTTTAAACAATAGGTCCCCAAATACAATTTTCTCAAGACAAGACCCTGTATCTGCCTCTCTGTTTGCATCACTTACAATTTTACTTTTTACAATAAAGTCTCAACTTGTGAGATCTTTTGGGCTATGCCTCTGTTAGTTTTTGCCAAACCCTTTACTGTGCCATGTTGGACAGATTCTCCTTGTGCCTGGGTGGTCAGACTAAGACACCTCATGTACTCATACCATAAGATTCCTGCAGCCGCCTTAGGACGTGGGTCAAAAAAACTCTCCTCTAGAACTACTTTACGTTTTATAGCCTTGAAGATATGTTGGATTTGTAAGAATCACAACCAAACAGTTTATGACAGAGCAAGAACAGCACACGACTACAGGGCACCCCACCAACATTCACAAAATAATTGACTTAGGTCAAGCTATGAGGGTGCTAAAGAGCTTCCAGCCCAGCACCACATTTGTGGGCCATGCTCAGAATCTCTCCTTGGATTGCGTCAATGCCACACCCAGCAAACTTCCAACCAAAAATCAGTCACAGGACTAGTCCACAGCTGGGGTCTCCTAGGGTCTTTACAAGCGAATTATTCCTAACGACGAATGCTCTGATGTGGGAGGCAGTGACTTTGGGAATAAGCAGCTGTTTGCAGCACAGCTTGGTCCCTGCTAAAATGAAGTGCATTGTGAGCTGAACAGCATAAAACTGTGGCCAAATGGTTTAGTAGGATTTAGGCACTTTTGTCAGGCTCTGCCTTCTTCCTTGATAGGACTTTGAAAGGCATAAGTGCATTAGAATGCCTACTGGCAGCAGGGTAGACCTATATGGCTATCATTAAAATGCTAGGATTATCACTTCAAGCAAATATGTTCAATCAATGTCTTTTGTTTTTTGAAATAGGTTCCTTAAAATATATCAACTAACCTTACCCCCCCCCCTTTGTTTTACCTAATGAAGTGTCGGGCCTATGTGCACCTCTGTGCTACAGCATTTTACAACAGAAAATGGAATGTACACTTTGGTTTCTTTCTACACCCATATGAGCTACGTTTATTCTGACAAATTCAGTGATTTGTCTTGGTGTAAATCCTGCATCAATATCTCATTTCAGCCTTAAGATTTAACAAAGAAGCATTGGCAAAGTCCACAGCTCTGGATTTAATGTGATAAAGCATGCATCCTTAGCACATTAGAGCTAGCCACATGGAAAAGAGCCAGCATTAGCAGATGGAAAGGGCTGAGGTTGTAAAGTTGTCCCTTGTGCAATTTTATGCAATTACTTGAGTGGAAGCGGAAGGATACAACTGAATTACTAATAGTATTAGGTCGGAGATAAATCCTCCACTGGGCTGGGCCAAGACGCAATTGACAAAGTCTCAAGCCAACTGCTGGAAGAGCTGGCTGAAAAAAGCCAGAGGTTGAAACAGCATTTCCAGAATTTACTCTTTGTAGGTAGGCAATAGGTCTGTTTCACATCTGTGCAGTCAAAACCCATATCTAAAATGTGAAATTATCATTTTTTTTTAACAAATCTGCTCAATATTCTGGTGTATTTCTCAACTGTACAAATCTAAACCCTGGTATGCTAACCAAGGAAATGTTGCCCTGAATGTCATGAGTCTGGCAATTCTAAACATATGTGAATTTTCTTTAGGAATGTAGTATGTACAATCACTATTGTAATATTAGTGAACATCACTAAATTGTGTTAGAATCACTGTTATGGTGCACTGTTCATTTGATGACAGATATCTAACTCAGGACTATATGAAAACAATTAAGTTTGGGCCCAATGTATGAAATTAGCATTCCCAAAAAGTGGTCACAAATTATACACTATGTGTTTTGCAAATGGAGAAGAATTCTGCAAGTCAATCCATTTTCCAATAGGTCAACTCATAAAATTCTGAATTGTTGTGGGTTACAATATGACCTACCTCACTAATATTCATGGGGTAGGTTGCAAATTGCAACTTACTATGATTGGATGCCATAGCAGGGATGGTGGCCTGCTGGGGTCAGCAGACCACTATGCCATCACAGTGATGGTGGCCGGCTGGGATCAACAGACTACCATGTCTGTAATCGCATGTAAATAGAGTAAACGTTCTTTCAATGCACCCTGCTTTCCTTAACGGAAATGATGGTCTACTTAAAAAGCAAAGTTTTTTTTAACTCTGTTTGAGAGTTGACAGTGGGCCTTTGGACCACTACTACTCTCCTAAAAATGTCTATACATTCAATAGGATTTTGAATTTCAATTTGAAAGGGATACCCTGAGCACACCATTTCCCAACTGTAATTCTTTATCGATTTCTAAACCTATTTCGCAAATCAGTAATCACTTCCTGAATCACAAAATTGGTTTAGTAAATACTAAAAAGCCATTTAGCTGTTGCAAACACTTGGTCAGCTACATATATTTACTGTAATTCAGTATAACCTAAGGACCCCTAACTGGCTGGCCGAGAGGATGTGCTGAACGTGTTGTTTGTTCAATTTTCTGGAATTTGTTTCCAAAACATGCATTAGCATCAGTTTTCCTTGGTAGGAACATATTGTTGCCAAGGCTTGACCCACATCTGTGTTCCACATAGTATATGGTTACCATTCATATATATGGATGTACTATAGCTTACGGATGCCCACGGATGATACTCTGGATGCATTTCATTTGGGAAATTTGGAAATTTGGAAAGCAATTGAAAGTTAAATGTCGGTTTAGGGTACCTGTTTTGGGTGCAGATATCAGCAGTGGGCCCTAAGGGAACTGATCATAACCATATAATTCCACCATCTACACAACCTATGGTTTCTATTAATGAGTCTCAGATCTCCCTTGTCCTGCTGAGTAGTCCACGACATGTTGTACTTAATGTCAGATTTACAGGAATGTTACCCTTCTCCAGATTTTCTCATGCAGGAACATATTTCTGAAAGGGTTGACTCACATCTGTGTTCCCTAAGGTCTCCAGTGAGTGGGGGTGCCAGTCGTGTGTGGTTTTGCAATGGGGTTGAGCAGGGATCGACTCACTAAACACCAGCGTATGTTTTGATGGGAACCTGCAAGAAGGTAATGTCTGTAATATTTGGATCACAAGGAAACCTACCAACTGCAGAGATTTGGTAATGTGGCTTGTATGAGTCCCAGCACGTTTTTCTACCCTGAATGTCATCCAAATGTCAAACTGTATAAGAAAATAATAAAACATTTTTAAAAATCAAATTTTTGTCACATATCTGTGACAGAAAACTCCAGCACTTCCTGGAAAACTGTACAAATCCTACCATCTATAAATCCTACACTTCTACTGATCAAAACGGCACTGCACGTATGTGGTAGGTCAATTGCAAGAGCCTTAACTAGGTCAAAAGTTCTACCGTGCAAGGACCATGCATGCTGACATTGTTCTGTCACTGTTTTGGGCTGTTCCTGTTTTTTCAATTATGTTCAATGACACATGTTTTATTTGCAGTAGTGGAGGAACTCTAAAGTTTTGGTGGCTTTGCTGTTCCCCTCAAATTCTGGAACTTTCTGTCACAGAAATATGAGGATAGAGTTTGACATTTGCAGGACCTTCTAGGTAATAACAAGTTGTGGATCTTGGTAGTTCCTAATCAGGTGGCACTAGTGACCATAACACATTGGAAGCTTCTCTTAAAATGGACTGTGTGTTTACAGAGCCGAGGCAGGTTGTGGTCTCCCTTGCTTTTGGCCCCAATAATGGAGCAGGCTGCGCAAAAACGTTTTTGGGAAAATGTTTCTAAAAATGATGGCACAATATATAACTGTAAAATGTTCTACCTCTATTTGGCCCCCTCATCATAGGTGGTTTAATGCGGTCTGTTCTAAACCACATAGGCAGTTGAAGGTGGCCCTTAAATCTGTACCAAAAAATAGGGGCAATATTACACGTAAAGTATACAAAGCCGCTTTGATGGCTAGGAAGACTGAACTGAGAAATGAGGCTTAGTCCGATTTGCTGGCTGCTGGGAGTGCGAGGGAAGTCAGGTGATTTTGGGAGGTCGTGAACCTCTCGCTTTTTTGCTGATGGGCAATCCTCTAAGGTAGATAGTTTATAGTTTAAAAACAGTGAGGGTCACTCACTTCTCGCTCATTTTTAATTCTTTGAATAATGTTGATAAGTATCAGGATATTGGGATTCCCTCGGGGATAGACAGGGAAATGGCCCTCCAGTTTAGTCAGTCCATCACTGTCACGAAAGTCGAGGTGGCTATTAAGCACAGCCGTATAGGACAGCCCCGGGGCCTGATGGGAGTTCCAGTAGATCTGTTTAGAGATTACCTTGACCTCTAGGCTCCATTGTTAAATAATGTTTTAATAGCTGCTATCATTGGCCTGCTCCCTTCCATATGGGAGGAGGCTATTGTCGTATCCCTTTTTTAAAAAGGTTCATAGATCCAACCTGGCCTGTTATCAGACAATTTCCCTACTGGATTCCAAAGTTAAGATCTTGGCTAGGGTTCCATTGACGTGTTTATAGGGCTGGGCTATCTCAAACAACATTCTCTCTGAAGCCCAATATGGCATCAAAGAAGGATTGGGTACGGTTGAGCAGTTTCTGAACCTATGCTCATTATTGATAAGTACACCAAGTCCATAAAAGGTTCTTTACATCTAGCCTTCATGGACTTGTGCGCTTTTAATACGGTGAAACGGTCTAACCTATGGGACATGTTGGGGAACACGGGGGTAGAAGAACCACTGGGTACGCTTATGTGGCGTTTGCACTGGAATACTTTGGCTAAGATCCGTTGTGGTCCTGGGGGAGAATTTACGCCTCCTATACATTGAAATAAAGGGGCACGTCAGGGTTGCATCCCAACCCAATTTTTGTTTCTTATTTATATTATTGGTTTAAAATCTCATTTGCTCCAAAAGAAACTGGATTTTTTTAGCTTCCTTTTGTAAGTTACCACTCCCAAAAAACACTTTCTGAAGATACTCCCTCAGATCACCTCGCATTATGGATAATCCAGATCCCAGAGTGGTAAATAAGATCTCTATCCATAAACTCAAATTCTTAGTACATTTCAATAACACATAGCTTACATTGACCCCCAATTTCTATTCACTAGATTTTTTTTATTATCAAGAGATGCATGGCCAGCACACAGTGAAGAAGAAAACTTTGTAAAGCAAAGCTCGATTGTTGGTGATAGATATTGTGGGCTATTTAAAAAACACTCGGCGACAGGAAGAGCCTGACTGACATAATGGTATATTATTTTTTAGACTTTTCCTTCTGTGAAAAATGTTACAGGTGAACACTCTGTTATCCGCTTCTCTCTTTTCCCCCACTTGTATTCACTATTTTCTAAGTACAAAAATCTATTTATTTAGGAAATCCTTGACTATTCTACACAAATTACATCTTGATGAATTCAAAGTGTGTCTACTTTTCATCAATCTGCCGCTTTCTGAGTTCTCTGATGGATTTCATACCTGTTACCCCCACAAAAAGTAAGCAAATATAAAGTACAAGAAACGCGCATTCTGAGAGGCAGGAGCCGTGTGTGTGCCCCAGCATGGATCATGGAGCCTGGATCGCTATGAAGAACCTACAAGCAGCTTCTGCCGCTGAGCTAAGACACACAGCTCATTCCTCTCATAATACTTCTCAAGGAGAAAGAAACTTGGTGAGAAGGAGATGTGTAACATGAACCAGGGAGTGGGAATTGGAAAGGGAGGGACTAGAAATGATTCTAGTCCCTCCTCTTCCAATTTCCAAATCATGGTTGATTTAGCTCGGTTGGTGGAGTGGGAGGGTTGGTGGATTAGAGGAGGGCTCTTCCTAATATCCTACCTTTTCTAAAGTGTATCAAGCCAGTGGGAAAGATTTGGTTAGGGATGAGGCCTGTTCTGTCTGGATGGGGCAAACTCCCTCCTAAAATCCCACCTCTAATTGGAGATTGTTTTCCACTGTGGGAGACAACAATATGAAAAGTGAAAAGGGAGGAGTCTGTGTTAAATACTGACATATATCTGTCATAAGGGCAGCCTGGGAACACCCTTTCATGACAGCAAAGGGGTTAAAGTATTGTCACTTTGTCACAATGTTAATCTACCTCTTAAATGCAGAAAAGATACATGTGACTTTACAATAAGTAAACCTACTTTTAAAAGACTTTTTACATTTTTCTTTGAGAAATAATCGAATTTCTTTGTTGCTTTTTTACATTGCTCACACAATCAAGAGGCTGCTTCAGAGTACTAAATAAAACATAATGTAATCACAAACTGCAGAGATGGGTCAAAAGCCGCACTCCTGCCCCTTGGTGCACTCTCTTTAATTTATCACAAATAAATGGATTTTACATCATACATCAATCCCTTTAAAAAAGTCTAATATTAAAAGTATGGTTACCCAACTGTCCACAGCTTATTAAGCAAACATTTACATGTCTTACTGTCTGTTTTATTGCATGGTAAGTATGACTGAATATTTCTACATACATACATATTATTTTAATGTAGACTCGTGCATCACTTCAATAACTGCTGCTTTGCAGTGACATACATATTATTTTAATGTAGACTCGTGCATCACTTCAAAAACTGCTGCTTTGCAGTGACAGATAGGAATGCGCGGTTCGTATATGAACAGGTATTTTTAACATTGCAATTATACACAATGGGTGTCGAGCAAAGTCTATACCTCGACAATAACTATTAAATAGGCCAGTTCCTATACAAATGAAGGTTTGACAGGGTTGTGACATGTTGCCCTATAACACAGCAATGTCAGTGTACATTGTTCTAATTGCTCCTGCAGTTTTAAAATTTAAATCACAAATATAATAATATTGCGACTGCTGCAGGTCAGTTTCCATCCACCTTATAGCAATGAATCAGGGGTCCCTGCCATTGTGAATGACATGAAGCTATTGGTGGATGAAGAGTACGTCAGGGCCTTGATCTTGCTATATTAGTCAGCAGCGGTGACACAGTCAAGCACTCAAGAGACTCCAAGACATACGCACCTGGGGGGACTTTGCGTTGTGTACAGTACTATCTGGAGATAAAGCCCTCTCTTTCATATCTATTTTGCCATGATCAAGAGACTGTGGGGTTCCCTTCAGTGCCTACCTCCTCTCGATTATATAAATGATTCACATGTTTATGTCTAGTTATTTTTAACTAAACAGATATCCCTTCTCCGTGGAGTTAGGAAGACAGAACTAGGTTTGCCAGCAATTATTTATGTGATAGTGGTTAACAATAAAGTGGATGGATTGTTCCACATATTTCCCCTGAAGACCCAAGTTTGATAAATTGCTAAATGTGCTAAATTGACTACACTTAGACTTTAGAGGCTCAAGCACCCTCATCTTCAACATATTTGCCTTATGGACACCAGTCTATCCATGTTGGTCTGCTTTTAACATACTGCCTTCTGTACCATGTAAAATTATGTAAACAGATTAAAAAACGTAGATCACGCATACCTTGTCCATCAAATTGAGATTAACACCAGCAATGAGAATCATCTCGACTATATTCTGCCTTCCATGTTCAGCAGCGATGTGTAAAGGCGTCTGCAACCTCTGCGTGGGTAAAAAACAGCAAAATAAAAACGTACCGAGTATGTAAAGCAGAAATGTCAACAAAAACACAACCGCGTTGATCAATTGATAGTTTTTTTTTAACAACAAATGCTATTAGGTTATTTTGCGATAGGAGGGGCCATAGCCCTACAAAGGCCTGTAAAGGAGAAAGGATGCTGAGAGCACCAATAACCACATTTCTGTTATGTAACAACACCCGCCAAACATGCAGGTGAAACGATATAAACCATATACAGACAGTTCTCGATCTCTGCATTAATATATACCACATACCAGTCTCAATGTATACATATAAACAGGGTAGCAATACGTTATCTAGACGAAATAGGGAGTAAGGAGTAACATGGATCAAAGGGCACCATTTAGGGGTCCGTATCTGGCATAGGGGCCAGGTCGATACCCCGATATGTCGCCCATCGGGTCCAAATCTTTCTGTGTTTCTTAAGGCATCCCCGGGCATCAAAAACAGCAATCTCGGCCCCCATACATTTGTCTTGTTCAGTCTTCCATTTACCTAGGGTCGGGGGAGATGTCGCCTTCCATAGTTGCACTATGTCCCTCTTGGCTTTGGCAAGGGCCAGAAACAGTAAGTGCTGTTTGTACCTATTCCCACCGATAGCGTCAGAAAAATGTAACAGGAAAAGTCGTGGGTTGAGATGGAGCTCCCACGACAACACCTCACTGAGGCAGGACCCTATCCTACGCCAAAATGGCTGCAACTCTGTGCAGCTCCAGACCATGTGTAAAAAGGACCTCTCCTCCCGGCCACACCTCAGACATGTAGGGGATTGGATAACGCCCATCCGCCAAAGTCGCACTCTTGTAAAATACGCCCGGTGTATGTATTTGAACTAAATGAGCCGGTAGTGTGTGGAGACCGCCGCGCCCCTTGGGCTGGCGATGGCTTCGGCCCAGTCGTCATCCGTCAGATCTGGAATGTCGGCCTGCCACGCAAGTCGTATCCTGTCTAGGGTAGTGGGTGTGTGGGTCGTCAGTGTCTGATATATTTGTCTGATCTTGTATCAATTGATAGTTTATCGTCATGTTAGAGAGCATACCCAATGTACACTTCAATAATCCTCATTTCCACTAAACCCAATTAAAAATAAATAAACCCCAACATGCTGCGCTTTGTATTGCATTCTGTCACCATTGAGACAAAGTAAATTTAACTGCTCGGTGCATTACATAATCAGATGATATACATCTAATGTAAACTACACTACTGAAAATAAAGAATAAAAATGAAGTTTTGTCAGTTATGGGATCCTAGCATATTTAACCACAATGCCTAATATATGGGCCACAAAACAGATTTAAAAAGTTGTCAGCGCACAAAAAGGGGTGTCTATGCATACCTGTGGGCTATCATTCACACAGAACATCGCTGTGCACGATCATGCTAGCCCGTTTCCAAGTAAGATCCTTCATTTGCTTCTGTATTATAAATGCACCTTAAAGGCATTTAGTCACAATATTTATGTATTTTTTTCTTTTGCAGAATTATATAGCGCGACCTCGACCCAAACGTATTGGAGCGCTTTACATGAGCAGCTGTTACGTTACACAAGGACACATTCATTTTTTACTTTTCTTTGGTAAGCAAGGGGAGATTTAGTGATTTGCCCAGAATCACAGGACGTAGAGTCGACCCGAAGCTCGAACCTTGGTTTCCCAGCTCCAAAGTCGGCAGTCTAGCCGTGAGACCACATCCTCTCCCATCTTGTGACATTGATGTCTTGAGGCACTGAAGGTTTACAATTGAAAAAAACTAGAAACATTAGAGACTGAATCCAGAGCTTGCAAATACTTGACATCAGAGACCTAAAAGCATGTGTACTCAATGCATTCACTGCCAGACAAATCAGACATCTGAGTTCTGTCTGTGATAATCAGTGCACTTCGCTCTACGAAATGCATATGGCACTAATCCAACAGAAATCTGGTCTAAAAAGATTCCTCCCCTTTCAAATCAATGGCATATGCCATAAAAGTATTTCGGTTTAATTGAATGGCCCTTGATAGACAGATTATTTAGGTGAAGTATTTTCTTCCAGAAATGCTTTCCTAACCAGATGATTAAGTCGATATAGCAAATAAACTCACAGAGAAATTATTCTATCTAGGCAATTCCACCTTTAATGTAATGTGAAGCAACTGAAGCTGATAGTTAGCATGTTTCATTAATCCCCACCACACGATACTTATTGAAAATAAGACAGCGCGAGTCCACTTGGTCACACAGCAAAAAACAAAATGAGGAGGTTCTTTGTTTCTTTATTCTTTTCCTCCTTTCTCTTATTCGTACAAGTTCTTAGCCATAGGTTCTTTGCCAACACGTGTTTCGTCGAGAATAACAACCCATGACTTTTTCAAGGCTCTTGATTCACTAGTCCCAATCTGTTTTATATGTGGTGATAATTCCAAACCACAGGGTGTTTCAAGGCAGAAAATCATATGTCACACTACTTGTTTTCAAAGGGTATCCACTGACAGACCCAAAATCTCGGTCTGTTGCTGTGCATAGTACCACGAAGAACACAGCCACGTATGAATATCGATGTCTCGAGTAAGATAAAAGAGGAAAATAATTAAGAAACAAAGAATCTCATCATTTTGTTTTTTGCTTTGTGACCAAGTGGACTCACTTATGCTACTGCTTTCTTATTTTCATTTAGTATCGTGTGCTTGTGATTGTAATTTGTCTTTATTTGTAGCTTTTTGTCACAAACTTGGGGAGGCCGGTAGTTCTCTCCACCTGACAGCACTATTGTACTAATATAATCCCTGTGTAGATATTTGGTGCAATCACCCTTGTGGCGCCACTTTCCCTAATAGTATACCACCAACCTTCTGTTATATGTAGCATGTTTCATTATACACAACAAAAACCTAGTAAATTAACCAGTTGATCTGATCCACAATGAGAGCCATTAAAGCAGGAAAACTAACTATAATTAGTCACTTTTTGGAGGTTGACTAAACTAAAATGAAAATTGGAAAATACAGAAGACTTCTTCAGTGAACCATAGAAGGACAATTTTACTTACCCTCTAAGCATCTGTTCTCAGAGCCATCTGGCCAGCTAGGGACTCTTGGTGTGCTAAGCTTGGTATGGGTGAATGGGGTTGAGCAGGTGCCTGCTTCCAGATATGCACTAGTAGGATGTTGCCTAAGAAGGCCATAGTAGCGCCTTTTTTTGAGGGTGGAGTGCACCCTAGGTGGAGTGTTCAGAACTCTCTTTGCCTTATGGTAACAAGTCTGAATGCACTTGACAATCCACCTGGCTATGCCAGCTTTGGAGATGGGCTGACCTTTGTAAGGCTCCACAAAGGAGAGAAAGAGCTGGTCTGGAATGATTCAGTGCAGTATTCTTTCCGCAACCGAATCTGGCTGCGGGAAGAAAAGCGGAAGCTCTCTTGTTTGGTTATGGTGGAAGAGTGATCCCACTTTGGAAACGAACCTAGGGTTGGTTCTAAGAATGACCCTATTCTTTGAACTTGGATGAAGGACTCCTGTACGTGAGCGCTTGGAACTTGCTGATTTGCCAAAGGGAAATGATAGCTAAGAGGAAGATAACCTTGCAAGAGAGGAAATGCAGATAGCAGGAATGCATAGGTTCAAAGAGTGGACCAATGAGTCTGGCAAGTACTATGTTGAGGTTCCACACGATAGCTGCTTGAACTATAGGGGTATTAGCTGTTTGATGGCCTTGACCATGGATCTCCTGGAAAGAGAGATCTCTTCTCTGTTCTGCATATAGGCATAGAGGTGTATGCAAGACCCGCCATTTTCAAGTGCAATACTCAGGTAATGATCTCCTAGAATGTGGGTTTTAAAGAATCTATGCTCTTTGGAATGCAGTAATGTACAAACGTTTTCATTTTGCTGCATACATGTGTTGTGGATCCACCTAGGTCTGTATTATTCACAGGGCACACTTTCCCTGTTTCCTCACAATGCACCTTTCAAAAGGTATGCTGGGAGCATACAGGGAAAGTGCGCCTTATTATGGTGAATCCGCTACCCTCAGGGCAGCCAAAAACTTGCACACCCTGGAGGCAGTGCATTCAAGTGAAATACGAAGCAGCTGTTTACAAGCTGCTCCATGTTTCACTGTGCAGTCGGCAACCCACCTGCACTTTCAAGAGGGATCCCCTTGCAGGGGGGTGCCACGAGTAACTGCACCCACCTACAGGGTGGTGTGGTGGGGGCCATGGGACCCCTATGCCCCCTTCTGCAGTATGTTCTCTGGGGTACAGACAGTGCGCCACCTTTTTGTGGCACACTCTTAGTACACCTCCTGATGCCCTCTTTGCCTTTGCGCCTGCGTCCTAATTATGGCGCAAGTACAGAGGCAAAGAGAGTCCCTCATTTGCTTGAGCTCATACCCCCATGCAAATGAGGAAATGCCCTCTCAATATAGCACTGGTGCTATATGTATGCTATTGCTATCTGTATTATAGAAAGGCCCACACAAGTATCAGCGGCCCATTTTGCAGTACTAAAGTGCCCTAGGGGTACATAACATGGGTGCACACGCCGTTGCGTCCCCAGGGCACTTTGTGTAATATGGACCCTGGCCTCCTGCAAGATGGCCATAAAGTACTGTAGAAGGTGAAAGTACCAGACCTCTCTCACCTCAGAAGTCAAATCACAAGATTGATGAGACTGAGATCCAGATGCCTGATGTGACCTTGCCTGTGTTTGTGTAGGACAAGCCTGAGGGGAAGCCTCTCCACTCCGAGAGAGTGGAGTACCAAAGCTGTCTGGCCCAGGTTGGCACTACTAGGAAGAGGGTTACAGATACTTGCCTGAACTTCCTTACCACAAAGGGAAGCTGTGGGCGATGAAGAAAAGCACAGGTAAATATACCAAACCAATTCATCCACAGTGCACGGGCCAAGGGATGTGGATGTGGATACCTGGTGCCAAGGTTTGGGCATTTTGCAGTATCTGGGAACAGTGCCAAGCACTGATCAGCCAATCGTCAAGGTAGGGGAAGACATGAATGCCGCCCCTGTGCAGATATGTGGTCATCACAACTAGGCATTTTGTAAACACGCTTGGTGCTCTCAAAGGGAAGTATTTGAACTTTTTTCCACTTTCCATAAAGCGAAAATACTTTATAGTAGCACTTCAGTTGTAGATCGAAATAGCGCAAGCCTTCAAACCGGTAGCGATGATTGGTTTTAAAATGGATATCTTTAGCACACAATCCTGTGAAGTCTTCATTTTTTATGTTTGTTCACTTGCCTTGAAATATCATACGCTGTGTCCACTGTTAAAGCAAAATTGTATCTGTTCCCTTCTATGATAGTTACTTAAATGATAAGGCTCCATGCATCCTACTTCAATTTTGAACGTGTGTGCGCTGATTTTTTCCCTACCAGGACAATCGTTATAGGCTTCTTTACTTTACATTCTGTTTGGACAGTGAAAAATTTCCTACAAATGGCTTTTGACTTTCCTTAAAATAATTTAACTGCAATATTGACTTCAGCATCTGCCTTGCTCATTAGAACCTCTGCATAGTTGCATGCTGAGAATACAGGTATAAATATGAAACTACACAGGGTTGTCTTTTTGCTACTTTTTCTGTGGTGGACAAAAATAACACTGCTTTACAATTGCCTAGATGTGTCAGCAAGTATTGGTTAAAGCACAATTTGTCAAGCAGAATGCTTATGCCAACCTTTACTTGTCAATTGCACCTACAGTAAACAACCACAGTCATTTTAAGTGTGGATTAAGAGCTCAGTTATGCCTTTTATATTTGAACTTCAAGTACCCCAAAAAGTTGTATGGATGGACAACTCTTTTCTGTATTTGTGCACAGAAATACACCCGCAGAAATTCTTAGCAGTACAGTATTAGCTGTGCACTTGATTCTCAACTCAGATTACCTGATTTTAGCAGAGCCTTTTGTATACTGTAGAAAAGCAAGATTCTAGTGTATATTTGAGATATGTTGTAGTTGATTGTAGTTAGAATTGTTTTGTTAGCTGTGCAGTAGTTTAAAGCATAGCGTTAGTAGGAAAAGAGCAGTATTTCAGATTTGGGAGGTGAATGAATAATAGAATAGTATGTGTGTTAATTTCGTATAGTGAGGATTACAATAGCATGAGGCAGACGAAAGGGGCGAGGGGAGAGCAAATATATGCAAATAAATGCACATATCACAAATATACACAAAATAATGCAAAGCTAGAATACAATACCATTAGCAAAGCAAATGGCTTTAACTTGATCAAAGGCGAGACCTATTGCATTTTCAATGCTTGTTTTCCTTGGCTCCTTCAATTGAGTCTAAAATAAAAATAAAAAGCCTACAACACAAGCTTGATCTCTATGTGGATACCAGATGGAAAAAGTTCTTAACAATGGATAAAAGGAAGAAATGCCTATAAGTCCAGTTCTGTGTATTATGACCTACATACAGCTGGAAAATGAAACATGCAACCTTCAAAAAAAAATTTCATCTATCTCCTATATTACTGAGTTGGTTTGCTATTGTAATCCTGTTTCTTGATGTTAAAGTGGCTCGTCCGGCCGCGAGGATATCCCGACGCTGGTTAGGCGTTCCTGGGCGCTTTGACTTTAAACGCTTGTGTGGACCGAAGGTGCCTTCGCCGCAGGAAAGACTTGGCAACATGAGAGGGGTGCTGGCATGCCCTTCACTTTGATAAGTTTTGTTGCAGGCAGAAGCAAGTATGCCACTTGGATAGAGAACTACTGAGTCTTTGGGGACAGTATAACGGACTACCAGGACCATGATGCCCCAGGTGACGCCCACTGGGGCGGGACTCTATATTTAATAAAGAAGTGTTCTTCCAGTACCGCTTCTTGCCTCCTTACCTGCCAGTGATCAAGGGCTCGAGGGAGCCCGAAACGCGTATGGCCTTGAAGCGCGTGCTGCATTCTCTCCTGTGAAGCCGCCTGCGATGTAATGTGCGGAATCCCGAGGTGTGTGATATCCTCTATGGGCAATCCTGTTTCTTGATATATATATATATATATATATCAATACATGGGTACGATATATTGATGATATTTTTTGTATATGGGATGGCAGTGAAAACGAAGCCATTGAATTTGTCAATACACTTAACAAAAATGCACTGAACCTTTCATTTACCATTCACATTGACGATACAACAATAGAATTTTTGGATTTAAAGATAAAAATCAGAAATAACCAATTGACAACGGCACTTTTCAGAAAAGGAACAGCTGGGAACAGCTTATTGCATGCCCACAGTTGCCACCCTGGTAATCTTATCAAGAGTATCCCCTCGGGTGAGCTCCTCCGTGCAAAACGGAATTGCAGTACTGACGATGATTTTGAGAATGAGAGCAGAACTATGTGTGAAAGATTCAAAGATAGAGGGTATTCTACAAAATGTATAGAGAGAGCTTTGGATAAAGTGAAGGAGGGAGAGAGAGCCGACTTATTGAAAGAGAAACCAAAAATGGTTGAACCCAAAATGACAGGTAATGTACGATTTATAACCAACTTTAATGAACAAGCATGGGAGGTTAGAAAAGCCTTGAGTAAATTTTGGGATGTACTTAAAATGGACAAAGATCTAGCCCAAGAAATCCTAGACTATCCTCAAATAACCGAAATCTCTAAAAGATATGGTTTGCAGAACACTAATTTCACCAGAGAGCAAAAAAAGTACTATACAAGGATTTTACACGTGCGGTAAATGTAAAGCATGTAAGTATGTAAGTACAGTAGCAATGTTAAGGAAGTCAAACTCTCTTCTCACTGTAAACCCTTTAAAATCCTGAGACATTTCTCCTGCAACACTGAGTATGCGGTGTATGCGCTAAGATGCCTCTGTGACAAATACTATATAGGAAGCACAATACACCCAGCGAAAAAACGAGTGCTAGAACATTTAAGGGCTATAAAGAATCTTGATAGACAGTACCCGGAGGTGAGACATTTCGCTACTTATCATAAGAGCAACAATAGCCTTATCTCGTTCTGTGTCCTAGACAATGTTCCAGTGAGAACACGAGGGGGAGATAGAACCCAAGAACTAAGATGATTGGAGTCTAGATTAATCATTAAATACCACACTATGCAACCAGAAGGACATAATTGTGATGAGGGGCTTGCAGTACATCTGGGCTAACAAATTCCCATTTAATTACGTATCTATGACTTGTAATACATGGTAGATATCCCATCTCTAAGTGAGTAAACATGATGTAGTATATGCATTTATAACTACTTTGCAATTTTAATTGAATTAGTGTATGTAAATAATCACAAAGATATTTTTGACCTTTATTATTTTTTTAATTTTACTTTTACAGGCTGATGCTGAGTACTTTAAGGAGAATTTAAGACAAGACCACAAAAGTGGAGCATCTATAAGAGAGTGTTGAGTGAGGTGATCATATAATGGTGCACGTGAAATTATACCCACTGGGGTTGAACTGATCTTTTTCATCTTTTGTGTCTATAGAAATTGGATATACTTATAGCAAATCCGCTGTAAACATAATGAGAAATGATGTAACAAAATCTGGAGACCACTATTGTCTATACTAGTTCCATATTGGGACCTTTTGAATGTTAATATCATGACACGGAGAGATTGATATTCTTCCATGTGAAAATGCTAAGAACGTTAAATGTATGTTATAAAATTTATAAATCTATGTTATAAATAACGTGTCAAAAAAATGTTTAAAAAAATGTAGATAGAACGTTTAGTGGCTGGCATGTTGTAATATTTTTTATAGAATGTCAAATAACCAATGTCGTAAAAATAAGATTAAGATTTGCACTCGTAAACTCTAAAAATATTAAGACACAGAACTCTGTAGTCTGTTTTCTAGCCCCAGCAATGTATGCAATAACATTGAGTCTGTTTTTAGTTATTTTCACTAAGGGTGTCACATGATCTGTATAAACTTTATGCAAACACATACACTCGTACTCGTGAACAAGGAGGTTTCCCTCCGAAACGCGTCGAGTGACTGGGCGTTTGGAAAATAAATAAACGCGCTGACAAGAAAGTGGCCTGGACATCGTTTCTTTTATACAAGATACGAATTGTGTGGAGTTTGGGAGTCGCGACCCGGTCTGGGCCTGCCGCTACGAGTGGTTGGGGATTTCTGCGCGAACTTTGGAAGTGGTGACATATATATATTATCTACTGGCGGTCGCCAGTAGATAGTTATAGTTACAACCTATTTTCCATAGGAAATCTCAAAATTCTATTTTGAATTACTGGTGCCGGTTGACGAATCCTCGCAAAGTTTTCAAAACAAATGGGGTGCTCCGTTCAGCTCCTACCCTGAAAGTCTCTGGGTGATTCGTCAAGCGGGGGCCGAGAAAAAGGGGGGGTCCCAAAACGCGTTTTCCCCATGCATTTTTCCATAGGACCTTTAGTCGCAGCTACAGCCCGAACGGCTGAACAGAATTACGTGAAATTTGGCAGAGAGGTAGCCATAAGGTCAAGGAAGTGCCTTTTGAAGGTCTCGTGTAAATCTGTTCAGTATTTCCTGAGAAAATAGCATTTAAAACCATATCAATATCTATACACGCGCACCGTGCGCGCAGCCGTACGTGCGCGAGCGCAATTCTGATTGGTTGTTAGATGTCGGTAAACATTCGAATCGGTCGAAACCAGGAAGTGTCGTCCGCCATTTTGTCTCTTGCAGTCTGAGGGGGTGAAAAACAAAGGTGGAGAACGTGGAAAGGGGGCAGGGTGGACAGTTCCTGACCCCCTAGCCTTTGTCAGGGGGTCCCAGAAGGACCCCCAAGGGCAAAAAAAAGATTTTGTTTTTTTTCCAAAAATCGCAGAGTGCGCGCACCCTGCGCGCACGGTGAAAAAAACTGAAAAAATTCCGCGAAGTTCGCGAGTGCGCGCACGGTGCGCGCACGGTGCGTGCAAGCTGAAAATTCCATAAAAAAAAAAAATACATACATAAATTAGCATTTAAAAAACCTTTGAAATTCACTGAAAACACCATAGGTTTCACACACGTTATAGTTACGAATTAGCATGTAAAAAACCTTGCAAATTCACTTAAAAAACCATAGGTTTCACACATGTTATAGTTACCTGGACATTTCACTCGTAAAAAACCAATGAAATTCCCCCGTTATAGTTAGTGCAGGCAACTATAACTCACGCGGCCGCAATCCTCTGCTGATGACGTCAGATATGACATCACTGATGACATATGTGTCTTTCTGAAAAATAAATATTTGTAATATATGTATAGCTAAAGATTAATGGAAGAAGACATGGGTAAATAAGTGTCTAAATACAGTGATGTAATATCTGACGTCATCAGCAGAGTATTGCGGCCGCGTGAGTTATAGTTGCCTGCACTAACTATAACGGGGGAATTTCATTGGTTTTTTACGAGTGAAATGTCCAGGTAACTATAACATGTGTGAAACCTATGGTTTTTTAAGTGAATTTGCAAGGTTTTTTAAATGCTAATTCGTAACTATAACGTGTGTGAAACCTAAGGTTTTTTCAGTGAATATATACATATATACACACGTTTCCCATAGTTCCCATAGTTCAGTTCAGTTAGTATTGCAGTATAATGTGTGTACTGCCACATTGACGATTTTCCATACCGCAATACTATTCAGATTTTCTTGCACAGGCATTGCATCTTCAATTTTTAAAAGGAACTTGTGCTCAGGATTGATTTCTTGCTCTCACAGTTCGGTGTGGATAGCACTTTGCTAATCCTATGCTTAAAGACTTTGCTGTACAAATGGCAAAAGACTTTGTCCCTTTCTATTTCGGCGTGGATGGCACTGTGTTAATCCTACGCTTAAAGAGTTTGATAGAAAAGCAGACATTTGAGGTGAGCAAATCTAGAGTGTCGCTGGTGTTGAGAGTGCTCTATACAGGAGCTGCTTTCCACCCAAAACTTGAAAACAACCCGAGCGAAACACGTGTCAAGGGTTGCTTTTATTAATTTCAGGTTGGCTTGGATGGTATTTTACCAATCCAAAATTGTAATACTGTGCCTGGAGTGGTAAAAGGCTTTGACCATTTAACAGCGCGGCATGGATAGCACTTTGCTAATCCTATGCTTAAAGACTTTGTTCCTTTCTATCTCGGCGTGGATGGCACTGTGCTAATCCTACACTTAAAGACTTTGATAGAAAAGCAGACATTTGAGGTGAGCAGATCTAGAGTGTCGCTGGTGTTGAGAGTGCTCTATGCAGGAGCTGCTTTCCACCCAAAACTTAAAAACAACCCGAGCGAAACACGTGTCAAGGGTTGCTTTTATTCATTTCAGGTTGGCTTGAATGGTATTTTACCAATCCAAAGCTGTAATACTGTGCCTGGAGTGGTAAAAGGCTTTGACCATTTAACAGCGCGGCATGGATAGCACTTTGCTAATCCTATGCTTAAAGACTTTGTCCCTTTCTATCTCGGCGTGGATGGCACTGTGCTAATCCTACATTTAAATACTTTGATAGAAAAGCAGACATTTGAGGTGAGCAGATCTAGAGTGTCGCTGGTGTTGAGAGTGCTCTATACTGGAGCTGCTTTCCACCTAAATTTGAGAACTACCCAGAGATCTCTGCTTCCTTTTTTGTGTATATATATATAATATTTGCACTGGGTGATTGTAGCTGGTATTAGAAAATAATACACTGTAGAAAAGGATACCGTGTATGCGAACCTGGTATAGTACCAACATGCCACCAAAAAGGAAAGGGGCATGGCTCTTCGACAAAAGACATGGGAGGGTAGGGTGTGGTGGGAAAGGATAAAGAAGTCATGTTCGCCGATTGACCAAAAAGCCCGAACAGCAGAAGTGTCTACGTGTGCCTTCCTGATGACATTTCCCCGTGACCCCTGATAAAACTGCAGATTTGACCTCCTTGTACTATCACTAACCAGCTCCAGTGCAATGAATTCAGGGTAGCACCAAAATAACAGTTTACCATTAGGGGCTCCAGTCGGCAACCACCACAAATAAAGCCATTTACAGTGAGATTGGTTGCAATCTGCCAGTTTATTGTGGTGCCCCTTGAAACAGCAGGCCACAGTGACTTTAGCGTAGTGATTACCTTGATCTTAACACATCAATGGCCTTGTTGTCTGCTGGGGTGCTAGCGGAAGGGTAGGATATTAAAATGACACCCCTAGACCAAAGAATCCCATTGGATTTCTTTTAAATTAGCAATGTCTAGCCTCGTCGACCCGGAGGGAAGGGAATGTTATCCCCTTATCTATGTGTGGCTAGATATTGTGCTCATACATGAACTAGTGGGCCCACCTGCGTGCTCTGCATCTTATCGCCCTATTTATTTACTAAGGGCGCGATTACGATGCAGGCTGAAACGTCTCTGACCGTCGGTCGGAGCCCTTCGGCCCACATAGTAATCGACTGGTTGGATTCCTTTCCGACCGACCCAGTTTGATGGGGTCTGTCAGATGGGAATCCGAATCGTATTTCTGAATGGGATCTGACGGGCTCAGAGAGCCCGTCCGCAGTTTGAAAAACCTTCAGTAATCCCTAGGCCGGCTCTTTCCGGCCGAGGGATTACGATGGCAGATTCCTACTGCCTTTCTGTGCTGGCCTTTCCGACACAGAAAGTCATTGGGGATCTGTCTTTGGGGGCCCCCAGCAGGGCCCTTAAGGGTGCAAGGTGCCCTGTTGATCCCTGTAACTGGTGGCAGGCCCCTTGAGGAGCCTGCCATGGGTGCATGGATGAACTGCACCTCTGCTCTTTGCAATGAGAGCATGCATTCCGTTTGGAATGCATGCTCCCATTGTAAAGTATAGGACTGTGACCGAACAGGATTTGGTCGCATCCTTCTTGCTGGGCTGGAACCAACGAGAGGAGGTTGTTCAGTTCCAGTTCCAAAAAGATGTCGGACGGACTCCGTTCTGTCCAACATCGTAATCGGGCCCTTAATGTTGAAATAAAGATAATTACCAAGATCCTCTAGCTGCCTGTCCAAGGGGTAGGCGGGTTGGTGCACAGGGACCAATCCGCTTTTAAACCTCGACGAGCACTGAGACATAACATTAGGAGGGTCTTTAACACACTCGCTCTAGCTGATAAGTTACAAGGTCCATTGCCTTTGACTCGGTGGGGTTATTTATCCCCAATGCCGGAAAGGTTTAATGTTGGTCCCCAATTTAGTCAATATGTACTTGACTCAACGGCTCGAAGGATAGGGTCTTCACATGAGTAGATACGTACCTTCTCTGTTGCATGATGCCAGGTAAAGTGCGTCATTTGGAGGATTGGGGGAAGGAGGGAACTGTGGTCCAAAGCTAGGCCGCTTATTTGAACATGTTTTGCCCTGAGATGTGGAATGAAAACAGTGCTTGTCTCCGATTTGTTATTGTGAACATCAATAAAATGTGTTTAAACAAACAAAAAAAACCTGGAAATTACGTAAAGTAAACTGGAAACTCAGGGTCCGATTAACTGTCAGCTGCAGTTCCCCCGTCATGACTCAAGGCTAGGGCTAGCAAGGGCACTGCGATGGTAGCAATATGCAAGCCAGAAGTAGAAGCTGCTTCCCCCAACTGAGCTCTATCAAACACGTACTAGGAGCCGAAAGGGATCAAAAATGTATCTGCTCTTGAAGACCTTGTGTTATTTAAGATGATGAGCAGCAGGCGGGCAACTAGAGCCAAATTTCGGGGGGGGGGGGCTGAAAAAGTTTCGGGGGGGGGGGCTAAGTCTTCCAGCCATAGGCAGAGTGGCTGTAAGAAGGGGTGAAAACACAACAAAAGCCTCATTAACGAGTAAATGGTCTTTTAAGGACCCGTGAAGTACTCTGGTGCGGCTGCAATTAGACGGACGCCAGGCCGCGAGGCTGCCTCAGCCGGGCTGACACACACGGGGGGATGGGGGGGGCTGTGGCCCGGTGAGCCCAATGGGTATTGCGCGCCTGATGAGCAGAGAATGGGAGGTTTGTCTACACTTTGTTCCAAAGGCAGGCCCTACAGGAGAATGAGCGCCATTGCATGTGGCCCCAGAGTAAAGGGGGTCAGAGGAGCATCTCAGCAGCAGATCTTAAGACGGGCATTTAATTGCCGACTGAGGTGGAATTGCATTATTTTTTTTTACATAGGTCGCCCAAGATGGTGGATTTTCTGAGGCAGTTGTAGGGAATGTATGACGAAATATGCCATGGCAATAGGGGTCTCCTTATTTCAGTACAATCTGATGCTGGGGCACAAGAGTAATCCACCCTAACACTCCACCCCAGAGCAGTGCATAAACACTTGTATGTCTCAGGACCCTCTAGCATTCGCTGGTATCGAGCGTGACGCGTCAATGAAAACGTAACAGATGAAACTCTAAAAGCAGTCAACTATGCAATGATTTAAAGTTATTATGCAATACATTATTTCATTCATTCTTTTACTCAACTATGCAGTCCGGGTGGCCGTAACATGGAGCGTGGTACATCCTCAGTCCTTGTCAGCAGATAAACATGAGGCTGAAGAAGAAGGGATGCAGACATGCCTGGACAGTGCAGCCGAGGTGTACCGGGGAATGGGCATTTATCGTTTATCGTAATGATACTTGGCAGCAGGCCGGATTTACACATACCACATTCTTATTCCTTTAACCTCAAGTTCTCCCCAGTGTCCATGCACAACTTAAATTGCCCACACGCTTTTTGTTTTCAGTAAAGAGTAGTATATTTGCGAGTTTAATTTCTCATCTCAAATTAGATATACGGAAACACAAAGAATTACAGGTGCATTTTAATAAAAAGCAGCGAATTAGCAGGCGTTTTGCTGCTGAAAAAACATTCTGTAGATGATTCTTACATTATCTGGAATATTCAGGTCACATTCGGAGTCGATGAGAAGTTTGACCATGGAAGGGAAGTTTTGCAGCACCGCAATGTGCATGGCAGACGAGAGTTGCTGTGAAGAAACCAAAATAGAGATTTCAAGTTCCAAGAGGGGCTATTTCTATCCACGATGCTCCAAAAATATCTGAGTGTGCTGTAGTCTGTTGAGTGTTTTATAGGATACGCCACATACAAAAAGAAACGTAGAGGCGGTTGCACAATGGTCACATGGATAGAGGTGAGCAGATTGTCCAGAACGGTAGTGTTTTACAAATCGTTCTTGGTCTAATAAAAGCTATTGAAGGAATGAGAGAACCCTTCTGTCCTGGCAATGGTCAGTACATGCAAGGTTGTAGGACCCCCTATAACTCTGCTAACTGGAAAGCTGTGCCTCTGGCCATCACTTAGCAACATAGCCTGTGATTCCGCTCTTAATGTACATATTGGTGAGGAGAGGGTACGGGAGCCAAGGCAGGAGGTAAATTAGAGGGTACGGGAGGGGGCTGAATGGCAAGGGAGCACCCTGGGCCTTATGCCATGTCAATCTCTTACACCATCCTGGTAGGCCTAAGAGGTCGGGACTGAAGGTGCAGAACAGGTGCAAGGAAGCCGCAGCTGTGAACGCCATCTCTAATCTATCTATAAAAGACATAAGCTTCTATGGCTATGCAAGTCTGCATAAACTTAATAGCGCTATGCACAGGACGCAATCTTCAGTCATACAGAATTGCCAGCTATACCTTACTTACATGGTTCACAGCGTCCAGGTTTATGCCCGCATCGATGAGGTGTCTGCCCATATCTTCATATCCGTGAAATGCAGCATAGTGAAGGCAATTCATATTTTTCTGATGAACAGAGAGACCAGTAAATTGCAATATTTGCTCACTGTTTTTTTGTTTCACGCCCTCTCTCCCTCAGTCATTACACACATTCCCCAGACCGCACAGTAATTCTAGTCAGTACCATCCCGTCCCACTTCCCCCAGCGCTTCCCTGCTCTGGTGAGGATACTAGCTGACAACCAGAAGCCGCCACCGTTCACACCACAGACTGCACCACTGCCAGGCGCTGTATTGACCCTCTGCTGGGATTTACTTAAAGCGGTGGAACAGGGGTAAATAAAAAGTAAAAACATGGAGGTGCACGTATTTTAATAATTATTGGCACATTTATGGCTAATTTGCAGAGTGGGAGGTTACTAACCGCCCATTAATTGCCCATGTGAAGAAATGTGGCCCCTGATCGCACCTGCATTTTCAGTGTGGTTTTTGGCTGAAGCATGGTAGTAAATTGGGTTATTTCCATTTCTTGGCCTTCCAAGCACCTGTGTGGTGTAAACTCGTGGGCTCCAGGCCCACATACATTGTAAATAAGTATGACGCGGACACTTAGTAGAGTACTCCCAACTGGCCACGAGCACGTCTTTTATGGACAACGTCACCTGACCGGTGACGCCCGTGTTGGATCGGTGTGGGGTGAATGTATGGGCCAGCCCTCGTGGGAGAGGCTGGTAGAACACTAGACCGTGTCCAGCAGGACACATGTGCCATATCTCACTAGTTTATTCGGAGTTTTATAGATGGCTTGTGCCTCATGAACTTTATTGCTTTGAGGGAGGATGGGGAGTGCACAGATGCAGGTGACGGGAGAGGACTAAGTGCGATGGCCATGAAGTATTTAACTCCACTTGACGGGTGGAACAGGAGGACTTCTGCAGAACTTCATACAGTTAGGTACAATGTGCAAATAGACTAGTAATGGTAATATTAGTAATACTGACCAACTACATACTGAAAATAACCTAGCAAACGAAATTGCCTGACGGTAATAAACATGCTATTTACACCCAACATCACGGTGCTCAAGCTGCTGTCCTCAACAGGTTGAGAGGCTGAGCCGCCTGTGATGGTTTTGGAACCTGCGCTGGCACCCAATCACCTGAGCTAGCTTACATTTTTAAGCTCCCATCTCCTATAGTCTTTGAAAAGAACAGCAAAGCATAAAGTTAGATAGTGAGATACACTTATTGCAAAACAAATCAACTACATTCATGGTTCTAAAAGCTACGTAAAAGTAGCAGCTTATCAAAAATCATTCCGAGGTTATTTCTGCAACAAATCTGGAGCACGTATACCGTGCCTGGGGAATGGGACCCTGGAGGGATCATTGTTTCCATACTAACACTGTGGCAATAAAAAGCACCAATCGCAGCGATTCTCAACAGTTTGAAGCAGAATGACTTCGTGTTTAAAAGGTCAAGTAAATGCACCTTCCTTTTGTCATTTTTGTTGCCAACGTTTACTTACTGGCATTTACTTAAAGTTAATGAGTTTGGTTAGACCTGCTCCATATAAAGCCTTTGTGTGGGTGGAGTAGTTTCCTCGCTGTGCAGAACAACGGCAGGTGCAGGGCAACCAGATGACAAACACCCACAGTCAAAAACAAAACCGACTGCAAGCATTACTAGCTGACAGGAATCGAAAAGGGCACACCCAAAATAATATCCGTAAACTCAGTAACGACAGAGGGCCAGATTCACAAATATTGTTCCATAAGCAGGTGTGACTTACTCTTGATTAACTCTCGAAGTTTTGTTCAACATCTTCAGTGTCAAACAACATAGCTCGATCTAATTTTTTGTAAAGAACACAACTGATCTGAAACATTTTTCACAGATCTCACCCGTGCGGTAACTGGGAAGAATCAGAAGCCTATGGATGTACTTGGGTCCCTTCTGGAAATCTGCCTGACTTTGCTCTCTTCCCTCAAGCTTGTGGGTTCAAGCGAGTTCCCCGATACAACCGACAGGATGGAGTGACGTAAAGAAGGGGGCAGGAGAAGGGGTACACTCTTGTAGCGACAATTTATAAGGGGACAGTCTGTGCTGAAGTGTCTTTCTAGTTGTGAACAAAGAAGGACTTGATGCTCTAGCCAGGATGGCGGAAGAAAACATATGCAGGTAATTAAGATATTTGTTATGCTAGTGGTAGACTACATATGATGTTCAACTTGAAAGGTTGTTTTTAGGTCGAGCCTAGGAAGGGAGCATGCACTGCTTGCAAGCCACGCTATAATCTCCTCTTGGGGTTTAAACCACACCCATTGGTTCCATTTGGTTCTCTGTTGTGCCAATCAAAAATGCTGGCTTTTTATTAATGGGTTGCTTTTCAAAGTCCCTTTCGGTACTTGGTTGACGCCCAGGCGATTTTATTCAGTGACCATTTTTGATATCCGGGTACAATGGTTCTGTCGGGGGAAACAGAAGCATAATACACGCGCAGTGATTAATGACTCTTGCGCAGGGTAAGCATCATTACCTTTCTGAACACTGATTTAATTACTTGTTCGCATTAGCACACTCCCTTAAAGAAGTTCTTTTACTCCGCAGGCTACATACACTCCTCTGTCCCGAAGAAGACCCACCGTGACGTTTATTAAAAATTTTTGCGCCTTACATAGGGTCGAAACGTCGACGCATACTAAGAGTCCACGTAACGTCTCAGTTCAAAAGCCTATTCACATATGAACAGGAGGCGTATGCGATCAATTATATGGACTTTACCAAAAATCGCACTTTCCCAACTATTCCTTTATTTGTTATACTAAGTGTACTAAGTGTATTGTCTGTATTTACATCTACATGTCACCCCTCTTTCACAATTCTTTCAATTGTACCATTGTAGCCCAATTTATTTGTTATTTCTTAAAATATTGATTGAAACTTTCGCTTGGGTGTTGCTCTTTTCTCTTCCTGAATCATGGATACATGTTACATGTAATGTATTTATATTGTGAACATCCCAAAGCAATTGTATTTCCCCCGACAGAACCATTGTAGCCATATAATACAAATACCCAGGTTCTGAGGGACACAGGCACCCCATTATTTTTCATACTTATTTTTGTTATCCATCACCGTGTTCACGCTTCTTCCTGTCACAGCATGTGATGGGCCCTCCTCCCATCTGGGCATCGCAGCCATGAGTGTGTTACACCACTGCTGTTTATGGCTCTCTCTTCCTGGTTATTTGTTGACTCAATTTTATTACTCTTTAGGGAGCACCTGAGCGTGATGCCACATTGATGCTCTAGAGGGCACCATCGCAAAAGCTACCTGCTGCTGAGCAGTGCATTATACAATGGAGCTCAATTTCTGCATTTTCTTTTGCATATGCTCCCTTCAAAGTGGGTTTAACAGCAGCACCGCATCACCAGTCTCTCGCTAAAAAGGTCGCGCATGCTGACCAAGCGGGAATTCAATACGAGTGACGAAGCGCTGTCCTTATGGGCTCTTTATTGTGTGTTTGCCAAGGATGCCACGTTGTCTATCAGTGGTAAGTGCCTTTAATAACTGAGACAGAAGAGGTAAAAGAAACAGAAGTAAATTGGCTACTCTGGACTGCTACAGGGTCTGCTAGTAACCTCTGAATTGCAGTCTTCGTCCACCACACATTACCGCTCGTGTCCAGTCCATTCCTTCTGGAAACAGAGAAAGACCTGACACTGTGCCACGGACGTGTGGATTAATAGGTACCTGTGCTTCCCAAAGCTTTTAGACTAAAGCAAGCACGCGGATCATATACATTGACTCTGGTTTATGTATCAATCAATGAAAACCAATTACTTTCAAGTAATTTTCCCGGGAGAACTGCAAAAAACAAACTTACTGGTGCCTATTTTTCTCAATAGCACCCAAAGGGCCTTTCTAAAAGCATCATCTCTGTGGCCCTAGAGGCATCCTCAGCTTCATACAGAACCAAATGCAGGAACAATGGTGACATATTTCTGTTGCTGTTCAGTGTAGGGTGCCTCACTGTTCCTGGCCTCTCTCCCCACCGCTCCATTAAAATAATGTGTTGCTGCGTACTTGCCCTCCTGTGTATTCCTTCTGTATTTGTAGTTATTTTTATTGCGTCTGTATCTCCTCAAGCACAGTCCTCAAGCAAGGTCCTGCTTCAATCGTCCTAATACTCTTGGTATGCCTGGCAAGCCTGAGTCAGCCAGCGGTGGGGATGTCCATCTTCACCTAGATATATCGGGTGAAATGCAGGTCAAATATTGCATTTTGTGCACACTTCTCCTAAATACTGGCTAAACCGACCCATGTAGTACATGTCGTGTGCATCTGTAAAGCTCACATTCGCTGCCAGGCAAGCTTGTGAATAACAGATGTTTACCGGTAGTTTAGTCAGTTGACATCTGCAGTACGGAAGGGTGAACAGACTCGCTGGGATTCAACATTGTCACCTTGGAGTCAAACACACAGTGCTTCAGAGGATGCTTGACTCTACTGACTCATGGAAAAGCAGCAGTACAAACAATCTGGGGATGCAGTTTCACATGGCCCACCCACTGTGTCTGGAAACTGTCTTACAGTACAAAGTTTACTGCAGGGGATGTAGTAATGTTTCAATCGTAATTTATTGACACGTGTAATTCATTGGATCCTGACTGAGAGCGGGGACTATGATTGGCCATGTGGTATTCGGGTGATCGTGCCAGCTGTATCTTTTTATTTCCTGGGGGCTTCTGGGAGTGAGCAGGTAACAGCCACGTTAGTGGAATTCTTACTGGTCTGTTATATGTTAATTAAATGTGTTAATTTGAGAAAGAAATGTAGCATTGGACAACATATGTCAAACACATTGTCATTTACAATGCCAAGAGCTGTAACTTTCGCAGATGCATTGCATGATTGCATCGCTAATGCTTGTTTTTACTGACACATACACGAAGCTTACTGACCTCCGAGCACTTGCATTTTTGAGAGGCATGGTAAATGACGTCACAAGGAGAAACAACTATTTGCTTATGACCTGAAAGTATACTCAAGGGTCGAGCCTTTCTTTCTAAGGTTCAGTCTTCGATTATAGCTTAGAGTTGCCAAGGATGGTGTAGGCAGACCAAGTTTACCAATGGTGCAGAAAGAACCAAATACAATACAAGTCCCAGTAACAGGGGCTTAGGAAACAAAGGAGGAATGGGGGGAAAGGAGAAACATACCTATAAATCAGGATTAGATTAAAGTACCTTTCATCTACCTTACGCAAATTACCTCGGTTTGTGCATTTACTTTGGCCCCAGCCTCCAACAACAGTTTCACACAGTCATGGTGCCCCCCATCAGCAGCCAAATGCAGAGCGGTCAGGCCTTCCTAGAAACGAGAGAAACCACGATGCTCATATTGCCTTCTGATGTTTTGGAGTCAGATGGGATTTAATCTCAGCATTCAAAGAACTGGTGGAATAATCGTTCACCAAGTGAAACTGATTCTGCCAGGTGTTATCAGTCGCATATCACAACATCCAAAGACTTGCAATTTTGGGGTGCTTCGAAAACATGGAAGCAAGAAATCTCTGTTTACAAAACATGAACCTAATTTCCGTATTACACTCTAATTGTGACATCATTAGTTACTAGTAATAAGAAAATGACAAAGCTACTCTATTGCAATAACGTATTACAGTTGAGTGGACATACCATAAAGCCTTATGCCAGAGCCACCAGACTATCTGAACGGCAGGTCAAAGAGCAGAACTGCACCTGCTGCATAATCAACTGAAAGGAGCAACAGCTTGTCAGCTCTTTTCGGAGTATTTCGTCCAAGTAAAATAAGTTATGCAGTTCGTAATAGGAACGCAGGAGTTTTATCAGCAGGTTACCACAGATTCTGAAAAGGAATTAACCTGCTTTACCTTCCGTGTTTGTGACAAATTTCTATCTATTAGTTAGGGTGTTGATTTAATCGCAGTAAAATCAGTTATTCTACATACCAGCAGTCAGAGCATGTCCTTCATTAGAAGGAACAAAAGACCAAGAACTTAAAAGTGGGTTTTTAGTAGGGTGTTGGTGTAATATGTGTGGTCATATATTATATGGAATAAAATGCTTCCTACTATACGTAAAATGATATTGCAGGTTACCTCAGAATGCCCTCATACTGTAACGTAACTCCAGCTTTGTCCCATTCCACTACATGGCCACGACACTCCGTGTGACTTGCAATATCCTTACAACGTACCATAGGATATACTTTATCCAGTATATAGTAGTTATTATAGGGATTTAAAAAAAGATAAGGTTTGCCTGTTCATTTTTTATTCTGCCTGATGTTTGAACAAGGAAGCCTCTTAGCAAGCAAAAACAACAATGAAACTCCCCAATGTTTTTCAAATATTCGCTTTGAGGCCCCAAAATAAGAAATTGCACACGCATCAGTCTTGTAGTGGATGGTCTTACAAAGTTTTAGGTGTTGCCTCCCTTTGTGTATGCAAATGCAAATTTTGAACAACAACGACTTTCCTGAGCTGGAGGAAATCATTAAAATTAATACAATGACAATACAACACCTTGAAAAAATAACACTCTCTCATGATTCAACAGAAATAGGTGAACAGAAAGGGATAACAAGAGATAGAAATATTAAACTAGAGATAAAAATGTTAAACAAGAAAATACATTCTGGGGTTAACAATATGTCAAACAACTAAAAATCGTTCTTTGGTATTAACTAACTAAAATTTCTTTTTTTTTACCTTGGGCAATCTGAAAAAGTAAATTCATAATAGCTTCTCAGGGCCAAAAACATGCTTGAAATAATATTCACTTTTTAAATACAATTTAACCAAGCCGTGTGCACCCCGCCAAACAGCCTAAGTAATACTTGGTGGACACCTTCTGGTGTTAAGTCTCTTTATATGCACAGAAAGACAATAAGTCAGTGTTCACTGGGCCACGAAAAATGAGTGTTTTCTGGAAAGCTCTCACCTGCTAGCCAGTTGCACAAAATAGTATTTTATAATCATATTTTAATTTAAGTTTGCTGGGGACGTGAGACTTGTTACAGCAACGGCCTCCCAATTCTTTGCTCCAGCTTTTTGCTCCTTCCCAAAATCATAATTGGAAGAGTTCAGTACTATTCATAAATACCTTTTTTTTACCCATACCATACGTAATATTTTGGTGGCTTTCTACCATTCTGTTTGCCCAGAGGAAGAATCTTCCAATATTGAGTTGGGTTCGAAACATCGACAAACTGAATACAGATTATGCATAAAGTAGTGTCCTGATACAATTGCATCTACATATTTTTATGACCCTCTGCGTTTACTGTACATATAAGTTTACACTCTTTTATTTTTTACTTCTTGTGCCTGTTCACTGCAACATTGCGCAACATTTTGTATTTCGCCACCACCCCACTATGGATCCATAAATAAAGAAATAACTACATGAATATTTACTTGTCTTGGGCCTTGCTTTTGTAAATTTTGATATAAATTGTTCATGAATAAATATTTCGGACAGAACATTTATTTGTTACCCAATAGCATAAACAGAATCATATGGGAGGGCTTAATCATTTCCCTCAAAGCTCCATTCTATTTTAAAAAAAATCATTTATTGATTGTGAGAGGACACATTACATTTTATACATTCTTCAATAGCCGTTGTCAAAGCCCCATTTTTAGTGGAGCTCTAGAGTGGTGTCTAAAAACAGGGATGATGGTAGAGCAGACTACTCCCACTTCCTCACAGCTGGTAATATGATGAATTTGATCTATAGAAACAAACTCATCTTTTGGGATGCAATCACCATGAGAGCAAACAGGACAAGGAGGTAGCAGTAGGTGAGGCGAACATGGTGGGAGAGGATGCACATTGGTATTCAAGAGAGAGGCAGAAGCTTTAATGAGGGAACGTAGGTAGGTGCAATAACAGGGAAAATAGGAAAGTAGAGTTTTTGTCTGTACAGCTTACTGTGTTTTTCACATCAAGGTCCACACCAACTTCCACAATCTTCTGTAAGACTTGAATATGTCCATTCTTGGCAGCCAGGTGAAGCGCTGAGTTGTCCTCCTTTATATAAAAGACATTGTGAATCCTTGACATGAATGAGAATCAGCACAATCTCCTAACACCAACAAGTTACTTATTAACAATTCAATTGTAAAACACTGCACTTGGTTAAACAGACGCCTAACGATCCTTTCAGGATGTTAAAATGATAATCAGAAAAGGTTAACATGATACAGTATCTGCAGAGATACCAGCATAGTTTAATAATTTAAAGTTGTTCTAGATATGTGTTACAAGTCTAAAGTGTGCACACGTTATTCAACATATCGAGAAAAACTGATTCCTCTATTTATATTTTCAGAAATGGAATCTTACTCACCTTCAACACTTTCCCAGAGAAAGGTTCACTTCTGAAGATACCAGAAACACTTAGATGTATAAAGCAACCTGCTTATAATATTTCATAAAATGTAGGGGTAGTTGTGGAATGTACCAGCACTATGCCACAACCTAAGTTGTACAACCTGACACCCCTTGCATTGTACTTAATCACATATAAACACACTGTCATTGGGACACATTACATAAGTACTCAAAACTCCAATGCATGTTTTCACTGGTTCATCCTCGTAAGAAATCTGCAGCAATATTTAATCACCTTAAAAAATATGGGACTGCCATATGTTTCTCAGCTTGGTCTCTTGTTGCTTCTTCAAGGCAAAGGAAAATGTAAATTGAAAGTACTTCAAACAATTTATAATAAGGCATTCTATAAAAGTATGTAAGTAAATGATTAGTTTGTATTTAAAGATAATTTATCACACCATAATTTGCTTGAAGTTGTTAAATTAAGGTGGATAAAGCAGTGAAAACCTACCTTGGCGTATTAAATACTAATGCAATACATCCCGGTGACTATCAAATATGTAGGTTTCCTATAAATTGTTTTTATTTTTTTTCTGCCAAAGAAAGCACTCAGATGTTTGAGTACTAAAAATACGTATGCAATATTACCAAACTAGGCATTCATTTCTTTACAAGCAGACTTGAGTTCAAGTTTGCTGTGGTTTGGGAAACAGGTTTGTAACTGTGAGAGGGATGGGCGGAAAATAAAGCGAGGAGGTCTTATAGGCTGTTGAATGATGGCTTCATTTATTATACCAGGTCAAAACAGAAACTTTGACTGTACACGGTGAGTTGGTGAGGATGGGAAACTGCTGTCGTGTTCGCCCAGGGATCTGGCGGTGGTAGCTTTGCTCGTCTTCTTCTTCTTATTCTTAGGACGGCGGTGGCACAACCCCGGGTAGACAAAAGGAAAGAAAAGGCGGTCAATGCAACTGTCCCCTTTTTGGGAAAGGAAACGTATAGTGCAGATGGTGCCGTCACCGTGAGCGCGACTAAGAAATCAAGGGTGGTTAGAGGAAAGGATTGGAAACAACAATCCCGCGTATGCCCCTGGCAAGTGCTTGTTAGGACTATGAAAATGCAGGAACAATCCTTATAGAAAAACGACCTATCAGACTGTTGGTCATCCCATTGCGTTATGCTCCTTTAGTCCAGAAAATAATTCCCAAGATTGTGCTGGTTCAGGTAAACATGGTTACAAGACTCGTAGTGCTATACGGATGGATTAGTGAGGGTTTGTGAGAGGGAAGTGAGGGGAAGTGAAGAATACGTATCGTGATTTTATAATTTTTTTTCTCACCGAGCCGTGAACCCTGAGTCCCTTGGACTCGCCGCCCGCTCCCTTCCCGTGTTGCTATGTCCCTTGCCCCGATCCACGTACCGCGAGGGCTGCAGCTCTCCTGAGCTACGGCAGCGTTGTAGCATCTTCCGGGGGTGTCCACCAGTCCTCCGTCCACTCCTCCCGCTCGTTGGCTTCTCTCTCCTCCAGTCGTTGGGGAGCCTCGTCTGCTTCTCGTCCTGGGTTCCAGACCAACACGTCTACTTCTCGTCCTTGTGTTCCTGTCAGCCCGTCTACTTCTCGTCCTAGATTCCCGGTCACCTCGTCTGCTTCTCATACTCGATTCTCCTGGGTGCTCTGGTCTGTTCCTTCCGTCTCCAGTCTCTCGAACACGCACACCTCGGCGTCTTCCGGGATTTCTCTTTCTACCTAAGGCTCCGCCCCTGGTCTTCGCGTTGTGTTCTCCCTTTGGACATGGCTCCGTAGAGGTTGTTCCTCGTCCTGCATAGGAGAAGGGCCAAAGGAAGTTAACTCCTTCGGTGTCTCCACCGAGTGGTCCCCCGGCTCTTTCTCACAGTAACATTTTAACTAATTCCTTAATACTTACTAGGACCAAAGATGAATGTCTGGGATGGGAGAGTGCCAGATGGGTTGCTTTATAATTTCCTTCGTATAGAAGGAACATTGTCTGGCTATGCACTTATGTAACAATTAGGAGGCTATGTGATCCCTGCTCGCCATCGTTTTGGAAAGACTGTCATTAATGACTATGTGATCATGTGGCCACTTTGAGGAAGTCACATATCTATCAACACTGGCCAGTGCGGGGGAGGAGCCTAGCGCGCAACCAAGATGGCCGCGTAGGTGCGAGGCTCCCGAGGACCTCCGCAACCTCCTATGTCTATCCTGAATTCATCCTGCCTCGGTTGAGGGGACTGTGTTGGTGAGCCTGAGCTGAGGTGGTACCCGTTTTCCGTTCTCAAATCGGACCTCGGGTGCCGGAGTGAGCACCGATTGAAGTTTGCGGCCTTCTTCTCGCCGGACCCCGGATTTGCGTTGGGGGGTGACCCAGTGGCAAAGTGAACAACAACGGTGGGCCGGGCCTGGCGCGTCGCGTACCCCGCACTTTCGCTTTCGCACCGTCTCTGCAAGTGAGATCGCGGAGCTTTTTGTGCTGGTGTGGCCTCGCTGGGGGACCCTGCCTGCCTGCCGGCTGTGACCCACCCCGCCGATCTGGGGTGGCCCCCCCGGAGCTCGTGGCCCTGATTGCCTGCCCTCTACAGCGTTGCTGGTGCGATTGTGGGACCAGCGGCGATGGCCACGAAACAAGATGGAGATCGGTCAAAGACCAAGTCGACCCGGCGTGGCACCGTCCATCAGGCCAACAGCATGGACCGCTATACCCTCCAGAGGGGATCTCCCGGCGGACCGCACAAGTCCCCTGAGGGCCCTTCTGATGCCCCGGACTTGCCCACGGATCTGACTCTCCACGACGTCATAAGCGCCATTTCCGAGATGAAGGCCTCGGTGGGCCAGCGGTTCGACACCCTGGCACAGAAGATCGACGCGGTCCTTGTGGATGTTGGCCTGGTGAGGGCCGATCTTTCCAAGACCAACGACCGAGTTGATTCTTTGGCCCAAACCGCATCGGGCCTTACGACTGAGGTGGCGGCACTACAAATGGAGGTGCGCCGGCTTAGTCAGGCGAGTGCACATATGGATCGGCGCCTTGAGGATTCCGAGGGTCGGGCCCGGAGGAATAACATCCGCATCATCGGAGTACCCGAGGGAAGGGAGGAAGCGGCGGCGGATCTATTTGTGGAGGACCTGATCGCTACCCATCTCCAGCCTCGGGGACTGAGTAAATTTTTTGCCGTGGAGAGGGCCCACAGAGTTCCCGGGGGAAGGCCGAAGGTCAGAGCCCCTCCGCGACCTCTCATTGCCCGGATTTTTAACTTTCGGGACAGAGACGCGATCCTGCAAGCCTCCAGAATACAGGGGCCGGTTAAGCTGGAAAATATGGAGGTGAACTTTTACCCTGATTTCACCCAAGCGGTCCAGAAGCAGAGACTGAGCTTCATGGGCGTCAAACGCCGACTTCGGGACCTGAACTTAAAATACGCCATGCTCTTCCCGGCCAAGCTGCGAGTGGAGGTGGATGGTCGCACGCACTTTTTTGATCGTCCCGAAGCGGCCGGGGACTGGCTGGACACTCTGTCTGGGGATCGTGATCGAGATGGCGGGGGGGGGGGGCGGCGGGAGGAGACGGCCCACTGGATCGGGACTGAGGGGTCAATATTGGGCCTCACTCTGGACGAATACGATGCTACTTTCGATCAAGCGTCTGTCTTTGTACATTCCCCTCCCATGGAGGTTGTGTGGGGTCTAGAAGGGGTACTCTTTCCTCCTCTAGGGGGTCTAGCTAGTTTCATTCTATAGGG
The DNA here is from genome assembly GCF_964204655.1 of Triturus cristatus. Lineage (NCBI taxonomy): Eukaryota > Metazoa > Chordata > Amphibia > Caudata > Salamandridae > Triturus > Triturus cristatus. The sequence continues at coordinate 619,256,320 of NC_140583.1, read as the reverse complement.
GCGACAGGCACACTGCAAGTTGGGGGGGCTGTCCGGGCTCATGCAGGGGTGCAGGGAGGGGGGAGTTTTGTTGGAGTGGGTGGGTTGGGGTGGGGTGTTGTTCGTTTACACCACAAGGCAAACGTATCATTCTGCTATCTCTACAGTGCTCTCTGGGGGACGAGTGATGACTTCTGTTTATGATGGGGGGTAGGGGACTGAGTTTGTTGTCCTGGAATGTTAATGGACTGGGGGACAGGATAAAAGGAGGTGTGGTCCTGCAGTTCTTGAAGCGAATTTCGCCCGATATAGTTTTTCTGCAGGAGACGCACCTCATTGGCAACTCCTTTTGCGCTATGAATCGACGGGGCTACCGCCTTGTGGCCCATTCGGGCTTCACGTCTGGTTCAAGGGGTGTGGGCATTATGGTTAAAAACTCGCTCCCGTTGGAGATTGATGAGGTGCGCCATGACGATAGGGGACGTTACACGGTTTTGGTGGGCAGAATGGAGGGCAGAGTGGTCGTTCTTGTGTCAGTATATGTCCCGCCGGGGCTGCAGACGACCACCTTTGCGGACCTGGGGCGCCTCCTCCTTGGCCTTCCGGAGGGGATCCTAGTGGTGGGGGGGGGATTTTAATGCTGTAGTTTCCGGAACTGTGGATCGTCACCCCCCTAGGGATCTCCCCCGGGCCCAAGCGTGGTTATCTGGCCTCTTGGATACCCTGGGGCTGGTGGATTGTTGGCGTTTAAAACATCCCACGCAGCTACAGTACACCTTCCATTCAGGGGCTCATGGTAGTCTCTCACGGCTAGATTATGTCCTGGTCCCAGCGGCTTATGTGGGGAGGGTGGGAGAGGTGCGCCATTTGGCACGGGGTATTTCGGACCACTCCCCGCTCTTGTTGCACTTTGATATTTTGCCGAGAGGAGAGGGTAGGGTGGTCCCGATCCATCCCTGGTACCTGCGTGACCCCACCATTCGCGCAGAGCTGATTAAATCCCTTAAGCGCTATTTTGACGAGAATGTGGGGTCTGTGTCATCGGCGGTCTCACTGTGGGAGGCGTTCAAGACAGTACTCCGAGGAGAGGCCCTGTCCCTTATTTCCCACTCCCGGAGGCGCGAGCGGGAGGAGGTGACCCGTGTTGAAGCTGAGATAACCGAGTTGGAGGGTGATCTAGAATGTGGGGTGACGGATGACAAATTACATGTTCTCCAACTCAAGCAAGCGGCCTATAAGGCCCTCGTCTCGGAGGCGGCCAGGGGCCTCAGTAGAGAGCAACAGGGGAGACTGTATGATGTGGGTGATAAGGCTGGTAAATTGATTGCGTGGCTGGACAAAAAAGAGAGAGCGAGTCGAGTTGTCCCGTTGATTGAGAAAACGAATGGTGTGTGTGTCACTGAACCGGAGGAAATTGTCTCCTGCTTCGCGGACTATTTCCGTGGGGTGTATTCCCCGGTGTCTTCCCGCTCTGAAGAGGATTCCCAGGCCCTGCTCAGAGATATCGCGCTGCCTTCCCTTTCGGAGGAGGACAGAGTGTCGTTGGACGCCGCTCCAACCTCCGAAGAAATTGCCCTCGCCATACGCTCGGTCGCTTCCGGCAAGGCCATGGGTCCTAATGGTCTTCCCATCGAGTTGTATAAACTGCGACCGGATACGCTGGTGCCGCATCTCCGTGCTATGTTCCTTGTGGCCCACTCGGTGGGTTCCCTCCCGCTAGACCAGCGTCTGGCTACCATCGTGGTTATCCACAAGGAGGGGAGGCCACGGGACCGGGTCACATCCTATCGACCCATTTCGTTATTGAATGCGGAGCCCAAAATTCTCGCCAAGGTGTTGGCCAATCGGCTGGTCGGCGTAGTGTGTAACTTGGTCCACCAGGACCAGTCCGGCTTTATTCCCCATCGCAACACAGCGCTTAACCTGCGGCGTTTGCATGGGGTGCTCGCACGTGTCCCGTTCATACGGGAGCCGGCCATCTTGGCATCCTTGGACGCCACTATGGCGTTTGACACACTTGAATGGCCATATATTTGGGCGACGCTCGCGAAATTTGGGTTTGGCCCAGGGTTTATCAGCTGGGTTAAATTGTTGTACTCTGGCCCACTGGCGCAGGTGGTTGTGAACGGTAGAGTGTCTGCTCCGTTTGAGTTGGGCAGGGGCACGCGGCAGGGCTGCCCGTTATCGCCGCTCCTTTTTGCGCTTGCCTTGGAGCCCCTGGCGGAGTGGCTGCGGTGGGAACCTTCTATTCGTGGTCTCCGCTGGACCCCCGAGTATGAGGACCGCGTATCTCTATACGCTGACGATATTCTCCTGTACCTGGCTTCCCCACGTAAATCACTGATAGTACTGGTTGATGTATTGCATTCATTTGGTCGTAACTCCGGCCTTGTCATCAACTGGGCTAAATCGTGCGTGTATGTCCTCTCTGGGGAGGCTCCTATCCTTCCGCGGGGCTGTCCTATCCAGATCGCCCCGCAGGGATTTAGGTACCTGGGTGTCTTCATTACCCTGGACGCGGAGGCCCGGTATGATCGGAACTTGCTTCCCCCCCTCCAGCGCCTGAAGGAGGATGTCGCGCGTTGGCGGCGTTTGCCGCTCTCGCCGCTCGGCCGGGCGGCATTGTTTAAGATGATGTCGCTGCCGCGTTTCCTGTACGCTCTGCAGAATACAATGGACCTCGTCCCGGCGCGCTACTTCCGCGAGGTGGAGAGTTTGCAACGCCGCCTGTTCTGGGACGGGAGACCGCGTATCGCCCTGGCGAAGCTGACGCTCCCGTGGTATGACGGGGGGATTGCCCTCCCGGATATTAAACGGTATTATTGGGCCTCCCAGCTGGCTGCGATTAATCACGGCCTATACGGGCCCGCCCTAAATCCGGCCTTTGAAATGGATAAGATGCTACTGCCGGGTGGTGACTATAATCGAGCGCTCTACTCCAGCTCGCTCGACGCACGTCTGACGGGCCCCACGCGTGTCATGGTACGAGTGTGGCACGCGGCTAATGTAGCGATGGGGTGGAAGGATCGTTTGACCCGGGCGTCACCACTATACGCATCTGAGCAGTTGGGCTCCCTGTGGACCTCGAAGGGCTTCGAGAAGTGGGACATGATAGGCATCAGCAGGGTGGGGGATCTCTGGACGAGGGGGGGATTCAAAACGTTCGAGATGCTGCAGACGGAATTCCAGTTGCAGGACAGGGAGTACTTTCGGTATATGCAGATCCGTCATGCACTATGCTCCGCCTTCCCGGACGTCGCCTCCATCCCGGAGTACTCCCCTCTGGAGGATAGAGTGCTGGATGGACATGTACCGGAAAGCACGATCTCATTAATCTATAAAAAACTGATTAATGACCGCTCGGGATTGCTGACTAATCTTCGTGAGGCTTGGGTTGCCGATGGATTGGAGCTGGACGACGAGGACTGGGTCTCGGCGGTGGCCTCCCCGAAAGAGGTGGCCATACCGGCCCGCCTTCGCTTCGTCCAGCTCAAGATACTCCATAGGGTCTACATAACGGGGCCAAGGCTATTGCGTATGGGCTATGCTGTGGACGGGTTGTGTAAGCGTGGGTGTGGTTCTTTGGGGACCTTTCTTCATATTTTGTGGGAATGCCCAGAAGTGGAGCGATTCTGGCGTGGTGTGCATGAGGTCCTGCGGGTGGTTACGCGTGTGTCGCTACTGCCCGAAGCGAGGAGATGCCTGTTGAACGTGTGGGAACCAACCGACTACTCGGCGCCATAGACGTGGTGGGTGACTCTGGGATATATGGTGGCCAAGCGCGATATTGCTCAACTGTGGGGTTCCCAGAGGTCCCCGACTGTTTCGGCCTGGAAGGAAAATATGGACTGGTGCATGTTTCGGGAAAAGGTGGTGTATGTAGCGAGAGGTAAGCCTGGGACATGGGTGAAAGTATGGGGCCCCTGGAACGCCTACCGCGGGGGAATCTGTGCCCCACCGTTATTGCCCGATCCATCGCTTGCCCCGTCCCCTTAGCCGGTTTAGCTCTCCGGTACCGGGCACTGAGTCCACCCAGTCCCTGCCCTGACCTTCTCCCCCCCTTGCTACTCCTATGGATTGGTAGGGTCCCCCTTCTAGGGGAGCACATGCTGCTGTTTTCGATTGTGGGTTGCCTTGTGGTTTGATTTTTTGTTGTTATTTATGTTAAAAAGAAACCGCTATGTGGGGTCCGGATGGTGTGGCCATCAACGCTGCTAACTCCTGTACGTTTCCCTTTGCCGCAGCATGCGTTCGACTGTGTGTATCATATGCTCCTCTTGTTTGCTAGCGGCCGGCCTGAAGGTTGTAGGCCCATCTTTGTATATTCTTTGAACTTTGTAATAAACGGTTTAAAAAAAAAAAAAAAAACACTGGCCAGTGCCTTATATGACTGAAAAATGCATACACATGCTGTGTCTCTTTCCTATATGTCCCTGCCTCAAAGTCACTGGGCAAGGATGTGCTAGGTTGCTGGGAATCACGTACCTTAAACATCACTTTAAAGAAGCAAGGATGTCGCCTGGAAGGGTTTTGAGGGAAGGCATCATATACATGTAAGTGTACTCTATACTAGTCCTCAGAGCCAGTTAGTTGGTCAAGCATTATGCCCTTGTTCCTGCGAATTGCTTCCTCAAGATCTTTAAAGAGCGCGAGTCAAACCCTGGAATAACCAACAGCGCGAGAAAGAACCTGGAATTACCATTGTAGCATGAAAAACCTCCACAAAACAACTGCATTAAGTACAGATCGAAAAAGGCTAAATGTGATGGAAAGGTGGCCTCTGGTGTCATCTCATCTGCTGAGTCCCAGACTGGAACCTGCTTTGGCTCTGGTTTAGCACACATGCCTGACATCCTTAAAATGATACATCTCGCTGAATTCCAAGGCAAGGTAAATGAAGCATCTGGAACTTCCTCCGGAAAACCACATCATTGATAAGGGCACATAGAAAAAGCTCAAATAAGAATAATAGGATCCAAAAGGCCTATGCAAAGCTCAAAGGACTGATAGAGCTTGATGATGAGGATGTACAGCATCCCATATTGCTGCTACTTCACTCTAGAATGACTGACATAAGGCTTGGCAGATTTGGAATATGAGTCTTTCTAGTCTTAGAGGACAGTGACTTCTTAGTCTTCTGGAACCACCCAAAATGGAATCCTATTGGTCAGGCATTTTGGGAGGGAGTAGGCAAAGACTAAAAGTTTGAAGCTAGCTTAGCTTCTAAGGGAAGCTTATGTGCTGCCAGACCTTTAAGTTGTATCACTTAGTGTATGTTAAAAAGAAGGAGCCAGTACAATGTACTGCTGCTGGCAACATTATTCTGAAGAACAGAATTACCTTGAAGTAGAAAGTGCAATCCTGGCTAATAACAGTTTCCATTTGCTGAAATCCATTGTTTAAAGCTGGGCTTCTCCAATTTACCGATCAGGCTACACTTCTGTGTCACTATCACCATAGGTACATTCCAACTACCGTTTTAGATCACCAGAACTCCAATCAGGAATTGTTGCTAGAATTATTGTACACAACGTGTATTAGGAGAGTACAGTCATTTCCAGTCTCTTAAGCAGTATGTTTCTGACATCTGTAAAATGTGTGCATTTTGGTTATATTTCAGTTTGCTTGCTGTAGGCTGGTCTGCAGGGATTTACTGGGAAGCACAGGAATTGTATAGTGAAAAATACATTTTAGTTACTTTTTAATCTGTGGTTGGAGCAAAAGGTTAGAATCCCAGATCACACTAAGATTCTTTACTTGTGCAGGGGTTTTACAGAACACTCCAATTTCTTCAGGCCAGACTGTGGTGGTGTCATAATTCTGCCATGTGTCGAGGTGAGTATTTCGGTTTTTGGAGTTTGCTGGGTCAGACTCATCAACTCTTGCTTTCCGAGTACTGGCTCAAGGTTGAAAGTCTTTAGTTCATTGGGGAACTGTGCAGATGAGAGTGATGAATTAATGATCGCTCCTGTAGGAGTGATGTCAGGCGAGGCAAAGAGTATGTTTTGAATAGGGAGATGGAGATGTAGTTGTTGAGTTCTGTAGTTCCTGTTTGGGAATGTACAATGAACGTAGAGAGTTTTGGTTGAGTAGTTTGGGAACTAAAGGAGGTTTCACTGATCTTGAATGAAAAAGAGACATCACGTTATTAGCTTTTTCAATTAAATAATCAACTAGGGAGGTGTCGGGCTCTTGACACAATTCTTGTGGTTTGAGCTGTAGTCCTAGTTAAAGAATTCAACGATCATTTTGGAGAAATACTTGTTTTGGTTTGAAGCGTTCAGTTATTTATCTTCATGTGTAAAACACCACATCCACTGTTCTTCAATAACAGCAGACAAATATACATTTTTTGTGGTTCCTTTCGGACCATTCATGGTCCCACTGAGTGACACAAAGTTCCTGCGACTTTCTGCACATCTTGTGCTAAATGGTGGAAGGGACCTGTACCTGAATGCCTGAGGGATTCATACATCCAACTTTCAATCACACTGACCCAGTGGTTTCCCAGGGTGAAGAGCACAGATTACTGAAAGACCTGGAGAATGTAGCACTCCCTTGAGCTCTTCGCTGCAAAGATTACACATCTGTGAAATAGCATATCAAGCAGGTTCAGGTATCTATACCTTATCTACGCAAAATGAATACAGGATACCTCACATGATAAAGCAATCCTGCCAATCAAGGTCCTCACCACTAATGGAATCCTATCTTAAGGAACCTCAGTCAGTGGTTTCTGCCTCAGGACTGCATATGTAGAGCTTTCTCTGCAACCTATTTACTAATGCCAAGGCCCCGCCACCAGGAGCTTGACTTCTGGTGGAGTGCAGCTCAGACTGTGGTTCCATGGTTATATGGACTTGTGCTGACCTGACTTTGAGAAACTGTTTAACTGCAGACATTAATTTCATCTGATCATAAAGCTTTTGATTTCACTGTAGCAGTATCCACATCATGCAAATCAATGCGAAACACCACGCTGCTGCTAACTAAACAATTAGGACCAGTTAGAGATCTGTCAGAGGTTTAGGGATTATAATCAAACGATTTCACATGCACTTGGAATGACTGCCGCCACTGCAAATTGCCAAGGATGTAAGTGTGCAGGAATCCTGTAGTGTGGCGAGGTCAGAAGTAGGGGGATGGTATCTGGATGGCAGATATTCAAGACTGACTTGACACAAGATAGTAAGGGGCATATGAGATGGGATGCATAAACCTTTTCATTTGGGGTCCCCTTTAGGACGCAGTGGATGACAATATCAAAGGGAGGCTGCCTCTCTTTTTTACCTCCTCTTCAAATCGTTTTTATTGGCACATTTTATAACCAGTGGGCAGTAAAACATAAAAAAGTCAAGTATGGCGGATTCAATGGTATAGTTAACAGCAGTTAGTGTGGACAGTATGAGTCTTCAGAGTATAATGGGGAGAGGAGTTGGCCTAACGGCTAGGGCGGTGGACCTCGAATCTGGGGAACTGGGTTCGAGTCTCGGCAATGACGCTGAACATCCTGCGATTCTGGGCAAATCACTTAACCTCACCATGCCTAACAAAAAATGAATGTGTCCTCATGTAACGTAACTGGTGCTATGTAAAGCGTTCTGAAACCTGATTCAGGTCAAGTTTGCGCTATATAAAACTCCATAAAAAAAAAATAATGGCTCAGTGTGTCAAACTTTGAAAACAATAAGAGTGAACGAAGGGAAGGAGCTGGAGAGTAATGCTGATGCTATTATTCGGGAGATCTAGCGAACAGTGGGATACATGATAGGCTGGCCATCGAGGGGCAATGTGGTGTGCTGAATGGGAGATGGGTAGCTGCTCTTATAAGAGAGAGGTGATGCAGTCTCAGAGAGGAGGAATGGTGTTCAGGATGAGGAACTGCCATTATCCGGTACATATGTCAGCATGGACACCAGCATATCCCTATCAACGGCTAAAGGGAGTCAGCATTGGCCTCTAGGCTCTTCTTTGAAGGGCCACACTCTTAGCCACCACCCACAGTGTGTGCGATCTGCATAATGATGTACTAAGAAAAGGGGGTGTGTGGGCGCTCTTCGTATGGAGGATGATAATTTTTTTTGCAAGCAATAGTGCCAAATTAAGCAAATTGGAAGCTAGCCTGTGTTTCTTTGGTCGCTTATAAATGCCTAGCGCAACCATCTCCGAGGAGTCTATCCCACGAAGCTTGGTAATTGTCTCGAGGCGACTTGTCACCTCAGCCCAATATGTGCGTACGGAGGGGGCAATCCCAAAGCATGTGTTTAATGTCAGCTGCTGTAGCTATGTATGAGTGTGAGGCTCCCAAGGAATATTCTGCTTATGTGTTCGTGCAAGAGGAAAGCCCTATCTAGTAACCAGAAGCGTATGTGCTCCAGTCTACCCTTACGAGAAACTTTTTGGGGTATTCTAAAGACATAACCCATTCACCATTATAGAGGGCCCTACCAAATTAGTTCTACCAGGCATCTTGTTGGTTCGTAATGAAATCTGTGTGTGGGTAAGCAGGGCTTTATTGAGCCAAGTGATGAGTTTTCCACCAGAGCCCAAAGTATGCAGAGACCTCATCAGCTTGTGTATATGTGGTTTCGCATCTACTATGGACCAGGCCCGTCTGAGGGCGCTTTGCATCAGGCAGTAGGTAAGAAATTGACCCTTGTGAAGGCAGAATGTTGCACAAGTTCTGGGAACTGTAGGAGACTGTTATCTTAGAAAATATCACTCAGGGTCGTTAAGCTGGCCCGCTCCCAAAAACATAGCTCATGGTTCTGCATGTCCCACAGACGTGGGTAAGCCCAGTTGGTATGGCAAGGGGCATAGGGGATAACAGATATGGTAATAAATATGCCTCTAGCCAGGCAACTTAACACCACCAAGAGAAGGCTGAGTTGGTCTGTGCGAAGGATCACTCTTCTTGGGGTTGAGAGCCCCAGAACAACAGCAAGGGTGCAGGGTGAACCAACGGTACACGTCTGGTGAAGGTATCGCCCTGCCAACCAAAGTGCCAGCCAGTGGCGCTGAGCCGCCAAGTAATAATATTGAAAGTTCGGGTGCCAAGATCACACTGCTTGAACAGGAGGCGCAACTTGGACAGAGCCACGCGTCGGCGAGACCCGTGCCAGATGAACTCCATTAGGAGCCCATGCAGATCCTCTGTGGGAAGAACACCGGAACATTAGGAAATTAATATAAGAGGCGAGGCAGCATTACCATTTGGCCACTGCTATGCGCTCCATTAAAGACAATCAAAGTGTCTGCCAAAATGCAATTTGTGTGTCGAGGGAGGTAACAGCCAAGGTTAGGTTTCCATCTAGGTCAGAACGGAAAATATGGATGCCTATGTATCAGATAGACTCGCTCACAGCAAACTAGTTTCTCTCCCAGATTGAACTGCCAAGTGGGTCCGCGAGGTTGAATTGGAAAAGGCAAGACTTATTCTAGCTAACCTGAAGACCTGATACCTTCCTGAACTCTGCAAGGAGGGCGATACCAGAAAGGGCACACGCAAGATCTTTGAGGTAAAATAGAACATTGTCTGCATAGAGGGAGATTGTGTGGATTCTGTCTGGAAGGGGGTTTCCGATTGTCCCCCTCTCTGGTGTGTCTGGATTACTAGTGGCTCCATAGTGAGAGTAAAAAGGAGGAGGGAGAGAGGGAACATCTGCTTAGTGCCCATGTGCACTAAAATGAGTGTGAATGTTTGCTCCTGGAAATGGATCCGGATTGTTGGGTCTGTGTACAAAAGCCAGATCAGCTGAATCGTACAGGCTCCAAATCCAATCGGTCCAAGACTAGAAAAATGTAGTCCCAGTGCAGCGTGTCGAATGCTTTGCCAAGTCAAGTACAAGGGCAGCAGCCGTAGGCCAATAGGTATATACCGCCTCCATGATCCTATACAGCCAACTGGTTTTTAGGGAAGTGTTCCTACTGGGGACTAATCAACTTTGAGCATGGACAAATAGTGAGATCACCTGTTGGAATTAAGTAGCCAGGATTTTACTGAGGATCTCATAATTCATGTTCATAATAGCTAGGGGACGAAAAGAGGCAGGACCGGTGGGGTCACGCCCTGACTTCAATATTGAGGTCAGTGTGGCCTCCTGGAAAGTAGCAGGAAGACAGCCAGCCTACAAGACCGCATTATATATCCTAACTAGCTTAGGTGCTAGGAAGGGGTCAAATACTTTGTAGTATTAAGCCAAGAGGCCGACTATGCCCTATCATTTGCCAGTGGCCAGTTCAGCAATCGCTTCTGTAACATCTTGGAGTATGATAGGGGCATCAATCTCATTATGGTAATTTGGCGACAGCTGGGGAAACGGGTGTTGCATCAAGAAAGGTAGCCATCATGGATGGGGTGGCAGCTGGTAGTGAGTCGCAGAGATCCCGGTAATAATGGCAAAACGTCTGTAGGATGTCTTGTTGGGAGTGTTGCAGCACCTTGTCTGCATTTCAGAGCTCTGCTACCTGAGTTTGTTCTGATTCATTATTAAGTAGCCACGTCAGTAGGCGGTCAGATTTATCCCTCTCGGAATGCATGTGGTCTGAATAGGCTGCGTAATCTGGGCAGTCCTGAAGCATCGGGGTCGACTGCTCATCTCTCCCTTTCATTGTGCTTCTTTTCAATGCTGTCTAGTTCTCGTAATAGAGAGTTACTTCCCTCGACAGTGGTCTGGATACAGATTCCCTGAATCACAACTTTAGATGCCTTGCATTCTAAAGTTAAGGAAGAAGCCGTCCCCGTGTTAATTTCTAAATTCTCACTGATGCCTTCAGCCAGGATATCCTGGAATGCTGGGTGCTCTAAGGACGTAGGTTGCAAACACCAGGTAGGAGTAGGAGAAGCAGCCTTACTCCACGATAGTGCGAGCAATAGTGGATTACAATGTGGCCGCCCCTTACCCAAGAAGTCAGATGAAGCTATAAACATACATATTGAGACCGAGCAGACGATTCTATCAAGTCATAGATATCAAACCGTAAAGTAGAATGAGTAGAGCCTAATTTTGGGGTTAAGATGGCATCACACATGTTGTAGGGACCACTTGGAGCCATGGAGAGTGCACGTGCATTAGAGACGGTTTGGCCCTAGGGAGTGAGAGGTGGAATCTAGTTAATGCCACACTGAGGACCCAATTAAAGTTCCCTCTATAAAACAAGGTATACTACGGATGTGTGCTCATTTAGCCAGTTTGGTTGAGACGCTCCAGGAATTTGGGTTGGTCAGAATTCTGGGCATAAATACTGCCAAGTACTATATTGGAGCCAATAAGTAGGGCCTTCAGGGTCAATACCCTCAGATAGGGTTATAGTAATGTGGGACTTTTGCAGCATTGTGTTGTGGGCCCTTTTGTGTTTCAAATATGAATGGATTTTGAACCGTTTGGTTGGGGTATGCAACTTTGACCCTGGTCATGTTGAAAGCTGAAAGACCATCCCACATGGGGGTAAGATCCCACACCTCCGCAGAGTATATAGGATATGTAGCTCAGATAAGACCTGTAACCAGCATTACTTCCCAGCTCAGTAAGAACAAGAATTGAGAACCGGATAACATAATTACAACCACTGTAAATACCAGGGACGAGAATGAAAGTACCCGTCATCCAAACAGCTCTGCAAAAGCCTCTTGTAGGTAATGGGTTGTGGGCTCAGAACTATGAAAGTTTATGAGGTCTCGGCAGGGGCTCCCAGTAATGGGGGATATTTCTGGTTAGTGTATTCAACGCCATTGGGCAGCCACTAATAACAAGATCACATACAATAAAGTGTTCGGGGGAAGAGGTCGGTCCACAAGAGAAGGCGAAGTAGAGTCCGCCACAAGAGATCATCTGCCATCTGCAGGGTGACCTGTGGCAGGGAGTACATATCACGCAGAAATAGGGAAAGAGTTGCAAACCTCATCCGAGGCCCCTGTGGAGATTTTAATCAGTTCCATCGGTGGGTTCCAGAAGGTGGCCGTTGTGTCCAGGGCTGTGCGCCTGCCACCCCAGACCTGTTCACTAGATGAAGTTACAGCGGGAGTAGGGTCATCCCCACGATGCCTCAGGCTACGTCGAGGTGGATGTCCCAACCAGAAAGAACCATAGTCCCCTCGTGTGGGCTCGTCTCGAATCGCAATCCAGTTACTGGCATTTGTTTGTTCTGTGGAGAAATAAATAGGTTTGTTGATCCATCATGGATCTGGCTGGGAAGAGTAAAGCATACTTCTCCCCATCTCCCTTAGTATTTTCTTTACAGCTAGGAAGGAAGCGCGCTGGTGCTGGACCACCAGCTTGTAGCCTGGGAATATGAGGATTTGCTAGTTGTCTTTGATAATAGGATCTGGTTGTTGTGCAAATTTCAAGATCACTTCCCGATCTTTATAGTGAAGTATCTTAGCCATCACTAGGTGCTGAGGGGCACCTGTCGGAGGTCATTGCTTTGGCACCCAGTGGGCCCTCTGAATGGAAAATTAAGATGTGATTTAATGATAAGTAACAGTTCCTTCAGCCAGGTTTCCAAATAGCCCGCGATTTTACCTCACTTGGGGCCAGATGTATCTAAGGGTTTAACCCATTCTGTATTTATGGGAAAATGCTTTAGTACATATGGCCCTTAGTCCTCTAAGGCAGACACAAAATGCGGATGTTGCTGCAACAGGAGCGGCCCACTATGTTGTCAGCTCTGCTCTCAAGGAAGCGATTCCTTTAAGTTAGATCGCTTACATGCCACTGGAGGTCCACTGACTGAAGTTGTAGTTCAGCCATCAGCTTCTCTGAATTTGTGACCCATTTCGCTAGCCTCCTATGGTCATCCCAAAAGTTCATGTCGATGGCAATGGCATCACCTTTTTTGTCCAGAGATGCATGCGATGACTCAATCGCCTGTAGAATGGAATCTAATTTATTGGACTCCGACGTGAAGGTGCCAGGCAGGGCCACGTCCTCTGGCAGCCGTGGAGATAAAGGGCCAGTCCTGGCCAATATCATGTGGCCCATCACAGGGATGATTGTGGACCGAAGGGCAGCTTCCAGTCAGATCCCAACAGCGACCCCCAACTCAGGGGAGGGAATGACGCGCAAGGTGAAGTCCAGATCAGGGGAGGCTGCTCCAACGGGATGGTAGCAGCCCGCCTCAAGGTTCAGTCAGAGCAGGCGTATCATGTCAGGAGCAAGGATGGGGTAGTCTGGAGTGTCCTTAGCAGGGAGATTTGTAAACTCCGGAGAGGTGAATGTGCCCATAAGGGGAGGGTCTATTGCAGGGTTGGGCAATCACAACACCTGGCCTGCTTGCTACAACATTGCCTGCCAATAGGCCCAGAAGCGGCACCACACAAGCAGTCCAGCCCCTCGAGATCTCTGATCCTCCACCATTAGGCAATGCAAGGCTCCAGTAGGCCTGTGCTGGGTGAGGGCCCAGGCACTGGGACATATGGTCCGGAGAAAAGAAGAGGTCAGAGGGTTGGCCGAGCCCATCAAATATCCACAGAGTCAGGGATGTCAAAGAAGCGGTCGTTCCCCCATCCTCTGGAGTCAAGTTCAACCATAGTAGGGTCTCAGTGGTTCGCTATCAGTATGTAAATCCCCAATCAGGTGCCTTAAGGTAATCCCCTCAACAGGTCATGCACCTGGTAGTAAAGGGCAGGCCGGAAGAGGTCAGCTGTTCGTCCACGTGTCAGCCATCATACACAGCCCAGCACTTGAGGCAGCGTTCCCAGGTGAGGGACCCCTGCACAATACAGCGCCCTCTTCTCTCCCCAGCCGCCCTGGAGTGCAAGGCAGCAGTCAGGCTGAGTAGTTACCTTCGACCATGCCTCTTAGCCGCAAGGATTCAATAATTTCAGTGGAAGAAGCCCTGTCAAGTGACTCAGAGTCTGCCGCCTCCATGCAGATGCGGCCCAGGCGGCTCCTCCCCAAGTCGGAGGGAGCAGGCAGCATGGCTGCCAAGTTTTAATTTTGCTCATGTGTGACATTTTCGTTTTTAAATGTGCTGATGCTTTATCACCAATAGAAGAAATTGTAATCATGTAATTAGCTCCTTTAGTGTGTACTTTAGAACTGCAGGAATGCACATGGTTGAGGAGGACATGCAGGGCACTTACTGATTTACATTATGAAACAGGGTTGCCCTGCCCATGGTATATTTATAGCACTTTAATAAACTTTTCCCATTTCTTTCTCGAAAAGCAGTATTACTTTAAGCAAGGAACGCTTGGTTTCGTTCATGGCTGACAAGCGGTCTCATTAGAAATTAACTACAACTACAAGCCTCGTAATTTACCAACCAAAGCATTCGCTGACAACTTTACAGCCAGGCTATACATTGCAAATTAGGAAAGTGTCTTTTTTTATTTACTGTAAACACATGCATTTATTGTAGGTTTTTGAGTTCAACTTCAGTCGTAGTTTTTGTACATGAAATAACCTAGCGAGCAATAGGCACTTTTTGCTTAGTGCTGCCTACGAGTAGATAGTCTCCAACGCCACTGAAACTATAAGGCCACCCCCATAGCACTCAACGGTAACCTGCTTCTTACTAGTGTTGCATCGTTGCTCGTGGCTACTCTCTGCAAACCCTAGGCCTTGGTATGCTCATTTCTTACCATGAGCTGAATTCGCTGACTGGAAATTGAATGCACACACCACAACAGTGTGTTCACTCCGTGTGTGTCAATGTCTGGTGACAGAGACGCTTAAGCTTGCTAGGCACGTCCAGGAGCGTTGTCGCTAGGGGTTTGGGGGACAGCTGACCGAAGGGAGATCTGTTCCCCAGGAATTATTGGGGGAATAGTGCAGTCCAGAGGCCTGTGCTCATTCGGGCTACAGACCGTAATAGGTTGTAGCCCAAGGTTATTTAACCTGCCAATTTGGGCTGCCAGTCACCATTTTATGGATAAGGGTCATGGTGGCAGCCCAATAGGTAGGGCATCTCTGGTAACATTTTATGATTTGCTGTTTGGTTATGACCATTGTGGAGGACAAAGTGCTGCAGGCGAACCACTTATGGCGTGAAGCGGGGCTCCTGTACTTGATCGCAGAGGTCGTCTGTTGAGGGGGTCCTCGGGCGGGGCGGCAGGCCGTGTTGGCTTGCTCACCGCCTCGAAGGCAACCTGAGAAGGAGCCAAAAGGTAGGACCGGGGGGCTGCTTACCTGTTCGGAGAGCGGCCTAGCTTGGTTTGGGAGCATCGCTCGAACAGGGAGAGGATGTGGCCTAACGGCTAGAGCGGTGGACCTCAAAGCTGGGGAACCGGATTAGAGTCTTGACAGGAACGCTCAACACATCCTGTGATTCTGGGCAAATCACAAAATCCCTGTGTCTCACAAAAAAAATGAATGGCTCTGTCTGTAACGCAACTAGTGCTCATGTAAAGCACTCTGATACATTCGGGTCTAGTCCGCGCTATATAAACAAAAAAACAAAAGAGTGAAATAAAGAGGGAGTGGGGGGGAAGTGGAGGGGGGAGACTGGAGGTCGGAGGATTTGACCCTTCAGCTGGAAGGCGATGGGGATATGGAAGATGCAGGCGGACCCAAGCAGGATGACGCTGTATGGAATCACAAGGCCCTGGGAGGTTGGGAGAGGGAAGGGCAGGCCCAGGAGGCCTGGCTGGTTTCCACACCTATCAAGGCAAAAGAGTGGGAAGGGGGCAGGTCCATTGTCTCCTTTGGAAAAGGGGACTGAATAGACAGGGCACCTCAAGTGCTCCATTCTCACAGGCCAGAACAAGTCACTTGGGGATGTGAAGCAAGCAGTGGTGGCAAACAGAGGTAGTGGGGAGCACAATAGTGGAAACAGGACAGTGGGTAAGATCTCATCCCAGATGGCAAAAAGGGGTCCGGCCTCTGTGTTGGTCACAGTCATGCTGGAGTGGAGTGAAGAGGATGGTCAGGGGGAAGATGGAGAAGGGGCTCTGCTTGGATTCCCACAGGAGGGACAGTCAGAAGGGGGTAGGTGCATGCCTCAGCGGGTGTAGTCCCACAGGGTGCAAAAGGGGGCGGAAGCGTAGGGTACTATAGTAAAGTACCAGGGCAGTATGGTTTCTGAGAACTAATGGAGGTTGAATCGCCTGCAACTGGGCATCAGTAGGGATGTGGGCACAGGCCAGCAAGGGTTGCAGGCACAGTTGCGAGATAGAGGCAGTATGGGAGTTAGGGGATGCCTGTGGACATGGGGTGGACGTTAGTGGCGCTGGAGTCTTGCACTTCGGATCTATCCTTGTTTTTACAGGTGGTATGACAGCATCAGCAGACTGCAGACTCGGGAGAGCACTGTGCAACTCCACTACCCCGATATGAAGAGATGGCATGGCGCAGAGAGGTAAACCGGACCTCATCGTTGGACAAGGCATTAGCTGACGCAAAAATGTCTGTGGCGGCTTCGTCAGAGCTACTCGCAAACAAGCGTAGCGAGTCATTGAGCAACCAGACACAGATGTCTCAATGGCCCTAGAGACAGTGTCTTAGAAGGCTTATTATGGCCCCTCAGGAAACGGTTGAATGTTATAATATGGCTCAAAGTATGGTACAAACAAAAATCGAATAATTCGAAGAGAACCTGCCTAAGGGATTTGTGATAGGATACAGCGAGAATACGCTGCAATCGCTTTTCTAGAAAAAAACTTTTTTCTAGAGACCCTTCACCCACCAGGGTTACCCCTAGGTGGCATGCTTCATCTTTGGGGTTCATCCCAATCCTCTACGGATTTAGGCGTGCTGCGACTTACTGGTGTACACTAAGTGACGTGAAGGGGAGTGGAAAAAGGTCAAATTAAAAATACGTACCTTGTGGGGAACTCTTTTATTCCCGCCCCTGGTTGGTAGGGTTAAAATCAGTGATTATTACTGAAAAAAACGAGACAATAATGAGTCTGGCTGTCTCAGTAATGGATAGCCAACATGTTTCGAGCCGTTCCCCTGTTGGCTCTTCATCAGGACTCAATGGGGTCCAGCCCTGTGTGTACCACTCCTAACCAATCCTATAATAAGGAAACACACGTGCACACTTAATGGACACTATGTATACTATGCTATCCCCAGGGCAAAAAGTAGGTGCATTGATGAAGGTTTGACTACAGGCCCCTCGACCCTGGTTTTCGACCATGACGCTATAGCATAGCATTTCATAAACACTGGGGGCCCGATTCACAGAACTAACTTAAGACAAAATCCTAAACTTACTACCATTTTGGTATTCACAGAAGGCACTTACTCATTTTGGTATTCACAAAAGTTAGGACTCCTAACTTTAGGACTCCTAAATGCCTTCTGTGAATACCGAGTCTTAAAATTTGGATTTTTCTCAGTTTAGGAGTCCTAAAGTTAGGAATCCTAACTTTACTACTACTAAACTGAGAAAAATCCTAATTTTAAGGCTTTCGGTATTCACAGAAGGCATTTAGGAGTCCTAAAGTTAGGAGTCCTAACTTTACTACTACTAAATTGAGAAAAATCCTAATTTTAAGGCTTTCGGTATTCACAGAAGGCATTTAGGAGTTCCAAAGTTAGGAGTCCTAACTTTACTACTACTAAATTGAAAAAAATCCTAATTTTAAGACTTTCGGTATTCACAGAAGGCATTTAGGAGTCCTAAAGTTAGGAGTCCTAACTATACTACCACTAAACTGAGAAAAATCCTAATTTTAAGACTTTCGGTATTCACAGAAGGCATTTAGGAGCCCTAAAGTTAGGACTCCTAACTTCTGTGAATACCAAAATGAGTAAGTGCCTTCTGTGAATACCAAAATGGTAGTAAGTTTAGGATTTTGTCTTAAGTTAGTTCTGTGAATCGGGCCCGGGATATCTAATTAACAAACCATATGTATACATAGTGCATGCGCATTAAGTGTGCATACGTGTGTCCTTATTATAGGATAACCGCTAATTTGATGAAGCATGCCACCTAGGGGTAACCCTAGTGAGTGAGGGGTCTCTAGAAAAGCTACTGCAGCTGATTCTCACTGTATCCTATCACAAATCCCTTGGGCAGGTTCTCTTCGAATTATTTGATTTTTGTTTGTTACATAACAGTTAGGAGGATAATCCTAGCCTCTACCTCCCTCCTTTCTTGTATGTAACTATCAAAGTATGGTACCGCAGCAGGGGAAACGGACCGTGGAAACAGGATGCGGGAGAGGACGAATGAACAGGTAGACTGCATTGCACTGGACTATGATGAGGATAGTCATGAGGAAGGCGAGATTGTGGATAATGATGCACTAGTGGAGGTGGAAATGCGGTGGTGGCAGAGTGGGTAGGTCAGGTGGAGGGGGGTGGGGGGGGAGGCAATTAACCAGTTTCCGCCTAGTGTTTTAGGCTTCGGACAAAAGGCTGGCGAGATCCACCAACACCATGTTGCAGAATATGCAGGTTTCACTGGATAGACGGCAGGCTATGGAGCAGGGACCAACCTTAATGCCAGGTAAGGAAACAAGGGTCACGGTAACGGACCCGGTGATGGTGTCAATTGGGGTAGATGCTGGGCAGGACGGAGAGGAAGAAGGAGCATGTTTGAGGAAAGGACAATATGTGAAGGATACAGGAGTGAGCACAGAGAATCAGAAGACGTGCAAGAGGGACAGAGGTAGTACACAGAAGGCGGAAGGGGCACAGGAGTAAGAGGTGGCAGGGGTTCTGGAAGGGGTCAGCAAACGTAGACCCACAAGGTGGGACAGATGCAGGAAAAGGCAACAGGGCTGCTGTGGAGACAAGAAGCGATGGTCTAAATAAAAAAAAAGGTAGAGGAGCTGACGTGCAAGGAGAGTAAAGAATCAACAATGAAAAAACTGCCATACATGGGGGTAACAAAACCCTTGGGGGCATACCGCCTGCTGTCTACAAAAGAGGACATTTGGAAGGGTCAATACTTTGAGATGTTTAAGCTATTACACAGGGAGCTCAGGGCCAGAGAGGGTTCTAAAGGATGTAGGTGCCTATGACAATCGAGAACTGGACAGCAGCATTTTTCATTTATGCAAGCATGTACTGCGGAAAATACACAGAGCAAAGTGTAGCCCTTATCAAATATATAGATGTCCTATGGAAGGCTCAGATCACATTTGGGGTATATGCCTGGGCACAATATGACGATGAATTTCAGGCACACTTGGTACCAGATGCTGAGGCAAAATGGGAGGAAATTGACTCAGACATGTGGCAACACACAATGGGACCGGCAAAATTCGGTAAGACAATTTTCACAGCTGGCAGATTGCCCTTAGTATACCAGCCCTTTCAGGGGCACCCCAACTGGGGATGAGTGGAAGCAACAGTCAAAGGACTATGAGGAGTGCCAGGGGCCTGCTGGGATTTTAACAAAGGTATGCGCACAAGTGGGAATTGCGCATTCTGTCACAAGTGTTTAAAATGCGCGGGAGGCATGCTCTCATACACTATGTTGGCACGACAGGGTCACAGCAAGCTGGGCTAACAGGGAGTCACTCAGGGAACTGGCATCAGTCACAAGTTGCCACTCAGCATACCGCGGCTTACGGGGTGGTATAAGGACTAGTTAATCTGGACAGGATGGTATTTTGATAGCAGTCATATGTAAACAGGGATGATGCAGCAATGTTGGGGGACAGATTTCAATGTGAGTTCAGATTGCAATATGAGGGTCTGAGAGTGAGGTGATGGGCAGAGAATCGGAAATCGACCAGGGAACGCCCACAGACAGTGAGGAAAAAACTACAGAAAGAAATTCTTGAAGGTCGAATGGCGGGTCCGTTTGATTATTGGCACATGACTGACGGGTTGGTCCCTAAGACAGAGCAGGGTCAGTTCCAACTCATACAACACTTGTCATGGCCTGAAGGGCAATCGGTCAACAACTTCATATCCGAGGAGTTGGCTTTGGTGTTTTATTCTTCAGTGGAAGTGGCTATGTCCATAGTAGAACAGACGGGGATGGGGGCAGAGATGGCAAAGAGTGACATAAAATCAACCTTCAGGTTAATACCAGTGCACCCGGATGATTTTCAACTGCTAGGGATTCAGTTTGAAGGACAGTGGATAGAGGATAGAGCTTGACTCAAGGGCAATAGCATCACATTTTCCGCGGGAAAAAAGCAAAATATGCAGTTGTTGAGAGATGTCATGCTAGGAAAAGCTTACGTTAAGGTTCAGGATGTACAGGTGCTGTTAGGCCATCTTAAATTTCATGTAGAGTAGTGAGAGCAGGCAGGTCTTTTTGTTGAAGGCTGGGGGTGGCGCTATCAGGATTGTCTCTAACTCATCATCACGTGTTGTCGGCGGTGTGAGGGAGGATTTGCACATGTGGTGCTTCTTTTTGGATACTTTCAATGAAGTGCCATTGTACACACTGCAGCAGTTAGAGTGGGACATTTAGATTTTCTCTGATGCTGCAGGAGGAGTTGGTTTGTATTGTATTGGCAAGGAAGATGGTGCGCTGAACAATGACCAGAGATGTGGAAGTACGGGGTGAAGTATTGCCTTTCTTGAATTGTTTCCACTGGTTGTGGCTGTTTCCATCTGGGGCGAGGAGCTAGCCCACAAGAAGGTTTTGTTTCAGGTTCACAACATGGCAGTAGTGCAGATAGTGAACAGACAGTCAGCCAGGGAGGCCTAGATATTTAAGTTACTGAGGGAATTTGTGCCCGAATGCTTGAGATATGACACTGTTCAGAGTAAAACATGTGCCAGGGTTGGACAATGAACTTGTGGATACTTTGTCTTGTTCACAGTGGGAGAGATGCCATGTGCTGGCGAGGCAGGCGGACAGGGACATGACACCTATACCGAAAGACCTATAGAAAGTAGAAGACAGAGGCTTTTCCAGCTTGTGGTAGGGTCACTGGTGAAGTCCACCAGGAAAACATATGCATAAGCTTGGGAGGAATTCTTGAACAACTGGGCCAAAAAGAGGCTGGAGGGTTGGGGGAAAACAGAAGATGTAGTGCAGTTTACATTGTCATTGACAGCAGAGAAGGGGCTGCCCTGGGTCACAATCACGAGGAAAGTGGCAGGTATTGCATTTATGGGAAAGTTACTCCAGGGTTATGCTCAGTCAGTAGGGAACTGGGGAAGTGAGTGTTGAAAAGTTGGGCCAGGGATCAGGGCCTTGGAGCAACAATTAGGAGACCTCCGAGTCTTTTCACAGGCGATACTAATTCTGCCAGATTTGTGCATGAGAGAAGGGGAAGCAATGCTTTTTGTTTCCATAATGCTTTGGATATTCTTTGACAGGTTTAGGGTGTCGGAATTGTTGGGTGGGGAATTGTGGGCTGGCCTTTTCTGAGAAGAAACAGTGGTGCAAGGGGATGTGGTTCTAATCCGGCTATGTCACCCAAAGACGGATCAGAGGACACTCGGACAGACGCTGGTATTGACGGATTATCCGGTGGTAGACTTGTGCCCGGTCAGATGTGGGGGAGAAGTTGCAAGCAGGCAGGTCCTCCCTACAGGGAAAAGGTTTCTGACATAGGAATGGGAAGCGGTTGGACGGGCGGGGGGGGGTTGTTGAAGAACAGACTATGTTCTTTCCCTCACTGCTGCCATGTCTTTTCAGGTTCAGTTGTGGGCCCGAAGGCTGCCAGTTTGTCCGTGTGGATTGTGGGGCACTCCTTTGTGTAGTGGGCCAACCAGGAAGCGTGGAATAGAGTACCTGGTATTAATTTGGGTTTTGATCCCCAGCTATGGTCTGTGTCCTGGTATGGAAAAGGGGGAGGGAAATGCGTTGGAGAGAGCTTTTGCCTATCCTGAACAGGATTTGGTCAGGAAAGCATTGTCCGGATGTTTTGCTGGAGTATTTAGGGGAGAAAGACTTGGTGGTGGTGAAGGGTGTGGGGCTGCTGCGCAAAATGAAGAGACATGAGGGCGGTCAAAGAACTGTGGTCCGGGTGTTTCCTGTTATGGACAGCATTTATTCCAACAAGGAATTGTAGAGGGGCCTCGAAGCCTGCCAGGCGAAAGGTGTATAGAGAAATTAGAGGATTTTGTAGGGCAGAAGGTTTTGGCAGAGTGGAGCACTCTGAGATGAGATATGATAGCATAGAGTTCTTTAGGGATGATGTTTCTTGCTTCGGGATGAAGTTGTATTTGTTGTAAGTGAAGGACCTTTTAGCTCGGACTTTGAAGGGGCAGCAGTGAGCGGGAAAAAGTTTGGGGAAAGAACAGAAATAGCCAGTTTAGAGCTTTTTTCTGGTGGCGGTTGGCCAAAAAGTTGGCATAGATTTAGATAATGTTATTGTTGTTGCCACTGGCAACCCAGGCTGATAGGGAGGTTGTGAACAAGTCACACCGGAACAAGGCAGGAAGGTAAAGGATAAGTTATAGGAAGTTAGGTTTAATCGATGTTGACAGATCGACTGATAAGTGGTAGAGGAAATTAAGAGGTCATAATGGAAGAAATGCAGGATGTTATGAGTTAGATACTTGCTGGTTACGGTATGTGGGGGCGGAACATTTAGTGGTGGGTGTGTAAAATTATGTGATGAACTTTGTAGAGTGAGGTTTGGTTTTGTAAGGCAGAATGCCAAGGAATTTTTGTAATGTGCACCTGTTTTAATAAAAACAGCTTTTTTCACACATACAAAAGTGTCAGTGGACTGTGCTGTGTCCCTCTCACCCAATGTCCTGGTGCATAGCAGTGAGGAGCATCTCGAGTTGAAGGGACACATGCACTTTCTACAATTGGCTGCCAGAGGCAGATCTAGTAAACAGACTACAAATGAGAGGCATTCACAAGAGACTGAAGCCTGGCTGCCTGTCCGCTAAGGGACATTTCAAATTCTCTTTACCACATAAAAGCACTTGAAAACATTAAAGAGCATTGTGTTTTATTGTCTGATCCCAGCAGATTTGTATGACAGATTTCTGGTAGTGTGGCAATGCTTGGTAAATTAGGGAAATTCGTTACCTTTACTCGAGATGCGTGGCACTTGGCAGGGCTGAGTTAGGGCCGCAGAGGGATCAGCCTCGGATGCAGCATGAAGGGGACTCCACAGTACAATAACTGGGATTACTCCAAGAGGCCCTGTTACAGGGGTGATTAATCGTCGCCATCTTCTGCACCATGCTGAGGCCCCTTCCGATGATATCAGGTGCCGATGTACCCGATGGAGGCGATCAGAAGAGGATTAGGGAGCCGAGGAGCAAAACGTCTGCCATGTTAGCTGTGCTGGTCACGCCCCCAGCAGCCTGCCTCTTTTCTTTAATTTACGTTCTCTATCTTTCTCTGCACAATACAGGCCTGTCTTTGTTGCCCTGCTTGTCTTTCCTATGTTGTGCTAGTAATCTGCAGTCTCTACCTGTTACTTTCGGGTTGCCTGCTCTATTGCCGCACAATGTTTACTCTGGTTTCTCCAGTCAGTCTCCTAGCCCCCTCCAGGTGGCGACTCTCCCTTTCCCGCTTCCCCCATCCTTTAAAGCCAAACTGCGTGCTTTTCCCTTAAAACACCACTGACAACTTCCTTGGGTGCCTGAAAAGGTCGCAGTTTATTCAAAAAACAACAATTTGTGTATTTACATCACATTGTTTGTGGGTATGTACATATTGCATTATTAGACCATGTCGCTGCTTTACTTATTTGCTCTTTAGCATTGACTTGCAATTTTTGGACCCAGCCTCTCAATAATCTGGGAGGGGGGGGGGGGGCCTTTTTGGGGCATCTGATTTACGGGTCTAGGCTTCAGCTTGCTACCGATTTGGAGGGTGTCCGCCTGGATCTGTCCAGGCCGCAAGTGCCGTCCCGCTCGCCCTGTACCCTTTTGTGGGCCCTCCCTTCTCCCAGAGGTACCTGCCTTGTGGCATCCCAAGGACCTTTCTTGAGCCTCTACCCTACTTTCTTGCGGCTGAGTCCTTTGCTTTCTGCTCCTTCTGAACCCCTGCCGTGAGGCATCCCAAGGGTCCTGCGGGAGCTTTACCTCTAATCTTTTATGGCGGCCTGCCGCAATTTGGCTCCCTCAGTGCCCCTGCCGTGCGGCATCCCAAGGACACTGTGAGAGCCTTCCATCTATCTTCTAGTAAGTTCTTCTCATTTTTTCCCTATTTTAGTTGGGTTTGCTCCGCTACCCCTCCACCATGCGGCTGCGATGCCCGTCTCTTAGGTGTGGGTGGGTGGGATTCGTCTTCCTTTGTCCGAAGGAGGGGGGGATGTGTGAGACCCGTGGGCCCCCTTTTATCTCACCCTTACTCCTTAGGTTGCCCCCTTATTGGGGGGGGGGAACTTGTTTTTCAACGGGGGCCAATCCTGGCCCCCCTCGGCCTAGCAAAACATGCTAATTTGGGGGGAGGGCCTCCCGGCCCCAGATGGTGTTTTGCACGGGCCTCTATGGGGTCCGGCTGTGCCTCCCCGGCCCGGGTCCTAACCCCCTCCAGGTGGCGACTCTCCCTTCCCCGCTTCCCTCATCCTTCAAAGCCAAACTGCGCGCTTTTCCCTTAAAGCCCCACTGACAACTTCCTTGGGTGCCTGAAAAGGTCGCAGTTTATTCAAAAAACAACAATTTGTGTATTTACATCACATTGTTTGTGGTTACGTACATATTGCATTATTAGACCATGTCGCTTCTTTACTTATTTGCTCTTTAGCATTGACTCGCAATTTTTGGACACAGCCTCTCAATAATCTGGGAGGGGGCCCTTTTGGGGCATCTGTTTTACGGGTCTAGGCTTCCGCTTGCTACCGATTTGGAGGGTATCCGCCTGGACCTGTCCGGGCCGCAAGTGCCGTACCGCTCGCCCTGTACCCTTTCGTGGGCCCTCCCTTCTCCGAGAGGTCCCTGCCATGTGTCAGCCCAAGGACCTTTCTTGAGCCTCTAGCCTACTTTCTTGCGGCTGAGTCCTTTGCTTTCTGCTCCTTCTGAACCCCTGCAGTGAGGTATCCCAAGGGTCCTGCGGGAGCATTACCTCTAATCTTTTATGATGGCCTGCCGCCCTTTGGCTCCCTCAGTGCCCCTGCCGTGCGGCATCCCAAGGACACTGTGAGAGCCTTCCATCTATCTTCTAGTGAGTTCTTTTAATTTTTTCCCTACTTTAGTTGGGTTTGCTCCGCCATGATCCCTACGGTTTCACGATCGGAGGGAGCTCCCCCCTAATAAGGCCCCTTGCCCTCCGGTTATAGGAAACCCCTCTGCTCTAGTACCCCCACAATATTTAGGAGGAACATATCCATTCCCACGCCTGTGAGGTGTACTCCGCAATCCATGTGGTACCCTGGGGTTCTTAGGTTAATGAACCCATGCCTCACGAACCCCCACCCATTGGCCCTGCATATCTTGGCCATTGTGATATTGAGTTTCCTTCTGGATTTCTCCACCGCTCCCAGGTCTATTGCCCCCCGCCAGAATTTCCGTAGTACGATTTCAGAAAAGATTATTTCCGCGGGGGTGTACTAGGCGTGCCAATGCCGTGAGACCTTTTTGCATGTCTTCCAGGAGTGCGCTCTGCCCCATTGCTACCAAGTCATTGCCGCCCAGGTGGACCACTACCGCATCCAGTTTGCCACCTCGTTGTAACGCTTCCCGCACCGCGGGTAGCAGCTGTTCCCATTTCATCCCCGGGCGTCCCTGCCATTCTATTTAGGTCTCCCGCAGCCATATCCTGCCGAAGTTACTCCATGAGGCCCTGTTGCAGGGGTGATTAATCGTCGCCATCTTCTGCACCGTGCTGAGGCCCCTTCTGATGATATCAGGTGCCGATGTACCCGATGGAGGCGATCAGAAGGGGATTAGGGAGCCCAGGAGCAAAATGTCTGCCATGTTAGCTGTCCTGGTCACGCCCCCTGCAGCCTGCCTCTTTTCTTTAATTTACATTCTCTATCTTTCTCTGCACAATACAGGCCTGTCTTTGTTGCCTTGCTGGTCTTTCCTATGTTGTGCTAGTAATCTGCAGTCTCTACCTGTTACTTCCGGGTTGCCTGCTCTATTGCCGCACAATGTTTACTCTGGTTTCTCCAGTCAGTCTCCTGTCATCCTACCGAACAAGTTACTTACCTTCGGTAACGATGTATCTGTAAGAAACATTAGTTAGTTAGATTCCTCACCTTAGAATATCCCCAGGCGTCAGACTGGATCCGGAAGATTTTTCGTCAGCAATACCCCTTGCGCGTCGCTAGGCGTCGTCTGCGGCTCCGCGTCCGTCGTCGGCGTCGTGCGCCGGGATGACGTCGTCGGAGTACTTAGACGCCGCCCTCGCGCGCTGACGTCAGTTCTTGTACATAGCCTTCCGCGCCAGGAACGCAGAGCCATACAAAGACCGACACTGGTGCCAAAAATAAAATCTAGGGGCCTGAAAGGACAACCTTAACCCTAGAAGTCAGTTCGCAGAACGGGGAGGATGGGTGGGTCGGTGAGGAATCTAACTAACTAATGTTTCTTACAGATACATCGTTACCGAAGGTAAGTAACTTGTTCATCTGAAAGAAACACGTTAGTTAGATTCCTCACCTTAGAATAGATACCCAAGCAATACCATCCCCGGTGGTGGGTCTGCGAACCAAGATCACACCAGAAAGTCCTGGAGGACAGAACGGCCAAAGAAGCCATCCCTCCGGACTTGGCTGTCAAGGCAATAATGCCTGGCAAACGTGTGTAGCGAAGCCCACGTCGCCGCCTGACAGATGTCCTGCAAAGGGACTCCCCGTCCCAAGGCAGTAGTAGCCGCCGTGGCCCGAGTAGAATGGGCGCGCAGCCCAACAGGAGGGTCCTTTTTAGCCAAGGAATAGCAAATTTTTATACACAAAACGACCCACCGAGAGATGGTCCGTTTGTGCACAGCTTTCCCCTTCTTAGCGCCCACGTACCCAACAAAAAGCTGGTCGTCCACCCGGAACTGTTTTGTGCGGTCCAGATAAAAGGAGAGCGCACGTTTTGGGTCCAGACGGTGGAGCCTCTCTTCCTCTTTGGAAGGATGCGGAGGCGGAAAGAAGGTGGGCAAGGTGACAGACTGCCCAAGGTGAAATGGAGTCACCACTTTAGGAAGAAAGGAGGGACGAGGCCGAAGGACAACCTTGTCCGGATGAACAGATAGAAAAGGAGGCTTTGAAGATAAAGCCTGGAGCTCACTCACCCGTCTAGCCGAGGTGATGGCTACCAGAAAAGCAGTCTTAAGAGTCAGAAGACGAAGAGGACAATTGTGAAGAGGCTCGAAGGGAGCGCACATCAGGAATGTCAATACCAGATTCAAGTCCCACTGAGGCATTACAAAAGGGACAGGAGGGAACGTGTGTGTAATGCCTTTGAGATAGCGTGTAACCACAGGGGACTTGAAAAGAGAAGGCTGATCAGGAAGCCGCAAGAAGGCGGAGATGGCAGCAAGATAACCTTTCAGGGTGCCCAGGGCAGAGCCCTGCCGGGCCAGAGAAAGAAGGAAGAGGAGAACCTCAGAAAGAGGGGCGGAAAGGGGATCCACAGCCTTTGCTGTGCACCATGCCACAAATTTGTTCCACCGGCAGGCGTATACCGACTTTGTGGAGGGACGCCTGTCTGCCAGAATGATATCACAGACTTCAGGAGGCAAGTCAAATGGCATCAACTGCCGCCGCTCAATCTCCACGCATGGAGGTGGAGGCTGGACAGGTTCGGGTGGAGGACCGTCCCCTGCTGCTGCGACAGAAGATCCTCCCGAAGGGGCAGACGTATCGGGGGATCGGTCAACAGACTGAGTAGCTCGGGATACCAGTATCTTCGTGCCCAATCCGGAGCCACCAAGATGACTTGGGCCCGGTCGTGCCTGATCTTCTTCAGCACTCTGGGCAGAAGTGGTATAGGCGGAAAGGCGTACAACAGACCGCAACTCCACTCGTGACGAAAAGCGTCGCCGAGCGAGTGCCGCCTTGGAAATTCCAACACGCAGAACTGCTGACATTGCGCGTTCTCTTCGGTGGCGAATAGATCTAACCAAGGCTCTCCCCACTGCTGAAAGAGACCTTGCGCCACTTCGGAGTTCAGACGCCATTCGTGATCCATCATGCACCGGCGGCTGAGTTCGTCTGCTCTGGCGTTCAGAGAGCCCGCCAGATGTTGAACCACTAGGGTGACGCCCTGGTGTTCCAGCCACGTCCAGAGGCGCAGAGCCTCCTGACAAAGGGTCCACGACCCCACCCCGCCCTGTTTGTTGCAATACCACATGGCGGTGGTGTTGTCTGTGAACACCTGCACGACACTTCCCCTGACAGAGGGAAGGAAGGCTTTCAGTGCAAGCGGGATCGCTCTCAACTCCAACAGGTTGATGTGGAGACGAGACTCCGCCGGAGACCAGAGGCCTCTGATCTCCGCCACTCCCATATGGCCACCCCATCCCAGGAGGGACGCATCCGTCACTACGACATGCTCCGGTTGGGGAAGGGAGAGGCTCTTGCCCTTGACCCACTCGCGGTCCGTGAGCCACCACTGCAACTGTTGTGCAGTGCCCTCCGAGATCAAGACATGGTCGGACAGGTTGCCGTGATGCTGGGCCCACTGAAACTTCAGGTCCCACTGCAGAGCCCGCATGCGCCGCCTGGCGTGATGCACTAGTAGGATGCAGGAGGCCATCAGCCCCAGAAGCCGCAACACTAGCCTGACCGAAACCCGGGATAGAGGCCGAAAGATGGGAATCAGGGCCCGTATATCCCGGACCCGCTGTTCCGGTGGATGGACCCGGAACTGCGCCGAATCGAGAACCGCTCCGATGAAGAGGAGCTTCTGAGAGGGACTCAGGTGTGACTTCGGCACGTTGATGGAAAACCCCAGCAAATGCAGGAGATCCGCCGTAGTCTGGAGGTGGGAGACGACTGCCTGGGGCGAGCCCGCCTTCAACAACCAGTCGTCGAGATAGGGGAAGACTGGAACCCCTGATCTGCGCAGATGAGCTGCGACCACCGCCATCACTTTCGTGAACACCCGAGGGGCACTGGTGAGGCCGAAGGGGAGCACGGTAAACTGAAAGTGCTCTTGGCCCACCGTGAACCGCAGGTAACGCCGGTGGGCCGGCAGGACGGGGATGTGGAAATATGCGTCCTGCAAGTCCAACGCTACCATCCAGTCTCCAGGGTCTAGGGCAGCTAAAACCTGAGCCAACGTTAGCATCTTGAACCTTTCCTTTCGGAGGAAGGCATTGACGTTCCGGAGGTCCAAGATAGGACGTAGGCCCCCCTTGCCCTTCTTGGGAACCAGAAAGTAGTGGGAATAACAACCATGACCTACTTCTGGACTCGGAACGCGCTCGACGGCCCCCTTGGCCAAGAGAGCCGAAACTTCCTCGCGGAGAAGATTCAAATGATCCCCCGAGATACGGTGGCGCTGCGGTGGCATGGCTGGAGGGGTCGTCTCGAAGGGGAGGGAGTAGCCCCTTCGGACGATTTGCAGCACCCACCTGTCCGATGTTATGGACCGCCAGTGGAGCAGGTGATGGCGAACTCTGCCGCCCACTGGCGTGGTATGGGCCTGAAAGCTCGGACTAGGAGGGCTTTGAGGCGGATGCTGCAGGGGTGGAAGTGGGCTGACCACGTCGGCCTCCATTTCCGCCACGGCGGAAGCCACGTCCACGACCGCGCGCAGGTTGGTTCTGCGGCTGGTGGCTTTGCGGACGTGAGGAGGCGCCCCTTCCTTGGCCACGAAAGGGGCGAAAAGCGGAGGTGTGCGCCCGCGGAGCCGAGAGGCCCAAGGACTTGGCCGTAGCCCGGGAGTCCTTTAAGCGGTTCAGCGCACTGTCCGCCTTCTCACCAAACAGGCGAGTGCCATCAAAGGGCATGTCCATGAGGGTGGTCTGGACATCCCCGGAAAATGACGTGGACCGCATCCAGGCGTGGCGGCGGAGCGCCACCGTGGTTGAAATCGCCCGACCCAGCGAGTCCGTGGTGTCAAGCCCACAGCGTATGGCGTGCCGTGCTGCATCCCTCCCATCGGCCAAAGCCTGGGTAAGACGCGTCCGGACCTCCTCCGGACACAGGGGCAGCACGTCCTCCACCGTATCCCACAGGGAATGGGAATAACGGTCCAAGAGACAGGCGGTATTTAAGGACCGCAGGCCCAAACTAAGGGACGAGAACAGTTTCTTGCCAAACTGCTCGAGTCTCTTGGAATCCCGGTCCGGCGGAGCGGTCGGGAAGGAGGATTGGGAGGTAGAGGCCTGGATAACCAGACTCTCGGGGGTGGGGTGTTGGGACAGGAAACTGGGGTCGCCCGGAGCAGGGCGGTGGCGCCTGGCAACGTTCCTATCCACAGGAGGAACTGTGGAGGGCTTGGACCAGGTGCCCTGCAGAACGTCAGTGAGGGCCTCGTTGAACGGCAGCAGAGGCTCAGTGGAGCTTGCTGAGGTTTGAAGCACCTCAGTGAGGATGTTAGTCCTCACAGCCACGGCAGGCAACTCGAGCCCAAGGGCCTCGGCCGCCTTGCGCAGCACCACAGAAAATGCTGCACCCTCCTCCGAAGCCACGGTCGGAGGAGAAGTGAATCCAGTGTCTGGCGAGGTGTCCAGCCCACTGGCCTCCCCCAGTTCATCTGCCCAGTCCTGAGAAAGCTGTGACTGAACAGCCAGAGGGTCCTCGAACCCCTCCCAGTCGCCCCCTTCTTCCGATTCCTGATAAACAGGAGGAATGATCGGAACCGGACTGTAGAGATGGTAGGACTCAAGCGGCGTCGGATGCGGCGTCGGTCGACGCCGCACCGGCGCCGGGTCCGGATGAGGGCTAAACTGGGGTGTCGGCGTCAAAGGCGTCGGCGGCGCCGGTGACGGCGTCGGTGGTACAGGCGTCGGCGCCGGTGGAGGAGTGACTAGGTCAACCGGCGTCGACTGGGGCCCAGGCATGGGCCCCGCGGGGACCTGCGGCGTCGAGACCGGAGTCGTCGACGGCGCCGGGGCCGGAGCCGCCGGCACGCGAGGTCGCCCAGTCGAGTCCGCGGGGCCCGAAGGCGCGCCAGCGGGCGTCGACGGCGGGGCCAGGCTCCTCATGGCCGAGAGGAAGGCACTGATCTCTGCCGGCGCCGCGTCAGTCCCAGGGACCGGAAGGTATGGGGGCGGACGCGGCACCTGCGGCTCCGCCGGAGCCGCGGGGGTGGAACCACCCTGACCCTCGGCCGAGTCGCGCGACCGGCGAGGGGAGTCCGAAGAGCGATGTCGCCTCTTGGACTTCTTTGAGCGTTTGGACTTACCTGACGACTTGGAGCCGGACGATCGATGGCGTCGGCTAGGGCTCCGCGAGCGATCCTTGGACCTCCTCCTGGACCGGGATCGCGCACGACGCGGAGCCGAGTGGCGAAGCTCGAGAAGCTTGCGGGACCGCTCCCGCCTAGCCTTCGAAGTCAGTGCCTGACAGTCGTTGCACGACTCCGCGTCGTGGTCGGGGCCTAAGCAGTAGAGGCACCGGCGGTGGTGATCGGTCACCGACATCAGTCGATGACAATCCTCGCAAGCCTTGAACCCAGGCATCCTACCGGCACCAGATGTCGACAGACAAGGATCAAAAATGATCAAAAAAGATTTAGTCAAAAAAGACTAAAAGGGGTAGCTCTCCCGGATCTGCGCTTACTGGCGCGGAAAAAAGAAGAACTGACGTCAGCGCGCGAGGGCGGCGTCTAAGTACTCCGACGACGTCATCCCGGCGCACGACGCCGACGACGGACGCGGAGCCGCAGAGGACGCCTAGCGACGCGCAAGGGGTATTGCTGAGGAAAAATCTTCCGGATCCAGTCTGACGCCTGGGGATATTCTAAGGTGAGGAATCTAACTAACGTGTTTCTTTCAGATATTCCGTTTTCATCTGCTTCTGTAACGCATGTCTCCCTAATGTCCACTAATGCCGGGTTTAGTTACTTTTGTGGCATATTCAGTTAGTTGCAGTAGTTTTCTCTTGGATTCTCCTGCAGCATGGAGGACCAAGTCACAGTGTTCGGCAATGGAATTCCCAATTGTGTGTCAATTGTTTTCATAATCTGTGTAAAATTTACTAAACTTTCAAAGTTCAGTGAGCCTGGTCTTTGCCTAAATGAACAAGTCATGTTTATTTGAAGAAATCTCAGTTGGTGATTTCCTACCACACACTCAGACATGTTCTTGCTTTTCGTATTCCATGTCTCCAACTTTTTTGTTGCCCATTGTTAGGATTATATTTGTTTTGACTAATCTCAATCTCTGCCATTTCTCAAATTTAAAATGAGATACCTTGTCCTTAATGTTGTGATGACAACCAGAGCCAATCAGGAACTCCACCACTTCCAGCTTTCCGTGCTCTGCCGCTAAGTGAAATGCTGTTCGTCCCATCTAGGAGTATAAAGGAACATAACAAAAACTTTAAAGATTGCATAAAACATGAGATTTACACATTTTCCACCACTTTAATCATGCATATGGGACGAAATTGTACCTTTCCCCGATCAATATATAGTAACAAACACTACTATTGTATTTCCCCTGCGTCCCACTTTTGCTAGCTAGAAGGCTGCAACAGGGGTGCTGGCGGATCCTAACTATGATACCCCAGCTCTATGTCTGTACCGGTCTCTACACATAGCACAGCCAGAAAACAATCCACTTGCCTGAATTTTGTTTTAATCACCATTAAAGCAGAAAGTATGGCTTTATTGAGTGATTATGCTGTTAATCATGATTACCATGTCAAATATCAGTATATGTGAATATTAGCAGCAAGAACGGTTTAGAAACAAAAGAAACAAGCACTGGCAAAGCCAATAGGTATTGCCTATGTGAAAGATACTGGCGTTGTCAATGTCTTTTAGACATGTTTCACACCAGCATGGCTGAAAAGTTTTTTTTAAAGCGCTATGATGTGGTCAGCGCTGGTCGAGTTATTCCGCCTTTTTTTGTAACTTTCAGCCATGCTACACAGAAGCCATAGTGCTGTACAACATGGCTAAAAAAAACATTGACAAAGCCAATTAATCCTGCTTAGGTGAGACCTGTTGGCTAAGCCAATACTCCTTATAAAGGTTCTTTGGACAGCTGGATTTCTCATCTAGCCCCTTTCTGCGCTAACTCACACATATGTAATAAAATAATAATAAATGAAGATAGTTCTCTAGTGAAACGTGCACAGCACAGGAGCCTCATAGCAAATCATTATTATTTTAAGGCGGTACGAGAAGAAATGTACTCTAATAAACTGTGCTGGAGCCCAGGTGAACTGCATAAAATAGGATGGTAATAGGCTTTCTACATGTGTCTATTTTTTCAACTGAAATTGGCTAGTGGTGCTTTAATTCTGTCTCCTGTCACTCCGAGGCATGTCAACAGATACTGACTTGCATTGTGGGGAGTCCTGTATTAAGAGGCCAAGCCCACATTTCCATGAGCTGTTCACGATGTGATTGGAGTCCATTAGCAGCTGTGGTAAGCCAACTCCAGCGGCGGGCATGCTGCCATCATCCATGTCACCTACGCCAAGATATAGGCAAAAATACAGCCCTGCACAGCTATTTTTTACAAACCCCAATGAGTTTAAAGTCTCAATCAAGAGAAAATGTCCCCTGCATTCCGATCATTCATCAGCGTTTTACCTCCTGGATTTTAGATGATGTGTGCACTTCCTTCATATATTGCCCTTATTTATTTTAAATCTCAGCACTGTCATAAATGGAAATGGATGTTTATGTGTGAGTTTGAGTGTGAGTAAAATCAAAGTCAACCTTGTCACAACAGCTGCTGCACAATCAAATGTTTGTGTTTTTTCTTGGCTAAATTAGAATACTGCCTCACATCTAATAGCTAAATGCTGGCTGCTAACGTTCGCACTGCCTGACATTTGTTGCTGTTTTGTTGCGAGGTGAAAATAATCTTTATCCTACTAAATGGATCGCATTTCATATCTCTTTGAATGCTGAACGACTGGGTTGGCCCTGCAAGCGTACTTCTTAACCAGTGGCTACAGTTACAGTTTCCAGTCTGCAACTTCAAACACTGTCACCTAGAAGGAGAGTGAGAATCTCTACCCTAGCTCCCAGAACTGTGGTTCAGTGTGGGACACCTATTATTGCTGGTGTGAGGGACCGCGGCAGCCTACATGGACAGTGGAAAGGGAGCGTGGTGTAAAGCTAAACAACACTTTGAAGCAACCATGTGGGGTAGGAGGAGGCAAGCAGTCGGATGGGTGAGAGGGGAAAAGCAGTCTTATGCAATGCTGCAACTTAAATACAACAGGGATGCCGCTTCTGCCCACCCTTATCGATTTCGAGAGGAGGTTCAGTATTTTTTCCTTTCACAAACTGATGATAGCTTGACCTTTAGCCCCAGCTGGTTTCACAACCCCCCTAAAACCCTCCTAATGAACAGCACGCAGGCCGGGGGAAAGCAGTCGGACAAGGGAGCGATCCATGACAAACCCCTACCGGGGAAAGTAGCAAGAATGGGCGGCAGCTGAGCCCAAGAAAACGTTGTGCTCTGATTGGTCAGTTTGGTGTAAAGGGACCAATTGGGCGGGAGCCCCCTGGGTGCGCCTCAAGGATAAATGGGTGTGGGCCTCCTCAAAGAGTCATGTGCCTTCGCCATTCGGGTTTAATACCATACTGCGGCCCGCTGACCACCCGGCTTAGCCAGAACTTGAAGTCAGTAAGGGACAATCCATCCATGGCAAAGAAAAAAGTAGACAAGGAGGTCCGCCTAGGGCGGGTCGCCGGTCCCTTTGCCGAACACCTGTGCACCAATTGTGTGGAGTCACCGCTAGGGTTGATACTCAAGAAGGAGCCCGGTCAGCTTCGATTCATTCACCATCTGTTGCACCCAGCTGGGGAGTCAGTCAACGACTGGCTGGACCAAGCCAGCTGTTCGGTATCCTAAGCCACCATTGATGATGCAATAGACCAGATTTGGACAAGTGGGAAAGGGTTCCTGCTGGTTAAAGCTGATATTGAATCAGCATTCCGCTTGTTGCCTGTGCACCCAGAAAGCTATTCCCTGCTAGGTTTTCAATTGGGGAAGTATTACCACGATAAGTGCCTGACGATGGGGTGTGCGATCTCCTGGGCTTACTTCGAGGCCTTTAGCAGCTTTCTGGAATGGACCCTGGGGGAACGGCATCCAGCAGGGGGGCGGATTCATTACTTGGAAGATTTTTTGTTCATTGGCATCCCAGGCTCTACGGAGTGTGCAGGGCTGTTGGGGTACTTTGTGGCATTGACGGAGGAGCTGGGGGTGCACCTGGTCCAGGATAAGGTGGAAGGCCATACCACACGGCTGTCCTTCCTGGGCTTTGAGTTAGTCACCATGCAGGGCCAGTGCAGACTGCCAGCAGCAAAGATGGAGGACCTGCAGCACACGATAAAGGGAATGCTGGGGAATATTCAACAGCTTGTAGGCAAACTTAACTATGCTGACAGAGTGATAGTAGCAGGGAGGCCGTTCGTCAGGCGACTGACCCAGTTGACAAGAGGGCTGACAAAGAGGCAGCACGGGGTCATCTGAAACAAGGGGTAAAGTAGGATTTGCGGCACTGGGCAACATTCCTAGCTAACTTCAATGGAACCCTGATATGATGGGAACCCTGAGTGACGGCAGAGAAGCTGGAACCATTTACTGATGCAGCTGGGGAAGATGGTCTTGGGGTCATCTTGGGCTCAGCATGGGTGGTGGCCCACTGGTCGACAAGTTGGAATGAGAAGGGGAGCACCAAGAAACAGGCGGTGCTAGAACTCTTCCCAATCATTATCGCCTTCTCTATATTGGAGCAACATTAACATTATGGGTGGACAACCACGCTGTGGTCCAAGCTTCGAATTATAATTATAATAGTGATCAGCATGCTGAGGCATTTGGTAGGCTGCCTGCTTAGGGCAAATATTGCAGTCAGGGTCATGCATACTCCTGGCACTGAGAATGCAGTGGCTGACACAGTGTCTCGTTTTCAGTGGCAGAGATTCAGGGCAGTGGCACCACATGCGGACCGCGATGAAACAGCGATACCACAAGCGCTGTGGAACCTGGTAGACCTGACTTGAGCATGCTGGTGAACATCACATTAGCCCCCAAGACAGCGTCCAAGTACCGTAAGTGCTGGGAGACTTTTGCTGTGATATCTTGCGCCCAGGGAATTGGCCAAGTGTCCACTAGGGACGTGGAGGGATTTATACACTGGGTCTTTGCCAAAATTAACACTAGATAATGGCTGCAAAATCACATTCGCATGGTTTCTTACTATGCAAAATTAGTGCGCGTCAGCGAACCAGCTGGCACCTTTTACTGCAGGGCAGCCACAAAGGGATGTGGGCATCTGCAACCAAGGCAGAAGGACAAGAGATGCCCCATAGGATTCGGCACCTTGCAAAAGGTGTTCAAAGAGCTTCAAAGCATCTGCACACAGCAGCATGAGCTGTTGCTATTCCGAGTGGCAATCTCCCTGGCATTCTTTGGGGCCTACAGGGTCAGCTAACTAGTGGCCCCAGCCAGATTCAACCGTAGGCCGGCCTGCATGAGAATATATGACCTGCACATGGAGAACATTGCCATGACCATATATCTGCATAGATCAAAGACAGATAAGAACGACAAGGGCATGCACACATGCCTGTATTGCCTCACTAACAGTGACTGCTGCCCAGTTTACTGCATGCACGATTACTTAAAGAACCCAGCCTTGGGAGGGCAGCCACTTTTCTGCCATGAAGACGGTTCATACCTTAGCCATTTTCAATTTAATGAATGAAATGAAATTAAAGCAGTTTTTATAAAGCGCATGGTTACCCACGGGCATCCCAGCGCTGTGGGCAGAGCTGATCAAACTGGGGCAAGATCATTTGGGTAAGAGACAGGTTTTAAGCAACTTGCGGAAAGTCATATGGTTGGGTTCCTTTCGTAACTGCAGAGGGAGTGAATTCCACAGCTTGGAGGCGTTATAGGAAAAAAATCGGCCGCTGCTTGGAGACCTCCTAATTCTGGGAACATAGGCCAGATATAGGTCGTTGGAGCGGAGGGCCCTCTTGGCTAGGTAGGACTGGGCCAAAGATGAGATGATTGCTGGTCCTTTCCCGTCTATCAGCTTGTGAGTAATAGACAAGGCTTTAAAATGGACTCTATCCAGAATTGGGAGCCAGTGGAGAGCCTTTAGTGCTGGCTTTGCTGATTCGCGGCTTTGGATTCCCATAAGAATCCTAGCAGCACAATTCTGCGTGGTTTGAAGTTTAGCCAGCACCAATCTAGGGGCCCAAGGTACAAGGCATTTCCATGGTCCAATCGAGATAGAATAAGTGCTTGGACTACAAGCTTTCTGACATGAGATGTTAGCAAGGGGAGCACTTTGCGCAGCATTCTTAGAATGTCAAAGCACGAGGCAACAACCTTTCTGGCTTCGGTTTTAAAAGAGAGTTTGGAGTCCAGCCGGACACCAAGACTTTTGATCTCTAATTTAGGGGCAGGCATAGAACCCATACATGCCATCCTTAAAATGGCTATAAGGGCAGCAGGGCTCCCATCGGAAGAATTGGCGCCACATTCCTCTCACATAGGCGCCATCGCGATGGCTATGGCCCTTTTGGGGCTATATCTGACCTAGCTTCGTTAAAGTTGTTTCCATTATAACAGGCTCCTAGGGCATTCATTTATCCCCAGGGCACAGTGGTGGGTAGTGGAGTGGAAGACTAATGAAGAAATTTGGCTGAGCAATACAAAGGTCTCATGGATAAGGAGGCTTGGAATGCGATGGGAACACCTGCTGCCAACGTGCAAGATGAAATGAAGCACGGAGGGAAACCTAATGCTGTAGTGGTACATCTGGGGAGAATGACTTAGCAAACCTCTGCCGCAGGGATTTAATTGGGGCTCTGACAACAGGACTGACAGCAGTCGCCTGACTCATAAAACCAGCAGAGCTAGTATGGTCTGAGATCATACCATGAGTCGTTTGGTGGGGGGCCTTGGATAACGCAGCAGTGGAAAGGTCTAGGAAGAAATTAAACATCACCATGTCCAGAGTGTGCAAGGCAAATGGGTTAGGTTTCATGAGGCATGGGCTCATTAACCTTAACACGAGAGGATACCGCGAACCAGATGAGGCGCACTTATCGGAAGTGGGTATGGGCCTTTTCCTCCTCAACATTGGGGGGGCTCTCAAGTTGTTAGGCTTCAGCTATGGAGCATCAAGAGGCATGTGGGGGAGCTGCCTGAGGTCATTAAACCACAGGCAGCGTGGTGGGGACATCACAAAAGGACAGTGGCCAAACTGTGGTGGTTGAGGCCTTTTACTCCTGATGTTCAGGGGCACAACATACTATGGATCCTGAGCAACTCGACCAAGTACATCCTCTGCACTTGACCATCAGTGGTAGCTGTGGTCGAGCAGTCCAAGCACAATGGGGGGGAGATGTGGATACAGGACAAAGAACATGAATCATAAGCTAAAGTGCAAACAGTACGAGCAATAAATCAATATCCAGTCAAACTCTTGCTTTTATGAAAAAAATAAGCATTTTATTTCTAACACTAAACATGCATAGGTATACGACATTCAGAAGCAACATGATTCCCCTTGAGGTTGGGCCTCTAGTAGTTATCAGGTATACCCCTGTCCCACCCTCCTTTGTGTAACTTATTTGGGTTATTCCCCATTCACTGGTGGCTGAATCCAGGGAATGCAAACTATTAGGCCTTACTCATGAGTTTCCTTTTGACTGTTCAGGATTCAGTAAAAAGTGTCTATGGTGACGCAGCACCTTTAGCAGCGCACCCAACAGGGCCCAACTGCCCAGTTGACATCTTATCTGCTCTTGCAGCATAGAAGTATTCAGCGGTGCTGCAGGTGCCCAAAGGGCAAGCACCTGTGAGCCCTGCTCGGTTCGAAGAAGTAGGGCTGCTCAGAGCTTACATGGCCGCTCCCAGCGACACAGGTTCTCTCTCCTGAGTGGCGCTCCCGGGGCCTTTTGTTGGAACAGCTCCCAGCTCCCGAAGACATGATAAAGTGGCTTTACCCTGCATGGGGGAAATACTTGCTGCATTTCCTGACTGGAGCCCAATGAGGGAGGGAGTGACATCATCCACAGCATCCTCGGCAATCCTCAGTGGTCAGTCAGGGGCAGTTCCCTAGTAGTGCAGCGCCAACCCGCCAAATGTAGCTTCAGTCTTTCCTTCTAGCAGTAACCTGAATCCTTTGGTTTTGGTGCAAGCACCCACACCAAGATGGATTTGAATCTCAGTGATTGAACAGTAGAAACTTTACCGATGGCCCCCTCTAGCATACAGTGTCAGTGCAGTGTGGCATTATGGATTCCTCCACTCCTTCACAGTGCTTTTTTCACAGCTCAGTCCCTTGCAGCCCTCTCCTGGCATAAAGGGGTCACAGAGCCGACACTGCACACTAGCAATGGCCTGATTGGTGCACAGCCTCACACCTTACTCAGGTAATCATTTACAGGGTTCCCCAATTGAACTTGCTCCCTTCAATGCTCTCCTCTTCCTCACTGGGCTCACGGGTCTTGGCAAGCAGGCAGGCTCTGGCGTTCCAGGCTCTGGGGCATGCAATCTTGGTGTTCCGGGTGATGTCCCCTCACCAAGCAGGCAGACTAGCAGGTCTTTGCGCCAATCCTTGTTGCAGGCAGAAAAGTCTTGCAGAGCTTCCCCTACTTCAACAACCCTTATCTGGCTGCTTGGCAGATGACACCATTTGGGGTTTTAACCTCCCCTTCTTATAGTCCATCCTGGACACAAAAATGTAATTTAGAGTCTTAGTCTTTGAAGTTTTATAATTGGGTTCTGCTTCTTTTGAAGTAGACACTTCTCTTTTTCTTCTTTCCTAATGGAAAACTGTTTGTCACAGCAAGCAAGACTCTGAAGATGATTGTCCCACAACACAATTCAAGGCTGTGACCAGGGTTCACACCTGGATGGCTCCTGGAGCATTGTGTGCATCTAAAGGTTAATCCATGACCTCCCCCACTTGCCCTATTCTGTATGATTCCCTTATTAGTCCCATCTCCTTTTCTTGTGATATGTCCCTGCCCCTTCCTTGTGATCTATCACTGAATTAAAGAGCAGTCTTTTGAAGTATAAATGGAGACTCTTTCTTTTTCTCACTCCAGTGTAATTCCCACCAAGCTTACAGGAATGCAGCAATAAACATATTGGTCTGGGGGATTTCTCTCCTCCTCATCTCTTCAGCAGGCAGGCCTGGGCTTCCCAAAATGGAAACCAGGGTCCTCCATGTAATGTACGATTGTAGGCACACTTACTCAGTGTACATTCACAGCACACTTACTGTCCAGCACTGTTTCCTTCATGCATGCTACCCTTGGTATACAACATACATTGCATATTCAATCGAAAGGCACGGGTCAGGAGGACCGCCTAAATATATACCAACAAGTCCAACTCCAGTAACCCCCTCAACTCAAACATCTTCCAGCGACATGGCATCTAACATTGTACAGATATGCCGGGCACGGGGATCCATGCTCCCTCCTCCTATATCTGACAATTGTGCACAACACAGGCAACAGTCCATATTCGGGCCCAACCAAGATCCTCCTTCTTCCATTTGGGCCCTCGTTATGTGGCCCAGCTGTATCTCTCACTCTGCACATCTACCTCTCACTCGTGCTTATGTGGTCAACACCAGTGATCCGCTCAGCCTCCCATCATGCTGTGGAGGCCCTCAATTCCAGGCCTCCTGAGTCCTACAGTGATTCCATATTTTTCAAACTTGCGGGGGCATCCCAGGCCTTTGTATACCTGCTCCTCTGCCCTCATGCACCAGCTAAGATTCAGTTCCCACTCCTGCTCTATATGCATGGCAGAGCTCCCCTATCGTTTGGCAATATCCCACCTTGCCACTGCCTGGGCTACATTGCAAAAAAGCAGCGTGTACCTCTGTAAGGTTTGCTTCCCCCATATGCCCAGAGAAGCGAACTGTGGTGTGAGTCGCAGCTGTACCTTCATCACCTTGGATAATCCTGCTCCAACTCTCTCAGTACCGCCACGCCAAGAGGCACCCCTCAATAGAATGTCCTCCACCGCTGAGAAAGCATGCATGTCCCATCTTTTGCAGCCCTCAATCTCCGTGAGCTTCAGCAGAGCCTCCAACTCCCAAAACGAAGTTGACATTGTGATCCTTCCCCTCCAACTCATTGTTTGTTCTGCACTCCTCCAGATATTTACCAATAAGGCTGTTGGTGGCGAGAATTCTTGTGTCCCTAGTCTTCCATAGGTGACATAAATAACCAACAGAGTTCAGCGCCCTTCTGACTGCCCAAAAGGATGGCTCCTGCTGATCAGAAAAGACCCAGTCAAATGGGCCGCCCTGTAGTACAACTTCAAGTTAGATAGAGCAATTCCTCCGTCCGTCTTTCTTGTCAGTGTTGAAAGTGATATCAATGTGGCCCCACCGTCCCAGAGTAGCGTTCTAGTGACCTCATCAACCTGTCAGAAAACCTGCCTGGGATGGCGTATGGCATGCTTTGGAGGACATAGAGGAAATAGGGAAGGTATATGATTTTATACAATGCAGCCCTACCCAGCAATGAAAGCGGGAGACTCTGCCACTGGCAGGAATCCTTCTTATATGCCTCCTCCATTCTCCCTAGGTTCTCACGGAAGAATAGCTCCGAGTCAGTTCTAATGCATATTTCCAGGTATTTGAAACTGGTGGGCTCCCAGAGGAACTGGAAGGGTCCAGCAAGGAAGAGGGGGGCAGCAATCCGTCAAAAGGTAGGCCACTGATTTATTCCAACTGATGTATAGTCCTGTGTATTCTACCACAGCTTCATCGCTCCCCCTGAGTCTGTATATCTACTTTTGCCCTTTGTCCCGCTTGGCCAGCCAGGCAATGAGTTTCCTAGTCTTGCAGCTAAAATCGAACACCTGCGCTTGCTTCGCGGGGAAGCAGTCCCAGCCTTCTATTTTGCCAGTTTTCTATAATCCTCTTGGATGCTTTCGACATTAATCGCCAAGTCTGGCGTTGGCAAGCCAACAAATTCTGCCTCCTCGTGCATACGTTTTGTTTCCAGGTTCAGACACACTGTGTGGGAAATCCCCAGTTCACCATCTTATTGGCCTTCAACGAAACCGCCCCCTGTTCCACTGACCCTTTGTTTTCCTACAAATAAATGACAGTCGTATCTGTCAAACATTTTCTGGTGTTCCCAGTCCGTGAGCTCCCATGGGTTGAGGCTCCATCACACCCTCTGGGTCCCTCTGGGCATCGGGCATAGTGTGGTCATGGGGGAGTGATCTGAAATACCTCTGGCAGGTACTGCGAGTCTCCTCAGCAGCCAACCTGATGTTGCAGGACCAGGAGATAGTCCAGTCTGGAAAGTGACCTCATGCCATTGGCCGTATATGAAAATTGCTGTTGCACCCGCAAGAGATCAGCTAGACCTATGGCACTCAGGAAGGCCAGCAGGCATGTATCAGCCCTGGGAGGGTGTCTGGATTGTGTTATCACATCTCGGTCTCCCTGTGCCGTCATATTGAGGTCCCTCCCGAGAATTGTAAGGGCATCCGATGTGCACAGGGAAATGGGGGTCTTCATGCCATACCCCCATTTTTACCAGTCCATCTGTCTGCAGTCCCAGGGGAATGTACCATGATACTACAGCCATGGCACCCCATTCCAAGTGCTCGAGGCAGCTGCATGTCAGCTGTCCAGGGTCACTCCTGTGATGTTGTAGGGGATGTTTCCATATCCAGATCTTGGACCCCCTGGAACCAGGTGAAAAATTCACATGTACCACCGGCTATCAGATGTAGGTATAAAAGGTACAGCGTTGAAGTTGCTGAAGTCATTTCTTTCCAACCGAGTTCAATCGGTAGAGATGGGTGCTTTTTCGTCTGACCAATTCAGACTACCATGTAGGGTACCGCAGGACTCCTCTTTGAGCCCTACACTTTTTAATCTCTATGTTACCCCTCTGGCTAAAATAATAAGGGATTTCGGCTTCTCAGCTGGCTCTTACCCTGATGATACTCAGCTTGTGGTCTCCGTCTCTAGCAGTCACCCAGCCTGCACCTGCTCTTTACCCACTGGGGAGTGCCAAATGTCAGGGATTGGGCCCCGGGTCATCAGGGGTTGGACTCCAGGTCATCTGCGTCGTCAGCTCTCTTTCTCTTGTGGGCTTCCCCACCACTGCGACCTCTGGTAGGACTCACCTGCAGCAGCCAGTCGGCCCAGTGCAGCTGGTGATTTCTGCAGGCATTGAAGTCTCTCACCCCTGGCAGCAGGTCTCTGTAGGTAGGGCATCTTTCTTGCGAGAAACAGCCTTTACAATGAGGTAAATACACCGCATGCATTTGCCTCGCATTTCTTTAGCACGCATTTTTTTACCGCGATTATGCATTTACATCGCATACCAATACCACGAATTTAAGGTAAGTTGGGGGGGGTCTCCCCCCACAGATACATTGTTTTTAAATATAAAAACAATGCGTGGTATTGGAATGCGATGTAAATGCATAATCGCGGTAAAAGCATGTGTGCAAAGAAATGCAAGGAAAATCAATGCGATGTATTCACCAGCATTTTTTACCGTACTACAACCCATTGGAACATCTGTGCACATTCCTCTCTGAAAACATTAAACCCCTCATGTGTCCTTGGGCACTGTGACCATGCAGAAGGTTGGGAGGCTCTCAGGTAAGTCAAGATAGGTTAGTTTCAGTTAAAACAACAAATCTGCCAGTAAGAGTATTCAAAGTGCTGCAAAACCATGTTTCTGTGGATAAAAGAACCACGAAAATTAAAGATGTGATATAGTCCACAGAGGAAAATGT
The DNA here is from genome assembly GCF_964204655.1 of Triturus cristatus. Classification (NCBI taxonomy): domain Eukaryota; kingdom Metazoa; phylum Chordata; class Amphibia; order Caudata; family Salamandridae; genus Triturus; species Triturus cristatus. The sequence goes on along the minus strand of NC_140583.1, from coordinate 619,212,727 downwards.
CTGATCTTGCCCAAAGATTACTTGTAAAGTGACCTTATGTTCAACAGGCGCCATCAGCAGACTAGGCCAGACTCGGATATACATGACCAGGCAATCCATTCTTCCAGCCATCCTTGTCATCTATGTGTGGAGACAAGTGACTCGGCGCTCCATCCATGCACCCAAGGTGTTATAATATGCCAGCCTAACCCAAGCAGATTGTGTCAGCCATGTACATACATATGTAAATACTGGTTTCTAACATTTTCTCCACCTGGTCCTCACTGGACTTGACTCCGTGAATGCACACTTTATTACAATCGATACAGATTTTATTATGAGGAGAATTCCTTGTGCATTAGTTGCATTCTTCTTTGTCCTGATTTCAGATTTTAGCTTTATACAATTGTTGTAATCTTCTTGAATCTGGTTGCCTGGACCTCAATTATTACTCAATTCATATTTAATTGTGCTTGGAGCTTTGCACTGAGACTGCTACCAGAGGGGAATGGTAGTCCTGTGGGCTTCGCTCCACCTTCATGCTGGATGCATCCTGATTTGACGGGACACTGCACCTAATGTTTTACTATCCATTCCTTTACTGAAGGTGGACCACCATCCTCAACATCTTCTCAAACGTTTGTCTCTCTCTTATTCTTTGATCTATTTAACTGATGTGATTGAGTATCGGCCCGGGTCAGGTGCTACTGATCGCCTGTAAGCGCCACAGGGCTGTGGCACGGATAGGCACCGATGTACTCCACACAGACTCTACCATAACGAAATGGAAACCATCGGCTTGGTTGTCATTCCACCGCTACTAACTGAATTCAGAGCCAGCCTGGAGCTAAGGAATGCTGTGGAGCAGCACACCAGCTCATATGCACTTAAGAAGTTACTGGCAAAACACGTTTGATATACCTTTTCCTGAATTGCAAGCTTGAAAGGGTACTCTAAACAATACAATTAGCAACCAAAAAGTGCGATTTCTTCGTTACAGAGTAAAAAAAAAAAAAAAACGTGGGGAGGATTACGAAATTGAAAAGACAGATGCAGCTAACAGAAGCGTTCACTGTGAGCTATCCCAATTCGTCCAAAGAATTTTTTTTTTTAATTCCAAATCCTATGTTTTACAGAGCTCGAAACTTAAACATATGAGGATTACATTTCGAATTCAAAGAAGCATGTTTACACTTTAGACTTTATTGCTGAAACGTTTGATGAAGCTGGAAAGAATTCAAAGGTCCAAAGCACGTGGGGCGTGCCCTGATCTCTGAACCACCTAGCTGGGAAACAAGAACACACATTTAACGCTGGAATTTAATCATGAAGAGACGGACAAGGTAGACAATTTTCAAATTAGGACATAGAGATAGAAACATCTAAAAGCTAAATATGGAATGAAAATTCATCCATCCAGCTCCAAAATTTAAGTTTTTTAAATGGAGATTTAATTACATGAAGAAAAACCACAACCCTTAAAATCCACTCTCAATAGAAAAAAAGCAGGGAAGTACCAAAGAAGAAGGAGCAACGAGATAACTCTCCAAGGAGCAAACACTGAAGTGATTATTTGATTCCACGTGTTTAGGGCGGGAAATGAATTATAGAATGCAATTGAAGTTGTGACGCACAGTACAAACTGAACAATTGGGGGCAGTGGCGAGAGGGCTCCAAAACGGTTGCGCTGTGTGTGAGCTCATCTGATCCCCTGTCTGCCTCTGGGCTCCAGCCCACCTAATAAATCGGCGGAAAGCACCTGGATTTTCGATTCAGGCGATTAGAGTCAACAGTGGGGACTGTAGGTGGCGAACAGCCTGGTGGGCTCCCACCCATCTACCATTGTGCATATTGTCTATGCGTGATTGGATGGAGCCAGATATGAGCCTTCGGACTACATGAGGAGACTCACACTTTAGAATGGTGTGAACCGTTTCACCAGTATGCTCCTGGGGCGTATTATGGAGATATTAGTTTAACTCGTCGGCAGAAAGGTGATACCGATGAAGTGTGTTGTGCTCTGTACATGAAGACACTGGTAGCCATGTTGTAAGTTTCTAAGTCTTCTTTATTGGTTCCAGTTCCAAACAGTATCAGTCTTAGTTCAGCCATGTACCAGCTCCTACACCAGCCCCACCAGGAGCAGCCTGCCTAGCTGCTCAGCCCGTTTCCAACTGTCACCACTCATCCACACAGGCATTCCATTCATCACAGTTACACCAACATTCCGTTGCCATCTCTCACTCTGGCTGAGCAGCTAGGAAGACCTAGGCTGATTACAAATAAATGTAATACTCAGGATATAACATTATTCCTTTCCTTTTAAAATGAAAACAAAGACTACAATAATAAAGCAGAGAACTATACACAAGAGAAGCAGTAATGTTCGTAACGCAAGGATGCAACTAAAAGTAAAACATCACAAAAGAGAGAACAATGCAAATAAAGGAAAAGATGGGCAAAATACGACACATAGAAACATGTATAACAATCCCCCATCCTCCCTCATGAAGATTAATTCATATCAAAGCGTGAAATAAATTATCAAATCACAAACGATGTTAAAACGCAGAGAAACAGACTAACAATGGGAATTACAAACTAGCAATAACCCCATCCTTCCCCATGAACATTTGAAAATAAAGTAGTTAAGGGTGCACACACCCCACGACAAACACCCGAGGCCAGAAACAGACAACAAGGGTGAACCAACACTACAGATACAAGTGTACCACAATATGGACCACATAAAGGGTACACACAGTGAGGCGCAGGGCGACTTACACACGACCACAACTGAAGCGCGGGGCGACTTACACAGGACAACACGTGACGCGCAGGGCGAATTACACTCAACAACATCTGAAGTGCAGGGCGACTTACACAGGACAACATGTGAGGCGCAGGGCGACTTACACACATACACGCAGACAAGACGTGCAGTGCAAGGTGACTTACCAACACATCAGACCAATGTGCAACGTAAAACGACTTACACACACAACACAAGAAGATGGGAACCACCCACCAAGAACAGAATCACCCTCATGTAAGGGAGAAACTGTGATGTACACCCACCAGGAGACTAGGACGTCCCAACCAATCAACAGCGTAAAACTGTGGCATCACAAAATATTAAACTTTTGATATTACTAATGCCATTCCACATACTGTAGAACACAAGTGACCTGTGTCCCAAACTGGTGAGCAATCTCTCACCCGAGTTGTGCCAGGAAACAAACACCCTTGCGTAAGGGAACTAAATAGAAAACATGCCTAAAAGTAATGATACACATAGTGACGAAAACACGTATGAATTATTATTTTTTTTTCACCATGTTACCTAGTTGTCACATATAAATCCTCAGCATGTTGAGTGTAAGTACACAAGCAACATCACACTGTACAGACCTAATACAGTTGAATTAAAAATTCCATGAAATATGACACATATAAAAAAAACAGGCATGAATCTTTCCGGCACCGCAGCAACATGCCATGGACATCGGGACAACCCAGACACAGTAACATTGGCAATTGGATCTTCTGACTGCAGACTAACTAACATCCCATTTATACAAACAGTCAAAGTATATGATGTGCCTGTCACCGAAATAGTGTGCCGCACATTGAAGTACCACAGCCGACAAACTTCACACCGAGGACACGTGTGTGAAGCAGCCGCGGTCGGTGGTAGGAGTAACTGCAGGACGGTGACGTGGGGAGGGGGAGGGGCAGGGTGGGGGGTAGTAAACTATGGATTAAGGAGGTTTACAGGTAAGTTAACATTTAAATTAATAAAACGAATTTCGTTGCGTGCACTGCATCCCCAAATGCGATGCAGTGAACGCAACGAAATTCGTTTTATTAATTTATATGTTAACTTACCTGTAAACCTCCGTAATCCATAGTTTACTATCCCCCACCCTGCCCCTCCCCCTCCCCACGTCACCGCCCTGCAGTAACTCCTACTACCGACTGCGGCTGGTGTGAAGTACACCTTGGAGAACAGCAACACAGTAAATTTCGAGTCTGACACCAGATGGCAGCTGAAAGGAACAAAAGCAAACTGCCACTCACCACCGGAACTCAAGGCAGTGTCCACTGGCCTCCGTGCGTTTGACCAACTGACCTCGGTAATCGTAGGATGAACCTCAATTGCAGCAGAAAAACAGTTGACCAGCTCTGATGTAACATTACCTCTGACAAAATTGAAACGGAGAATGTCACCCAAGCAATCCCATAAACGGTTCCACATGTTGATTATTCCACAAGTTATTCTTCAGAGCCAGCATCAGACAGTTGGAGAATGTGACAGCCCAACGAAGTTCACAGGACGCATGTAATCCACACGCGGTTGGCAAAACAAACTAGGATGAACAGAGTGATCCCAGCCGCCAACCACAAAACAGCGCGTTTGTGCATGCGGCGTGCAGAAGCAGGAATCCATTACGAACAGCCAGGACATCAGAGGGCTCTATGGTGACAGAACAGGACAGTCGAATGTAGGTAAGGCTGCGCGTGAGTTGAGAACGCTGAGTGAAAGCGCGCTGTAGAAAGCTCGAGCCCTGATTTTAAATCCAAACGCCCTGCCCCAACCGCTAATAGTCCAGGGGATGCCAGTAATAAATAAAAATAAAATAGACTCACCTCCAAAAGACCTCGGCAGCACAGGAAAGAAACAAGGGCACAATTCCCAAAGCTCAAAAATATCGCCGATTGATTGCAGACGACGTGACTGGGTTTTTAAACCTTCACAGTGCAATCGTCTGAAACATCGTGTGTGTGAAACTTCTTCTCCCATATTGAGCAAGCGAAACACCATAGTTGTACTTCCTTTCGCACTAGTGTCCCGGGCAACCTAATATGAATGCAAGATTCAATTCTGTGGATTAGCAGTATGGTTCAGCTCCATAAGACCTCCATTTGGTTGTTGCATTGTACAACTCCACATAGTAAGAACACCACAATCCAGGGCAAACACAGTACTTGTGCACCTCCATACTGCAGCAGACAAGAAAATCCATAATTGTGCTTTCCATGTTACACCTTGACATCAATCTTGGCAGAACCACACCGCTCCTGTGTGGTACATGTGAATACATTCACTGAGTTAGACCATAACTTATATCTTGAACAGCCACAATTCCTTTGCGCAGTGGATACATCCATATGGCAGATTCAAAAGGAAGTGGTAGGGTGAAAGTCAGTCCATTCATATCCTAACATACAGACCATACCTGTGGTCAAGTCCATGGAGTAACATCAAGCAGGACACAGGTTGAGGCCGTCCGATGACAGGACACTGGTGGGGCTGGCTTGCCTTTTACTCAATTCTGCTTCATATATTTTTCTTTCTTATTTTTTTTTGTAGTTGCGCTGGTTACAATGGTTTCTTTGTAGTCTCTGGGTTACTGTTCAGTCCTTAAGCACACTTGGGTCCAGGTCCACTCGTCGCCAAAATTATGTTGTGCTCTGTACATGAAGACACTGGTAACCATGTTGTAAGTTTCTAAGTCTTCTTTATTGGTTCCAGTTCCAAACAGTATCAGTCTTAGTTCAGCCATGTACCAGCTCCTACACCAGCCCCACCAGGAGCAGCCTGCCTAGCTGCTCAGCCCATCTCCAACTGTCACCACTCATCCACACAGGAACCCAGGCATTCCATTCATCACAGTCACACCAACATTCCGTTGCCATCTCTCACTCTGGCTGAGCAGCTAGGAAGACCTAGGCTGATTACAATTAAATGTAATACTCAGGATATAACAAAGTGACTGTGTGTACTGGCTCCCCCTCACTTCAAGAGTGACCAGTCCACGTGCTGGCAGCACAGTAAGGGTCGCTGTGCCTTCAGGAGAGCGGAGAGGTAGATTTGTGTGTGCGGTTGTTAAACAAGAGACTGAACGGATGGGGCGCAGGGCCGTCTACTGTTTCTTCTGGACTTGAACCCTAAAGCCTGGATAGGAAGAAGATGTTATTGAAGACATGGGCTACAAGTCACGTGGTATGAAGCACCAGTGGGCATCCCTGGGCAGCCGAGAGTGGAACACAAGGGAATGGCATTCTGGTTCACACAGATGGACTTCGAAAGGGATTTATTTTGCCTAGAATGGAAAACAAACCTGGATATTCATCTGGGACCATTAATACGTGTCTTCCTTGTATGGTGGGGGTGGGTTCATGTTGCCCTCTGTGTTGCAGGCCAAGGGAATAATTTGCTGGGCATCAAAATGGGGGTTTGGGAAGGCTTGATTTATAACCATGACGTTACTGTTTCACTGTTGTCTCTACTTGTCCTTGTCTCTCCTCTGGCTTATTTTAGGCCACTGATATACCTCCTTATTCACATTTTCAAAAAATGAAAATTGGATATCACAGTAGAGAAACTTTTCAATTTTGTATCCTTTATTTAGTGAGTTGTTGGGCACGATTTCATGTTGTGCTGTTTGTGCAGGAGGCTATCGGTCACCTTGATCACAGTATGCTACGTATAATTCTGCTACTAAACAGTTTTAAACCTGAAAACGGAACATCTTCCTTCTATGCTGAACTGAAGTAATTCGCCCATAAGCTTGCACTAAAGCAAAAATGCGAGCCCGCACCTTTGTTTGGACTGCAACAGAGGGCAAGTGCTGGATGAAACGCAATGGAATGACTCAAAAGGCTAATAAAATGTAAACTGCAACAATGGTAAAAGGTTGTCAAGAAGGTGTATCCTGCTCTGTGGTATGCAGTAATGTGGGAAAGCAAATACTGTGCCCCAATTATCTCCAGCCACCGTTAAACATGATTTTCATTCAATCTTTTTGTCACTAACTAAACTAAGGGACAGCTTTAATCAGAAGTTTACAACTTCCACACAGTGAATCTTTTCGTAACGAATTACTCAAACTACAATGGTGCACAGCTATTTTACAAGGCCCTTGTTTTTAGGTCTGCAATTAGCCTAGACTTTTTGATTATAATTCAAATCTATCTCTCCATCTCTCTTTCTCTATCTCTCCATCCATCTCTTTATTTCTCTCTCTCCATCTCTCCATCTATCCATCCATCCATCTATCCATCCATCCATCCATCTATCTATTGTCTTGGGCCCTGCAAGCGCCTGGATACCATGTCGGGTAAATAGCTGCAAGATAGAAATAGAATGATTTATTGATTGATTGATGCAGAAATACATGGATGCTAGAGCGATTAATGGATATGTAGAGTAGATGTATTTATTGATGAAAAGATTGCCGGATGGCTATGGGTGCATACAAAGGTAACAGATTAGGTACATTGCTCGATAGATGCAAGCAAGGTTTGATAAATGAATGTATGAGTGTGGGTGCATGATGGATGAATGGCATGGGTGGGGAACGGATGCATAGGTGCAAGTATTTATGCATTGGTGTGTGAAGAGGGTTGGGGGTTCAGTTCTGATGGCACAGTGCTGCTCTCTGGTAGTATTATGTCCTCTCTGGCTGGTTCTTTCCAACTTTTCAGTCAACTCCCAGCCACAGCAAAACACAATACACATGACAATCATACACCTACACGGCCACATCTCAGATCTAGTCGATTTGTACAATGCTATGCTGCTGCTACAGAATAGCTCTTTGCAAATGGAAAGGGTCTTGTGCTATCAGCCCTTCTAGTCCCAGGGTCCGCTACAGATGCCCTGTAAGTAAACATGACAATCTTGTGCTTATAATGCCATGTGTGTATGCACAGGCCTCCTGGCTCAGACAACCACACATATTAATCAAGGCAAGATAGACAGGGTGGAGTGGGTGGTGAAGAGAGACGGAGCGGGAGAAAAAAGGGAGCGAGAAAAAGACTATGTGTGGCCTGGGACTCACATTCTATAGTATCTTGTGGAATGTCTGCAGCTCATGCACCGCCATCTTTCCTATGCCTGCCACTTGTTACACCCTCTTTAATTATACACATGCCATGTTCTACCAGCAGGAATTCCCCATTTTTCACCCTTTGGTGAGTTATCTGTGGCAACCTGCTAAAGAGATGTGTGCATAGCCCACCTACAGTGTGTGTGCATGCTTGCATGCTGTGTGTATGTGTAAACTGCCCGGATACAGCTTTCCTGTGAGCATTTTTCTAAATATCAATGCACATCTAATATGTGATGGCTTCAATTAGCTGCCCACCTCACCCTTGGCCGTCTCTGCATTTCTGCCAGTGAGTCAAAACCCGAAAAAGGAGGATGTCCTCCCCTGTGGGCACATAGCTGCGTCTCCAAAGAAATGGTATGCCAGTTCAATGGTGATATTTTCTACATCATAAATGAAAGTTACTATCAATCAAATGGTGAGGAATATGGGCTGATCAATATATGATTGACACTTAGAACAGCCAATGGCTGAGAAGGGTTGACTCTGTGACCCACTCTAATAGATCCTTATAGCTGTGAGGGACAACTAAAGAGGTCTATAGCCTGCATAAAATACCTCTGAATCATGATTTTTTTTCCGACAGGGAGATGCATATGAAACAAGCACTTGGCAAAACCAGTAGGCTTCGCCTATGCAAGACTTATTAGCGTAGTTAATGTTTTTTTAGACATTTTGCCGGCTGATGTGCAACATGGCTTAAAGTAAATAAACACAACGCACTATGGCATGGTCAGGATTCACAGCATCACAACACTTTTTTCTGTTTACTTTAAGCCATGTTTTACAACAGCCCACTCTGCTGTGCTACAGCTCTAAAAAAACAGATCTATTTGGCTTTGTGAATGTTTTTTTTTGTGGCGGATCGGAGGGCCACAGGGGGCAGGACAGAGGGAGGTGAGTATGGTGGGATGGGCAATCAACATAAGGGGCCGTGAGGGAGGAGTTGGTGGAAAACGAGGAATGTATATAGGAGGGGGTAAAGAAAGTGGACAGTACGAGGTGGCAAGCAACATGAGGAGGGTAGTTGATGGAAGACGAGGAACGGAGGCAGGAGGCCACAAAGAAAATGGGCAGTGGGGGGGGAGCAAGCAATATGAAGGGGTTTGAGGAGGGAGTAGTTGGATAAAGAGGAATGGAGGCAGAAGGAAACACACAAAGAAAACAGACAGCGAGAGAAGTGAGGCGAGTCAAGCAACATGGGTGGGTGAGGAAGGTTTGTGCAAGACACAGACAATAGGAGGTGGAATGGAGTAAAGAAAAGCACAGACAGCAGGGGGAGGGCGGATGGACTGCAGATGGACTGCAGATACATGCACACTTAGAGAATTTATATCTAAAAGTAAAAAACTTCCCAAAGCGCACAGCCAGTGGAAGGACACTGGTCACAGACCGGAAATTGTAGTTGGTCCATGCTCCACTGCAGGAATAGAAACTCGAAGGCAAGACAGAAGCAGTGAGCTGCTGATCAATAAGAAGCAAGCAAACATGAGCAACGTGGATGCCAACCAATGGTAAGTAATGGGCCGGCTCTCAGCCCCCTTTAAGCTATTAGTCTACAATAGATTTCCCCTGCAGACAGTGCAACTTAAAAAGGCAATTAATGCAGCTTCACTTTGCTTTTTTTGCAACACAAATATACCTTATCAACTTTATCAAGACGAACATCCTCCAGCTCTTCCATAATAAACTCCATCACCTTGATGTGACCTCTCTGAGCAGCACAGTGCAGCATGTTCAAGCCATTCTGAAATAGAAAGCTATTTTTTCATTACTACTGATGACATTTCATTTGACAGCATACTAATGATAACGATAAACATGTCTACTCACAAACCATACGCCATTAGGGTATTCAGACCCAAAGCATTCAGTCTTCAATAAGGGTGTTTACAATGAACTTTCGTTGAATCCTATTTCCCCCATAGGTTAGTTTTTTTTCGATATACTCGAATTTTGTGAAACTATATACAGTAAGGAGGGTAAACCTAGCCTTAACCTCTACCTCCCCCAAGTTTTTGGTTGTTGAATAAGGGACAGTCACATTCCTCAACACAAACTGGAAGGAGATTAAGTTGTATCCCTTTTGCAAACTACGGAGGGGCCAAGGACCAGTGGGGCTGGCAAGAATTCACAGCCACTGTAGTTCTCTTCTTCCTCTGAAAACAGGCTGTAAAGTGTGTTCTGGTATCTCTGCCCTACTGACAGAAGTGGGAAACCCTGGAGAGGCTGAGCAGGTCAATAGCACCAACCCAGAGGGAAAACAAGCATGGCCAAAACCAATAGGTCTTGTTTTTGTGAATTACTGGCTTTGCCAAAGGTTTTTAGCCACACTACGCAGCACCCAAGATTTAAAGGCAACAAAAGCCTTTAAGTTGGCTGTCTGCGCCATTTTCTAAGTCTGAACACCACACATGCGGACACCTACAAACTGACTGGGTGTTTTTTTTACCTTTCTAGTTACTGATCTAAGTTGCACAGGTAACTAAAAAGAAACTAAAGGGTGCAAAATGGTTTTCTTTTTCTGAAGTAGACTGGCGGGGTAAGAGGAAGCTATACGGAGAGGGTATGGGGACGCCGAGGCAACACAAGTACGGTAGGGGCAAATGGCACACAACACTAGTAAGGGTGCATGGGGAACACCAAAACAACATGGGATGGGACGCGAAAGCAACATAGGGAGAGGTCTGGAGGGGAAGCAAAGGGAGGAGGGCAGGAGCGAAAACATTATGGTGGGCATGTGTAGGGGAAAATAATGGGGAGAAGCGTCGGACAGACAATAAGCCCAGGCACCACAAATGAAAGTGATCCCTATTAGCGAACTAGATAGCTACAAAAGTGGCGCACTTGTGCAAATAGGGTAGTTTTCAAGTTGTAAAGACTTGTATAAGTGTCACAGAAGGTATGGGGAACAGCATGCATTTGTGCTTACTACAGGCAATGTTTGTGGTTGTATAAGGGAAATCAACAGTACAAACGGGTCCACCAGACCATAAAGCCAGCCCACCAACACTGACCTGTCAGACCAACCCTTCAGGCACTGCCTGACTGCTCTATAGGTCAGTCCAACCATGGAGGACCCTGAAAGCACACAGGCAAACCTAATAGGAAGGGTGCAGAGAGAAGTAGTCAAGCAACAGACAGCAACACAGAGTGCAGGGAGAGAAACGGAGATGGGCCCCCGCCAAAGGGGCCCTCAAGTGATCCGGTGGAAGGGGGAAGCGGGGGGGGCACCAAACTCCGGCCAAAAGAAGCATTATGCTGATAACAGTGCTTTGTGTAAAGCTGAAAACAATGAGCGTCAGTAAGCCACTCTGTAATGGGCCAGCACTAACTTATTTTGTTACTTATATTCTAGGTGGGAGTATGTGTCAAAAGGAGAGGGACAGCAAATATTATTCAAAACACCCACCCCCACTTCTAATAATCACACTGTGGTTACTTATACGCTTTAGTAAGACCTGCCTGACTAAAATAGTATAAACAACCGCAATGGAGCGCACACCGCTAGCCCCTCCTCTGGGTCGCCCCAAGGGAAGCTGGTACATGAAGTTCCCGAGTGGTTCACCCCAGTGGGTGCAAGTAAGTTCTTGTTTGATCTCTAGACCCGATACATGTCCCGGGTTTTAAAATATCGCCCGAGACATGGCTCGGGTTTCGGGATAACTTCCCTCCTCAGTAGAGAAAATAGTTAGGGGTGGAAGAGAGGGCCGCCAAGCAACCGTCAAAGGCCTCAGTGCCTGCACAGGCACGCAGGTGCGTCGTCCAGGAGCTCGTCAGCTCAAAGCTCGAGGGAGCCATTTTTATAAACAACCGCAATGGAGCGCACACCGCTAGCCCCTCCTCCGGGTCGCCCCAAGGGAAGCTGGTACATGAAGTTCCCGAGTGGTTCACCCCAGTGGGTGCAAGTAAGTACTTGTTTGATCTCTAGACCCGATACATGTCCCGGGTTTTAAAATATCGCCCGAGACATGGCTCGGGTTTCGGGATAACTTCCCTCCTCAGTAGAGAAAATAGTTAGGGGTGGAAGAGAGGGCCGCCAAGCAACCGTCAAAGGCCTCAGTGCCTGCACAGGCACGCAGGTGCGTCGTCCAGGAGCTCGTCAGCTCAAAGCTCGCGGGAGCCATTTTTATAAACAACCGCAATGAAGCGCACACCGCTAGCCCCTCCTCCGGGTCGCCCCAAGGGAAGCTGGTACATGAAGTTCCCGAGTGGTTCACCCCAGTGGGTGCAAGTAAGTACTTGTTTGATCTCTAGACCCGATACATGTCCCGGGTTTTAAAATATCGCCCGAGACATGGCTCGGGTTTCGGGATAACTTCCCTCCTCAGTAGAGAAAATAGTTAGGGGTGGAAGAGAGGGCCGCCAAGCAACCGTCAAAGGCCTCAGTGCCTGCACAGGCACGCAGGTGCGTCGTCCAGGAGCTCGTCAGCTCAAAGCTCGCGGGAGCCATTTTTATAAACAACCGCAATGAAGCGCACACCGCTAGCCCCTCCTCCGGGTCGCCCCAAGGGAAGCTGGTACATGAAGTTCCCGAGTGGTTCACCCCAGTGGGTGCAAGTAAGTACTTGTTTGATCTCTAGACCCGATACATGTCCCGGGTTTTAAAATATCGCCCGAGACATGGCTCCGGTTTCGGGATAACTTCCCTCCTCAGTAGAGAAAATAGTTAGGGGTGGAAGAGAGGGCCGCCAAGCAACCGTCAACTTGAATACACACTTCACTGCAAGCCCCTCCTTAGAAAAGACTAAAAAATATCACTCTTCATCCGGCAGTGGGATTGCCCAAGCAAACAAAAATGATTAAATATGAGACTGCTGGGCAGCACAGCTCTGCGGCCAAGGAGTCCTGATTCTACCATCTATACTGAATATGCTACTTACCAGTATGCATCTGTTCTTGGCATGTAGGGCTGCTGACATTCATATCTGTGCATAGATCGCCGCCTAGTGTTGGGTCCGGATGTTTGCACGTTGTTGTCCTGGAAGAGTCTTCGAAGTATCCTGGGATAGGTGACTCCTCCCCTGGACTACAGTGCGCATGGGCATCCTCTCCATCCTCAGATTGTTTTTCGCCATTGTGGCAGTGATGGAGTAGATATAGAAAGTGATGACCATGCTTACAGTAATTCTGAGAGCTGCAGCTGCTACAGGCGCCGGGGAGGAGGGAGGGCGATATGAATGTCAGCAGCCCTACATGCCAAGAACAGATGCATACTGGTAAGTAGCATATTCAGTTCGAGGCATGTGGGCTGCTGAATTCATATCTGTGCATAGAATATATAGCAGTGCCCTCTTATTAGCGGCGGCTACCAGTGCCAGCTGCAGCGGTCTGAAAAAGAGTTTTGAGAACAGCCTGTCCTACAGCTGCCTGCTGTTTTGATTGCACATCTACACAATAGTGTTTGGTAAATGTATGTGTAGTGGACCAGGTGGCTGCTCTACATATGTCATGCAAAGGAATGTTTCCTAGGAAAGCCATTGAGGCCCCTAACTTACGTGTTGAGTGGGCTCGCGGGGGAATCGTTAAAGTACGTTTAGCCTTTTGATAGCAAATTTGGATACATTTAACGATCCATCTGGCTATTCCTGCTTTGGAGATAGCGTTACCTTTGTGGTGTGGGGCAAAGGCAACGAAAAGTTGTTTTGTTTTCCTAAAGGGTTTGGTCCTGTCGATATAATACATGAGGGCCCTTTTGACATCTAGTGTGTGGAGTGCCCTTTCTGCGACAGTTTGTGGGTTTTGGAAGAAAACGGGCAGTTCAATGGTTTGATTCATGTGGAACTGAGATACCACCTTTGGCATGAATTTGGGGTTGGTACGTAGTACGACCCTGTTGGCGTGAACTTGTATAAATGGCTCTTGAACGGTTAGTGCCTGGAGTTCACTAACTCTCCTCAAAGAAGTGATCGCTACTAGGAAAGCTACTTTCCAGGTAAGGAATTGAATCTCGCATGAGTGTAGAGGTTCAAAGGGTGGACCCATCAGGCGTGTGAGGACCAAGTTGAGGTTCCACATGGGAGCCGGTGGGTGGCTTGGTGGAATGACTCGTTTGAGTCCTTCCAAGAATGCTTTGATGGCAGGCACTCTGAATAGAGAGAGGTGCTGCCTGGTCTGCAGCTAGGCTGATATTGCGGTTAAATGGACACGTATAGAGGTGTACGCCAGATTGCATCGGTATAGGTGTAATAGGTAACAAATAATGTTTTGGATGGATGCGTCTAGCGGGTTAATGTCATTATTATTGCAATAAATGACGAACCTCTTCCATTTGGCTGCATAGCAAGCTCTGGTAGTGGGTCGCCTGGCCTCCTTAATGATGTCCATACAGTCAGGTGGCAGGTTGAGGTAGCCAAACTCTAGGACTTCAGGAGCCAGATTGCCAGGTTCAGCTGTTGCGGATCTGGGTGCTGAATCTCTCCATGGTTCTGCGTCAAATGCTCGGGTTTGATCCGCAGCCTTTGATGCGGCACCACGGAAAGTTCGAGAAAGGTGGTGTACCACGGCTGGCGTGCCCACGTTGGAGCAACCAGGACGAGCGTCAGTGAGTGTTGACGCAGTTTGCGTGCCACTAGCGGCATCAGTGGTGCTGGGGGAAAAGCGTACGCAAATCTGCCGGACCAGTTCATCCATATCGCATTGCCCTGCGACTGCGGATGTGGGAACCTGGCGGCAAAGTTTTGGCATTTTGCGTTTTCGCTTGTCGCGAATAGGTCTATCTCTGGATGACCCCACTGCTGGAAGTACGGTTGGAGTACTGATGGGTGTAACTCCCACTCGTGCATCTGGTGGCTGTGTCTGCTGAGCAGATCCGCCATCTGGTTGTCTTTGCCGGGGAGGTGTTCTGCCATGAGGAACATGTTCCTCTGAATGGCCCACTTCCACATGCTCTGAGCCAGATGAGACAACTGTGGAGAGTGTGTTCCTCCCTGCTTCTGTATGTAGTACATGGCAGTCATGTTGTCCGTCCGGATCAACACGACTTTGTTGCACAAGTGTACTTTGAATGCTTTCATAGCGAGGAAGATCGCCATTAGCTCTAGAAGGTTGATGTGCATCTTCTGTTGTTGTTGTGTCCATAGTCCCTGCACTGTGTAATGGAGTACATGAGCTCCCCATCCCTGGAGAGACGCGTCCGCCGTCAGTATTATCTGTGGGACAGGCTCTTGGAACGGTCGGCCCTTGCAAAGGTTTTGTGGATTCCACCAATGCAGAGAGTTGTATGCCCGACCGCTCACCAACACTAGGTCTTTCAACTGTCCTTGAGCCTGATTCCACTGACGTGCTAAGCACTCCTGAAGCGGGCGCATATGTAGTCTCGCGTGTGGGACTATGAAGATGCAGGAGGCCATCATGCCTATCAACTGCATGAACACTCGCGCGGGCAGGGAGTGTTGTGGTTTGAACTTGGAAATCAGCATTTGCATGCTGTTGATTCTCACTAAATTTGGCTGAGCTGTGGCCGCCAGAGTGTCTATAGTCGCACCTAGGTACTGTTGTACGTGTGCGGGCTGCAGATGGGATTTTGGGTAATTTAGTGAGAACCCCAGACTGTGAAGGAGGTGAATGGTGCGGGACATGTGGCTGGCACATTGCTGGGCTGACTTCGCTTGAACGAGCCAGTCGTCCAGGTAAGGGTAGACGTGTATGTGCTGCCTCCGTAGATGTGCCGCCACAGTAGCTAGGCACTTTGTAAACACCCTTGGTGCCGTTGTCACGCCGAAGGGAAGGACTCTGAATTGGTAGTGCTGTCCTTGAACAGTGAACCTGAGGTATTTTTTGTGTGATGGGTGAATGGGTATGTGGAAATACGCATCCTTGAGGTCCAGTGTGGCTAGAAAGTCTCCCTGCTTGAGCAGCGGGAGGACTTGCTGGAGAGTGAGCATGTGAAAATGCTCTGAAAGAATGTATCTGTTTAGGGGTCTCAGGTCTAATATAGGTCTGAGTGACCCGTCCTTCTTCGGTATTAAAAAGTACAGGGAGTACACCCCTGTACCTTGCTCGTGGACGGGTACGACCTCTATTGCGCCTTTTAGAAGCATGCTTTGCACCTCCTGCTGTAAGAGCGTTAAGTGCTCTGAGGACATAGGACGGTTTTTTGGAGGTATTGTGGGTGGAGTGGAGGTTAGTTCTAGACAGTAACCGTATTTGACAATATCTTTGACCCACCTGTCCGTGGTGATGGAGTTCCACGTGGACAGGAACCTTTGTAGCCTTCCCCCGACAGGTGTTATGTGGTCGGGAGGAAGGGAGAGGGCGTCACTGCTTGTTCTTGGGGGAGGACCTGGTGTTTCCGTAGCCGCGTCCTCTGCCCTTTGTACTGGAGCCACGATATCCACCCCGGGTGTTTTTATCGTAGGTGGTTTGTGTATTGCTCTTGTTGTATGTTTGCTGTGACCCCTGTCCTCTACCTGCTCCTCTATTTCCGGGGCGACGAAAGGAGCCGCTCCGAAAGGACTGAGTCTGGAGAGCCCCCATGGACTTTGCAGTGTCCGTGTCCTTCTTTATTTTCTCTAGGGTGGTGTCAACCTCCGGGCCGAATAAATAGTCGGGGTTGACAGGCTGGTTGAGTATGTTGTTTTGCACCTCAGGTTTGAATCCGGAGATTCGTAACCAGGCATGTCGTCGCAGCATGACGCTAGTATTTATGGCCCTGGCAGCTGTGTCTGCGACATCCAGCGCGCGCTTGATGGATGCGTTTGTGAGGAGCTGTCCCTCCCTGATGAGGATCTCTGCACCTTCTCTGAATTGGTCAGGGAGATGTTGGATTAGCTGCTCTAATGTGTCGTAGTGCGCTCTATCGTAGCGAGCGAGGAGTGCTTGAGTATTGGCAATGCGCCATATGTTGGCTGCCTGGGCGGCAACCCGTTTGCCAGAGGTCTCTAACACCTTGGACTCTTTGTCCGGGGGAGGAGCGTCACCTGTTGTTTGTGAGTGTGCCCTCTTGCGAGCATTCGCAACGACAATGGAATCCAGAGGTAATTGGCCTCTGATGTAAGTAGGGTCCCCAGGCGCTGATCTGTATTTTTTGTCGATCCTGGGGTTTATCACTCTTGCTCTGGTGGGTTCCTTGAAGATGTCCTTTGCTGGTTTGAGGACACCCTTCAACATGGGTAGAGTTTTTATATTTCTTTCTGAGGATGCAAAAGTATCCATAAGAAAGTCGTCCTCGACGGTGTCCGAGTGAAGTTGCACCCCATGATTGGCCGCAGCACGTTCAATTAGAGCGTTGAACGCTGCCGTGTCCTCTGTGGGAGATGTTTTTGCTCCATAGAGTTGCGGGTCTTGTGCATCCATAGGTGCACCTGGGTCCACAGGGTCATCCCAAGTTTGATCAGGGTCCTGTTGGCCGTCAGGGTCCATGTGTCCGGGGTAGGGGACTTGGTCACCCATGTAGTCCCCCAACGCATCCGTGTCGGAGTGTGTGGGAGAGAAGGATTGTGGATCCTGGTAGGGTGAGTGGAAAGGTTCGTAAAGAACTGGTTCTGAAGCCACAGGCAGCTTTCTTTTGAGTGGAATCCTGAAGGAGTCCAAAGCCGGCTCCGAAGTTATTTTCCGTTTGTGGATAATCATCCTGCCGGTGTCGGCGTCGATTATATGCGATGGAGACGTCTCCGCAGAGTGTTCGGCAGGCGTGATCGTGGTATGGGTCACCCGTGTCCTGATTTGGAACATTTTCGGGGCCGTGGATGGTGGCAGGCCAAAAGTAATGTTGGCTGGTGTCGAAGAGGCTGCTGGAGCTTTAATTGGCTCGGAGCCCGACGTTTCCTGGAGGACCATTTTCTTTTTGGTGCTTTGCGCAGCAATGGGTCGCGTTTGGAGCGCCCTCGAGTCTTTTGCACCGACCGGTTCTGTTGAGGCGGTCGTGGATTTTTTCGGCGCCGGTGGGTCATCGAGTCGAGGGGCGGGAGTGGCCGTCGACTTCGATGATTGTGGCTTAGATGTCGCCGTGGAAGCGGTGTGAGACGCAGCAGGCTGCTTGACCTTTGGGGTCGGAGTCGATTGCGTCGGTGCCGGGAGCCGAGCAGGTTTGGTGGTACCGAAGGCCTTCTTCCTTATGTCGACTCCGACGTCGGCCGCTTCGAGTTCGGCACCGAAGTCTCGTTTGGTGCGCTCGGTGCCGATGTGTTTTGCTGGCGTCGAAGGTGTGGAGGGCCTCGATCCGACCAGCGCCACTTTCGGTTTCGGTTTCAAGTGAACCAATACAGCTTTCGGTTTCGGTTTTAAAGAAGGGAAACCAGCCACTTTGGGCATTAATGGCTGCCGCTGAATGTCCGAGGCCGGGCCCGAGGGCGGGGCCGAAGAACTGCGGGATAGGTCTTGGGTAAGGCCCGAAGGCGATCCCTCGACCGGAGCCATAGACTGTTGCACTGGGCTTTCTTCAGTCTGAACAGGTAGGCCTTGCTCGTCACCGGAGCTACTCTCTTCGGCCCCTAAGGCCTCATTGTAGTCTCCTACCTCGGTGTCGTCTTCATCTCTGTGAAAGAGTGTTTCGTCGACGTCTTCCGATCCGGAGTCATGTTCGGAAACGGGACTGGAGGGTAGGTTCTCTACTTCTTCAACATCTTCGGTCTCGGCGTTGAAGATGTCGGCCGGGGCCGGTGCCGCTTGCTGCGCCTCGAGTCTCGCCGCTCGTCGATTCCGTAGAGTCTTCTTGGATCGAAATCTGGCACAGGCCATGCATGTAGATTCGACGTGATCCGGTGAAAGGCATTTGTTGCACACCGGATGGACGTCGACGTGGGGGTATTTCGCATTGCATACCGGACAACTCTTGAATGGTGTCCTCGATTCCATCGCTGATGTCGAATCGACGGTCGGGTAAGATGCGAAAGTTTGTTCTAGAAGTTAGTAAACTAACAAAGATACTATCGATACCGATCGAGAACAGTACCGACGCGAGCTAAAGGCCTTTTGGCCTGAAAACAGGTTTTCCTAACTTGAGTCAAGATAACACATCCGAACCCAATGGCGGAAAAAAACAATCTGAGGATGGAGAGGATGCCCATGCGCACTGTAGTCCAGGGGAGGAGTCACCTATCCCAGGATACTTCGAAGACTCTTCCAGGACAACAACGTGCAAACATCCGGACCCAACACTAGGCGGCGATCTATGCACAGATATGAATTCAGCAGCCCACATGCCTCGAACTTTCCATTACTGAAAGCGGCTGAGTAAACCAAGAGCAAGGACTCCCAGTGATGTCATGGTGACAGGGGCAGCTTTCAGCTCCAAGAGAATGCACGCTGACAACCTAGATTTGATAGCATGGCATGCAACTTTGCGTTCTGCCATTTTTCCTTATTTATGCCAGGAACAGATTTCTTAGGTCCCTTCAATAGAATTCCTTGTTCACTGCCAAGTGCAGGCTCGCTGCCTCTTTTCCAGCTGCCCACAGATATCAAAGTTCCTAAAAAAATTTGGGACCGTTGGTTGCAGAAATGCTTGTTGGGATGCTCAGAAATAAAAGGTACATATGTTAATAAATCAACTTTAACGGTTTGCAGCCCAAACTCTCTCACCATTAGCAGTCAGTTTACAAAGAGCACCCCCAGGAAGGTTCCTCACCTTATTTTTGCAGCTGATCTTGGCACCAGCATTTACAAGGATCTGAAGAATGCGGAGGTGGCCGAACCAAGCACTCAGCAGCAGAGCATTCATACCAAACTGTGGGTAAAACAAACACTGATTACAACTTGGGCCTTGTGAACACTACTCCAAACGTCTAATGGTGACAGTAGGGAAGGTCTAACACGACCCTGCACACTTTTAAATGCATCTTAATTACATTAACCACATAATCAATTTACTTGCTATTTGAAATATGAAAATGTTGCTTGGATATATTAAAAAGTTACAGCTCTCTAGCAACAGTATAATAATTTAAGCTTTCCGGCACTCATAAATATGTTCGAATTATACTACAATATCATCTTAAGTACCCTATTCACCTTATTTCTTAAGGTGCTAGACAGTGAAAGAGGTGGAGACTACCATAGCTCAGATTATCATCACAATAGAACAAAAGTACACAACACATAGACTCATAACAGGAGAGCAGGGAGAGCCACACATGAATCTATGAATATACCAAACCAGGAGAACTTTCGGTTACAGGTAAGTAACTTTGGTCTCCTGCAGCAGAACTTCCATGGATTAATATGCTTAAATTAAAGCTAACAAGCAATACGTCAAAACAGTGAAAGGTGAGAAAGAGCATTAAGTAGTAATGCCATGCAGGGCCCATCACTCACATACTATTCATCTGCAAGATCACACTGCAGCAGTGAAACCACCACCTTACACATCCGATACAATGCCCTCTTGACCACAGATGAAGGGGACCCCTGCCTGTTGAATTGCTGGGCCTCTCTGATGCCTTCAACACAGTCAAACATCTCACCCTCATAAGCACCCTTGAGCTGCAAATGGGAATCACTGGCAATGTACTTCACTGGTTCTCCTACTTTTCCAGCTCACACCAGTTTGTTCACATGAGCACCTCCAAATCATAAAATATCCCTATCACGTATGGAGTGCCCCAGGCTTCCATATGGTCTTCTGTTACCTTCAACCTTTACATGAAGCTACTTGGTGCTCAAAGATAACAGCATGAAGATTCACTAATATGCTGATGATACACAAATCCACTTGAAGGTTTCCTCTGCCTAAGAAACTCAACGCCTGAAACACTGCTTGCACATCATCCACACCTGGATGTCCAGCACCTACCTGACTCTCAACCTGACTAAGACAGAATCCATACAACTTGCCCCCCCATAAAAAAATACAGTACAAACCTGGCTGAATGACACGAACATTGACAGCTTCGAACCTCAACCCTCAATGAACGCCAAATCACTTAGATTCACCCTGGACACCAACCAACCTTAAGGAACACATTACCAAAAAAAGATGGCCTGGTACAGCTCTCTCTTCTAAAGTAAGTCAAATTGTTTTTCCAGAAAGTGACTTCAGAAATGCTGTTTAAATGACTGTACTCTCACATCTGGATGGTGGTAATGCACTACTCCATGGCCTCTCAGAGTCCACTCTGATAACTCTTAGGTACTTCCTAGAGGCACAAGCAGCTGGTCTCATTCATAGCCTGAAGAAATATGATCACTTCGCCCCCCTCGCCATCCTTCTGAACAACTCCACTGACTCCTCTTGCCAATCGCACCATCTTCAAAACCAGCTGCATCATTTACAGAGCCATCACACCCAGGACCCTTGCTTGACTTGCAGACAAGCTCAGTATCTCTGGGGTTCTCGTTATACCCTCAGCCAGGACACCATCAGACTGCAGACTAAGAAGTGTAAAAAAGAACAACAGGCCTTTTCCATCTATGCACTGAGGATCTAGAACAACATGCCCATATCTATGAGGACCGCCCAAATCTTGCTGCTCCAATTTAGATAAGAGCTGAAGATGCACTCTTTAAAGAACACTACATGACTAGGCATCAACAGTCCACAACCCAACTACCTCACATAATGATTGCCGACTTTAAGATGACCTTTGACCATATGCAGCGCTCCTCTACTTTTTGGCTAGGTTTGACCTATAGAAATAAAACATACATAAATAATGTAGGTAGTAATGTGTTGCAAACATATGGCTTGATTACTGAGTTGCTTCCCTGAATAGTTCTACAAAGCACACCCTTGTGAAGAGTGCCACAGTGGCTGCCATTAGTCTGATGAAGTACATTTTGAGCTGTTTCCCTGCTCGATTATGATTCAAAGTACTGTATTCTGCAATCAGACACACCGTCCCTTGTATGACTTGCCCTTCTGTGCAATACACAAGAGATGCAAACTATGGGTTCATTTTCCTGGACACTAAAACAAAGAAACTGCCCCTAGTTATAGATAAGGAAGAATATAGGGCAGTGTGCATATTGTGGGGGAAAATTACAACAAAGTTACAAAAATATGTATTTCATTTATTGCATATCAAATTTTCTTTTTCAAAATCTAGATATGGTTCAGAGATCACAACCGTCTGTTTTGAAAACCATACACAGGAAGACAAAAGATAAATCACAATCTAAATGCAGTCCGCTTAAGCCTCCACTAACAGATCATTATCCACAGGATTTGATAATATCAATCTCAGTTACATTGAGTCCATATAGTAGTGAGATCCCATAAATATTCAATGCATTTTGGTGGCATTCCTATATAAAACTCACCTTCTTTAGGACAACCCTGTCAAGTGTAATGTATACCATAAAAAAGGCTTTTCTTTAAAATCGTAATTAAGTGCTTTCCATATAGGAGATTATACAATTGTTAAAATATTGTTGTGCCCTTAGTATAGGCTTTCGGCAGATTCCTTGTCCTTGTTTCGCTTATTATGGGGATCACTAAAGTATACTATCCATTCTTAAGTTAGACCAAACTTTAAAGAGGTATCAATGCAAGATCCCAAATATGACCAATTATTATAAATAGAGATATAGTCACTCTATTGATTTTCAGGAGTAGTTCCTACACAAATAATTCAGTCTTAGAGTCCACAACATATGGCGTCCAACCATTCACATTCCTGAACTCCAAAGTCTTGTTCAAACAGAATTGTAGACCTCTCCTGATATTTAAGGCGTTTACCACCTTCTTGGTTGAAGTTTGCAGATTTGAGGAGCAGGTAGGTCACATGAATTGCTGGTTACAGTGAAAGTTAAGAGGCACTGTAGGAATGAACTGTGGATTCGGACAAAGGACCACACTGTACCTGCAGAGTTTGATGGATGCTGGAATGGAGAAGAACTCTTGAATTTCACTCCCACATCTTGTGAATGTGATGGCCTGTTCCATGAGACAACCTTTATGTCAGCTTTATGAGCACACTCAAAGAGTGGAGCAATGAACTTTACCAGAACTGTGTTCACATACTAGTTGTGATGGGGGTGATACAAATCTAGAATAAATCCAACATGAATTATTCTTATTTTATCATGCAGCAAGAGAAAAGAAATTTTGTTTTAGATGCCTGCTGTATTTGAAAATTGCTTTAAAGATGGAGTTGGAGGAATTGCTCAGGTCCCTAGGTTTAGTAAATAAGGCAATAACTTGAGGAGATGCAATGATAGGGGGAAGGATAGCAAATGACGGTGACATTCCTACAAACCCTTTTGCACTTTAGCATGTGTGTCTTCAAAGTTGATTGAACCCCTTTGGCCCAGAGTATAAAAGCCCTCTGAGGTGTCCAGTTTCCTGACCTCTAGCTTCCTTAGGAGCTAGGCCGTCAGCTGAGAGGATGCTGGCACATAGTAGAACACTTGGCTTCAACTTTGTTCAGAACAGAACAGCAATCCCCAGGCCTTAACTTGGCTATGAAGATTAGCAAGAGGTCCAGGAACAAATGCCCAAGTTACTTACTTGTGTAACGATATATCTGTAAGAGAGATTAGTTAGTGATAGATTCCTTACCTTAGAATATCCCCAGGCTTCAGATTGGATCCGGAAAGTTTTCATCAGCAGTACCCCTGCACATCGGTAGGCATCGTCGTACGGCTCCACATACGTCGTTGGCGTCGTAGTCTCCGAGATGACGTCGCTGGAACTACTTAGACGTGCCCACGCGTGCTGACGTCAGTTCTGTACACTTTTTTCCGCGCCAGGAACGCAGAGCCATGCAAGATACTGACCACTGGTGCATTTAAACTAGGGCCCTGAAAGGGATGACCTTAGCCCTAGAAATCAGTTCGCAGGCCGGGGAGGATGGGTGGGGCGGTAAGGAATCTATCACTAACTAATGTCTCTTACAGATATATCGTTACACGAGTAAGTAACTTGTGCATCTGAAAGAGACACGTTAGTAATAGATTCCTTACTTTAGAATAGATACCCCAGCAATACCAACCCCAGTGGTGGGTCTGCGAACCAAGATCACACCAGAAAGTCACAGAGAACAGAACGGCCGAAGAAGCCATCTCTCCGGACTTGACTGTCAAGGCAATAATGCTTAGTAAAAGTGTGCAGCGAGGCCCACGTGGCTGCCGACAGATGTCTTGCAGGGGGACACTACGTCCCAATGCAGTAGTAGCTGCTGTCGCCCTGGTAGAATGGGTGCGCAACCCCACCGGGGGTTCCTTTTTAGCCAGAGAATAACAGGCTTTGATACACAAGATGACCCAGCAGGAGATAGTCCTCTTGTGTATAGCCCGGCCTTTCTTGGTGCCTACGTAGCCAACAAAGAGCTGGTCATCCACCCGGAACTGTTGTGTGCGATTCAGGTAAAATGACAGCGCACGTTTTGGGTCCAGACGATCGAGCCTCTCTTCCTCTCTGAAAGGGTGCGGAGGCGGAAAGAAAGTGGCCAAGGTGATGGTTTGCCCAATGTGGAAGGCAGTGACAACCTTTGGCAAGAAGGAAGGACGAGTGTGAAGCACAACCATGTCGGGATGAACCGACAGAAAAGGAGGCTTACAGGCAAGAGCCTGGAGCTCACCCACATGCCTAGCGGAGGTGATGGCAACCAGGAAAGCAGTCTTCAAAGTTAATGAACGAAGAGGACAGTTGTGAAGCGGCTCGAAAGGAGTGCACCTTAGAAAAATAAGAACCAGATTTAAGTCCCACTGCAGCATCACAAACGGAATAGGAGGGAAAAGGTGAGTGATCTATTAACAACCGGGGACTTGAAAAGAGAGGGCTGATCAGAAAGCCTGAGAAAGGCTGAAATTTCAGAAAGGTTGCCCTTAATAGTGCCTAGAGCAGAGCCCTGCTGGGCCAGAGAAAGAAGGAACAAAAGAACCTCTGAAAGCAGGACAGAAAGGGGATCCACAGCCTTTGCTGTGCACCATGCCACAAATTTGTTCCACTTGCAGGCGTATACCGATTTAGTGGAGCGACGCCTGGCTGCCAGAATGACATCACAGACTTCAGGAGGCAAGTCAAACGGAATCAACAGTCACCGCTCAATCTCCATGCATGTAGGTGGAGGCTGGACAGGTTCAGGTGGATGACCATCCCCTGTTGCTGGGGCAGAAGATCCTCCCGAAGTCGGATTGGGGAATCCATGCTCATACTGAGTAGCTCGGGATACCAAACTCTTCGAGCCCAGTCCGGGGCCACAAGATTGGCTTGGGCCCGGTTGCGCCTAAGCTCCTTCAGCACTCTGGGTAGAAGTGGTATAGGCGGAAAGGGGTACAATAGACCGTAGCTCCACTCGTGATGAAAAGCGTCTCCGAGCGAGTGCCGCCTTGAAAACTCCAACGCGCAGAAGTGATGACATCGGTGGCGAATAGATCTAACCAAGGCTCTCTCTACTGTTGAAAGAGACATTGCGCCACCTCCGAGTGAAGACGCCATTCGTGATCCATCAGGCACCGGCGGCTGACTTCGTCCGCCCTGGCGTTCAAAGAACCTGCTAGGTGTTGAACCATCAAGGAAATGCCATGACGTTCCAGCCATGCCCAGAGGCGCAGAACCTCCTAACATAGGGTCCACGACCCCACCCTCTCTTGTTTGTTGCAATACCACATGGCGGTGGTGTTGTCCATGAACACCTGCACCACCCTCTCCCTTGACAGAGGGAAGGAATGCCTTCAGTGCAAGAAGGATTGCCCGAAGCTCCAGAAGGTTGATATTGCGCCTGGACTCCGCCGGAAACCAGAGGCCTCTGATCTCCTCCTCTCCCATGTGGCCACACTATCCCAGGAGGGACGCTCCCGTCACCACTGTGTGCTTCGGGTGGGGAAGGGAGAGGATTCTGCTGCTGACCCAATGCTGATTCGTGAGCTACCACTGCAATTGTTGTGCAGTGCCCTCCGAGATCTGGACGTAGTCGGACAGGTTCCCCTGATGCTGCGCCCACTGGAACTTCAGGTCCCACTGCAGAGCCCGCATATGCCATCTGGCATGGTTGGTTAGCAGGATGCAAGAGGCCATGAGGCCCAGCAGCCTCAAGGTCATCCTGACCGAAACCCAGGACAAGGGCTGAAAGATCGAAATCATAGCCAGAATATCCCGGACTCGCTGTTCGGGAGGATAAACCTGAAACTGCGCTGTGCCCAGAACCGCTCCGATGAAGAGGAACTTCTGAGAGGGAATCAGGTGCGACTTCGGCACGTTGATGTAGGACCCCAGCAAATGCAGGATGTCGGCCATAGTCTGGAGGTGGGACAGGACTGTTTGGGGCGAGCCCGCCTTCAACAACCAGTCGTCGAGATAGGGGAAGATTGAAACCCCTGATCTGCCATCACTTTAGTGAACAGCCGAGGGGCACTAGTAAGGCCAAAGGGGAGCACGGTGATCTGAAAATGCTCCTGCCCTACCGTGAATTGCAGGTAACGCCGGTGGGTCGGCAGGACAGAGATTTGAAAATACATGTCCTGCAGGTCCAACGCTACTATCCAGTCTTGCGGGTCGAGGGCAGACAAGACATGAGCAAGTGTGAACTTCTCCTTCCGGAGGAAGCGATTGACGTTCCGAAGGTCTAAGATAGGACGCAGGCCTTTGTCCTTCATTGGAACGAAGAAGTAGTGGGAGTAACAACCACGACCTACTTCTGGCATCGGAACACGCTTGATGACCCCCTTGGCCAAGAGGGCCATAACTTCCTGCTGAAGAAGTGCCAAGTGTTCCCCCGACATACAGTGATACTGAGGTGGCATGGCTGGGGGGGATCGTCTCGAAGGGGAGCGAGTAACCCCTTCGGACAATTTGCAGAACCCACCTGTACGATGTGATGGTGCACCAGTGGTGGAGGTGATGGCGAATCCTGCCACCCACTGGTGTCTGGCGGGCCTGAAACACTGGACTAGGAAGGTTTGGAGGCAGGGGCAGCAGGGGGGTTGGTGGACTGATCTGCACGCTGGTCCCGTGACCTGCGTCTACAGGTCCCACGTACCGGTTGCTCTGAGACTGCTGCTGCGCAGGCCTGTGGCTCTGAAACGAACGTGCTTGGGTGCCCCTTCCTTGACCATGAAAGGAGTGAAAAGCAGAAGAAGTGCGTGTGGCCGAAAGGCCCAAAGACTTGGCTGTAGCCCGCGAGTCCTTAAAACGCTCCAACGTGCAATCCGCCATCTATGGGCATGTCCATCAATGTGTTCTGGACATCCCCAGAAAAGCCAGTCGTTCTCAGCCAGGCGTGGCGGCGTAGTGCCACTGTTGTGGAAATCGCCCTGCTCAGCGAGTCAGCAGTGTCAAGATAACAACGGATGGTGAACTTGGCTGCGTCTCTCCCCTCAGCAATAGCTTGGGAGAGTACTGTCCGAGCCCCCACCGGACACTGAGGCAGCACTTGCGCAACCGTATCCCACACAGAATGGGAATAACGGCCCAAAAGACATAAGGTGTTCACAGCCCGCAGTCCTGAACTGACAGAAGAGAAAATCTTCTTCCCAAACTGCTCCAGTTTCCTGGATTCCCTGCCTGGAGGTGCGGAAGGGAATGTGCTTGGGGACGCAGAGGCTTGGACAACGAAGCTCTCAGGGGTAGGGTGTTGGGAGAGGAAAATGAGGTCGCCCGGGGCCGGGCGATGGCGTCGGGCCACGTTCTTATCGACAGGAGCCCCTGTGTTGGACCTGGACCAGGTGCCCAAAAGAACGTCCGAGAGTGCATCATTAAAGGGCAGCAGCGGCTCCGTAGAAGAAGACGCCGGCCAAAGCACCTCTGTCAGGAGGTTAGTCTTGACGGCCACGGTAGGAAGCTCGAGGTGGAGAGCCTCGGCCACCCTACGCAACACCATAGAGTAGGAACCACCTTCCTCCGTAGCTATGGTAGAAGGAGATAGTGAGCCAGGTTCAGGAGTATAATCCTGGTCACCTGCATCCCCCAGATCCTCATCCCAGTCCGGGTCTAACTCTCATTGTGCTGCGAGAGGGTCCTCAGACCCCTCCCAGTCCTCCACAGCCTGCCAGGTGGAACATAAGGAGGTGGTTGAACAAAGGGAAAGAAATTCCCAAACGGCGTCGGAATCGGCGTTGGTCAAAACCCTTCTGGCACCGCCTCCACGTTGGGGAGGAGGTCAGGGAGGGCGTCGGCCTACGGCGTATCCGACGCCGGTGGCGGCGCCATCGACGTCGCTGTCGGTGGAGGTCGTACTGGGCCAACCAACATGAACGGAGATCCATGCTTGGATCCATGGGGGTCTCTCGGCGTTGAGACTGAAGTCGTAGATGACGTCGGGCCGGAGCTGGCGACGTCAAAGAACGAGGACCCCCAGTCGGGCCCGCGGGCCCGAAGGCGTACCAGTGGGGCCGGACGGTCCGAAGACACGTGCCATAGCTGACAGGAACTCCTGCAGCTGGGCTGGAGTCGCTGATGGACCCGGAAAGGGCAGGTAGGCCATCGGCAACTGCGGAGGCTCGCCGGCGGCGCCACCTGCACCCTCAGCCGCGTCGCGCGACCGTCTTGGGGAAGGCGAAGAGCGACGGTGCTTCTTCGACTTCTTGTGCTTTGCCTTACCTGACTCAGAGTGCGAAGACTTGGAATGGTGGTGATGGCACCGCAGCCGGTCCCTCGACCTCCCACGGGACCGGGACCTAGAATGGCACGGAGCCAACTCCCGGGCCTCTAGCGAATTTCGGGACTGCTCCCGCAAAGTTTTCGGAGCCATGGCCGAGCAGTGGGAGCACGACTTGGAGTTGTGGTCCCGCCCCAGCCAGTAGAGACACTCACGGTGCGGATCCGTCACCGACATCGTGCGGGGACAGGCTGCGCAAGACATGAAACCGGGCATCCCTAGGCACCTGGAGTGTAAGTATTCAAAAAACAGAGACAAAAGTCCCAAAAAACTCAGTCAAAAAATGACTGGGGGTACCGCTCTCTTCGAATCTGCGCTTATTTGCGTGGCAAAAGAAAGAACAGACGTCAGCGCACATGAGCGCGTCCAAGGGACGTCATCTCGGCGACTACGACGCCAACGACGCGCAGGGGTACTGCTGACGAAAATGTTCTGGATCCAGTCTGACGCCTGGGGATATTCTAAGGTAAGGAATCTATCACTAACGTGTCTCTTTCAGATACTGCCTTGCCAGAATGGTTCAATGAACATGATGTATGTATTTATGTGGTATATGTATTGCACAAACCTAGCCAAAAGGCAGAGAAGTGCTGAAGAGGGCCAAAGGCAACGAGAGTGTCAACACATTGTTGAAGAGTTAGCTGTGTTCTAGGAGAGGAGGTGAACTGTTACTTCATCGTGATCTAGGGCCCCATTCACAAACAACATTTTGTAGTATGTAAAGTAGTACTACAGTAGTACTACTTACTACAAAGTGCAATCCACAAATCTACGGGTGTAGATCTTCAACTCCACCTCACCTACCTTTTGTATCGGGAGATTCTCACACATGTACGTTTACTTTTCTGTATCAAATGTTTGTTGGAGCAAGTGCAGTTCCTGGGAAATGGGGAATACTTACTATTAAATGGAAGGGGATTAGGGAGAAGTAAGGAGGGGCGTATGGAGGGTTAGGTAGTGGTTTAGGGTGGGACATTCATCAAAGATTAAGCTCATTGCTATTCACAAACTGCAGTTCTAAAGTTACTATAGCCAAAAAGGACCCACAACAGTAGTAAATGACTCCAAATCAGAGTTGTAATACGTCCAGCACCATACATGGCCAACCACTAGTACTGCAACACCCTTCCAAAGAAAATAATGCAGGTAGGCACTTAAAATAAAACCCCATCGCAAATAATGTTACATTAAATTAAAATATTGAAACTAGCTAAAAATATAACACAATTCAATGGAATGTTTAATAATTATGTGTTTATCCTGTTTGATTTTAAAAATTATTGTAGCATTTTTTTTTTAAATCAAAATATAATTACATTACTTTTAGTTAATTCTATTTCATCACTTTTATTCATTTCAATTAGAACATTGAAATTTTGTGAGCTACACTGAAAACAATTGAGTTCTCCAGACTTCTAATGGCCAGTAGAAGCCCGGAGCTCCAACATTCTAACGTTTGTTCACAGCTGTTGCTGTGAACAAAGTCCTCACTGAGCCGAGGGGATGGCAGTCCCCTCAGCTGAGAGGCCTTTGTTTTACAAAATAGAATATTCTGCCCTCTAGCGACGGAATGTTCTAGCCTTAGAGCCCTACGTTGCAGGCTCTACCGGCCATTAAAAGCCCGCTCCTGTGTTAAAGGCCCGAGCCGGAGCGGGCCTTTATTTGCCTGCAGAGCTCGCTACGGCGGGCTCTAAGGCTATATTAAAATATTTTTAAAAATCAATATTAAATTCAACATGAATTTATAAGTGCTTTAGCATTTGTTTCATTTAGTTCTACATTTTAACCTGTTGAGTGCTCTTGACGAGCTCAGCTCATCATGAGTCACAGTGGAGCTGTGCTCATGACGAGCTGAGCTCGTCATAACGGCCGCGGCCCGCACACGCGCGATTAATTCCCCACCTGTGCGGGAGAATTAATCAGTGGGCAGGGTCGTGATGAGCTCAGCTCGTCATGAGCACAGCTCAACTGCAGCGGTGCCGCGCCCCCCGCAGGGAAGGGGTTAAAATAAATATATAACATTAATTTAAGTTAACAGAAAAATATGTTTACTTATTTTTTAAAGTTTAATAAACTTTTTTTGACTTTTCCCTACACTTTACCATAGAGAGATCTCTGCCCCGATGTAAGACATCAAATTTGCAACTACTGGCATCATGAATATGATAAATAGCAATGGTGCTAATCTGAGGCCAAAGGGCAACACTTTAAATTGGTGGCTTAGAGTGTTCACAGAATAATCAACAATGATGTTTAGGGAGCATGGTGCTGCATATATATACACTGAAGGTTTTGTAATGTATTTTTTCAGTTTGCCTAGGATTATAGTGGGTTGCTGGGTACCCGATTTCTTTTATACCAATAACTATCATGAGTAGAAAGCCCAATTCCTTTGATGTTGTAAGACCATCCGTATACATCCAAAGGATCGCTGATCCAGGGTGAGTAGGTGTTTTTATTCTCTTTCTTTAGAGGCAGTGCAGAGGGCTTTTTTAAGAATGCCAAAGTCTGGCAACCATGTATGATTTACTAGACGTGATGTTTTGGCTGACAATAAATGATCTGAGATTTGCCTCTTACTGCCATTGAGAAAGGATTGGTAAGAAGGTGGAGTGAGGCCCCCCGATCCGAACTTGCTTCTTGGATTGGACCGCCCTATATCAATTGGTGGGCCGCTTGGTTTTAGTTCTGAAGTGATTTTCCTAACAGTGGTATCCCTACATATTTTGAAGAGGCCATCTCTGTTGATGGCTATTTTGATCTAAAGCCTGGTAAGAATAATCTCCTCTCACTTGCAAATATGCTAACGACCTTGCTGTCACCATATCAATCTTGAAAGTTTGGAAGCATGAGCCACGTGGGTCCCAGACAGAGGCTGTTCATATTAGGTCATATCTTTTTTTTTTATCTATAGAAATGTATTCAGACAAAAATCAAACAGTTCACAGTTGTGAAGTGAGTGAATACTCGAGAAATATACAAATAGATCAGACAACAAGCAACTTTGCGGTACATAATGATACAGGCACATACATCCCCTGTTAAAACAAGCATTGGAAATGCAATAGGTCTTGCATTTGCTTAAGTTAGAGCTATTGGCGTTGTAAATGGTGTTGTAAATGACAATGTCTTTTATCCATGTGTTATAGAGTGTATGTGGTGTGTAGTGAAGTTCCCGGTTTCAGATTTACTTGTACAGCTGTGCAGTGTTTGAAATAATAGTTCTTTTTGCAGAGTTCTTTATTGGTTCTTCCAACAAAAGTGTGTTACTGTCTCACTGCCCCAGACCAACCTGCTGGTCTGCTGGCCTCAGGCTCCGAGCGATTCTCAGCTAATCTGTTTAATACTTGCTTACACTGCAAAGATGTGGCAGGATTTTTTAAGCCCATAACAAGTTTATTCTTATATGTAAAAAGTGGGTGTATACATAAACTCACTTATGCAGTGTGAAGCCAAAACATTAATTTTAGGAAACTGGTTCCCCTCACCCCGCGTATTGATGACAATAAGCCTCGCAGAGCGAGGAGCGCTCCAGCACTTGGTCTGCGAGGCCTAACCAGTGGCTATTTATTTTAGCAATGCATCAGTTTATCCCCTCACTTAATCTACTTTGCAGGCCTTGTTAAAAATAAAATAAATACATCACAAAATTATAGGGTACTTCACAGCCTGCAAGCCTCCATATCAGAGCAATAATGCACTTTGAGTATTTGTATTAAATTAGCCACTTATACAGTGTTAGCCAGTGGCGTGTGCGGGCACGACTTAATGCCACTGGCAAACCCGTTAATGAACAATAGTGGACATGAATCGCGGGCTGCCTGCGAACGAATTGAGGAGTTTCTGGATTCCAATGCAAGGGACCCGGGCCAATAACGTTACTCAAAAC
This sequence comes from Triturus cristatus, assembly GCF_964204655.1. Taxonomy (NCBI): domain Eukaryota; kingdom Metazoa; phylum Chordata; class Amphibia; order Caudata; family Salamandridae; genus Triturus; species Triturus cristatus. The sequence goes on along the minus strand of NC_140583.1, from coordinate 619,180,487 downwards.
TATTGTTAAACGTTAACACGATGTAATTTCCTACGTTTAGGGTGGACTTCAGTGTGGCCCACGGGCGTAACTCAGGCCCCTGCAGCCCCCGCGTTGTGGGGGGGGGGGGGGGGGGGCCCTGCTCCAGGGTCCCCTTCGCGGCCGCGCAGCCAGCACTTATGTTACGCTCGCAGAAGATACCTTTGCGGCCCCTTTAATAAATTAAATGGTGCGTGGCGCGCAATCTGCGCAGAGGTACCCATTGTCATGCGCAATTGCGTGCAAATAAAAAGAGCGCGTGAGGAGCAGTGTTGCCAGATTGTGCAAGTAAAAAATCGTGTTGGGCGGGCAACCGAAATTTGGGCTAGAATCCGCCGTGTGTGCGGCGGATTCAAGGCTTTGTGCGGCGCCGCTGCGCTGCAGCCCATGGTTGCATGTCACGCCTTTTCCTAATTTTATTTATTTGTGCCCTGCGGCCCCTGCCCACAAGTAACACCTACAGGGCCATATATCTTTGCGGGTGGGAAGCTTTCTTCCAATCAGGGTCCTGCAAGACCTGCAGTGACCTCTGACCTACCCCCAATAATGGGCTGACCTGGTTTTATAACCCATCACCCCCTTTCCGAAATTTAACAAGAGACGCTTTTAACTTGGTTGCTGAAACAACTTAACGGGGATGAAGTCCGAGAAGGTGAGTGAGACGCTGTACAGCCCTGTAGAATATTCTGGGGATAAATCTTGTGAACAGTAGAACATGTATTTTAGCGAACAAACCGAGGTTACAGGCACCCCTGAATAGATGCACAGACTGAAGACATCGAATTTTAATTCGGTACCTTCCTGAAAATTGAACAGTGCCATGAAAATCAAATTACCTCAGCGAATCTTGATCAGTGTTTTATTGCTAAATAACTATTGAAAAGGAAATGAATGACGCACGTACTGCATCCATCACAATGCTGAAGAATCTTACTGAACGCAAAAAACAGTGAAATGTTCTGTGCTGGTTTGTTTGAGGGCGTCTACTATCTGTTTATGAAATATATAGATAGAGGCACAGGTTATTGGGTAGAACATTATGACTGAGCTTTTCAACCAGGCAATAATTACTAGAATTAAATAACTTTTTTAAAAATGTGACTTTTTTTTCTTATTTTAAATAATTGTGAACACTTGGACATCACCTTTGAATATATTTGAGAGTAGATCAAACCCTTTGGGTTAAAGTCCTTTATCAATAGTGGGCACTACTTGGTTTGAAACAAGTGGGGCACATATGTATTTTTTCTACGTTTAATGTGTGTCTCGTCCAAATTGTTTTTTATTGCTGCGTCAAACTTCCTGTCATTTAGTGGCCCCTAGCTTTTTTCATGTTTTAACATTTTCATTTCTTGCCTAATCTAATCTCTATAATCTCCACCCCATCGTTTGCTCTTAGTGCTTCTTCTCAGCAGTCATCAGTCACACCCTCAAGCACAAACATCACACTGACTCTCTTGGTGATTGCCACTAGGATGAGCACTACTGAAGATGGGCTGAAAGAATAAACTTTTAATTCTGAAAGTAGATGAATTCTTGAAACAAATAGCCTGAATCTAAAACAACTTTGTAACTTGGCCTTTTTACAAATAGTGTGAAAGCTGCCACTGAAGTGACAGGTGGTTTGGATTCTATTAAAGACTCAGAGGCAAATGTTATGTCTTGCTCTACTTTTGTGAAACGTTGAGCAGCAAAGGAATAATCATTGAAAACAAAATGCAAAATTGATGCCAATGTAGAACATATCAAATCCTAAGCAGCACTCAGTCATTATGACCTCACACTGAGTCCCCAATTCCAGCACAGTGCTTCCATTAATTCACCCTGCAACACTTCACACATCCTATTATTTGCAGGTCTGAAACATGACAAAGTACAACAAAATAGAATGATGAACAAGCTCAAACATCAGGAGAGTCATAGAAGCACAAACACACCATACTTCTTCTAGAAATCAGCCTGCAACGGGTTAAGCTCAGTCCTAGAACCAGCAATCTCCAAGAAAGCCTCATATTTTTTAAGTAATCAGACTCAACCAGTCAGAACAATTTTGCCCACCTCAAGCTGCCACTGGCAGACCCTGAATGATGCTGCTCTTCTTGGCTCAAGGCGCTATGATGGGTGCAGGTTACTCTTAACCTGAGTGATAATACTGCAGGCTCGGAACACTGGCCTAGCCAATGGCCATGGGCCCTAGTGCAAAGAAGGAACCCCCGGGCTGCTGCTTGAAGTCTGAAAGGCAACAATTATCAGGGCTCAGTGTGCCCCTCAGGCCTCTGTTCCCTGGTGTTACTGCACCTGCTGCGCCAAGGGAAGCTAGCCACCTGGCTCAGGACTCGCGCAGTAGCATTAGCCATCAGGCTACAGCTCTCCCCATGATGCAAGGTTATTAATTGCAGCACAGTCCCAGAGGTTAGAGCACACACTCACATGCAATTTTCCAAAATATTTTTGGTAACTGAGCCTCATTTGTATTTCCAATCTCCTCCAGTTCTACAATATAACTGCAGCACTGGTTTCTATAAGCTCTACTGCCAGGGCCTTACTTCTATTCTGCTGCCTTCTCTTCTCCTTCCTCTCTCCCGCCCTCGGTGTATCTCACGCCTACAAGAAACGATACAAGGTGAGAAGTCTACTCTTCCTTCGGTTGCAATGAGTTGCAACCCTGGCTTAAGAGCTAAGTCCGAAAGAGCCCCCTACATGTACTGAGCAGGGAGACCCCTCACGTTTCGTATTGTTATTTCCATTAGGTACTTAATGTAGGGTTACCACGGCTTGAACTACCAAACGCTTATTATTGTACATCTTTTTTTTTTCCTCTTGTTTAGCTTACGTTTTTATTTTGTACTGAGCATGTGCTCAAAGAAACCGCATTCTTTTAATTCTTATCAGTAAACGATGCAGTAATTGTTGCCTGTTCTCTAAGTGGCCGTGCGGCGAGAAGGAATAGCTTGGAAAGAGTTACTGTAGGAAGAAAATAATCTCACAGTTTAAACAAATGCGCCCAATTACATTATAAATTGTATCTATGCCCCTCAAACACAAAAGACCCAACTAAGTTGATTGGAAAGCCACGTTGCCTATGTGTAGAAGTCGGTTATGCAGTGGAAAGTTTTTTAATTGGCACGGTACAGTAAATGTACTCTTGAGTGGGCTTTCCGAATGCATACAAATGTTTTGAAGGTTTGCTTGCTTCTTATGCTGTTAACAGTAGGGCATTTTCTATTTGTCCTCAATGTTCAGTATATATAAACGACGCACCACAGTAGATGAAGGAAGTGCCCACAATGTATTGTAATGGTTTGTGGTCTGCCATCGATCACAATAACGTGCAGGCGGGGACGGGGCTTTTCTTAGTTCACACTTCAGACTCCCGCTGGGCCCATTACAAAGGTCCAATCTGAGGGGTCATCAGACCTCCTTTTGTTGGAGTCTCTTGGCTGGCAGCAGTCAGGAGCCTCACACCTAGAGGCAAATTCAGCAGAGGGGAAACCAAGGCTACCTTGTTAGCACTTCACACATACTTAAAAGAGGCAGCTTTTCACTTTGTTCAGGATCTGTTTAGGAGATATGCATGTCCTGTAAGAATGTCAGATGTGTTGGTCTTTCCCATTACTTACATAAAATAAATAGCATTTATATAGTGCTTACTACCCCCGAAGAGGCGTTGTAATAATTTAAATATCACTATTTTTTCTTGTAAAGCACTATGGGTAGAATAAGTTTACGCTGACAAAAGGCAACACTGTTTTATGTGTAGCTTACAAAAGTGCAAATCTTCTGCCTAAATAAGGAGGGATTCCCTGTATACTGGAAATGTGCTTTAATGTACTCATGATAGACATGTTAAACATATATGTGAGGGCTTAAGATCTGATGTCACTTCTTATGATGCCACGTCCTGTGCTGTCACGCGCCGTGATGTCACGCACCATGATGTCACTTCTTTTTTCAGGACTTGTGCCCTGGTTATAAATAAAAAGTATGTATTCATTTTTAATGTGACTTTTCTGTCTTTGTTCCCTTTAATTATCAGTCATGGATCATTCAGATAGCCCTATAAAACAATTAAAAGTGCTTTCTATTTATATTTGCTGTTCGAAGTATGCACAGATAAGCCAGTCTGGGACATCAAAATAATGAGCTGGCAACCCTAATCATAAGACTGGAAGTTTGTTGAAGGATCAGCACAATATTTATTTCCTACACCCTCGATCCCTATTAATGCCATAATAGCAATAGTTTAACTTATATCTGAAACCCTATGCCGCGGTCAATAACATGCTGAGTTACTGCAAGTGTCTGGGAATGCACCCTGCATTTAGGTAACTCACTCCTCATTCTCGTCCTTCACTTTTACGCTCACCCTGCACTCACAGCGATCACAATGCATTCATACTGATCACCATGCACTCACACCCTTCACTCGCTCACCCTGCACTCACAGTGATCACTCTGCACTCACAATGCACTTGCGCTGTTCACCCTGTACCTCAACCTGCAGTCACACAAGCACACTACTCACCCTTCACTCACCTGTCCTCCTCACTGCTCAATCTGCAATCTCAATCAAGCAACCCCATCACTAACCATGCATTCTTTCGTATCACTTTGCACTTACATCCACACCCAAATTCATATGGTCACCTCAGTCACACTGCAGTCACGCCTCTTACCCTACTCTCACAGTGTTGCATCGCTCACCGTGCACTCACATGGGCACTCCTGCCACCCACAAAGTGCAGAGTGTTAATGTCCCTGCTACAAAGAACATGTACCATGCAGATCACAGACCTGAGTGTGAGTAGTGCTATAACAATTGAGATGTTTGTCAGAAAGGTGCTATAGTGAGAAGAGGTGCATTGTTGGTGAGTGGTAATGAGGGATTTCATGGAGAAGGAAGAAATAGTGGAGGGGGCACCAAAAAAGACTTGCACCATGTGCGACCAGTGCTAGGGCCTGCCGTGACTGGGAGTGGTAGCCCCCCTGAAATGCGTGTCTAGTTGCGCCCCTGGTTTCAATCCACCAGCCAACTCAGGACTTTTGTTCTCGCTTCCCTGATTTGTTTTCTGAGGCTTAGGTCGGTGATGGCCACTAGGGAAGCAAGGGGCAAAGCCAATCCGTGAATGGGCACAGGTGTGACACCCCCAGTGCCACAGCCATTTGATCTCCATAGTATAGATATGTCTATCTCTGGACATTATATGGTACTTCCCGCGTTTTGAAACATGAGTGAAAGCTCACGGAATTGAATATGGACTTTGATTTTTTTAAGCACCCGGCTATGCTAATACAGAATTTTCAACCATGTTGAAAATAATGAGTTGTTCGAAAATGTATATTTTTTGTAGACATCAGTGTTTATAATGTGAGAGCACATACGTCTCTTACTGCTCCCAGTATTGATGTTAATTGTTCACTGAATGTGCAATATTCATCTCCATTTTTGAAGATCAGGGATTCATCTTCACAATAACCTCTCTGGAAAAAAGGATGTGTACATCACTCTGCATAACCAACCCCTTAATGTAGTATGCTTTACTCCCTTCTAAAATTCTATTACATTCATCGGCAAAAGAGAAAGGAAGGTGATCGGAATCTTACTTTTCCCTTTAACAACTAACCACGTTATCATCTCTAGCTTTACTCTGAATTTCCTTAAACACTTCAATATAGACTTGCTCAGACGGAGAGCTGTTATATGGGAATGGAGTGTATTGGAAAAAAGATGTGTGCACATATTTTAAAAGCAAGCTTACATCTAACTACTATTTGTTTGAAATTGTTTGAAATCATTTCCCGCTTGAGCAGATTTGGATGCCTCGAACTACAATGTACATGCCTTTGCTTTTCCAAGTTGGGAACCAACGGAGGGCTCTGAAAGACATCTGTTCAAACTATTTAGGTGCGTGGGTTTTGGTGCCCCTTTGCCTGCGGGACTGTCTCTGGCCACCCTGTTACTTGCCCACCATTTCGTGAGGGGCTGCTATCTTCCCTCACACTTCCTTTCACGAGCAGTACATTCTCAGCTCCTGTTCCATGCCAGGGCCCAGGCCTGATTCTAAGTGCTCTACCACGTATCATGTTTGTAGAGCCATATCCTTGGCATCACCTCTTGCCAGGGCCTCCTTTACTTTCCCCAGATCACAATTGCTGCCTCTTAAGCTGCCATTGCTGGATGGGAGATTGTTGCAACCATTAAAGGCAGATGCCATCCAGAGATGGTTTAAGGCATGGACAAAATGGGCTCCGGCACCTTTATGCACAAATAAAAGGGGAACTGTTTGACTGGACGGGCTTGATGTTTATGCTGCTAAATTGTATTGCTTTACCAGGAACTTAAATATTTATGCCTTCATGCACAAACAAAAGGGGAATTAGTTTTACTAAATAGGTTTGATTTTGGTATGCTGCTGCTTGCTGTGCTTGTTATTGATTTACCAGTCACTTTGAAATATTTGCACCTTTGTGCACAAGCCAAAAAGGCATTTGTTGAGTAAAGTGGTTTGATTTTTGTATGCTGCTTCCTGCTGTACTTGTTACGGTTTTGCCAGTCAATTTGAAATATTTGAGCCTTCAAAAAGGGAATTGTTAGTCTAAATCTTGTATTTAGCATTGTTTATACTACAGAAATTATACATACAAACAGAAAAACATCTGCATTAATGTTCTGAAGCATCCAAACAGTTTTCATCCTCAGTCGGGACTCCGTGTGAACGCAGGTAAATCCTGTCTGTACGCTTTTAGCGCAGGGACTGAGGACCCGGGTTATTGTCTGAGCGGCACGCCGGTTCAATGGAGGAAAGGCACTTTTCGGTACCTGGGGATACAAATTTACCGCTGCCCGACTGACTTATTCGATGGGAACCTGGGAAGGGCAGTCGCGGCGCTTAAGTCGCTGGTGAACTTTTGGAGCACACTCCCACTGACGACCACGGGCAGGGTGGCGCTCGCCAAAATGGTCATGCTTCCCCGCCTCCTGTACTACTTTGTTAATTTACCGACGTACGTTCCCCCCGCCTTTTTTGGTAGGCTCAATAGGATGCTGCGGGATTTTGTTTGGGGCACTGCCAGACACAGGTTGGCGCTCGTGAATCTATTCCTGCCAACGGACAGGTGTGGTCTGGCGGCTTCTTGTTTCGAACACTACTACCTGGCCACTCAGCTGCAATGGGTTGCCCGCTGGTTGGCTGATAGAGGCAGGGACGATACAGCCACAGCAGTGGCACCTTACTCGCTGGAATGTGTGACTAGACTCTTTCACCCCCTTGCCACGGTTACAAGACCGATGCCGCTCCTTCTGGCTGTGGCGCATAAGTGCTTTCGGAGGGCTCTGTACCTCACTCACGCTGTTGTTCCATATGCGCCAGCAATACCTCTGGAGGGTTCCCCCGGAGGTGGAGGGGTGCTTGCGGCCCCTGCGCTGACGGGCTGGTGGGAAGCGGATGTGCGCACGCTGGGGGACCTTTATCGAGACGGTGAGCTTATACCATACGAGACCCTAGTGTCGGAGGACGGGCTCCCACCCGGTGGGTTCCTGACGCACCGCTCACTGATGGCGAGATTGACAGCCAAATGGGCGAACATGACCACAGAGCCTAGTCAGCACCTTACCATGCAATACCTGCACGTCATGGGGAGAGGCGGACATCTGGTCCACTGGTTTACGGCTTCGTTAAGGGAGCACACGGCGGTCAGTTTGGGCCCGCTTCGCGGCAAATGGGAACTAGACCTGGGGAGGCCGCTAGCAGACAAGAAGTGGGAGAGGGTCCTTAAAGGCCCAGTGCGTATCCCCAGAAACATGCGGTTCCGTCAAATCCAGCTGTTCATAGTGCACCGGGCCTACCTCACGCCCGAGTTGATTAACAGGTACTTTCATCGCAATGATGCGCTCTGCCCTAGGTGCACTGAGCTAGGGGCGGGGTTCTTGCACATGCTGTGGAGCTGCCCTGGGTTGGGCACCTATTGGAGAGTGGTCAGTGGGTTGTTGCAGGGGAGTGTGGGTCGTACCATCCCATTAGACTGGCCCGAACACATTCTGCACCAATTTAAAAGATCACCCAAAGACAAGGTAACGTCCTGATTCCTGGACCTAGGGCTCGTAGTAGCAAAACGCCTCATTACGAGGAGATGGAAGGCACATGACCCACCACACGCGCGAGCATGGACCTCCTCATTTCAGGCATGGGCTAGGGCAGAGGGCAGAGGGGACAACCATCCGAAAGGAGGAAACACTGGGGCTGCGGAAGGAACCTATGGCGCCAGCAAGAGACGGGCCACACGGGGGTGGTTGGAAATGCCTGCGCGAGTGACGGTGTAACAAGGGCTGCCTCGCTGACGGGATAGTATAGCATAGCCCCTACTACCTCTGGCCTACAGTCGGGGCGTGTGCGGACACATGGGGGTGGTTGCAATCGTGGGGCATGGGGGTGATCCAGGGGGTAAAGGGGGGGAGTCAGGGGTAGAAAGGGGGGGGAGCACTATATACGTATACAGCTGTTCACGCTGCCACTGTTATGAGTTCTTCTTTTGAATTGTAGGTAACTCCTCTGTTTCTAAGCCTAAATTGAGTGGGCGGCATAAGCTTGCATGCACGGCTAAGTGGCTGATATACGGTTGCTACTGTTAATCCTTAAGAGACTGCACCAGAGCTGATAATGAAGATGCGGCCGGCTCCCGAGCGGGTGGTGGTTGACACATAATTCGCATGTATGGTATATTAAATTGGCTATAGACCAAGTACGGATTAACAATTTGCATGTGCTCACGAACTCCTGTGTGTAATGTATGCTGCCAAAACGTGTATTCTTTAAAAAATTATAAAAACAGATTTGCAAAAAAAAAAAAACAGTTTTCATCCTCAGCCTTGTTTGCATGCCTGTTTCGTCCTACTTACTAATAAAGAAATGATGGTAGAAATTGAAATTGCCTCCTCAGTTCACGTTATTATCACGCATGGACCTAAACAGTCACTAGGGTGTGGCATTTTGATAATTTACTAGTCTATTTCTCTTGGAATTTGCAAGATACTGAGTTATATCTTTTGTAATTATCATGTATATTATCAGTCGAGTCTATGGAATTGCAGGTTTGGGTTTGTCTTTCAAAGTTTAAATTTATTGTCCATCAATGTCAATTCTAATTCAGATCCTTCATAGTTGTTCTTTGTTCTTCAGGCAGTTCCTGAGACAATAGGATCTCTCCTTGGCATTGTTCCGATTGCTGCCTCAGTTAAATAATCTGCTCTTGACAGTATTGTTACAAATGGCGTAGCTTATATGTTGGGGGTTTCCCACTTTCTCATTAGAACTTTGAGTCAAGACAATATAGAAGCATTTCATTAAATGTTGGAGGTTTCAAATCAAAATATACCAGATTTTTGGGTGGTGGGGCAAAGTGGTGGGCCGGGCACCTCCATGTGCTTTGCAGGGGGGCCCCCTCAAGTTTCGTTATGCCACTGGTGTGGCCACTGGCGCTAACCCCCCCTCCTGCGCCTCTCCATGAAAGGCAATGTGTACATGAAGGGACAGGCCTGTATTTTCATCTGCGCAGAGTGCAGCGTTGTTAACTTTAAAGAGCCACGCCCTATACCCATATGCAAACAAACCCTTAATAAAAAAAGCACCCCTCAAACTCAACACCCACCATCCCGTATCCCAAATTGCTGCATCCCCAGGAGTCTGGCGACGCCCAGTTCAGAGGTGGTTCTTTGGTGGCAGTGCTCACAGGAGCCTCTGGATGTGGCACGCTGAAGCCATGCAAAGCCACCCAGACCATCCAACAGTTACCGCGAGTTATGGATTCCACCCATCTCTTTTACATCCCTTAAGAACACGGGACGGACCCAGCTTGAATCCGAGGCCGCGGGACTGACCGCACGGCCTTTGACGTGAGAAACTCACGACCAAAGCAAAAGGTTTTGTCACATGCTGCCCTTCAAGGGTACCAGTCCTTCGCGTACCTCGCAGAGTAACGCAAATCAAGTTACGAGAGAAAACGTTGTGCATGCCAAATCGGAAACCAATAACTGCCCTCCTGATTGTTGAGTTGCTGTATTGTGGCAGAAGACGGTCACCTATGGGTTAACCATGAGCAATGAATGACCTGCACCACTGATGGGGCCCAACATGTCCGAAGCCGGTCTGGGGCTGCCAGTTTCCCCCTGGGGGGTTACATGGCCTGCACTTCTGGTGCACAGTTCCTACCGGCACGGTACTAAGGCTCATTTGCATGTTGTGGGGCCCGGCCTGTGGCGCACACTGAAGAAAAACTGAATAAGCGCCCCTAAGGTTCACTGTTGTCATTGTTCACCAGAGGTGTATTTACTTATTTTAAAACTGTGCGTGTCCGATGGCGGATGAAGTGTGCGCCACAGTACGCGCCTGGAAAGTAAAAGCAGCACACACGATTCGGAGCCCACAGACTCATTCCTAAAAAAGAAAAGTGCTAAGAAGCAGAATCAATGTGATAACAAGCGCTGTATAAAAGCCGAGCTATTGTCGCAAGGCAAGATGCAAGGGGAACAATTTGGTGTAAGGGCCAGGCAGAGAGCCAGTCTAGGACAAGCTGTCGCCATTGCGCGAATGAGGAAAAAAAAGTGCTCACCGTGTAATTGAAGGAGACTGTATAATGCCGCAAGTAAAAGATCCAGTCCGGGTGGGCGGGGCCAAAAGGAGACAGGGCGGTAACAAAAAAGCCTCCTATTCAATCGAAGGCCACCGCTTTGCATAAATGATGACGCCAGCCAATGTGAATGATGGGCGTGGCTTCAAGTCCCCTTCTGAAAACGTATCCATGGCAATAAGCCTCACAGAGCGAGGAGCGCATGCGCGCTCCAGCGCTAGGTCTGCTAGACCTAAAAAAGGCATTGATAGGTGTAAGAATAGGCCCAGCTCAAGGATGAACCAGTACACATAGCAATAACATTCGATATAAATGGTCATGGTACACCAGCATGCTATTGTACAGCTAAACATCAACAATTATATCATGTTACAGTGCCACCTGGCCGATTGTAGATAACAGCACATAATCGCCCAACACCTGGTCTGGTTTCAGTGACCCAAGACCCGTACAGTGTACTAAATAGACAGTAAGCGGGACCAATGTATCTTTAGGGCGTGATCTAGCTGGCATTAGGTTTCAGTATCCCACAAGCTGCTTCTGGTACTATATGACATCTTGAAGCCAACACCCAAGAACATGGACAGGGCATCTGCCCCAACACATTGGCTCTCCGCTTCATCAATAGAAGCAGTATATGATCATATGATCGGGTCTAGTTGTGAGCGGCACAGGGAAAGCACAAACAGATGCAGACCTCACCTAGGTTGCGTCATACAGTGCAGCCCTGCCAGGCCTGAGTTCCTCCCCTGGGATGCACCAGCACACACTCAAGTGGCTGAAAAAGGGACTCCTTTAGTATGAGAGGATCAATCAGAGTACCATCAGGGGCCTACACTGGATAAAATCCATCTTAACTCTGGGGCCCAACAACAAACTAAAGATCCCCTGGTGTCTCATGTGAGTCAGGACTAACCTCGTGCTCAACTGGGAGGCATCTGTGAACCCAAGCAGCGGTGCCACTCCTTGATTCTCTGGAGCTCTGCAGAGCACCTGCCACTCTGCCACACCCGGACTTTTGTCCGCGGGCCTCATAGGTCAACAGGCTCATAGCTCCTGTTCCAGTCGAGTGAGCCACCAAGCAGCAGCATCAGCCGCATCTACAGTATCCTTCGAGCTCCCTCAGTGTATCCTCAATCCTGGGTCAGACTGCACACCCTGAGGTCACCGGCCCAACCTACAAGGCCGCGCCGAACCAGACCTGATCTGCATTCTTGGGTCCCCCTGCACAATAGCTACACCTGTGGGCTGAAGAAAGCAGTAGCCTAGCCCACCAGTAGCCTAGCCCACTACGAGCCTCGCCCATTAGTGATCCTTCCACAAGGTTATTCCAAGTAGATTGGGAAGTCTTAAGAAGGATTAATGCCTGATTCAAGAGACAGCTGCAGAGTCTCACCAAATGGTGGCCATCTTGAGGCCAGGCTCTCTGCGCCCCCATCATAGATCTTATCTACCAACATGGCTTGGACCTCCGGTCCAAATGATGACCTCTACAACCAACCCTGGCACCACCTGATTGCTTTACTTGCTAGCTGTCTGGAGTTGCAACAGATCATGATCATATCTATATAAAGGTAGATGTTAGCCTCCTTTCTTTGTTTAAGGCATTCATTTAAGATTGTCTGTCTTCTGGTAGAAGGTAAAGAAATTGAGAATTCGTATGCCCTTTTTGCAGTTCAATCAGTCAACAATAGCAATAACATTTGATGCATTTACTGAGGTAGTCATAAACGTCCCAAGATTGGATTCTTCCTTTCTTTATGAGGGTCATAAATCTCTTACAGTATGTCATACATTCAGTAGTAAGTAACAAAATTACTCTTGTTGTGTCCAATTTTGCAGGAGGAGAAGAGTGTGAATCACGGCAGAACTCTACCTTTCTGGCAATGATGGAAATAAATCTATTTTAAAAATCCTCCATCAATTCCAGTCTAAGAGGACAGATTGTCTGATAGGACTAGCAACGCATGAGACTTTGGAACAGGAACTGAAACATAGTTGATGAGAATTCTGATATGATTAGTAGTGCATTACACTTCCCTCTTTGTAATACTCTCTTCAACACAGAGGATGCAATTATTATGTAGCTGCTCATTAAACATAGTCCTAACTCCCTCTGCCTCCTGGGATGTCTATTTCCAAGTAAGGCTGGTGGGCCATTTATGGACTTTCTGTGCAGGACTGCCTTAATTTCCACTGGAGACCTGAGGAGGGAAAACTATATTTCCCATTTTCTCTCCTGTAGTTCCAAACTCAAGGTGTTTATCAAACCTCTTAGTGATTTAAGGTGGCGGAACACTACTGATCAATTCTTTCCCAGCTGACTAAGCCCCTTTGAGGGTTAGGGAAAGCCTTCTTTCTCTGTGCCTCAGAGGTTTGGAAGAAAAGAGGACTTGCATGTCACATTCCTTGATCACATACTTCAGGGGGAACTGAGAACACTCTGGGCCCGTCTTAACTGTAGTGTGGCAGGAAAAGAATGTGCAAATGTTTTAGACGCCAGATGTGGATTTACCTTCAATACAGGGATAGTGCAGTAGAGAAAATTCAACAGGCTGATTCTCCTCCAGAATAAGTACTTACTTCAGACATCACAGTATTTTCCATTAGAATCAAACTCTAAACTAGGGACTTAGACATTTACTTGATTGAGCCACATCATTAGAAGCTCACATTTTGCTTAGGCTTTCATGCTGCTAAAACACAGTTTGTCTCTTGGGGCCCATCCCAGTTTCTTTCGTGAAAGTGAAGGGCATTACGCAAAACCATTACAAAATGGAGCTAGGAGGACAACCTGTTTATGCATGTAAGATTAATAGCTGTGCTAAAGCTAAATGATAGTATAGTGTTCTTGGTCTACAGGATCACTTTTCTGGCTCCCTCTGGAGCAAAACATTACGTTAAACGACTATGCGGTGTTTTCAGGGCTAATGATGCAGAATATCTGAGGGAATTAATCCTCAAATACAGCCCCCTTCCTTTCAACCTGCAACACTAAACTAAAGGCCAAGCTAATGTCCATCCTTAAATAGCACTGGCAAAGCCAATAGGTCTGGTCTTGGCTGCCGGGTTTCTGGCTTTGCCAATACTAGCTTCCTTTGAATGGTTTTTATTACAGTTAGGAAGTTTCATTCAAAGATGGCCACCTTTACATGAATGCAAATAGAACTATTGATGGACAGAATGCAGAACAATGTCATACATTCATTCCAGTACAGAGATCTGGGCCTAAATCCATAGTTTTTTTGCTCACCATGCCATTCCAGTTTGGACCCAGCCATATGCAAATCAGTCTTGACCCTGCGCCCAATGGGAACAGTCCAGCCCGAACTATCAAGCCAGGTCCTCCCTGGACTGGAAACAAGCTTCCTAGGACCGGTTTCGGGGTTTCACCTCTCTTCAGCCAGGATAGCTTGATTCCAGTGGCATGGAGAGCACGGGACTCACGTCTGAGCATACCCGTCCCACTAGGGGTGACAAATGCAAAAAAAACTATTGATGGACAGAATGCAGAACACTGTCATACATTCACCCCAGTACAGAGATCTGGGCCTAAATCCATCATTTTTTTGCTCACTATGCCATTCCAGTTTGGACCCAGCCATATGGAAATCAGTCTTGACCCTGCGCCCAATGGGAACAGTCCAGCCCGAACTGCCAAGCCAGGTCCTCCCTGGACTGGAAACAAGCATCCTAGGACCGGTTTCGGGGTTTCACCTCTCTTCAGCCAGGATAGCTTGATTCCAGTGGCATGGAGAGCACGGGACTCACGTCTGAGCATACCCGTCCCACTAGGGGTGACAAATGCAAAAAAAACTATTGATGGACAGAATGCAGAACACTGTCATACATTCACCCCAGTACAGAGATCTGGGCCTAAATCCATCATTTTTTTGCTCACTATGCCATTCCAGTTTGGACCCAGCCATATGGAAATCAGTCTTGACCCTGCGCCCAATGGGAACAGTCCAGCCCGAACTGCCAAGCCAGGTCCTCCCTGGACTGGAAACAAGCATCCTAGGACCGGTTTCGGGGTTTCACATATCTTCAACCAGGATAGCTTGATTCCAGTGGCATGGAGAGCACGGGACTCACGTGGGATGGGTATGTCCAAACGTGGGTCCCTTGCTCACTGTGCCACTGGATTCAATCTAGCCTGGCTGAAGAAGGGTGACATACCCTGAAACCGGTCCCAGGATGCTTGGTTCCAGTCCAGGGAGGACCTGGCTTGGCAGTTCGGGCTGGACTGTTCCCATTGGGCGCAGGGTCAAGACTGATTTCCATATGGCTGGGTCTAAACTGGAATGGCATGGTGAGCAAAAAAATGATGGATTTAGGCCCAGATCTCAGTGCTGGGGTGAATGAATGACATTGTTCTGCATTCTGTCCATCAATAGTTCTTTTTGCATTTGTCACCCCTAGTGGCACGGGTATGCTCAGACGTGAGTCCCGTGCTCTCCATGCCACTGGAATCAAGCTATCCTGGCCTGGCAGTTCGGTCTGGACAGTTCCCATGGGGCACAGGGTCAAGACTGGGGTGGTGTAGTGGGAAAAAGAATGATGGATTCAACCCAGATCTTTGACTGGGGGAGAATATTTGCATTGTCAGCATTCCGTCCATCATTTGTTTGCGGTAACACTTTTCGCCTTAAGTGGGATGGGTATGCCCATACGTGGGTCCCTTGCTCACTGTGCCACTGGATTCAAGCTAGCCTGGCTGAAGAAGGGTGACATACCCTGAAACCTGTCCCAGGATGCATGTTTCCGGTCCAGGGAGGACCTGGCCTGGCAGTTCGGTCTGGACTGTTCCCCTGGGGCACAGGGTCAAGACTGATTTGCATATGTCCGGGTCCAAACTGGGGTGGCGTAGTGGGAAACAGAACGATGGATTCAACCCAGATCTTTTGACTGGGGGAGAATGTTTGCATTGTAAGCATTCCGTCCATCATTTGTTTGCTGTAACACCTGTACATGAAGACAAACATGCAACCATGTTTAATGATTTTCAGTAAAGTATAACAAAAGCCATTCAGAGACAGTTGACTGTGCATCTGAAACCATATGCACATACAAATGGCCATCATTAAATGGTAATGCTTTTTGGCATATTTAATGCACAGATACCATGAACATAAAGAGAAGCAAGCCACCCAGTAGCAATGTGCAGGAAGCGGTCAGGCCCTCGTAAAAAAGAATTCCAGAAAAACAATGCTCCTGAAACCTCGGCACTGAAGTATTCTACTTTTTTCAGTGGTTACCCACAAGCAAAATGTCATCACAGAGTGGTGAGGGAACTGCTTAAGTGAACTGGCTCATTGGTCGTGCTGTATATTGTGGTGAGTGAATGACATTGCTACAGACCAGAGCGGCTACAGACTTTGTTTTAAGGAGAAACAAAATGCCCTGGCTATTGTCAAAAGCACGGAGAGTTAGAGTCCTCACTATAAGGTATACTAATTTCCTAAGGAACACCCCTAAATTTCAGGTCATCTTAAATCTCCGAAGTGTTACTTATTGAAAGAGGCTTTTGACACCTATCCTACCTCCTAGGAGACCACCGTATCATTATTGTCAAGACGAAGCTGGCCAGTGCTTAGTTTGTAATAGTAATAGAATGAGTGCCAGTGCCCAAAGCTCTGCTCAGAAACCCTTGCCCGTACTCTTAAACTTCGGTGCCCCAAATACGAGGGCTGCATAGTCTTGAATCAACCTCATGGCTCCCCATCCGCTGTTAGACACACTCTGTCCCTTTATCTCACACCTGCAGGTTCCTGCCTTCTCCTTTTGTGAATTGTTTTTCAATCTTTCTCTACCTCTGTCTTTCCCCTTTGTCTGTTTTCCCCTCTTTTGCTTGCAGTAAATGTCTAATGAGGAAAAATAAGTGCCGGGCCCCATAAATGAATGCCAGTGGGCCTCACAATCAACAACCAGCTCAAATAAAGCACTCAAAATGGGTCTTCCTGCACATAGAAACCACAGAAATTAAAACAATCAATATCATAGGTAAAAACTCTCCTAGGCAGCTATTCAAGTTGCCTCACTTGAGGACAACTATGGGCATGCTCACTCAGATTCACAGGGACTGTAACATGGCCAGAAAGCGACATAAGTTCATCTGTGGGAAAAAATTATCACACAAGTCATCATGATTGGTTTGAGGAGATTGCCTTTCAAGACTATGAAAGAAGGCTTTCCTACTGTAAACTTGAACAAGCATTTGCAATGCAATATGTCTCGTATTTATGAGAGTTTGAGATATTGGCATTGTAAATGACAATGGCTTTTATTTATGTGTTGTTTTTAAAAACAGATAAATAAAAGACATTGCCATTTACAAAGCCAATAGCTTAAACTCTTGCAAACGCGAGACTTATTGCATTGCAAAGGCAATCTATACATTTTTTTAAAATCGTTAGGAGAGAGTGTGTCCTGCCTGCAATAGCAGGTAGGACGACGCTATTTGAGAAAGCAGTGCTTTGAGGCTGTAATTAAAGCCTATAGAGCAACAACACACGTAACAGAGGGTGTTGTCATGGGAGGTTACAAAATGAGGCATGGCAGTACTAAGGAGGGACAACTAAGCTTTTTGACCAATGAACAACCACAATTTACAGTGGACAATGACACGAGCCAATGAAAAATGTGGGTGGGGAGTGGGCGGAGCTTCAAGTCCCTACCTCAAAACAGCATGCTTCACAGAGCAGCGCATGCGCTGCCCAAGCTCGAAATAAAAATGGTTGGATAAAACCAAAAATCCACCAAAATGTGTTTGTTAACAGTTAGATCCGCTATCCTTAACTCACAAAACAGCCATGCCAACCATAACTCAACTGCGGTCCTCATGACCTCAACCTACGTGTAACTAATGCAATTACATAAATGATCTTATAGGTCAGATTACATATCCATTAACACTATCAATGAGACAACCGTGAATTTAAATTAATTATATGCAGTGCTTTTAGGTGTTGATACTTATTGGGATGACTACTGTGCAGTACTAAGCATTTAATTTGGTGGCTGTTATCAAGGAGTAATGACTGAAACAATAATTTGACCGTAAGAAGCAAACTTTCCACTTTCTTGTTTGCTAGTTCCCGGTCCAAGCCTCATCTGCAGCCAATATTTATAAACAGATGGTCCTAAAAGTTGCAATCCATTCTATCCAATAATATATCATGACATTGATGGAAAATGCTTCTATTAAATGTACAATAAAATATTTTAAGTAGAACAACTGCATGCCAACCACAGGGCAACAATTATTCAACTCATGGTTTTTCTGGTATCGACGTAAACGCAAGATTAGCACTACAAAATGTTTTAAGATAAAATTCAATTCATGAGTGTAATGGGGTGGTCACTTCAACTTAAAAGACGTTTTTGCATAATGCAATGATTATTATATATTATTTGTTTTGTATTTCATATACTACTATAGGTTTGAGACCAATCCACTAACATGGCACTGGACATGAAAAGCAGTTCAGTGCTCTGTGAAGAACAAAGGCACAAGTGCGGAGGATAATATGCAAGTGGCACCTTCGAACAAAGTTTATTAGCAACAAATCCTCAGGCAAGTCGCATTTAGTGGACATCATTCAGGGATTTGCGCTAGTGAACGTAAAACACCCAGATATCTTGATGGTCAGAGGTCAGCTGTGGCTTCAATTTACAGAGACAACGAGAAGGTGTGGTGGAAGCATAGGGTTCATCAGATAGGCTATGTGATTACAATCCAACGTCGCAGGACCAAATTAAAAAAGCATGTAAACCTATCCAGTTTTACCTTACACTTATAAGGTCCCAAAGGCGAGAGGCGAGACCTATTGGCTGAGCCAATGCTTGTTAACTTACCAACCTGCTTCCTGAGTATTTGGTTTTAGTCGTGAGAAAGTGTAATTCGAAATGTCACACATTTGACAGTAGAATGTCACCCATAGTCATAAGTACACAAACTGTGGAAATGTCATACATATACAATCTGAAAACTAGGCAACTATGTTAGTGATGGTCACATAATTGTCTAGTGATAACTGCGCTCTCAAGCCAGACCATAAAAATGTTTCCTGAAGACTATGTTCAAGATTCAGCACTGGGCTCATCTGTAGTCCCCCTTGTGCAAAGAGGTCTCGTAACTTTTTTGTTTTCCCAGTCAAGATGTTTTTCTTTTCATTTTCAGATTTGAAGAACTGTTAACCCATTTAAAATTCAGGAACAGTTCCCAGAATGCAAAGGAAAACACGCACTGCAAAGGGCACTAGGCATGGCCTTGGCAAGCAGGTGTGATGGTTCTTTTTTATTATTTTATTGCTGGCATATTAACAAACATAAAATGAAGAACACATTCCTACTTAAACATGGCAGCCGCATGCTTGCATTAAAAGTGCTAAATTAAAAAAATATAATCATCATATTCTACTGTAATACAACAGTAGGAGTGCTTCCTACCAGGAGGTTGAACTCTGCACAGGTACAGACACCCTTTTTTCAGTTTTAATGCACAGAACAAGAAAATATGATACTTAATACCACAGAAGCAGGAGCTTTTGCAACTCCTTTAATGTACACCGAGACAGTTTTACCACACAAGGTAAAGTGAATAACAGAAGTATAATGAACGGAAAAAAACGTGCTGGCAAAATATTGGCCCACCTGCCATAGCACTGAAGTAAACTTCTGTTTAGAAGATCTGCACGTTATTACGTGGGTGCAGTCATTCGCAAGGGAGCCAATGGCTGAAGTGAGCTGCCCATGCTGTACCGTGGTGTGTGGATTCTTTTATTTAAGCTTTTTAAATATTTAATTACATTGGTCTACACCACAATAAAATATGCTTCTAAGCCATACCTAAAAATGGAATGGGCAAACTACTCGTAAATGGGCCAGAGAAACTTAATAGCTCTGCAGAACTACAAATCCACTAGCATGCTCTGCGGGGACACACGTCCAGTCTTTGCACGCGTACTAGACACAAGCACCAGTCCTTCCACCTGCACAGCAGGGTCCCAAGCTCCGCTCTTGGGTCTGGGCCCAGCCACTGTCGACGCGTACGTGCCAAGAGCTCTACCAGGTTGTGAGCAAAGCATGTGCACAGCAGACGCAAACGAGGGTTGGTTGAAAGTGCATCAACGAGGCAATGTTACCCAGCTAAATAACCGCTGTTGTGCAGCAAGAAAACGTACTTTTGCTACAAAAATGCATTTTGACAATTGCAAGACGTAAAATACTTGAATCACAAGTTAACCCTTCATTAACTGCTCGGGGGGATATCGTTTACGGGATTCTTGCAAAGAACGCAGGCTACTGCCCGTATGTTGCTTGGCGTGGGAGTACTAGGGTAACAGTGCGTCTTGTGCAACCAAAGTGCCCCATTCCGTAACAGACCCCGCTGCACCCACTGCCCTGGACCCCGAGCTCCTCCTTACCGCGGCTCTTCAGTTCCCCGCCTTCTTTTTCTGACCTTCCAACTTCAGCATCTAACACTCGTTGTTTCTATTTTCCAGGTCCAAATTGCAACCCAACTCTTTCCAGCTAGCCGTCGGTAAGAGAAATGTGCTTGGCCACCAAGAAAGAAAAAAAGTACTGGTATCGCTCACACAGCAGGATTCGAAATGGATGCACAAGGAAAACAAGCCCGCGAGTAGTGCGCGCGCGCCACTGCGAGCCATGGCCTATTGGTGTCTATTACGCACACCAAGCGCGTAATAGACACTAATAGGCCATGGGTGGAGCAATGCGCCCGCCTCTGGCCAATTGTGTGCAGTCTATTATAAAAAGACGCATGCAAAGGCCAATCGCACACCACAAAAGGAATCGCACAAGCACAAGTGTGGCGATTCCAGGGTCCATTTCTGAACCCCGGACAAAAGGACTCTCGCCTGCACGAGCACTGCTACGCAGTGCAATACAGGTCGCGAGACCTAAAAAATATAAAAAACACTCAAATGGACTGAATATTCCAGTAAGATTATTCTGTAAAATTCTCATGAAAGGGGTATTGGGAGTTTTTAAAGGCACAGAGAAAATGCATTGGACAGGACATTTCTTGTTATATTTTTCTCTAAAATACACACTGAAAAAAGTGCAGTTGATACTTTGGCTGAAAAACGTCAATCTTATCTAAAAGACGCTGGATCCCTGGCCACATTTTTGTGTCATCTAAAAAACAATGTGGAGATCTTCCCAAGATTTTGGAATCAGATTCCTGCCCCTTTCTGTACGTCTACATTGTCAAGTACGCCCCAACTACTGCAACATCGCCAGTCCATTCCTAATGTGTTACTTACCACTACCTCAAAACACCCACTTTGCTATAGTCTTCGCCTCAACACTTGAAAACACTAGTTTTCCTAACCCTAACATTACTCTTTACACGTACCCTAACATGACACTATTAATGTAATAGTAAACAATGGAAAATATAGCAATGTAACTGTAGAGTGCAATGGAAATTAATGCAAAGGCATGATGAAATAATGGAGATAAAGTAAAAGGCACACATCAGCTTCATTCCTAGTCCAAAAATATTCACATCTCTTGCAAGGTCAAGTAGATGGATAGAGAATACCAGTGATTATAATAGGAATGAACTATTCTGCCCACAACTCTAAAAAAGATTTTTAAAACTTCAATACGCCTATACAAAAGGAATAATGATTGCAAAATGAACCATTTTGAGAATATGGCATAGAAGTACACTCCCCCATGAGGATGAATGGAATAATGACAATTTGAGAAGGTTTATATAAAAAGGGAATACCTGCTATATACATTTTTTGAACAGTATATGCAGTGATCTGCACATTACACAATGCTTGCAGAGGTATGTGTTTTTGTCTAGCCTCCCCAACATTTTTTCTATTTCTTCTCCACCTCGTCTTCTTTATGTGAAATCACCATCTACCCCTTTTTCTTGGTATCAGTTGGTAAAGGTTCTACATATAAAACATACATAGTATACATTTATTTATAATTATTGCATACTTTAGACCAGGTATCTGATCTAATAGTACACAATACATACATTTTGTAATTATGGTCTAAGTTTGATGCTTGCTATCTGTTCGTTTATGTGAAACTTATGTCTGTGATTATTTTTTTGAAAAAATATAGATAAATGGTTTACAAACCTTGCTTTGGTCAAATAGAAATAGTAAAAATCACTAAATATTGTGAGTGAATTAGAAGAAAACATGCATATCAGAAATCACAAAATCTTAGCCCACAAGGCCCTTCACAACACCAGACCTGCCTACATGAACCACCGCTTCAAGTTTCACGCACCCCAACGTTCCCGTTACTCGGACCAGCTCTCCCTCGTGACGGTACCTCGCATCAAGAAGACCAGAGCAGGAGGACGCTCCTTCTACCTCCTCGCTGCCAAGGCATGGAATGACCACCCTCTCCACCGCAGACAGACTCCATCACTCCCCAAGTTGCTGAAGGGCCTCAAGATCTGGCTCTAAGACAGAGATCCGTGATCTTCCGGGACCTGTGCGCTCCCCCTTCACCCCCCAGCACCTTGAGACCCTTTTTGGGTGAGTAGCTGTGCTATATAAATCCATGATTGATTAGCAGAGAATCAATGCAATAAGAAAACAACACCATTCACATTGCTGCCTTTTATTAACAAGCATTGGCATAGCCAATACGTCTCGCCTTTGGGACCTTATAAGTATTTAGCCATGCAATAGTTAATGTTGTTGTAGTAAGGATATTGGCTGCATAACTAAATACTTATAAGGTCCCAAAAGCGAGACCTATTAGCTATGCCAATGCTTGTTTTCTTCGTCGCCACTTGGAAAGAACCAGAAGGAATAACTATCAACAGCGGCATAGTCCCCTTTTAGCAGCTGAAGCTGTGAAGTCTCTCCTCATTGGCTGCGCGTGGTAGTAGGGCGAGCAGAGGGAACGGATGGTTCCTTCCGGATAGCTCATTCACACTTCAAGTTAGCCTCTGGGTACCTCATTTGTGAACCCCTTTGGGCCGCTAAACCTACTTTATGTACCATTATGGTATCATTAGGCTATAATTTCCACTAAAACAGCCTCCAGAAAGGAGTCTTTAATGCGCCACTGAGGTCCCACTGTGAAAGTCGTTGGAATGGTGTGTAAACAGCAGGCGGCCATCACCGCTCTCCGGATGAGTGGAGATTCACTAATGTTAAAAATTGGACCCTTGAAAGCGACCGCGCACGCCGGCTGGTAAACGGACATCCAGGAGGCTAGAAATCTCGGAGTGATGATATTATGAGTCAATAAATTGCGCATCATAAATGGCAACATTTTAAACCAGGAAAATGGGGGGTTGAAAAAAAAAACAAGAAAAAAAAAATCGGGGAATGTAATTTCTCCATTGACTTTTATTGAAGCAGAGAACTAAATACATTTTCGTCTTCAAAAAAGTCAGGAGTCTCCCGCATGAAACGGGTCTGTTCGCATGTATGGCGCATGGGAATGCCTACCCCCATGGTTAGTTTGCTCTCCTCTGGAGATGTACGTTTATCTGCAAAATGGATGATTCCTTACCCATAGACCGCAGAGGGGTTTAAATTTTAAGAATTGAAAATCCGTCTGCAGGAGTTATGACCTCTTTCAAGTGGACACAATACCTCAGCGTAATGAATCGCCTTCTCTCGATGCCGCTGCATAATCTCAAACATGAAAAGCATTGGCGGCCCCGAAAGTGATCGCGATGCACTTAATGACCCGTGACAGAGGAAAGAAAGATGGCGGCTGCGCTTGTGCACGTGCGTGCAACCGCAAGCTTGAGGACAGCAAAAGCCTGTGGTAGCACTTTCAAAACCCACTTACTAAATGTCTCGCAGCGCATGTGCTGGCTCAGGCGAGACCTAAAAATAGAAGGAATGAGAGAGACATGGAACAATTCTGATGCCTCACAGTTGGAAACCTGACAGTAACATATTTAAAAGAAAATAAAGAGAAGACAGATTTTTCAAGCTAAAACAAATGGCTCCTTGTTGTTGTTTCAGATACAAGACTCTATAGACTAGTACCATATAAGACTCCATCCAACTCATGCATGAAAATGTAAGACCGATCTGATTCACTGAAAAGTTTTAAATTTAGGAAGGTGTATTCATCTTGATAGGGCCATTCAGACATTTATCCTTACTGGGTTAATAAAGTGAGTACTCCGAGAAAGCTAATAATGAAGTCTCTTATTTACAACACTCGTTTTTCATTAGGCATCTCATCGCGAGGCTACACTATGCTATCTAATAGATGTGAAAGGACAGAGCACCTAACAGAAAGTTGAATGTCCTAATTGTAGAGATGTCACATGGTTTAAAGTGTCTATTTTTGAGGTTTGGGAGGAGCTCTTGTCTTTTCTTATGGAAGTGATGTCACTCTTTCTTTTTTTTTTGTAAATCTTTTTATTAAACAGTCTCGACATGAAGGTACAAATTCACAGAATCAATTGAGGGTTACAGTGGAATCAGGTTACTTACAATACAGCAGCATAATTCATTGAAATTCAGGGGGTGGGGTATCATCATCATCATCAGCTTCACGGGGAGGGGTACATATCTCGCCCCGGTATGCATTCCAGGGGGCCCAAACCTTGGACCATTTGCGGGGACAACCCCGGGCCACATAGACTGTTTTCTCTCTTAGCATACACCAGTCAAGATCTCGCTCCCAAGCTATGATCGTGGGTGGGTGCAGGGCTCCCCAGAACTGTGTAATATTTCTCTTGGCGATCATGCAGCCATGCGTGACCCATTTCGTAGTATAAGTGTTGAAGACGGTAGGGTCCTAGATATTAAGGAGGCACCTGGGCGCTTCTGGTCTGATTTCTACCCCCAACACTTCACTCATGACCGTGTGGATGTTGCACCAGTATTCCTGGATTTGCTCACACTTCCACAGTATATGTATGAATGTGCCCAATTGTGCGCATCCCCTCCTACAAGAGCCATCCTTCAGTCCACCCATGTGCGCCAGCTGGGGACCAGTTACGTAAATTCTGTGGAGGATCTTTAGTTGCACCCGTTTGAGTCGCAATGGGATAGCGACCGTTTTAGGAGAGGAGACCGCTTCCTGCCAGGTTTCGTCATCTAATTTTATTCCGTCCTCAGTCCATTTGTCTCTCAATTTCAATAGGGGTTTGTCAATATTATTAATGAGTTTCCGATACGTTAGGGAGATGGCCCTGTCAGGCAGGTGGCAATCCAATAGTCTGTCCTCTAGTGGTGAAGTGTCCGGTGGAGTCGAGTCATTGGGAATTGCTGTTTGCAGCGAGTGTCTGATGTGTAGGTATCGATAATATTCTGAATCCGCCAGGGCATATTGAGTTTGTAGAGCGTCAAAGGGTTTCACACCCCCAGCGTACCAAAGGTCTTTAACATGGGAAATACCTGTTAAGACCCATTTATCAAATACTTTTGAGTTTCCCATATACCCAAGTTTTTGTGAGTCCCATAAGGGTGTGGCCAGCGTCAGCTTGTTTTGCCAGCCGAGTGATTTAGTAGCAGAGTGCCAAATTGTAACTGTGTGGGCAGTGGGCCCGGTGAGCGGGTATTTGTTTGGTGTTGAATATAGCGCCCTTGAAAAGGTCCCATTGTGTAAAAGCCAACGATCCATAAGGAACCCCGGGTTGTCGGGGAGGCCATATGTGCAATGGTTGAATGCTGTTAGATGTGCAGCCCAGTAATATTTTTTAATATCAGGCAAGCAGATTCCTCCGTCATACCAGCTAAGTGTCAGCTTTTTCATGGCAATACGTGACCTCCCTCCCCATAGGAGGTCTCTCAGGAGCCCTTCGAGATCTTTAAAGTACGAGTTTGTGACAAGGTCGGCTGAATTCTGCAGCGTGTACAGGAAACGGGGCAAAGACATCATTTTAAATAATGCAGCTTTGCCCAATAGTGAGAGCGGGAGTGACTTCCAGTGTGTTATGTCGCTTTTGAGCAGCTGCATTGGGGAGAGCAGATTTCGGGCGTATCAGACTGATGGGTCTAGAGATATAAATATGCCTCAGTATTTGAAGCCTTCTGTGACTACTGGAATCGGGCAATTTCGGGGTAAAGGGGGAGAAGTCCCCCATAGGACATACAGAAGTGATTTTTGCCAATTGACACGAAACCCAGAATACCTTCCAAAAATATCTAATATGTCAAAAGCTGCTATTGGAGATCTCTTAGGGGACGTGAGATAAAGGAGAATATCGTCCGCGTACAGGGATTTCCGGTCCTCCCAGTCCGCCGACCAGCGCATGCCACGGATCATTACATCTTTACGGATCCACGCTGCAAGTGGCTCAAGGGCCAACGCGAACACTAAGGGAGAAATGGGGCACCCCTGATGGGTCCCTAGGCTGAGTATAAAGGGCTCTGACTTTCTGTTATTTACAACTATCTGAGCCATCGGCGCGCTGTATTACAGTTGTATCCAGCCGCAGAAATTTGGCCCAAATCCTAGTTTGACAAGTACTGCAAAAAGATACGGCCATTCCAATGTATCGAAAGCCATAGTGGCATCTAGGGAGACTATATGGGCATCCTCACGTATCGTCGGTACTCTGCCCAGGACTCCATGCAGTCTGCGCAGGTTGAGAGCAGTGTTGGGTTCCGCATTCAGCAGCGCTATAGGTCGATAGGGTATGGTGCTACCGAGCTATATACAGTTTGGAAGTGAGCTGCAAAGTGGTTAGCTATGTCTTGGGGATCTGTCACAGGGGACCCATCAGTACCTTTAATTTCTGGCACTAGTCTGCTGGCCTGTTCTCTCTTGTCTAACCATGCGAGCAATTTGCCAGCCTTGTCACCTCAGTCATATATCTGTCCCAGCCTATCCTGTCCCAATAGCTTGGCACGGTCAGTGACCAATGCCCGGTATTCTTCCTGGCGCAGACGAAGGGAGTGAAGGGCTTCAGGTGTGACGTCTGAGGTGACATCCTGTTTGAGACGGTATAGCTCCTGTTCTATGTCGGAGATTTCTCTCACCCTATCTTTTTTGGAACCCGCCACCAAGGAAAGGGCCTGCCCTCTGACCACCGATTTGAACGCTTCCCACAATGTTTGGGGGGACTCAACTGTGTGTTCATTCTCCCAAAAATATTAATCAATAGCTTTAATTAGGCCTTTCCGTATTTTGGGGTTCTTGGGGCAACCTGTCCCACCTGTGTATGGTCTAGAACTATATGAACCAATAGAGGGGAATGGTCGGAAATACCACTTGCCAGATGGCGGATTTCATGTAAATCAGTGATTTGTGAAGCCGGGACAAGTATGTAACTAAGGCGGGATAGGCTGTTGTGCACCCCTGAATGGAAGGTGTGTTGTATCTTATCGGGATTGTATGTCCTCCAGCCGTCCATTAGCCCCATCGCCTCTAAGAAACTGGAAAACGCATGCGCGGCTTGGGGGGTTGCGCGAGGGGGGTGTCTATCTAGAGCGCCCAACACTATTGAATTAAAGTCGCCTCCGAGGACCAGGTGTCCGTCAGGCTACATCAAGAGCACAGCACTTAGGTCAGTAAATGTTATGCCCTGCATCCCCGGGGATGCGTATATTGACATGAAGGTGATAGGCCTGCCTTCCCAAGAGCCCGTGATTCCAACATATCTGCCCCGGTCATCTACATATGTAGAGGTGAGTGAGAGAGGAAATTACTTTTCTTGCATAATGTCTACTCCCCTGGAGCTAGATGTGAAGCCCGCATGTGCCACCATCGAATATCCCCATCTGTGCATTGCTTTGCATGTGTTGCCAACGAGGTGTGTTTCCAGGAGTAACACAATGTCCGGCGATTGTCTCTTAATATACTGCAACACAACACTCCTCTTGTTCTTGTCCCCCAATCCGTTAATATTACAACTTAAAATTTTGACTTCCTTGTTACACTGTACTCCCATTGATAGTTAGACAGGTCCCCGCTAGTGGGGTTACGTTTATACATCGTACCGTCGAGATAATACAAAGAAACAGCAAACAAAATAAACAACAGTCACACCCAACATCCCCCCACCCTGCTCCCCTGCACTCCGCGCTCAGAACTGCCCATGTTATTTAAATGCCGAGTGCCTGTCGCCCAACTATTCTACTAAAAGAAAAAACACACGGGGTACCGATGCAAAACATGCCAGATATTAAGGTCATCAAGTGTGAAAGTTACCAAGACGTCGGTATAGAGTTCAATACCAGCATGGGCCGAGTGTTGGCGGCTCGAGTTTCATCAACGGTGAAAGCAAAGTGCTCTAAAGCAGCAAAGGCCCCACCATGAGAGTCCGTCGCGCAAGTCAATGGTCGGTGGAGTTCTTTTCTGGTGAAGTTCTGAGGCTATCCAGCCAGTCGGATGCCACCTCCGGGAGGTCAAAGAAGCAGGTTTTTCCATCAAATTCAACTCGTAAGCGTGCCGGGAAGAGCATAACGTACTTGAAACCTTTTCCCCTCAATCTGCGCTTAACATCAAGGAAGGAGCATCGCCGCATCTGCACTGCTCGGGTGAAGTCGGGAAAGAAAGTGATTTCCGAGTTGTCTAGATGGATCGGAGGAGCAACCCTCGCCGCCTGGAGGATGTCACTCTTTCTTGAACCCCACCACCCGCCAATTTTAAGATGTGTCTTCTTAACAAAACACTGCATTCAAGAAGGAGGAACCTTGCTAGCCAAGAGAAAAACCCATAGACATAAAAACCTCTCTTAGTAATATATGGGACCAATATAACTGACTGGTGGAATAGAAATTCAGGTAAAGGTCCAGAGTGAAAACAGGCCCTGGTATACAGGAGTCGGACTGCAAAAATAAGCAGGGCGTGGGCATGGTCAACGGAAATGTACTGGCCGGTTACATAGAGTTGCTGCGGCAAGGCCTTAAGGATCTTTCCTCCAATGTATGGAGGTAATGAAGCAGCACCTGGCAGTAGTGGCCTCTCTTATGGAGTTTGTTGTGGTGGAATGATCAGCAGATTGTTGAAAGGCAATATATTCATATAAATTCCCAGTTGCCACTTTGGGTGCTACATATAGACTAGACATGGT
This sequence comes from Triturus cristatus, assembly GCF_964204655.1. Taxonomy (NCBI): domain Eukaryota; kingdom Metazoa; phylum Chordata; class Amphibia; order Caudata; family Salamandridae; genus Triturus; species Triturus cristatus. The sequence goes on along the minus strand of NC_140583.1, from coordinate 619,151,839 downwards.
GAGTGGAATCCATATCATAAGGCCTTTAAGGAAGTGCCCATCTCCCACCACACCACCCAATTAACTACTGCTGCCAGTGTGATGATTCCTGTGCTTTTTATTTAATTTCTGGCATGGTGTTACACTCAATGTGTCCAGCATGCTGTTAAACTCGGACATCCCCGCATGTAAGCATCCTGAGGCATTGCACCCACACCTGGTACCTCTTTCAGAAAATAATACTTCCTGTACTGTTGAAACCATTTTCACTGTGTTAAGGACCCTAGTTGTCAATAAGGAAGACGCCAACAAGTTTTTAGGTCTCGCGCCTAGCAATGCAGTGCGTAGCTCTGCTCGCGCAGCGAGAGTCCTTTTGTGGAGGGTTCCATAATGGAGCCTGGAATCGCACACGCTCGTGCGTGTGCGATTCCTTTGGGTCCACGGTATTGGCGTTTGCGGTCGTCTTTTTAGGTCTCGCCTGAGCCAGCGCTTTGGCGCTGCTCTCGCGAGAGCTTTTGGAAACAGGGGGATTTGGAAGTGCAAACTAGTGCTTGCAGGCCTCCAAATACAGTGCATGTGCGCCGGGCGCGCGCACCATTTGGCAGCCTGCGTGATCATTTCGCGGCCGCTTTGATGTTCTCAGTGAGCCGCGCGGCCACTGGGAACATCAAAGCGGCCGTGAAGTGCTCACCATTTGCCAGCCTGAATGTCTCCACCACCCCCATCGAGCTGGAAAGGTCGGGCTTAAAGACTGCCATGTCCATGGCTGACATGGAGGAGCATTAAAAGGCCTGCCAGAAGACGGCCTTCGCTCGGAAGATTATCTCGCTACTTTGAAGCCTCTGGCTAATGAAGCAGGAGACAAGTTAATCTCCAGTTTACAGGCCATTACAAAAACCGGACACTAGAACAATTCCATTCCTGGCTGCCGGGTTTTTATGGCGATTGCAGGTTTCAGTTCAATGATCATAACACGGAGGAGAGTCTACGTAATCAGATTTTTAAAACATCACTGCCCAACAGTTTCTAGAACAGACTGGTAACTGCGAGTCTGATGTACATCCCTAGACTTCCGTCGTTTCTGACGAACTGTAGGTATTTTAAACTTTCTGAACCCTCTCTGATGCATCCACTTGCCCTAATACTGAACAGAACACGCACAGTTTCTCGCTGCTGTAAAACCGCCAACGCCAACTAGTTCCAGGCCCATGCAGTCCATGGCCTCTCTGGAAAGATTTCCAAGTGAATGCTAGTTCGCCGAGAAAAACATGCATTTGCAATGCAATAGGTCTCGCAGTTACACGAGTTAAAGCTATTGGCATTGTTAATGACAATGCCAATAGGCATTGTTATTTGCAATGTCAATAGCTCAAACTTGCATAAATGCGAGACCTGAATGAATGAATGAATGATTTAAATCTTATCATGCGCAAAACTTTGCCCAATGGGCGTCAAGGCGCCTAAGTCAAATACAAATAATCCAGCTCGTCAATCGTAAACAGCGAACTTTTATTCATACGGTTTGGTAAAATACCAGGTTTTAAGGGCCTTTTTAAACAAATCCAAAGAAGGGAGAGTCTTAACCTCAATTGGAAGAGAGTTCCAAAGCTTAGGGGCAACCACAGAGAAAGCTCTCGCTCCCCATCTGGCTAATCTAGTGCGTGGAACTACCAGTTGAAATACTCCAGCAGACCGAAGGGTTCTGGAAGGGCAGTAGCGAGTAAGCAAAGAGCCAAGTGCATTTTCGGTGTCAGCCACAAGAGCCCTGTAAGTGAGACATAGAATCTTAAAAGAGATTCTATGTTGGACAGGAAGCCAGTGAAGATCTCTTCTAGCAACTGTAGCTGAAGATGCCAGAGGGAGGGCAAGAACAAAACGTGCAGCAGCATTCTGCACAATTTGCAATCTATGGATCAAGCATTTGTTGGATTCAGCATATAAGGAGTTACAGTAATCAAGCCTGGAGCCTACAAGAGCCACTGCAATCTGCTTCCGCGCCTGCAAAGAAAGATAGCTACGAATCCTATTTAGGGTTCTAATAACACCCCAACATGTGGCCACGGTCCTGTTTATTTGGAGCGTCATGGAAAGTGAGGTGTCAAAAACCACGCCGAGATTTCTGGCGGATAAGGAGGGGGTGGGGCAGATGCCAAGAGTAGTAGGCCACCACTCACTCGACCAGACGTCTAGATCTTTCCCAAAGACCAAAACCTCTGTCTTGTCGCCATTTAACTTTAGGGAGTTGATGACCATCCAATCTGCAACATGCTGCATGCATGACCTAAAGCCAATGGCGGATGTCTGGACAGAGGAATGGGCCAATGACACCATGATTTGGGTGTCATCAGCGTAGGACACCACCTCCATCCCCTGCGATCTTAATAGTCTGGCAAGGGGGGCCACATAGATGTTAAACAGGGTCGGACTCAGAGCCGACCCCTGTGGCACCCCGCATTGCAATGACTTGGCAGGGGAGAGGAAACTTCCAAGCTTTACTCGTTGTTCTCTATCAAAGAGAAAAGAGTCGAGAAGATTCAAAGCCGGTCCGGTAACCCCTGCCTCACTAAGCCGAGAAGTTAAAATGGCGGGAGACAGAGTATCGAATGCGGCTGTGAGGTCTAGGAGGACCAGTATTGTAGTTTGGCCACTATCCACCTTGCGTCGGATGTTATCGACTACTACCGTGAGTGCGGATTCAGTGCTATGATGCTTTCTGAATCCGTGCTGTGTATTATCAAGATACTCACTGGTCTCAAGAAAGGTGGAAAGATGAAAGTTGAGGTGTGCCTCCAATATCTTTGCAGGAGCCGGAAGCAGAGAGATGGGTCTAAAATTTTTAAGGACACCAGGGTCCAAAGAAGGTTTTTTGAGAAGTGGCTTTACAATAGCCTTCTTCCACACTACTGGAAAAGAGCCCTGAGCAATGGACTTATTCATGACTTCCAGCATAGATGGCAAAATACTGTTTTTACACTCCTTCAGAGTTTTTAAGGGTATAGGATCCATAGGAGAGGAGGATTTGATCTTATCAAGTAGGAGACTCAATCCTTCAAGAGATAGTAAAGGAAATTCCCTCAATAATTTGAGAGGCTCTTTACCCAGCGCATCTAACTTGGCTATGGCAACAGAAGTATCCTTATCCAAGGACTGACTTTGGGCTTCAAGAGACAGATGAATGTCCAGGATTTTATTGTGGAAGAAGTCCGAGATGTTATCACATAGATCCTGGGAGCTCACTACAGGATCAGGAAGTTGAAGAGAGCATAGGGAATCGGCAATTTTAAAAAGCTCCCTAGATGACGTTAGGGAACCTGTAAGGTTAGAAAAATACTCTTGCTTCTCCAGTATGACTCTCTGTTTGTAGTTCCGCAAAGCGGATTTGTGAGCTACTCGATCTTCCGGATCCCAGGACTTCCTCCATCTTCTCTCGCTACTTCTACAACCCTGCCTTAAGAGTCTAAGATGGTCGGAAAACCAGGGAGCAGTAGGTTTCTGACGGGCTGCATATCGCAGGGAGGCGGGGGCAAGCTCCTCCACCGCACTAGAAATAGAGTACATAAGTTCCTGTGCTGCATCATTCGCAGTCTTCGAAGAGAAAGATTCAGAGAGTCGGATATAGGGGGCAATAGTGTCATCAGTGATATTTCTGTAGTTTCTCCTAAGGGTGAATGATGTGTCATTATTATTAATTAAAAACTGGGCGGGGAGGGCAAATTCAAGAGGTATTGCAAGGTGATCCGTCCAGACTAGCGGCAAAGGTGAGCCCGTAGATAACCTGGAATCACTCGAGAAAACCCCATCAAGGATATGACCAGCCTTATGTGTAGGGCTGCTAACCAGCTGAACAAGGTCACAAGCTTCAAGTGACTCGGTTAGTGTTAAAGTATCCTTTGAGTTGACATCATCGAGATGAAAATTAAAGTCACCCAAGATGGAAAGGGAGGGTTTTCCGAAATAGGGTTCCAGGATTCTGAGAAGGTCTGAAGGAAAACTCGCCCTAGGGCCAGGTGGTCTGTATATAAGTATTCCAATAAAAGAAATGGATGGTGCACACAGAATGCAGAAATAAAGTGCCTCAAAACTATCTCCAGGAAGAGACAAGGGTTTAATAGAGCAAGAGAGCGAGGATTTAATGAGAACAGCAATTCCTCCGCCTCTGCGCAAAAGTCTATCCTGTCTATGAAGAAGATAGCCATCTGGGATGGCCAAAAGAAGATCGTGACCGGAGGTATCCGAAGCCCAGGTCTCCGTAATAAAGACCCAGTCTGGCTGTCTTTCTTCAACAAAGTCATGGAAGGCAATATTGTGCTTAATCAACGATCGCGCGTTAATTAAAAAGCCAGTTTTATGTGACAGTGCAGATAAACATCTCGTGCTTGAGTGAGATCTAATGGGGCATGAAACAGCGTAACAAAGGGAAACCTTACATGACACACATCGCTGGAAGTACGCGCACTCATCAGGTGAGAGACGATGAAAGGTGCACTGGGGGTCTAAGGGCCATGAGTTCAGCCGGAGAGTAGCGCCTAGGCATCTCATGGAGTTGTAAAGAAGAGTCAGCCGAGTCCAGCCCGCCCTGCAGCACGTCCTCAGCGCGGACGGGCGCAGACGGGCTGAACTCAGGCATTGCAAATGCTTGTTTTAGAAAGACAGCACGCAATAGGCCAAAGGCGGTCGCGTTGCTCCGCCCATGGCCTATTGGTGTCTGTTACCCGCACGCTGACATCTGTTTCCAATTATCGTGCCCAGACACGGGTGTGATGATTGAAAACAGACCGCTCGCTGTGGCGCGCGCGCGCACCACTTGTTCTGCTTGTTCTTCTTCTCAGAGTTGTTATGCTGGGCTCTTTATTTTCTGTTTTTTTCCTCTTAGCAGGCAGAGGCGGGGCTTCTCCGCACACATTATAGCAGCAAATTTGCACTAAGGTGCAGCAAGCACACTTGCAGGTATGCAGTTTACTTGTTTATTTTGAGGGATTTATACACAGTACAGTTCCTCTAACATACGTTGTCAGTAAAGTAATTGTTCTCTTCCAAGGTCCCCCGAGATTCTTTTTTTGACTTAATTGGGCTTTCTACCAGGTTTCACTGGTGGTCATATCTGTGCCGGTTAGGACAGGCTTGTTCTCCATGTAGCTGCCCTACAATGTTTCTGCCCTTCTGACGTGGCATGCCATCAGATAACTGTGACGTATTCACCGCGGACGTGATGTTTTTTGGCTGCGAGTGTGTAAGAGCGCCTCCGCCCTAGGTCCTTAGAGCAGGGGGGTCTTTAGTAGTGCTTGCCAGTTCTGAGTGTGGACGGGCCTTTTGTGAAGAGTTTTTAGCCTTTCTCTGGCCGCAGTAGAAATGGGCACTGGAGTGACCTCTGGTGGTATGCCGCAATGAAAACTAACCGCCCACAAATTGGCAATCTTGTTAGTCTGAAAGAAACTGTACAAGAACCACCACATCTCTCCTCGCCTTCCATTAACTATTACTCCATACAATTAAAGTGTCAAATCCATCCTCTAATAAAGTAACCCTATGTTTGATTTTTTGTAAGGAAACTGAGATAATTATCTGTTATTTTTCTCTGAGTTGATTTCGAATGTAAAGTGCAGTATCGCTGATAGCGTAATGGCCAGCTCGATTTTCTAGAACCACATAAACATGTCAGTTTGAGTGTAAATTTCACATCCATTTGGACTAGTATTTTAATAATAAGGGGCGGAGTTTGGTAGGAAATTAACCTGAAACCCCTGTGAACGATTTACGTTCACATTATATAGAAACATTACCAATGTAAAAAGGAAAACATTCAAAGAGTGCGTCTGAAACACTCGGGAGGAACGTGTATTTTATCTAAGTAAACTCGGTTCAACAAGCAGGGTTGTGTGACATTTTTTCTCACTGCTAAGAGAGGAGAGGGCCGGACATTGCCTTACATACATGTGGCAATGAAAGTGGTCTGCTGTAGAACTTGATGTCTGTCATTGAAGTACTGGGCCCTTGAAAGCTGCCCTAACAATGTACCTCGCTCCTATTATGTAGCGCTCCATTTTATCTCGTTGTTGGGGCGCACAAGGAGAGCTGTGCCTGTGGACAGCCTCTTTGACCTGCATTACATTAGTGTAGAGCGCCTCAGCCCTGATCTCCTGATCCAGGGCCGGATCCCACATGTCTCTCTAGCAGAGCTCCCCATTTCTAATATAGATGCCCAGCACTGGAAGCATATAGCGAGTTCTAATCGTGCACCTCAGTCCTGACCTCTTCATCCAGTACTCGAAGCCCGCCTACGGTAAGGAAGTCTTCAGACAACTCTGCCAGAACCCCTCACTCATGACTTTGAACACAGTACTAGTACTAGTACTGCTAGTACTTCAGCCACACACTGCTCTTTCAGTGTACCTCATTGCGGACCTGTATCGTTTACTGTTATACAGATTTGAACCCTTTATCCCTGCTGTGCAGTACAACTCTGTCTTGATCGTTTTCTTTCTCTTATCATATATAGCTTTCTCTTCTCATATACAGATGTCCTAACCTATTCGGTAGTAGGACTAAAAAATACTGTTTCTTCAAAGTTTGAGGAACATGCATTTGAGAGTCGCCTTGCTAGCAAACTGGTGGCATTCTTAGAATAGTGCTTCGAAGTAGGCTCTTCCAGCTTTTAGAGTTAGGAGGGAGGCGTTTGCCTGTTTATTCGTCAGCCTTCTCAGTTTATCACGCAGACATGCTGTCCCTCTGAAAGTTCTTAGAGGCAGAATACTCAGTGGGGCTTAGTGTTCATTCCTCTCTTTGAATGAAGAGTAGATCCTTCATCGGCCTCCTTTCCACTTCACAGGCTCTCGGTGTTTTGGGTTTGGCAGAAAAAACATTTCCTTTCACTTACTCCCTTCATCTTCTCGACACTTAAAAAGACAGGTTGTAATCAGGCTGCCATTTGAAGGTTAGAACCGATGTCTATTTGGTCTACTCTAGGAAAATGTCATTCAGTCGCAGCTATCTTGACTCATCTGTGCGCCTGTCTGCCTCTGCCAGCCTAAAGGTATTGCTTCTTGGGCACCCAGTGTTTTGTAGTCCCACCCAACATTGCCGTTTCACCCATACTGGGCGCTCACAAAAAGTGAGTGACGGACAAACCTTTTCAGCAAGAATTCTGAAAATAAATCAGAGAAAATTACTGTAGCCACTTCCAGATTTCCTGAGCTCAGTTTTTATTTTGTTGAATTTTAACTGTAGATTTCTCTGCAGTTTGGTAGAATTGCAAAAAAACTCCTCCAGTTTGATTTTTTAATATGTTGGGGTTTACCACCTTTTGTTGGTTTAAAATAGGGTACCAAATGCTGTAATATGTAGATTTGTTCCATTGATCGGCACCCTGAATTTTTTTTTCAATCTCTATTGATTGCATGCAAACATTGGCATTAAAATCATGTCTATAAAACGAGTGTCTTTTATCACACTCAATACTGACCTTAACCTGTTTCTACATGCCCCGAGCTTTGTAGGCTGATTGGGATTAATACACAGGGATGATTTGCCAGGAACACACAATGTGGCCTAGTGTGAAAGATGGATTAGAATTCACTCATATAACTGAAGCCATTAGTTTGTCCATTAGAGCATATTTCCTCCCAATTTCTCTTCTTGGGCTCTTGTGCCATAGATAATTAGAAATGTGTTTTCCCACCTTGGCTGTCTGTAAGGCCAGTAATCCTTGTAAAATGGGCAGGCACTTTTTTTTTCAAGTGGGTGGTGAGATTTGTCTTGACTTTTGTTCCCTTTTTTGAAGTTCTCTTTTGTTGTACTTCTTACAATTTGTGTCTGTCACTTCATAATCTCCAGCATATCCATCTTTGGAGGTTTCTGTCAGCCGGTGGCTAGCAGCGGCACAAGTGCCTCCGGTTTGCGATGTCGATGAGAAAGTGTATTTTCACGCCTTGCTAGTGTGTCTTGTGAAACAGGAAGAGCCACCCTTTCCTGGCGGAGCTGATCCAGACTTCTTTGCATGAACCAGCTGCAGATGAAGCAACTAAGCTATTTGCTCTGTTCTTTGATGGAAAATCTGTCTTGACGTGTTGGTGAGTTGCTAGAGCTGCCGTGCCCTTGGCCGGCGAGGTTACCAGAGGCCCTAGTCATGGTGCAAGGAAGCCCTGTCCATTCCTAGACAATTGGCGCATGAGTTTTGTTCAGTGCTGGCCAGGTCACCAAGTGGCCTGTCCATATCTTACACTCATAGTTGCCAGAGGTTACTTCACATAGTCTTGTGTAGGTGGCATGGCATTGGTACCCATCCAGGCTTAGTTTAGTATGATGGCTGCTTTTTCCAGGCCTGACCAGTTGTCTGATGCTCCCTCTTCCTAGCTTGGTAGACCAAGAATGTCCAGTCCAAGCCTGACCAGTTGCTGGAAATGATCTATCAATCATTGTTGTGCTGTTCAGAGGTACACAATCAAAACTTGCTGTAGTTTGCATTTTCATGGCCCAACAACAAAAATAGTTCTAACTTGCAGTTGTTGTCCTCAAATGCATTGTCATCCCTTTCCAATAACTTTCATTGCTAAGAATGTGAACATAGATCACTGGACCATAGTTGCATACTCACCGTCATGGAATAGGAGCATGAAGCACTGGTGGAATCGTCAGGAGTTAACTCTCTTACCTGAACTTAAGTGGGTCCTCTGAACATACGTTGGTCCAGTTTTGTCCAAAATTTCTGACTGGTGAATATTTTGAAGTACTTCTTAAGTTATATGTTCAAAACCCACTGTAGCCGAGTTGTACAGTTTGTGATGAGACATGGCATTCTGCAGTCAGCCAGCACTGCGCCAGTTTATTGGGTGAGCTCTGTGCAGGTCAGTGCTCCTGCTCCATATGCAGTGGTAAAACTGGAGAACGCATTGGATTTGGGACAGAATGGTTCGCAGCCAATGGGCTATTGGGTAATGTACCACGTACAGGTTTCATCGTTCTTCATTTAGTGTTGCCTTTGCGCACCCAAAAACTGCATTGAAAAGCATAGGACAGAATAGATGATTTTATTCCTTAGGTTCAAGTTTGAAGACCAGTTCATTGGTGGATTTACGTGTATCCACTGCTTGTCTCTCATGCTACTGAGCTCATTTTGTAGAATGAGCTAGACTGAGAAATCCTTCTCCTTCATGCTTTGCAGTTTAAAGAACTGGCACGCTGACAAAACAGTGATTGCCCAGAATCACACAGCTTTGACGTTACAGTTGGAAAGAAGGACTTCTGGTTTCACAGACGACATCTAGCCTACTAGAGCACTCTTTTGAGACCTTTAGATCGTTCCTTTCAGCAGGATAAAATGAGGACCTCTGACGTTTTTGCCCTTTTTAGCACCTGGCCTCCTTTGTCAGTTGGTGAGCCCTCCTTTTCTGGTCACTGCTTTCAATGCTGCCTCCAGGAACTGCACGAGCAGTGATAATTTTGGCCGCCTTGAGGCCTGCGTATGCTGCATGGCTTGGCAACTGGTGGGAGACTGAGATAACACATTTCGGGAGAAAGCTGGCTTACATCTGCAGCAGAACAAAGGTCCTTAGCTTATTTATTTTATTTTATTTATTTATTTGAGCGATTTTTAGAGCGCGCAAATACCCGAGGGTGTCTCGGCGCTGTAGTTGTGGAACATCCAATGAATCGGGAGTAATTAGGCTGGGAACAACCAAGTTTTTAGTTTTTTCCTGAAATTGAGCAGTGTTGGCGCAGATTTAATGTGGAGGGGGAGCGTGTTCCACAACTTGGCTGTGGCGACAGAGAAACGCTTGTCTCCCCAATTCGCTCTTCTTGTTCGAGGGACCCTTAGTAAATGAGCTGTGGATGAGCGTAATGTTCTAAGGTGTTCCAGCGGGCGGAAGGCTTCTTTTAAGAATAAAGGGCCTTGGTTGTGGATAGTTTTGAATGCTATGCATAAAGCCTTAAATTTGATCCGGCTTCTCACCGGCAACCAATGTAATTGTTTGATATGAGGGGAGATGGATGCATACTTGGGAATGGATAGCAGTATCCTAGCTGCCGCATTTTGCACTGTCTGCAATCTATTTAGGACCTTTTGTTGTGCATTTAGTAGGAGGGCATTACAGTAGTCTACTTTGGAGAGGACTAGTGAGCTGACCAAGGTTTTGCCTGCTGATGGAGGAAGGTATGGGATTAGTTTTTTAATCCTTTTTAGGATGTGAAAAGATGAGGAGACCACCGAATTAGCGTGTTGCTGGAAGGACAACTTATTATCGAAGATGGCACCCAAGTTTCGTACCTTGGTCACTGGTTCAGGAGGTTGTCCCATCTGAGATGGCCACCATTGCGGGGACCAAGTGGGTTGCAGTCTCCCGAATGTCATCACTTCTGTTTTATCAGAATTCAATTTTAGACAATTGGATGACATCCAGGAGCTTATTGCCATCATTCCATTTTGGAAATTGGCTGCCACAGAGGTGCCGTCATTATGCACAGACAACACCAATTGGGTGTCGTCAGCGTATGTAGTAAGTGAGATTCCATAGGATTTTATGACCCTCGCCAAGTCCGACACATATATGTTGAAAAGTGTCGGGCTTAGCGAGGATCCCTGCGGTACTCCACAAGGCAAGGAGAAAGTATGAGAGATATAGTTGCCTATCTTCACTGTTTGTGGGCGGTTAGACAAAAATGATGTGAGAAGATCTTTAGCTTTGTCTATTATTCCCATGGCCGTGACACGGTTGATCAAGGTGACATGATCAACTGTGTCGAATGCCGCGGAGAGATCTAGGAGTATCAGGATTGCTGCGCCTCCGTTATCCATAATGGACCTTATCTCATCCGCTGCTTTTATGAGCGCAGTCTCTGTTCCGTGGCCCTGTCGAAACCCAAACTGGGTGTCGTCCAGCAGGTTGTTGTTATGTATGTAGGTTGACAACTGGGTGTTCATGATTTTTTCAAAAAACTGTCTACACAGAGACTTAGATAAGACCTATGTATATTCTTCCAGTGTCCAGCCGGACAAAGGAACATTTATTTTGAGGATGATCCCACTGTATTAGGAGCTAGGGATCGAAACGTCGACTTTTCATAACAGTACCACAATTTATCCACTGTGAAAAATGTATTGTGGTTTCTGTTGGTCTGAGCTTACTTGAGTTCTTTATTGTATTGTAAGCCTCCTTGTTTGCTCCCAAAGTCTTTGCCTGTCATTCCTTTCCTCTTCCCATTTCCTTGTTGTAAACTCGGTACAGGACTGTGCCCTTGTTTCATTGCCTTCGTGCACCTTTATCTCGTTTAGAAAACTTTTGCTATTTTCAAAATAAATGTTCCTTTGTCCGGCTGGACACTGGAAGAATATACATAGGTCTTATCTAAGTCTCTGTGTAGACAGTTACATTATTTTTGTTTAAGCTAAGGACCTTTGTTCTTTAAAAATACGTAATTACCCGAGGTCCAAAGCTACCTTCATCGGGTTCCCTTGTTACTCATACTGTTACACCTGCAGCAGAGCACGTAGCAGGAGGACAGAGAATTGACTCCCAAGAATTATTTTTTTGTGGCAAATGCATTTTTTGTGTTCTGTTGGATTAGTCGATAGTGACCGATTTTGGTTCCTTTCCTCTAGCTTGTGTATGGGATTTTTCATCCTTTATATTCAGGATACCGAGGAGTGGAGAATGTATCCTGATCTCGGGAAATCCTGGCTGCAGGACAGGCTAGGGATTTTAAAGGGCAGGGAGTGTGCAGTCTGCCCTAACCCAGCCCCGCGGGCCATTTCTGGTTGAACGCCCATATAGCACTTCTTTCTGCTTTACAGAACTTAGCAGGGCACCTGAAGGCGCGCGCAGCACGTTACAGGCCGCTGTAGTTTGGTTAAAAATCGATCGTTTACTTTTTGCGAACTTTTTCCTGCAGCACAATCGGTGTGCTGGCCACAGGTTAGGGTACAGAGAGATCCCTGTGTGCATGAACCAGTCGTGCTCCTTGGCGCTGCACGTGTCCGTGTTCTTGGTGGGCACACCCTCTGGATGCCCCTGTGCCCCTTCCACCTGCTGTCTCCATAATGGCCCTGCCTTAAACTCTCACCGCCACACTCTTTCCCCCTTTTCTGCCCCAAGCATTTGTTTTTCTCCTTGAGCCGTGCAACAAATCCAATTACTACAATTATCCGTTGGATGGATTGTGTGGAGTGTGTACGTAGGGGGCAGCTTTATCAGCACCCCTTCCCGGTGGCTGTCCATCAGCCTCGCCTGCACAGAATGGTGCCCCTGCAGATCCGCTCGAAAAGGTCTGTTCACTCTGCAGTTTGCCACCTGTTCCTCCAGCCCGCTCCCCACCGCCTGCCACTCCTGTCCCCAGAGAATGGGCTGGGGGATCAGGAGGCGCTTGCCAAATAACTGGCCGATGCTGTCACTGCTGCCTCGCAGCACCTTGTTTTGTTAAGGCATCATAAAAGTCAAGTAGCAATGGCTTTCTCTTTTGGCATGGGTTTGCTTCAATTTTATAGGACCTTCAGAAAAAGAGATGGTATCTCCTCAATTCAATTATATTCCTCTAAAATCCCTGCAATTACACTCTATGCCGTTGAACCCTTACTTCTAAATTCCATCAAAATTGAATAAAGTAGCGTCTGCTTTAGAAATCAATCTTAAATTGGAAAAGATCTACTTTGGTTGTGAGCTTAAGATTAGGACTGGTGATGCATTATTTTTAACCCTCTTCTCAGCTTCTTCATTGATTAACAAAGATAATTTGGGATGAACATTTTAATAATTGTGAAGTAAAATATTAATTCACCAACCTGTCCTGCTTCTGGTTGAAGACATTAGAAACTAAAAAAATAAATACATTAAACCAAACTAATACAATCCATAAACAAGCATTTGCAATGCAATAGGTCTCGCATTTACGCGAGTTTGAGCGACTGACCTTGCAAATGACAATGCCTTTTATTTTTGTTTTAGTTTTTAAAACATAAATGAAAAGCATGTCATTTACTAAACGAATAGCTTAAACTTGTGTAAATGCAAGACCTATTGCATTGCAAATGCTTGTTCTTAAAGAGTTGAATTTCGTTTTGTACTTTATAGAACCCCAGAGCATGAAAGAGTTCTGAATTGAGGCCTATAGATTGTCTTTCAGTAAATCATGCCATAATAGCTGTATTCCTGCCCTCTTTCCGTGATCTAAAGATAATATCTTAGTGAAAACTTTTGGAGAAGGTCAATGGGACCATCGAAGTATGGTTTGCTGCTTGCCTCCGCTCTGCAAGTTCTCTTGACAGAGGCTTTCTTTGACAGGCGGTCCGTGAGACTGTGCCTACCGTTTGTAGATGGCCTGTAACATATTGATTTAAAGGTACATGACTTATTATGGTAAATAGTGTCGTAAAACTGACCAAATCATTATTCAGATCACAGCTAGGTACAAAGTCATGCTATTGGCAACAATAAGATGATGATCCTAAAATGTTGCGTTTGATAGATGGAAGGAGAGTGATGAAATTCCAAGACCTTTATGACGTATATGGCTCATTATGCTATGAAATTTTCCCAGAATGCAAGAATGGAATATTTGTAGCATACACATTTACACACAGGTCAAGTTTAGTTGAGGCACTAGAGAGCAACGATGATGGGACAGAGGGTGAAAGGATAGATTTGAAATCGCAAATAAGCTATGGAGCCAGTAATGTCGGATGCAGCATGAATGGGTAAGGGAGATGATAGATGGGCGTTCGTTGAGTCAAGGTAAGAGCGTACAGGGCAGCTGCGGTCCGTGCAAGTAGCAGCGATGGGGCGGTACAAGGGGGGATTTCGAGGGACGATGCTCAGGGTAAATTATTTATTTATTTAATTTTTCCTTGGCATCGTGCCTCGAAATCCCCCCTTACAGGGCCCACCGCAGTTACCTGCATGGACCGCGGCAAGTATAGGGGATAGATAGTATCTAGTAAGTGGAACGATGCTGTGAGATACATCGCTTCGTTGCATATTGTAAGAAATAGTTTACATTTATCTTCACGGGACAAAAGTCTCATAGGGACTATTGTAGACCCAGAGAATGTGGACTGGCACCTCCAAAAAATGTGTATCTAAGAAATATAAGACCTCCTTAGCTTTTCTTATAAGTAAAATCCTACTTGACCCACCAGTAGCTGCTACAACATTTACAAGAATTAGCATATTTCGACTTGTCATCAAGTTTACACCTGTTGGAGAAAGAAGGTGGTATGAACATAAGAGTCTGTTCAATCTAATTCAAATCTCAGTAGAGGCGACAATCATTTCCATGAACGTCAAGATGGTGGCAAATGCTACTGTCACAGGAGGAGGAAGCAGACAGCGCACCAGTGGAGCCCGGAGAGCAGCCTAGCACTTGGAATCCAAGCGGTTCCAGCAGCAGGCAGACTCACTCCTGCCGATTAGGGCCAGTGCAGTGCTCATTCATATCTCCTGGGAAGGCGGAAGGAAACAGGATGTTGCTGGATGTATGATGAACTGACATGGTCCACCGCCTAATCCTTGGGACAATGATGGTGCTCAGTGAAACTGAAATTGACTTTGAAAAAGAGCTGTACTAAGGTCAGGGAGATACCCAGGGCTTCACAGTTGAGCGCTCAATTTGTTTGTCACCAGTCTGCTGTGCTGCAGGCCACGCGTGGCTTCGGGAGCACTGGGGCCCTCGTTCGCGAGTTGCTCAAAAATGTGATAATCGGATTAGCACATATCCACAGCATTGTACTCATTTGCAGACTAGTAATGCAGGATTCCAATACTACAAGTTCAGTAAGAGTTTAACACAGCAACGAAAACATGCACATTTAAACCCAGCCGCTGCTGGCACATAAGTCCAAATAAAAGCAGAAACATTTGCTAAAATTGTATTTCCACAAATGATTCCACATTTATGAGTGCAAAAGGCTAAACATACGCTGTCACACTTTCAAAGTGCCATAATAAATACCACAATAGCGGTATTTATTACCTAGCATTTCTAAATGATGATCCGAATATGTGATGAAAACAAAAAAGCTGAGAGGTAGCATGGATGCTTACACAATCTTCTTCATCCACCAAGGCCTCGTGCTCCAGAAGTAATCTGACCGCTTTCTCATGTCCAGCCCCAGCTGCCCAGTGCAAGGCAGTCCGATCTGTCTGAAACAGAGGCAAAGAAAACAGGACCAGTAAGGGAAACCGGTGTAATCACTATAAGGAAACAGAGCACAAGATGAGATCAAAGCAATGAACCATTCTTGAGGATTTTAATTAAAGAGGCTTTTCCAGTGCCTGAGAAAAAACATTGACCGAGACTTAATTTCGAAACTTCACTTTTTGTGGTCTGGTCTGGAGGTCCCAGAACTGACTGTACCATCAACCAAGGCAATGTCAAAAGCAGTTAAAAGACATTCCACGGCATGACCCCGGCCCCATACACAGAGAAGGAGCACATGCGGGGGGGCGGGGGGGGGGGGGGGGGGGGAGGGGTTCAGAAATAGCTTTCCTCCTGGGTACTCATTTTGTTCTGAGGAAACATTACGTTCTCGAAATTTATTTTAATGTGATTTTTTTGTTACAATCTACTATAATAAAACAAGTATTGGAAAAGTCAATAAGACTGTCAAAGTAAGTTTATTGTTTAGTTAGTTAAAACCTTAATAATATTACCAAATAAAACATATAAAACAATCAAAGTTTGCCAATTTTTAAAACATAACATCAGTTTGTTGCTGATAAAATATTAAAGCACTGTTGATTAAACATTCTCTAATAGTTACCCCGAATCCCAGTCTATTTACATCAGTGGAATCCCAACCATTTCAGAGGACTTGATCTGATGTTAAAAATTTAACTGGCACATGACTCGTACCCTGAATGCTGTGGAAAAATTGAACATATGAAAAACAGCTTAGTTGAGAATGGCCATTAAAAGTGGGCAAAACGAATTAAAATGTGCAAAGGGTCATTGCATGCCTGGACACTACCTACCCCTGTTCCATTTACCCATTGCAAACCGTTACTTGCAGGATGAATGAAGAATAAAGCTATGAGGAGGAAACATATTGTAGCTCTACATATAGTAAGACCAGCATATACTCAGTAATTCAATTCAAAGAAGTCTTTATTTCGATTATTCATCTTAAAAGACATATATATACAGATAATAAAAACAATGTGAAAAACCACAGCCGTAGATTGGAAATCACAGCAAATAAGATCTTACACAACCATACAATACATTTTAAAATTTTAAAATGACCATTAAAATTCCTTCTAAAAGAATAAAATTAACAAGTTGCTATGGTCCACCATTTCTTTCGCGAATAGCCCAGGACCAGCTAAGGAATTTGGCTACCCCTATGATAATTGTTTCGTTGTCACCAATTTTCAGTAACCTTTTGGCAGTCAGAGCAGAAGTTGTACCAAGAGTTCTGCTCAAAGGTTTGAGCCATGTGCTCCTAGCCAAATGATAAGCTGGACAAACGTAGAGAAAGTGGCTTACATTTTCTATACAGTTAGGACAAAATGGACATCTGTCTCCCTTACCAGATTTCCATTTGCTGGTAAATTTCCTAAGTGGGAGCGTTTCAACCCTAAACTGGTGATACAACCTACGATCTCTAGGTTTGGTAATTAGGTCCCAATAGGATTCGAGGAATGGTTCATCTTTAAAATCCCAGAAATCTCTAGTCAATGGGGAGCCTACCAGAGCAGAGTGTCTCCTAGATTTTACTAAGCTCCAGTATGCAACTCTAAATTCTGTTTTAGTTGGAAAAACAGCCGCTTCCGGGGATACCCACAAATCCCTCATTCCCATGTCAGTAAGAAGGGTTTTGATAGCTTTTAACCAAATGATCTTGTTTAAGGTGTCCAACCCCCTTACCTCAAGCAAAGCCTTTGCGAAATGATGTAATTCGGGGGTAGACCACAGCCTTCTCCAAA
Source organism: Triturus cristatus (assembly GCF_964204655.1). Classification (NCBI taxonomy): domain Eukaryota; kingdom Metazoa; phylum Chordata; class Amphibia; order Caudata; family Salamandridae; genus Triturus; species Triturus cristatus. The sequence continues at coordinate 619,134,950 of NC_140583.1, read as the reverse complement.
AGAGCAACATTCTAAGCTGTGCAATGTCCTCAATGGGATTACAGCCAAGATCAAACAGAAGGTGGATTTGTGGGGTCGATCGTGGAAGGCCCACAAGTGATCTTAAAAATTTCTATTGGGCCAGGGCTAAATCAGACAAATTACTACAACCCCAGATCTCAGCACCGTATAAAATAGCAGGGACTATTTTCAGGGAGTACAGCTTAACAGCTGGAGCCAATGGCTTAGTTTGTGAGAGCCTATGCTCCCTTAAAAGGGCTCCTGCTAGCTGTGAATGTTTCAGAGCTAGGAGCTTCACCTGGGGAGTCCAACTCAACTTTTCACCAAAGGTAATGCCAAGGTAAGTAAATACCTTGGCCTGCTCCAATAGCTTCCCACACATAAAAACGTTTGCCGAAACAGCACCTGCCCCATGGAGTACCATAAATTTTGTTTTCTCCACATTAACCTCTAGCTCATGTTCGCTGCAAAAGGCCTTAAAACGAGATAGGGCCCGCTGCAAACCCTGCTGAGTTTTAGATAATATCAGGGTATCATCAGTGAACATGAGTAGGGGCACCTTTTGGCCTACCAGCTTTGGAGCATCGGTGGGGTAATTGTCGAAGTACTGGACAACCCCGTTTATAAACAAGGAAAACAGTGTTGGGGCCAGGATGCACCCTTGGCGGACTCCTTTCTCTACTTTGAATCTTTCGGTGACCTCTCCTGGTTTCCCCCAGCGAACCTGAGCATAGTTGGAGCTGTGAAGCTTGATCACGAAGTCCACTAATTCCTTGGGCATCCCTAACCTTAGTAAAACATCCCAAAGTTTAGATCTGGGGACAAGGTCAAATGCAGATTTTAAATCCACAAATGCTGCAAAAATAAGCCCCTTACCCAAAAGGACCTCCTTCCAGTAAAGTAAAACGAACCTAAAGACCTGGTGCAGTGTTCCCATATGGGCCCGGAACCCTACTTGAAGATTAGATAATATATTCTTTTCCTCCATCCAACTTTGGATTCTTCCTAGGATGACATGGGCAATGATCTTTTGCAAGGCATCGATAAGACTAATTGGCCTATAATTGCCCGGTGCAGACCGATCCCCCCTTTTAAAAATCCGGATTATTTCCGCACCGGACCAAGAGTTGGGAAATGGGGTTCCCCCCGCCAATGAGTTCATCAGATTCGTTATATATGGGACCCAAAGGTCACCACCCTGCCTAAATAAATCCGCTGGGATACAGTCAGGACCGGGTGCTTTGCCACTCGGTATATTCTTCAGGACCACTTCAACCTCCTTAGTACTGAACCGTAAGGGAGTATCAATGGACATGGGTGGGACAAAGGACACCCGCTCTGTGCCCTGCTGGTATTGGGCTTCAAAGTGGGCAATCCAATGGTGGGGGTCCACGTTATTATTTGGGGTTATTGACCTGTGCCCATTCCCCCACTTTATTAAATCCCAAAATTGGGTCATATTCCTGCCTTTGCAAGCTTTCAGCAGGTCCTTCCAATGTTCCTCGTCCCACTCTCTTTTAGCCTGCCTTAGAGTAGATTTATACAAGATCCGAGCCTGTTTAATTATGGGGTGGTTCCTAGATTTAATGGCGGTCAGAAGGGCTTTATGAGTAGACCTACATAGCTCATTGTACCAAGAATTAGGTTCACATTTTTGGTTAACCCTCATAGGCTTTGAATTCATAAAAAAGCTCTTCAGCCTACTGGTGAGCTCGGGATGAATCAAAGGCAATTTAACATTGAGAATTTCCTGTGAACTACACTCAATTATATCTCCTAGCGCCCTTGCTACCAGGGCCCTAATTTCTAACACCTTTGTATCATCGAGTGCCACCTTAGCCCATTTGACCCTTCTAAAGTCATTACCCATTATTAACGGGGCACCGCAACTTGCTGTATTCCCAACGGCCGTGGGACTAAAGCCTTGAATGTCCAAGGTGAGAATCAGAGGGTTGTGGTCGCTTTCAGTGCGAGTTTGTACTACCATATCTAGCACAATGTGCCAAATTTCCAGGTTTACCAAGATGTGATCGATCCTACTTTTGGATCGCCCGTTATCAAATGTCGCAGCACCCAGAGCATCAGACTTGGTCCTACCATTGGCAGCTCTAAGGCCCCATTCCAAACACAACCCTTTTACCTGGAGCGCTACCTCAGTCCATTTCTTTATGGGTTGTAAGTCCAACAGTAAGTATATACACCAGCGACTATTTAGCTGGCCTCATCCTAGGTTCAATATCCTGTAATACAACGTCTACAAGGATCCCCATTTGACTACTAAGGTCTGAATAACCTGCTAAATTGCTATCCTTGTTCTTTGGAATGCTGCATCTTCCTTTGTGTTTCATCGTTTGTGTAGCTGTAACACAAGGCCAACAGAGCAGTCCGAGACACTGCAAGCAAACATGCAAAACTATGCCAATTTAAGTGAGGTAGACGCATGCGAGCTTGTCAACTGTGTGAAAAATATTATTCTACAGTTTCTCCCTTCTACAGTGCCATTTCATCTCTCTGTCCAGCATGTTAGGTACAGAGCAATCACGATTAGAACCAGCAGACCCGCTAACACTGTTTCTGTTCCAGGTACTGTTGCGACAAACAGAAAAGCTGCTTAAATTCCAGATTCAACCATCTTTGATCTTAACAGCGTCGTTGAACACTTCACCACTTTTCTGGGTTCAGTCTATTGGGACCATTCTTACACTTCCACTGGAGTCCGAATCTTTAACACATCACCCACTCTCACCCCAATTTAACCTACACCATTCATTCAATCAAAAAGCAATTTACGTTTTCAGTTTTTTTTGTTTAGACCTCCTGTCATCGTCAATGGAAACACTCAATCAACGAACTCCTCGTCCAACTCATTCAACTTGGATTCAATTTAGTAGGAGGTGTTCTACCTCTGAAGAGTTCAAAGGGTATTTTACCAGTTGTGGAATGTGGGGAAAGCCTATATGCACCAAATATTCATGTAGCACTTCTTTTCATTCTATCTTACTCATTCCGGCCAATTGCTTACCTTCCTTCCTTGTTCTAATAAAACGTTCTAACATGTTGTTGCTTTCAGGCTGGTGTAGAAACATCGGTTATGTTTTATGCCATTGCAACCCAAGAATTTCTCCACCTCCTGAGCCGAATTGTACATCAATTTCGGTCAGAACCTTTCCAGGGAATCTTTCCTGCAAATTAATTTTTCAACATATTTTATAGCGGATTTGGAAGTAATCTCCCTAAAGAGAAGTCTTCAGGCCATCTGGAAAATAAATCCACCACCACTATCAGACAGGGAGTGGAAACTACACCCTTCAGTAGTCCCACTATCTCCACAGCAATCTCTTACCATGGAGCAGTTGAAAGCGCTCTTCATTCTATGGGAGGAACACGTACTTTCCATCCCTTATTGCTGACAGCACATGCTCTACAACTCCTTACTTTCCATCCAACTTCTAAATCAAGTTCTGGCCACCAGAGAACTTCACATAGGCGGTATTTTATTTTAGTAATGCCCAGGTGTCTCATGGACAATTTCAATAACCCTGCTCCGAAATTCTCTGGGTACTACTAATCTGGTACCCCTGAAAATCAAACCATTATATATACCCCCAGTTCATCTTTTCTAATAATAGGGTCACAGATCAGATATTATCAACTTCTCCAGACCCGCATCTACCATGGGTTCACCACAATGTTTAACTATAGCATCATTCTCCACATTGTCCCTTCATTTCTTCTCTGATCCAGACCATGAGTGATAAGACATACACTAATATCCGCATTTTCCATCTCATCTATTCTTTCAATATCCAAAGCAGTGTTTTCTGCAATTAATCTTGATAGACAGCTCACAGCGTAATTCAATACTACAGAAATGTATTCAACAGCAAACGCTTTTGCACAAACCACCTACGAATATGAGCAGACATTTAATCCAAGCCCTGGTAAATTGCTAATTATTATCCTTGTCACTAAAGGCCAGTCATTTGATCCAGCTAGAAAAACACATTACTTATTACCGCCTTGAGTACAGAATGTCATGAAGTATTTGAGCATCTTCCAACATGGATCACTTCTGTTGATACAACAGCTTGTGTCTAAGATTTCTTTTTTTAATCAAATCTCTTAACAAGATACATTTACATTTCCCAGCGGGGCAGTGCATTGTAATGGAAATGCATACAATGTATACCACATGCCAGTTCATAAATGAACCTTTTGATTCATTTGTTGCTGCATTAAGAATCTTTTCCACAAAAGGAGACTTTTGTAATATTGCTAGTCAGTAAAAGCAATCCAAAACAAGTCATAACAAAAAGATTCACACGAGTAGCCATAACTCTGCCTGAGACAATAGACACAGAAAACAGTGCTCAAGGTTCCATCAGATCCCTTAGTTCATTTAATGAAGGAAAAACACATCTGTTTCGGATTTGGCTCATGTTAAAGCCGACGCACATAGTGAAAAGGTTTTAGTTGGAGGAAAAGACAAATCCACCTGTATTTAATGGAAACTGCTATGCTTTGGGAAAACCGCTGTGTATATTTAAAAAGAGGGTCAAAAAAAGCTACTGTGGTGTTTGACAAGAACAGCAGCAAAGTAAATGATGTTCATTTGGTATCAAGTGTACCTGAAAAGGAACAAAAAGCTGTGAAATAGCAAACGTATTGTGGGTAGATGAAGAACTACATCATCAACATAGATGAATGATACAAATTGATAATATAACGTTGAAAGTTCTTGCGGGTTCAGGTTCTCCTTTCACTGCCTTTTCGGATACAATTTTGAATGAACATTGGAATGATAAAAAGTTAAATCTGAATGAAGTAAAGCTGTTTTCTTATTGTGCTAAAGCTATTCGTATGTTGGGTTATTTTGTGAAATGGGTTCCCTACACTGGGAAGGTATTAGAATTGCACCAGGTTCTAATGTTCCAGTATATTCAATGACTGCGTATGAAACGGGAATTGCCTTAATTTTGAATGACCATAGAAAGATGATCTGTCACTACTTAGGAAGAATAAAAGGGGAGCGAGCTTAAGCTGGATGCTACTTTTCTCAAACAGATATTGAGAACTTTCCTTTTCAGCATTAGAATGGGATTGTCCCAAATACTGAAGAAAGTGAAAGCTGGAAAAGCAACAAAGTGGGTTGATGCTGCTGAATGGGTGCTACCAACAGTTCTAGGCCGAAACCAACGGACCCATTGGAATTGTGTGCTTACCATCGCTCACTGAAAAAGCAGATTGTGTTAAAGTGTAATTTTTTCCACAAAATACCACAAATGCTAGCTAAGTTGGGTGGGGCAAAATATGTTTCTACATTAGACTTAATATCAATGACCATCAACTTATACTGACACCCGGGAACTGCAACTTAACAGCTTCCATCACTCCAGAGGGTCTATTTAAATACCTCAGAATGAGACTTGTGCTAGCATCTGCTGCCTCTGTTTTTCAAAAGCTCGTGCCTTCAGTATTTTGGAGTCATGCAGTGCGTGCCTGCTTTACAAGAAGACATCCTGGCATTTGCAAAACAAGCATTGGCATAGCCAATAGGTCTCGCTTTTGGGACCTTATAAGTATTTAGTTATGCAGCGCAATATCCTTGGTGCAACAACATCAACTGTTGCATGGCTAAACACTTACAAGGTCCCAAAGACGAGACCTATTGGCTATGCCAATGCTTGTTTTGTTTGCAGTGGAGTGATCATATTTGCATAGTGCTATTGCTGTTTGTATGACCTTGCGGCGCTGTAGAACTAGTAATGGGAAATAGGTTACGTGGGAGGTGAGGTGAAAAATAAGTGACACCAATGGAAAAAGGAATTTTAAAAAAGGGAAGGAGTTGTGGATAATGCGTGGCAGGAGAGAGCGTAATACCAGAGGAGGATATGTGTGCGAGAGAAAGAGCGAAAGAAGATTTAGAGAGAAGTGTGCACGAGTGACGGGGAGAAAGGTGTGGGTAGAGAAGAATGGGACGGGGAGAAGGAATATGAGAGGGAGTGGGAAACGGGGCAGCTGCGAGTTTGTGAAGAAGAGATTAGAGCAGAATGGATGGAAGAGCTGGGGTGAGTGTCACTGGAAGGATCCACTGCAGACCAGATCACAGTGCAGCATTTTTAGTCTACCTTTCCCTTACTTATTAAAACATTGATTCTTCTACGGTCATGGTGGGCTATGTGCATCGGTCATCATGTGCATTCAGATCATCGGTGCTGGCTCAATCTAAAATAAGTATATCTGCAAAGAGAGCTCAATGAGTCACTCAGGCGTTCATTATCCAGAATAATGGATTGGATTCATTCACGTTAATGGCAACCCTGCTCGCTGCCAAAAGCCATTCCCTACATCTTAATGTACAGCATATATCAGAAGATGGAAGGAGGAAAACGGATCAGCACTTTCAGCATAGTTTTGCTGAAATCGTTTAAAGGAAAATTCGAGATACGCCTTAATTCACCAAATGTCCTTCCTGGTCACTTTATTCGAATGATTGAAAGAACGTTGTAGGGGGCATAATCGCATATGGAGGTGCTAGAACTTTCCTTTGCTAATAAACACAATTATAAATGTGCACTGCTTGTCAAGCCAAACAAAAGGACACTGAAATGAAAAGATCAAAACAAGACAAAATAACTAACCACCAATTAACTAAAGTAACTACTCTTGTCAACTCTAGACTGCATTCATAGATTTTATCCCAGGCAAAATAACTAACAATGATGTACCATTGGCACCTTTGTATGCGGACATGCTCTATGTGAATAGATTGGATAGAAAAGTCCTTTGACAAAAAAAATTAAGAATGGCATGGAAAAGTAATCTTTGGGCCCGATTCACAGAACTAACTTAAGACAAAATCCTAAACTTACTACCATTTTGGTATTCACAGAAGGCACTTACTCATTTTGGTATTCACAGAAGGCACTTACTCATTTCGGTATTCACAGAAGTTAGGAGTCCTAAGTTTAGGACTCCTAAATGCCTTCTGTGAATACCGAAAGTCTTAAAATTAGGATTTTTCTCAGTTTAGTAGTAGTATAGTTAGGACTCCTAACTTTAGGACTCCTAAATGCCTTCTGTGAATACCGAAAGTCTTAAAATTAGGATTTTTCTCAATTTAGTAGTCCTAAGTCATAGTACTACTAAATTGAGAAAAATCCTAATTTTAAGACTTTCGGTATTCACAGAAGGCATTTAGGAGTCCTAAAATTAGGAGTCCTAACTATACTACTACTAAACTGAGAAAAATCCTAATTTTAAGACTTTCGGTATTCACAGAAGGCATTTAGGAGTCCTAAAGTTAGGACTCCTAACTTCTGTGAATACCGAAATGAGTAAGTGCCTTCTGTGAATACCAAAATGGTAGTAAGTTTAGGATTTTGTCTTAAGTTAGTTCTGTGAATCGGGCCCTTTGTATTTAACCTCAAATTCGTCATACATATCGTTCACATGCGCCTTTGTATGAGAGGAGGCTCTCTAAATGTTCTAATACAATGTTTTTCTGCACCAGAGAATGTGGTAGAGCTGCAATAACAGGGTTAGGAACATTAAACCTCCCCCACCCCTAGAGGTTGTCTCTGGCCAATAACGTCTCTAGGTGAGCAAACAATTATGTTATTACCACCTACACTATAACCCACATGTGAGAAATAAATCTAACGAAGGCTGACAAAAATCATTATGATCAAGCTATTCACTGCCTTAACATAGAGGAAGACAAATAGTTCTTAGGACATTTTAAAGAATTGGGCCACTTATTAGCAGAAAACAACTCTTCCTTTTGGAAGAAAATAAACAGTGAAACAAAGAGATATAGGCATTTAATAAACAGATCATTCCTCCTACCCCGTTTAGATGCAGTATTGCGTACAATTATTCTGGGTCACCATGTTACAATCAAACATAAATAGATTAACCTCAATGAACTCCACACACTCCCGGAAAACTAGTGAAGACGCGATCTGTGGTGGGGGGGGGGGGGGGGGGGGGAATTGAAGCGCAAGCAAGGCGGAGAGAGGCACGCAAGGCTTAATGAGCCTTGACAGAAACCCACATGGTGGCTGCGCGCGTGCTCGCTCGCCTGAACGCAAGCTTGAGGCCAGGAAAAGCCTGTGGTAGCACTTTCAAAAGCCACTCACTAAATTTCTCGCAGAGCAGCGCATGCGCCGGCTCAGCGAGACCTAAACAGTCCAAGGACACAATGAAATGTTGAGAATGGTGCTTGACAAGTTTATAGCTCCAGAAGTTGAATATTTAGGACACATGATTTTGCTAGAGGAAATTAAACCTAAGGGTAATCTTCTGCAGCATATTGAGCAATTTTAGGTGCCTATAAATTTGGATCAACTCAAATTGTTCTGCAGGTTATGCTAATATTACTCTAAATGTGTTAATTCGCTATAGTGACCACACCTTTGCAGGGGTAGTAAAGAAACATATTCCTTTTTATAGGAATTAGGTACAAGAACACGCATTCCTTCTACTCAAACCATCAATTTTGAAACCTCTACGTATTTTCTGAATCTGTAATACCTATCATAACAGTAGATGATAGTAATAATGGTTTTGGATCAATATGGTCACAAAATATTAAATGCATAGAGTGCAATAAATCTAAGGCACTGACTGATCAAGAGGGAAAAGTCCTCCCCTATCAAAAGGGAGGCTTTGGATTTTACATAGAGGACAGATGTACGCGAAGTAAACTTAATATAAAGAATGATCATAAACTATTGTTATTTTTCTTGAGAAATAATGGGACACAACAAGCATCTTCCACATTGATGTTAATTTTTTGCAACACTTTATGAATATAAATTTGAAATGCAATTTATTTCAGGATTCAGGAATGCTAGGGCGATTTGTTTATCAAGGCTTCAGTGAATGTTTGGAGATGCACAAAGAGTGTGTGGTTGCATAGTATAGTCAGAGAGAAAGATTGGATTATGTGTATGAATGAGGAAAGACTAGATTACAGATACAAATGAGGAAAGACAGTTACAGAAAGTGGCAATGTTCTTAAAGGAAGGCTGGCGAGGTGATAAACTTGTGCCACCTGTGACTGCAAGCAAAATGAGAATTTAGAGTGACACCTACTGGTCACAAGGGACAATCCACTAAGAAAAATAAGTTAGATTAAAGTTTTGGTGGTCTTACATGGATGACCGAATAACAATGCTTGTGAAGTTGTTTGTTGTAGAACATCGTTAAAGGAATGGAAACAAGTACATCACAGATGAGGTCCATACATTTCCAGAGGTATCATGGGAAGAATAAGTTGTTTCTTTGGATTTTATAGGTCCTCTTGAAGTGGCAAGGGTTGTTAAGAAGTATGTTTTGCTCTTTGTAGATTTTTTCCAAGTGGGCAGAGCACAAGTGGATGATTTATTCCTCAATTAAAAGTGCCATTTATTTTATAGGAGAAGATTTTTAGGGAAGGTGGATACACAACAGTTGTTTTGGCATCCTATTTCCCTTCCTTTCAAGTGTACTCTTCACTGTTATATATAAAAGCCTAGAGAAACAAGTCCAATAGAAAAAAGGTAGGGTTTTCAGCAACCAGACAGTAGATACACAAGAATTGTTTTGACATGCTGTTTCCCTTCCTTTCAAGTGTGCTCCAAAGTGCTGTATGAAAACCAGGCAGACCCGTCAAAGGATTTGACTTTCCAGCAGGATGAGACACTGTAATGCAAAAGTAATGTTCACAGCCCCACCCCGCATATTCTGTCAAGCTCAGAGGAGTCATCTCTGTCCATTTAGGTCAACCTATTGTTTGTTCCTGGATGGCACTTTGTACTTTTTCACACCTATTCAAATACTAATTACTGATTGGTAGAAATGAGAGAGCAAATTGAAATTTAGCTGCCATTAACTTCAGACAGCGAATAGGTAACTTTCTAAAGATTCCTTTTCCTTAGTATTTATTAAAAATCAGACCTCCCCATTGAATTTACTTTTAATAACTATAAAAAATAGTTGTTTATACATTTCTCTAGCTAGTCCCATTCCCGAGATATAGTATTAAGATTTTTTATTCGTACCCTGGTTTTCAACAGTAAAAAAATATATTTTCGGTGCTAGTCTCAAAGTAAGGACATGTTAACACTACATTTCTACATGTCCCTACTTTTAGATACCATGCACACTGACTTGTGGGTGACAAGGTTTATTGTGAAATGTAGAAAGCTGGCTCTGTATATACTATACCAAAAAGAGGTATAGTGTGCACAGAGTCCAGTGAGTCCCCAGAGGTATGGCAGAGGTTTAAGCAGATAATACCTTAATCTCTATTGGTAGCTGGGCTGAGCAGTTAGGCTTGTCAGAGGGTGGTGTGAATGCATTTGATGTACATACTCATACAAGGCAGGAACACACACTCAATGACTGACTCCAGGCCAGTGTTTGTAGAAAAATATTACTTTAGTTACTTTTACTTCTAGAAACCAAGTTGAACTCAGTTATAGGTAGGTAGACTTTTATGCAATACTTTCAATTTAATGGCAATAGGTTTGTATAGCATCAAACAATACTTTACATGTGTGTGCAAGATACTTTGTATTCAGGATCACACTCAGTACAATAAAGAGAGATCAATGCAATCCTATGGAAAAAAGACAGGTGAGTAACTTACAGGTAAGTAGGCGGTTGTGAAGTTCAGTCTCCGGGAGTTTGGGTCAACACTGGGGAGGGGTCTGACCAAGGTAGGTTCTGCACCACCAGCAACAATGGGGGGGAGGGGGGTGCAGAGGTCACTGGGCCCAATGTTATCCTATAGAGGCCTGGGGCTCCTCATAGAGGCTCCGATTACAGGTAAGTACCTGCGGTCAGGGACACAGGCCCTGGGGGTTAAGATCAGCACTGGAGGGGCCACCAAAGAGCACTGAGACTGCACCCCCAGCGGCACAGGGGTTGCTGGGTGCAGAGTGCAAAGGAGGCGTCAGGGCCCTGTTAAAACCAATGGAGATCTTCGGTTAGGGAAAATGATTGCAGGCTCGGTTCTGAAGGCTGGCTGAAGGAATCCCATGACCGGAGAGGCAAGTTGGATAATGGGGGGATGCCGGTACACTGTTGGTTGGGCACACCAAAGCTGTGGGGCTGCGGGTGCAGTGGTGTCTTTTGGCATCAGGTTTTCTCACCGTATCTGGTTGCAGTCGGGGGGACCCTTCAGGTTGAGGCTGCAGGCGTCGAGGGGAAGGTCAGGAGAGGTTGTCCAATGTTGGATCCCAGATCAGGATCGCCGGGGACCTGGACTCGGGCTCTGGGCGCTGGGTGCAGAGTGGTGCAAGTGTCCCGGATCTGTCTGGATCAGGATCCTTGTGTTGGTTTCTTGCTGGACAAATCCGGTGTTCACGGGAGACAAGAGTCTTTGTTGTAGACAGCGCAGGTGCTCAGGGTTCTTGGAGGTTGGTGGCTGCGGGCACCACCAGTTTCTTGGAGCAGGGCCGCTGGAGGAGGAGACAGGGAGGTAGGGCTGGGGTCAAGTCACCCTGCCTTAGACGTGACAGCTTTGTCACAGGCAGTGGTGGGTAGGCATGGCAACCAGGTAGGTGTGTCTTGTCGACTCTTTTAATTACGTCGTACTACAACAAATAGCCTAAAATGAAAGTGTGTCTGTGTTTGGTGTGTGGTCCTTTAGGGTGGCATAATCCATGCTGCAGCCCAAAGTGACCCTCTGTGGCCACAAGGCCCTTGGTACCACTTGTACCTTTTACAAGGAACTTATATGTGGGGCAGAGGTGTGCCAATTGTGGAAACAATAGTACAGTTTAGGTAAAGAACATAGGCACTGGGAACCTGATTGGCAGGTACAGAATGCACACTCATCAAAGTGCAACAGAAATCTAGCAAAAAGTGTAGGGGGGGGGTTACTGCATCAGAAACCCACTTTTCTACATGATAGATCGAATTCCAGTTTTTACAGCACTACAGACAGGCTACAAATGTTAGGTCTGCAGCCATGTTTGCACTGTCATTGTAGGTTGCTACAGTCCATTATAGACATTTAGCTTATAGGTCCTAGGTGCATTTTGTGCAATATACTAGGGACTTAGAGGTACATTTAAAACGGCAATTTGTGGCATGCCAATTTCAGCATGTTGAAAGTGGGAGCACAGGCACTTTCTCTCTAGTTTCAAAACTAGCAAAAACTTAGGTTCAAGCTAATGGCAAAAAATTCAGGGGTGACCCTGCAGAAAGGGCAAATTCCCTACAATAAATTAAATCTTAAAATCATACCCAACTAATGTCACTTCAACCTTTGTTTTTTCAGTTTTTTCAAAATCATATTCAAAATTGAACATGCGCTCAATCACCTCGAGCAACCTGTCCACTGCCTTTAGCTTAATTTTATCCCCTGCCTTTCACATATAAAATTAATGTACCTGGCTCAAACACATCACCTCTACTTCTACACAGACAACATTCTACATTATTTGTTCTAAAAAATATGAAGCAGTAGCAAGCCACCTCAGAAGATAAACTGACTCCCCCTTTACGAGATAAAATAATCTTCAGGTTTATCTGCTTCACCTACAAATGATTTAAAGGCAAATTTCATAAATAAATACACCTCAACTCCCAACCCATGCTACGCAGAAGGAGGGACTACTAGTGATCCTTGCACACGGTGCAAATACCGGAAGCACTACAAGTCCATCCTTATACCCTCCCATCTATCAAATGACATTGCTCAGGAAGAACAAATCGGCAGTCATTTGCTTGGAAGGTTCTCACTGACGTTCTCGCCATCAAATCCAGCTTGAATGTCTAAAGGGAGCCCATCTCCATCCTCCTTCACCTCAGTGTCTTGGCCCCAACCCTTCAGCGACAGGAATGGTCAATACACTTGTGTGAGGAATCTATATCCAACCTCCTTCTTGTGATATGTCAAACTTTGAGCCATACAAACTGGATTCCATGGGTGTCAGTACTCATACTCATCTCACACAGTCCTACTATTGTACATGCTAACCGCACATACACTCACACAGAACGTAAGAGCACCATCAAAACTACGCATTAGAGAGGCCAGTAAACTACCCTCTCCCTTACACAGAGAAAAATATCTGATCACACTGATTCACGAAACTAAGTACACTGCCACTACCGCCTTATGTGTCTCACCCTGAAAATACTCACCCCTGTAACAACCTGTCCCTGCAAATCTGCTATGCTTAATCAAGTATGTAAATTCTAATCAAAATACTTACCTGTTGAACCCCCTGATCCCAACATCCCTACCCTCCAGTCACTCCCCCCTCCCTTAGCTTCTGGCTATTCAGAGCCCTTGCGGACACACTAAGACATATTCAGTGCAACGAAGATAAGCCAGCCCCTGCAATAAATGGGTAGAAACCTGAGAAATGTACAGTCTGTCCCATCTACTACATAATTGTCTATTATGTCTCACTGACAGCCGATGTGACCACACCCACTTAACCATGGCTCAAGAAAGGATCGTAACCACAGTAGCCATAGTAAGACCCTTCCAAATATATGACTTTTTTTTCCAAGCTGACGTCGACTAGACATGGTCGATGCAACCACAACCCCTCAGCCCAGAATGAATCAAAAGCTTCTCAGGAAGGCACAGTAGAGGACAAGTGCTCAGGAATTAACAGTCAACCAACAGACACAAAAACATAACATGTAGCTCAGTGTTTAGAGCTGAAATAAAAGAAAGTGCTTTAATCACACAGCAGAAGGTGATACTATGCGGAACAATTAGGGGAACGCAGCACAGGGCTGATGTCTATGATGCTGGCGCAGTAAGCAGGAGTATCCAAAACAAAGAACCAATGACGTGTGAGATCTCTGCACCTGGCTATCATTAACCTTCCAGAATCAGTAAAAGGGGCAGGCGAAAGGGCAAGTTAGAAACGTCGAATCTTTAACTCCACCCCTAAACCCTCCCATCTATCAAATGATATTGCTCAGAAAGAACAATCAGCAGCCATTAGCTAGCAAGGCTGTCATCGACTTCCTCACCGTCAAATCCAGCTTGAATGTCGGAATGGAGCCCATCAGCCCCTTCATCCCAGTGTCTTGGTCTCAACCCTCCAGCCACAGGAATGGTCAATACACTTGGGCGAGGAAGCTATATCCACCCTCCATTTTGTGATTTGTCAAACATTTGAGCCACAAAAGCTGGATTCCACGAGTCTCCGCACTCATACTCATCTCACACAGTCCTACTATTGTTCACAATCACGCACATACCCTCACACAGAATCTCAGAGCACATCTGAACCGTGCATTGGAGAGGCCAGTAAACTACCCTCTCCCTTACACAGACAAAAAGATCTGATCACACTACTGATTCACGAAACTCAGTACGCTGCCACCACCGCCTTATATGTCTCATCCTGAAAATGAACAGTACTCCTACGTTAACTAATTTAATGCTTGGTGTGCCCCTTCAGGTCACAGAACAGGGGCTGGACCTTGGATTTTGAGGGCTCAGGCCTCTGTGCACACCTTAGATCAGCCAGATGGCAGGGCGAAATGAAAAGTCGGGATACCAGGTTCAGAAACTGTTTGGAACTCATGTCGAGGGTACACACCCCTCTCTATGCAGGATATATTCCAGCCGCAACAGTTGGCGGTGTGCTGTAAAGATCTACAGTGGGGTGGTAGGTATACCAGGGAGCCGGTCTCTGACCTTGGCACTGGGATGGGTTGGGGCATTTTGGAGACTCTTATTAGGTTGCAGAGATTGCTGCTCTTGGGTCAAGGCATGTGCATAGATGGTTTGGAAGACAAAATAATTTTTAAATACTGGTTTATTGTTGTCATAAGATATGTCCTAAGGGGCAACGCTCTTAACCCAGTGGGTGAGGGGGAAGTTGGAAAGAGAAAGGGGATATCCGGGTCCCCCGTAAAGTCGATGGTATTAGTGGAAAGGCCATTTGCACTCTGCATGGTGGTTCCTCACCACAGAACCGAGAGGTTTCTCCGAGGGCCTAAGAGAAGATGAGGAATGTAGGACAGTCTCGGGCATCACGTTTCTCCTCATTGTTACAAGTGAAATTTTTCCGCAGAGATTTTATTCGTGAAAACGGATTCGAAGCTTGCCAGCCAAGGGTCACAGAGAGTGGGATGAACGCACAAGGTGGAGGCTGGTGGGAGGCTACTGGGTCGCATGGTATTCGCTGCTGCAATTTGCAGCCTCTGCGAGCTGGTGTTCATGGAGGCCCAAGCTTAACATTTTAATACTTCAGAGGAGAAATGAAGAGAGAGAGGGAAAGCCTCTGCATGGAACACAGAGTGAAAGTGGTACAGTACAAGTCTACTGAAAAGGTTAATTTGTGGAAAAATAGGTGCCAGGGCCCTCCTCAGTAGGCCACTGCAGCTTGCCCCATCTCATTGCTCCTATCAGTGACGCTATGACAGAACCTACACAACTACTTACAATGAAACCCTACAAGTGAGACACTTCTGACTTTTCCAGGCCCCCTAAGGTGTAGGAATGGCTTGGAAGGCACGTAATATCAATCTTAAAATATATTGAATGAATAACCAACTATTGTTGTGCTCGTATCTATATTAGAGAAACAGCGCCACCATGTGGCAAGACTGTCAAAAGCGCTGGAGTTGACAAGTAAGCGTCGGTAGCAAGCCCCGTAAACCGCACGCTCAAATTATGCGCTGCTATTGCCGCTTCATTCTTCAGCAGGTACGCCGTCCACGCCCAGTGCTATCCACGCGTTGCAGCTTGATTGTTCAAACAGCCGCTCCCATGCTTAAGTTATTAGGCTGCTAGTAGAAATAATTGCATTTATTCGTGAGTTCATAGCCGCAGTTTTTGTAAACAAAGGAAGTGTATTTTGCTAACAGAGGCTTTCATTTACAACGTCGGTTATGCCAGAGAGACCCAAGCATACAGGGGTCACGGTATATGCCATAGTAAGCTTTTTTCAGTGAACAGCTAGGCTCATTTACTATCAGTTACTGAGTTTTTGAAGTAAATTGGGTTTATAAGAAAATATTGAACAATGAAAGTGGACAGGAAGCAATTAAAATGCTGGAACTAAAAGAAGACAATGTAAAGTGAGACCTTGTTAGGAACTTCTTGTTTTGGATATTAGATATGTTTGCGCTATAAAAACTATGAAATATAGTAAGCAGTAAGTATCAGTGAGCTAGGGAACTTAATTTTATGGGTTACGTTAGCAAACATAAGGAACAGATTCATCAATGCCAAGAATACAAACTTTAAACAGAATCTCCATGGTTACAGTACTAAACATTAACCAATCACACACTGAAAATAAGAATATCATGTCTTAACCAATATTTTAAAGTGAAGATTGTCAGAACCCCTTTCAGGGGGCCATGGGGCACTCAGGGGAAACTGAGCCCAAGCGGGTTGGTTGAAGGTGTTTACTCCTGATGTCCCGGGGCCTAACTTACTAAGGATTCTGAGTAACGGGGCCAAGTACCCTTCTGCATTTGATTCTCAGGGTAAACATGGTATGAGCAGTCCAAGGCTCCCTCGGGGTGGGGAGGTGGGTGCTGGCGGGGGCAGAGGTGTGAATACAGAGAAGTGAACACAGGTTAACAACTCAAAATGCTCGAAGCAGCAGCAATAAACCATTGATCAGCCAAAAGACTCACTTTTATGAAAAAAGAGAATATTTTATTCTCTACCGCTACCCACAGAAAGGAAAAATAAAACACTCACAAACAATCATACAATTACCCTTGAGGTTGGGTGGGGCTCTAGTGTTTCTTTGGCAATTCCCTGTCCCACTCTCTCCTCGCGTTCGCGGTAGTGGTTATTCCCCATTCACCATTCATAAAATGCAGGGTATGTCCTACTAGCAGTTGGAGTCTCAAGAGTCCACTTTAACTCTCACTTAATGTGAACAGTGTGCTAGCGCAGTAGCACTTCTAGCAGCACGCTCCTATGAGGCTGACTTGCCTAAAACAAGTCTTACCCGATTTGGCGTTCGGAGTTCCTGAGTATGCCCGATCCATGGCTGCTCGCAGCAGTGGCAACAAGTTTAGGTAAGTCGACAGCACGCAGACCAGGTGGCTGCATTCAGCACTCAGCAGGTGCAAAATCTCTTTTTTACTGTCCCGGTCTGGAAGCTTCCTGCGGATTAAGTGTTGGTTCGGCTTACAACGGAGGTGGCTACGATGATCCTGTCCTGGGTCCCTCACTTGAGTGATGGTGCTTCCACAGCGTCCTCACTTCACCAGCGTGGCAGAAAAGTTGCAATCCCTGGTGCGCCCAGTGACCCCTCTGCCAATCAGCACAGTGATACTTCCCACGGCTGCCCCTCCTCGCATATGGATTCGCCGCTCTGCTACTGCACAGGGCTATGGCCCCTTTCCACATGGCAGTCCTTCTCTGGTGATCACTGCTGGCATATGGGTCCCGCTCTGTTATGGCACAGGGCTATGGCCCCTTCCCGCATGGCAGCATGGCACATGGATACGTTCACGGCATCCCTCTCCTGGCATACAGGGGTCGCCGACTCGGTCACGATCAGTGCAGAAGCCAATTCCTCGCACCTCACACAGGGAGTCGACTCGACATGGCTCCCCAGTGGACCTTGCTCCCTCCAACGCTCTCCTCTTCCTCACAGGGCACACTGGTCTTGAAAAGCAGGCAGGCGCCAGGGCTCCACGGCAGGTGGTCTTGGATGTCCCCTAACCCAGCAGGTAGAGTAGCAGGCCTTGGCACCCAGTCCTTGTTACAGCCAGAAATCTTGCAGAGCTTCCCCTTCTCATGCAGCCCATCTGGCTACTTGCGAGATGACAATTTTTGGGGTCTCAACCTCCCCTTGTTATAGTCAACACCACCAAATGTGATTTAGGGTCAGAGCCTTTGAAGTTTTATGTTTGGGTTATGATTCTTTTGAAGTGCCATCTCCTCTGCTCCCTCTTCCACTTGAAAGGCAGTCTGTCACAGCAAGAGTGTCTCCAAAGCCCCACAACACAGGCCATGAGTGTGACTAGAGTTAACACCTGGCTGTCAACCACAATGATATGTGCATCAAAAGGTTAGGCCAGGGCCCACAGCCCTACTCCTTAAGATTCTCTTATCAGCCCCTCTCCTTCCTGAGATGTGACCAGGCTCCTTCCTTGTGAGCTATCACTGAATCAAAGAGCACCCTTCGAAGTGCTTAGAGGAGGCATGGTCTGTACCTCCCCTCCCCAATGTGTGTCCTACACAGCTTACAGGAATGCAGCGAAACACAAATCTGTCTGGGGACTCTCCCTACCTCCCCTCCATGTTTCAATATGCAGGTCTGGGTCTCCCAAAATAGAACCCAGGGCCCTCCATTTTATTGTAACATTGACAGGCACACATACACCCACAGTGCATGTATGCTGCATACACACATTGCCAAGTTCTATATCCTTTATATATTGTACCACTCAGAGCCACACATGCATCCAGCATATACATTTAACATGCACTCACTGTATCCTTCGTGTACTGTTCCACTCACAGGTACATGTGCATCCAGCACATGCATTTATCCTGCACAGCGCTACATCCTTCAGGTACAGTACCACTCATAGGCACATGCACCACCATCATATGCATACACTGTGCACGCACTGCTAAGTACTGTGCTATTCCTGTATTGCACCCTTCCAAGGCACACAAACACCCTGCGCAGATACACCACTTCTGTGCTGTGCAGCACGTCACACCAACCTGATGTAGGCCAATGCTGCGTTAAGCACTCAGTAGCGGAACTTTAAAATTGAGTGAGCCTGCAAGGCTCAGTCCAGTGACACAAATAACAAGCATTTACAATGCAATGGTCTCGGCATTGGTAAAGTTAGAGCTATTGGCATTGCTCATGACATTATTTTTGTTTATGTTTTTGTTTGTAAAACATTTAAAGAAACTGCATTGTTATTTACAATGTCAATAGCTTAATCACTCTCAAATGCGAGACCTATTGCATTTGTACCCACACACAGATTAAGCTATTGCCATTGTAAATTACAATGCCGTTTCTTTAAATGTTTAATGGGGAGAAAACTAGTAAACTAGTAAAGTAGATAATACACTATAGTAAATGGAGTGGTAGAAGTGGGAGGAAGGGTACTTCCAAAGGGAGTGAGGAATGGTCATGCAAAATTGCAGGAAACCACAAAATATCAAGCATTTTACATGGTTTCCAAATGGAAAAATTTAAATGTTACATATGCTAAAGCGTATGCATATTTCAGCAATATTTTCTTTAGTATACAATCAGTAAGAGTAAATTAAGGGCAGTAGGGGAACATAAGGAAATTTATGATCTAGAATTATTTTTGTTAATCGCGATTTTTAAAATTTTTTTTTTTAAATCGGATTGAAAGGGGAGCACGTTTTAACGGTGTAGCTCCATAGTGGTGTAACTGTTTCCTTTCTGATGCAAATCAGAAGGCCAGAATTAGCTCTGCCACATTAGAAACCAGAGCACATCTTGATCTTTCCTGTTTTACAAAATCTAACACCTCTCAAAGGACACAACCCAGTGCCAGATGTATGCAGCTTTATATGCGAGTGGGGGCTTGGAAACTACACAGAGTAGGAGCACACAAAAAAAAACGCGAACATTTTCAAGTTGGTTCAGACCATACAACACTGGATGAAGACGGGTTTCCTGGGCTCAGTGGCACAAACACGGATGCATTGGCAGTCCGAGGAACAGGGAGCACACATTGCTCTTTTCTTGTCCTGAGTAACTGGAAACCACCATTAGCCTGGCTCTAGCGGTTACAATTATCATGCAGTTCAAAGACAGCTTCTCCTTTACTAACCAGACTTCAGCAGTCATAAGGAACATCAAATATTCACTAGGGTGCCAAGGACGATGAAATGAAAAAAGTTATTTATAAAGGGCACTACCTCCCCAACAGAGAATCCTGGTGCATTTCCAAGCACGTGACCACCTAATAACTACTGCTTAGAAAAGGTAAAAGGAGAAGTGGAACAAAACCAAAAGAAAGTAACAGAGCTCTAAAAAAAAATAAAAAAATAAAAAAAATGGCAGAACGACTCATTCGGCAACGAGAACAGCAAGGCTTTAAGACGCTTTCTAAAGCCTGCCTCAGTCTCAGCTGGTCTCAAGGAGCGGGGAAGCCGAGTCCAGGCTCTAGACCCTCGAACAGAAAGATATTCCTCTTGGTTTTCAACCTGAAATCCATCCTCCATCTACTTGAAAGGAGCCAGTGCATCACCATGACCAGGCCATTACTAGGTGCTTGGAGTTATCCCACCTTCCCAGCTTCACAAAGTAGCTGGAAAGGAACGAGGAAGCGCTGTAAGAAAAACACCATTTTAAATCTACACAAACTATAGGTGGATCCCTGCTGTGTGTATGTTTCTGACTTTTCCCTATGTATTACCATTACTACGTACATAAGAATGTATGCCAATTCTGATGGAGCTGATGGACGAACTGACCCTTCTCTCAGCGTTCATGGCAATGAATAGCCTCATCTTTGACATACATGCACACATCACGATCGAACACACCCAACAACCAATCAAGCTTAGGTGATTTTTGGGCGCACAAAGGCACACTGTGTACATAAAGCATCTAAAGATGAGTGAGTAACATCAAAGCGGAAATGAAACCAAGGAACAGTTTTTTCCGGTCTAACCTAGAACGCTTGAAAAAAGAGGATTTAAAACACAGTTCCTTCACACTAGTTGGTGTAAA
Organism: Triturus cristatus; assembly: GCF_964204655.1. Taxonomy (NCBI): domain Eukaryota; kingdom Metazoa; phylum Chordata; class Amphibia; order Caudata; family Salamandridae; genus Triturus; species Triturus cristatus. The sequence continues at coordinate 619,114,266 of NC_140583.1, read as the reverse complement.
GCGTCTACTCCAGCACAACCACTGTCTCCATTCTGTTAACAGAGACCATGTACGATTCTCCCAGTCAGGCGGTTTATTTCAGATTCACGTGTGAGGGAGGTGCGTGCTAACTTCTAGCCTCATTCGCCACGCTACTATGATGCGGCCCGAGGCATGAATGAGTCAGGCTCCCTGGATGAATATTCAGCAGTACATTACGTTCTCCCACCAACACTTAAGCAGATGTGAAAACGAACCATCTGCACAGTCATAAGGGCCGTTTCCTGCGTGGACGCGTCACAGATTGCACAACCGTGCTCTGCAGTGACCCCGGAGCAGCCCGAGGCGGGGAATGGTGGACGCTGGACTACAGGACGAGTGCCTGTGTGGGGCACAGGCAAGAACCAGCACCAGCCTCCTTAGATCCGCTCCGAGCAGCAATTCAGCACGGAAACGCCCCGTCGAAGGAGCCGGACAGGGCGGGGGAGAGCTGCGTTCCATCAGTTCTTCATTCCACACACGCATCGGGCAAGACTGCCTCCGCTCCTTGCCAGGAACAGAAGCGCGAGCTCACAAAATAATATCTAAACAAGGCAGAGCAAAAGGCACACCACCGCCTTTCTCCGAGGCAAAACAGAAATGCCTCGGAGAAACGCAGGGTCCTTTTCGGATTCGGGGGCGTGTTTTGCTGTTGTCTCCTCCCTGAGACTTTTCGCAAAAAACACGCCCCCCGATCCGAAAAGGACGGGGCATGATTGGAGTGACGGGACCTCTTCTCCAATGGCTGGCCAGCATTTACTAGGCCAGCCAATGGAGAACAGGGGAGAAGAGGGGCGGGTTCAAGCCCCTCTTCTCCCAAGTCATTATCTCTCGCGAGCGAGACTGCGCAAGCGCAGCCATCGCTAGCCGAGACCTAAAAAGGACTTGTTTGTTCCTACTGATCACTACACAGAATGTTGCCACCACAGCGTTTGTGCTGCTTAACTCCTGGTGAAGGCAGTAACCTTCCACTACTATGAGGGCAGTGCTTTTGGCAGCCCCTCCCAGTACAACAAGACGCAATCCATGAGACAGGGTTATGACATGGCAGACACACATGATCCATGTTTGCCTATGACAACAAAAAGGAGCATTAGGGATCAAAACATCAGTACACTGCCTTTCCGCTGCTGAACCTGTGCCATGCAGCCTGGTGTCTTCCGCTACGCTCTATTGTTCCGTTGTGCAGCCACACTAGTACCTCTGCCTCATAAACAGTGTCTGTTTCAGCCTGTGGAAATTCCAGAGGACTAGACAGGTGTGAAGGCTTCTGGTTGTGTGTGGGGTTTGATGTCATGTGCATATGGGGGGCCTGACTGTAATTGTGTGGGTGTTTGATGGTTTGTGTGTAGGATTGCATCTGATGGTGAGTGTGTGTGAGTTTCTGTTGGTAGGCATGGGTGGAGCCCCCACTGCCCTAGAGACTCATTACTAAATTACATTCCCTCTGGACAAACACTTACCTGTTCTGCCACTAATTGCTTCATTAGGGGCAGGGCTACAGCGCTCTCGCTGTTGGGCAACTAAGACCATCTGAGGTTACGGAAACTGGACTACGCATGTCAGGCTGGACAGTGTTTTCACCATGGCCAGCCTAACATGCGCAATTCAGGCTTCTAGAACCAATGCAATGAAGAGCTTCAAGAGCAAAGACACAGTCCCGTCGTTCTCCAATGGAGCGTTGTTCTTGCCTGACCCAGCCAATCCTGGCACTGCTCCTATGCTGTTTAGTACTATAGACAGCATGCGAGCAGAGCTTACATTGGCTGGAAAGCTTCGGGATTATTTCTGTGTGTGTGCTTACATGGCGTAAAGAGTGTAAAGTATTGTGTGAGTTTAATTAACATTAAAAAAGCACGCTTGCGCAGCCTACACTCTATCGAGGCTTCAGTGGTCACGAGGAGTGGTGGCGGATGGTGAGTGAGACAGAGATGGCAGAGAGACGCCAGAGAATTTAACTTCGGGAGTACTGCAGTCCTGGTGCACTGCAATAAAGTTGTCAAGGTTAGACTGTGCCTGATCAACTGTGCATTATGAATTCCATTTTGCAGCTATGCTGTGCTTCAAAATGGATTACATATTGTAGAGGTGTTCTGGCACATTCAATTTATAAAGCAGTTACTGTTCATTGTAAATAGGTTTCACTTTCCGCGCCCCACCACTTTCAAAGGCCATCAGCCGCTTTGTCTGTGTGTGTGTTGCTGCCTTATGGCGTGTCCGGTGCTGTGCATATGTGCCTGGGGTATGCCTTTATGTGTAGTTGTTTGAGTAGTGTGGAGGCACCAGCAGTGGTTCATTTATCCCAGTGGTTGACAGTGGGTACCACCAGCACTTTCTTCGGGGACCGGGACTCCTGCACCGTCCCAGTCCAGGTCTACTGCTATCTTAACAGGGCAGCAGAATAGCCCTTCTTTTCTGTCCAATAGGTAGAGAAATAGAAGCACAGCAAATACTGTCACCATTTAATTGCATTGGCAGCTATTCTTCTATTTCCATGATCCACATTGGGCACAGAAGAGGTGTTGAGCCTGGCATTATTATGATGAAACTCGTATTTCTCAGGGAACTGTCACATATATTTTCCAAATTTTAGGGTTCCCTGTGAAATATGGATTTTTATATCAATGTGTTGTGTGCAATAAAAGTACGCAAACAGGTTATATATTTATATATGTATACATGAGAGTACGTTTTTGATTCATACATTAAGTGCAGCCAAACGTCAGAGGTGGGTGCGATAAAAAAACTTCTCAATGGGAAAGTTTTGCAAATAAGATGTTTGTTTTACAAAAGCATGGCTCGAATTCTGTCTTTATCCAAACATGTTTAGCTATCTTCAGAGGACAACATACATACTTACGGCATTTACTGCCGCTGTCGGACACAAACCTGCCATGCACTTCACAATTCAAAAAACTCGTATAAAGACGTTAATCTAGCTTCTCCTTCCAGAGATTATCATTTGCCAGTTAAAATACACCGCATGTTAAATGCACCTGTGTATTTCCAAAGGGGCCATTTTGAGCTGTGTACACTTTCGGGTTTGGAAACATGAACTAGTACTATGAGGCATGCCAGCAGCATGGTTTCCCACACATATTTCTAACCAGAGGAACCGTAAAGGCCTACTAAAGTGAACTACACACTCTGCAACTAATACATACCCTCGCATATGCCTGGAATTTCTACGTATTTAGAGGAAATCTTGGGGCCTTTAAGATCCACATAAACTGGAAAACCAGCAACATGATAGTCAAGAATCTATTTCGATATAAAATTGACTAAAAAAATATTCCTATCCAACAGAACATCTGCAAGTCCTAAGCGAGATCCAACAAAAAAAAAATCTTTGGATTAAAACACTACAATATAATATATAATATAAGATAATCAAAAATGTCCTTTATGCCCTTAGTTCAATTGGCATAGAATTAAAAACAAGTATTAGCGGTTGCTCACTACACACTTAATGAGCCTTAATACACGTTTAGAAAACACTTAAAGTTAAAAATCCTATGGCAGAACATTTCATTTGGCGGCTCATAAAGAGAATCGATTAGTGCAGAGGCTGAAAGAATACACCGACATAATAATAATGCAGGGCAGATAAATAACACATGATTAACATCCTGGAGGCCATTATTGCACAAATTACAAATCGGTGAAGAACCATACCATTTAGACAGTAAAGGATTTAAAGGGAGTATACCCTGCCTCAATAATGAATATGCTACTTACCAGTACGCATCTGTTCTTGGCATGCAGGGCTGCTGACATTCATATCTGTGCATAGATCGCCGCCTAGTGTTGGGTCCGGATGATTGCACATTGTTGTCCTGGAAGAGTCTTCGAAGTATCACGAGATAGGTGGCTCCTCCCCCGGACTACAGTGCGCATGGGCATCCTCTCCATCCTTAGATTGTTTTTCGCCATTGTGGCAGTGATGGAGTAGATACAGTAAGTGATGACCATGCTATACAGTAATTCTGAGTGCTGCAGCCGCTACAGGCGCCGGGGAGGAGGGTGGGCGATATGAATGTCAGCAGCCCTACATGCCAAGAACAGATGCATACTGGTAAGTAGCATATTCAGTTCGAGGCATGTGGGCTGCTGAATTCATATCTGTGCATAGATTATATAGCAGTCCCTCCATTAGCGGCGGCTGCCCGTGACAGCTGCAGCAGTCTGAAAAAGAGTTTTGAGAACAGCCTGTCCTACAGCTGCCTGCTGTTTTGAGTGTACATCTACACAGTAGTGTTTGGTAAATGTATGTATAGTGGACCATGTGGCTGCTCTACATATTTCCTGTAAAGGAATGTTTCCTAGGAAAGCCATGGACGCCCCTAACTTTCGTGTTGAGTGGGCTCGTGGGGGAATCGTTAATGTGCGTTTAGCTTTTTGATAGCAAATTTGAATGCATTTAACGATCCATCTGGCTATCCCTGCTCTGGAAATGGCGTTGCCCTTGTGTTGTGGAGAAAAGGCAACGAAAAGTTGTTTTGTTTTCCTAAAATCCTTTGTTCTGTCTATATAGTACATGAGGGCCCTCTTTATATCTAGTGTATGGAGCATTCTCTCTGCGACAGTTTGTGGATTTGGAAAGAAAACAGGCAGTTCAATAATCTGATTCATGTGGAACTGCGATATCACTTTAGGCATGAATTTGGGGTTGGTACGTAGTACAACTCTGTTTGCGTGAACCTGTATGAATGGCTCTTGAATGGTTAGTGCCTGGAGTTCACTAACTCTTCTTAACGAAGTGATTGCCACTAAGAAAGCAACTTTCCAGGTGAGGAATTGAATCTCACATGAATGGAGAGGTTCGAAAGGTGGACCCATTAATCTGGTGAGGACCACATTGAGGTTCCACACTGGTGCCGGTGGGTGTCTTGGGGGAATCACTCGTTTGAGTCCCTCTAAGAAGGCTTTGATGGCAGGCACTCTGAATAAAGAGAGGTGCTGCCTGTTTTGAAGATAGGCTGCTATTGCGGTTAAATGTATACGTATGGAGTTGTATGCCAGATTGCATCGGTATAAGTGTAAGAGGTAACAGATGATGTTTTGAATGGATGCATCCAGCGGGTTAATGTCATTGTTGTTGCAGTAAATGACAAACCTTTTCCATTTAGCCGCATAGCAAGCTCTGGTTGTGGGTCTTCTGGCCTCCTTGATGATATCCATACATTCAGGTGGCAGGTTTAGGTAGCCAAACTCTAAGACTTCAGGAGCCAGATTGCCAGGTTCAGCTGTTGCGGATCTGGGTGCTGAATTTCGCCATGGTTCTGCGTTAAAAGTGCGGGTGTGATCCGCAGCCTTTGATGCGGCACCACGGAAAGTTCTAGAAAGGTGGTGTACCATGGTTGGCGTGCCCATGTTGGAGCAACTAGGATGAGTGTCAGTGAGTGTTGTCGCAGTTTGCGTGCCACTAGCGGTATCAATGGCGCTGGGGGAAAAGCGTACGCAAATCTGCCTGACCAGTTCATCCATATCGCATTGCCCTGCGACTGTGGGTGCGGGAACCTTGCGGCAAAGTTTCGGCATTTTGCGTTTTCCCTTGTGGCGAATAGGTCTAACTCTGGATGACCCCACTGTTGGAAGTACGGTTTGAGTACTGATGGATGTAGCTCCCACTCGTGCATTTGGTGGCTGTGTCTACTGAGCAGATCCGCCATCAGGTTGTCTTTGCCTGGGAGGTGTTCCGCTATGAGGAACATGTTCCTTTGAATGGCCCACTTCTACATGCTCTGAGCCAGATGAGACAACTGTGGAGAGTGTGTTCCTCCCTGCTTCTGTATGTAGTACATGGCAGTCATGTTGTCCGTCCGGATCAACACGACTTTGTTGCATAAGTGTACTTTGAATGCCTTCATGGCTAGGAAGATTGCCATCAGTTCCAGAAGGTTGATGTGCATCTTCTTTTGCTGTGTCGTCCATAGTCCCTGCACTGTGTAATTGAGTACATGAGCTCCCCATCCCTGGAGAGACGCGTCCGCTGTCAGTATTATTTGCGGAACAGGCTCTTGGAACGGTCGGCCCTTGCAAAGGTTTTGTGGATTCTACCAATGCAGAGAGTTGTATGCCCGACCGCTCACCAACACTAGGTCTGTTAATTGTCCTTGAGCCTGATTCCATTGACGTGCCAAGCACTCCTGAAGCGGGCGCATATGTAGTCTCGCGTGCGGGACTATGAAAATGCAGGAGGCCATCATGCCTATCAACTGCATGAACACTCGCGCTGGAAGGGAGTGTTGAGGTTTGAACTTTGTGATCAGCAGTTGCATGCTGTTGATCCTCACTAAATTTGGCTGAGCTGTGGCTGTCAGAGTGTTTATGGTCGCGCCCAGGTACTGGCGTACGTGCACGGGTTGAAGATGTCATTTTGGGTAATTTAGTGAGAATCCTAGACTGTGAAGAAGGTGAATGGTGAGGGACATGTGGCTGGCACATTGGTGGGCTGACTTTGCTTGAACAAGCCAGTCGTCCAGGTAAGGGAAGACGTGAATGTGCTGTCTCCGTAGATGTGCAGCCACTGTCGCTAGGCACTTGGTAAAGACCCTGGGTACTGTTGTTACTCCGAAGGGGAGAACTTTGAACTGATAATGGTGATCCTGAATAGTGAACCTGAGATATTTTCTGTGACATGGGTGTATGGGTATGTGGAAATACGCATCTTTCAAATCCAGTGTGGCTAGGAAGTCTCCCTGACTGAGTAACGGTAGAACCTGCTGTAGGGTGAGCATATGGAAATGCTCTGACAGAATGTAGTGGTTGAGGGGTCTCAGGTCTAGTATAGGTCTGAGAGATCCGTCCTTTTTTGGGATTAAGAAGTACAGAGAGTACACCCCTGTCCCTTGTTGGTTTACGGGCACGACTTCTATTGCACCTTTTTGCAGCATACTTAGTACTTCCTGCTGCAATAATGCCAAGTGCTCTACGGACATAGGACGGTGCTTTGGCGGTATGTTGGGTGGAGTGGACATTAATTCTAGATAGTAACCGTACTGGATAATTTCCCTGACCCACCTGTCTGTGGTGATGGACTTCCAGACTGACAGGAACTGTTGGAGTCTCCCCCCGACAGGTGTTATGTGGTCCGGGGGCAGGGAGAAGGCGTCACTGTTTGTTTTTGGGGGGAGGACCTGGTGTTGCCGTACCCACGTCCTCTGCCTTTGGTGCTGGATCCACGATATCCACCTCTATTGTTTTTATCATAGGTACTTTGCGTACCCCCTTTATTGTACTGCTGCTGGGACCCCTGACCTCTAGCTGCTCCTCTATTCCCGGGGCAACGAAAGGAGCCACTCCGAAACTGCTGCGACTGCAGAGCCCCCATTGATTTTGCAGTTTCAGTGTCTTTTTTAATTTTTTCGAGGGTAGTGTCAACCTCGGGGCCAAATAAAAAGTCTGGGTTGACCGGTTGATTTAAGATATTATTCTGAATTTCAGGTTTGAAGCCTGAGATTCTTAACCATGCGTGCCTCCGCAACATTACGCTTGTGTTGATCGCCCTTGCTGCAGTGTCGGCTGCATCCAGTGCGTATTTGATGGACGCATTTGTAAGAAGTTGTCCCTCTCTGATAAGGAGCTCTGCTGCCTCTTTGTATTCATCTGGCAAGTGTTGTAGCAGTGATTCTAGTGTGTCATAGTGTGACCTATCATAACGGGCCAGGAGTGCCTGGGTGTTGCCAATGCGCCAGATGTTTGCTGCTTGCGCTGCTATCCTTTTGCCTGATGTCTCCAGCACTTTGGACTCCTTGTCGGGGGGAGGAGCATCACCCGTTGTTTGTGAATGTGCCCGTTTGCGAGCATTAGCAACAACCATGGAGTCTAATGGTAACTGACCCTTAATGTACATAGGGTCTCCGGGTGCAGGCTTGTATTTTTTTTCGACTCTGGGGTTCAACACCCGTGCCCTGGTTGTTTCTTTAAAAATGTCTTTTGCAGGTTTAAGAACTCCCTTCAACATTGGCAGAGTTTTGACGGTTTTCTCAGAGGAGGCGAACGTGTCCACTAAGAAATCTTCCTCTACAGTGTCAGAATGGAGTTCCACTCCATGATTGGCAGCAGCCCGTTCTATGAGGGCATTAAAGGCAGCAGTGTCCTCTGTGGGAGATGTCTTTATATTATAAAGCTGCGTGTCAGGAGTATCTGGTGCGTTGCCCTGGTCGGTGGGGTCATCCCATGCCTGATCTGGGTCTTGCATGTGATCATCAGGATCGATATCCCCCGGGTAGGTGGTATCATCCCCTATACAGTCCTCTCCGGCGTCTGCCTCTGAGTGCGTAGGAGAAAAAGACGGTGGGTCCTGAAGGGAGGGTTGAAAGGTTTCATGAAGCACTGGTGCGGAACCTGCCGGCATTTTTTGTTTCAAAGGAATCCTGTATGAGTCCAAACCTTTCTCTGGTGTGATTTTCCGCTTGCGGAGCATCAGCCTACCAGTGTCGGCATCGATAAAGTGTGCCTGTGAAGGCTCGATATCGATTTGTCCAGTGGCTAGCGTCTGTGTTTGGTGGACACGTGTCCGAATCGTGAACATTTTCGGCGCCTTGGGCGGCGGCAATCCAAATGTGATGGGCGCCGGCACCGAGTGTGCTTTTGCGGCCTTGTGCGTTTCGGGACCCGATGTAGGTTGGAGGGTTGCCCGGTCCCTGATGCGTTGCAACGATGCTGAGACCTGTAGCAAGGTGAACGCAGATGGCGCTTTGGAACCGATAGGCACCTTGGAGGCAGGCGTCGAAGCGGTATCCGATTTATTCCCAGTCTTTGGGTCGTCGATCCGAAGGTGGGTATCGACGCTCCTTGGAGCCGATGATTTGTCCGGCGCCGCACCATTTGATGTCGACGCAGACGGATCTACCACCTTGACCTTGGTGGGGTGGATCGTAATCTTCGGTGCCATAGGCCGAGGCGCCTTGTGGGGACCGAGGGCCTTCTTCTTTGGCTCGGCACAGGAACCCGTCGCGGTGAGCTCGGCACCGAAATCTCTTTTGGCGTGTTCGGTGCCGATGACCTGTGCCGGCGTCGAAGGAGTGGAGGGCTTCGAGGCCTTCGATCCAATCGCAACTAGTTTCACTTTCGGTTTCGATGTAACCTGTGCGACGAACGGTTTCGGTTTCACTGAAGGAAATCCAGTCGTCTTCGATATTAATGGCTCCTGTGAAATGTTCGAGGCCGGGCCTTGAGGCGGGGCCGAAGAACTGTGTGACTGATCTTGGGTAAGGCCCGCAGGCGATCCCTCGACCTGAGCCTTATGACGACTTTGTCTCTCGGCCTCCGTATCGACGGGTTGGCCTAGCTCTTCGCTGGAGCTATCTTCCTCGGCCCCAAGGGCCTCATTGTAGTCTCCTACCTCGTCGACGACGTCTTCGTCCTGGAAGATCACCTCATCATCGTCTTCCGATCGGGATTCATGTTCGGATGCGTGGCTGGAGTCTATGTCTTCTACGCTCTCGGCTTCCTCATCCTCGGTGCTGAAGATGTTGATCGGGGCAGGCACCGATTGCTGTGCCTCCAATCTCGCTGTCCGTCGATTCCGCAGAGTCTTCTTCGAGCGGAACCGGGCGCAGGCCATACATTTCGACTCATCATGATCCGGTGAGAGACATTTGTTGCACACCGGATGGACATCGACGTGTGGGTATTTCGCATGGCATAAAGGACATCTCTTGAAAGGAGTCCTCGATTCCATCGTCGAGCGGTGATCGATGTTCGGACCGAAGCGGATCCGAAAAGCGTGAAGAAGGTATTAAAACACAAAATAAACTGGTCGACACCGAACGCGAACAATACCGACGAGATCTAAAGGCCTTTTGGCCTTAAACTAAAGTTTCCGAACTTGAGCTAAGATAAGCACATCCGAACCCAATGGCGGAAAAAAACAATCTAAGGATGGAGAGGATGCCCATGCGCACTGTAGTCCAGGGGAGGAGCCACCTATCTCGTGATACTTCGAAGACTCTTCCAGGACAACAATGTGCAATCATCCGGACCCAACACTAGGCGGCGATCTATGCACAGATATGAATTCAGCAGCCCACATGCCTCGAACTAGCCATAAACGGCGCACTCCATGAGGCAGGTTCCAAGAGATGTAAGCCTGTACTTTATTTATCAAGCAGGAGTCAATGACCGGACGGATACCCCTCTTTAGAGTGCAAGCTTCCCTATCCTTTGTATAACTTGATTCCCAGTTGGCCTGTTTCAAGGTGGCCTTTAATTGATACGATGTTAAAGTAAAGAGCAGGGACTTATCTAATTGCAGCAAATCAACAGCAGTCTTAAAATTTCTAAAAATGAATGACTGTTCTTTTAAACATTCTAAAATTTCTTTCCAAAGTAAAAATCTTAATGTGCCAGCATCACCCTTTGCCAGGCCTAGGACCCAACGCACTATCCCCGCGAGACCCTGTACCCAGATGCTTCTCAACCCAAATTCGAACCTGAGGGCAGCCACGGGACATGCTGCGTTAACTGAGGCTAAACTTCTTAAGACTCAGCCTTCTGTTGCTTTTAAAAAAAAACATTTCTCCACATCAACAATTCAATACCATACAGCAGGGAAGTGGGGATTTTTGCACAAAACACCTCCAATAAAATTGCAAAATGTATTTTTCCAGTAGACTTATAGAGGGAGCCCAATCTTTTCCTCTGCAGGGAAGCTTTAGAGATGTTATTTTCTATATGGGCTTTATCACTTAGCTTGCCACACACTATTTTTCCTAAAAAGGTATATGATTTTACAAGTTCCAATTTTTGACCACCCACAGACCATACAAAATTTCCGTACTGCAACTTCTTTCTTCCATGCATGCACAACATTTTACTTTTTGATATATTAATCTTTAAATGGTGAGCCACTGCAAACAACTATTTAATCCCCTGGAAGTTAAATCCAAAATGATTATGTTGTCTGCATAAAGCAGACACACAATTGTTTTTTCCCCAAGTTAAGGGGCAATGCCCTCGCTGTGGGCCAGATTGTGAGGAAGATCAGAAATATATAGGGAGAAAAGCAGGGGAGCCAATAAACATCCTTGTTTTAGACCATTTGCAGTAGGGCTAGCTTGTGAGAGACCTCTTTCCCCTCGCATTAGGACTCTGCACCAAGAATCCATATGGAGGGCACAAACTAACTCCAAAAGAGTGCCCGACACACCCAAATTTAAAAGCTTTCTCCACAGCAAAGGACGATCTATTATTATTATTAGCTAGCTTGTAAAGCGCCTGGCTACTTCAACGGAGTGTCCCCGTGCTAGAACATCAATGAAAAACCCAGCGACCGTCCTGACCTAGCGACCTTCTTGCGCATAGGACTGACAGAACAATAAAAAGGCAGGAATATTAATTCCGTCCACCAGACGGGTGTTGGAACAAGTTAAAAAAAAAATTGAAACAGAGACTCCGACACACAGGTCCTAAGATCCGCAGGGGGTTCATTCATTGCCTTAGCAGCTAGGAAAACAAAAGATCTCCCTCCAGCTCGAACCTTCTGAACCCTGGGGACAATCACCCTGGCAGAGCCAAGCGATCTCAGATCCTGTGCGGGCGATAAGCTGTAAGAAGGGGGAGCAGGAATCGCGGCCCCTTCTGACTAAGGATCCTAAAACCAAAGCATAAGGCCTTTAAAGTAACTCTGGCCTGAATTGAGAGCCAATGAAGTTTCTTCAAAGCTTCCCCCACCGAAACCCGCCTAGAGATGTTCAGGATCGGCCGGGCTGCAGCATTTTGGACCTTCTGCAAGAGGTTCAAATTTCTAGCAGTCACCCCTAAGTACAGAATGTTGCAGTAATCAAGGCGAGATGTAACAAGAGCCTGTACAATAGTTCTTTTAGCGTCAAGGGGGAGAAGGTCCAAACTTTTGTGTAGCATTTTAAGGATGCCAAAGCAGGCTCCGGCCACAGCGGTAATTTGCTCAGAGAAGGACAGATTTTCATCGAACCATACTCCCCGATTCCTCACCTTTAATTTCGGTGCCGGAGTAGGCCCTAGTTCTTCAGGCCACCAATGCTGTGACCAGAGAGAGGGCTGTTTTCCAACGACCATCACCTCTGTCTTCCCTGCATTCAGCTGGAGGCAGTTGTATCTCATCCAGTCCGCAAGCTCCCCCAAGCAGACCTTAAAATCAGATGCCATTCCAGATTTCTTTTGCTCCAGGGTCACAACCAGCTGAGCGTCATCATCATATGATGCCAGCTTTATCCCATGCCTCAATACAATATCTGCCACAGGGCGCATATAGATATTAAACAGGGTGGGGCTAAGAGCCGCACCCTGCAGCACCCCCTGCGACAGAGGACAGACTCTGGAATTGAATGGCTGTTGCAGAACCTGGAAGGATCTGTTCTGCAAGAAGTTTTTCATCCATTCCCAAGTGCCGCCATCGACCCCGGCCTCCCACAGCCTCTCAAGCAGGAGGCCGTGGGACACCGTGTCGAATGCAGCACTCAGGTCCAGAAGGATCATAGCAGTAGTCCTTCCTTCGTCGGCAGCAATTCTCAGTACTTCTCCCGCCAGGAGATGGGCTGACTTCATGCTATAGAGTGGCCGAAAGCCAGACTGGGTATCGTGAAGAACCCGTCTCTCTTCCAGAAACATAGACACTTGTCCATAAGATGTTTCTCTGCAATTTTTGCTACATAGGAGAGCAGAGAGATCGGTCTCAAATTTGCAGGGAGAGCGGGATCCAAAGAAGGTTTCTTCAGCAAAAGAACCACCATAGCATTTTTCCAATTACTGGGAACTTGCCCCGTACTAAAGGGCATGTTCAGTAGTGAAGTGAGAACCGGGGCAATAGCGTTTTTCCCTCGCCGCATAAATTTAGCGGTAACCGGGTCCAATGGTGACCCTGATTAAATGACCTCTATCAGTCTTAGAACCTCATTTTCCATAGGAGGATGAAAAACAAACTTATCCTTGGTCCAGGGGGCCTGTACAACAGGAGCAGGGACAAAAATTGCTACCACTTTCCGGGAAGGTGGCATATATTTTATCTATCTTGCCCATAAAATAATCAGCGACCTTATTACAGTGATCCGTAGAAGCAGGGAGTGCAACAGTCACATGTTCCAGAGAGGAGAGTTGTTTCACAACCTGAAAGATGTTCTTAGTGGAATTTTTAGCTAACTCAATTTGTTCCGTATAATATTCCCTCTGCACTCTCCTAATCTCACAGTAGTAAAACTTCAAAGCCCCTAGATACTTCTGCCTGTTTTCATCCAGGTAGCTCTTCCTCCACTGGCATTCATGGCGCTTCCAACTTGAATTCAATTGCGCCAGTTCTTCTGAAAACCATTTCACAGAAGCTGTCAGACGTGTGCTTTTACATGGTTTCAGTGGTATCAGGGAGTCCACAGCCTCCGTGATCCAGCAGGATATTAAGTTATCAGCTATCTGGGTATCGACTCCTAAATCAGGGGTACTACAGGCCAGTGCTTCCTCAAAGGAGTCCTGAGTTAACACGGCCCGTTTCCGAACCATCATAGGCTCAAAGCACTTTCCCTGTTTGCAGAGGACCTTTCCAGGGGTCAGAATCCTGAAAGGGAGTATATAATGGTCAGACCAGGCAACAGGGACTGGTAACACGGCATCTACCTGCATAAAATTCATAAAGATATTATCTAACGTATGGCTCCAATTGTGTGTGGGAGTATGGATCAATTGATTAAGGCCCATTGCCTGGAGTCCTAGGGTCAGCTCCGCAGATTCTTTACTTTCCTTATCTTCTAAATGAAGATTAAGATCACCCAAGAGAATGAAATCAGGGTAGCGAATAGCAGAAGGGGATAGAATTTTAGAAAGCTCATCAATAAAGGCTCTCTCCGGGCCAGGGGGGTCCATAGATAAGAAGCCCTACAATCGATTTTGTGCTAGTGATAGTCAGATTAAAAAAGGCTGCTTAGCAGCTAGACATCGGTAGTTTATGCATTTTAAGCTGAAATTCTTTCCTGAAACGAAAGCCAGGTTTGCAACTTGAAGGATTAACATTGCAGACTGGATGAGGAGACATTTTTTACAATTAAACTCCTCTATGACCGAGATACTTTTGTTTGGCAAACCTGTTAATCTGTGGACTCCAGACTGGTGGCCACCCGAATTGGGTGTGGCCCCCGTCCCGAGAAGCTGGGCGAAGAACTTTGGGATAAGGTTGGATAACCTGCTCTCGATGGAGATACAGGTGAAAACACTGGCTACCTCCTGTTTTGGGACCATGCGGATGTTGAGTAAGATATTCCCATGGATCCCGCTTAGTGCTAGAAAGACCCTCATACAGGCACTGCTAATGAGCCGCTTGGACTATGGCAACTCCCTATTGGTGGGAATCAGGGAGGACTTCTTATCCAAATTACAGGTGGTGCAAAATACAGCTGCCCGCCTTGCTTTTGACAAACCAGCTCGAACCCCCTCCTTGCCGCTCTTACACCAACTACATTGGCTTCCAGTAAGGAAACGGGCCACATTTAAAATGCGGTGTCTGGTCTTTAGGTCCTCGCATGGACTGGGGCCGGTTTATCTGACTGATAAACTAAAATGGTATCAACCTACACGGCAGCTTAGATCCAGCAATCGTAAGACACTGTGTGGTCATAGAATTAGGAAGGTAATGATGGGGGGTCGCTCCTTTTCTTATCAGGCCCCCAAATGGTGGAACAGACTCTCTGAACAAATTCGCCAATGCCCGAATTTGGTCCAATTCAAAAAGCTACTCAAAACGTGGCTCTTCTAATGCTTTCCCCTCGCTGACCGCTAGCCTCTTTTTCCAGCGCCGAGAGATCTCCTTGGGGATGATTCGTGCGCGATACAAGTTACCTAAATAAATAAATAAAATAAATAAATATCACAGCAAGGCCCCCCCCCTCTGACCAGACCTATCCACTCTAAGGATAGCATAGCCTTCAGGTAGGGTGCCTAGGATATCCAGGGCGGATGTATTATTAAGCCAGGTTTCAACTAGAAATAGCCCAGACGGTTTTTGGTGCCTAAGAAGATCATAGATTTCTAAACTGTGTTTGCTAAGCGATCTGCAAGGGGACGCTAGCTGTTCTCAATACTTCTCTTCTCTCCCTTGCTTCCTCACCTGCTGTCAGCAGAAAGCCACAGTTCTTACAATCCCTTCGTCCGCTATCGGCTACCATAGAGTGTAGACAAACAGTGTCCCCAAGACTTCTAAGGGCCAACAATTGCTCAGAAGAGTACACATTCCTAAGCTTGACAAAAGAACCAGGGGTCCTTGCCCCTGGTGCCGCCCAGGCGCGGACGGGCGCAGACGGGCTTGCCTTTGGCGTGCCTTCAGCGCGCCCGCTGCGCTTGAGTATGCGCAAAAATAGTGTGTGCGCTGGGAGCACTAGATCGCTCCAGCAGCGCCACACTCTGCACCGGAAGTGAGGGTAGTGAAAATGATGCCGAGGGTACATTACAGCACCCTCTGCTCAAACGGCACAAGCCACGGCAGTCCAGGGCGAGAATACCCTCGGTAATCTAGGTGCAAGCAAACGCTAAGCAGCCCCCCTCTCTTCCCCCACTGTCCTCTACTTTGTCAAATACTGTGGAGAAGTCTATAAAAGCTGTTGCCTTCAGACTGTTGACTATCTCATCCTTTCCAGACACTGTGGCTCTTCATCTCAGCATCTCCTCAGAACTGGTTGTCGATCAGTGGATCTATGGACGCCTGCAAAATCCTTCATCCCCAGGCATACAGCTCTCCAAGGGACGTAAGGACCCCTTCTTCGTGGGTCTATTTCTACTTGGAAACATCTCACCCTGTGGTGATTAAACTGTGTCCGGGAACACAATGTTTACTACTAGGGTACTTAAGCTCGTTATGGGTGGAACAGAATTCAGGACAAAAACCTTATTTGATTTATTCATCTTGCCATCTCAGTTTTCAGACTTTTTTACCTTCTTGGCCGCGCCATGCACCATGAGCCACGAGCCGCACCAATATTTGGGAAAATGGGTCAAATATTATACCGGTACTATATTTGCTCCTGCACATAGGACTTGCAATTCCTGGCATCAGGTTCAGCACTTCCTTCTTTCTGCACCTACATACACAACACAAAACTACATACACAACAGAAAACAACATACATAACACAAAACATGGAAGGTGCTTGCATTAGACTGACATGGGTTGATAGGTCTCTAGCCCTGATTAATACCAATGACCTTTTCAGGAGATTAACTGGCAGAGACATGTCACTCTCTTTACAGGCCTATATGGTGGCAGAGTAACCCACTATTAGAGGTTTGTTCACAATCACCACACATTTTTTTTCTTTCCTAAATTCCAGTCCTATTGAAGGTGAGAAAATGATAGACATCACATACATTCAAGACAAACAGCCTTGATAAAGCGCACTATGGAATAGCGGTCAATGAGGAGTAGTGGACGCAAGGATCAAGAATGACACTTTAGTGTGGACGAGGGTTCGGCATCCTTTCTAATAAGAATTCCCAAGTAGGGTAGTGCCAATGACTCACAGCCTTGACATAAACATCATTCATATGAGCTGGAGTATCTTGGCTGCATTAAGCAATGACGTTCGGAGAACATACTCCGACCCCTGTTAACTATTCCTCTGTCTTTCCGTCATGAAAGTACCAAGTAAAAGCATCCATTTCCCAGTTTTGTACCCTCAGTAGAGATGCGAGCATCAATCGTCACATTTAACACTAATAATGTGCAATTAAGTTAAGACAGCATCAGATCTAGCCTGACCATCATACACCACATAACATTTAGACTGTCAGTACCTTTGATTTGAACTAGTCATCAAAACTAGCGCATTTCGAGCTTTGTAACATATGACTGGCACACTGCTTGCACCAAGGGTGAAGGGGCACTGGAGTCAAAAGGGGACATATTTCAAATTCAAGCTCTCAGAGAATCAACCAATTCAGAAACCAGCTAGAGATTTCTAAAGGATCATTTGCAGAGGTGACCTGGGAGCCGAGAGATTGGAAGAGTTAAGACATGAGAAAATGCGAATGAAAGACAGATGGCAGACAAAAGCAAAGAAGTGAGCTAGGTACATTAAATATACAATCTAGCTTGTCCAAACGTTTCTATCATAATAGACATGCGCAGCATTTGTATGTTCAATTGTTCAGTACCTACATTATTTTTGGCTTTGATATTGACTCCTTTGTTTATCAGGTGCAGCATTTTCTCTGTATCATTATACCTGGCAGCTACGTGGAACTCTTTCTCAGAACGCAGCACTAAAGAGAAAGATAAGAAAATCCAACAGTTAGTCAAGAAATGCAAATACAGTAAAAATCTTAGAAACAGTATTCCAGATAACACTTATCAAAAAGATCCAACACTTATGGGGTTGTTACTGGAAACATACATAAGCAGTTCTTGTCCGCTAGTTGAGTGCGTGAGAACTCTCTAACCTGCCCACCCCTCCTGTGAGGGCACTGTGGACTCCCTTTGATCTGCACTTACTATTTTGTGAAGTGCATTTTCTTAGGTCACTCCCACGCCACCCCCTCCGCCGAAGCTCACTCCCTGCAACTTCTGATTGCTCCTTGACTTTCAGTCTTCCCTTGAGGCACTTAGACATGGAGGGGGGCATTACTATAATGCCCTTCATGTCTGGTGCCCGCTGCAAAGTAAAGCCTTGGCATAGGTCCTGGCTGAGGCTTACAGTCTGGTTCTAGGCCAAAGGAGTCATTACAGCATCCGGCAACACTCATTTAAGAGAAGGCCAAATAAATGGGTCGTGGGGACGTGCAGGGAAAGAGGCCAATAGCAAAGGCTGCATGAAATCGCATTTAACATCAATGCCAGGTTGAATGATAAATGAAATTATTTTTTAAAAATCCGCCGAGGAAAAAATGCTCTCTCGTGGTTGTGTACTGCAACAGGGCAAAGGATGAAGATCCATCCATGTATACAGGCCTTCCTTCCGAATTCATCATTAAAATATTTAGGATGCATACGGGTTTTACCAGCATGTATGTTGGGTGTTGTCCAGCGTGTATACATGCAGACACGGGCCACTTTACAGCAAGGGAAATCCCTACCAAAAACACAGCTCTACACCGTTTCTCAAAAGCCTTGTTTTAAGCATTATTCTCGAAATGGATCCCTTTCCTTATGTCTGAACTTTGTTTTGGGTACAGTCTTTGGAAAGCGTCCTCTAGGAAAGGCCTTTACCCCAATGCAGCCATACATAAAAAAGTAACATGCATGCACGGACATAAAATAAGAACTAGTCCCTACATCATTACATAGACGACATGTAATAATCCCTCACATTCTCACTGGCCATTGACGTAGTGTGTCTAAGACACTGCCTGGACATTACCCAGTCATGGATGTCTGCAGTCTGCTGAACTAAATTTGACCAGAACCAGAGTTTATGCTCATCAAGGGTGCAGGCTCAGATCCTAAATCAAGAGTGACTTGAAGAATATGCAACTAGACTGCTTCTTTCCTTTCCTTTCTACAAACCTCTTGTCACCAGGGCTTTTCATAGATCTATGAAATTCTTTCAAGGGACAAGAGTCCCATTACAAAACTTTCGCTTCTCTTTTGGTGCCACATCTCGCCGCCATGTACAACGAATCCTTCGAGAGCAGTCAATTTCCGCCCTCGCTCCGAGAGGCCATGCTGACTCTTCTCCCAAAACCAGACAAACCCCATGAATTGCGTGATTCCTACCGCCCACTATCCCTCATTAATACTGATAACAAAATTTTCGCTAAATTGCTTGCCTCGCGTCTTCTCCCTCTCATGCCGCACATTGCTCTTCCAGATCAGTCCGGCGTCATTCTGGGCCGCGCAACCTCCCACAATCTCCGCACAATCTTCTCCGTCCTTCACCAAATCAATCCAGCGCTCCCTGCAGTGGCCGCCCTGCTGGATGCCACCAAGGCATTCGATACTTTGGAGTGGCCTTTTTTATTCTCGCTTCTCCCGCATCTTGGCTTCAGTCCAGTTTTTATACACAAGGTCTTACTCCGGTACACTCTTCCTACCGCTCACCTCCGGATCAATGGCCTGGTGTCGGATCCCATCCCTATTGGACATGGCACCCGCCAGGGGTGCCCGCTTTTGCCTAGGCTATAGCTATCGCGATGGAACCGCTGGCGGCTAGACTCCGGTAACACCACACCCAAAGGGGCATCGGGTTCGCGGCACGCGCCCTCCTGGTCTCCATGTATGCGGCCGATATCACCTTATATGTTCGCCACCCCCAGGAAAATCTTAGTCCTCTGGTGCGTGAGATTATACGGTTTGGTGGCTACTCTGGCATACAGGTCAACTGGAACAAGTCAATCCTTTTCCCCCTCACGGATGCCACCACCCCCTTCGCTTCGGACTACCCCTTCGTGTGGGCATCGGGTACTACTCGCTATTTAGGTATCTGGTTGAGTAGGGACATTGACGAGCTTTGGAGGGCCAACTTCGGGCGCGCGGTGGACTGGCTTGAATCCAGGGTTCCGCTCTGGAGCCGGCTGCACCTATCGTTATCCGGTCGAATAGCAATCACCAAGATGGTGGTCCTACTCAAGTTCCTATATTTGTTTCTAAATGTACTTGTTCCCCTCACCGCCCATTTATTTTGCAGGGTCCGCTCGTTGATCATCTCTCTTATCTGGGCCGGTAGGCAACCCAGGATAACGTACGACATTCTCACTCTTCCGATGACGTGTGGTGACCTCGGCGCCCCTGACTTCAAACTCTATGCAATGTGTGCGCAGGCCAGTTTTTTCCACTTTTGGCTTCACCCCACTCCTTTTCAGTTGAGGCGGATCTCGCTGCCCCGTGGCCGCTCACTACTGCCCTGTTTGCTCCGGCTAAACTCCCACGTACGGAAATCGACACGGTCAAAGCCTTGCGATGGGCCTGGGAGGGACTTCGCCGCTCCTCTGGTGACCCTATGCTTTCGGCAAATTCAATGCTGATTGTCCGCCACCCGGCTTTTCCCCCTCTCCAACCCTCCGGTATGGTTAAAATATGCCACCCGCCTGGGACTGAACACGGTAGCAGATCTCTATCTGGGAAACACCTTTTACTCCCTTGTTAATGACTCCGGCTCCATGGACACTTTGCTCTCTATCAGCTACGGGCTCTCTGCAGGAAACTACATTCTATGTTCCCTCTGCCTCCTCCCTCGATGGCCACTCTTGAGTTCCTATATTCGTCTTCCTCTCCTCGGAAATTGGTAACCAGGCTTTACGCCCACACACTGGCTGCCACCTCTATCTTCACAGATCGCGCCCGCGTGGCGTGGACCTTGGTATTGAGATTTCCCAAGCTGATTGGCTCTATTGCTGTAAGCAGACTAGGCGCCTGTCCCCTAATTATCGCCTGCGCCTTATTCACTTTAAATATCCGCATAGGCTCTACCGCACCCCTGTTCAGCTGCACAAGCTGGGACTTATTCCCACTGACAGATGTCTGCGCTGTTCTGCTCCTGCAACGGACTTCACTCATCTTGCCTGGCTGTGTCCCAAGGTCTCCGCTTACTGGCGCGAGGTCTGTTCTGCTATTTCAGAGATCACTTCCTCGTCGGTTCAACCTGACCCCCCACTCTGCCTCCTTGGCTTTGTTAAATTCTGCCCGGACGCTTCCCGCCACCTCACTGCCAAGTTGCCTGTTCTTGCACGCTGCAGGGTTTCCACGTGCTGGGGTCGCAAACCTGCCCCTAAATTCCCTCAGTGGCTCGAGGACGCTTCGCGCTGCCAAACCCTATTATCTGAATTCTGGGACCTAATGCCAACCAGATCTCGCCCACATGACATATGGGGGCCCCTTGTGTCATACCTTCTTGCTCGCTCCCCCCAGTGCCTTGCTTCCTCTGCTGCGCTTCCCGCCGGCACTCCGCCCACAGCGGCCGCCGGTGTGGGATAGTAATCGGCCTTCCCCCCCTGTTCCTTCTCCTTCTCAGCGGGGCCCGCTTTCCCATCCGTCACTTGCGCGCCTCATACCAATGACTGTTTATTGCTCCAACGTGCTTGTATAATGTTTAATAAGCTGTCGCTTTATGATGTTCTGAGCTATGGTCCCCTTTGCGCTTTTCAATTGTGCTCATGTGCATGGTGCATTGATTCTAGTGCAAGAATGTAATGTGTCTCTGCAACTTTGTCAATAAAGGTTTTTGAGAGGAAAAAAAAAAGAAAAAAAGGGGCAAGAGTGCCAAATCACAAAAGGTAATTGGGAATGTACCTTTGAAGGTCTCCTTCTACCTTTAGCATACATTTTCAACTATCATGGTATTAGCAAATGAATCCACAGCTTCTGGGAAAACTGCAGGTTTGTGGGTGCTCACCGACTTTCCAAGGCTTCCCCAAAGGGAATTCTTACACCATGCTTTATGAGCGGATTTGCCAACATGGAACACAAAACCATACCAGTGAAATATGTATGAGTAAATATAACTGTGTATGTGTAAATGTATATTTCAAAACAAAAATTGAATTAGCACTTCTAATACAAACTACCATTTCAAATTTCTTTACTGGCTTCATGTAAAAAAGGATTCTCTTCAATGCCCTTCTTTTGGTTCATAGGGCTTTCTAGATCTCTGGCCCCAAATATTTATATGGTCGTTTCCTGCATTACATTCCAGTTAAAGCTTTACAGTCTTCTGATGTTCTTTTGGTGTGAATTTCCAAGGTCAAACCCTCTAGTAAGAGACCATGTTCTTTCTCTATTTTGGCAACCAAAGTTTGGAACGCTCCCCGTTGAGTCTATGTGGCACAAGCAATGAGGTGATTTCAGAAACTCTTAAAAACGTGGTTAATCTACATTAGTTAATCTTTTGCTTTAGGACCAGAATTCCATCGGTCTTTGTTTCAGCATCGGGATGCCCCCTCAGAGGGGCTGTAGGCTTTACAAGTCATTCATTCACTGTAGAGTTAGCTTACTGACTCAGTAAATGCACTGTTTAGCAATTGACCCAAGCAGACTGATATGTGATGGTAAAGATTTGCAGTTTACTGGAAAAACATGGTAATTAAAGATGAGGCCTAACATCCCGAAGGGACAATATGCTCCCTTAGGTGAGCCACAGCATTTTAAGAAGTTTAGGCCACAATTCTCAAACTATAAAAGCACATTAACGCAACATAGCCTAGTTTAATTCTGAAAATCTGTGGAATCTTCCATCCTAGTCTATTATTAAAAACATCAATCGACCAGGGCCTTTGAATGAGTTCAATGGCATTCCAATGCTGGCACAGAAAGAATGCGATAAGAATGTGCAGATATATTCTGACGCTGCTGGGGGATTTAGATGCGGTCTGAAATGGCAGGGGAAGTGTCGCAAAGAGGAGTGGCCTGCACACTGGAAACACGGGGCCAGGAGCATTGCTTTTTTGAAATTCTTTTCCCTGGTTGTGGCAGTGACTCTATGGGGTCAGGAACTGGTGCATAAGAAGGTAGTGTTTAGAAAAGACAACATGGCAGTTGTCCATATTATTAACAGTCTGCAAGAGATGCGCAGGTACTCAAGCTTTTGCAGGTGTTCGCACTGGGCTGTTTAAGACAAGATGTTTCGTTCAAGGCTAGACTAATGCCTGGGGTAGACAACGACATTGCAGATGCTCTGTCTCGTACACAGTGGGAGAGGTTCAATAGACTGGCTACACAGGCCGACAAAGTCAAGACATCTATGCTGATGGATATGTGGGCCATAAGTGAAAAAGGATGGTCTTGTTGGTGGTAGGGTCATTGGGAGAGTACACCAGGAGGTCTTATGTGCAGGTGTGGGAGGAATTCATGACCAGTGGTGCATGGTGAAGGTCAGAGGCTTGGAGCAGGGAAGAGGATGTTGCTCTGTTCATATTAGCAATGGTTGACAAAGATTTAGCTAGAGTCACGATCACAGGGAAGCTGGCAGGGATTGCTTTTATAGGCAAACTCCTTTGGGGGCACGCGCCATTGTCTGGAGAGTTAGAAAAGAGAATGCTGAAAGGGTGGGCAAGGGAAAGAGATTGTAGACCCAGGGTGAGGAAGCCCCTAACGAGGCACCTTTTGGCAAGGTATTGGGTGCACTGCCCACAATATGCCACAGGGGGAGGAGACACTTTTGTTTTCAAGGTTAATGTCATGGATGCTCTTTGGGGAATTCTGGGTTTCTGAACTGCTGAGGACAAAGGGGGTTAATGGGTTGGAATAGGGGGACGTGGTGAGTATGGCTAGCAGGATAGAGCTATGCCAGTGCCAGTCTAAGATGGACCAAACGACCATGGAGAAGACAGTGGTGTTGCAGGAATTCCCAATGCAGGGTCTGTGTCCAGTGGGCAATAAACTGAGAGTAATCAATGGGGATGCGCAGGGTGTGGGTATTTCGACAAGCTAATGGGACACGGGTGACTTCTTTTGAGCTGCTTCAGGACTGGTGTGGCCCCGGAGGTGGCAATAAGGGGTTGGGGCACGGCTAGGATCATGCAAATGGGTAGGAGGTCTTCTGTCAGTACGTGCGATCAGGGGCGGGGGTAATTGTTGAGGTTACAGTTTACTATGTTGTGTTTTACACATGTTGGTTTTTCAAGTGCAGTGGCTAGTCCAGAGGCAGTTGGGCTGTCTATTTGGATCGTAGAATATTCCTTTATTAAGTGGGTGGATAGACACGAGCTACAAAATGGCCAAGGTGCTAACCTCGGGTTTGACGAAAGCCTGTTTAAGATTACTTGGCACAGGAGAGGAGGATGAGGTGGCGAGAGCTTTTGCATTGTTTGAACAAGCTGTTGAAAAGGCATAGATGTCCGGATGTGTTAGTGATTCAATAAGGGGAACAGTACATGCTGGTATGTTAGGGACTGGCGTTATTAAAGGAGATGAAGAAAGATATGATGGAAATCAAGCAGCAATGGGCAGGATGTTTCGTACTATGAACGGGATTTGTACCAAGGAGAGAGTGGAGGGGACCAAGAGGCCCGCCATTATGGATTCAGCCAGACGTAAAATTAACAGGGACATGGGTTTTTTGTTGTTGTTGTAGAGACAAAGGTTTTGGTAGGGTGGAACACCCTGATTTGAAATATGATGCAATAGAATTATTTAGGGGGGATTGGGTTCATTTGTCTCGCTACGGAATAGAGCTGTACTTATTTCAAGTAAAAGAGGTTCTGGCTAGAACATTGAACATTCGCAGATTAGAAAGTGGGTCCTTGGGGGAGGCAGAAGAGTCAAGTGACTCCTTTTCCGAGTGGCAGTTGTCAGATAAATGGTCATGGTTCTAGATTAAGATTATTGTTGGGAACATAGATGAATCTGGAAAATTGGGGATGTCAAAGTTACACCTGGATGAAACAAGAAATAAAAGTTAAGATGTAGGATATTTAGATAGTTAGATGTTAATAGACGAAAGTCAAGTGATAGGGGAGTTAAAGGTCACCAGTTGAATATCAGGGTAGGAGTTAGACATTTGCAAGATAAACATGTAAAGGTGGGTGGGAATCTTAGGGGTGGGGGATAAGTGATCATAGTCGACTTGTTCAATAGTGACGTTTTATTTTGTAAGGCGCAGGCCAAGGTTTTTTGTTGTTGTGATGTGCACCGGTTTTCAATAAAGCAGCCTTTTCCACGCAAGAAAGTGGTTATGTGGTCTGTGCTGCTCCCCTTTTGTCCAATGGGTGTTGGGGGGCAGCCAACGCCAAGGAGGTGTGTCCCTGGGGTTATTGGGCAAATGGACCAGCCTAGGCTACAAATGGGCTATTTTTTGGCTACAAACATTTAGTAGGCAGGCCAAATTACATACGGCTATTTTTGGGATATTGTAAGCATTTTGGGAAGGTGATACGATGGCTGGAGCTATAGTATTTTCAAGTTTTCCTTCCTCTCTCCCTCAAAATTTAGTCGTTCTGTGGTATTCAGTTCTAGGTTTTTCAGAGTTATGGGTGGTTTCATTGATTTCAGATGCGCAGGGCTGGGGTCATGGTCTATTGTTGTTGCTTGAAGCACGTGCAAGGCGGTTGGCAGAGAAGTTGTCAAGGTTCTAGAATAAGCATACTGTTGTGAACATAGGTAAATCAGGAAAATGGGGGATGTAAATAAAGTAACATTTAGATGAAGCAAGAAATAAAAGTCAAGGTGTAGGGTATTTAGAAAGTTAGATGTTAATAGATGTAAGTCAAGAGATAAGGGAGTTAAAGGTCACTAGTTCAATACCAGGGTAGGAGTTAGACATTTGCAAGATAAACATGTAAAGGTGGGTGGGAATCTCAGGGGTGGGGGATAAGTGATCATAGTCGACTTGTTCAAAAGTGACGTTTTATTTTGTAAGGCGCAGGCCAAGGTTTTTTGTTGTTGTGATGTGCACCTGTTTTCAATAAAGAGGGTGAGGAGTAAGCGATCATAGTTTTTATTTTTTTAAAACATTTTTATTAGGTACAAGACTTGCAATAGCAACATTTGCGATATGACACATTAACAAGACATTTTTCCCTTCACTATACCGTATGTGGACCTCATGTATACATTATGCCTTACATATATCATTAGGGCTATTAGTGAATGTATAGTATTCCAATTTAGTCATCATCATCTGAGAATGAGAAATTAAATAAATGAAATACCAGCATTTGTAAAGCGCACAGCTACCTCCGGAGAGGTGTCCTGGCGCTTGGGGCCCTCGGGAAGATTAAGCGAGCTAATGCCTAGAGTCACATGGTGCTGGGTTAAACTGCCGCCGGCACCAGTGATCGAACCATAAACCCCGTGGTCCAGAGTCAGGCACCCTGGCCGCTGCGCCACACCTCTTCCACAATGAGTCTGCTGCTGGTGGGGTACAGATGCCTCCCCGAAATGTATTCCATTTACCCCACATCCATTCCCACATCCATTCCCATTTTTTTGGGGCACCCTCTGTGAATATATGTATTTTTTTCAGCCACCACGGCCATATCCATATCTTTACACCATTCTCCCAGTATTGGGGTAGTACGTGCAGCGTTTTGAGGATGCCATGTATAGCAGAATATCGTCCGCATAAAGGGATATGCAGTCCTCCCATCCCTCCTTCCAGCGGAGCCCTCGGATAATTGGGTCTTTCCTTATCCAGGCTGCCAATGGCTCCGGCACTAGGGTGAAAAGGTGTGGTGATAGGGAGCAACCCTGCCTCGTTCCACGTCCCAGCGGAAATTCATTGGAGGTATGTCCATTGGCTACAACATGCGCTAGTGGGTTGGTGTACAGTAGCCGCACCCAGAAGCAGAATTTTGGTCCGAACTCCAAATGCTGGAGGACAGCAAAGAGGAAGGGCCATTGGACCAAGTCGAAGGTAATCCGTGCATAGAGTGATAATATAACGGCCTCTTCTTGGATGGTGTGTTTACGGCTCATGACATTATATAGGCGTCTGAGATTTAGTACTGTGTTTCTACCCGGCATGAATCCGGATTGGTCCAGGTGTATCAGTTTCAGTAGGTGGGGTGTTAATCTGTCATGTAGTGTTTTGGCCAGTATCTTGGTCTCTGCATTAATCAAAGAGATGGGATGGTAGGAGGTGCTTTCCTGGGTTGGTTTCCCAGGTTAGTGGATTACTACAATGGTTGCTATGCGTTGGTCTTTGGGGAGTTCTCCCTTCTCCAGGCTGGCTTCGTACATTTTTAGTAAGTGGGGTCGAGTTTGTTAGATGCTCGTTTGTAGTTTGATAGGTATGTATGCCATTAGGACCTAAGGCTTTACCTAACTGTATATTCTTTATGGCTAGCGTTAATTCATCTGTTGTTAGGTGTGCTTCTAACAGTTGTGTCTCGTCCTTTGTAAGTGTTGGTAGTTGTATATCCCTAAGGAATGCTGTTGCATCCTGCAACTTCATTGTGGTCGTAGGGGCATAAACACGCTCGTAGTGAAGCGCTATTGCGTCCACTATTTCTTGCGGGTCCGTCATGAGTTCCCCATAGCTCATGTACGTTTGTCTAGCCAGAAGCTTACCGGCCTTGTTCCCAGCCTCGTACTCTCTGTGGCGGACAGCTGTGAGTGTGGTTCTAGCGTCTTCCCATAAATGCTCTTTGTATTCCTGCTGCTTATACACAGTCGATGCGTGTTAGCGTCTGATGGGTCTTGAGAATGTAGTGTTTCTAGTGTACTCACTTCTTGTTCTAGGGTCGCTATTACTTTCCCCTTTTTTCGTTTTCTGGCCTGAAATCAGGGATATGGCCTGTCCTCGAAGAACAGGCTTACATGCTTTCCAAAGGATCAGTGGGGAGGACACCGAGGGTTCATTTTCTGTGAAGTAGTGTTTCGTGGTAGTGTGTAATCCCTTCCAGATCTTGGAGCTCTGTATTGGGTATATGCGGCAGCGTGTTGGGGCATACAAGGCATATTTAGCAAAAACAGGAGAGCGGTCTGAGATGCTTCTGGGTAAGTGGGTCACCTCTTGGAATCTTCCCACACTATCCGTTGATGCGGGCATGTAGTCGATTCTGGAGAGACTATTGTGTGCGCTAGAGTGATATATGAATTGGCGCGTCTGTGGGAATTTAAAGCGCATAGCGTCTATGAAGCCTAAGCCTTCCAGAAAGTCTGCAAAGCTGGAGCGCGTACGGTGTTGCTGTCTGGGGGGCATTCGATCCGGAGTATCATCAAGGGTAGTGTTGAAATCGCCTCCTATTAACAATTCTCCTTCTGGAAGTGTGAGTAGGAATGCGCCAAGCGCAGGAAAGGCCAGTGAGTGGAGTGCAGGAGGGATATATACGGTGACTATATTGAGTGCGCGGCCCTCCCATTGGCACGAGACGGCTGCAAAGCAATCTTGGTCATCCGTGTAGGTGTGTTTTATGATCAGTGGGAATTGTTTTCTGATTAGGAGTGGACTGCTAATTTGAAACTCCACCTGTCTAGGGCCTTACACGTCAATCCTACCCAATGAGTTTCTTGCATCATGGCTACTGCTGACGAACTACGCTTAAGATATTGCAGCACAAGCACGCTCTTTAACTTGTCCCTCAATCCATTAACATTCCATGGGATGAGTGGCAGTTGTGGAGTGTGCGCGGGGTGTGTCGAGGATGTGGGAATACTATGGGTAGTCAGTATGGACGTTAGTGTCATGTGATCCAGTCTTGTGAAATGTATCTATCGGATAGTGAGGCGTAAGTATCACTTAGAAGCTTGTAAGTCGCATCATAAACTGAATTGAACAATATGAAACAAACTAAATAGGAACTATCAAACCCTTCCCCTCCCTGCATGACAGACTTAGAACTACCCACCTCCCAAACAGTGCAGAGTGCCCATTTCCCATTACATTCGTAGGGGTGAGCATCTCCAGCATCCCCCCCGAACATCCCTGCGACTGTAATATATGATAATAGTAGTTTTCAGTGCGGTACATAAGTGAACATGTGTACAGTCGTTATTAGTGATTTGGCTTCAGGCATAGAGTCAGTAGGTGTCTCTTGTGTATTCTGGAACAGGTGTAGCTTATCTCCCCAAGTACATGTTCGTTAATATCTAAGGAGGTCTCTAGTAAGATGTGTAACCTGTTGAGTTCACACGCATCACAGTCTATTACGTTAGAGAGTCAATAGTGTAGCTTCTGGTCTCTTGGAATGGGAAAGTTCTTCCTTTCTCAACGTCTCTCAAGCGATTCGGCCTGTGTAGAGGTTGCCTCTTACGGTGCGGTTTACGTTACTTCAGACGGTAGCGGGTTCTGTTTGTTGCCCGCCTTCCCGGGTTTGGCGACTCTGCGACATCCCTTGAGCCACTCCCTGGCCTCATCGGGTGTGGTAAAGAACCATGCTTTCCCTTCCACCTCCACCCTCAACTTAGCAGGGAAGAGCTTGGAGTATTTCAATTCTCTGTTTCTCAGTTCTGTTTTTGATGTCGAAGAAGCTGCGCCTTTGCTTCATCACTGCTGCTGTATAGTCAGGAAAGAAAGTTATTGTGCTGTGTTCAAAGCGCACTGGTGGAGCTACTCTCGCTGTTTGTAGAATGAGGTCACAATCTCGGAAGTTAAAAATGTCGGCCAGGATGGGCCTGGGGGGGGGGGGGGGGGGCACCTGGTTTGGGTCTACCACCCAGGACGCGGTGCGCTCTTTCTACTGCAAAGTGGTGGAATAGGCCTCTAGGTTGTAGATGTTGCTTGATAAGATTTTCTACGAATAGGTCCGTTGCTGGCCCCCCCATCCCCTCTGGCACACCAACTATTCTGACGTTGTTGCGCCTTGATCGGCTTTCATAATCATTCAGCTTAGTAGCCATCGCTTTACTTTCGGCCTCCAGCTGGCGCACTTGACGTTTGAGTCCATTGGTATCCTCGCACAGAGTACCTGTTGTAGTTTCTACTTCTGGAACCCTCTGGCTCATGTTCTTGAAGTCGGCCCAGATCAGCGAGAGTTCCACGGATATTGTCCCAATCCGTGAGTCAAGGGCTGTGTGCACTTTATTTAAGGTAGACATTATGTCATGCAATGTAACCTCCTACCCTTCCGGGGAGGTATAATCTGGTGCATGTGCGGCAGGTTGGTTCATTGTTTCTTGTTGAGTTTTAGTACACGTGTATTTGTCCAATTTGGTCTGGTGTGCAGTATGTTGGCCACGTCCTCCCATCACTGTTTTCCAAGCCGTGTCACGCTGTGGTAGAGACGTGGGTGGTAGTACTCACAGCTGCCTGCCTGCGTAACCCACTGTCACGCGCGGCCTTTCGGGTTCCTACCACTGGATACAGGCGCTGTCGTGGATGCACAACAGGCTGGAGAGTGTAGGGGTGTCGTATCTAGGTCCCTCGGGAGGCGCAATTGCAGACGTGGGCGATGTCGTAGTTCCCTTAGTGGGACTGAATGTTCCGTATGCTGTGTATCCACTCAAAGACACTTCTGTAGGAGCAGCCCCCTTCTCCCCAGGCGAGAAAGTTTCCGAGCCCTGTCAGAGACAACAATTTATTGATGCACCCCCACTGTTGTGCAATGCTTGTTGGTGTTTGAGGCTGGGTCATGTCTTCAATATGCGGCCATAAGTCACTGCTCCAATGCCTAATGGGAGGCGGGGGTGGGGAGAACCAAATCGGGACAGCGATTCTATTAGTCCCGTGTTGATCTGGGACCTGCCACCTCTCGTGTCTCAAATGCCCGCAATATGGCCATCCGCGTCTTCTGGGCTGGATTGTGTTCGTTCGGGGCCGGCGCGCGGCGGCAAGGCTGCTTCTCTAGTGTGGAGCGGAGTTCGGAGCGAGTCAGATCAGGAAGAGGGGGGGCCGCCGGTACAGGTCGCCAGACTCACCCGTTCTACGTCTTGACTTGTGGCGATGTGGATGATTTTCGGAGTATAGCCGTTCCGGTCGAAGGAGGAGGGCCTTCTGTGTCCGCGACTTCGGATCCCAGGATCACTTCAGGCCCCGGCTTCTGTCTCGCGTACAGGCCGCCGCCACCTTCCTCAACGTAGCCTTAGTTGTGGGCTTTTGTTTCTCATCGCGGGCCGCGTTTCAAAAGCCCGGGTCTTTCCGACGTGTGTTCCACCGCTTATATGGATAAAAAGGTAGCAGATCAATGCACGGATATGGATGGATGTCTGTGGGGGATCAGAGAGGCTCTAGGCGGCGGCAATTTCGTTTGGATGCTAGCCACGCCCCGCTAAGCGATCATAGTTGACATGTTCTATAGTGAGGTTTTATTTTGCAAGGCCAAGGGTTTTTTGTTGTGGGGTGCACCTGTTTTCAATAAAGCAGCCTTCTCCACACAGGAAAGCAAGCTTGTGGTCTGTGCTGCTCTCCTTATACCCATAGTTTTATCCTCAGTTTTATGAATGACATTCAACCTCTTAACAGGAAACAACATCAAAATTATATACAGTGCTTAATTTGTATAACAATAAGTGCTGGGGTCCAATGTTTTGTTCAGAAGCCTGTGGTGAGTGATAGCAAAGGTAAGGGTGCAAAATACCAAGCCTGCTTAGTGTTGATTCCACCCCAGGCCCCTTTAATTCACCACAGACACTGCCTGCCTCTTTATCTCACTCTTCAAGGTTCTTTTCCATCCCTGTTTTTCCTTCTTTTTCTACCTCCTCCTTTCCCCTTTTTGCGTCTTTCTCCGCCTTCCTCTGGATCGAAGTCTGTTGATAAAAAATAAATGCTGGTCCCCAAACCCCTGTCAGGATGGAACTTGATGTAAGGCTCCTCACCTGAAAATGCCTGCACCTTATCAAGCCTCCTGGAAGATTCGACAGCTGCCAGGATGCCCATCTTCCATGGCAGGAATTTAAGTTTGCAGACAAACGATCACGACATTTAGGGCATGAGGTGCAAAGAGACAGATCCCAAAAAGTGATAACAAATTGTACACCAACGTTTAATGACCGGTCTCTGATTTTGTGATGCAAACTAAGGGTCAGATGTAGGTAAATGTGAAATACCGATTTCTTAATAGCGAATTTTACCGATTTGGTATTAAGAAATCGGTATTTCCTATGTAGGTAAAGATTCAGTAAAAAGTACAGAATCATTAATATTCCTTATTACCGAATCGGTAATTGAGATTCGGTAATAAGAGGCAACTAGTGCAAACATGACTGCGGAGTGCCCCGCCTCCGGCTAGTCAGGTGTCCGAGGCTACCACGCCCACCCCCGTAATAGTGGACCTCGAGAGTCAGCGGTAACGGCGTCCTTTCCTTCCCGGCGGCGTGCTTTCCTGGTGCCTTTCAGTGCGGACCTACGAGAAGCGGGATGCAGTGTGCGGAATGCGGAACGAGAGGCAGGAATTAAAACGGCAGGTGTTCAGCCAAGTGTCCGGGGCTGCTTTCTACTTCAGCTACAGCAAGTAAGCGAGCGAGCAAGCGAATGAAGTCCGGTCTGGTATATTTAAACTTGAGACTTGAGCTAATCGTGAGCTAATCTTTGAAAAAGCGGTCTTTTAATGACAAACATGTTAGTTTACAAAATAGGAATTTGACAATTGGAGCTCTTTTAAAAGAAAAAAAAACGCTTATATTGATAAAACTCAGGATCCATTTCCTTCTCGCATCAAACTGCTAAGACTTCGAATTAAAAAAAAAAAAAAAGAGAGCCGGACTATAACTAAATAATTTTGACCTCTTGTCTGCACAAAACGTCATTTTCATCCTAGCTTTCGGGAGGAGAAAGACTTTGTTTTCCATCAGCAGTTGCTGCCGGTGGGAGAGACAACTTGCCGTCAATGTATTCAGCCTAAGGGAGAGAAAGGGGGAAAAAAAAAAACTCTCCCTAAGTGGAAAGAAGAAAACAAGAGGTCTAAGGGAGAGCAAATATGGGTAAACCCCTAAAAAATAGCAGTGGGATTGTTAAAAATGATAATGTTGCCCGCCAAAAAAAATAAAAACTCGCCTAGCGCAGGCGAAGGAGGCAAGATATACTGTGAGCCAGGCTCAAAAGGGAGATGAGCCCATGCCTACTCTAGTCCAAGATAGTACCTTCGAGAGCTCTGAAGAGGAGCTGGCCTTTTCAACATCCCCAAAAGCCAAGGAGCCTCTTTTGGAAGATCAACCAGGGCTGTTCTGCGAGTCCGATAGAGTGATTGTTGATGGTCCCGATGACAAAATAAACCCTTCAAAGCAGTTTCCGCGAATTTTTAAAAAAGCTACTTTGCCACCTCCACTCCTCAGCTCTAGTCCACCTATAAGGTCTACCACCAAGGGCGACGTAGCGGACAGGGACCAGATAATTGAACCACCAGACGGTATACCACCAAGACCGGAACTAGCTCCTAGTCATTTAATTCCAGGGGACAAAGATCTGGAGCCCGCTCAAGCACAAAGTAGAGAGCGAAACTTAATGCATGCACAAGGAAAAGATCAAAATTCAAATCAGAACAAGAATATGCACGGGGGCTGTAAGACTCAAACACCGTTAACTGCTGAAACATCGGATGGGGGTTCATCTGCTACATTGGCCTCTCCGCATCTCGACTCGATGCTTGAACCAGTGCCAGTACAAGGGGAAATTACAACTCTTACTACTCTTACTACATCTCCCAAGTCCACTGGGTCTACTATATCTCAGATTGAGTCAATTATAAGTTTGGAGAAAGGCGACAAAAGTGATGTAAGGCAATTAGACATCAAGGACCTTCTCAATCTTATACTAGAGGAAATCCGTGAGATGAAGAGGGCACAGAAGATCGAAACAGCAACATTGCATCAACGCCTGGGAAAAATCGAAGAGGCTATGCAGGGTTTCCCTATTAGACTTCAGGAGGCAGAAGCTAGAGTCTCGCTCCTCGAAGATCAGGTGCTTACTGTCTCTAAAGAAATGAAAGCTGCCACAATCAAAGAGAGACATCTGGAAAGTAAGATTGAGTACCTCGAAAATCACTCACGAAGATCAAATCTACGGATAGTCGGAGTTCCAGAGGGAATCGAAAAGTCACAGCCACTGCAATGGGTGGAATCCTTTATTAAACAGACTGTCCTTCCGGAATTTGAAGGAGACCTCACAATCGCAAGGGCACACCGCGTTCCGGCACAACCTTTTCCAAACTCTTCGATGCCACGAACAATTCTGGTCAATTTCATGGACTTCCGAATAAAAGAAAGAATAATAACAAGAGCAATTCAGCAGAGACAGTTCTCTTTAAATGCCACCACCAAATGTCGTATTTTTTCTGACATGAGTGCCACAGCTGCTCGTAAAAGAAAAGAATTTGTTAAGCTCCTGCAACTCTTCAAAACTCATGGTGCTCAAGCTTCAATCGCTCAACAGTCCAAATTAAAAGTGCTTGTTAAGGGCAAGTTCTTTTTGTTTTCGGACCCGGATGAAGCCCAGGCTTTATTAAAGGAAATCTCAAAGGGAGACTAAATTCAAATCATAAAGCTGCTTGATATAACTTCTCTTTTTCTTTTTCTCCAAGGTCCCAAGTTATAAGTCAAATTCACAAGGCAGGGGGGGGTGGGTTCTGGGCACTAAGGGTGTAAGGTCAAGACACCCAGGGTGTAGCAGGGTGGGCAGTAATGTGGTTAGCGGGGCCGGTAGGGGAATTCCCACATTCTAGGGAGGGACTTGTTAGGGGTGGCTGGGGTTGGGGGCGTCGAGAGTTCACTAATGGCAAGGGAGGGAAAAATAGGGCAAGAGGTGTTTGGAATATGGTTATGATTATAATGTATATGGAAAGGCAAGGCAAAAATTTGGCTATGAATAAACGGATAGATCATTAGGGAATTGAATAAGTGTAAGATTCTATCAGCCAATGTAAACGGCATATTGAATAAAAAAAAGTATGGAGCTTTAATTAGGTGGCTAACCTCATTGGGCCCCCAAATACTTTTTCTTCAAGAAACCCATTTCAAGTCCAACTCCCCTAACCTGTTTATACCTAGAATTTTCTCGAACGTATTCTTCGCATCCTCTGGTCTAGCAGCGAGGGGTGTGGCAATTTATCTCTCCAACAAATTTCCTTGGGAGGTTCTTGAAGTTCATAGAGATCGGCAGGGGAGATGGATATGTGTTGTAGTAAAGCTATATGGGAAGAAGCTTAATTTAATTAATTACTACGGCCCAATAGGTGATGAGGAGGCCCCATTGACCCAAATATATACTTTATTATCGGGTGCCCGGGGACAGATGATAATTGGAGGAGATTTTAACTTTATAATGGATCCAAAAAAAGATACGTCAAATAAACAGAGGAGACAACTGAAACCGAATACAAAAAAAGTTATCGAGGCTATTATTGAGGGTTTCCAATTGGTTGATGGCTGGAGGGAAAGGAATGCGGAGAGAGAATTTTTTACTTTTTATTCGCATCATTTTCAAACTGCATCCAGAATTGATTTCTTTCTTAGCTCCAGGTCCCTCCAGATTGTCGAGGCAGGTATAGGATGCAACCCCTTTTCCGATCATGCTTATATTAATCTGGAGATTGAAATCACTGGTAAGAATAGGGAACGACCCCGGTGGCAGCTCGATCGTCTCCTATTGCAGAACGAGGAATGGGTAAAGGATTTCAGAGTCTGGATTGGGGAATATTTCCGTATTAATGAAAATACTGCTTCCCCCATTTCTGTTTGGGGTGGGTTTAAAACGACAGCTCGGGGTCTAATAATAGCTTTTACAACCGCCCAACAGAAGGATCAAAGGGAAAAGATAGCTCAATTACAGCTCGAACTTGAACGGGAGTACGCCCTTCAATTGCAGTCTCTGCCAAATGACTATGACCAGGCTAAAATAGCATTGAAAGATTTTTTTACCATTGAAGAAGTTCGCAATTCACAACTATTCCAACAGAGGGTCTATGAGGAGAGCCAATTGATTGGCAGACTCCTGGCGAATTCTACTAGAAAGAAACAGGAATCAGCCTCAATAATAAAAATATTAGATCCCGATACAGGTTCGGAAGTAGTCGACAGCTCCAGAATAGCCCAACTCTTTTTGGATCATTATGCCCCGTTATACTCCACTCAATATGAAATACAGGACAACTTAATTGAAGAGTATTTCTCAACTTTAGATCTCCCTCAACTATCCCCGGAGCGGGCCCTCAATTTAGGAAGTCAAATCGAGGCTGACGAAATTTTAGCAGCTATTAAATCAACTGCGGGATCTAAAGCTTGCGGGCAAGACGGGTTTCCAATTGAGTTTTTTAAAGTTTCTTCAAGGGAATTAACTGCTCCGCTGAGGAACTTGTTTAATTTTATAAGAGAAGGAGGCCAGGTCCCGTCTGAATTCAAAGAAGCTATCATTGTCTCATTTGTTAAAAAAGATAAAAATCCAGACGATATGAATTCATATCGGCCCATAAGTCTTTTAAATTCTGACTATAAACTACTAATGAAGGTTTGGGCCGCGCGTTTGTTACCTGCAGCTCAGGAACTTATTCATAGAGATCAAACGGGTTTTATAGCGGGCAGATCTATGGCCGCCAATACCCAGTTTTTGATACAAGCTTTAGACTACATAAATATAAATCGTATCCCTGCAAGTATCATAATGGTCGATGCAGAAAAAGCTTTCGACCTTGTAAATTGGAAAACCTTGTTTATCACATTGGATACATTTGGTTTCCCACCAATTGTGGTAGAAATGTTAAATAATATTTACCAGGGTGCAACAGCTAAGCTTGTAATTAATGCCACCAACGCAGGAACATTACAAATAAAACGTGGAACGAGACAAGGCTGTCCACTCTCTCCTTTACTTTTTACTTTTTTTATAGAACCCTTGGTTATAAGAATCCGAAATAATGCTGCTATTCACTCCCCAATTCTTGATATGCCCAAACTTAAACTATTCGCCGATGATATTATCTTATACTTGGCCCCCAATAAGATCACTTTCGAGGAGGTTTTGGGAGAATTTTCTCAGTTTGAAAGAATAGGCGGCTATAAAATTAACGCAAACAAAACAGAAGTTCTCGCCATGAATGCAGATATAGATGCCTTTCCCTGTTCTCTAAAATCACAGGCATCCAGAACTGATCCCATAAGATACCTCGGGATTTATGTTTCCGTACAGTTCTCTCAATTATTTGATCTAAATTACCTAAGGATGAAGATAAAAATAACCAAATTACTGGACCAATGGTCATTGCTTCCATTATCTATAATAGGGTGAGTATCTTTAATTAAAATGTCTATACTACCTTTATTGATCTTCC
The DNA here is from genome assembly GCF_964204655.1 of Triturus cristatus. Lineage (NCBI taxonomy): Eukaryota > Metazoa > Chordata > Amphibia > Caudata > Salamandridae > Triturus > Triturus cristatus. Next base: position 619,077,726 of record NC_140583.1, on the reverse strand, counting down.
TATTCTCTAATGTCCCTATTAAAATTAATCAGGTATTTTTTAGGGAGATCGATACTCTTTTTAGACAATTTATTTGGGAGAAAAAAGCCCCCAGAGTTAAATTGAACACCTTACAACTACCAATAGATCAAGGGGGGCTCGCGCTCCCACACGTAAGATCATATTATGAAGCTGCCCTTCTCGATTTAGTGTCTGGGCTGTTAGGATCTTCACTTTGTAGAGATACTTTTTTTTTCGATAGAATGTTGTTAGAAATTGGTTCATCCACTCCAGTGTTTTTAAAAACTGTTAAGCTTCCAAAGAAAACTCAGTATAAAACCTTAAGGGACTTCCTTTTTAGAATCCAGGCTATCTCCAGGGACATGAATTTGATGGGCTTTCAATATCCCATAAAAGAATGTGCCAGTCTCGGTTTCCAGATACAAGCCAGCCACATTAAGGCCTGGGAGGGTGCGGGATTATCCGAACTGAGACACTTCATAGTCCAGAATAGATTGATCTCCTGGCAGGAAATATTAGCCAGGTCAGGGACCCATCGGAAACCGGCCTTTTTTGAATATCTTTTTTTAATATCTGCGGCTAGTCTCATGGTTGAGAAGGAACGGCGATATAACCGGATCTCCCAACTAGTTGACAGCTGCCCTTTTTGGTGCCAAATTACGAGGAATAGGCAATTGGTACAAATTGTTACATAAAATAAAACATCTTCCTCTGATCCTGAACCATCTGGAAAAAATAAATCGGGAGACCGACTGCAGTTTTTCCGAAAGGGAATGGGTGTGGATCAGCCACTCAGGTGGCAGAGCACTGCGTGCTGCCAACTTTAAGAGGATGGCCTTTCTCTCAAGGTGGCTGACCTATTTAACACCTTCTACTCTTAGTAAAAGATTCCCAGATGTAGAAGATAAGTGCATTCGGTGTTCTAAATCCGGGGAAGGTGTTTGGCACCATATTTTTTATGTATGCCCCGGTCTGAGGTGTTTTTGGGAAGCCGTTTTTCTAGACATCGAGCGTGCAATCGGAAGTAAAATTCCGATAGCAGCAGAGATAGTCCTATTTGGATACTGTAAGGGAGGCCTACAATTGTCTAATCCAGAAAGAGTTTTTATTTTTATTGCATGTGCGGTAGCACGCTCCCTAATCTTGCAAAATTGGAGATCTAATGAAGCCCCTTCTCATCAGAAATGGATTAATAAAATGAAAAGAATTAAAAAATTTGAGGAGGCTTATGCCATGAGGGTAGGAGCCATAAAAAAATACGAGCGAAATTGGAGGTTCTTTGAAATTTTGGAGAATAATTAATAGGCAAATGCAATTTAGGAGGTGATCCACAAAATAGTCTTTTTTATATTCTTCTCCATCTGAAAGCGAATCTCACTTTCCTATTGCCTGCCAAGAATTTTTTAGTATTCTTTTTTTTTTTTTATTAGTAATTATATTTTAAATACTGGAAGGGGTGAATCGTTTCTGAAACTTCTTTCAATTGATGCTTTTATGCTTTCGAATTCCTTTGATCACAACATTCTCGTAAATAGCTATGTTTTGCACTTGCACTCTAGTAGATTGGATGTTCGTATTTTTGCAGTTTGTACATGGCACATCGCACTTTCGATTGGAAGTGTAGCTTTGCCTTTTGTGGTTTTCATTAAGAATTTATTCTGCACTTTTAAATTTTATATTACTGAATTGGTGAATGAAACGGTGAATGGTTTTAGTTAATGTTTTTTGTATTGTTCCTTATATGCCAACGAATGTTCTTTGTCGTAATGTTATTGCAACTATTCACGCTTTGCACTTGCACTTTAATGGTTATCTTGTATATGTACTGTTGCTGCTTTGCACGAGGCACATTGCACTTTTTCCTAGTACTTTTCTTTGTACTTCTACATTTCAAAGCCATATTATCTATGATGTGTATGTCAATTGTACTTCGCAATGTCTTTTCTTCTTTTTCCTTGTACCTCTTGCTCTGAAAAAAAAAAAAAAAAGAGATTCGGTAATAAGGAATACCTACCCATTCATTTCTATGGGCTTGGAGGCCCATAGGAATGAATGTGAAGACATTCACTATTAGCGATTCGTTATTACCGAATCGTTAATAGCGGGAGGTATTTCAAGGGTGCTAGGGTGTCCAAAGGACACCCTGTTGCACCCCTGAAATGTGCATTTGTGCACATGTGGCGCACATGCATGCCCTAAGGGCATGGATGTGTGCCACATGGCACATTAAAAAAAGCAAAAAGTGCTTTTTGTAAGGAAATCGCTACTTACCACCAACTTGAAGTTGGTGGTAAATAGCGATTCCTTAAGGCTGAGGTGCACTGTTTTCAGTGCTTCCTACATTGTATTTAAGGAATCTGTATTACCGATTCCTTAAATGCAAGAGCAATAAGGAATCGGTATTTACCGATTCCTTATTTACCAATTCCTTACCTACATCGCACATGGCTAAATACCGGTCGGTAACGCTGAAATTTACTGAATTTCGCCATTACCGACCGGTATTTAGTTGGCAAGAAGTCATAAATCACCATGCTTTAAGGAGCTAAACAACAGGAGGGTAGGCCCTGAGCTCTCCTTCGCCGGAAAGAGAGCACTGCAAAAATAACCTCTTGGAGACATAACATACACTCCTGGTGGATACAGTGTGCCTCCAGGAGTTAAACAAGCCAAACCTCACCAAAACCCCTTAACGGAGCCAGAAAAAATCAGCTTTAGATCAGCCTGCTTCAATGTAGGCAGCCCGTCGGGTCTCCCAGTGGCTGCTGGGGAAAGGATCCTATTACTGTGCTTTGAGGTTTATTACTTAGCCCCCGGGGAAGGACAGTGACCAACTCAGAAAGCAGTGAATGTGCTGTTAATTTCTCAAGTTTACATTTGCCGCATCCGAGGGCCGGTTCCCAGGCAGAGTTTCGGGGGAGGGGGCAGGGTTTGACACCCTGTTGAGCAACTACCGCTCCCCACCCCTCCAACCTTTGTTCAAGTCCAAGAAGGCCAGTGGTGCAGTTGAACAGTGGAGCACTACCAACGTATTGGTTTCCACACTTTTGGGAGGGAGGGTCAGAGTCTCGCGGGCCAGGCCCCCAGGCAGGGTTAGGGGGGTACCTGGGGATGGGGGGGATGCTTTGCTGAGCAAATATCACTTCCCACCCCTCCAACCTTCGTATACCCCCAGGAAAGGTCAGCGCCCTAGTGGTGCCATGTAACACTACGCTGCTCCATATTCCACACTCTTGGGGAGGTGGGGTAAGAGTCCCAGTGGAGCTGCTTCGTGCAACCCCAATTCCCATCTCAAGGGGAGCAGACAAGGACCAGTACTGAAGCTCCCGCCTGCAACTGCAAGTGGAACCGAGACAGATGGTTCCGGCGCCAGCACACAAAGCGGTTTCAGCAGAATGGGGAGTTGTTCGGGGTTGCAGAGCAGAACCTTGGGCCAGTATTAGCTAGAGCCAGGGACTGCCCCATAAGTCAGTGTGTGGACTCAGAAATTTGAATATTAGGCTTGGGAGTGGCCCAGGAAGACAAGGGCACTGCCAGAAAAGTGGCTGTGGGTTCTGGGGGTCTGCTAACAGTGTAGAAGCCTCCTTACGAGCAGTGCTAAAAAATTAGAACTGTCACCCTAAGTAGCCCTGATGCACAGACGAATGACCAGGGGAGACATTTTCAGGGCTTCAAACACTCCTAGAGCTGGCTCTTTTAGGCTTATGGTTTTTAGGAATTGTAACTGCTTTGCAGCAAGTGTAGAGGTAGAAAAAAAAACTCATACACTGCACACCACTGATCACTGAAAACGTTATTGACATTAACTGTATTAACAGTGATTAATTACACATAATATTTAATATCATTGAAAAACTGTACCATTGCATTGAGATTTGACCTTATAATTTTGTCTTTAATTATTGTGGTGATACCCTGGCAAAGCCAGTAAGACTGAATCTTATTAACGGTGTCCGCTAAATTGTGTGAGGCATATAGGGGGTATTGTGGTTTTAGGGTTTTCTCGTGCACTGGCAGTTAGAAGTGGCCTTGAGTTGAGTGAGTACTGGCTACATTCAGGGGGTTACTTGATCTGCGGGACCCGTCTTTAGTCTGCATCTCCTGCTGGTTGTGAGACACTTTAATGGTGCAAACATAGACACTGCACCTGCCATTTGTATATATATTTTCGTAAATTTGTGCATAGCACTTAGTAGTAGGTATAATAAAGTACTTTTCCTTTTTACAATAAATAGCAATGGCTGGACAGCAATTTATTAAGTGTTGTATGTTGCGTTGCTGAGTGCAGAGGGCAGAGTATCTAGCCCAGAGCACCTTCCCTGAGTGAGCCTTGGACTGCTATGCATCCCTACCCTAAGAGTCCAGGGGTGCTTGGTTCTTCAATAAGAGCTCTGCAGCACAGGTCCCAAGACACCAGTGACAAAAGACCCCAGTTGATACAACTGGGGCCATACACCGTGGCCTGCCCAATCAGGATTCCTAACAGCCCCTCACAAGCAGATCGGCTCAGGATGGAAGGAAGTGTGTGTGCATGTTCTCATTGATAGAAAGTAGGCTGTAGCCCAAGTAGAGGATCTAGATTATGTTACATTTCATTTATTGTTAGAGAATTGTACCCGGTTAGTGAATTTAAGTACCTTAGGTTTAAGCCCACAATGAAGTAAGGGATGCCTCAGTGTTACTATCAGATTCTTTTGGACCTGGAGCATAGAATTTTTCCGCAGCACTTAATACTGCAGTTTTGCTGTTATCATGGGGTCATGTCATAATTACAATACATCTGTTGGAACGACTGGAGTGAAAGAGGCACTCTTGTGGTTTGGCACCCTATGATGACCTTCAACTACCAACATTTTAACTGACTTTAGTGTGTTATTTTACCCTAGCCTTAATGTAGGACGGTCCTGCATATGCCTGCTGCTCTTCTTTCTTGTAATCTTGCTGTCTTCCAGTGGGAGCTGTCACGGAGTAGAACAGTCTTGCCAAGAATAGAAGGTGTGGGATGTGCATTTGAAAGCGTGAGAGGGAGAGAGAGGTGTGGAATGTACTTTTTGGTCTCGAAGTTCAGTGTTGTGGGCAGTGATGCACACATGTGCTCGGTGTTGAACATTGAGAGATAAAGTATGTGATGCTATAGGACATTGAGAGATAAAGTATGTGATGCTATAAGCAGTTGTACAGAAATGTGCATTGTGTTGTACATTGGTGAGAATTAGGAGTTCTTACTATTGGCTTTCACATGGCCTCTTGTCATCCTTTTTCTGACTTTGCCTTGCTTCAAGCTTTTCTGCGTGCACAACAGTGCTTGCAAGTTGTTTGGTTTATGAGAATTAGAAGTGCTCACTATTGGCTTTGTCATGGCCTCATGTCATCTTTTTTCCTTGGGTTTGCCTTGCTGCAGTTTTTCTATGTGCACCGCAGTGCTTGCGAGTTGTTTGGGTGATTCACATTCAAGGTCTTTCTGTTTTTCTGAGCAATTGCTTTTGTTTAATGTACTCTGGAAGGCCTTGTGGGAGCTTCGTCAAGATAGAGGCTGGAAGATGTGAGAATGTACAACTACGTCTCGGAGTCAAAATATGGGAGCTTGGTCAGCCTCCATCTTGGCCTTGACGCAGACTGGTACAGCCAGCTCGTTTTTTTCGAATGAGAAGGGGGCGAGGTTTTCTAGAACCTTCGCCCCTTGTTGAGTAATGGTATTAAAGCTGGGAGCCTTTGGGGGCCAGGTGGAAGCTCACCACAGAATAGACGTATTGTTGTGGAGGTGACGGAACTTGAGTCCTGATTGAACTCCTTCCTGGGCTGTTGAAGGGTTTCCCCAGCTTGAGTTGGCAAGGATGATGCAAATTCGATCGTTGAGGTGTTCCTAACCATTTTGTATATATTTTCTACTCTTTGCTACTTGAATATACTGCATTTTATTTCAATTGTTCATTTTAGTCACTTGACATTCGGGAATCTGCATTTACTGATATATTTGGTCTACAGTTCATTAATAAACAAGTGTGTGTTACTTTAAATGCACCTGAATTTGTTTTCTTGCCTCGCCTAAAGGGAGTACTGCGTCCTTTCCTCTTCTTTAGGGAGTGCTGCTCAAAGTGTATTATTTAAAGGTGCAATGGTATATTTGCCGCCAAAGTGGGAGTGCAGAGTTTGGGTGTGTCCTTTTAGCGAAAAGCACATTCATTACAACGACATACCATTACAACAATCTATTTTCAATGCATGATTTCTTGCAACTTATGGATTTAGAATGCATGCCTTTGCAACGCCTTTACAGGTAAGGTTTTAGGGGTAGATAAGCGGAAAGAGAGATAAGGTTTTTTCTTTTTTAGTTCAGAGGCAGGTAGAGGTAAAAGGAGGTAAAGATGTTTTTTGGGTTCAGCTATGAGTATAGGTAAAGGGAGGTAAGGTTTTTTTAAGGGTTCGGGAGGGAGTAGATGTATAGGGAGGCAAGGGTGATTTAGGGTTCAAGGGTGGTTAGAGGTCAAAAGTAAAAAAGACATACTGTAGAAGTAAGCATTGTATTTAACGCGTTGTAATGTACCACAATGTGAACGGTTTTCTGGTAATATCCGACATTCACTATGGGCTGTACATAAACTATAATGTAAAAGGAAGAGCTAAAGATAAGGCTTGAACTTACACATTTGACAAGCATATTGGAAAAGTGTTTACTCTTCAGGGTAAGGAAAGGTATCAAGATCTTACAGAGGCAATGCATTGCTAATCCTTCGGGAGTGTTCCTACGTGCTGCACTAAGATGTGGAGGGCATTCGATCTGTCTCAGCTTAATTACATTCTTCCAAGTAATTTTTGTGAATGTTCTCAAATACTCAGTGAAGCAATCATTACAAGAAACAAGGATTGTATTATCTTAAAGAAACTGGAGAGGACAACCTCCGCAGTGACGATTGTGTGATGTGAATGGCAAAATCACCCTAGAATTTTCAATGAACGTGAATATTTCGGGATTTGAATAAATATAGGAAGAAGTTAATTTGCTGGATTAAGTGCTTATATGCAAATTCAAAGGCTAAACTCCAAGTTAATTCCAACCTGGCTAAAAATAACACGTAGTTAATCAACAGTGCTCTCCCGCCCCTGCTGCCATAAAAACAACAAACTTTGATATAAACCAATGAGTGACTTTATTCTTACAGAGAAAGCCATTTGGAGTTTTAAGTATGCTGACATTCTCTTTGCACTGTTATGAAATATTGCGAGAGTGCCACAGGCATACAGACTCGTGCTGGTACCTGGTGATAGACACAGGGTGACAAGAATGAATGGTCATGGAGTCTAAATTCTCCTTGATTCCCTGAGCAGGCACTAGCACTACCAATGACGATTACTTTGTTTAGATGGTAAATTACCTACCCTTTTAAGCAGGGTGCCTTCACTTTTTTGTAAACTTAATTTTAATGTTTTATTAACTTCATACATGAAACAAGAAAAAGAACAACTGCAGCACAGCAGAGCCATTTGAAAGAACTAAGGTCACAAACATTATGACAAAGTGTGTTTCACACCACTAGAATGACCAAAAGTAAAATCTCGAACAATACACACTTTGTTTCAGCAAAGTAAGCGTATGATAGGGAATATGTTCTGAAAATGTTCCTGCCATTTCCCCCATATCTTAACATGTTTCTTCGAGCACCCATGGCTGCCATTTACGGTCTCTTCTGCTAGGACGCACCGATCCATTCCCTGGAGCCATTCACCAAATGATTGGGTAGTGCTCATGCTCCAGCACCAGGCGATGTCTCTTTTGCTGACTAGGAAACCAGTCATCAATAGGGTTTTATCTGCTCTGGATCTACCCTAATGAGGTGGTTTACCCAATATGACACTCTTGGGATTAGGCACCATCAGAACCCCCAGCAGCGTTTGAAGTGTGTTATGAATACAGGCCCAGCATCACTGTGCTATAGGGCAGACCCAGCTCATATATAACAGAGAACCCTTCCCATCTTGTGGAGCCTGTCCAGGGTATGATACACTCAAAGGAAATATTTAAATTAAAGGAGGTGAAGCTTTGCTGAGATTGACGACACCATAGCAGATGTTTTGGCTTCCAGTCGTTCATTGTCGTCAGAATCTCCCAGATCCCTGATCTCATAGGGACTTTAAGGGGGTTGTTTTATTTACCACGAGTGTGTGATAAAAGCGCTACTGGACAGTGGTATTATTTTCAGGAAATATGGCGCCACTCAGGAGAATAGCACTTGTATTGGTGTGAAGAAACCTATCTTTGTCACGGTACTGTAAGGTGAGGAGAACCACCGATCTCCACAAAATTTAGAGGCCTAAGCCAACTGAACATACAGAAGAAAATCCTCAGCACACGTAAATGAAGTCACAGTAATTGTACACGTGCGTAGTGTAAGCACAAATTGAATACAGGTAAGTGAGTTTCTTGATCTTCTCTTTATTCTCTGAGTCTTCAAACAGCCGACACGTGTTTCGTCGCTTACATGGCAAACTGTCCCTCAACTTTATCAAGGCAATGTCCTCTTTAGAGAGATCCTTCTTTTGTAGTGATAATTCCAACCCAAAATGGGATTCAATTACTCGCGACGTTCAAATAACAGCAGTGCATATGTCCAAGGGATCTATATATATATATATATATATATATATATATATATATATTCACTGAAAAAACCATAGGTTTCAGACATGTTATAGTTAGCGGAAATTTTACTGATAAAAAACCAATGAAATTCCCCCGTTATAGTTAGTGCAGGCAACTATAACTCACGTGACCGCAATCTTCTGCTGATGCTAATACTGTATTTAGACACTTATTTGCCCATGTCTTCTTCCATAAATTTTTAGCTATACATATATTAGAAATATTTTTTTTTCATAAAGACACATATGTCATCAGCAGAAGATTGCGGTCGCGTGAGTTATAGTTGCCTGCACTAACTATAACGGGGGAATTTCATTGGTTTTTTATCAGTAAAATTTCCGCTAACTATAACATGTCTGAAACCTATGGTTTTTTCAGTGAATTTGCAAGGTTTTTTAAATGCTAATTCCTAACTATAACGTGTGTGAAACCTATGGTTTTTTCAGTGAATTTGTACGGTTTTTTAAATGCTAAGTTACTTTACGCCATTCGTGGCGTGCACGCCCACTTAACGCAGTTCGTTCCGTGCGCGCACGGTGCGCTTCACGCACGGTGCGCGCACGGTGAGCACGCGGTGCGCTTCGTGCACCGCGCACCCACTTTACGCAGTTAGTGCCGTACACGCAAGGTGGGGACGCAGTGCGCTACGCGCACCGCATGCCCACGTTACGCACCGTGCGCACATGGAGGACATATTATGCGCTTCCTTGTGATAGGTAATCTGTTAAATTTAATTTGTAAGTGATGACAATAATATGCCATGCACAGAGAGTTTTTTTTTTTTATTAAAATTTTTAGCGTAAGCGCACCGTACGCGTACGGTAAGCGTAATCGGCAAAATTTTCAAAAAATAAAATTTTTCCGTTTTTGGCCTTTGAGGACTCAACTAACATGGCTATGTGCATGGGCGCTGTCTAAACAGCCCCTTTATATGTTTTTTGCCTTTATTTACAGCCCCCCCCTCAGAGTGCGAGAGAGAAAATGGCGGCCGCCGCTTCCTGGTTTCGACCGATTCGAATGTTTACTTAGATGTAACAGCCAATCAGAATCGCGCTCGCGCACGCCACCGTACGCGTACGGTAAGCTTACGGTAAGCGTACCGTAAGCTGGCTCAGATATATATATTGATTTAAAGGCTATTTTCTCAGAATCTACTGAACAGATTTACACCAAACCTACAAAAGGCACTTCCTTGACCTGAGGACTACCTCTCTGCCAAATTTCTAGTAATTCTGTTCAGCCGTTCGGGCTGTAGCCCTGTCTAAAGGTCCTATGGAAAAATGCATGGGAAAAACGCGTTTTGGGACCCCCCTTTTATCTCAGCCCCCGCTTGACGAATCCCCCCGAGACTTTCAGGGTAGGAGCGGAGCGTAGCGCCCCACCTATTTTGAGAAATTCGCGAGGATTCGTCGACCGGCGCCAAAGTTATTCAAAATAGAATGTTGCGGATTTCCTATGGAAAAGGGGTCCTAACTATAACTACCTACTGGCGACCGCCAGTAGGTAATATATATATATATATATATATATATATATATATATATATATATATTACCTACTGGCGGTCGCCAGTAGGTAGTTATAGTTAGGACCCTGTTTCCATAGGAAAACTGCAACATTCTATTTTGAATAACTTTGGCGCCGGTTGACGAATCCTCGCGAAATTTTCAAAACTAATGGGGCGCTACGCTCCGCTCCTACCCTGAAAGTCTCGGGGAGATTCGTCAAGCGGGGGCTGAGATAAAAGGGGGGTCCCAAAACGCGTTTTTCCCATGCATTTTTCCATAGGACCTTTAGACACAGCTACAGCCCGAACGGCTGAACAGAGTTCCTTGAAATTTGGCAGAGAGGTAGTCTACAGGTCAAGGAAGTGCCTTTTGTAGGTTTGGTGTAAATCTGTTCAGAAGATTCTGAGAAAATAGCCTTTAAATCAATATATATATCTGAGCCAGCTTACGGTGCGCTTACGGTAAGCTTACCGTACGCGTACGGTGACGTGCGCGAGCGCGATTCTGATTGGCTGTTAGATCTTAGTAAACATTCGAATCGATCGAAAACAGGAAGCGGCGGCCGCCATTTTCTCTCTCGCACTCTTAAGGGATGAGGAAAAACAAAGGCAAAAAACATGAAACGGGACTGTTTAGACAGCTCCTTACCACCTAGCCTTGATTAATGGGTCCCCACAGTTCCCCCATGGGCAAAAATCCATTTTTTTTTCCCGAAAAATCGACGATTACGCTTACCGTACGCGTACGGTAAAAAAAAGAAAAAAAAAAAAGAAAAATATTATCCCCACTCTCCCCTCCCCGTGTGCAAATGGTATCCGCAGGGCACCATTTGTGCATGGCATATTGTCTTTGTTGAAAATGTAAAAGCTTACCTTTCACAGCGAAGCGCATAATATGTCCTCCATGTGCGCACGGTGCGCGAAGCGCATCATGCGTACATGTCCCATCCACGGCACTAACTGCGTAAAGTGTGCGCGCGGTGCGCGAAGCGCACCGTGTGCTCACTGTGCGCGCACGGTGCGCGCACGGAACGAACTGCGTTAAGTGGGCGCCACCCCGTGTCCAAAGGTTGCCCGAAGGGCACCATTTGTGCATGGCATATCATATTTGTAGAAAATGTAAAAGCTTACCTTTCACAGCGAAGCGCATAATATGTCCTCCATGTGCGCACGGTGCGCGAAGCGCATCGTGCGTACATGGCCCATCCACGGCACTAACTGCGTAAAGTGGGCGCGCGGTGCGCAAAGCGCACCGCGTGCTCACTGTGCGCGCACGGAACAAACTGCGTTAAGTGGGCGCGCACGCCACGAATGGCGTAAAGTAACTTAGCATTTAAAAAACCGTACAAATTCACTGAAAAAACCATAGGTTTCACACACGTTATAGTTAGGAATTAGCATTTAAAAAACCTTGCAAATTCAGTGAAAAAACCATAGGTTTCACACATGTTATAGTTAGCTGGACATTTCACTCGTAAAAAACCAATGAAATTCCCCCGTTATAGTTAGTGCAGGCAACTATAACTCACGTGACCGCAATCCTCTGCTGATGCTAATACTGTATTTAGACACTTATTTGCCCATGTCTTCTTCCATTAAATTTTAGCTATACATATATTACAAATATTTTTTTTTCATAAAGACACATATGTCATCAGCAGAGGATTGCGGTCGCGTGAGTTATAGTTGCCTGCAATAACTATAACGGGGGAATTTCATTGGTTTTTTACGAGTGAAATGTCCAGCTAACTATAACATGTGTGAAACCTATGGTTTTTTCACTGAATATATATATATATATATATATATATATATATATATATATATATGTGTTATTTGGACGTCGCGAGTAATTGAACATAACCTTGATAAAGTCGCGGGACGATTTCCCATGTAAGCGATCTCCTCACACTACGCACTTGTACAATTACTGTGACTTCATTTACGTGTGTTGAGGATTTTCTTCTGAGTGTGTGATAAAGTCTGCAGATATCCTGCCAATCTAACTTTTCTATCACCAAATTGAACTCCATGGGGTTCCAACCCATAGGGGGGGTGAGGGGGAACTGGAGGCTGACACATTCCCCTTTCAATCTTAAAAAGGCCTAGACAACACCCCTTTGGCTCGGACTCATGCACAAAGGGAGGCATAAATTAGCCGGACAAGGTTGCTTCACTTTAAACAGACCAGTAAAAACACCAGTCAATCAGGCTCCTCCTCCATTCACAGGACACCATCATCACATTTAGGTATTAGAAACGAATGCAGTAAAACAATCCCTCGCATATCAGGTGCAAAATGTGCAAAAGCAGTGGAAGCGTCCCCTGCACAAGAAACAGGTGCAGCAGAGGCAGTAGTAGTACTCAGTGCCGTCTTAACGCATGGGCGCACTGGGCAGTTGCCCAGGGTCACCACGTGCATTGGGGCCCTATGCTAATCTATGCACAGACCAGAATTGTTTGTATTGATTCATCTTTGCTGTACAGCATGTTTTGTAATGTCAAAACACTGATTTTGTTGAAGGTACCAATAAATAGAAGTTTATTTTATCGAAAATTTACATTTGTATTCCTGTGAGTGGTTGTGTAGGCAGGGCCCAGTGCACTGCTTTGCCCGGGGGCCTATAATGCTGTTAAGGTGGCCCTGGCAGTACCAACTTCCCATGGGTTCAGTGCCGGCAGTGCAAGATTCTCTTGCACACAGAATAAGGATATCTTGTACAATGTCAATCTCAGAAGGTGTAAAGCATAGCAAAAGCTGTATTTGCCCCCTTTACATTCAATAAAAAAGAACGTAATAGAAAGAATTAGTATCCTGTCCTTGAATATTATTTCCAGGGAAATGTATAAAGAAATATTTAAATTGTACGAGGTGAAGCTTCGTTGTGATTGCCGACACCATAGCAGCCATTTTGGATCCCAGCAGTTCATCGTCGTCAGTACCTCCAGATCCCTGTACTCATGTAGCCTCTGTGGTGCAGGTGAAACAACCTTTTCCTTGGAGCGGTCGCTCTCACTCTCTCTAGGAAGTCCCTTCTCCTTGTCCTTGTCCTGGAGGGCATCCCCATTCCGCTCCTGGGGGCATGTTTCTCCCTCCATTCTTTCTTTCCCCATGCCTCCTTGGTTACTCCTTTCCATGCCTGCACCAAAGTTGGAAGCAGTATTTCCAATCCATTTTTCGAGAAATGCTCAGCCTGGTCAAGGTAGCCCTGGGATCCTCAGCTCTCAGCTGCTACTTGGAGCCAGGAAAGCATTGCAGATATTTCAACGCAGAAGAAAAGTGCTCAACTTAGTAACTTCCAAACACTAGCAAGTGCAGCGGTAGGAATCTGGGAAAGAGATTCTGGGCAGAGGAGGGCATCACTGGAGGGCAGGGAGGCACGGGTAAAGGTGTGCTGAACTTACTGCTGTTGCAGTATTCCCTGCTACACATGGACGGATACTCAAATAGCAAGTGAAACAATAAAACATTCAATGCTGCTGCCAACATAGAGTTTTAGGTTGCACCTCTGCTTTTGTAATTTACAAAGAGAATGTATTTCCTGTCACTTCCTGTTTAAGACAATTACGAATATGAAGGACAGCCTCAGCTGAGTTCCTGCTAGGTTTTTGATACAGTCAGCCATTGTAGTTAAAGACAATTTAGAAATGTAACCACGGGTGAACTAAAGTAGTCAAACTATTCTTCTGACGGCCCTATATTTTTGGCACTATACAAGGATGAAACTTAACTAATTAAGACCCTCATAGAACCAAACTCGTTCGTGTATATTTGCTTTAGGATTAAAACTGCGTTTGTCAATGTATATTCAAATTAAAAAGGTCGGTGCTACACTAGATAAAAACCAACCAGAATATCTGATCAGAAGAGTTTCTCTGGTACCTATCATTTAATTGATAGGCTAACTGAACCACGGGGAAGGCCTGGTAAAGTCTGCAGCACATTCATATGAGACAAAAGCTGGCACTGCCCCAGCACAGCTGGCCTTTCAAAGGTACTCGGGTTAAGGGGCCTATCATATACTCAATTGTCCAGAAAGCCTTTATCTTGGAGGAGATGAGGTGCAGTGGTTCTGTTAAAGACTATTTAATAACTGTGCTCTTTGTAGAGTTGAATTCTTAAACAGAACTCTTGTCAATTTCTCCCACCCGTTAGACCACACTGCGATCCTGCTGTTTAGTTCTCTTTTTCCTTAAAATGGAAAGAGCTTAGATGAAGGCCAAATCCGTACATATACGAATACATAAATATAAAACACAGCTGAATCAGGGTAGACTCCGACACACACGGGGGCTACATGTGCTTTGCGTGATGATCTAGGTTAGTGTTTCTTCATGAAGTATGTCATGTGAAACAACTTATGCTCCACGCTGGTCGAACTGTCAAGTAAGACATATATTCTGAAGTATTCAATTAGGCAGAGGTTGATTAGAGCATAAGAAAAGGGCAGTAAAGCTGGGGCACTTTGAGTTCCATTTCATGTGGCTATGTGAGGGATTCTGCCCCCTCCCAAAAGCCTTTCAGAACAGCTAGCTTTATGCGAAATACCTCCTTTTGTACAGGTAAGACTCACCTTAGGAGAAGCTGTATTCTACTGTTCAAGCTGCCGACTCTAGGCTCTGGGTCATAACTTTGACCCCTCCTCCCCAACTCTGTTAAATACTGTGATCCGGGGCAAACTACTTTACTTCTTGTGCTCCAGTTATCTTACTGGCTAAAACCTGACGCTCTTGCTGGAGAGGTAAATGTAATGATTAACTGCATCTACATAATAAACACAACGTTTACTTGTGCAATGCTTGCAGATGTTGTGGCTAGATCTAACATCTAGAAAAGACATCCCCCTGGGTCTTGGAAAAATAATATTACATGAAATAATGTGTGGAGGGAAACAGATACATTGTGGAAAATAACACTAAAGATTCTAAAGTGTGCTAGAGGCAGCAAAGTTCACTCATAATGAAAAATGCACATGCTTACATTTTGACATAGTGGTGCTTGGCCACCGAACTAGCACAATATTGGAGTGGTAGGTGAGAAGAAATGAAGTACGAGTAGGGAGTATCTGCTTGCATCACATTTACTTGCTCTGTAAAAAGAGTTGTCTGGGTTGCAAATTGTTCAAAGGAAGGCGGACTTATAATCTTATATGGTAATCAGCCTTCATGAGCAGTACGGTGGTGGCCATGGCAGAGAAAGAGCACATGCCATAAGAAATCATTTATAGGTCATACGGGTCAACAACTGAATTTTCGTGGATAATTCGTTATTTCAGACTGAAATCCTTTGCCCATTATTTCTCCTTTAATTCACACCTATTGTTGGGGTGAGCATTGCCAGGCTTTGCAGCACCCAAGTGCTCATACCCAATCAGGTAGCTGGCATCATTCTACCCGTGGCTGGAATGCCTAGTGATCTTAGATTGGTTATGGAATCTCTGGTCAGCTTTTCACTGACCGACGGGCTAGGGATTGCATGTAACCCTAGAACTTTACCTGGCTGCTTCACGGCCCTAGACTCCAGTGATGTAAGTATATAAATGCTGACTCAGCAAGTAGCAGGTTACCTCCTCATTTCCATCTGAGTGAACCAATAACAATCTCTGAGGCAGTCAGAAGACCCCAATGGTCCATATGACAAAGATAGGTGCATGGAAGCAGAATCTACCCTAAAGTAGGTTATGCCTAGACTTCGTCCACACTCAGCCAGGAAATATATTATGAGCGAGAGGCATCCGTTACATCACGGTCTTCACACCGCAATACGTATACAACGCAAGTCGTTAAAACGACTTGAGCTGGACGGAGCTATACACTAAAGAATAATATGATTTACTATTCCAACACCTTCCCTATTGTTACGTAGGCTGGAGTTGGAATAGTAAATCATACTATTCCTAAGTCCAGCGCCCACCAGCACAAGTCGTTGTAGCGACTTGCGTTGTAATGCCTGCGTTGTAAACGTATCGCAGTGTGAAGACCGCGATCTAACGTCATATATTCATCATGAGCATGCCAAGTGCAGGAGCCATCTTCATCTTTCACAGTTCTTCTTAGCACTGCATCACCAGATGTCTTGGAAGCAAGCCCACCGTAAATTGCTGAAGGGTGCCATTAGTAAGTTCCAATGGCGGACATGAGGGTTGGGCTAAATTTTATGATCAGGGGAACGGCCACGTCCATGACCATTGGGGCTTATGTGCCGAGCAAAGACCAAATGGGTCATAGATAGGCAACCCAGGTGCATATGGTCTGGCAGGGAATATAAAGAAGAGTACGTGCCAGGAGATGCCATCTTTGTCCCCATCTGAAGTAAGGACACAGAGGTCAGCACTGAAAAAAATACAAAAAGTTAGTGCAATACCTGTAGGCAGTGGAGCAGTGGTAGTAAATTGTGGAGCCTCTGAATCTGGCTGCAGGAATTCGGAGACCATTTTGTCCTGGGGTCGGTTGCTGCTCGCCCCCACAGCTGTGGGTGAGGTCAGAACATACCTGTGTGTTCAGGACCCGGTGGTAGGGGCACATGTGGCACAGAGTCACTTTGGGCTTATGCAATAAACCTAGGTCTCCACTGGGTACATGAATTGTTGGGCGCTCCTGGGACTTTGCCCCCCATGCAAGGAAGAGAAGATTAAAGGGATGTATGTGTGCAATTTTCTGTTATTATGTTCGGTGTGGTGTTAACACTGCTTGAAGATTTGAATTCTTTATTGTTATGGCTATGTCTTCACCTCTTGCTGGACATGCTTGAAGTAAAATTGCTACGTCCTGACCCAAACCAAATGGTGTTCTTGTTTTCGTGTCACAATTTGCTCCCTCTGCTCTCTTACCCACCACTAGGGGGCCACACTGTGGGGCTTTCCAGTGTTCTAATAAACTTCCAAACCTTTCACTGTATGCATATACTGAAGTTCCGCCTTTTGGACTTTATTTTAAAATTACTACCCATTCCAGGTTCATGATGGGTTTTGTGGAAACCAGTCTGCGTTTGCTCTTGCAAAAACCTCTAATTCATAGAATACCCTGCTAACTGGTTCGTCTCCATCCTCGCAGGCCAAGGATGGGTGGAGGAATTCAACAGACCTATGGCTGGCAGGGGCTATCCTGCTCACACCTGATTCATGTGATTATAGTGAGCTCTTTTAAGCTCCAGTTTCCTTGAGTCCAGCATTGGTCATTGTAGCAATGTTCCTGTTTGACTGACCCCGTGTTTCCAGAGTTCCTGAGCTTTAGTTAATCCTTGCTCCTTGAACTAACACTACCTGCAGTACTTCTTTCATTTCTGAGCCAACACAATTTAGTGCATCCTTGAACTTTCGCTTCTTCTGTGTTTGCATTTTTACCAGTGTCTGCCTTCTTTCCATTTACCTTAGATCCAGTTTTTGGTTTGCTACCTTACTGTTCCTGTGTTCTTTGCTTTCAGATACCTAGTGTGCTTTGTTACTTGCTTTGTGCCAAATATGCAGTTTGTTTTACCTTTTGTTAAGCACTCCTTCTAGCTAGCTCCTTGCCTATCGTGGTCGTGTATTTAATTCTACACCCTTACTGTTACTGCCTGGCATGTTCCTTTTTTATCAGCAGGATTTGTGGGCACAGCTGACTGGTGGTGTTTGTTGTCCATTGTGAGTATTGTCTTTGAGTTACTTTTATAACATCACTTTCTTGTTCCCTTGTGCAGAACTTTCCCTTTGAGTGCCCTTTCTCTTCTAACACCCTGTGTGATCTTGGGAGGGTTTGTACCATATATTATGTTTACTTTGTCTACCCTGCCACCAGTCATTGCCAGAGTCCCTGGCAATTGCCACTGCACGAGTGGGCACTCTATAGGGAGGGTATCTTCTATTCCTGCTGCCCATGATGTACCTATTTAAAAGAGCAAGGGAAGCTTGTAAAGTTGATGTATATGTTGCAAAACGTTTTACAGGACAAAAGCTAAAATAAAAGGCAATTTCAAGGCTTGCTTTTTCATGTGCCTTTCTGAAAATATTACTGTGTACAAAGAAAGAAACATGTTTGCTCCTGCGGAGAGGAGCTATTTACTGGTCAGAAACCGATCCATGCATTTCGCCCTGAAGATCCTGTAATGACCATTTGACACTAACATCAATTGTTTTCCTCTTAACTCCAGCTTTCTTAATGTATTTCTTTTTTAAAATAAAGTTTAATCAGTATAGATAACCTTTTCACAAATAAAAAATGCAATAATTTACAGTAGAGTTGTGAATAGCTAAAGGGAATTCTAGAAGAGCTACACAACTTATAACAAATAGGACGCTGCGAAACTGGAAATGTCAATGGTGTAGAGATAACAATAATGCTGATAGAACACACTGACATTCACAAGAGTGATTAAGAGCTCTGAACAGGTTATAAAGCCAGTTACATCAACAATGCAAGTAAACAGTTATACAAAATATATTTACCAAACTCAAAAAATGCCCCTTGAACAACAACAAAAGAGGCTAAACTCACATTCTTCAAATGAAAAATACAGCAGGCAGTGTCCCTTAATCCAAGCCAATAGGGCTGAAACGGGAAAGAAGATCAAAGCGTAGGACACAAAAGTAGAGTTTAACAGGCCTTTTGCATTAAAGAATTCATACAAAACCTTGCCTTGGACATTACACACTGTGACTAATTCATCACAACGGCGCTCGCCGGCAGAAACGACACCAGACCCCAAGGTCGTGTACAACTGCAGGTTAAATAGCGGTTTTGCTGTTACCTTGGGCTAATAAAAGCCTGATATAAGAAACCATAAGGCAGCTACAATACTTTATGGTTAACAATCTACTTCATGGGTCAGAACACTGTGAATTTAATCCTGGCTTCAACAGAGAGCCAATGGGGTACTTCCAGAGTAGGTTTGATAGGGTTCCATTTCTCCCAGTTCAAGTTCTCTCATGCACCCATAGTTTGTGAATCAGTTTCTTGTTAGGACACTTTTAGGCCATGTTGCATTAGTGCAATAAAAGCTCCAGTCAGTTACACTTGGATTGTTTTGCAGCAGTGGGACGCGGACTAGTATAAAGTTGGTGTGCTTTGCTAATGCATTTATTTAACCCCTTGGCTGCGGCGGGAATTCCGCCGCAGCGCTGGGGGGGGGGTTTGGGGGCAGCGCGGTGGCGCTGTGCTCATGACGGAGCCACACCGTCATGAGCCACGGTTGAGCTGTGCTCATGACGGAGTAGTTCCGTCATGACTCCGCCCACTGCGCTAATCGCCCGCACAGGCGGGGAATCAGCGCAGCGTGGGAGGAGCGGCGGCCAACGGCCGCAGCATGACGGAACCACTCCGTCATGAGCACACGGCACCCGTGGCTCATGACAGAGTGGTTCCGTCATGAGCGCTGAAAGGGTTAAGGGGTAGAGGATAGATCAGGTTTCGAACCCATAAGGAAAACAAAAACTGCAGTAAGAAATGTCTTAGAAAACGTGATCAATGAAGACTACCAGTGAACAGTAACTTTGTGCAGTCTGTTTACAGATATGACACATAGCGACATCCTAATATTGGCAATAGGGCTGACACCAACTGCCCAACAATCTTCGCAACCCAGGTATGAGCAAATAAATTTTGCCCCTGGGTTTTGGAGAGAAACTTTGGAAGGCATGTGCACTCGCGTACACATTACGTGAGTTTACATGAACAGTTCCCTGAGCTTGCTTGAACTTTAATGTTCTCACAATTTACTGTTGTGCCTTAACACTATCATACTATTGATGCCCACAATATGCCAGAAATCAACACCACTAAGCCATGATCAGCATTACACCAGGCTGGATACCACCATGACATGCATGACCACAACGTCAACAACTTTGTGTGTCCCTTGAGCTGGCGGATGGTACTGATTGTGTGCATCTTTGGAGACTTCAGTAGAGGTCAGACTGGAGCCTCTCCTATGGATGGGGAAGCGTGGTGCACCTCCCTGAAGGAGGGAGACTGATCTCGGCTATCCACTTGTGGAAGGAGGAAGGGGCTTCAAGATTGTTCAGTTAGGTACTTTCTGATGTCCAGGGAGCAGGCAGGACGTGGATGCTCGCACAAAGGGTCGCGTGGTGTTAGGGGGGAATGGGAGGAAGAGTCAATAGTGCTAGTGGGCTAATCTCCGGGAAGGTTTTACCTACATGGCAACAGATTTTTATTTTCCAGTTTTTAATTCCTTACCGGAAGTAGTTTTCAAAGGCATCACCAATAGTTTCTCTTTCAATGATGCCAATGAGCAACACCATTAAATGTAATACCTAAAACGATGTTGAGTGGTGGATAACCTGATAAAGCCTTGATGAGGGTCCTATCATTCATCAGTGTTTGAAGCAAGTCAATAAGATTAGGGTTATCCCAGTCCTCCTAGTGTTAAGATACTTTTAGCATTCAATAAGCCACGTCTATCATCATTACTTATCAAATTATGCATAAAGCTACTCAATGGAGCTTATTGAACTTACAGTTTCAGATGCATGCAGATGTTTCCCAAACACACCTTTTCTAGGGTCAGGAATTCTGTGACTAACACAACAAAAATGCCTGATCCATACGCGTAACCAGAAAATGAAAAGACACTGGTGTCTTTAGGATACTAAAAAGGGATGATACAGTGCTGGAAAAGTGGAAAGGAATAACAATCCCATATCATTGGCCACCATCCAGGAGTAGAGTCCCAGCCACATACACTATGCCAGAAATATGGATGTAATCTTTGATAGAGATCAATCTTCTACTCCTGAAATAAATGCATTAGCAAAGCAGACTAACTTTAAACTAGTCAACGTCCCACTGCTGCAAAAACAATCCAAGTGTAACTGACTGGAGCATTTATTGGATTAATCCAACATGGTCTAAAAGAGCCTAAACAAGAAACTGATTGACAAACTATAGGTGCATGAGACGGACCTTCAACTGGGAGAAATGAAACTGTATTAAACCTACTCTGAAAGTACCCCATTGGCTTTCTGTTGAAGCCAGGATTAAATTCAAAGTATTGTGACCCAGGCAGTGGGACGTTTTGACTGAAAGATTTGGCCTACACAGAGAATATGGATACCCATCCATCTGACTGAGAAATCTATGATCAACCAACATTAAGAGCATTACTTCCCACTGAGGAATATGTATGTATGTATGTATGTATATAAATATGAATATATATATGGCGGTCACCAGTAGGTAGTTATAGTTAGGTCTGTTTTTCCATAGACTGAGCATTCATTGATTTGCTAATAACTTTGGACCTCTTTGACGAATCTTCTTGAAACTCCCTCTCCCCCACCCCCCAAAAAAAGGTAATTTATCTCACCCCATCGCATGGGGCCAAATTCTTTAAGAAAGGGGAAGAAGGCTACACACCCGCTCCACAAGCCTTTAAGGGACCCAGGGAGCCCACCCCGGGGCCAATAAACGTAACTAAATAGGGTGAGAGCCGTGCAGCCCCCCTCCTTGAGGCATTAATGGCCCTGGGGACCCCACCGCCGTGGGCCAGTTCAGATGCTATGTCTTGGGGACCCCACCCAGGGACATAGCGGTTTCCCTGCCCACAGCGGCGTAGTCAGGAAAACCTGTTTTTCCTCTCGCATGACAGGAGCATTTTCAAATCTCCTGCCAAGCGGGAGCAAACACCAAGTTCGCTGGCAGCAGTGCGGGAGCTTCAAAAATGCTCCCACCCTCTGGAAGAAGACCTTTGATCTGTTTCTTTGCCCGCAGTGATGCGAACAGGGAAACAGATCAAAATATTTCTCATGCCCAAAGGGAGCAACATTAGGAGCTGCTCACTGTGGGTGGGAGCAATACCAGCTCGGCGGGGGTCTTAGGGCTTCCCCGGTGGCCCACAATGAGAGCATGGTGGGTGCCCTAGGTGGGCAGCAAGGCACCCATATTTTACTGTACGGAGTCCCCAAGCCCAAAATCGTCCCAAGGAGGGGGGCCGTGTGCCCCCCTCTTAGAATGATGCCAGGAGATGTGGTCCCTGGGACTGAAGTCGGCCCAGGGAGGGGGGCTGCTCGCCTCCTTCTCCTTTCCCTGAACAAGTTGCCAGGTCATGGAGATGAGGTCATCATGGCTAAAATCAGCCCGGGGAGGGGGACGTCTGCCCCCATCCCGCTGAAAATGTCACCAAGCCCCGGGGATTGGGGTTGCCAGAGCCAAATTTGGCCTGGGGAGAGGGGCCGCATTCCCCGCTGCCCCTAACAATTTTACTGGGGATGGGGTCCCTGGAGCCAAAATCCTCCCCTTTATTTAAAGGAGTGGCCCTGGGGGATGGGTGTCCCCAGGGCCAAAAACGGACCGAGGAGGAGGGCTGCTTGGTTCCCTTCCCTTTAATTTAAAAAACAAACCATATGCTGTGCACAGCGTGGGGTTGGCTGTATGATTGGGGGTTGGCGCATTTGCATATGGTAATTAAGTATCACTTTACATTTTAAAGAAACGAGAAATTCACTGAAAAAACCCAAAGGTTAGAGTAACATTTTTAGGGCCCGATTATGACGTTGGACAGTCCGTCCAACATCGTTTGGGAACTGGGACCGAACGACCCGTCGTCGGTCCCAACCCTGCAATTAGGATGCGACTGGACACTGTTTGGTCGCATTCCTATTCTTTACAATGGGAGCAATCATCTCATTGTAAAGAGCTGAGGTGCAATTCATCCCTGCACCCTGTGGCAGGCACCCGAAGGTGCCTCCCACGGGGTGCAGAGATCAACAGGGGGGCATCATAGGTGCCCCTTGACCACAATTCGGAGGCCTTGCACCAATGGGGGCCCTGCTGGGGCCCCCAAAGTCAGATTCCCACAGCCTTTCTGTTTTGGAAAGGCCAGCACAGGAAGGCTGTTGGAATCTGCCATTGTAATCCCCCGGGCGGAAAGAGCCGCCCGAGGGATTACTGGAGGCTTTCTGAATGGCAGACATGCTCCCTGAATCCGTCGGAAGCCATTCGGGAATCCGGTTTGGATTCCTTTCCGACCGACCCCATCAAAATGAGTCGGTCGGAAAGGAATCCGAAGAGCCAGTTACGATGCCGTTGGTACGGCGCCTTTTCCTATGTCATTGTATTCGGGCCCATAGTCGGTGTGATAAAAAGATCTGTTTTCATTTAAAAAAATTTAAAAAATTCTGAAACAACAAAAGGTTAAAGTAATGTTATATTAGGTGAATTTGTCAATGGCAACATTACATTTGAACTAAAAAAAAAACAAATTCACCAGTTATAGTTAGCAAATCTTTGTATTCAAGAATAACTCTCTGTGCAGGTGACAGTTGACTTGTGTTCATTATGTTTTTGGCCGATGCCCGGTGGAGCTACTTGATAGCTAAATAGGAGATGGGCTGTGGACTACCCCTTCGGCCGTCACCTACCCAGCCGGACTTTGGGCAGACCTCACTTCGTCTCTCCGTCATATTCTCCCTCCTACCCCTTTACTCCACCCACTTTCTCCTTTAAGATCCATTTATCCCTCCTCTTTGCTCTTTAATTGTTTTCCTGTTGAGACCCAGCTGTTTGGCTGATGCCCGGTGGATCTACCTGATAGCCATAGAGGAGATGGGCTGTGGACTTCCCCCCTCGGCCGTCACCTACCCAGCCGGACTTTGGGAAGACTCTCCTTCGTATCTCCATCCTATTACCCCTTTACCCTACCCCTTACCCTTCGAAGCTCCATTTATTTCGTCTTCTACTCTCTTTAAATATTTTTCTAGTAACTGATGTAACTTGTAACTGATATAATTTTGTAATTTTGTGGAACCTTATGTAAAGCGCTCTGATACCTCCGAGTCTAGCCAGCGCTATATAAAACTCAAATAAATAAAAATATGTTCCACACAAGTTTTTTAGGTACTGCAGAAAAAGTTATCAGGGCAAAGATTCTACATACTACATGTAAGCAACCTTAAGGTATTGAAGAGAATCGTCTCAGCATGACAATTTCTACTGTATGCACCAGGTACTAACCTAGGGACATGTGGTTGCTTTGCTTGAGAAATGAGCTATCTGTAAAGTTTTCACCACAGTATGAAGGGTGCAGGTAGTGTGATGTTTAGCACTCTCAGATCTTGGTTATCTTTTAGCAAATTGAGTCTTTTTTGACAACTGTTGCATAGAGTGTACGCTTTTAAATGCACTGTGGTGTATTTCTCATGAAAGTTTCACTGTTTCCAAACAGTGTGGTATACAGAGTAAACTCTCTACATAGAGTATGCACTGTTTACAGTACCCAGTTCTCTACTGATATCAACTTCACTTCTCAATGTAGGTTCGGTGAGTATCAGGGGTTTGATACGGATAAAAGCTGTCTGCAGTAGGTCATTTGTTTTAGAAATGACTTTCACTATTTTTAGGAACTTGGCTTTCTGTGAACAGTGGTATACAGATTGAACACCGTACTCAATTAAGGTTTCCTATATATGTATTTGTGGTTGATTCTTGATGTGAACTATGCTAACTGTAAAGTGTATGGTATAGGGTCAATGTTGCACATAATGCATGCTTTCTACACCTAAGGGAGTTGTATCTGTGACGGCAATGATGATGGCTTCTCCTGAGCTATTTTGTACTTATTGTCAGGCCTCTAATGCCATAATAATTAATAGAGCAATGTAAGCGAAAATAAAGCTTGCATGAGGTCATCAGTGACTCAATCAATGATGTCATTTGAGATGTCTGAATTCCGGTTCCTTCACCAGTGGAAGGTGTATCCCAGTATGCACTCTTATTACTTCAAACTGTAATAAATTAAACCACGAATGTCTGTAGATCAGTAAACTGTTTTATTTCACAGTTTTCAATTGATTTTGTTGCTTCCAAAATTATTCATAAATTTCATAATTCAGGTTTGTTAAGAACCTCTTCTTGTGAATAAATTCCAATATTGTAAACATGATTCCATGTAGTAAATGTGAATATTTGGGTTACAGGGATGAATCCCAATGCATTTCGGGGTCTCCCTTCGTCAGGGGATTCTCCCTATAAACAAAATGACCATGTATTAATAATATTCACGCTAGAATATAACGAGAGTAAAAGCTGATAGCATGACAACAGAGCCAGAGTTTTTACGTGAACAATCACCAATTGCCACGGATCTAGTACGGTGTAGACGCAAATGATATCTGATTCAGTGAACGTAAATTCCTGAAACATTCCCAGTGCTCGTTGAGTGAACTGTAAAACAACTAAAAAACATGTGAAGTGAAAGTCTACGGAGTGCCGGTAAATGGTTATTGCCGTGTGCCGTATGTGTCTTAACCACGGGTTCAGTGCGAGTCCTTTAAAAGATGTGCCAATTAATTCGAGAGCGTGTTAAAAGATTCCGGTTTAATAACTGGTTATGCCTACGTGAGTGACTCGTACGTCCATTAAACTGATTGTGATTAAAAAGAATCTTATCGTGTATTGTCTCATATGTGCCGCTGCGGTGCATACCTGTGCAAAACCCGTTTCTCGATCGTAGCGATTCCGCGTCCCGTAACCGTTGAGATCAGCTGTGTTCCTTGTGTGCCCCGGAAGTAAATATACACATGCGAGAAAAGAACATGCAAGATAAAGAAGAAAGACTCGAACCCAAACTTAGTGATACGGGTGAATGTCTACAACGTAAAGTTGTGATAACTTAATAAACAAAAAAAATTAAAGAATGTTTGTTGGATTAAAAAACAATGAATTGCGAAACACCATCATCAGGATAAAGAAGAAAGACTCTAACCCAAACTTAGCGATACGGGTGAATGTCTACAGCGTAAAGTTGTGATGACTCAATAAACAAAAAAAATTATTAAAGAATGTTTGTTGGATTAAAAAAACAATGAATTGCGAAATACCATCATCAGAAAATGCATTCCAAATCTGAAAACATTAAATGCAGTCTGTTATTGAGATGTCATCAGTGATGTCATAAATTATATCATATGACACGTCACGAGTGATGTCATATGGAGGGTGGCGCGGTTGCAAGTTATAGTTGGTGCTGCTAACTGGTGAATTTCTGTGTTTCTTTTACTTTTTTAGTTTAAAACGGTAATGTTGTCATTGACAAATTCACCTAACTAGAATTTTACTTTTCTATGTTTTTTTTAAAAACAAAAACAGATCTTATTATTACATCCAACTATAACCTTTATTTTTTTCAATATATATATATATATATATATATATATTCAACCAAAGTCTCTCGTTACTGGAGCCCCAACCCTTCAGGGCAGCCTCTTCACAATGGGCACGGAGCAGCCCATCAATCTCCAACACGAAAAACACACAAGAGGCCCATTGCTGGCGAAACATCTACGTTTATTGTCGTCTGGCACAGCAGATTCCTTCCTGCTCCTAACGTTTCAGCCTCATCTGGCCTTGCTCACAGGTAGAAGGACAAAATTCAAATGCTAATTGCAGTCTGCTGTGCGCTTTTTAAATTCAAGTTGCCCACGTGACCAAATAAAGAATACAAATCCCAGAGTGCACCGCCACAATGCTGTTCACAAAAAATAAAGTCAGTACCTGCATGGCGGTGTCACTTGTAAGTGGAAATAATTTTCAAAGTCAGGTGAGTTGGTGTTCTCATTGCGCATTGCTGTACATTGTTCTTAGGACATGAATAAACATGAAATCCAGCCAGCACGATCAATGATGAAAATAATTCACCTTGAATCCCTTCCAGCACGCGTACGGTAAAAATTAAAAAAAAAAAAAAAATGATCCACACTTTCCACACCCCATGTGCAAATGGTGCCCTAAGGGCTCCATTTGTGCATGGCATATCAAATAAATGAAAATAATAAACAAAACATTTCACAACGATGCGCATAATATGTCCCCCATGTGCGCACGGTGCGCGAAGCGCATCGTGCGTACATGGCCCATCCCGCATAATGTGGGCACGCGGTGCGCGCAGCGCACCGCGTGACCACCGTGCGTGCATGGCACTAACTGCGTAAAGTGGGCGCGCGGTGCGCGAAGCGCACCGCGTGCTCACTGTGCGCGCACGGTGCGCGAAGCGCACCGTGCGTGCACGGAACGAACTGCGTTAACTGGGCGCGCACGCCACGAATGGCGTAAAGTAAGTTAGCATTTAAAAAACCGTACAAATTCACTGAAAAAACCATAGGTTTCACACACGTTATCGTTAGGAATTAGCATTTAAAAAACCTTGCAAATTCACTGAAAAAACCATAGGTTTCACACATGTTATAGTTAGCTGTACATTTTACTGATAAAAAACCAATGAAATTCCCCCGTTATAGTTACTGTAGGCAACTATAACTCACGCGACCGTAATCCTCTGCTGATGACATATGTGTCTTTATGAAAAAAAAATATTTGTAATATATGTATAGCTTAAATTTAATGGAAGAAGACATGGGCAAATAAGTGTCTAAATACAGTATGAGCATCAGCAGAGGATTACGGTCGCGTGAGTTATAGTTGCCTACAGTAACTATAACGGGGGAATTTCATTGGTTTTTTATCAGTAAAATGTACAGCTAACTATAACATGTGTGAAACCTATGGTTTTTTCAGTGAATATATATATATATATATATATGTATATATAGTATAATTGTTATACTGAATAGTATATTTAATACTTGCAGGCTCCAATATTTTTCCTAATATTAGTTACAAATATTTTTATTATCATTTGTTTATTTTTATCTAATTTTATATTTGTAATTTTTTTTAAATTGCTATAATACTTTTTGTAATTGTGTGTTTTTGGTTTTAGTTTTTTATATGCTATTTGGCAATGTAATTTATATTTTGTAATTGAATTGTTAATAATTGCAAAATGTTATTAAAATATATATTTGTATTTATCTATGGATAAGTAGGTATGTATTTATATAGATTATATACATATATATGCTTTTCATAATAGTAAATTTAAATTAATGTAAAATATTTTTTGAATAATTGCGTTACTATATTTATGCATATACATAAACACACATTGTGTGTTTATACAAGTATATACTTATATATAGTATTTGGCATTAGTGGAATTTATGTAATTTACATTATATTAATCTAATCCAGTGCATTTTATTCTCTATTAGCTGCTATTGTTGTTTGTCATTACAATTGCGTCCCAAGTGAGCTTAATCATTCTAGACCTAATGACGTCTGTTCTAAAAATAAAGTTCCTTTAAGTATAAACCATTCTATTTGAAACATAGCGGTTTTCCAAATAGAAATAACTTTGGCAATTAACAAATTGTAGCAATATGTATGATTTCTAGCAGCACACTAATGCTTCTGTGGGCATTGTTGGTTAATATTGCCACACCTTCCAATCCCATAAAGTGATGTGTGCAAAAAGTGAAAAAAATAGTAAGATAAAAAGATCTCATTGCTGCAGATTGTTTCAAAACCCTTCTCTATAACATGTAATATGTACATTCAAATGGATATAGCCATGTTTGTAAACGTGGCCGTTTCTTAATCAATCTGTAAAAACATGATTTTAAAATTCACCTGTTAGAGATAAGTGTATTGGTCCTCACTAGTATTCAGCACATAGTTAGACTTGGTATCCAAGTTTAAAATGTACATTGTCCCCAACCATCGTAGCACCAATTCTCGGTTTCCCCCTCGCCTTAATTTTGATATCGCATCTATTACAAAATATCATAAATGGCTAAGATTTTTATTATGATGTTGTTTGAAGTGTAGGGTTACTGGATATGTGGAATCAGACTTGATAATGGCTCTTATGTGCTGTAATATTAGTTTGTGAACCTGTAGTTTAGTGCTCCCAATAAAACATACCTTGCATGTACACTTAAGAGCATAAACTGCAAATTCAGTTTTACAGGTGAGGAATTTTTCAAGCTTTACAGGCCTATCATGGAAGGGAGTGTGGTACTGGATTGTATTAGTAAGAAACTGGCATGCTTTACAGGACTTGTATTTGTAGAATCCATTCTTGAATGTTAGCCAATTGCTAGTTTCCGTAATCTCAGGACTGCTTTTTACAGATATTAAAAAAATGATAATTGTTTTTTGCGGGAGTTTTGGACCAATAACGGGGTCACATATTATCAGCCACTGCTTTCTAAGAATAGATCTAAGCTGATGTTCCTGTTTGCTGTATGTCAGAATTAGCCTAATTCCTCATCTGTTGTATTTGTATCATCATTATTCTTTCCACAGTTAGTTTTCCTCCCAAATAGCAGAGCTTCCCTACTTTTATCATCGGTTTTCGATATAGCCTGATCAATAATATCCAAGTGCTAGGAATCTTTTTTTATACTCTTGTTCAGCCGGCTTTAAATCATCCTCACGGCTGCAGATTCTTTTTAGCCTTAACATTTCCCCACATGGAATGATATTAATCAGATGCCAGGAACGGAAGCTACTGGCATCCAGCTGTATGTATGTATGTGTGTGTATATATATATATATATTCACTGAAAAAAACCATGGGTTTCACACACGTTATAGTTAGGAATTAGCATTTAAAAAACCTTAGAAATTCAGTGAAAAAACCATAGGTTTCACACACGTTATAGTTAGGAATTAGCATTTAAAAAACCTTAGAAATTCAGTGAAAAAACCATAGGTTTCACACATGTTATAGTTAGCTGGACATTTTACTCGTAAAAAACCAATGAAATTGCCCCGTTATAGTTAGTTCAGCTAACTATAACTCGCGCGCCCGCAATGCACTGCTGATGACGTCACATATTACATCACTCATGACATGGTCAGTGACATCACTCATGACATCACTGATGACATCTCAAATGACATCACTGATGACATCATCCAGTGAATGTGTATTTTTCTGAAAATTAAATATGTTTTATATATGTATATCTCAAGGACGATGGAAGAATAAATGGGTATATAAGTGTCTAAATGGATGATTTGTTTTTGAAAAATTGATTGTATAACTGACTGATTAAGTGTATCTTAGTGAATACATGGCTTAGTGAGTAATGTTTAAATATGTAAATATCTGTATCAGTCTCTCACTTTGTGTATAAGTGGCTGCATGGGTTGGTGAGTAGCTACATGGGTGTCTATATAGGTTATTAGTTGGTTTTTTGAGTATCAGTCTGAGTGTCTGCATGGTTCGGTGGGGGGTATTACGTAGTGCATAGGTGCATGAATGAGTGACTCACTGTTTGTATGTGTTGAACAGAGCATGTGTGCAGGACTGCATGGGTGGATGAGTGTGTGTATGGGTGTGTTAGTGAGTGAATGACTCTCTCAATAGTGTCTTTATGAGTAACTACATATGTTTAAAACTAGTATATGTGACTATTGGTGTATATATGTGAGTATATGTGAGAGATTGAAAGAGTTCCTGTATGAATAAGTATGTGTTTCTATAAGTGATTGTTTAAAAGACTAAGTATGTGTAAGTTTCCGTAGAAGTAAGTGTGGTGGTGTGTGTATAACTGTATATGCAAGTAAATGTATGTTTGATTCTTTATTAGCATGAGTGACTATGTGTGTGAGTTGCTCTATGGATGAGTGGCATTGTGTAACAGGATGTATAGGTGTATGAGTACATATGATGAGTGAGTACATGTATGAGTGACTGTATTGGACTGTTGGTGAATGAGTGGATGTGTATGTGGATCTTAGAATTACTGAAGAGGTTGTTGTAACTGTTATTGGTATGTCCATTGTTTTGTAAATTTTAGTCTCTATTTTTGAATGTGTGTGTCAAAGGTTATATTAGGGGAAGAGGAGGTCTGCCACTCTATCACAAGGATGATGTCATCAGTGATGTCATCAGTGATGTCATTTGAGATGTCATCAGGGATGTCATGAGTGATGTCACTGACCATGTCATGAGTGATGTAATATGTGACGTCATCAGCAGTGCATTGCGGGCGCGCGAGTTATAGTTAGCTGAACTAACTATAACGGGGCAATTTCATTGGTTTTTTACGAGTAAAATGTCCAGCTAACTATAACATGTGTGAAACCTATGGTTTTTTCACTGAATTTCTAAGGTTTTTTAAATGCTAATTCCTAACTATAACGTGTGTGAAACCTATGGTTTTTTCACTGAATTTCTAAGGTTTTTTAAATGCTAATTCCTAACTATAACGTGTGTGAAACCCATGGTTTTTTCAGTGAATTTGCAAGGTTTTTTAAATGCTAATTCCTAACTATAACGTGTGTGAAACCTATGGTTTTTTCAGTTTATTTTTTTCGTTTTTTTAAATGCTAAGTTACTTTACGCCATTCGTGGCGTGCGCGCCCACTTAACGCCACCAAAAGCACAGGGGGTGGGGTCAATGTGGATAGTGGTTTTTTATTTCGATTTTATATTTTTATTATAATTTAATGCAATTTTTTTTATTTCATTTTTTGTAAGCCTTTTTTTAATAATTTATGTACTATATCCTGCATTATCGAAAGGTTTTTTTTTATGCATTTTTTTCCGTGCGCGTACGGTAAGCGGACGCTACGCGCTTGTAAAATACGCGTACGGTAAGCTGACGCTACGCGCTCTGGACGTAATTAGTGCAGCGCGCCTACGTGATACGTGCGTGCCGTACGCGTATACCCGGAAGCAACGTCGCGGTTACGCAGGGGCGTGTAATGCGCATGCGCGATACGTGATACGTGCGTGCCGTACGCGTACACCCGGAAGCAACGTCGCGGTTACGCAGGGGCGTGTAATGCGCATGCGCGAAAGTGACGTAAGCGCTGCGTAAGCGCACCGTAAGCGTCACGTGCGCGCACGGTAGGTCATGTGACTTACAAAGAACACTTTTTATTGGTTGAAATTACTTTCACTTCCAGAAACTTCCCACACCACACCCATTCCCCTCTTTACTGCTTGAAAGAACACTTTTCATTGGTTGATACTACTTTCAGTTCCAGATTCTTCCCACACCACACCCATTCCCCTCATTTCTGCTTGTGATTCTCTAGGAGCAGGAGCTGGATTGACATTGGGATACAATGGCAGAACAGCAGGGCTCTTCTGAGAGTGAGGCCAGCAGCACCACCATGATCCAGAGAAGGAGGAAACAAAAGACTTCTTTTGTATGGGAGTATTTCACTTTTCCAGAGGGGGAGAAAAAGGTCAATGCTCCAAAGGTCACTTGCATACTTTGTGATCGTGTTTTATCAAGAGGAAATCCAAGTAGGAAATATTCCTTTGGAAATCACTCTATGATGAGACACCTTCAGGACAAACACCCAAGGACCTTTGCTCGACATACTGGAGAAAACTCTTCAGTAAGTCACCAGAGCCCAGCCTCAGATGCTCAGCCGAGTACATCATCGGCAGCTCAGCTGAGCCCTTCCTCTGTTGTTGGAGCATCACCTTCTTCTTTTCCTTTGGACATCAACCCTCGATTTGCGAGTGTTGAAATGAGGTGTACAAAATGTGGTGGTCTTATTGTTTTTGGGGAGGTCAGTCTTCCCCTTATTAACAATAAGATAGACCAGCATGTTTGTAGACGCTCATAATACTCCCATTCTTTCTTTCCTCCATCCCTGTATGAACCCAACGGCTCTTATAAGAGCCAACCTTACCTCACAATTTTTTTAATTTTTTTTTAAGCTTCCCTTTTCGCAAAATTTTTTTTTCCGTGCGCGCACGGTACGCGTAATTCCGCAGGTCGCCGTGCGCGTACGCTACGCGCATACGGCGATTTTTCGAAAAATAATTTTTTTTTATTTTTGCCCTTGAGGGTCCTTCTGGGACCCCCTGACCAAGGCTAGGGGGTCAGGAACTGTCGAGCCTGCCCCCTTTTCACATTATCCACCTTTTTTATTCACCCCCCTGACAGTTCGAGAGAGAAAATGGCGGCCGCCGCTTCCTGGTTTCGACCGATTCGAATGTTTACTAAGATCTAACAGCCAATCAGAATCGCGCTCGCGCACGCCACCGTACGCGTACCGTAAGCTTACCGTAAGCTTACCGTAAGCGCACGGTAAGCGCACCGTAAGCTTCCACAGATATATATATTGATTTAAAGGCTATTTTCTCAGGATCTACTGAACAGATTTACACCAAACCTACAAAAGGCACTTCCTTGACCTGAGGACTACCTCTCTGCCAAATTTCTAGTAATTCTGTTCAGCCGTTCGGGCTGTAGCTCGTTCTAAAGGTCCTATGGAAAAATGCATGGGAAAAACGCGTTTTGGGACCCCCCTTTTATCTCAGCCCCCGCTTGACGAATCCCCCCGAGACTTTCAGGGTAGGAGCGGAGCGTAGCGCCCCACCTATTTTGAGAAATTCGCGAGGATTCGTCGACCGGCGCCAAAGTTATTCAAAATAGAATGTTGAGGTTTTCCTATGGAAAAGGGGTCCTAACTATAACTACCTACTGGCGACCGCCAGTAGGTAATATATATATATATATATATATATATATATATATATACACTTACCATTATATGCATATGGATATATATGTTGGTAAACAATATTTTTGACACACTATTTGTGTCAGAAGATATTGTTTACCTTGATACTGTCAGTGATCTGGGTCATTTAGTTAGGTATTTCAGTTTCCAGGACTAGAAGCTGCACTCTCCTGATATTTTCTCTTGGATCATGGCCTCTTGTGTGAG
Source organism: Triturus cristatus (assembly GCF_964204655.1). NCBI lineage: Eukaryota > Metazoa > Chordata > Amphibia > Caudata > Salamandridae > Triturus > Triturus cristatus. The sequence goes on along the minus strand of NC_140583.1, from coordinate 619,044,046 downwards.
TCATGATGCTCTTTACACACCATTTCAACTTTGTATACTCAGTTTTTTTCCTGAGGCTCTAACCTCATCTCTCTCCAACCACTGACCTTTATGTATGTACTTCAAGGTTGTGTAAGACTTTCTGCCAATCTCTTTCTCCTCCTCATATATATTGATTGTTTCTGTATATGTATTATGATTTTAATGTGATAGTAAGCCCATGTTATTTTCCGTTTTCAAAACTACTCATGTTAATCTACCCCCAACAAAGGCTCCTACAGTCATGAATTCGAGAAAGACTATTCAATCTGGAGAAAATAAAGGTGTATTTACATAGCAACACTGTTAGAAATAGGGGTTCACTAGTTGGCAGTGGTATGTACCCTGTCCAAATAGGGACCCTACCTTCTAGTCAGGGAAAGGGAGTTACACACCCAAGATAACCCCTGCTCACCCCCTTGGTAGCTTGGCATGAGCAGTCAGACTTATCTCAGGGGCAATGTGTAGAGCACTTGTACAAAACACATACAGTAACACAGTTAAAACACTACAAATGAACACCACACCAGCTTAGAAAAATGAACACTTTTCCTAAACCAAAAAAGAAAAACAACAAAAATCCAACATACAGTACTCAAGTTATCACTTTTAAAAGGTTTAAGCACTTCTGTCCATAGAACCCTATGAATGCGGTGATTTTAGCACAAATTACCTTTGATCCTTCAAAATTCAAGATGAAAAGCAGAGATGCGTCGGAAAACAGAGCGAAGCGCCGGTTGTTGAGTCCCAGGGGAATGGAGGTGTCCGTTGTGCTGTACGCAGGAGAAGTGTTGTGTCGATTTCTTACTACGAGGAGAAGTGATGAATCGAAATCTGAACGCGAGTCCTTTCTGTGGGGTGATGCGCTGGAAATTTGCTACACATGTGCAATGTGTGGAAAATTCTGATGCGCGGAGGTTGATGCTGACAGCCATGAACAGGCGCTGCGTAGATTCTCTGGTGCTCTGAACTTAGGCTACGGTGAACTTTGAACCACGCGAGCCGGTGCGGTGCCTATTCTCCCCCCGTGAACAGGCTCTACGTCGATGTTTTGGCCGGATCTGTTGTTTTTTCAATCACACGACAAGCTTGCGGTGGAAAAAAGAGGTGCGGAGGATCGCCGCGTAGATTTTCTTCTTTCCGCAGCAAATTTACCTCTGAGGGCCTATAACTGGAATTGGCACCACTTGGCAGATCAGAACTCCCAACAGAGGAGTCCAGGGGCTACAGATGAGGTATTTGATGGCCCTGAGACTTCTTAACAGGAGGCATGAACACACAAGCCCTTGGAGAATCTTCTCAAGTAGGATACAAAGCAAAGTCCAGTTCTTTTCCTCTCCAAGACAGAAGCAGCAACTGCAGGCCAACCCAGCAAAGCAACACAACAAAGGGGCAATACTCCTCCTGACAGCTCTTCTTCGTGGCAGAGTCTCCTCTTGACCCAGAAGTGTTATGAAAAGGTTAGGTTATAGGTCCAATACATATGCCCCTTTTGACCTTCAAAGTAGGCGTACTTCAAAGAATAATCTTTGTATAGCAAAGGTCCTGTTTTGCACTGTCCTGGCTCCAGGCACACCACAGGGGGGGGGGGGGGAGACAGCATTGTGAGAAGACAAGCACAGCCCTATTCAGGTGTCAGTGACAACTCCTCCAACCACTCTGGCCATCACCAGGCCGATGGGCCTTCCTGAGCTAATCAGGATATGCAGGGCACACCTCAGCTCCCTTTGTGTGACTGTCTAGAATTAATGCACAAACCGTCCAACTGTCAGTCTAAACCACAGGTGGATTCCAGAGGCAGGCTGATAAAGCATGAAAATGTCCACTTTCTAAAAGTGGCATTTTCAAACACACAATTTAAAAACCAACTTCACCAACAGATGTATTTCTAAATTCTGAGTTTAGGGAGCCCAAACTCCAAATCTCTATCTCTTCCCCATTGACAGTTACACTTGTAAGATGTTACAAGGCAGCCTCAATGCTAACCTGTGAGAGAGATAGTCCTACCTTTCAAATACACTGCACCCTGCCCAAGAGGATAACTTGGGCCTACCTTAGGGGTGCATTACATGTAGTGAAAGGGAAGGTTTGGCTCTGGCAAGTGGGTGCACTTTCCAGGTCGACATGGCAGTTTAAAAATGCACTTGCAGACACTGCAGTGGCTGCCCTGGGACATGTTTGCAAGGCTACTCATATCGGTGGCACAGTCAGTGCTACAGGCCCGCTAGTAGCATTTGATTTACAGGCCCCGGGCACACACAGTTTACTTTACTTGGGACTTACCAGTAAATCAAATATGGCAATCATGGGTAAGCAAACATAATCACAATTTAAACCGGGAGCACTTGCACTTTAGTACTGCCAAGCAGTGGTAAATTGCCCAGAGTTCAAAAACCAGCAAAAATGAAGTCCAGCATACAGTAAAAAATGCAAGAGGTAGAGGCAAAAAGACAGGGGAAACCAAACCAAGAATGCCAGGTCTAACACAACACTAAAACTCAATAGAGATACAACAATGAGATAGCTGGACTGGATTGAAAAACACAACATTGTCCCCAATGAAAATGCTCCTCCAGACAACTTTACTTATTTGTTTTGTAAGTCATCATCAAGTCACCTTCTGGCCACTTAAAGACACTTTGCTCGCAAGGTATCAGGTATGATAAGAGTGACACAGGTATGGTGATTCTAGATAATGTTTTTGTGGGCCTAGATCCTCAAGAGGTGAGAAAATTAATGTGATGGTGGTATGGAAAGAATTAAAAGCCTCCCTGAATAAATTAGATGCATTTTCAAATCTCACTCTAAGGGGTGGTAAACTTGGAAGGTATCTCACAACTATGATGTGACTGGTTTAACACTGGGCACCAGTACTTTGATGGCTTTAAAGCCATGCTTCTTGCAGGTGATGTTCAACTGAACAATTTGCTAGAAATGTTACTTCATGCTATTGCCTGATTGATCAGGGGTCTATGGACGTTTTTACAAAATCTCACCCATCATCTAAGGATTCCAGTATGTCCCTGTTTCACATACCCTTCAAACATACAAAACATTAAACCGAAAAACTCCATCATATCTGGCAAGCAAGACAGGTTCTACAGTGGGCACCACACAACACTTGCAGTAACAACCTCATAGGACTCAGTACAAACATATGCAGGAAAAACACAACATGCTACGCTTTCACGAATTTGACCGCCTCCCAGATTGGCTAGATCCCTTACGCCCATCATTCAGGAAGCAGCTGAACACCTTTCTCTTCAGCAACAACTAATCCAAGTGCAACCCTCTGAATTATGTACCGTAGCTGGGAATACTCTTGGGCCTCCTCCCTCATTCCCCTGCTCTGTACACCCCCACTTTAACCCAACCTTTGCACAGTGCTCAGTTGCCTTCTATCGAGGTGTGTACAAACACAGACACACACACACACATTGCTAAATCTTAGGTTATGAAGCAGAGTGTAATGGTGGACAAACTCCGGAGACATTCATGGACCTTTCCTGCATAGTCTTTGAAGACCAGTTGAAGAATCTTGACTTTGGTTCTTTTTTTCTACTAACAGTCATTTAAGCTCTGGGCAGTATGCTCCTTGATTTTGAAGACTTTGGAATTCTGATTTTTTTTTTAAACACTCTAACATACTTTATGATACAATAGACATGTTGGGAAAGAAAGGTCTTGAGCTATGCTTTCTCTGTGAAAGAGGTAGTAAGTACCCTGTTCAGCAAATTCTTGAGATAGTTGAAATCTAGTGCTCTATCAAGAGATCTTGGTTGATCCAATCCTCTAAATTTTCAACTTTCTCTGCTAGGGCAGGATATGCCGTTAGTGAATGCAGTGACTGAAACTTGCCTATTCAATCCATCAACTCTCCTTACTAATTGTGACCTCTGTTTTAGACTCATTAAAGCACAGGAATTGCACATCATCCAGAACTGAAAGCATCACAGGTAGTCTGTGATTTTATTTCAGAATTGTACACTGATCCCCATATGGATGTGGATCTGCATTTCATACCCATACATTTGAGCTGTAGTCAATGTAGCAAAATTACTTTTCAAAGAACACCAGTAAATGCTGAACAGCTGTGGTGAAAGTGAAGACTATTTAGAACACTGCAGGAAGTGGGTTATAGGTGTTTATTCAGAGATCCCCATTCTGATGATTGGCTGAAATCTAACAGGAAAAATACACTACTGAAGTGCTGTGCCTTAAAAACAGGCACATTTATCTGGGCGATTAAAGAGAGTCTTGAAACGCACCCTGAAAACAGGTCATGTTGGATCCAGACCTCTGGTGTCAAGTTTTTAGAATCTGATATAGGCTAGCATGGATTCTGTACCCTTTTAAAATATTTTTTGTTTAACTTTTATTTATTCATGTCTTTATTTATTTTTCGATTCCCTGTAGTTTTGGAGTGGGATGTTTTATCTCAACCACAATGAACTCCCTTAGGAAGATCAGGGTGAATATTGATCATCAGTTAGCCACATTTCTGGGGTCTGATGGCTTTGTTTGCCAAGTTGTTATTATAGTGCATTTGAAGTCCCTCCGAATTAAACCTTTGAGGGTGATAGAGGAAGTAATTTCCCAATTCCGTGAGGTCTGAGGATATGCTCTTTATAAGATATTTGATAATGGATGATGAACATGATTCAACAGGTATATTAAGAGGCTTTCGTTTTTTCTTATATTGAAGACTTTCTTTCAATTCACTGTAAGGATGAGACTCGGGCAAACAGCTTGTTACCTGAACTTGCATGCAATGTTATGTTTTTTAAGTTTTGACCTGGAGGAATGAAAGAATTTAGGAAAAACTCAAACAGTTCCTGGGTTTGGTTAGCTGCCTGATCAACTTGTGTTGAGGAATACCACAAAGTGGTGTGTGGAATGATTGAAATAATCTCATCCACTGATAATTACTCGAGCCGTATTACAGGCCATAGTTTTTTTCGCCCACCATGTCACCTCAGGCATAAACCAGCTATTTGGAAATCCGCCTTGGTCCGGCTCCAATAAGAACATTTAAACCAAACTGCCATGCCAAGTATCCTTTGAACTGGATCATGTAATCCCCAGACCAGTTTTGAGCTACTGGGAAATTGACATTAGGGTGCAGCTTGGTTCCAGTGGTACAGTGAACACACGACCCACGTCTGGGCATACTTGTCGCACTACTGGAGCAGAACCAAGGCTGATTTAAATACAGCTGTTTTTTGTCTGAAGTGGCATGTTAGGCAAAAAACATGATGGACAGGATTGCAGCCAGAGTAATTTTGTAATGTTATATTGATTTGTATAGCACATTAATCACCCGCGACGATATTCAGGTGCTTGGGCAGGTGTGTAGGATTGTGGTCACCAAGGTGCTTAAACGAAGAGAGAGGTCCTCAGCTTCTTGCAGAACTCAAGAATTACCAGTGGCTGAGATTGAGATTAAGTAGCCATCTACCCATTTATTTATTTTTAGTTTTCTCTGATCAATTTGTGTTGCACGTCTTTGTATTGCTTTATTATAACCCATCATATGGCCTCTAAAACGTGTGCTATCAACTAAATGTGCCGATTTCGTCCCTCGACATTGCAGACTATGGCACAAACCTTTAAGAATAGCCACCTCTGGGTCAAATCACTTGTTGGCCTCTTTATCCAGTGGTTTCAGTTCTTTCAACTAAAGCATGGCTTTTGTGTTGAGGGACTTGCTATGTACTAATCTCCACACCATCCCCCACTTTCAATCAATTAGATAAATAATCCCACAATATAATTAGGAGATGCACCTTACTACTGGTTACAGAATGAATGAATTAATATTAAGAGACATCTCCATGAAGTATTGGTCACAAATGATTTGAAGGGTAATGGGTTACTTCTCCAAAGAAAACACACATTACACCTCTGACCCATCAGGCTACCATATGCCACGCCTACCCACATCTCCAATAGGTTGCTTATCGATGCAATAAAAGAACAAATTGCATTCAAGCAATGGAAGTTTAAAGACATTTCAGTTATCACCTGAAAAAAGCCACAGAATCAGGTTGTAGGCCAAACAGAGTAACATATACTATCTATTTATTGTGAATGCAAAAAGTAGATATGGAGAACCCTATTTGTCTAGGTATCGTTAAAGGTCTCAACGTCAAAGATGTGCTATATTCACAAGATCCAATGCAAGCCACACCAGCTACACTACATAATCTGCTGGGCTCAGATATAGAGGGCAGTACGGGTAATCAAGCCCTGACATCAGCAAGGAACTGTGTGAATCATAAATGACTTGGCCTTAATAGCGTAAAGATGATGATTGCAGTTGGTGGCTCTAAAGGTACTGCAGGTTTACAACGGAGGACATATTCATTCTGCGAGCACCACATGAAGAAACACAGTGGTTACTGTGATTGAACCCTACGTATGGAACTGCATATTAATGAAATATTAGAACAATGGAATGTTGGTGGGTCCATTGAAAAGAATGGAGTGATCCAGGCTTCTGTAAAAGCTTAAAACAGTAATCTCAAGCATGCCTGCTATGCATATCCTTCCTCGTACACCCCAGTCTAAAGGACCAACAACAAACACCTAATTCACATAGATCATTAGTTTACAAATCAACACTTTACTAACCCTATAAAATCACGGAGAACAGATCAAGTTACTAAAGACTGCATTCGCGCTATTGTGTGTCCATGCAAACATGACAAAGAGGCTTCTTTGTGTGACCTCACCCTTGACTTTACAGAAATAGACTAGACTATGATAGAAACAAAGGAGTCTGAAGGTTCAAATAATTCAGTAGAGTGTGGTTTGCTGCATGAACATGAACTGTACATTAGACCTGGGCATGAAATTCTGCTCCGCTCGCAGAGCTTGCATAGTTTTTCTCACTGCGCGTAGAATGCAGAGTTCCGAGAAACTCCTCTTAGAGGCGCAGAGCAGAGCTTTTCCTCTTCTGCGGCTCACCAATGGTAAGTTGGCGAGCGTGTGTGAGGAAAATCTTACTGTAAACCACCACCCTGCAAGATTTCTCAACGTGGGCGGTCGCGGGTGTTCATTACGGCTCACGTTGATATATCTTCTGCTCACATTGAGGAAGCTGTCGCTCGAGTCGAATATCTGCTCGAGCGGCAGAAAAAAGCAGATCCCTTGAGCTGCGTATGGTGCCATTTGTGATTTTACGATTTGGGAAAAAGGGGGTGGTGATGGACAGAGTTTCTGAATGATGCAGAATACTCTTACCAAGTCAAGAGATCATGGTTTTAATCCATCACCGTTTTTTAGCTCACTGCACCATCCCAGCTCAGAACCTGGCTACATGCAAATTAGTCTGTACCTGTCCCAGTGCATGATGGGAACAGGGCAAACCAAACTACCAAGCCAATTCTTATACTGGGAAGGAAACAAGCTTCCGGGGACCGGTTTCTGGCATCACAGCCTTCGTCGGCCCGGCTTGCCTGAATCCTGATGGTGCAATGAGCAAGGGACTCACGTCTGAGCATACCCTCCCACACTGAGTGTGGATAAAATCGATTTGGGAAAAAGGGGGTGGTGATGGACAGAGTTTCTGAATGATGCAGAATACTCTTACCAAGTCAAGAGATCATGGTTTTAATCCATCACCGTTTTTTAGCTCACTGCACCATCCCAGCTCAGAACCTGGCTACATGCAAATTAGTCTGTACCTGTCCCAGTGCATGATGGGAACAGGGCAAACCAAACTACCAAGCCAATTCTTATACTGGGAAGGAAACAAGCTTCCGGGGACCGGTTTCTGGCATCACAGCCTTCGTCGGCCTGGCTTGCCTGAATCCTGATGGTGCAATGAGCAAGGGACTCACGTCTGAGCATACCCTCCCACACTGAGTGTGGATAAAATCGATTTGGGAAAAAGGGGGTGGTGATGGACAGAGTTTCTGAATGATGCAGAATACTCTTACCAAGTCAAGAGATCATGGTTTTAATCCATCACCGTTTTTTAGCTCACTGCACCATCCCAGCTCAGAACCTGGCTACATGCAAATTAGTCTGTACCTGTCCCAGTGCATGATGGGAACAGGGCAAACCAAACTACCAAGCCAATTCTTATACTGGGAAGGAAACAAGCTTCCGGGGACCGGTTTCTGGCATCACAGCCTTCGTCGGCCCGGCTTGCCTGAATCCTGATGGTGCAATGAGCAAGGGACTCACGTCTGAGCATACCCTCCCACACTGAGTGTGGATAAAATCGATTTGGGAAAAAGGGGGTGGTGATGGACAGAGTTTCTGAATGATGCAGAATACTCTTACCAAGTCAAGAGATCATGGTTTTAATCCATCACCGTTTTTTAGCTCACTGCACCATCCCAGCTCAGAACCTGGCTACATGCAAATTAGTCTGTACCTGTCCCAGTGCATGATGGGAACAGGGCAAACCAAACTACCAAGCCAATTCTTATACTGGGAAGGAAACAAGCTTCCGGGGACCGGTTTCTGGCATCACAGCCTTCGTCGGCCCGGCTTGCCTGAATCCTGATGGTGCAATGAGCAAGGGACTCACGTCTGAGCATACCCTCCCACACTGAGTGTGGATAAAATCGATTGAGCTAAAAAACGGTGATGGATTAAAACCATGATCTCTTGACTTGGTAAGAGTATTCTGCATCATTCAGAAACTCTGTCCATCACCACCCCCTTTTCCCCAAATCGATTTTATCCACACTCAGTGTGGGAGGGTATGCTCAGACGTGAGTCCCTTGCTCATTGCACCATCAGAATTCAGGCAAGCCGGGCCGACGAAGGCTGTGATGCCAGAAACCGGTCCCCGGAAGCTTGTTTCCTTCCCAGTATAAGAATTGGCTTGGTAGTTTGGTTTGCCCTGTTCCCATCATGCACTGGGACAGGTACAGACTAATTTGCATGTAGCCAGGTTCTGAGCTGGGATGGTGCAGTGAGCTAAAAAACGGTGTTGGATTAAAACCATGATCTCTTGACTTGGTAAGAGTATTCTGCATCATTCAGAAACTCTGTCCATCACCACCCCCTTTTTCCAAAATCGATTTTATCCACACTCAGTGTGGGAGGGTATGCTCAGACGTGAGTCCCTTGCTCATTGCACCATCAGGATTCAGGCAAGCCGGGCCGACGAAGGCTGTGATGCCAGAAACCGGTCCCCGGAAGCTTGTTTCCTTCCCAGTATAAGAATTGGCTTGGTAGTTTGGTTTGCCCTGTTCCCATCATGCACTGGGACAGGTACAGACTAATTTGCATGTAGCCAGGTTCTGAGCTGGGATGGTGCAGTGAGCTAAAAAACGGTGTTGGATTAAAACCATGATCTCTTGACTTGGTAAGAGTATTCTGCATCATTCAGAAACTCTGTCCATCACCACCCCCTTTTTCCCAAATCGATTTGTGATTTTACAGCACGGGATAAATACCTGATGCTAAAAATCAGCATGAGCAGCGCGACATAATGCACCCCGCTGATTTTGGAGCTCTGAGTAGCATGGTGAAATTTTTTTGTCACTTTGCAGTGTTCCGAATAGCGGCTATCCACAAATTACGCCCCGGTCTACCGTACATAGTCCGCATATCCACAGACTTAAGTTAACTAAAAACTTAAATGTTTAACGTTTTTACTGTGTCCGAACTCATATTCAGTTTCAAAACTGTACCACTACGCAAATTAAGCTGGGCTACCTAACTGACTTATCTATTCAATAAAAGGACATCCTCATTCTTACATGTGTACGAAGAAATAATAAAAAATAAACAAGACGACGTTGCCATAATCTTTGGTCTACAATTTTATCATGTGAACCTAGCAATAGAGTTCACTGGAAAAACATGTAAATAATTTTTCGAAAAACAAAGTAAATAGCCAATCAATTGCAACAAATAGAAAATCCATACTGGTTCAAACCTCAGAAACAAATACTCACAACAGTAATGTTTTAATTATAAGGAACTCATGCATTAAATAGGAAAGATTCTAGTGACTGTGGACCAACCTTGAAAAACATCTTCATCAAAATATAAATAAGGGATTTAAAATAGTAAACAAGTAAATGTTACGAGCTCCATTGTTTATTACATTGTGAGTGCACCTAAATGAATTCCAAAAATTCATATTAATCGGATCAACGTTTAGCAAAGGTTTATAGGTACTTTTAAAATGGTTGCTCGTGCTAAACTTTTGACTGCCAATAGGGATTACATGGCCCACCTACTTAATAACATCAGACAGATGGCACTGCTATCTACAGAACAGACTGAAGTTGACAAGTCATGTTGCATAATTAATGCTATGATCCAACTTTTCTACTAAACCTATAAACAAAGCCATCTTCTCAACTACTTGAAAGTGCATTCCAAACTGTACTGCTTAATCGGCCACAAGCTACCGACTCTGCAGCTATAAAAATAAAAATAAACAAGCATTTACAATGCAATGGTCTCGGCAATATTATAGGTAGAGCTATTGGTATTGCTCATTATTTTTTGATCATTTTTGTATCCCTACATAAATGGCATTGTCATTTCTATTGGCATTAGCTTTTTTTTTTTGCATATGTGATACCTATTGCATTAGCAGAGAGAGAGTGAGGTAGTGAGATGGAGAGAGAGAGTGAGGTATTGAGAGAGTGAGGTAGTGAGAGAGAGTGAGGTAGTGAGAGAGAGTGAGGTAGATAGAGAGTGAGGTAGTGAGATAGAGAGTGAGGTAGATAGAGAGTGAGGTAGTGAGATAGAGAGAGTGAGGTAGTGAAAGAGTGAGGTAGTGAGGGAGAGGGATGTTGTGAGGTAGTGATATATAAGCATAGAGTGATGTTGTGATGTAGTGAGATAGAGAGAGAGGTAGTGAAAGAGAGAGTGAAAGTGAGTTAGTGAGATAGAAAGAGTGAGGTAGTGAGATAGAGAGTGATTGAGGTAGTGAGTGAGAGAGAGTGAAGTTGTGAGGTTGTGAGCTAGAGAGTGAGGTAGTGATGTTTTGAGAGAGAGAAGTTGTGAGATAGTGAGGTAGTGAGATAGAGTGGAGTAGTGAGGTAGAGTTATGTAGTGAGAGAGAGTGAGGTAGTGAAACAGTGATGTAGTGAGGGAGAGGGATGTTGTGAGGTAGTGAGATGTAAGCAGAGTGGTGCTTTCCACTTAGGTCAGATAATGAACCCACATCAAACCAACCCAAAGAAGCTTCAAGATAACTTCTCACACAACCGCCCAAAGATAGGAAGTATCTGTTACAGGTATGCTACAACATGAACGGGGCAGCCTCCAAGCCTTGAGCACAATATTTAAGCTCTTCCACCATTATCCACACAAAAAATCCACATTCTTAAAACCATGCACAACAAATGCCAATTATTGGGCCTGCAGGAAGCTTGCTGACTACGTCGCCGGTATCATCACAATACAAAAGCTACTGTAAAATGCATAGGCCTTGAAGCAGTTAATCTTTTTTGTAAGGCTGCAGTCCCAATTTAAACAACTAGAAGCTGACATCTCATGTCATGTCATGCTGTTGGCAGAAAAAATCTATATTGCACAGCTTGCGCTTCATATGGCTTTGTGATGGAAGTGTATTTTCCAATATGAGCGAATCGACATGTACAGCAGGAATCATTTGTGACTTCAGTGGTGTACTGTATACTGAGATTCGAGATGTCTCCACGGGACACATTAGCCTCTGTTTTCATGCTGAAATGAGGGGCATTCGGTGCCGCCAACCTTTTGGCAAAACTCTCTATGGGCATTTCAATGAAGAACACAGACAGCCATAGCGACCCCCACCACTCGAAGCCCCTGCCGGCCCCAACAGACTGCACGAAATCTCCAAAATGTATCTCCCAAGTTTCGCTTTTCATAAGTTTTAAGGAATTTTTTTGTCAAACTGTTTTTATTGGGATTACAGGGTTTCAGCATCGCACAGTAGTTCTACGGATTTCATGGGGATGTGTCTGAGTGTTTAATTCATGTGCATCTGCTGGGTCTGTTTAAAGGTAAAAATTATAAATTAATTAAAGGTTTTACTGGGTGCACCAAGTAAATTGTCTGTCATAGGCCTAGTTGGCCAAGCTTGCCACCATTACACAAATATGGTTTTACCATGCTGCCCTTTCATGTGCTCTAGTTATAAAGATAGTTATTTAAGCTAACTCAAAGAACAATCGCACTACAAAGGTCCATTTGAAGCAGCAGCGTTCAGTTCTAGAGAATTATCATGCCCCCTCATTCCAAGACTCAGGAGATGCAGTTTTACAAAAACCATATTTTATTGGGCCACATTTATTTTCACAGGCATTACAGACGCATCACCTCATTTATGTTTTATACGTTTATATAAACTCTTCAAATGAGGAGTAGTGCGTCCTGCAAGAGCGTCAGATGCCTGCCAGAAGGTTCTTCCTGTAAGATACTGTGCTTTACCTAAACGGGTGATTTCTTCTAGTAAACAAGGGTTGTCGATATTCTCTCATTAAATGTACTGCAGCAGTGCTAAGAAGCGCAGGTATTCAGTACCGGACAGTAGCTGCCCATTTAAAGCACTGGCTACATCAGGGCGGCGTCTATTCCTAAAAGAGCCTTTCTGTGCCTGAGGACATATGACTACTACACAGACTGAAGGGATGTGATGTGACCTACGCAAACAGCACGTGCTGCTCCTGCAAAGCACGGTCTGGCTGTCTTCTGCTGCTGAAGGAGTGAACGGGGTCCTTGCAGCGTACAGGATAGCGCCTTGGCCTATTTGCTCATCTTGCTCATCTTGTTATTTAACCTGCAAAGGGAGTTCGGTACATGCAGGGGGCGGCTTTTCCTCCTGCAGACAAGTGTATCTAGTCCTGCCCTTCCGCAGGATGATGATGCTCGCCCTTTGATATTAACTAAATCCTTAATGAACGTTGTTCCTGCAGGATTGCGAATGCTGCTTCCGGGACAGAGCATATGATTTATGCAGCTCTTCCAGCAGGAGTGTATCTGTTACCTGGACTTCTCAGGGAAGTGCTCCGTTCTTGCAAAAGGGGGAGTTTAGCAGCATGGAGCTTTTCCGATTAAAGTGTCACAGTCCCGTAAAGGAATGCTTCCTTTAAGATGGGAGTCAGCTTCACGCCGGAAGGTACCCGTAGCGCTCCTCTAATATGAGGCTGTCCGATTCCAGCTCAGGAGTGCCTGGTCGCTTCAGAACATCGGCGGCGTGCAGGCTGCGCCGGGATCGGAGGGACGTGGAATGCTGACGGGCCGGGATCCGCGCGCTGCCTGATGTTACATCACACAGCCCCATTAATGAGTAACCGGGAGAGGTTGAGGGCCAAAGGGCTGCGCCAGGTACACCGCATCCTGCTCCGGCGACGAGCACACGGGCCCTGCGCCGCACGGAAAGAACAGCGCTTCCCTCCCGCCAACTGTGTAATCTTGTGACCGCGGAAAGCAAACTCGGAACTCAGGAGCTCCCTCCCGGATTTACACAAACCCGATCCGGTGGCACAAGTCCAAAGCACGGTGCGGATCCCTGCTCGTCAAACTGGAGCCTGCCCCGGCAGCGCTGCCACCAGCACAACAACACGGCGCCGGACGGATGGATCCTCACGGCCAGACTATAGCAAAAAAAATGGCGGATGGAAGCTTCAAAACTTTTTCGGATTCGGGGGCGTGTTCCTGCTGTTCTAAAAGGGCGTGGCTAAAAAGTGGAAAGAACAGCAAGGAACACGCCCCCAAATCTGAAAAAGACGGAGCCTATTTGGAGGGACGGCTCTCTCCTCCAATGGCTGGCCTCCGTTTAGGAAGCCAGCCAATGGAGGAGAGGCAAAAAGAGAGGCGGGCTAAGGAGCCACTCTCAGAAACATTAAATCTCCGACTTCAGGTTCTGCCTTCGGCAGACCGGACAGTCCTCGTCCTAAAAAGGAAGTGAGAAGTAACTGGGGTAGGGGACAAAGCGTGTACGGCCTTGGGATACAATGTCAGAGTGTTAGGGAAACCGGGATCACACAACAGACCATGTGCGGATCTCAGTACACATGGCATTAAAGTATGTGGGACACAAGGGGATCAATCTAAAAAAATAAAAAACAAGACATATTGTTACACATTCATGGATGATTACTTTTAAAGGGTGAAAGGCCTCTAGGACTAGAAGGGACAAACAAGAAAATGCACATATATATATATATATACTTTATCTTTACTAGTTATTACAATTAAATTGACTTGAAATTACAGTTCTGCCTTTTCCAGTTCTCTTACGAAGGCCACAGCCTACTGTGTGCTTTAATGTATTTACACTTAATTAGTGGCAATCTTTATGGCTGATGGGGTAAATGTATTTTCTTCTTTGTCGACATAACGAGCGTGTAGTTAAGGGGCAAGTATACTCTGTGATTAAATAAGGTATGAAATGTGACTGTTTATATTTAAATACATGATGTTAAAGCGAAGATGTTTAGCAGTTAGACGCTCCGGTTTTGGTTTACAAAGGAACAGTCCGTAACTCCCTTCGGAGGAGGACACGATGGGCCAGCATACTGCTTAAATTAGTGATATTAAAACAGAAATCGTTCTTTAAAAGTTTTATGGAGGTGTGTGTTGAACATTCCTTATGTACTGAATGGGGACACTGAGACTATTTTGTTTGTGGCAGAGTATGAAAAACCTTCTGCATTCCAATGCACTGCTGCTGTAAAATTGCAGGCTCCGCCGAAGGCTACTTTTGTGCTAGTTTAGCAATGCTGAAACCTGTAGGCGACTCAAGAAATTTTGAACACCTTAAGGTGTTCCAAATGTCTTGAGTTGCCTAAATCACTATGCTCTATTACTTTTTTGGAATCTTTATTAGTTTTTTTAATTAATAACCAACAACATGCATGTGCAAGTACGCAGACGTTTGTTTACGATTATGCCAATTCTCAAACAATATTTAAGTGGTAAGGTATATAACATCAATTATCTATGGAGCACACATTGAGCCTACAAGGTTCTGTGAGTGAGATCAGAACAAGCAACAGTAAAAAACATAGGGTGAGATCCACAGGGGCCGTTACTAGGTAAGGGACAGAAGTGGAAGGCCTTCTCAAGAACCAACAATCCTGTAACTATTATATACGGAGGACACTGGTATGCTCCATGTGACTGCAGAGTAAATCAGTTAGGGGTCGGAGCCATGGCAGCATCCTATACATTGTACACGTGACTAATGGCCCACCTACCTAGTACCCACCTGGAGCTGCCCTCATACACCAGGAAGAGAGCCCAGTCACCTGCCCCACAGGGGTGAAGCGTGGTCAGTAAGATTGAGGGGGGGGCCAGCTTCAGATTTTCTGACAATTACACGGGCATATAATGTTGAAATACATTAGACCACAAGCAGGGTGCATAAGAGGGTCCTAAGGGGCAGTGGAAAGGAAGAGAAATGTGGATTGGTAGGAATACTAAAAAGGAAAAGACAATATTCTGTAAAATAACTAATATTTTCGAGGACTTTCAAAACAGGGAGTGAGAGTGTGTGTTTTTGTCTGTGTGAATGTAAAAATTCCTGCTGAAATCCGACTGACATCTCACAATGCCCGACTGAAAGCACCAGTACCCAACTATTTATCAGAAAGTACATCTATTAGGGGGGTGTAATACCCCAAATAACCCCCCTGAACCTACGCCCCTGCTCCCCCATCCGTATCTCCCAACCAACAGCTCCACTAGTCAATCCTACAATGAAGGATTATCTTTAAATTTTAACAAATATGTGTCCCAGATGGTACGAGCTGGGACCCTGGAGCCTTGTTTAGGGAGTAACTTGGGAGTATCTGGGCGGAGGAGGTTACACTTTCAAGACATCACAATTCGGCGATTGAACAGGAACAACTCTAAATCCACAAATCCAAGTACGTATTTATCTTTTTTTTGTCCTGGGCATTAAACCCAGCAGGGAACGTTTCAGGTGTGTCAGTAATAAAACAGCCTCCATATCGGAGACAGCAATGAAAAAGACCAGACCGTGTGAAGAATAAAAATCAGTGTCGGTCTGCCTGCAGCGTGGGCATTCTGACATCCTCTAGGCGGGAACATATGACTTATGGTCTCAGGGTGAGAAGTCTGGTGCAGACAATTGAACTGAGTGAATTGTAGCCTGGATTTCTGTGACACTTGTTTGACATTAACTAACAATTGCGTCAATTTTTTGTCAGGTATCTCCTAAGTCAGACACCTGTTCTCACACTCGGGTGTTGAGGTTGGTGTTGGGCAAGTAATGTGGGATACAGGGCCATAACTGCTTTTATTATTTGCCCATGTGTCAAAAAGCACTGTAACACTTCTGACAAGGCTGTTAGACTGCCCAAGTCCCTCTACCCGCCCAGCCTGCCACCATGGCATGGTGGGACAGAAAGAGACCCGCCCCCACCTCATAAGATCATGCATGTGTTGGAAGTGCAGTCCCCCTTCTGCATACAAATCTCCACAGTGCTCACAACTGCGTCCAGCCATGGCTGACAAACATGCACACTAGCAAGTAGCAAGTCACTTCAACACAGGCATTTCCCACAAATGCAGTTCAGGAGCATATGAGAAATGTCTGCCCATGCTCCTGAACATATCTATGCTAGCAGGCCTTGGCAATGGCAGCAAGTCTGCCCATCCCTAGGGCCGACTGATCTGGAACCAACATCCATTCAACTATCGAGGTCCCACTCATGCCCATTATAGTTGGGTTGCAATATATTGGGCACAATGCTCTTTAGATTAAGGTGTGTGTGCAACTTTGTGCGCTGCAGCGTTGCCCTGCTCTCTCCATAGAAAAAACCAGTTTGAGACACCACGCGTTCAGAGAATTACTCAAGTTGGAGAAGATAGAAAAGAGATAGGCCATGGAACGTAGGGTGCAATGTATGCAGGAAGATTAACCCATTTCTAGAATAGGGACCTTTGGAAGTGGTCTTCATTAAATGATTTTTGTCAAGATTCATTGAGTGATTGTTAGGGAATTACTCGATGAAGCCAAAGGTATCCATGACAGAAAAGCAGCATGCTTTAAAAACAACCCTTAGCAAAGCCAACAGTTCTTGCCCAAAAGAACCTATTAGCTTTGCCAAAGCTTTTAGACTGATGCTGTGCAGCATAGGAGAAAAGCAAAATTATTGTGCAGAGCTGTGCAGCATAGTGGAAAAAATTAAAAAGCAACAAACGCCTAAATATGCTATGATGACATGGCCAAGAAAGTGGCACTTGGATTTGTGATGACATCATCATGTCTAAGTCATCATGCATACGTGTGCATAAATCACAATGCAGGCGTCATTGCCCCAGATTTTTATTTACCAATCCAAGATAGAGGATGACACATGTATCTGTAAATAAAAATAATGAATTTAATTTGTGCAAAACCACTCAATGCTCTGTGCAGTGGCCCAGCAGCAAATAGAAGCTGCTTGCCACTCAAAAATTACAAAAAAAAGTTAAAGGTCCACAAGTGGTTCGGGTACCACAGAGGAGGGGCAGAGCAACATGGAGTGGGGGGGAAATTAAGTAAAACCGAAGGCGGTTGAGGGAAAGTGATAAAGAAGAACATGAGAAAAGGAGCAACATAGAGGGTGGGGTTTGAAACACACAAGGGTGAGACAAACATGCGGGCAGGGTGGCGAAGCGCATGAGGGACAGTGCAACCCGGAGCGTTGGGCAGGAATAAGTACATTAGCGAGAGAGCAACACTGTGGGGGGGGGGGGGTAAGGGGAGTAGACAAGGGTGACAGGTATAAAAACACATGCACTCTCATGAAGTGCTCAATTAAAAACGTGTTTCATAAAAGCGAGCGGTGGATTGATAGAAGCCAGGCAATCAGGGATATGCTCTAAGGAAGGGACTAACATAAGAATGACAAGCTGGGGCAAAAAAAACATTACATATTATTATTATTATTATTATTGAATTTGTTAGGCGCTCAGCTACCCTATTCAGGGTTTCCCGGCGCAAACGAGTCCCAAATTAGACTAAGTAACTAAACCAATTGCTGGATGAAGAGCCAGGTCTTAATGTCTCGACGGAATTTCAGGTAGGAAGGTTCCTGTTTCACATGGTTAGGAAGAGAAATCCAAAGTTTAGGTCCGAGGTACGAGAAGGAGCGTTCGCCCATTCTAGTCAATTTAAATCTGGGGAGTGTCAAGTTACCCAGAGTAGAAGAACGCAGAGCGCGATGCGGCGTGTAAGGGCGGATGAGTTCGCGTAAATATACTGGAACTGCTCCTTGCTTTATTTTAAAAATATGACAGAGAGCTTTGAACTTGATACGGTTACCAATGCAGAGCCAATGAAGATTATGGAGAAAAGGAGTGACCAAAGTTTTCCTTGCAATATGGCAGAGAAGGCGTGCTGCAGAATTTTGGACCATTTGCAGCCTTTTTAGGAGTTCCTTATTACAACCTAAATAAAGTATGTTCCCGTAGTCCAAACGAGAAATAACAAGGGATTGGACTACGGTTCTTTGTGTAGCAAGAGGGAGCATCCAAATTATCTTACGCAACCATCTCAGTATGGAAAAACATATGCCAACAGTACTCACTGCTTGTTTCCGCATAGAGAGTTGGCTATCAATAATGAACCCTAAGCTGCGGGCTTGAGCTACCGGCTGAGGAAATGAACCCATTTCTTGGGGCCAATGGGAATGGTTCCAGAGATGTTTATCTTTGCCCAGAATGAGGACCTCCGTTTTATCCCCGTTTAATTTTAGGCAATTGGTATTCATCCATTCCAAGACTTGAAGCAGACCACTCTTTAAGGAAGATACCGAGGTGTCTTTGGAAGAAGATAGCGAAAAGATAATTTGAGTGTCGTCAGCATAGGAGTATAGGGTAAGCCCTGCGTCCTCAACGATAGTAGCAAGGGGACGCACATAGATATTAAAAAGAAATGGACTTAAGGTAGAACCCTGTGGAACTCCATATGCAGATGCCCGGGAAGTGGATGAGGAGCCAGAAGAGAAAACCTGAAATGACCGCTCACTAAGGAAGGAGGACAGCCATAACAGGGCTGGACCTTCCACACCTGCCGACTGAAGTGATTTTAACAGAATAGAGTGAGACACAGTATCAAACGCTGCGCTCAAATCTAATAAGATGAGCGCCATGGTCTCACCCTGACCTAAACAATAGCGTAGTTTTTCAGTTACTCCCAGAAGGGTAGTTTCAGTAGAGTGGTGTGTTCTGAAACCCGATTGAGAAGGGTGTAGGTATCCAGACTTTTCAATATGGGCAGTTAGATGAAAGTTGACATGTTTTTCCAGAATTTTGGAAAATACTGGTAGAAGTGAAATGGGGCGGTAATTAGCCAAGACAGAGGGATCGGCATTGGGTTTTTTCAATAGAGGAACCACCATCGCCCGTTTCCAATCAGATGGAACATGGTACTCGCGTATCGAAGCAAGCAAATAAGAGTAATAGTAACACCAACCAATGGTAAGCAGAAAAGGGCGGGCTCAGTACTTAATTTGAGCCGGTGGCTGCTAGTGGGGGGCATCGGCACTCATTTTTGGGGACCACACTAGGTTTCCTCATCAGACATTAACCGCAAGCAAGCGAGAGCAAAAAAAACAAACTGATGATAAACAGTGAGAAAGACGGAAAAACTGTCACAAAGGGAGAACGCAGGAATCTGAAGAGAGAGAGATAAGGCACGGAGTGCCTAGTGGTGAATTAAAAAGGTATGAAGTGGATTTACGACTACTCAGCCTTGGTAGCCTCCGCCTCCCCCCCCCCCCCCCCCACGAACGCCCAATCCCCCCCACTTAAAATCACTGGCCGCGTTTTTGAGCAGAGCTTTTTACATCGGCACTCAATCTATTGCAAATTAAGCACTGCTCTCTCCCCACCTGCACAGTTTGGATAATCTGGGATGAGCGCATTTGAGAGCCAATAAGAAAGACGACACACAAGACGTGCAGGCATTTATCAAGTACACGGAGTGACAACATGTTCACAAAGAGTACAAGCCAACCTTGTGACAGACAAGTTGCGCATAACTTCACGGAACAGCACATCTTTCTGCCTAAAGCTAGTAGATCGCTTTTTGCTTACTTTGCTATCTTTTTTACTTCTTTTTCTAAAAACAACAGAAGAATTCCACTTTTCCTCACTTTTTAACTGCTGGCTCATAGAGGTATAAGTGCCTTTATTCAACTAAGTTATTTGTTAATAATTGAACCACCAGAGTGGGCTTTGACAAATCCAGACGCCTCACGACACAAAGCACGAGTAAGCTGCATTCCTGCACCTGCCCACCGCTTCAAGCTGATTGGCATGGCAGACTACTTAGTCACATCTGTTGAACTCACGAGGTCACAGATGCTTCGAGTGCCTATTCATCTAGATCCCAACATGTTATGTGCATAAAAGGGATGGTGGCATAGACCCTCCTTCTTGATTCCTGGCGTATGAGTAAACAGTGGAACACCAGTTCCTTTTAACCCTCTGCCGTCCACTGCTGCTCTTGGCTACTGTGACAGTGACCCTGGCTTCGCGATAACTGTAGGATGGTTCGGCTGGTCACAGTGTAATTACGACTACAAAACAAGCACAGGGAAAGCCAATAAATAGGCCTGGCACTGGCCACCAGTATTTTGACTTTGTCAATGCTGTTTTTTTTTGTCAGCAAAACTTGAGTTTAGGGGAAGCTGCTGAGTCCTTCAGATAAAAACACATTGGCTAAAAGCAAAAATATTTTTTGGTCTCACAAAGCACACAGGGGCAGATGTACGACTGTTTTATGAGGTTGCAAACGGGAATTCAGCCCGTTTGCGACTGCAATAAAGGTCAGCCCCATGTACGAAACATGTTTTACGAATCGCTAACCAACTAGCAACTCGCAAAATATGGTTTGCGACTTGCTATTAGGAAGGGGCATGCCAAGGGCGTCCCTACCTAATAGCGAGTGCAAATGGCAATGTACCATTGTTTTGCGACTGCATTTGCAAAACACTCGCAGTTTGCCACCCTTTTCAAAAGGGTGGTATACCGTTTGGGGGACCCCTTCCCCTTTGTGAATGGGTGCGAAAATATTTTATAAGAGCAGGCAGTGGTCCCAGGGACCACTCCCAGGGGTCGCAAATTGCACTTGCCTCATGAATATTGAGCCATGCAATTTGCGACCCCATTTCGAATCGCAAACAGTGTCTGAGACACTGTTGTACATTGCATTTTGCGATTCACAAATTGCGAGTCACGAAGCGACGCAATTTATGAGTCGCAAAATGCATGCTTCGTACATCTGGCCCACAGTCACAAACCAGTCCTTGACACTTGAGGGAACTACTTTGTATGTGGATGTGTTCCTTGTGAAAGGGTTTACTGGCTCACTGTGAATTTAGGAAATGGCTGAAGTGGGCTGACCCACTGCCCTATCCCGTAGGGGGAAGAAGAAAAATGTGAATGAAATAATAGACATGGCTGACAAGGGCTGGCTGAAAGTCCTTAAAAATAGATATACATCTATAATTTTAAAGAAATCAAAAGGTCGTGGCTAACACCAGACCAAAAAATTGCTTCTCATCTCAACTTATGCACAAAATGCACTAATGTACGCAAGGCATGGAGTAATGTGAAGGCATCTATACACTAGGATCTGCAGCAGCCGCATTTCTTCTCCAATTGAAATGCACTAAACTAAAGATCTACAAGCCAAGCTAGTCAATCCAGGTTAGAAAACAATTGAATATGTCCTGGTTCGCCTGGCTGACAAAACAAGGTACAGTAGTGTCCTAATTAAAGTGACAGTTTCTACCAAACCACTCTGTGTCCGTAAAAAAGTGTTAGCAGCAGCGGCCGCCATTAGCAAAGGGTAGCAGGGCAGGTGGGGGAAACGCGCGGTGGTGGGAGAGCACGCATGGGGCATTTTAATAATCTGTAAAAAGACTTACCTGTTTCGCTCCTGCTGCCCTGTTTCTGGTTCCAGCGGCCCCTGGGACCAACTCCCATCCGATACCCGTGCTGCAGAGCAACGCGTGGATTGGCCTGAGTGGGCAGGAATGACGCTCCGCACAGGTCAAGGAGTCTGTGGGGTTTCTCCAGTCCGGCTGCTGAATGCAGCCAGGCTGGAGAAACCTAAGTGCGCATGTGTGTTTTGGTCGGCATGAGACATCCGGCCAAACACATATGCGTATTTAGGGAGTGCACAAGCACTCCTCCTCCACCCTCCCATGCCCCACCACTCTCTGCACAAGCGGGCCCAGAGCCGGCAAACTAAAAATAAAACAATGCAAGAGCCTAATTTTATTTTTCGTTTCTCTGCACCAGGCAGCAAGGCGATGCTCCTCCACCATTGCAGAGGAGACACCACTGTGTGTTAGTGCATATGGACCCATTTCAAAAGCCCAAATCAACCGCTTCCCATACACTGAACAACCTGTGCTGACCGAGCAGTCACAGAAATCAGACATCCTGCCAACCAGCACGCAGCCCCTTGTATCCATGAAAGCCATGCAGCCCCTTGTATCAATACAAGTGGGTGCGTAACCCACCACTCACCAGGCAATCACAAGGCGCAAGTGCCTCCTACATCATTCCTGTTGTATGTACCTCTCAAATGTCACCTTAAGCACGACCACATAGACCAGTGCAGCCAATCATGCTGATACGCTATATATGCCATATTTCACAGCACAGCTGCTTTGTTTGTTTCTTTTGTAGTGATGTCCTAAATATCTAGATTGCAACATAGTGAAGCCCAGAGTAGTGACCCAGAACTTTGTCTGTGTGACCAGTAGATGGAACACTTCTTTGCCCAGCAATACCTATTTCTGTGAACTACTTCAGACCCCAGGTGGGTGTCTTCAGGTTAAAATCCAGTCTCTTTTCTGAGAAAAGACACACACATAGTGGCGTAACACAAAATGATAGGGCCCCCTGCAAAATGTGATGAGGGGCCCCATTGGTCTCCCAGATCGCACAAATTCATTGGTTATGGGCTGAATGGGGTCCCACTGAAGGGTTGGGCCGCCCCTATGGGGCAAGTACCCTGCTCGGGAAAGCAGTGACTTTCCAGAGTGTTTATCTATGTCTTCATCCATGCTATCGGACGCATTCTGCCAGGCATGCAATGGCACAGCTTTGGAAGATGCAAAACAATGCAAACAGAACAATGTCATACATTCACCCCAGTTCAGAGATTTGGGCCTAAATCCATCGTTTTTTTGCTCACCATGCCATTCCAGTTTGAACCCAGCCATATGCAAATCAGTCTTGACACTGTGCATCATGGGAACAGTCCAGCCCGAACTGCCAAGCCAGGTCCTCCCTGGACTGGAACCAAGCATCCTAGGACTGGTTTCGGGGTTTCACCCCTCTTCAGCCAGGATAGCTTGATTCCAGTGGCATGGAGAGCACAGGACTCAGGTCTGAGCATACCCGTCCCACTCGGGGTGACAAATGCAAAAACAACAGTTCGGGCTGGACTGTTCCCATGAGGCACAGGGTTAAGACTGATTTGCATATGGCCAGGTCTAAACTGGGGTGGCATGGTGAGCAAAAGAATGATGGATTTAACCAAGGTCTCTTGACTGGGGGTGAATGTTTTGATTTGTTCTGCATTCCGTCCATCAATTGTGTGTCTTTTGCTTCCTCGCCCTAAGATGAGGGGCCCACTCCAAAACAAGGTCCCCAGGGCCCCCCAAAACTGCGCTGGCCTCTGTTAAGCCACTGCACACAGACTCTTCCCACAGGGATGGAGGCATACACACTATACACCATGAAACAATATGGCTTGAATGCACCCAAAGTGCTAGGGTGAGCAGTGAAGACTTAACTATTGGCACTGGCAAAGATGACCCCAGAAAGGATGAGGCAAGGAAATCAACATATACTAAGGGAGCTGTTCTCTAACCAAGGGTTCATCAACACAAGAGGCTGGAGTCTACTTCCAGGCTGGGCAGGGTAGAGAGACATTTAGGAGGCACCCATACTTGGATCCCGGGGGCTTGTGCAGACCAAAACACAGTGCGAGGCTTCCTCGACATAAGGAGCAGTAGCACTCCCACTTTCATGTCCCCGTTAGAGAACCTCTGTAGGGAGTTTGGGCTTAATTATCCGCTTCCCATGAAGCAAGAAGAAGGGTGCAGCATGCACTAGGCAATGATTAAGGGGGCATCTCTGAGCTAGGTTTGGTACATGCGTTTGTAAGTATGGTGTGCAATTAATGTTGCCTTTCCCCTAGGTAACACAAGCTGTTTCCCACAAGGGGATAACTACAGTGGATATTGCAGAGACACCGATGACCATTTCTCGGCCTTCCTTTACTTCAGGGGCCTTACCATTGCATCATGTGTTGATCTGTAGATTTTGTCCATGTTTGATACATCAGGCCCCTTGTCAATTGACCAAGGGCCTGATGTATCACAAGGGCTTACCGATTCTTTGTACATCAGTCTGTTGGTGCCCAAAGTTCTTTAACTGGGGGCCCCTCTCAGGGCCTTGATCACCGAGCTTAAACTTCATTGACATCTTCCTTGGGTTTCTTGCGTCACGAAGGCTACACTGTGCTGTGTAGTGGTGCTTTTGTTACTATTTATATTGTGTGTACACATGATACTGCTACTGGACTGTATTCTTGTAAAGATGTCTGTACCTGGCGCCTACTAGTAGATGACAAGTAGCACTACATCATCATATTGCAGTGTCCCCCAAACAGCCTTGACAGCTCTTAGTTACTATTTCCCCAGGAACCATTTTGTACTAAACACGAGAAAGACACTGGTTGTAACTCGGCCGTAAGCACTATCGGCCGCTGCACGAATGTGGCAACGAAGGAAAAAAACAGACAGCACAGCTGATTAAATTATGCTGCAACTGAAAGGCACACTATGTGGCAAGAATGGATAACTTTAGCAACATTATGTAAGTGAATGCACATAATGCAGTTCATTCTCTGGCATGGTCTGCATAAGTTTACATTTTAACAAGGAGAGCTGTAAAGGGAATAGCCGAACTGCTGAAAACATAGGAGCATTAGAAAATGAAATGACACAGATTCAGGAGATCCTATAGATATCAAGTTATTTGTTGCCTGTAAAAGCGGGAACGGAATTTTGCAAACAAGATTGTGTAAAACAAAGAAGGTTGTTCTCAGCCTAAAACATTCTCAAATATACACACTTTCTGCAAAACAAGGGAAGCACAAGCCTGTTTTATTCAGCTCATCCCAGTTAGGTTTTTCAACTGGTCTTTTTTAGCTTTGGGTTTACTCTGCATATCTCCAAATGTTTATTTCCATAACAAAACTGCTACGCAGAAGAATGCGCATTGCATATTTATTGAGTCTCTCCCTAGAAGGACCTTACAATTCAATACTTCCGAACTTATAAAGAGATAAAAAACATATGAGATTTTTCTACATTTGGAGTGTCCTCTTGAAATAACTGCTGCTGCTTTCAGAAAAGTGTCTCATGTAATAAGCACTGCCAAAGCCAATAGGTTTTCCTTTTCAATGGCTTACACGACCTTATGGCAATGATGTTCCATATCGGCCAAAAAAAAATGTTTGCTGATGTGGAACAGCATCGGCAAAAACATAAAAGCTGCTGCATCATGGCATATTAGTGACACTTCGGCCATATAAATTTTTTTTTAAAAAATTACTTTCCCATTCATAAATGAATAACAGAGTCATGGAGTGATCAATAAAAAAATATGTGCTGGAAAGCCCATTTAATATAAAGGAACGGCATAGTAGCAAACTGCAGCTGACAGGCCCGCCCAAAAAAGACACCTCATGTAGGAAGCGTGTACGGAGTTCATAAATCAATGGTGTGGTGGGCAATGGGGAGGGAGCGGGCACTAATGGAGGAGCTGATTGGATCAGATGGAGGAAGCAACAGAACAAAGGAGAAGTTGCCGGAGAAATACGGAGTTAAGGGACTACATACGAGTGGGGAGGAGTACAGGATGAGTGGAGAAAGAAAACACTTGCATCGACTGCTGAAAGAAAAAGAAAAAAGTAGTTCTCTGAAAGTAAGCAGGGGAAGGATACAATTCAGCCAATAAAAGGAGGATGGTAGAGAAACTCTAATCCAGGGAACAGACAAATACAAGAAGAAGGAAAGCAAAGCCATGAAATAAGAGGCAAGCAAATAAAACTGACCGAAAATCCAACCAATGACGAGCAATTGTCTGACCCAAACCAACTGTAAGTATTGCTACAGTGCACAATAGGTCTTCGAAAACAGATAATTAAAAATACATCTGTAGCGAGACCTAAAACTGAATTTGCATGATCAGAGAAACTAAATATTTACATGACATAGGAGGAACAATTCTTTACACCATGTTTGAATTTCATTTAGAAGTGTTACAATCTGTTACCAGTTGCAGACAAAAGGCCTTGGCTAAGTCTATCAGTGTAAGATATTAACCCCATTTAGATAAGATTCTCACCTCCAATAGTACAATCAATAGCTGAAGGGTGATTAGTTAGTTTTTGCAAAGTATCTGGTGCTGGTTACCCCTTGTGTGCTTAATGGAAAAAGCACAACACCCTAAATCTGTCAAACATTTAATCAACCGTATTTGTTTGAATTTCAACAGTGTCCGTGCAGGTGCTTGGATCCTGAGTCCAAAAAGGATCTTATATACCATGTAAATGTATCTGGTGGATAACCTTTATTGACTTGTCACTCATTTAATACTCATTTTAAACAGGTTTAACAACTTTCCGCTAAATTATATCAAGCAATACATTTTCTGCATGGTCATTATTTTCATCATTCAGTCATTATGTAATATTTTCACAATGACCGATTCCTTAACAATGCTCAATTAAATTTTGTGCCCTGGTACACTTCATCAGGAACTCGATTTGAGAGGTTTATGGGATTAAAACACAAGTAATTATGTAATGACTTCTCTTAAATTCATACATTACAAAGACACTAAAAATATATTTTTTTGAAGCTGAAATGGAAGGAAATCATTCCTGCTGTGATGCTTGCAGTAGGGAAGCCGTTATCCATTCATTCTTTATACTGATGGTTTCCAGTTCACAGAACCAAAACCCAATTCGCACTAAACATCATTCTCTGTCATACAGATTTACAGCTAACAGCAGGGACTGACAAACATCCATTAAATTCTTATGAAAATTGATTTTTTTTCTCTTATGGAGATGGGTCTGGGATAAAATGTCTACCTTCCTTAGCGCTCAACCCCTCAAACCCCATGACATGTCAGATAGTGGCAGCTGATGGAGAGACCCTATGTCCCTTATGGATCTAACCTGGCTTGAAGAATCTCTCTCCGTCAGAAAAAGCTCCAGAGTGGCCCGCTAAAATGTTATGTGCTCACCAACTCTGGAGGGAGTCACCATCACTCACAAGGAATTCTGGTGAATGCCTAGAGATTCATGATCAATACATTTCCCTGAGTCTTGAAACACCCAAAGAGACCTTTAAGTGGTCCAAAACGGTGCCCATTTTGTGTTATCATCACAGACAGCTCTGCTCCCTTCAGACGCAGCAGCCTATCATTCTTCTGTGATGAAAGGTGAAAGGTTCCTACCAGGACAGCCCAATGCAATTGACCTCCTCTGACTCAGGTAATGCCCACTACTGCATGCATTGCTGCCTAGTCCAGACTTGTGGGAAGGAAGACACACTGTGACCTCACCCTTCACACAGAGGTAAACAGCCTGAGGAGGCTTTACCGCTGGATGGCTGGTTTGAACACTACATCTTTGCAAGTAGTCTACGCTATTTTCTCACTCAGACAATAAGCTCAATCCAATGAGCTCACATCACATACTCAGCTTATCACTTTGGGCCACCTACGCTGTCTTCGGACTTCCTTTTGCTGCTCAAACCACAATACCAGGGGAAAAGGTACCTACATTCTCCAGGGAGGCCTTTCTCTATAAGCTTTCTAACACCAGCAGAGCTCAGTGGAACCTTCATGCTTCTCCATTTAAACACTCACCAAATCACTTATTCATAGTACATCAGTCTATACTGCAAGTAATGCCTTGCACAGTCGCACTGATCAAATCCTATGGACTCTTGGACAGTTTTTTTGTTACATTCCAGATCACAATGTTACATCATCGTTCAATGTATGCAAACCTACAAAACTATGCCCTACAATAAAAATTTTGTAAGCCAATGTAAATGAGAATCATCAAGGCTGACAAAAATAAAGGGGTGTCAACGAGAGTGCAATGCTGTGTATCCCCTGTATCTGCCACACAAGGCCTAAGAAACACTCTGATTTACATACCTCCCTTCCCACACATTACCATCTCAACAGTCATTCCACAGACCTCAGCCACACCTTTCACGTCAAGCCTAGTGATCCTTAAGGTGGTCTAGCATCAGGTGGTTCCAGTAAGTCTGTGAGCATCGTCGCTCATGCCTGTAGATCATCTGCCAACTTGTTATCTATGCAAGGTTTCTGCATGTAACTCTCCACCGCAACCACCCATTCTGCTATGTCTCTCATCCAGTTCTCTACAGACGGTGCGCCTGGGAAGATCCAACTTTTCACCACCCTTCGTTTGGCAAGGACTAGTCCCAGTACAATAAGTGTTTTTTCTTTCACACTGGAACCATATCAAGTAGGCACTGTTTAATATTTCTTGTGACCGTCCATCTCAAAGCTTCCCTCACTCTAGTGAACACAGCCTGCCAGTAGGCATCTAGATCATGGCGTCCCCATAAAATGTGTAGAAAGACAGCCCCCGCTGCATGACACTGCAGGCAGGAGGACGTTTTCCCCAGATTTATTGCATGCAACATGTTCGGAGAGAGGTACACCTGGTGAATTACATTAAATGGGATTAATTTAAATCTTGCGTTGGTGGAGGTCCCCTTCACAGCCCTCATGTATGCCCTCCATTCTTTGTCCATAGGTGGGTCACCCAGTATTAACTGCCACTTACCCTGAACTGCCAGGGTGTGCAACAGGACATCTTTCTGCAGTGCCCTGTAAACATGACAAACACGTTTTCGTCCCCCAGCCATATTAAGCAAGGTTAACAAAGTTCGGGACACCTGGGAGGCGTCCAGAAAAGTTGTATACATTACCCTAGCTGCTATCTTAGCAAACTGTAAGAACTGCCCCGGTCCGAAATTAAAAGCTCCCACATCATCGGTCAGGGTAATAAAACTATCATTATGATAGGGATCTCAGAGGGTGCAAAAACCCCCACCTTGCTACCTGTCCACAGACATCGTTCGTGAGATCTGTGCAAAGGGGAGCAGCGTCCAAGGGCACAGGTCCACTGTCTAGGGAGCGCGCCGTAGCACCCGACGAACTACCCTCTCCAAAATACGACACACCTGCCCTACCAACAAAAGGTACTGAATCCGGAACCCTTGCTCCTTTCATCAGGAGTTCTGATAAGGAAACCCTTCAAACAAACCCTCCAACAACCTCTTCTCCCAGTTGTCACCTTCATCAAGCCAATGCACAGCATGCTGCAGATGAGAAGCCAAATAATAGAGCTCCAGGCAAGGCAATTCCATTCCCCCCTGCTGCCAGGTTCTCTTGAGGGTAACCAAGCCTACCCTCTTTCTCCCCAAGGCCCACAGTAGCGCCACAATTAACCGATCCAGTTCGACAAAATACTTTCTAGGGATATCGTACATAGCTCCATGGAAAATGTATAGGCAGGTTGGTAAAATAAACATCTTCACCAGTGCTAGTTTGCTCCACAAGAACAGCCAGAGTGTGCTCCAGAATCTCACAAAAGGTCAAAGGCCCTCCAGCACTCTGACGGTATTCAGGGATTCGAATGTCGTGGCCTCCCTTGTTATCCAAATCCCTAGATACCCAACACTAGAGGTATCCCAAGAGAGGCCCATTGCCGGGAGGCCTTGTAGAGGAACCTGCCCCAGCATTTCTGGGGTAACCAGCATAGACTTGGCCCAATTCATGTGGAGCCCAGAGATTTCACCAAACTCTGCCAGGGCAGCCAACATAATAGGAACAGAGTATTCCAGTGGACACAGATATATCAGGGTATCGTCTGCATATAAGGAGATGACATGAGAGGTCGCCCCTATTGTGATACCCCAACCCTGCAAAACTGAATGCAATCTACACACCAATGGCTCCATCGCCAATGCGAAAAGCAGTGGTGATAAAGGGCAACCATGCCTGTTCCCCTGAAAAGGGCAAAGCGGTGCAAACCCGTTCTTCCTATGCGCACCCTTGTCACTGTGCCAGTATAAAACAGATTCACGCAATGGATGAAGGAATCCCCGAATCCCATCTTCCGGACCACCTGCAACAGGAAATCCCAGGCTATGGAATCGAATGCCTGCTTTATGTTGAGCATCGCCAAAGCATAGTGATAGTTAGACCGAACCAGGGCATGTAGGACCAAAGAAAAACATCTCAAATTACAAAGAGTGTTTTGGCGTTGTATGGAGCCCCACTGGTCTTCATGAATCAGTGTCGGCTAATACGCTAATACGCACAAAATCCCCCAGTCTGACTCTCTGATTTGAATGATGGTGCTTGGAACTACCTTTCCTCATTTTTTCCTGGTATTTCTGAACACGTTCCCTAATTTTAGAAACATCCAAACCAGGATCGTACACATTACCAGCTTTCAACCACCAAGGTATAAGCTTTGAACCAGGTTTCCTGCCCCATAACATTTCAAAAGGAGAGCAACCAGTGACTGAATTAGGGGATGTCCGGTATGTTAATAGGGTGGCTCTCAAAGCTTTCCTCCACTCAATGCCATTCTTAACAGCTAATTGAATGGACTCCTTTATGACTCTATTAAAGCGTTCAACTTGACCATTGGCTTGAGGATTATAGTTAGACACTCTTTTGTGAACAATCCCACACTTACTTAAAAATAAATACAATTCTTTGCTTATGAATTGTGGACCATTGTCCGAAACAAGTTCTGCAGGTAGGCCTTCACGACAAAAAACATTATCCAAGAACTCCACAACTTGAGTTGATGTAACTTTCTCTACAATCTTAACCTCTGGCCACTTCGAAAAATAATCTATTAGAACCAAAGCATACACTTGTTTAGCAGAGGGAAGACACAAAGGACCTATTATGTCAATTACAAGTTTCTGCCATGGTCCATGAGAATATCCAACAGGAGTAACATCTATAGTTAAAGGTTTGACTGACTTGTCGCTTCTAGAACATGGTACATATTCTCTAACCCATTTATCGATCATACCGTCCATACTTGGCCACCAATAAAACTCTCTCACACGTCGCTTAGTGCTTGACATACCCATATGACCTTCATGGGCCATATCTACCAATTTTTCTCTGATTTTGCATGGAGGAACAATTTTATCACCTCTAGTGATAATGCCTTGGAAATACATAAGTTCATCTTGGATTTTGAAAAACGAACCCAAATCTTTACTTAACTTCCTCTCCCCAGGCCAACCATTTTGCATGCATTTCACAACAGTATTCAAAACCTCATCTTGAGACATGGCTTTTTCCCTCATTTTTTCTGAAACGGCTTCAGAATTTGTAACTGTACCATAGTTAACATCTTCAATAGTATATGCTACGTCGCACTCCTCAACATCATTGTCACAATCAGAAACATTAGGCAGAGTGAACCGAGACATGCAATCGGCATGTACATTAAAACGGCCAGGAATATATTCTACACTGCACTGGTATTCTTGCAACTTGGCAGCTAACCTTGCCAGACGGGCTATTAGGGTTCTGCCCCCCCCCCCGCTGCTAACATATTATTCAAAGGTTTGTGATCTGTTCTTAACTGAAATTTTGTGCCCCACAAAAATTGATGAAAATGCTGAGCAGCCCAAGTACAAGCTAACAATTCTCTCTCAATAGTGGAATAATTATATTCTGCACCCCGTAGAGACCTCGATGCATAAGATACTATATATTCGTCGCCAAGATTCTTTTGCATTAACACAGCGCCTAAACCTGTGCTGCTCGCATCCACGGCAACAATACATTCCTTCCCTATAGTAAAAGGTCTTAAAAAAGGAGCAGAAATGATTTCTTTCTTCAATGTTTCAAAAGCTAATTTCTGGTCCTCGCCCCACATGAATTTAACATTTTTCTTTAACAACATTCGTAGAATTGAAGAACAATTTTGCACAAATTTACTGTAAAATTTAGTTAACCCTAAAAAAGAAAACAATTGCTCATTGGTAGTAGGAAATGCTGATTACATGATCTAATTTCGGTTTAATGCCTTCACTTGATATTTCATGCCCTAAATATTCGACTTTATTTTGTCTAAACTTGCATTTCGAAAATTTCAAAGTCAAACCTTTCTTCTGTATGCTATCCAATACTGTTTTTAAATTAGAATCATGTTCCTCAAAATCCTTCCCAAAAATTAGAATATCGTCTTGGAAAGCAATTGCACCAGAACAACCCTCCAACACTTCCTTCATTAGCCTCTGAAATACTGACGCAGCACTCGCTAAACCAAATGGCATGCGTGAAAATTGGAACATGCCCTCAGGTGTGATAAATGCTGTCAAACATTTTGATTCGTCATGTAACATTATCTGGTGTTAGGCACTAGCTAAATCTACTGTAGAGAAAACACGAGCTCCTGAGAGAGTGGAAATCAGTTCATTGGATGTTTGGTAGCGGGTGTCTGTCAATCCATATTTCTTTATTTAAACTGCGAAGATCAACACATAACCGAAGATCGACGTTACTTTTAAGTGAAAGAACTACCAGAGAAACCCATGGAGAAGATTCTATAGGTTCAATAATGTTACGTGTGACTAATTCTGCTAACATTTCTTTTAGTTTGTTGCGATATGCTTGTGAACTTTGTGTCTAACAGGAACTGCAGTGTCATTGAGAATAATTTTATGTTTAAAATCAGCATATTTACCAAGAGTTCCATCAAATACACTGGGGTACCTGTTTTTAACATTTAAAACAAATTCTTCATTATCTGGTGAGACAATATACACAGGAGATGAAGTATTAGGGTCTAATTTTATGCCCATCTCTTGCTGATGAGGCCATCCTAGTATGGATACTCCTTTTGTAGCTATGTACACTTTCCCTTTAATTCTTCTCCCTTTGAAATCCAAATCCGCCCACATAAACCCTTCTAAATCAATTTTGTGCCCTGAATATCCACCAGGTGTGATATCTTGGTGTAGTAATTCTTTACTTCCCCACAACTTTTCATAAACATTTTTCCCGCTAATGGAATACCAGGCACATGAATCAACCATCATGGAAACTTCTTTCCCATTGATCAGCACTACACATGAGGGAAAACCTTTGCAATTATTGTTATAGACACATGAAATGCAGTTGAATTCACTAAATTCCGTCGAAATCTCTTCTTCACAAGTAACATAGTTGACTTTCTGAGATGTTCTACACATTTTCCCAAAATTACCTGTTTTCTTGCATCGGACACAAATTTTGTTCCACGCTGGACATCCTTTGTAATTCCCCACATGCTCAAAACTACCGCATCTGTAACAGATTATAGGATTCCTTCTATTGCGAAATTTGTTGTCCTTAAATCCAGAATCCTTTTTATTTGGAAACGAGGCTCTTTTTACAGAAAATTGGTTCTTTATTAAGGACACCTCAGATAATGAATCTTGTATCTTCACAGATTGAGTTTGGGGTTGACCTCTGATTTCACTGACAAATCTTTCTGACTGTTCAATACCTTTAGCGATGTTAACTACCGCAATTAGAGAGGATTCTGTGCCCAACCAAAGTCTTTCTTGTATCTTTTTGCTTTTTGTTTTCATCATAATTTGGTCTCTAAGTACCTGTTCATAGTTAATTGTATCAAACGCACAAGACCTTGCTAGAGAACGGAAATCAGATACATAATTTTCTATAGATTCATCTTCTGTTTTGGCACGTGAGTAAAACTTAAACCTCTCCATCATTATGTTGATTTTCTTTCCAAATCTAATGCTCATTTGTTTAATTGCGATTTCAAAAACGTTAGTTCCTTCAGAGCCTTCAATGGGAGGTAAGTTATCAAATTCTTTAATGCCTTGACCCCCTAAACAATGTCTTAATAAATCTAGTTTCCTTTTTGGAGAGCAACCATCTTCCTCCAAGACTTCAACATATGCCAAAAACATAGGATACCAAAGATCCCACTCCATTTTAGGTTCACCAGCGACAGGTAAAAGATGTGGTGGTGCTGAAATATTAGACATTGTGATAATTTTGTTAAAAAAACAAATTAAATTGAATGTTGTGGTAACATAAATATAATGATAGTATATTGTATTGTTTTTAAAGAAAACTTTTGAAAGACTTGAAGTATTGTGGGCAATCAACAATATGGTCTCAAACACGAGATGCTAAATGAGGCAAAATTTGAAAGGACCTGCAAAGAAAGGTGTGCAAATCACCGCTCACATGCAAAATGGTTGGCCTGAGGAGAGGAAGTTGAGTAAAGATTTGGGTTCGTTTTTCAAAATCCAAGAGGAACTTATGTATTTCCAAGGCATTATCACTAGAGGTGATAAAATTGTTCCTCCATGCAAAATCAGAGAAAAATTGGTAGATATGGCCCATGAAGGTCATATGGGTATGTCAAGCACTAAGCGACGTGTGAGAGAGTTTCATTGGTGGCCAAGTATGGACGGTATGATCGATAAATGGGTTAGAGAATGTGTACCATGTTCCAGAAGCGACAAGTCAGTCAAACCTTTAACTGTAGATGTTACTCCTGTTGAATATTCTCATGGACCATGGCGGAAACTTGGAATTGACATAATAGGTCCTTTGTGTCTTCCCTGTGCTAAACAAGTGTATGTTTTGGTTCTAATAGATTATTTTTCGAAGTGGCCATAGGTTAAGATTGTAGAGAAAGTTACATCAACTCAAGTTGTGGAGTTCTTGGATAATGTTTTTTGTCGTGAAGGCCTACCTGCAGAACTTGTTTCGGACAATGGTCCACAATTCATAAGCAAAGAATTGGATTTATTTTTAAGTAAGTGTGGGATTGTTCACAAAAGAGTGTCTAACTATAATCCTCAAGCCAATGGTCAAGTTGAACGCTTTAATAGAGTCATAAAGGAGTCTATTCAATTAGCTGTTAAGAATGGCATTGAGTGGAGGAAAGCTTTGAGAGCCACCCTATTAACATACCGGACATCCCCTAATTCAGTCACTGGTTGCTCTCCTTTTGAAATGTTATGGGGCAGGAAACCTGGTTCAAAGCTTATACCTTGGTGGCTGAAAGCTGGTAATTTGTACGATCCTGGTTTGGATTTTTCTAAAATTAGGGAACGTGTTCAGAAAAACCAGGAAAAAATGAGGAAAGGTAGTTCCAAGCACCATCATTCAAATCAGAGAGTCAGAGTGGGGGATTTTGTGCGTATTAGATTTGGTGACTCTACCAACAGAAGATGGTCAAAATGGTCTGATCCTGTCAAAGTGATAGAAGTATTTAGTAAAGCTGTTAGAGTAGATGGCGGGAAGATTTGGAATTTCAGACGTCTTTCTTTGTGCAGATCCAACGATTTAGTAAGTAAACCACACACAGTTCCACAAGGTCATGATGGTGATGTTATCACTGAAAAGGAAGATTTTCACAATTTCTTAGATACGCTTGATTGTTTTGACTCTAATTTTAATACTTCTGATTCATGTTCCAATGATGCTAATATTGAGATAGATCCTGTTCCAGATGTTAATATTGAGCCAGGTCCTAACATGAACCTAAGTATCGTTCCTGAGAAATCTACATCTTTGCTTGGCAAAGAGTTAATTGAACCAAGAGGAAGTTCTCACTTGAAGCATTCACCTGTTAGAATGAAAGACTTTATTTGATTTTAATTGTTATTTGGGTCAAATTATAAGCATACATCAATGTAGTTTTCTTAGTTTTATGAGTTTTTTTTTTCTTCTCTTTCTTTCTGTTTTTTCTTTTCCTCAAAAAGGGGAAGGTGTATAGTGTTCTTCTCCATACTATGTCATAGTAGAATGTTGGGGGGATTCCGGGGTCTGTGTTCCACGAGACGGTTGCGGTATCTCTGGCTGGCATCCGTCTTGAGTGGTTGTTAAGCTGTCTTCTCTGCCATAAACTACCCATTTCTACAACAACCAACTGCGTGTGGTTACTTCACAGAGGTAGATGGACCGTTGGACTGGCAAAGTGTGGGTGCAGGCATATTTGTGGGGCCCCAGATAGTATGCACTCTGGTATTTGTGCTGGACTCCCAGGTAAATACTGCCTGGATACTAGCATCCCCTTTATTGTTGGAAGGGACAGTGTATTCTCGAGCCAAGCTTATTCCAGCGTCCTGCCCATCCTTTGGGGGTTTCACAGATGGAGGAGTTTTGATGTTGGGTCCTTCTGCCACAGTGGCTGTAGGATTGTTGGTGCCTGGCCTTGAGGCAAATATCAGACACGACGGGCGAGACCATTTGCTGCTGGAAGAAGGTGGCTGTGGGTGGTTAATGGAGATGCCACTCTTTTAGTTGTAGTAGCCATTTTGTGCGGTTTTCTTATTTTTCTCTTAACCCTCTCAGAGAGGGGTGCACACGGGGCATTGGACTAGATGACCTTCTTGCCCGTTGGCTGAGTGTTGAAGCAGGTACTTGATTTCATGAAGTTAGAGATTGGGTTGTAGTGTGAGGCTGAGCCTTGTATGCTGGAATCTAGTAAATCTATTATTGAGTTGGGGAGTGGACCTGCTGAATTTTCAGTCCCCCAAACTTTGATTATGGAGGGCTGGTGACCTGCTAACTGAGGGGGTGACAGCAAATTCAGATAAGTTGTCCATTTGTTGAGGATAGCAGCACAGGAGCACGACCACTCTTCTTGGCTGCAAAGGATTTTGTTCTCACCGAGGTCCCCCTTTGTGCTCAAATCCACTAGGCACTGTGCAATCGATCAAAGAAGGTCTATTTGTAGCTCTATTTTGGTAGATTGCCATAGTAGTGCTCTGGCCATGGAGTTTTGTGCTGTGCTAATAGAGGTCAATTGAAGGTCCTTCGTTCTATTGATGTCTTAAGTGCCGGGGAAGAACTGCCTGGTACCATCTGCCGTTCTGAACAGCTTTGGAGTAAGCTCCTGTGTGGTTTCAAATTTGGCATCCATTTTAAGAAAAAAGGATGCTGAGAGGCCCCCCCGTTCTTGGTTGAGTTCAAGTGCAACTGTCCTAATTGAACTGACCGTGAGTAGCTATAGAGATCTAGCCTAAGACTTAGTGGAGGCCTGGGGGAGAGTTGTTGTTGAAGGTGGATTTGTGCAGAGACTACTTGAACATGTTGTGTAGCCTTTTCTGCTTTGGCGCAGCTTCTGAGATAGTTTGTTCCTGCTTCTGGGACGCCAAAGACTGAATATATGTGGATGCATTATGAGGCTGCCGGGGGTTTGTTGGATCATTCCCTGGGACACTGCCCAGCCTTGGGCAGGAATAAGACCAGCGTTTCCCAATTGAGACACACTGATCGTGCAAGGCAGGTGGATTACTTGAAATGAGGCTGCCCGTGAGGAGTCCCCCCTCTTCGCCGTTGGGATTAATAATGGAAAGTACAGGCGGTGCGACTCAGTTAGTAGGTGGTGTCTGAAAGAAATGCGTGATGAGGCCTGCTGAAGGGGTCTTTCAGGGTGTCTTCTGGGCTGAGTACACCTGGGCTGCGCTCTGAGTAGACACAGGAATCGGGGAAGCTTTCCCCTCAGAGGCTCATTTAGGTCGGGTGGCGGGCTTCTTCCTCTACATGCTTAAATTAAAGGGATGGGCCTATTCCCTCTGTGATTCACCCTGCGTTATTGTTGTTGACTGAAAGGGGTTTTGCAAGCCTATAGGCGAATGGTCCTCTCCTTGAGTGTATGCCTCCCTGCGTTTCTGTCTCTGTCGCCAGTCCTTGGAGATAGTGTTACTGTAGAATGCTGGGGTGCCAGGCAGATGAGCAAGCTGTAGCTTAGGCTTGCAAGGGCACCTGGGGGCAGGTGGCAAGTATGCAGGATTTCCATGCGCAGTGTTTTGCGCCGAGTTGGGCAGTCAAGCGAGCTGGAAGGTGCGTGCATCCTGAGAGGATGGGGGGTTTGCGAGGGTCGAGTACAGGGGACCTCTCCGGATCCGCAAGCCACGCCTGAAACCTAGTCAGGCTGCTTTGGCAGACTCGGGGCTCTACCAACATGATGTGTAGCCTAGCAACTGCTGGTCTCGGCCCCCGCCCCAAAAAAAGCTCTTACTGGGACTCTGTGCTTCTGTTGGCCTCGGAAGACATAGTCCTGTTGCCTGGCTGGGTCTTCCGCTTGCTGCTTGCCAAGGGGGAGTGACCGACAGGTCCTTGGGAGGTGATGCTGCCGCTCATAGGCGTGCTGACTGCCTCCCTTAGCTTCAGGGGAGCAGATGTCTGCAACCACGACTCAGCCCGGCTCCTCCCCTTCACTCCAACTGGCAGTGTGCAGGTTCAGGCACCAGGAGAAAGAGGGCAGGAGGTAGGCCTGAGCTCAAGCATTTAACGGGTTGTTGCAGTTGCAGGTTCTTCATCGCTACAGCCCCAGCGGTCGCTAGGAGTTGAGCCGTGGCAACTGGCACTCTGCGGCACCCAGCACGACACAGCACAATACTGTGGTCGCTTCTCTCGTTTGTGCCCGCTCTCCTCTCTTCAGTGTTGCCAGATTTTGAGACCCATCCCAAGCCCAAAGCCGCTCAAGTATAAGCCCAAATTCAGCCCAACGCAGACCAGTTCCAGCCCAAAAACCAGCCCAAAGTAGCAAGTCTCAAATGATGCAAAAATAGTCATCAGAAACAAATATACATTCTATTCAATATAAAAATAGTGGGAGGGAGTTAACTGGGCACCTGCCTTAATGCTACTCTTGGGCTGACAACTGAGTCTTTGTGGGATTTGTCATGTTTTGAAATGGCGGGTGTGCCAAAGGGTGGTGACTCCCTCTTATTCAGGGAGTATTAATAGGAATGCTCTAGCTTTCAATCTATTTATAATAAACAAGGACAGCTTAGTGATCTCAGCAAAAATGAATACATCCTAATGGAATACCCCTCATACTTACTCAAATTGTCAGGCGCGGAGCCTAGGCGCCTACCAACGCGTAGGAAGGAAGACTACAACTCCCAGACACCCCGCCGTTGGATGGGCGGGGCCTC
Source organism: Triturus cristatus (assembly GCF_964204655.1). Classification (NCBI taxonomy): domain Eukaryota; kingdom Metazoa; phylum Chordata; class Amphibia; order Caudata; family Salamandridae; genus Triturus; species Triturus cristatus. The sequence continues at coordinate 619,004,990 of NC_140583.1, read as the reverse complement.
CTCGTCATTACCCGGCAGCGCGAGACGTCGGTGCGTGTAATTCTGGCCATTCTGCTTGCCGTGAGGATTCACGGCTTCCTGGTTCCTGTGCGGTGGGTTGGGAGGCATCCCCACGCTGCCTGACAAAAACCAGCGCTGAGGTAAGCGTTGTGTCGGTGGGAAAACTGTTTGGAGACATCGCGCTGCGGTAAGCGCGGCCGTCTCTGCGGTCAGCAACCCTGGCCTCCGGACTCCGTGCGACGGAACCTGAACAAGTTCCTGTGACAGCGCTACTGAAAGCGCTTCTGTGACTGGGAGCACGTATCTAGGCACCGCGCTGAGGCAAGCGCTACGGTCTTTGTGGCTCCTGGCGTTTTGGTTCTTCTTAGGGCAGTTTGAGGGTGCTGACGTAAGCGCTGTCCTGCCCGGCCTCCCTGGCTCCCCTCCTCTGCAGGAATAAGGTCGTTGGGTTTTGTCTCTTCTGGATTGTGCTTTGGGACTCTATGCTGTGCTTTGTCCAAGTCTTCCTCACGCCTAAGGAACAGTTGTTCATGTGACCTTTCTGCATATATGGGAGACTCTTGCTTTGGATTACTTCGTTTTTTTTGCTTCTGAGTTCGAGACTATTGAAAGGCTGATGGGGGATGCATCAGTAGCCTTCTCAACTTTCATATATATTTTTTGAGCATGAAAGGAATGATTATGGGTATGTATGAGGCAGGGTGTTTGTGTTTTAGCTGCTAGCATGCATGATGGTGATTTGACTTATCTTGCTTTCTTGTTGTAGGTATGCAGAATTCTTACTGGAGAGACGTATCTCTATGTTGGTACACGGGAATGTCGTATCATTGACTAACGGCTTCTCAGGTAATAGACAGGGGTAGTGAGACCATATGAGTGTAGCAGAGGTATGTAGGCCTTGTGTTAACCCTGTGTTCTTTTGTTACAGGTCTCCTCATCCCCGCTGTTCCTACCCTAATTCCTTTCCCTCGCCTGATTGCCTTAATACTCTGTGTTGCTTTATTCAGAGTTAGGGACTTCGGGAGGTGGACCCCTTTGTGCATCGCCCGGATCCTAAGGAGTCACAGTGGATCTTACACAAATTTCCATGTCAGACTCAAGTTTGTGACAAGCAGACAAGCTTTCCCCTTTGCATTTTACACTACAAGTACTGTTAATCCCAATAAAATGTCACTCCCAACATGCAAAGTTAACATTTGCTACATCATTAACCTACTGTAATCAATAGCCCTATCTAATGGATTGTTATGCACTTTTTATTGAACCAATGCTGAACACAAAATGAATCCTACACCATTTGTTGCCCAAACCACATTCCTTTAGTACAACATTTCAATACTTAGCACGCTGGGAATATGCACCTGACAGAACAGGTCAGAGTTAGTCCATTCAGCATTACCCCTTTAGAACTCCATGCATCTGATATGACTGCGCTTTATGCATGATGTATTGATTAGAAATGCATATGAAACTTGTAAAAAACAACCTCTCATTTAACATCCAGAATGCTCTTTTTCCTTGCACATATGCCCCTGGTAAGAATACTCTGGAGGATAATGTATTTGCTGGAGGGATCCATGTTTTGTCTAGTACCAATTTTTCATTTATAGATAAGGGCCAAGTTAAGGGACCATCAGGCCTCCTTTTGATCGACTGACCTGGAACCTCACACTTCAATGTAACTGTACCAGAGGGAAACTAACTTACACAGCTCATCTCTTCACAGGTACTTGAGAGGCATGCTTGACTTTTTTCAGTCCCTTCATGTAAGTGCACGAAATATAAGAATGTCATATGTGTTGGTTTGTCCCAGTATTTACACATAATTTAAATAGCAGTATTTTATTTCTTTTATAGCGCAATGCAGGGTATCAGAGTGCTTTACATAACAGACACATTGACAATAAATCATGCAAGTATGTAAATCAAAGTACAAGATGTGTTGCATGACTCGATGAAGGTTAAAAGATGTAGCAGTCACACATAGCTCACTGTGCAATAGTAAAACCTGCTTAGACAACTTTTTCAAAAAACTACCAACCATTAAGTCCAATATTTAAAAAAATACAATTTACATATTTTCCCTTTAATGATTTGGCAAATTAACACACGCGTCCCATGGAAAAAGGCACTAACACAGGGAAGGCAGTTCCATGCTTTCACATCCACACATGCATTCCACAGGCCTGCCCCTCGCCTTCGGGTAAATTCACATGTGGTGTCCTTCCAACTTTCACCCAATATCCATAACGAAAACGGGACCAGACCAGAGAGATACCTTAAAAAAAGCAGCCACCCTGAAATTATTTTAACAAATGAGGTTGGCTGGTCACCCTACACCATCTGTGTAGGGTGACCAGATCTTGACAACTAAAAACCAGGACATTTTGCAAAAATAGAAGGACTACAATTTTACATCAATGGTGCTCCGCAGAATGACAACTCTTATCAACATAGAAACAGAGAAGCACTAAGAAAATAAATAAAAAGGTAATTTCTAAAACCAGCATCATAGCTGTTAATTAAATTGCTTACTTATAACAGCTGCTAACTAGTACAACACCCAATAAGTTCCTCTCAATGGTTTCCGTCTACACACTCTAAAAACCGGGACATGAGCCAAAATTGCAGAAGCAGGCTTCCACACCAGTCGGTACATTTATGTTAACTCTTACACCACAGACGCTACCTGTGCCATGGTTGTTAGATGGCAAATGCTCGGAACAGTATTAGTAATGGCATAGCGAAAATGATTCTGTTACAGAATAAAGAAAAGAGGGGGGAAAAACAACAGGAGTAAAAAGTGGAAAATGTAACACTGTTCAGCTTGGCTGTATTAGGAAAATTGAAAATTGTAATAAAGATATTTAAACATGAGCCAAAATTGCAGAAAACTGCCTTGACAGCTGGTGAAAGTCACCCTCCCTCTGTGGCATGAATCTCAACCTAGACGAGTTCCTACTGTATAGGAAGCCTGGACGGAGAGGTAAAAATTAAATGTTATGTCACTTACTTAGATAAGGGCAGGATACAGTCAGTCAACCGAACCATCCTGGTCCACTCCTGGCGTCCTCCTGAAATTGAAGAAGGCAGCTACTCAAGGACAGGGATTGAAGGCTGGGGCCGGGCCGCAACTTGTTGGCAGCAGACAGTGCAGACACAGGCCAGCCAGCCCAGGCCAGGCAGCCCAGTGCACGCGGGCATGCACGAGAGACAACGAGAAGATTAACCACCAGGGCCTGCTACTGTCTGCAACTGCAGTCACAGTGCCAGTGCATAGACAGTAGTCTTGAGTCTCTCTCCAACTGTGATGACCCGCCGTGTGAGTGAGACTGAGTCCGCCTTTGGCCTCCTCCAGGCTGGCCGCGGGATCAATGCGGAAGGACTAGGATACTTAGAAATGCGGATGGAATATTAGCACGCAAGCCAAATACTGCCAGCCTGCGGCAGGGGCCAGGCCCGTCGAGGTGCGCAGCAGCGCAGGCAGCTATGAGCGGAGTCCAGCCTATGACTGTCTGAGAGAGACGGTGCACTGGATGGGTGGGTGACAGCAGGGCACCAGACCACACAGAGAGGAGTGCATTTTACATTACCCCACATTACAAAGAGCAAGTCTCGTCGTCGACCAGGAGTCGGGAGAGAGACGCTCCTGCTGAATACTGAATAGAGTCAGTTACGTAACGCGACCCGAAACTGGTGAGCCTGTGTGAGGAGAGCGCATGGCGCGCGCGCGAGTGGTCCGGATGATCTTTTAATAAAGCGCGTGGGGGATGGGCAAACAGTATTCCAGGGGCCGTCATTAGTAGCGCTTTCGCGTGCTACTAGATTGATGGCACTCATACCCAAAGAGACTGTGATCAACACTCCCATGCACCACTAAGCTAGGGTGAAGTTTGGCAACAGTAGAAGGTGCGCTTGCACTTGCAATGCACACACACGCACTGCTGCCTTCAGACGTCTCGAAAGCATAACATATCACACCCATGCTGTGTCCTCCTTCAATGATGTCTCAGCCACGCAGCGCGCTTCGCGTTCATTGGCTGCTGACATTCGTGTCACTGCCCACCACTGGTTGGTTCAGTTGCTGCTTGGTTCCCATCCAAGCTGCCTGCCCTTGACAATGTGGCGGCACCGCCCCAGCTAAAAATTTGCGCACAACTGGTGAAAATAAGCCCAAAAAGTAGCCACCCGCCAGGTGGGTTTTTTTCCCGCACAAATGGGAACAATGTCGCCCACTTGTGCAGGAAATAGCCCAATCTGGCAACACTGCCTCTTTTCCTCTTGAGAACCGGAACCACCACCATGTCAGCGTGGAAAATTACAAGTCATCCAATCAGAAACATGGTAAAGAATGTTTCATGTGCAGGACATACGAAAATATTGTGGAAAACCATAGAATAAGGAGCAGGGAACCAAGTTATGCATGTATACATGTATATGAAGTATTGGTACAGCATAGCTAGCCAAAAGTAGCACAGCACTAATTAATATCAAAGGTAAAGGTAAGTGCAAATAATGAATGTTGATGTAGCTGAGTTCTGGGCGTAGAAGCAGACTGTTGCAGCATTCTGAAGCATTGTTCTTTAAAATGTGCATCTTCAGCACTTTTGTAAAGTGGGGTATATCGGAGGCATTCTCAATGGATATGTAGCCGATGGTATGGCTTGCTTTGTGGCGAGTCCATTTCAGAGAAGAAAAGGCTGGTGGTGTTCTCAGAGTGTTGGCTCTGCTTGGTTTGAACTGATAGCAAGACCAATGCCCCCCCAAGCCTGCAAATCTTTTTCTGAACTACTGCTGTGGCGGACACACATTCAGATATCAAAACTGCATTTCTCAACTTTATAACATTTTTGTTTTTAAAAAACCCACTCAATTCTGTATTTCAATACATGCTTTCTATAATGCAAAATGTCAATCTCAAACAGTAAAGACCAGCTTACTGCTGGCTAAATACATGTGAAACCTCTCCCATCACATACATACACCCATTCACACAACTATTGACACCAAGAAAACTCCTGGTCAATATGTGAACCTAAACCAGTAGATAATGTCCATCATATGTACTCGCTGCCATTACCAGTAAATTTAAACTAAAATGGTTGGCACAAACTTTGATGGGAACTGAATCATCACACCACCTAAAGTCACAACAAGCCACCATGCAGACCAAGAACTACAGTTGATGGAGCAAATTATATGGCCAAGCGGGGTTTATCTGAACACTAGACCTAGGTTTGGAACCTTTGTGCCACATACTCTGAATCATATATAATCATAAATCCCTGCAGACCACCATCCATGCCACATCTGAAGGATACTGAACCCAATTGTATCAGTCAACCAAGGTCAGACACTAGATCTCAGTTTTAAAATCCTTGTGCCATGTACTTGGGATTGTATATGCCATTCTGATGTCCACTTACATTACATTTTACAAATAATGATGTTATAGAGTGTGAGACACCGTGATAGAACAGGTATACATAGTTATTTATTGGTGTAAATGGAAATGCATTGGCAATTTGTGAATGCTGGTATAGAGAAATGCCCCTATTATTTACCTTACATATCTCACAAGATTCAAGTGCAGGATCCTCTCTGACCATGTAAAGAGCAGAATTACATTATATGAGCCTTCTTATAAATGGCGTTGAGTGATGCATCTCATTCTCGTACTTCACGTGCATGTTAAAATAAGTTAGCGACTCGACCGGAAGAAAGACAATGAGAAACATCTTTCTTGTTTTTCCACTAAGTCCAAAAATGCAAAACTTCCTGTTACCATTGTGCATCCAAGCATTCTTAGCGACTTAAACATGCAAAGCATAAATACAGTTGTAGTTCCCTCAAATCAGTGTCGCTTTAAAAGCCTCAATGGAAAAAAGGCTATAGGTAGACCTCTTCTTCGCTTTAGTACATAATTAAAAAAAGGATAAGAAGTTTAGCATATATTTATGAATTTAACTGTTATAAAAAGTTTTTAATCTTTTTCCATAATTTTCCTTTTTAGAAAATTTAAAGATTTCAACTGAAGCAAAGTGAGTGTGCAAACTTGTAGGAGAGTGGCATGCCACTGCAGCACTGTTTCATTAATCCCAAAGGATCGAAACAAAAGTCATAAAAATTCTGATATATATATATATATATATATATGTATATATATAGTAGCTCTGTGGTTCCGTGCCCAATGCGCACAAGAAAAAGCACTCGCGGGGTGAGTTCACAAATTTTATTGAACTCAACAAACAAGACGTGTTTCGGCAGTCGACAAAGGCAACTGACGAAAAGCATCTTGTTTGCTGCAGAGTTCGATAATAAAATTCGGGAACTCACCACCGCAAGTGCTTTTTCTTGTGCGCATTGGGCACGGAACCACAGAGCTACCATTTACAACATGGGTACAGCCCCGTGAAACAAGCACCCGCCCGCGAGTGCACAGGCAAAGGTGTAAAAAGGAGCTTTATATATATATATATATATACACACACACACACACACACACACATATATATACACACACACACACACTACTGAATAACTTTATTCGGTTAAATAACCATCAAAGTACACACAACATATCAAAACAAGGACAAACAGACAATCAATTCGTGGGAAAAACACTAGGACCTATATACACCCATTACAGCATCATCACAATTATCATAAGACATTGCAATCAATTCATTAAGATAATCATAACAACAGTAATGTTCATAATTCCAACATTTCCCTCCAGGCAGGTAAAATACACTATAAAACACAATAAAACTTCTCATAAAAAGTACAAGCAAACTAAAATATATATTGCTTCAAATATCAACCACTATGACCACCAGGTTCACTTTATAGTCATTTCTTAAAACCAGCAACAATTTCCCTCCTATGCATAAGCAAATTCTATCTTCGCATACCATATAAGGGCTGTGCAAATATATAAAAAAGTGTTCGTGCACAGTGTGTAAAACACATAAAATTAACTGCAATACATAATAAAAAGAAATCAACCAGTGAGACTCATCATTCCAAAGCCTTTAAGACTTTCGATCCCTTGTGCCACATTGCTTCTAAAAATTTACTTACAGCAAATACTATTTTTTGTGATGTCTCTCTTTTCGGGATCCTAAAGGCTTCTAGGTGACTGCCTGTGGCCATGCTACGACAGATGGGAACTAGCCATTTACGGCATTATATAATGGTACTCCTTTTCAAAATAACAGTACATGCTTCTCATCTTCAGGTGCCAGATCGCAAATGCGGCAAATTTCAGTTTCTTGATTTGCAGACCAGTTGCTTGGAAGGATTCTCAGTGGAAAAATTCCATAGCGAAATCTTATATACAAGTTTCTAGTTGAAGATGGAAAAATTCAATCTAGAAATTCTTCAAATAACGGAGAGTGCTTACGGGCCAAGAACGTAATATTTGCAGGGCCACTGTGGGAATTCATAACAGATCATTTAAATAACCCCAATACTTAATTTTAAGTAGTTTAATATCAGATTTTAAAATAGAATTGGGCTCATCCCACAAGTTCTGCATACCGAGTTTAGAAAACCATCCAGAGACGGATTTAACCCAAGGAATTTCCCTGGCTCCTTGAAGGTTCATTACCTCTACCAGTGAGTTTTTAAAGACTACAAGTTCTGGTGTAGACCAAAGTCGGATCCAATATACTAAAGTTTTCAAGATAGCCCAGTTAGCAACTTTTTTTATTCTGACATCGAGGTACATGGAAATTAATGGAGTATTAGATGGTAAACCTAATAACCTTCTAAAAAGCTGTTCTCTGCAATGGTTAACAACTGTAAATTACCATAACCCCATATCTCTGCCCCATAAAGAGCAGCTCCCTGGGCTGTTGCTCGGTAAACTTCCACAGCAGGGAAAATAGCACTTGCATTAGCTTGAATATAAAACCTTAAAATAGCATTGGATCTATGTCAGTAATTAATTTAGATTTCTCCAATTGGTTTGTTCACCCTAAATTGTCTTATGTCTGACCCCCAAATAATCAAAACTATGTACTCTGCCTAGTGTCTCACCCCAGCATGAATTCTACGACTTCCCTTTTTCCTCTTTCCAAAAACTATAAACTTAGTTGTGTTTATATTAAGTACTAAGCCTCTTGAACTACAACATTTTTAAAAAGTGTAAATTAAAATTTGGAGGCCCATTGGACATTTAGATATTAGGAGGGAATCATCAGCAAAAAGTAAAATAGGTATCTTTTTGTTAATCAAAATTTGAGAGTCATTCCTACAATGTTCTAGGGTGTCCACAACATCATTAATATACAATGAAAATAGGGTAGGCGCTAGCACGCAGCCCTGGCGAACTCCTTGCTCTATGGGAATACGATCCGTCAGGTCTCCATATGGACCCCAGCGAACTTGTGCAAATTTATTCACATGTAATCTATTTATTAAATGCACTAAGTTGACCGGGGCACCCATGTTTATCAGGGCTTGCCAGAGGGCCGATCATGGTATAAGGTCAAACGCCGCTCTAAGGTCAATAAATGCCACGTAAAGTTGTTGTTTCTGGAGTAAAATATATTTCCAATATAAAACAATAAATCTAAAAATTTGATCTGTTGTACTAATTCTTGGTCAAAATCATGCCTAGAGGGGAGATAAAACCCCTTGGGTAGCAACCCAATTCAAGAGTCTCATCAGGATTTGTTTTGAAAAGATTTTTTGAGCATTGTTGATGAGGCTGATAGGCCTATAATTAGACGGCTCCCCTAAATCACCTTTTTTAAGTATAGCTATAATTTCGGCACCAAGCCAAGAGTCTGGTACCTTCCCCACAGCTGCAATAGCATTGAATAACATATTAAGGTAGGAGGATCATATCAAAGGCTCAGGTTTATATAAATCCCCAGGTATTTTATCTGGTCCGGGGCTTTAGCAGATTTCTGCGAATCAATCGCTCTAATTGTTTTGCCTAAGCTGAAGACGATTGGAGGAGTGGAATCTAATATAGGCCGTACATTTAAAGAGCTAGTGCTATCAAGGTCCTGAGAATCACCAGAAGCATAAAGCATTGAAAAGAAAGACACCCATTTATCCGGGGAAATATTATATTGATGTAGATTTGGTTTTTCTGACTTAGTTTGGGTAACAAGGCGCCAGAATAGTCTAATGTCATTTTTTTGCCGGCATCCAAAATATCTTGCCATAAGTTATTTTTCCAATTCCTCTTGGCTTTAATCAAGGTAGATTTATAATGAGATCTTGCTGCTTTGACATTAATACTATTCTCCACTATTATAGCCTTCCTCAAAGCTGACTTGGCTAACTTGCAAGCCAGGTTAAACCATTTCTCCACCTTCAACGAGTTAGAAGTCCTAATAGAACAATGTTGGTAAAAAATCTCCCATAGGGCATTAAACAGGCCAACATGTATGTCTAGAATAGGATTAACATCCATATTCAGTACTACATATGCTTCAAAGTACGTAACATAGAGTTTGTAAATCTGTGAGAACAGTTTCTGATTGGACATAATATTTGGCCATGAAACAGAACGACGATTATTAGATACCACAGGGGCAGGTACAATAGTTATGTGGTTATTTTTATCTTGGTTTAAGGAATCACCAATCACAGTTACTTCAAGGGGATTATGATCACTATCAGTGCGCACCACCACTTCCATATCATACATAAGAGGCCATAAACTTACATGAACCAAAACGTAATCAATAGTGCTGGTACATACCCCTCTTTTAAACGTAACTGCCCTTATTGGATCAGAGAGAGTACGCCCATTACAAACTCTAAGACCCTTGTTTAATGTGAACGAGGCCAGTTCTAAAGCAGTGTTTGAAAACAATCTCAAAGGGGGGGCCGGTCAGAGGTGGTATACCCCATACTTCATCTTCCTCTCTGGAGATCTCATTGAAATATAGTGAAGGTTCAAAACTAGTATTAAAATCACCTGCTACTATGATTTTTGCACTAGAATCCAGATTGTCTATAAGTTCCTCCAAGAGTGATAGTGTAGGTGATTTATCTAATCCCCTAGAACACCTAAAATAAATATAAAAAATAGTCAAACGGAGACCCGAGGAAAAGGTCACAGTAATCCCCATCAAATCTAGATTATCAATCACCATCAAAGTAGAGCAGCTAACACAGCCATTCTTAATTAAAATCATAAGCCCATCTATGGCTCTCCTAAAATGGGCTGCAGGTTTAGCTTCCACGCTATAACTATTCAACCCATCAAGAAACACTTTTTCTATCACCCATGTCTCTTGCAATAAGCAAATATCTTGATTGGCTATATATGCCATCCAATCTGGATCAACTAGTTTTGGTCCCAAGCCAGAAATATTCCAAGATAATAGCTTGAAGAGGGGAAAAATACTGTTCTGCTGGATCTAACCATTTCCAGACGAAACGACAAATATTTCTGCTTGGTCAAGATTCCTATAAAATTAGTACTCTTAGCCTTAAAATACTTACACCTAGTATCAATAAGATTCTTGTCCAAACCAAATCACAAGGGGATGGGATTATTGAGGATACATTAATGTGGCCCTCAATCCCAACTTGGATTGTTGTATCAGTAAACCCCACCCGGTCATGGGGCATATGAATGGACACTACCCCCTTTGGGCAAGAATCACAAAGATTACTTGGGGCAAGAGGAGATAAAGCAGTGGCATCACTACACCCAGTATCGTAAGAAGCTACATAACCCTGGTTCCCAATTATATCCTGGCTCACCGTGCCTACCCCAGTTGGATACTTTGGGGATGTTAAAACACCACAAACCTCTCCCCACTTATTCGCATTAGGAACAGGATTTCGATATCCAATGAAGGGCTCTGGTGTCTTTAGAACCGTACTGTGGGTAATAGAATTTAGCACTGAAGTGCCAGATAAATCTATTAAATACCTACTCCTGCAGACATTTTTTCCTAAGTTTCTCTCTAAAGCATAAGGCCTTAACCATATCCTTTCCTGATCTACTAGACCGCCAGATTGGGCAGGCAGTCAGTCAATCTCCGTTAGGCCAGAGAGAACACCAAAACGATTCGGATGGATAAATGAACAGTGGTGGGGAGGAGGGTGTCTTTTTGGGCCATGCCCTAGAGGATGTTGCCACCCATTTGACTCCTGTTGGGGGGGGGGTGTAAAAAAAGCCCAGGGGGCAGACCTTTATTTGATTGTTAAATGAAGTTATACCATGCTTCAGGGCAAAAGACACACACCTTGCATTGTTCAAATTAAGTACAATACAATCCCCTTCTCGAGATTTAAATGTGGAGCCCAACCAACTCACCCTTCTAGCCATAATAATAACGTTGAGCCAGTTAAAGGGGGATGGGCTTCTCGTTGAGCACCAATGAACTGCCTGACTAATCAAGCAGCTTTCTTGTTGCCCTGGAGGAAGATAAGGAACACCTGTCAAGACGATTATATAGGTTGTGCAGTCAGGGGGTAGGTTTGAGATATTACTCTCCCCTTTCCCAGCTAATCCTCTATACCCTGTATCCAAATCACTTCTTGCTTCTTGCATATTTCTCATTGCCCCAGACGCAAGAGTTCCTTGGTCAACTTGCCCACCTTGCCCATTAATCGTTCCTCCTCATCCGCTCCTAGTAGATGACCCAAGAGACCCAAATTCCCTTCCTTCCGTATCAGTTAGCTTAATCCCAGAACTGGGTAACAAGGTCCGACTGTCTGTGATAAGTTGGACTTTTGGTTGAGCGGATGGCGCAGAGTAGGTGCAAGAGTCTTCCTCCCTTACCTTCTGATTTTTCTCACTAGGTAGGGAGTTCGTTACGTTCTCATCTTGTGTTGATAAATGTACTCTTTGCTCCTGCCGAAGTAACACAAATTGTTCTTCAATCTTTACCATACGAGAAAAAATGGGTTCCAGGGCAACTAATAGCCTTGCTAATGTTTTCCAACAATGTATCCTGATTATTCTGTGTATTTTTTCCTCCTACATTACGAATTCTACTTACGCTATTTGGTGCGTGAGATTGTTTAGTGTGCTTAATCTTTGGTGACTGACCTTACACTTTCGAATCAGCCCCTACCACTACAGGTCGCTTCCTTTTACCTCCTGCCACACTAAGGCCCCCAGTTTCACCTGTGCTTTGTATGGCAGTCTCATCTTTGTCATATGAGACAAGTGGATTAACCTGACTAACAATAATAATAGAGGGTGACAATGGAGGGGATGCTCTTGGTACAATGTTTTCCCATTGTTGACTTCATGCAAAATTTCCGTGGCATTAGGGATAAGTGGCATCTCCGGGGTAGGCACTAGAGACAATCGCCGTTCTGCCAATTCAATTTCCCTATTCAAGGCTCCCAACGCTTTTTGCAAAAATCCATCTAAGGTCCTATCTAAGGTCCTATCACCTGATTTGGGTGCGGAGGGAGGTTTGCCTTTCCCCATGATAGCAATAATTTATAAACACAGTTGATGTTCGTGTATATACCAGGGAATTGAAAAAAAGACAGCACCTCTACCTTAACGCAGTATAATTGCGGTCAAGATTCCGGACTGTTGTGAAGTCAATACACCAAGGGATTAGCCTCTACCGGGCTCTGGTGGGTACAAGACCAAGCCAAGCCCCTTTTTCAACGCCTCCTGGTGCGAAAGAAACGCTGCTGAAAATATGTTGTCAATATGTCACGATATCCAGTGGAACAAAACCAGAGCCCGGGTCCAGCCCAACCCCCTCCGGACTCTGACGGGCTAAGACGGGCCCATCTTGGCCCGGTCTTGGCACCGGTATGCGCCCCGCGTGCATCCTGCTTCACGAATTTTATCAAACTCTGCAGCAAACAAGACGCATTTCGACAAAGGCGACTGCCGAAAAGCATCTTGTTTGCTGCAGAGTTCGATAATAAAATTCGGGAACTCACCCCCGCAAGTGCTTTTTCTTGTGCGCATTGGGCACGGAACCACAGAGCGAACATTTACAACATGGGTACACCCCCGTGAAACAAGCCCCCGCCTGCGAGTGCACGGGCAAAGGGGCAAAAAGGAGCTTATATATATGACGGATGTTTTCATAATATACATGTGCATGTTGTTACCTAAACTGTTTGCTACACGATATTTCCAGCTAAACCATGAACTGTATTATGCAATGTTTTAGATCAGTTAATATTTTACCTGCAACCAGGCTGGTTTTTTAGCTGTAGTAAATGATGTGATGTAGCATTCTTGGTCACACGCTGATCGCATACACGAGAGTATGCTTTCTATGTTTACTGATGGTCTAATGGGAAGGGCTGTTTATTGTGCATGTATTTTGGCGCCAAACTAGATTGATAAAGGATTCTTGAAATCCGAAACGCGTCTCTCCTTAACTCTTGGATCGAGCGCGACCTGGCCGAATAAATGAATGCTGATTCTTCTAACTCCTCGAGTCCGTGACTTCTTCCATGGAGTTTCTGTGGGAGCTGGATTTTTGTGTTCATTTAATGCAACGTGAGCGGTTGTCGCGCTTATCACGGAACACCAGTTGTTTGAGGCTCTCCCTTCAGACCAGACAGGTGTTGGAGGAGTACGGGAGTGCTAATGGGGGAGCCCCCAGAGGGTCAGCCAGGATGAGGAATGAGGATGACTGTGGCGGGAGTCCAGGGTCTCGTAGCGGGGCGGTTTTCGCAACTGCCAGCATGGGACACAGGCTCTCTCCAGCAAGAAATGCTCTGGCGTCACCTAGTAACTGGGCACTGCTGACGCTGATGCGGTGAGGGTGTTTGGGGCAGTATGACTTTGTCCAGGGGTCCCCCTCAACCCGTTGTGTGTGCCATAATTTTATTGGATTTAATTCATGCTGTCTGTCACTGTCAGATACATTGACACTTGCCTCTGGGCCGGTTCCTGTGAATCGGAATTTTTTTTTGCACAGTTACCATTTCATAATAACCAGTGACATTGACCTAGCAGTATTAATATACTATGAAAATGACCTGCTTTACCACTGGCTAACTTGGGGCATTGTGGGCATGGTAGTCCCGAGGGGCTTCACAGCACGTGCTCGCAATTCGACTTTGAGTTTTAACATTACTCTTTGTCGTGTAATTGGCCCCTTGGTGAAGTTTTAGTTTTCTGTTCCGGTGCCTCACGATGAGTGAAAATAATGACTGTGTTATCAGCAGTACGGCAGGAACAGAACATACAAGGTGAGAGGCCACGCTGGGGCAGCTGTGTTATTAACTCGGATGAGCGGAAACCGGGACAATGTGGCAGACTTTATTCTTGCTATTTTCAATGACATTTGGGAGCAGCAACTTTTAAAGTACATTTTACATAACTTTGTAAATTTGGCATTTCAGGACTAATAGTTTGGCAGTGCAAATCTTAAATCTAATTTCTCATCATGACGGATGTTTTCATAATATACACGTGTATGTTGTTACCTAAACTGTTTGCTACACGATATTTCCAGCTAAACCATTAACTGTATTATGCAATGTTTTAGATCAGTTAATATTTTACCTGCAACCAGGCTGTTTTTTTAGCTGTAGTAAATGACGTGATGCAGCATTCTGGGTCACACGCTGATCGCATACACGAGAGTATGCTTTCTGTTTACTTATGGTCTAATGGGAAGGGCTGTTTATTGTGCATGAATTTTGGCGCCAAACAAGATTGAGAAGGATTCTTGAAATCCGAAACGCGTCTCTCCTTACCTCTTGGATTGAGGGTGACCTGGCGGAATAAATTAATGCTGATTCTTCTAACTCCTCGAGTCCGCGCCTTCTTCCATGGAGTTTCTGTGGGAGCTGAATTTTTGAGTATATATATATACACACACACACTACTGAATAACTTTATTCGGTTAAATAACCATATAATATATCTATATCTAGGGTGATAAAGAATGTTTTAGAAACTAAAGAAGCAAGTCCTCTAGAAGGGGGAAGAAGATTTGTAATATCTATGGGGGGGAACGTAAATATCCTAAATAAATCTCTCCATTTTCGCTTATTATTCACAGCACTCCTTTTTTTTATTGAGCATGATTTTTTCAATAATGACCCATTTTACCTGCTTCTCATGATGTCCCATGTATAAACAGTGTTGAACCAAGGGCGCATTCTGCTTGCTCGTGTGAACTGCTGATTTGAGTTTGCTAAACCTGAACCATAATTCTCTACCAGTTTCTCTAACACAGCCCATGTTGCCTGGACAAATGACAAAATGAATCACATTACTTGTTCTACAATTAATCGTATCGGTTGCCTGTCACAAACACAAACAACTGGTCTTGGGTTGCTTGTGTTCTGATTCCGCGAGGACCTGGATTGGCAGTTCGGGCTGGACTGTTCCTACTGGAGCAGGGCCAAGGCTGATATGTATATGGCTAGATCTAATCTGAGGTGACATAATGAGCAAAGAATAGATGGACTGGAATGCAGCCTCGAGCAATTACAGTGGCTGAGATTAATTCAAACATTCCATCCATCACTTTTTTGTATTTCTCAGATTCATTTGTAGTAAACATTACTTCTCTGTTATAACATGCTCTTTTACGGACATGTTTAAATAGGCACGATGGGTAACCTCATTATAGGAGTTTTTCTCCCAAGAATAAATTATGCTTAAGATACTCTTCAATAATAGAGCAGTATCATCTTAGTCTAAGGAATTGGCTAAGCACTTTCTTTTTGACTTTGAGATGAGAGCTATAGGTTTCACTTACAGTTCCACATCCCAGACATTCTCTCTGTTCTGAATCCAGATGTCCAAGTGTGAATCTTTGCATATGTGTAGAACGCATTATGTGACAGCGCCGAAATGGCAAACTACATTTCCCAGCAGTCCTTCAAATCTCATGCGGTTTGGTAATGCAGCAGCAATCCTGAATCATCAGGTATAACGTTCTATGTGTTTCATGGCGCCCTAGGTAGGCAATAATGCTTTGGATAAGAACTAGTGAATACAGTGAAGTAGTCTGAAAAAAAAATGTTGTGCTGTAAAATGAACTCCAAACTTTTTTAAATATTTGTCTTTCAGCATTGTTATACCCTTTAGGAATTGTTTGATCCCATGAAGGATCTAGAAGAATTCTCATGTCAAGATAAAGGCTACACATGAAATGTATACATAATTTCAGTGAAGGTATCAGAGGTTCTTAGAAAGTGAAATAAGTATTGCTAACAGCAATACAGAGTAATTAATAATGATTACTTTTCCAGTTTCCTAAGAATCAAGCAGATCATAAAAGCTTATCTTTATCAAAGGGGAGAGGTGTGGTCCAGCGGCTAGAGAGGCTGACTGCGGAGTGCGGGTCGAGGTTCGCTCATGGGCCTCAGCTCAGCAACATGTAACTCTGGGCAATAGCTCACTTAATCTCTCTGACGGCCCCCAGTGCCTTGAAACCTTAAGGGGTGATATGTTCGCGCTTTACAGTGATTTTTATCAGCGAGCACAGTGATGTAGCTTGGGGCAGATTTCTTACGAATAAAGGAGAACGGTTGGGGAACCCATTTAAAGGTACTTATCTCTTCTTATGCTTTAATTGTTTGAATATCAGGTTCATACTGGAACAGAGTATGTGACAGATATACTTTTAAAGTATATATTTTCCAATGTTAAGACTATATGCAGAACTTTCATGTCAGGTTACTAAGGTCTATCTTACTGTATTTAAATATCCACTTCGACCTGCAGACATCAGAGCCTGGCAGAGGGACACATCAGAGTGCTGTTATCCAGTGTCTGTTTCCTCTTATTTCATACCCCTGTCCATGTTCTAAAACACCATAGTAACAAGCATTTGCAATGCAATAGGTCTCGCCTTTGCGAGACTTTGAGCTACTGGCATTGTAAATCACAAACCTTTTATGTATGTGTTGGTTTTGAAAACATAAATAAAAGGCATTTTCATTTACAATGCCAATAGCTTAAAATTTTGCAAATGCGAGACCTATTGCATTGCAAATGCTTGTTTTCTGGATGTGTGGACCGCTGAAAGGAGTAAGCAGAGTTCATTCCGGTTTGGCTGATATGATCACATATTTTCAGGCAGTGGATGAGACATGCTACAGCGTGGAGGATACTCTCAAGGGTGCCAGTGTGGAGTCTGGGAGCCACGGAGCAGTGTGTTTCCACCATCCAGATGTGACAGTGCAAGGGCTTGAACAGCAGTTTTGAAGTCACTTTGTGGGAGAAGTGGTCTCGCTTACTTTAGTAGCAGAAGTTGGCATGATGCGGTCTTTGGTTTCTTGGCAAAGAGTCATCATAGAGAGCAGAAACACTGACAGCATCTGAAACAGTATCATAGAGAGCAGAAACACTTACAATACCTAAAAGTATCATAGAGAGCAGGGCCACTGACAGCATCTGAAACAGTATCATAGAGAGCAGGGCCACTGACAGCATCTGAAACAGTATCATAGAGAGCAGGGCCACTGACAGCACCTAACAACAGTATCATAGAGAGCAGGGCCAATGAGAGCGTCTGACAACAGTATCATAGAGAGCAGGGCCACTGACAGCATCTGAAACAGTATCATAGAGAGCAGGGCCACTGACAGCACCTAACAACAGTATCATAGAGAGCAGGGCCACTGACAGCGTCTGACAACAGTATCATAGAGAGCATGGCCACTGACAGCATCTGAAACAATATCATAGAGAGCAGGGCCACTGGCAGTACCTAACAACATTATCATAGAGGGCAGGGCCACTGACAGTGTCTGACAACAGTATCATAGAGAGCAGGGCCACTGACAGCGACCAACAACAATATCATAGATATCAAAAACACTAACAATACCTAACAACACCATCACAGAGAGCAGAAACACGGACAGCACCTAACAACAGCATCAGAGAGAGCAGGGCCACTGACAGAACCTAACTACAGTCAGAGGTGGCCTTTGATAGGAGAACGCCCTGATTGGAGAGAAATTTGGCGCTGTTGCTAGTGAATAAAAAGTGGCAGCGGAGGAGGGGGGGGGGAGGGCTTTTGTGTTCACTTGTCATTCCCTGGCTGAGCAGTGAATGGTCTCTGAACACAAACATCTATGGTCCTCCCCCAGCTCACCTAACTCACCCACAGCTCACCTGTGTCTTGCCGATGGGAGTGTTGCTGTTGTGTGTCTGCGGGAGTCAGAGTGAGAAGAGAGGGCAAGGAAAGGGGCTAATGGGGTGTTAAAAATCCTCTACGGTATGATAATGAAGGAATAAAACCAGTTTAAAGTGGTAAACCTAACTAAAGAGGGCACAGACAAGTCTGGAGCAAGATGAGAGGGGCGCTGCTGTTCGTATAACCTTAATGCACACATCTCCTTGTGCCCCTCTGCAGATTGACGCCCTGGGCCTGGCCTCAGTACGCCCTTGTCAAAAGCCGGCCACTGACCGCGCCGAAACACGATACAACAGCGTGCAGTATCACTCACTGGGCCGTACCAGGGTAGCACGGGGAGTCGGGACCAGGCCAATATGCCTTAAGCGCAGGAGAGAAACCAGTAAGGGGAGCGCCGCATTCCCTGGATGGGCAGCAGCGCTTTCCACCATGAATCAGAGAGGCTGGAAGGGAAGTGTGACCCTGCTCGGGGCTCGCTGTAGTTTCCAAAAGGACAAAGCGGCAAAACAGATGGAACCCTGGCCCGGGAGCTCCGGCTGCGTGTGAGCAGCGTGGGGGTCACACTGACGCTGTCTGGAGCCGGCCAAAGGTCACACACACCCTCCGAGGCACCCGCCTGACACCCTCCGCAGCATCACTTCTTCCCGTGAAGCACTCTTCCTCCCTGGCATCATTTACAGCCTCAGATACGCCCTCTGAATCCACCACCTGGCATTACCTCGCACCCTCTCCATGGCATCACCTCTGCCAGCGTGTAGTCATATCCACTCTCCGGACCATTAATTTCAGCCAGCGTGACGTCACATCCACCCTCCTGGCAGTACCTTCTGCCACTACACCCCCTTAAGAAACACTATATCTACTCCTTCGAACCACCCTTGTGGCATTACATCGCCCCGACACCTCATGGCGCCATGTATGCTGGCCTGTTGTCATATCTCCTCTCCGGACCACTCACTTCAGCCACCGTGACGTCATATCCACCCTCGTGGGAGTGCATTACGCCACTGCACTGCCCTCAATAAAACCACTTCTATCCTATCAACCACTCGTACGGCATTACCCCACCCTCTAAATCACCATTCCGGCCTTATATCAACGTGGCATCATCTCCGCCCGAGTGTCGTCATACCCACCCTCTGGACCACCAATTGCAGCCACTGACCCCCCCTTCCACACGCACCAGCTTCGAAGCATCATAGCCACCCTCGTGTCACCCTCATGACGCCGCGCCCACCCCCGCTCCCCTTTGACCCACGTTGGTGCAGTCCACCACCACTGTTCCATCACATCCACTTCTGGTCCATCCTTGTTACACCAGCTCCAGTAACCAGGCCCCACCCACAGTAGCATCATATCAGTGTGTAATCCACCCGGCTGTGCGCCGTGGCCAGTCTGAGAGCTGGTCTCTGTAGGCTTCAATGAGATGGCCTGTCTCACGCTCACAGCGACTTCTAAAGGGACCCCTCACGCACTTGGCTGCACCCCCCGCTGAGTCAACGCAAGCCATACATTATAAATCAAAGTGCTTTCATGACAGTGCTGCGGACGCATGTACGCGCTCTAGCGCATCGACATGAAACCCTTTATAAAAAACCAGGCAGCCACGGCAGAACAAGGAAAAACGCACACTAAAAAAAGCGCTCGCCAGTCAGCCACTGTTTATTTTTGCATCGCGCTTTCACTTTAAAGTGCGATGCAAAAATAAACATGCGGCCTGCTTTCCTTCTGTCGTAAGCGATCTCTTGTGTTTATGGGGCCATGTGTTTGAAACACATGGCCCCATAAAGATAAGAAAGCTTTCACGACCAACGGAAGTCAGACGAGCCCGTCCAAATGGGACGGCTCAAAAAGCCGAGCAAAAACGTCATTAACAGCTCTTTTCCAATGTCTGGCCACCGTTTAGCATAAACGGTGACGCCAGCCAATGGAAAAGAGGGGCGGGGCTTAAAGCCCTTTACACAAAATACCTAACAACATTAAATCTCGCCAGCAAGACCTAAAAAAGTCCTCACATATAAATAAGATGCATAATTTTTCCTTAACTTCATAGCAGCAACAATATAACAGTATGCCAAAAAAAATTCAGGTGAAGCTTAACTTTGCAAATATACCAGCCCTTCTTTATAGGAGGTAAAGTGTTTGTGCAAAAGATTTGGACGAAAGAAACGCACTCTTAAGGTGCAGTACAGGCTGCAAAAGAGCATAAAGTGCACAGTGGATTGGTCGGAAACAGCATCACACTGGCAGCATGGAAGAGAGGTAAACCAAGTGCCTCGTAGAGGAAAGGCCACTAAAAAATGGGCCATGTTCAATCTCAGCCTGGTCACATAAAATCCATACTCTGGATTAGTGATCCAGGAAAAACAAGGTTCCATGTCTGAAGTGGCAAAAATGTGCATGTAGCTAATAACTGAGCCCATGTTAAGAGGCCTCTGAATTCTGATCTCTCTATATTCAGATTTACGTTTGACCATTTCTTTAGTTTGTTGACCAATACTTTCAGGTGAGTCAAAGAGGTGAATATATCCCAGACTATAAAAGGTATTTTTAACATATGCCAGCCATGGAATGGCAGTCACACTATCTACATTTAGACAATCCTCCAACACCTGTTTTGAAAACCCTGCCTTAGGAGCACTCCATGACTTCAGTCATAACAATAGAGGGGCCATACCAACTTGATCCAATAAAAAGTCAATACCCAACTCCAAATGCGAGATAAAGCTTGAGGTGGCTTTGGGAATGGCTAGAGCCTACATAAAAAAAAAAAAAATTCTACCTGTAATTTACCAGGGCCAACGTGGCCCCAGACTCTCGCTCCATATATGCCAGCTGAAAGACAATTGTTCTTATAGAGCTGGATCATCTCCTAAATTGGTTCATGGCCTAACTTTTTAGCAAATCTAAAAATTGTTTCACAGGCTGCCCCCATCTTTTGCATTCCCTGGTTAATTAACCTTTCCCACATCCCGTTAGCATCCAACAAGATACTTAAGTAATTGAAAGAAGGTACTTTGTCTATCAAAATCCCCCAATGTGGAAATTTGTGGATTTTGTACATTTGGGGCCGCAAGTCTTTATAAATTATTTTTGCGGGTTCACCTTAAGATTTAGTTTTGCCATAAAATCGTTAAAACCATTTAAACGATTCTGAAGGAAATTGGCTGTTAAAGCTAAAAGGACTGTGTTGTCTGCATAAAGCAGGACCAAGACTGCATGGGGGCCAGTTCTGGGACGTCTGTACTACACGACCCTAGAAAGGTGTCTGGAAGGGGCCAAATCTAAATCAAATGTATATCTTTTCTAGCCATTACATGGACAATAAATTAAAGTGCCTCATCAGTGATCCCCCTCACACCTCACATACCCAGCAGCTGCATCATTCAAGTTCCCTTGATTAGTTTGCGGACTCTTCCTTGCCCTCGATAGTCGTGAACTGCCTCTGTGTTAGTGAATATAAAACTTTTTGCCATCATTTCTGACTGTCAACCTGGCTGAGAGCTAAATGAATGCTTTCATCAGTAACTCTTTCTTAATGGCCTGCAGTTCCGGCTTTTCCCCATCCACTGTACTTTTTAGCAGCCACTTACTTTCATCACCACAATGTAAACTCATATCACTTAGCTCCACAAGATACCTATATCCCTCTCTCCTCGAGAAGAACCCTTGCATAGGCTCTGAGAAATTATTAAAGCAGTTACCAGGACAGTCGTTCTCCATGAGTAGCCATTTCACTCACGAAATATTGAACCTTTGTCATCAATCCATGCAGTAGGGGCAGCACCACACTCTGAATCAGCATTGCCTCAGACTGGTTTTCAAGAAGCTCGATTTTGATTGCAATTTAACCATTGCAGTGACTGCAGACCCTTGATTTTCCGGGCTCTGCTCTCTAGGTATCTCAACAGTTTTGAAGCGGGTCACATGATTATCCACCTCGTGCTCTACTTCTGCAGCCCTCCCTTTAACACCTGAAATACCCCTCCGAGGGCAAATATCTTCCCTTTAATTTGCCGCATAAACTCTAGACTACATCTTCTGCAATGTGCCAATTATCGCGGATTCATCTTTGGTGAGTGCCACTCTGCTGTTCTCTAATGGCCCCTCATTGTTTTCTTAGACATCTCTGCAAGTCAAGTGACTGGATGAATAGAAAGGAGTCCTCTTCATTGTCCATTTCTGCTTATTTTTCTTATGGGCAAATCTGCAAACAATTGTCCGCCCTTGCCAGATTCACTGCTGCTTTGAGTCAGAGTATCCGCTATGAAAAAGTGTGCAAACCCATGGGCTTGCACTGACTGATCACATCATTTTCCCGCAAGCCTTTACAACTTGCTCTCACATCCCAGTGCCACTCCTGCATCGCCAGGCCAGATTAACCTCAATAATCCAGCTCAACAGGGGGTTCACATGCGTTCTGGGATGGGCTGCTGTACAACCCTCTTCACTGCATGGTCAGCCTGCCATAACCGATCCACTGCCACCATGTTTACAGAAGTGGTGCTTCTGTGGTATCAGGCTGAATTCTTTTCAAGACACTGGAGTAGTGTATTGTCTTTGACAGAAATTCAAATAAATTGAGACAACACTCACTGAAAGGGATACCATATCTCTACTGGGTCTCCTAATCAATTAGAACGGCTAACCACTTCAGGGTGGCGCTTTCAGCATGATTGTAAGAATTAACTGATGTATGTGGATGGTTTAGTCCAGTAAGTGCTTAACATGAGTGCAATCACTCGCTCACACAATATGGTTCTCTTTCTCTGCCCTCACCTTCTTCACTAGCCTCCTTCCCCTGTGAGTGCAAACAGTCCCTTGTATGTGCTGCTCAGAGCCACGCTCTCTACAACTTTCCTTCACTCAGCACTACACACACCTTGCACTCATGATTGTTGGTCGTCCAACATCAACCTCTGAAGGTGCCTTAGTGGATCCATCTGCGACCTTAAGCAGAGTTCACTTCTCTTAATCAATAATTGAGTGGAATGTGCTTCTGAACCTATTCACATCAAGCTTCCTGGCAGAAGCGAAAAAGGTCAAGACGATAAGAACAACAAGTAGAACACACCTAAATAAATTACGTTGGGTTAAAGATCCCCAACCTACCATATACACATACACTGACTGGCAGTTGTGCAGTGCCCAGGTTCCAGGCCTATTTTCAGGTATCTATGTTGTGATATGTACATATAAAACACATTGGACAAAGGCAACATCATAGATAAAGGTGTTTAATCTTCTATTTTACAACTCATCAACAGTGAACTCTATCTGACTTCGATGAGGTTGCCCTCAAAAACCACAACAGCCTACCTATGAACCCCTCCAAATTGGTGCAACAAAATCTCTTGTCATTGGCCCCGCATTTAAATGTTTTCTCTACTTTCGTCATAATTTTATGGCAAGACCGGAGGCTCCTATTATTTATTCTTTTCTTGCATTTATTATAATAGCAGCAAGATAAGTAAAACAACTACACTCCCCAGAAGGCTGCAGGAGAAAACTACTGGCCAATGGGGAGAATGATAACAGAAAATAAACCAATCAGGTCAGCCCAACTATATTAGGACCTATCTAACCGCAAGCAGTCCTCTTTTCTTGCTGCTCGCAGTCAGATAAGTCGATTTATTTTATTCTCCTTCATAACTCTGTGTGAAAATTGTTTTGTACAAGTTGAATGTTTCATTAGCGCTTTTGACACGCATTGTTTGCGCGCGCTTCATTATTGTGCTTACGGCTTCGCTGTGGACTGCTCTTTTAGCCCCCCCTCGGCTTTCTTATTCAGCGCGTCTACACACGCGCGCGCGCTTTGTTTATATTTACCGGCTTTTTTCCCCGCACGCTCGCTGCCGCTTTGCATATTCTGCCCTTGTCAACGCTGCCGCTCTCTGCCTGATAGCTTCCTTCAAACGCTCGCCTCAGAGCTCGACTGCCTGTTACCTCAACGAACCTCCTCTGCAGTTCGTTTTTCAACCGGCAAGCTCCTTTGTACACGCCTCCTTTTTGTTCTTCCTGTAGTTAACCCCTTGTTCACCAGTTTTGTTAAGAAATGGATATGCCCAGCTCTCCTGAGCTTGACAATGATGAAAGTGCCAATTTTAAATCGGATTTAAACCAGTTTATCAATTCTTCTGTGGAAACTGCAGTAGAACACTCCATGAAGAGAGTTTCTAAGACTATGGAAAATTCCTTACTCAGTATCATGACCAAAGCTTTGGCCCAGTCTGCGGGGGAAAGCAGAAAACGAAAACTGGTTCCTACCACTAGTTCTTCCAAAAAAGTGTCACATTTGATTAGCGAGGTTTCCTCGCGCAAGATTGAGGATTCTATTCCTCCCAGGCCTCAGTCAAAGGAGGGGTCTTCTTTGACATTTGGCAAAAGCAAAGCCAAGCTCAAAAATGTGGAGTATCCAAAGAAGCTGGTCATTGATACCATCCACGATACGGATGACGATTTGGGTGACACAGACGAAGACAATCTCTTTGATCTTTTTGGAGTTGGCGATTCCTCGCCCAAAAAGCAGAAATTATCGCCTTTTGAGTCCGAGCCTATCCTGGACTCGGAGGGAATGCCTATGTTCGATCCTGCCCTGATTAGACATCCCAATTCTACGGAATGGTTTCCCGTTCCCCATGTGGGGGAGTACATCTCTTCTAAGCTGCGACAACCTCTGGACAAGTCAGTCAGAGCTAAGTTAAAATCCGAATGCCCCAAACCTTCTTTGGCCTCTCATATCACGGTCACTCCCACCATTGACCAACCGCTCCTCACCTTTTTCTCCAAGTTTGGCAAGGACCCTCGTAAGGGGGTGGACAGAGTATGGTCCTCCTGTCAGGACAAACTTTTGGATATGGTAGGCCCGCATTTTGGACCTGGCGGAGACGGCCCGATCAGAAGAGTTGGTTTTGAATCCAGAAAATATTTCACTTTGGGCCCAGCGTACCTTTTGCTTATTGGGCAATGCCAATGCGGCCATTACTCATGAAAGGCGCAAAGGTCTGCTAATCAAGTTAGACCCTAAGTTAGCCAATTTGGCATCTCAGGACCCTGGAGCAAAGGCGGACGGTCTACTCTTTGGTGACTCTTTGGTCAAAGACCTTTCTAAATTTGTTTCCACTTTCGCCTCGCTGGATAAGGCACTCCTTTCAATCAAAAAAGTTTTTGCCCCTCGGGTTTTTGGCAGGGCCGGCAGAGGCAGGAACCGCTCTTCCAGCCGTTTTTCCTTCTACCAAGGTTCCAGAGGTGCTTCCAACTCCGGATACCAAGAGTACAAGCCTCAATTCTACCCCCAACGTGGCCGTGGCTTCCGGGGTCGTGGACAGAGGGGCCACAGAGGCAACGCCACCAACTCCAACTATCCCCAACAAGGTAAGCCTGTCTTCTGGCCCTCCCGTAGGAGGGCGCTTAGCTCTATTTCTAAGCAAATGGCAAACTTTAACCTCCGACCCTTGGGTTCTCCGTTCTGTCCAAGGCTATCGCATAGAGTTTTACGCTCCTCCTTTCCAGGATACTTTGCCTCCACCTCTGGTTTTTTCCGCCGACGTTTCGCTCTTAATATCTCAGGAAATTCTTTCCCTGTTGGCAAAGAAAGCTATCCAAAGACTCCCATTCGATCCCTCTGGCTTTCTCAGCACTTTGTTTCTAGTTCGCAAAAAGAACAAAAGATGCGACCTGTTATCAACCTCAAAGTTTTCAATCAGTTTGTCGTTTACAGACATTTCAAGATGGAGACCATTATTCATTTAAGAGACACTCTGCGAGCCAGCGATTGGATGGTCCGCCTGGACCTTCAAGATGCGTATCTGACAGTTCCTATCCATCCCTTGCATTCCAAGTTCCTCCAGTTTCATTGGCTGGGCGTAACTTATCGGTTTTGTTCGCTCCCCTTCGGACTTTCTTCGGCTCCTTGGTGCTTCACCAAAATCATGAAGCCAGTGGTGGCTTATCTTCGAGCCTTAGGAATTCGTCTGATCATCTATCTGGACGATATTCTTCTAATGAATGCGAGCAAACCAGGTCTTTTGCGGGACCTTCAGATGACCCAATCCCTTCTTCTCGATCTCGGTTTTCTCATCAATCCGGAGAAGTCCATGTTAACTCCCTCTCAAAGTGTAGAGTTCCTGGGGTTTCGCGT
Organism: Triturus cristatus; assembly: GCF_964204655.1. Lineage (NCBI taxonomy): Eukaryota > Metazoa > Chordata > Amphibia > Caudata > Salamandridae > Triturus > Triturus cristatus. Next base: position 618,978,770 of record NC_140583.1, on the reverse strand, counting down.
GGATTCTCCCTCTGCGTATCTCTTCCTTCCTTCCGAAAAGATCGCAGCTATTCGTTCAGAAAATTCTCAAGTTCTTTCCCTCTCCCATATTTCCCTTCGTTCCCTCGCAAGGATTGTGGGGCTCCTTTCAGCCCCCATTCAAGCAATCTTCCCCGGCCCTCTACATTATCGGGCCCTTCAACGCTTAAAAATAAGACATCTGCGTCAGGGTCTGGCTTACTCCGATCTTATCCTTCTAGACCGAGATTCGCGTTCCGAACTGCAATGGTGGATAGACCATTTAGATGCGTGGAACGGAAGGACTATCTTCGCCACGGCCCCAGATCTTGTATTAGAATCAGATGCCAGTCTGGCGGGTTGGGGCGCCCGTTGTGGACCAATCTCGACTGGAGGTACATGGTCTCTAGAGGAGTCGTCATTGCACATCAATTGTTTAGAGATGCTTGCAGGCTCCTTTGCAAACCGCAGCCTCGCAAAGAACAAGGTAAGTTGTTCCATTCTTCTCAGGATGGACAATGTTTCTGCGGTCCGTTACATCAACCGTCTCGGTGGCACAAGATCCAAACCCCTTGCGGAGCTCGCCAAGAGTCTGTGGCATTATTGTCTTCTTCACAATCTCTCTCTTCAAGCAGAATATCTCCCCGGTGATCTCAATTCCATCGCGGATTGGCACTCTCGGTATCTCCGGGATTCAAGCGACTGGAGCTTACTTCCCTCCGTGTTTCATTCTCTCTCTCTCAAGTGGGGCCCTTTCTTCATCGACCTATTCGCATCTCGCCTCAATTTCCAATTGCCTCGTTTCTACAGTTGTCGCCCGGATCCGCTAGCATTAGCGACCGATGCCTTCCTCCAGGACTGGTCACTGCATCTCAATTACGCTTTTCCTCCCTTTCTTATGATCAACAGGGTCCTTTCCCAGATTCGACGCCAACAGACGTCACTGGTTATGGTAGTACCATTTTGGCAATCCCAGATATGGTTTCCTTCCCTTTTGGAACTAACAGTGGACTTTTTGGTCCTTCTCCCTCATTCCACAGATCTTCTCCTGGATCCTCCAGGTTCCCCTCACAACCTCATTCTAGATCGGTCCTTGACTCTATCGGCCTGGAAGCTGTCCGGTCTCTCTCTTCGGACCAACTCCTTTCTCAAGACGCTTCAATCTTTATCAGCCGGGCCTGGGCTCCCGGTACTTCCAGGGCATACAAATCCGCTTGGTCTCTTTGGTCAAGCTGGTGTCTGGAACGGTCTATCTATGCCTTTTCAGCCTCTGTGACTTTTGTTGTTAATTTTCTGGCCTCGGAAGCCAGCGCTGGCAAGTCTTATCGCACAGTGAATTTATACAGATCAGCTATTTCACTTAATCATTGTCTCATCGACAATAAACCGGTTGGATCTCATCCACTAGTTTGCCGCTTGTTAAGAGGAGTTCGCTTTTCCAAACCTCCGTTGGCTAAGTATTCTTCTTTATGGGACGTGAATTTGGTTTTCAAATTGTTTATGGATTGGCCTGACAATACTGCTCTCTCCCTGAAAATGTTGTCTGCAAAGCTTACTATGTTGTTGTGTTTAATCTCCATTAAACGTGTCTCTGATGTTAGAGCTTTAGACCTTTCTTCAAGACAGTTTTCTCCTACCGGTGCGCTGTTTCAAGTGCAGAGACGCACTAAAACAAATTTACAGTCAGTGTTTTATCCTTATTTTCCAGCTCAACCGAAATTATGTGTAGGTCGTTGCTTAAAAGCCTATGAACAAAAATCTGCTGACTTTAGGACTTCTTCCCATACGCAATTGCTCATTTCTCTCTGCAAACCTCATCTCCCCGTCTCTTCTGCTACCCTGGCCCGTTGGGTCCGTTGGATCATGTCTCTTGCGGGCATTGATTCTTCTGCATTTGGTGCCCATTCTACCAGGGGTGCCATGGCTTCTAAGGCCTTTTGGTCAGGCTCGCGCCTGGAAGATATCCTTAAGTCAGCAGATTGGTCTAATGATAATGTGTTTAAGACCTTTTATTGTAAACCTGTGATTACTGCTTCTTCTTTGGTTGTTGATATGCTTTGAACTAGCATAATAGGAGCCTCCGGTCTTGCCATAAAATGTAGATTTTCCTAATAAGTTATGACAGAAAGTCTTAATTTTATTAAAGACACGGAGGCGAGTATTATCTCTCCACAACAGCTCTAATTTGTTCTGTTTTCCCCCCCTTAGGTACTCCAGCTCTACCACCGCCTTCCTCGTGAGAGTCGTCCTAACTCACCGGAATTCTTGACGTCGACGTCCAGCTGTCTGCCAATGTGGTTTCCTCAGGATGTTTCGTCCATGGTCTTTCTGATTCAAGAACTGTTTACCTGGATTTTGACTGTTTACTTGCTGTTATTTTTGGTTCCTTTGTTTTCGCCTTCTTCCTAACTTGCACAAGAAAAGAGGACTGCTTGCGGTCAGATAGGTCCTAATATAGTTGGGCTGACCTGATTGGTTTATTTTCTGTTATTATTCTCCCCATTGGCCAGTAGTTTTCTCCTGCAGCCTTCTGGGGAGTGTAGTTGTTTTACTTCTCTTGCTGCTATTATAATAAATGCAAGAAAAGAATGCATAATACTCGCCTCCGTGTCTTTAATAAAATTAAGACTTTCCGTCATAACTTATTAGGAAAATCTAAATTTCTCCATATTGTAGTGGTTATTCAATTACGCTTATAAAATAGCATCAAAATGTATTGGGTGGGTAATCCAAACGGAAATATACCCTGAGGTTGTTCAAGAAGTGGAAGAGCACCATCTTAGGGAGGAAAATGTCGGGCTTGTTCCTTATTATATTCAGTGTACATTATTTTCTTTTACTGCCATTGACCCTTTTCCTTGTGCCACAGCTTTTGGACACATACTATTTGTATCTGCTAGGGTGGAGGCTGATGAATGCCGGGAAGCTAGTTTGAGATGGCTTTGGACTCTGTTTTGCACCCATTTCTCCCTGAAGATCAGAGGAACCAAGGTCGAGTCCATCCACCAGGGAATAACCTACCACTTTCCTACGGCTGTAGAAGCATACCACACTGCTGGGAATTCCCACAGAAAATCAGTGCCAGCTCTATATATCGGAAGCCACTCAACAGCTCCGGAGGGAGTAACACAACAATCAATACGACGTTCCACCCCGTAACCCAACACATACTTGGGAACTGACAAACAGGACTGAAACTAGCTGCAGTTCACTCAATGCTACATCAACACAGGTCTCAATGGTAGTTGCATAACATAACATTATAGGGCCCCTTCCCTATCATCACCATCAATGTGATTAGGAGACCCTGAATCCAACAGCTCAAATATGTTCTATGGCCTTAGGCTGGGCCGGATCCCCCTAAACTAAAGGGATGTGTGGCCCCCTGGGCTGTGTTATGTCCCTGCTCAATGGTTTATTTAAGATCACTATCACTCAGCCTTAAGTTTCTTAAATAATTCGTAAGAGTATAGAAGCGTACTAATTAAGTATCCAAAGTCTGGAAGCATTTTATTAAATTGGTAACAATTTTCTCAATCATTTGTTTGGAAAACTAACTTTTAAGCAAAAAGGGCAGTGGCTGCTAGAAATCCTTGAACAGCATCGAGTGAAGTTCTATGAAGCAAAGCGGCATTTTATGCCTCCCCAGTTTCCGACCTCGGCGGTTCTCTAACAGCTCCCCACCCCCACCCCCTTCTTTGCGGATAATAGGATTATTGAAGAGTTGTAGGGAACGTAAAAAAGGGGTGTCTAAACAATGTGCGGCGTGACACCCCCATGCTGTTTACAGTTATTAATTTTGACAGTGCAAAGGTAGGTACACAAAAATACACTTAAAACATGATGTATTAAAGCTGGCTCGTGAGAAGGGTGAGGCCTTCAAAAACGCAAATAATTTCTGTCACGAAAGTGTCAGTCTTGATGCTTCACAGTTCCAAACAAATTAAAAGCGGACAATGGAAGTTACCTCATCCAATAAACACGTGGAACAATCTTTGCATTCCTGGCACGCTACTTCCATGTCACACCGACAACCAAAGGCACAAGAGGCTCTTGGTTACCGGTTTAGATTTAGACAAAAGCGTCATGGCCTGGAAGAACCTGTCGCGTGCGTGAACTCCAGCAGAAGCAGCTAGTGTGCGAGCTCGTTCGGCGCTATAGTAACGCGAAGGTTAACATAAGGTTGGCGAACACAATCCTAGATAGGCGTCGGAGCGCGCGACCACTCCATTCAGTCTCATCATGAGCCTGTGGCACGCGCTGGCTCCTTACTACGGGTACCATGCCAGCCTTTTATATGCTTCTGGATGTGTCCACTCGGAGAGTGGGGTCACCTACAACCGCAAATGTACATTGATATTATACAAATCACAAACGTATATGTTCTGAGTCCAGCATAGTATGGAAGTATAAAATACAGAACTACAGCAAACATTCAGGTTTAGCAAACGCTGCATGACCGTCCCCCCTGGAGAATGCAACCCTAACAGTGAAGCCCGCAGGCTCTCATTTCACTCTGAAACAAAGGCACAACCACCAGACACCTTGCAAGCAGGGACGCTGCTAGAGGGGTTGCTTTGCTGTCACGCATTTCAGCACCTATGGTTTATCGTCTCCCTGTTCGCCCAACTCACCACACAAGAGATGGTTACTTCATCTCACCTCATGTGATCAGGGATCACTCCACCCCCACACACCACGGTTTCAGCTCACCATCCAGTTCCAGGGCGAACCTCACACCCCAGGAATCTAGCGCACACCCTATGAAGAGGAAGTTACCCAACTCCCCTATGCCCATGGCTCAGTCCTCACAGCTTCAAAAGTAATCTCACTCCGAGGGGTTCATATTAGTTTCCAAGCTCTAGGGCTTGTCCCACCACCAGCCACAGAGCCAATCTCAACCTACACCTATACACCTCATTCTCCACTCAAAACTCATCTCATCTCATCCCAACCACCAGGTGCTCTTATAATCCTCCTCCCCCTGGCCTCTGTCTCACTACCATTCTCCAGCATATGGCTTGTACTTCATCCCCAGAACCAGGGCTCCACCTGACTCCCAAGACCAGGAATCTGTCTGGCACTGTAACCCAAAGAATGCATTTCAACCTCAATCCCACTGCTCTATCTCACAATATAAACCATTTTGGCCACATAAAATATGGAAAAGGGCAAGTGCACTGCTCAGTCAAAGGCCATGGTGTGGATATTGTCTTTTCTGCCGGTGTTCTGAGCGAATCACCTGTAAGGGTTCTAGAAGAGAGGGATGCCTTGTGGAAACCCAAGCACAGGACAGACTCAGGTAGCAACACAGGTAGCCCGGCAGGTAGCTTGAATGGAAGGACTTCAAGACAAGTTGCAGGAACAAATGTGGCCTCTGTAACGTACTGCTCCTTACCGAAGTTGTCCTCCCCAGTCTCAGTCTAGATTGTGTAAAGCAAATTCCTTCTGCTGTAGTGTACGACCTCTCTAGCTTCTGTGTGGTGAGCCTGACTAGGTCTTGATGCTCGGAAAAAAAGGATCACCTGGGCTTATTTCCTCCAAGCCATCTTTCCCGCAGGTGACATAGTCTCTACAGGTAAAAATGAAATCACAAAGACATGAAAACCGGCCAGCCACAACCTTCAGTTGCGCAAGTGTTGGGTTCTTTCTGGTTTTGATGGTAGTATTTCAGTGGTTTGGCATGTTGGCAGATCAGGGTGCAATTATGTGGAAAGACAGTACTGAACTTGGCCCACACAGCAAACACTAGAGTGAACTAGCAACACAAGGGACAACACATAGCCTCCTGGTACCCATGCAGAAGGGCCACACTAGGTAAAAGGCAGTTCTGGGAGGCTGAATGGCTGACACCAGTGGTGTTGAATGCTTGATTAATAGCAGGAGACTGTAGATATTTAAATTATGGCAGATATTTATAAAGTGCATGCCTAGATCCAAAAGGCCATATAGTGCTGTACACAGCACACTAAAGATAGATGATGTGAGGAATGTTTGCATTAAGTCTAATCACTGCCAATCGCACAGGGTAACATTCTCACATATTGTTCTTCACCCACCATGCCACCTCAGTTTGGGCCCTGCCAAATGCAAATCAGTCTTGGCCCTGTTTCACCAGGAAAAGTCCAGCCCGACTTCCAGGCCAGGTCCTCCCTTAACTGGAACATAAGCAACCCCGATCGTTACTCATCATTCGGATGTAGCTTTGTTTCACTGCCACAGTGAGCACAGAACTCACTTCTGGACATATCTTTGTCACTGAGGGCATTACATCAAACACAAAAGGGGATGGGAGGAATGCTTGCAATAAGCCTTATAACTAGCATACACTTCTTCTGTCAAAATAAGTGTGCATGCAATTTCTTTGGGTGGGGATAGCTTGAGCACTCTGCCCAAAGAACGGATCTGATTGGCATTGATAAGGAGTCTGGAAGAGCAAGGAGTACTGGGTTGCCTCCATCGATGTGTTCAGGGACTCTGGGTTTTTGGGGTAATAAAGACAAGCTCGATCTTTGATAGTTTTAATCTCAGATACTCTACAGACCACTGAGAATTGAATGACTGCCAGTCTGGTCTTAATTTAGGGATGCTCCAAGGATGTCCTTAGCCAATTACACTGCGTCGTTAGCTTATTGCTCATTGGTATGTTCTGTTGGTTAAGAAGCACGAATATGACAATTAGATCACAGTTGCGAGTGCTAAGCAAGGAGAAAGTTGTCTATGATCATTGAGCATCTTTGAGACACTGGTCTCAGTCTGACCGAGTTGTGTTAGAGGGAGCACATTGCCTTAAGACAGATAGTTATAAACACCTGCTTGAAGCGTTGAAGATAAAAGGTATGTGTTCCATGTTGAGAATGTACATTATCAATAGATCCTGTATGATAATCGTTAATACACCGTCTCTGTGGTGTGCATATTATCATGGAGAGTTTGCCTTTGTCTCTACGTTTTACAATTAATGTTTCATGTTTCACTTGTCGTAACAAGTTAGTGGTTTATTAATGGAGTAAACCGAGATGTATGTGTTTATATTTTGTAAATCGATTCCCAGGCATTGTCGGTATGAGAATAACAAAAGAAAGTCACGCCATCTATACGTTATCGTACCTAGAAAATAATGAAAAAATGAACACGATGAATCAACTTCACGATCAAAGGACTTCTGAAAATAGGGTCTGTAGACAAGACACTTTGTGCAAACCGAAAAGTAATGTACTATTCAGAACGAGACGGTAAGTCACGAGATTGTTGAACAGGAAACTCCAGCTAAAAAATGCCCCGTTTATTGTGCTGGTGGTATCCAGGAAATACGTTTCTTCCTGGGGTAGCTGTGCTGTCTTTTACTGTGTTTCCGTGTGTCACACCGAGCAGGCTGGTCTTTCCGGATGGAAAGCCCGTATTGCCTGTGTGTTGCGTGACCCGCAGAAAACAGCTTTTGCATCGAAGGGGAAATTCAGGTTGTTTCCAAACTCTGGACGTGCGGTGGAAATCTCTCTAAAAACTCCGGAAGCGAGGGCGCAGGCAAATATCTTTGCAGCACACAATGGACGGAGTGAACAGATTTATTGCATCGGCAGGTCACACCTGACCAACGCATACACGACACAGGGACTGTATGTATCTCTAAAGATCAATAAATGGCTGGCATTTTACTCGTAAAGTGCTAGAAATAAAGAGATCATGGAAAGAGATATGTGGAATAAAGAAAAAGAGCGGGAGGGAGCAAGGGAATTAATGAAAATGAATGAAAATATGTTGGGGCTCTAGGGCCTGGTGACTTTCTTTTTTTCTTAACTCAGTTCAAGATCATTGGACGTCAGGGCTGCCTAAACTCTCCAGCTTCATGTTTACTGATGGAAGAGATCTCGCACTTGAACTTCCGTTCAGGTCCGTAATGTTGATTCTTTCTCGAGAACGCCCGGGGTTTACTGGAAGACTATAGTGTGAGTCACAGAAGATCCCTTAACACGTCACAAAATGCGAGGCCAGTCAATGAACTTCCTCCACTCCGACTCACAATCTCTCGCCGACATAAAACAAAATAACCTTGGGACAACATCACCAAATTAAAAGGTATGGAATAACTGAAGAGATCTGTCACCCATTACTGGACATTTTGGAGAACGTTAATATAGTCCACCATTACAGGTCCCAAATATCTAAACAATCCGACTGCTTTGTCACAACTCACATACATCTCTCCACTTCTCTCCCTCTCTCCAACTATGCTAGCTCAGGACTACAACTAAACATAACATCTTAGATTGGACAACCCAGTGCAGTATCCAGCTAAGCACATATCATATGAAATATCATAGAGAGCCCTGCAGAGCTGTTCAAAGCTACCAGCATACTGACAACCATAAAACAGCACGTCTGTCTCGCACACTTCATCAGCCACCACACTGCTACGCGCTGCGTCCCATAACACGATAACCGCACCTCGTTGGTCATCATGCATGAAATGGAAACACTTTTCAGATAGGATCAAAACAAAGACAACATCCTTCCAACCACAAACCCTACACAGAGTAGCATGCTATACATGTAGGCAAGCAGTTCAGCACCCAACACAGGGATAGTAAGCTCTATATAAATGCTGCAGTACAACACAATACACAAGGCTTGACTCTCAAGAAATCGATTTATTTATATTGAATAGCATAATTTTTTAATGTATTCTTTTTAATTTCTTTATTGGCACTTAAGAGTCACCACAAAGTATTGTAGAATTTTATTTACCTCTTACTACCCCTATTTGGGACACTGAAGTACTTGTCTATAAGGGCGGAAAAGCTATGCCATGTAGGATGCGCGTGCTGGATGGTGTTGCCTTTGCTTTTTATCCTATTTGGTAGGTGTTTCTTTGTCATGTGTGATGACCACCGAAGTGTGGTTATCGTGTTATCGGACACAGCGCTTAGTAGGGTGGTGGATAAAGAGGTCTGAGAGACAGATGCTAAGATTATGATTGTAAGTAAGCTGGAAGCTTTAAGTATCTTAGCAGGTCCCTTAAATGGTATTTCACATGATCATATTCTACTTAGCTGGTTATTACAATGAGTCGTCCAACATGATCTTTTGTTTAACGGTTTTGGACCTGAGCATTCATGGTTGGAAAGAGAAGTAGTGGGGAGATCTGCTGGGATGGGCTTTGTTACTATCATCCCATATCTGAAAGTCATCGTGAAATTAAAGGCCAGATTATGGTGTGTTGCTAATTGGGACAGGCAATGGTGGACTAAATTAGATTCCTCTGATTGGCCAGCAGCATTTAGTTGTTTCCTGTCTGTTCAGGTGGTGATGGCTGGTTTATGGGTTAATACAATAGCGGGTGAATCATGAGACCCAAAGCAGATATGTTTTATGTGAGCGCAAGAGGAATAAGCTACAGCTGGATGCCAACCACTAAGGGTTATGGTATTTGTATTTTTATCTGTACTCTTGAACAGTGCAGCGCCTACAAAAAATCTCCCCAGTAAAACTGTCTCCAGTCCTCTACAACCAGAGTTATCAGTAGCACAATTGTTTTATTGTGACCTGCTCTTCAATTTTCATACCTGTATTTACCTATCTGTAAATAAATCCCCTTATTTTTCAAAGCTACAGCTCTGACAAAACATTAAGTTTTTGTAGTCATATCTTACACTATCTCAGTTCCATATCCTCCATCTGCTCTTGGATTTAGACATGGCAGCTCTCCTGATTACTACAGTATCAAAGGTTTAACTTGCACCTAATGTATGGAATAATGTGACAATCAAGGGAGGTGTCACCCTTCCTTATTTTTTTATGAAGTTTAAAAGACTATCTTCTCACAGTGACCTGTCATTATGTTTCAATTGAATTACTATTGTTTTATAGTCCACATTTTTTAACTCTAATTTAAATATGTATAGCATAAAAAGAACTGAAGATAAATGACGAAGTTATCATGCCACTAAATGACCACTTTCTTACGAAGGTGCCACTAACAAGATTATATGATTTATCTTTAACAGAAACAATGTTAATAAGTTTTCAGAAACACTTCAGATCATAAAATAGTACCTGTAATGGAATGGTGTGATCAGGAAAATGTTTCTGGGAAACATCTTTTAATTTCCACAGTACTATCATGCCACATTAGAGCCATTTCAAGAGACCGCAAATACAGAAATTCCAAAACAAGGAGTTATCCAAACAGTTACAGTGAGCACTATGCATCAAGGGGTTTATACTCTATTCCTAGTTGGCAGAATCACAACAGGTGACCTCTAGCATGATTTACCTGAAGACCCAAGTTGTATGCGATAAGAAGCTGCATGGAGTGGAGGACACATTCAAACAAGGGCGACCTGGGGCATTTAGTATGCCAACACCTCTCAGTCATATAGCATCAAATTTGGATTTAATTCCAGAAAGTGTCTCGTAGGGAAGGTTATTCCCTACTACCCTTGTATCTCAATGTAAACAATTACATGTGATATTAAAAGCTGCCACCACCCAATCAATGACACAGGCTGAAGTGTGCTGCACGCTAAACTACAAAAATAGAAGTTGCAGGTATGAGTGCCTTCTCCTGGGATAAGTACCGACACCATCAGCAAGGTCCAACTAGGTAAGGTAAAACAAATTTAAAAAAAGACTCTTGAGTGGCACCAGCGGGTAGTTTATGATCCGCTGCTATAAACATAGCAACCGGCTGGGCCAATAATCATTTCGAAAAGCAAATAAAACCTCAAAAAATTACATTTCTAGCAGTAAATGGGTGAAGGTTCTTTACATAAAAGCGGCATTTAAAGCTACCTAAGTAGTTTTATGCATAAGTGAAATGCAACCGAATGTTCATTTATATGACTATTATTAGTGCCCAACTAACCTGTTTAAGTCTATAAAGCAGTACAAACGGCACATGTGTCGTAAAAATAAGAAGCAAAAATTAGTAATGGCATTTAAGGATATTTTACATAAAATAAATATTAAGGATGTGTATACATGTATACTTCCAGATCACGGGTGGTGATTTCCATTGAATTTATTTGGCTCTGCGAATTTGATGAGAAAATCATACATTTATACATACAACATACAAAGATTCTGTACATTTTCTTACACACTCTATTCATCAATTTAAAATACGTGACCAATGTCACTAATATTTTTCATCAGAGAAAATGTATGGATTTGTTGATGAAAAATTATCAGATTTTCGTACAATCTATGGAAATAAAAGCATATTTTCAGAGCAGAAGATTCATTTTAACACTGTCCACAAATTATCGCGTAAGGGTCTATTTAGTGAATGTGACAAGCTTGAACAACTCCCCTCTCCTCCCCTCTCCGGACTGTGCCTAATGACTATCTCCATCACCCTCCTGGGCACTCACAGATGTCATCCTCCGACACCAGGTCATCCTCCATCCCTGCCGCTGCAGTGCCCCTCAGGAGTGTCGCCGTCTCCTCATCCCGCACCTCCCTAGAACAGCACGTCTGAGACCCGGCCGGCTCCCTTTACGTGCGAGCCTCCGCTCTAGGAAACACCAACCTCCGCCGTTCCTTCGGCTACTCTGGCAGTTCTCAGCTGGAGCGCGCGCCCCTTCTCCAGTCTTCTGTTAAACCCAGAACGTGACCGCGCATGTAGGCAGGGCCGAACTCCCTGAGCGGCCATCTTAGCGTCAGGCTTTATTTATTTATTTATTTATTTATTTTTATAGCGGTGACGTTTTTCTGAGGCGAATGCTGCTGCGCTGTAAGCGTTTCGGAGCACGCGAGTCTCACAGTACAGAGTACACAGATAGGGAACGAGCTTTGTTCCCAGAAAATGCCAGGCGTTCGGTGTCATGCTGCTTTGTAAAACAATAGTCGAATCATTATTATTTTTTGTGTAACGGGGTGGTTTGAAGGGGAAAACGATGCTCATCTCCTCTGTTGCCAGATGCATGACCAGATGTGGTAACGGAAAGCATAGTTTACCATTTCATAAGCTAGTCCTAGTGCTTATATTGTCTTGAAGTCTGTAAAAAGCGAAACTGTGGCGTCTATTACAATTGCATTAAGCATACATGCCAATGGTCCCGATTTCGCAGGGAGAATCCCGATTTTTGTAGCCAAAAAGTTTATTCCTCGTCCGCATGAAATCGCCTCTGCTTCCCTAAACGTTAATGGGGAAAGTACATCCCCTCGATTTTTTCCGATATCTCCCACTTTCCTATTCTAGGATTTTGGAATGTCTGATTATGTTGTGAAATAATTGTCGTGTTGCTGTTATCACTCGCACTGCTGGTTTTGATACAGTAGTCACAAGCAGAAAGTGGCTGAGCAAGAGTGGGAGTACTTACTTTTTTACCGCTGCATATTCATTGTATACCAGTTTTCTCTTTGCCTATGTGGGACATTTTTGTTTACCGTGTTGCTTATAAGCGCCTTACGTGTGATCGTTTGAGTGACATTGAATAACGAGTAGAACAAAACAAGTTCTTGTAATAGGATTTCAGCAGTTACCTCTTGCGTGGAATAGAATTATTTACAAATGTCTTTAAAACTGTAGCGAAATTGCAGAAGTGCTTTTACCCTATCATTAACTTGCCTATTTTCGAACAAGACATGGGCCATCTGGCAGATAAAGTACCTGCATTTTCTTCCCACTTTGTTTCCTAGGCCCTTTGTAGGTGAAAGATTTGCTCCAGTGGTAATTATTTATTTGTACATGATTAGTTAAAATCTTTACAAAATATCATAAAACTTCGAAATAAGTGTTTTAAAATTCGTTAATACGTTGCCATTGGCTAAAAATTTACTTATGATCAATTAAGTAACCTTAAAAAGTTTTTTTAGTTGTCATCAGGTGCTCTTAAGTCTTTTACACATTAAATCGAAAAACTTTACGACCCGGCAATTCAGTTTGGTATATTTCGGATTAAAACACAGTATTACAGCTTGTCTACAAGTCCGCGTGCCATACTGCTTAAAGAAAGGGCGTAGTAAGTTATGCCTTAAGTCATTTAATTTAGTGCAAATACAGATCACATGAACAATGTCCTCCTTGCCAGTTTTGCACAGCCGGCACTGCTCTGAGGAGTTATTCCTCTCCCAAGGTGGCAGATGTGGGAGTATAGGAATTACTCCGAGGCGTAATTTCAGAAACCTTTCTTTGATTTTTATTTTCATGCCAGTACTAAGATATACTTGTGGTTGTACTGGCCCGTAATCACCCAGCGTTGTCCAACCATGCGCTCTTTTCGCTGGATCATTCTTGTCTTCAATTACTGAAATAATGTGCGCTGACTTTTTTTGCGATTTTTTTAAAGGTCAGGTGGTCTGTTGGAATTTCCCATAAATCTTTCAGGCCCAAGGCTTGAAGTGATTCCAATAGATAGTCTCTGGCCAATGATTTTTGATGACGAAATAGCTCCCCCCATACGTTGGAACTTAAGGAGCCAGTCTCAGCGGTGCGAATCTTGTGCCAGGTTCCTACATACGCGCACTGCCTTCCTATTGTCTGTTTAATTATTCCAAATTCCAGCCGAATCTGAGCAGGAGAAACGTATTTGGGAAGATTGAAAATGGCCCTATATGATTTGGCCATAAGTTTGTCCAGTAGGGCGGCATCCTTCCCATGTAGGGATTCGCTCCCGTATGTGATGGTCGGCTGTAGTTTTGCACGCAGTATTTGAAGGAGAGGTTTAAGTGTAAGATCGGGAAGTTTTGCCTTTAGTGATTTGATGGCTAGGTGGATCATAGTCGCCTTCCCTCGTAGGGATTCAAGTTGTGGCTTGGACGTGTTTTTTGCGTCCAGGATTACTCCCAGGTATTTATAGGTTGTTACCAGATCCATTTTCTCTCCATTCAGGTACCAACGAATTTCCCTTTTTTTCTTATAATTCACAGCCATGGCCTTAGTCTTATTAAGATTTATTTGAAGGGCGTTTCTTTCAGAAAAAGTATATACAACATTCAAAAGATGTTGAAGGCCCGTTGGGGTTCGACTTATTAACACTAAGTCGTCTGCATAAAGTAAGTTGGAGAGGATAATTGACCCAAGTTTAGGCGCATGGTTAGAGCATTTGTCAAGTTCTCCTGGTAGATCAGCCAAATAAAGGTTAAATAAAAGAGGAGCCAGTACGCACCCTTGTTTTAGACCTTTTGTTGTCTTAATAGGTTTCGAAAGGTGTGTTCCTGTTCCAAGTTTGATTTTAATCCAAGTGTTGGAGTGAAGTAGTATTAACACTTCTAAGAGATGTTTCGGTATCCCCCAGTGGCTTAGTTTCTGCCAAAGTTTGTTACGATCTATGTGATCGAATGCGGCAGTGTAGTCGATGAACGTAAGATATAAAGGTGATTTAGTCTCTTTGGCCTGTCTTATCAGCAGGGACAGCGCCATGATGTTGGTTGTGGTGCCTTGGCCTCTGCAGAATCCTGTTTGAGTGATCGGGATAATGGATTTTTCAGCTGCCCACCTTGTTAACTCTTCCAGAATTATGCCTGCAAAGTATTTAGCCTCTACATCTAGTAATGCGATGAGTCGGTAGTTATCTGGGTGCTTCTTACTACCGTGCTTATAAAACGGGCTGATGACTGACCCATACCAGGACTCAGGAAGTATCTGGGTGTAAATTAGACTACTGAATAAGGATGCCAACGATTTGCTCCAAAATTCCACGTCTTCCTTATACAACATGGGTGGAATACCATTTGGGCCCGGAGCTCCCGCAGATCGCCCTCTTTTTATTTGTCGTTTTACGTCAGCTGGAATAATTAATTTTTGCCATTGCTCAGCACATATCGAAACTTCTGCCATTGGTGCTAATTTATCGAGCTTAGGTGAGGTCTTAGACCCATTCTCACGCTTTTCCTGGAATCTTGTGGGTGTGCGGCTGGTTTCTTTGCCTTCGATTTTGGGGCACATGGTTACTGCACGAGGTATGTGTGTTACAGCTCCCTCTGTGATGTCCACATTGTTAAAATGCAGTGACAGATATTTTGTCCAAACCTCCTCTGGTATGTGTGAGTTTTGACCCTGGTGGTCTGGGTTATTTATTTTTTTAACCATTTGCCAGAATTTTGAACTGTTTTTCTGCTTCCCTTCATAATGGAGCTTTGCCCATAGCTCTTCATTCTGTTCCTTCCTTTTTTCCCATTTCATCCGTTTCAGGTGTTTTTTTGCTGTCTGGAGGGCTGTTCGCAAACTGCAATTTGTTGGATCCTTTCGTAACAGCCTTAGTGTTTGATTTATTTGCCGTTTTTGAGTCTTCATTTCTAGGGTTACTAGATTTTTATTAGGGACTCTCTTCCCCTGGCGTAACATGTTTGGCTTGTTGTTTATCAGCTTCTCGCTAATTTTTGTAATGAAGCTTTGCCAGTTATCCAACGCTTTACATGAGGAATTGGCTGCTTGAGTGAAAAGATTTTTTGCTGTTATGCTTACTGACCTAATGTTGTCAATGTTGCATCGTAACCGCCGTAGGTTTGACGTGACTTCCAAGCAGGGGCCTTTGTATAATTCCTTTTCCAATTTTGTGGTGACTTTTATTGTGGTTTCTAAGGGTAGATGGTCGCTGAGGTCACTCATCCCTATTCTGAACATTTTAGTCCAGCTAAACATGTTTAAAGATATAAACATGTAGTCAAGATGAGAGGTTTGTTTATTAGAGTGGAAGGTTGCAACTGGTGGGTCGTCTTCGTCATAACGCCCATTTAAGGCCCTTAGGTTGAGATGTTCCAAATTTTGGAGCAAGTTTTTTGAATACTTAGTTAGTTTGCTGTTTTTTACCGAGCCTTGTGTGGGAACGCCCCATGCCACATTCAAGTCTCGAATAAGGTCGTCGTCTTGGTCCTCGCTAATGAGAAGCATGTTAAAAGCCCCCGCCATGATGATTAAGTCGGAGTCCTGTTCTTCCCTTATCTTCTCCAAGGCTGCTCCCAAATCTTTTGCGGCCTTTTGCTTTTGTTTTGGATGTATATATACATTAATTATGATTACTTCTTGAGGCAGATTCCGTAACCAAAGGGAGATTTTTACCACCTGTATTGCACTCGGGGGAGATATGTGAGAGTCTATTTCTATGATTTCACCTATGGTTTGTATAGATGCAAGAAGCATCAATCCACCTGATCTCCGCCCAAAGGTGCAATTTTTGTTAGCCGGGATACAACATGATGCGAACCCCAATAGATCTAGTGCTTTTTCTTCCCATGTTTCTTGAAGCAATAGGAGATCAAATCTGTTCAGGTATTGAAGAAATTCCGGGTCATTGCTTTTACTGGCTAAGCCATTGATGTTCCATGAGCAGATGCTGATGTCCCTCTTCCTATTTGAAGGTTTAGCTAGTCCTTGCCCTTTTTGTCAAGTTGCGCCAGTCGTTGTGCTAATTGTGCGTTGGATTGACTTCCAATTAGGATTACAATCTCGCGGAAAGTAAGTACTGTAGTTTGGATTTTGTCCTATTTGTGATTTCCTATTGTCTTTGGAGTATGCCCTCGGGGAATTACTCCTACCACCCCTTAAAATTGAGTTGGTTCTTTTGGGTGCTAGAGACCTATTAGGTGGTAAAAGGGGTGTTGGATAGCGGGGGCGCTGATCTAATCTCAACTCTATCCCCCATTGTCGGAATGTTTCTTCTTCTTCCATGATTTTACTCACTGTCTCGGCGGAGTTCCAGGTTGCTTTCGTTATTTCCGGGCGGTGGAGTTCGGTGTTTGGCTGAAACTCTATTTGTACAAGTTCTGAAGGGCTAATGTTTTCTAGGGTACTAACTGAGTGCAAGAGTCTCAGTATGTTACCCCTGTTCAATATATCATCCCTTCCTCTGGATGTATATTCAGGAATGAAAAGGATTGATGCCTGAGTATGCAAGTGCTGGGGTGCTATCAAATTGGAAAGTCCTGCGTTATCTTGGTGGAAGGGTTGAGGGGAACGTGCTAGGCGTGTTGTGTCTGTGTGGTTTGGTTGCTGCATTGGATCATTATCTGCATTTTGTGGCCTTATGTTGCTGTTTAAGTGCCATTTTGATTGAAGCGGCAACTCTGTGTTGGTGACTGTAGCGTTGTCCGCACTTGTTTTTATTCGAGTGTGTTCAACAAATGTTGGCTCAACGTTGTGAGCATTATGTACCGATTGGTTTAGCTTGACTTGAGGGCATTCCTGTTCAGGTTCTTTTAGGACAATTTCCTGGGTCGAGTTGAATGTCTGTTTGTCGCAAGGTGCTAAAAAAGGAGAAGTAGTGCTATCTATGGTCTTGTGGGAGGCTGGTGGTTGATCATTGTTTTTTACTTTTTGGCCGCTAGCTGCTGCTAAGGCGGGGGGGTGCAGTTGTGTCTCTTTATAATTCCTTCTGTTCATTAGCAGCCTGTTCCTTCCTTTCCTTTTCTTCTTTCTACGAGTTTTATTCAAGGCTTGGTTGTTTGTTAGAGTTGAATTATCTATGGTGATAATCGTGGGGGCAGTGTCCAACCTGTCAAAGGATGATGTTTGTTTTAAGAGTGAATTGGTTGTTGAGCTCTGTTCGGCAGGCGGCACGTTCTCTCGATTTGTGTATGTCGATGAGGATTCTGGCGGTAGGTCCGAAGTTTGTGGAATCGGAGTTTGTGAGGCTGTCAATTTTAGGTCGTTTATCAAGTCTCCCAGCATTGCTGGTAAAGATGATAATTTGTCCAAGATTGGGTCGTATGTTTGTAGTTGTGGAAGGTTTGTTTGGGACTCATAGACGGCGTCTTGGCCTCTTTTTATGAGACCATTTAATTCTGAGATTTTCTGGTCAATTCCTGAAATTGTGTCCGCCATTGTCTGCAGAACTATGAGTTGCAAGTCCATTTTTTGAGATTGAAATTCTAGAGCCGTAGTCGAATGCTGCAGAGTTTTCAAAATTATTGCCCATATTGAATCTTTGCCCAGATTGTCAATGGTGCTATTTTTATCCAGTTTTGGTGATGCGTCGATGGATGGACTGCGTCCGACTGAATCCTGATTGTAGGCTGCAACCAGTTCCTCCCATTCCTGTGCTGCTATGGAGGACATGTCGTTGTTTGCGTAGTTGTCTGAGGGTTGAAGATCATAGTACTGTGGCAAGGTGCAACGTTGAGGTGAAGTCATTATTGCTGACCTGTCATTTAGTACAATTTTTCCTATGTTGCTTTTGAGATTTATTTGAGATGTCTGGTTTTGGATCAAAGACATTTTGGCCGGTTGATGGCACTGGATTCTGCTTCCTGGTTCCATTGTTTTAGTTTGCTGCAATGTTTGTATTTCTTCGATGTCCTGGGGTACCTTCTTCGGTTTCTTTGGTTTTGGCGAACTACTTAATGGTTGAGGACAGTGTAAGTCTTTCCTTTCCTCCTCTTTGAGGCTCTGGATCTCAGAGTCCTTGCTCTCACCATGGCTCACTAGGTGTTGGCGTTGGTGGATTACTGCCTCCATTGTTTTCAACTTTCCTTGGTAGGATCCAATTTTTGTTTACGAATATATTGGACGGCTCCTTTCCCAGATTTATGTGACTGGAAATTGCTTGGACTGCCAAGGTTGCTAAGTGAGTAAGTGAGCCCACTTTCCTATTATTTACCTTTGTTGGAGATGGTACTGACCTTGTTTCAGCTGCCTCAATGTTGGATGTATTCAAGGGCCCAGCTTGCCTGGGGGGGCCTGCTAGGTTGCTGTCGGCTTTTTTGATATAACTTTGATTGTGTTTGCTTGGTAGGAGCGGTGCATGGAGGCCCTTGATGTTCCCTGTCTTAGAAAATATTGCTGATCCAGGATCTTTTAGGAAGGAAAACTTCGTGTATATCTTTGGTTGGAAGAAACGTTTCTTTTTCTTCACTGGTGTTCCCTCAATGGTTATGAGATTGTTTAGACCCATTGGTGGTGATTTTAATACCGAA
Source organism: Triturus cristatus (assembly GCF_964204655.1). Classification (NCBI taxonomy): domain Eukaryota; kingdom Metazoa; phylum Chordata; class Amphibia; order Caudata; family Salamandridae; genus Triturus; species Triturus cristatus. Next base: position 618,959,918 of record NC_140583.1, on the reverse strand, counting down.
GGTGGAGACACCTGGGATAATTCCTGAGATTGCTGCAGTTGTGGAGGAGCTGTCGCTAGACAGGGTAATACAATAAGTTCCTTGTCGTTGTCGAGACACTTTGCGTTCGAGGATTTGTTGGAATCGAAAGTGGGAGTTAGTTCGCGACGGGTTCTTCGTTTTTGGTGGAACATAAGTTTATTGGTGAAGATACTAACTCTAGTTTCCTTTTCCGAGGTTTAGATGGAAAGTTGATTTTGAAATTTGATTTTGTATTAGATGAGTTGGGAGGTGGATGCCTCACTCTGCCTGATCTCATTTTTTTTTTCCTTTTCTTGCTTATGCAACTTTGCAACTGCCTCTAGTAGTGGCTGCGCTCGTGTGTCGTTGTCTGCTTTACCCCCAGCACACTATAAAAAGGTGTAATCTTCTGTAACAAAGAAGGTAATTCTGGCTCGTCGCAAAAACACTCTGACTAATTCTTTTTTCAGATCATCTTCTGCCGCGTCCAATTCTTTGCCCAGTGGGGGTTCTCCGACTAGTGGGGGTTCTCCGACTACAATGTAGTTGTAAGTGTGAATGTAACCCAAGAGGACAAGGAGATCGTCGGGGCTGTGATCATCAACTTTCCACTTGCTGTGAGACTAGACAATGGGCGACAGGCAGTGAATAGTGCAGAACCTTTGGCGGAACCTCTTGTCAGATTAGACTCACCGGTGGTAGTTTGTCTCCTGTACCGCTCCTACTGCTGTTACCTACTGCCTGCTGCCTCTGCTGCATCCGCTACATCCTCTGCTGCTCGCAGTGAGTGCTCCGCTCAGTTGTCTGGCCTCCTTACTGGCTTTTCGGCGCCCTATGCGCCTGTCCTCGAATCTGCAGTCCACTCTCCTCTCCCCTGTTCCGCCGCCAGTGGGAGGCTGCTGAAGGCCGCTGGAGTCGCGGGAGCCACTGGAGCCGCTAGAGCCGCTGGAGCTGCGGAAACCGCGGAAGCCGCCCAGCACCGCGGGTCGGCAGTTTCACCAGGGAGGGGATGGGAACAAGCAGGGAGCAGGGAGCAGGGAGTTGGCAGGTGAGACGGGCGCGGGAGCGGGCAGCGGGAAAAGCGGCAATAGCGGTAATAGCCGTTTGGGCTCAGCTCTGTGGTCCGTAGCTCTGTGGTCCGTAGCTCTGTGAAAGATTTGCTCCAGGATTTATGGTAATTGACAAACACGACGTGTCCAAAATAAACACAGGTGTAGTCAGTCACTGCGTGTCGCAGAGAACCCAGACATTTTCAGTTGTGGATCAATCCACATAGTGCATTTCCTTTATCATATTATCTTTCTGGTGAAGGACATTTCAATTAGGTCTGGAAGAGCCAGCAAATTAACAGACAAAACTGATTCAAAGATGTAGATTGCTTCTAAGAACTAGAGATCAGCCATCAACATATTTGGCCTGTAAATTGTGAAACAAGCATCTGATAAAAATCTAATAAAGACTCTTCAAAGTCAAAAATATATTTCTTTAAACTATGGAAAGCGTTCACTTCTGTACACAAGTATTATTGAATTAAATTGTAAACACTAAAGGTCATAGTCTCTAAACTTCTTTTTTTTCAAATGATCTTTTTTGGATTTTCAAGTATACCAGGAAATGCTTAGTAGTACAGTACATTCACATCAACGCACAGTCCCGTCCCCCACATGAATGTACTATATTTTCCCATTATCATTCTTATTTTAGAAACATGGTCTTAAATTGTCTGTTATACACTTTCAGATGGTTCGCAGACGGTGGGGATCTTTTAACATCATAATGCATATATATAATGGACTTATACTTCCCTCTTTAGAACTATTATTTCTGATGGAAACTTGTTACTGCAGATTCCTCACCTTTAGAATATCCCCAAACACTAGATAGGATCTGAAGAATTTCAATAACAGGTGGCATCATGCAGCTCTGCATAGGGTTTGCCTTGCCCCTGACATGACGCAATGGAACGCATATAACCATCAACCCTGCGCGCTACGGTTGGTTCCTTTCTTTCTGCATCTGCCGACGTGGATCCGGCGCCTCATTCTCAACTTTTGTTGTTCTTACTATGACCCCAAAAATTTGCAGACAATGTGCTAGGGAGTCATGTTCCTACCGAAAATACAGGCTTCTAACTGCGTTGAGACTCGAATGCCTTTGGTGCCTACGCTCTGGTAATGAATATTTTTTTTAAAATAAGTGCACCCTCATGCACCCAAAGGTGTTCCGGGACTAGAAGACAAAGCTCTGCATCGCCGAGCACAAGAAGAGATTGTGGTTCAAGTAAAGAACTTCCGCTCTAAGTCGCTTGCCCGGTCTTGGTCATGGGCTGTTCCCCCAAATGACCCACTTCCCTCTCCAAAAGTATTCTGGTCAGACCAAGTTGAAGTCTAAGTGAAAACATAAAAAGATGAGGTGGGACACAACCTCATCCCACCATTTTAGCTTGAAAGAGAAAGTGCAAGGATGTCACAAAAACATCGCACACCCTCAAAGACCCTGGTTTTAGAACCAATTTCTGAGTTGGTCTGGGTGAGAAACCCCAGGCAGTCATCGAATCCATAGCATATAGTGGCCTTCAAGGTGGACATGCTGCAAATCTTTGGTGTGATTTCAGTCACTCTGGCATGCTTATGGGCCCCATGGAGCTGTAGGAGCCACCGGTCTTGTTACCACTGGCGGTCCCTCCCCATCGCCGTTTGTCCCCTTTGGACCTGTCACCAGACCTGTAACGACTCTGGTACAGACTTCCACACCGACCACAAGATCCACGGCAGTTAGATTACACTGGCTCAGATGGACGATCCGTTGTAGATGGCCATGTCAGACTAATGTTGTCCCAAACCTGATCAATATTGAGCTACTAGATCACAAAAGCACCTGTCATTGTGCTGTACCTCAGCTGTGTTTTTTGAAGCAACTATCAGCGGAGGCACCATTCTCTTTTTGACTCTCTGTCCTGATACAAGGCACATTGGATCTCCAGGAAATGGATGATGAAGAAGAGAGGGATGGTTTACTCAACCTCCTTATTAAACAAGATGCATTATGCTTGAATTTGCAAAATTGTATTGGAATGGACACTTCCCCTAAAAGTGGATGTTGGTTTGCCAAATAGAACACCAACAGAATAAACTGTTTTCTTTGCTGTCATGATCCGTAGGACAGCTGAGGTACTAGATCTGCAGTTGCCCTTCATTGAAATAAAAACCAAAGTGATGAGAGAAATCCTTCAACCACAGTTGATGTCATTAGAGCCCTGGCTACAATTTAATGATGCTTTCACTGACTGCTTGAAGACTACATGATTCAAGTCTTGCTCTTGCCCTACTATCAGTTAGCTTATTGCTCCGCAACATAGGCCTGCTTGCGCCTAGTGATCCGACCTTTGTAACTAAGCACCTTACACCGGAGAGTCTAGTTGCGGATGCCTCTACTAGTAACGTCAATCCCAATTCCTTACCAAAATTCGTCCAAATAGTGTTATGTTTCATAAAGGTACCCTTATATAGGCTCAGGTAGTGAATAAACCTTTCACCTACATTGCCCCTACCATTACACTACATAATGTTTCTTAGTACTGACCTTTTACATAGTTACGATAATGCCTAAATGACATGGGCTTTTCTCCGAAAACTAGCCTCATTCATTATGCAAAAGGATTCTTGGAATCTCAGCAGGATTACCGTCTCCTGCATAATAACTATGTATAAGGGTCATTCCTTCCATCATCCTAGTCCGACATGACATAGCAAGGTATATCCCATAAGGGTACTGCTTTGGGTATATAAACACCATATCTTTGCTGAGGCAGGGAGAGGAGAAGAAGGACTTTCATGTTGACACACTGATGGGAGAAGCTTGCAGTGGTCTGACATCCCTTGCGGGGTGTCCCTCTCGAGACCAAGACAGGGTCCCACAGTCTCTCAATTCAGGTAATGGGGTTGGCTTTATCCTAGGGGATTCTTGGCTCTACACCTACATACATGCTAGGTACACTTAGGTATATCTAGTTAGGGTTTCATCGTAGGAGTACTCATTATTACTGTTATGTATTTTTATATTTGCTGGTATTCATTGTTTTAGCACTATGGTAGGAAACTACCATCCTTTTACTCTATTGGTGCTTACAATTATTTATATCTGTTTCTGTCTTATGGTTGTTTCAGCACACCTATTTTACATTAGAATGACGATGGTTCAATAAATGCTTATTGAAAACGTCCTCACTGTTTATTCTGTGTATTTCTCTGAGACGAAGTGAGCACAAGTGACTTAGCGAAAAGTACTGTACTGTTTTCATGATCGCTGACGGGAAAGAGTTGTCATGTTGGTAAGTGGGGTTTATAGTGGCACTGTGAGCGAGCTGGTATACAGACGCATATACTCAGTGGGGGTGTCGGGAATCAGTCTGGACACCAATCCTGCAGTGTATGTTGTCTAAACATGCAGATCCTATATAGGTGTAAAGGAACTACACGACAATAGGGAATCTAAAAGGTTAGTCCATTTGATAAAATTACGTTTTCGTCCTCAAGAATGGACTTTTGGTCCATAAATGTAGTTTCCTTGCTGGGCAGGTAAATGCCTACACTGTGGAACATAGCTAGTGTGATCTTGCCAGCAGTCCCAGAGGACTGTCTCCAGTTCAGACAGAATATGATGGACAGGATGTAGCGAAGTATGCAGGGGTGGCTTCTCCATTAGGGCTCTGGGTCAGCACCCCTCTGAAATTCCTAAACATTTATCTCAACAAATATTAAATAGACTGATTTATTTAGAGATACAATTGCATCTCTAAACAAATCAATATAAGTGTGAGCAGTCTGTCCCAGTCTGCCTGCCCCGCCTTGCTGTGTAGCAGGAGACAGAAGCCAGGCAGTAAATTAACTTCTGCAATGTGACACACGATACAGGGCTTACCATTGTAAAACCTTTCATTGCCATTGTAGTCTATATTGGTATACACCGTAGGCCAGTGATGCTGTCAGCGTCACAGTTTCAGGCTTTGGAGTCTGCTTCCCAGCATGAGGCCAGACATCTGTCTTTCACAGGCATAGAGCCCACCATTTCTTATTCTCCACATGGTAGGACTGAATGCAAGATCGTGTGGTTTGGTGCCTTGTTTTCGGTAATGGAACTTGTTATAGTTCAGCCTTGGGTTATGCAAATTGTGCTGAAAACCCTGGTCACACTAACTTCCCCTACTGTGACACCCCAGGCTCTGGCTGCAGGTTTCTTGCCCCTTTATTTGTTATCCCGCAAAATTGATCCAAAGACGTCAGGTTTTTTGTTCCCTTGCAAAGTTTATCCATATATCCAAGTCAGGCACAAAGGGAGAAATATGTTCTTGTAATAACGACAGTTTATATGCTGTATAGCGTCATGCCCTTTATTTGGATGGAGTTTTATGGGATGTATGATGTTACAATGCATACTTTTAAAACGCATGCACTTACAACGCAATTTTTACAACGCAACATCCACTACAACGCATTCCATTACATCGCATGACACTACAACGCATTTTTAAAAACTACCTTTACAACGCATTCCATTACATCGCATACTACCTTTACAACGCATACCATTACAACGCATAATATTACATTGCATTTAAGTTAAGTGTTGGATAGTATAGGGGTAAAAAATTACTACTCTCACTCCAGGGGGTGCAACAGTAGGGTAAGTGTTGGATAGTATAGGGGTAAAAATTACTATTCTAACTCCAGGGGGTGCAACAGTAGGGTAAGTGTTGGATAGTATAGGGGTAAAAATTACTATTCTAACTCCAGGGGGTGCAACAGTAGGGTAAGTGTTGGATAGTATAGGGGTAAAAATTACTATTCTAACTCCAGGGGGTGCAACAGTAGGGTAAGTGTTGGATAGTGTAGGGGTAAAAATTACTATTCTAACTCCAGGGGGTGCAACAGTAGGGTAAGTGTTGGATAGTATAGGGGTAAAAATTACTATTCTAACTCCAGGGGGTGCAACAGTAGGGTAAGTGTTGGATAGTGTAGGGGTAAAAATTACTATTCTAACTCCAGGGGGTGCAACAGTAGGGTAAGTTTTGGATAGTATAGGGGTAAAAATTACTATTCTAACTCCAGGGGGTGCAACAGTAGGGTAAGTGTTGGATAGTATAGGGGTAAAAATTACTATTCTAACTCCAGGGGGTGCAACAGTAGGGTAAGTGTTGGATAGTGTAGGGGTAAAAATTACTATTCTAACTCCAGGGGGTGCAACAGTAGGGTAAGTGTTGGATAGTGTAGGGGTTTTACCCCTATACTATCCAATACTTACCTTAAATGCAATGTAATATTATGCGTTGTAATGGTATGCGTTGTAAAGGTAGTATGCGATGTAATGGAATGCGTTGTAAAGGTAGTTTTTAAAAATGCGTTGTAGTGTCATGCGATGTAATGGAATGCGTTGTAGTGGATGTTGCGTTGTAAAAATTTCGTTGTAAGTGTAGTGCGTTGTAAAAGTTGCGTTGTAAAGGTTGTTCCCCAGTTTTATGTAATGCAAACTCGACCCGAATGTATCAGAGAGCTTTATATGAGCACCAGTTGTGTTACAGATGGACACATTCATTTTTGTTAGGCACAGGGAGGTTAAGTGATTTGCCCAGAATCAAAAGGATGTTGAGCATACCTGCCAAAACTCGAACCCGGTTCCCCCGCATTGAGGTTGACCACTAAAAACATGGATTGATTTACGAACAATGAATGTTAAAAACATTAGGGTAATACATAGCAGTGATTTAGTTCCTCATTTATTTCACGTTTGCTTAATCTTGTATTCCACAAGAGTGTATGTTATTTCATCATGTTGTGTTTCTGTGTTTGTTTCATAGATGTTATTACTCTTGTATAGCACATACTTTGAGTCATGCCAGGTGTTTATGAGGGGTTTGAGTGAGAGCTCTGGGACTGAGGCTTAAGGCAAAGGAGAGTGCCTGTCAGTGGTTGGACTCTGCAGAGCACACAGAACACTGGTCATGTATTCGAGTTGCAATTGAAATTCTGTGTAAATGTGTGTGAAGGGTGTACACAGATGTCAAAATATTTACATAGCAAAAGTAAAAGAAAATAAAGTGCTTAAATGTGAGGGAGTGCAGTGTATGGGTGTGGTGAAGTGTGGGAGATGCAAGGAAGTGCATTTGTAGGAAAGTGAAAAGAGGGTACTGAAAAGTAAAGAGGTGCGGTCAAAGATGTGCAGATGGGCAAGATGTGCAGATATATCTAGCATAAAGCACACACAACTGAAGGACTCAATAATATTTAATTTGAAGTCTCACAATTTCAGAGTTGCAACACTTCCAATGTTAATATTAAAAAAAGTCAATACCAATATGAATAACAATACATTCATGTATAAAAACAAAGTCACATCTTTATTGACCAATTCGCTCGTTATCAACTTCATAGCAAACCCGACTCAGAAATACATAGGCAGGCTCTGAGACCCAGGCCCGGGGTCACTGATTGACATGTAACAGGTGAGGTGGCACGTAGCCGGAAGACTAATGTGTGAACAGAATACCCTAGATCAATCCCACAGATAGGCACAGCAGCACCACAATGGTCCAGGGAGATTGACCCCAACAATGCACACATGGCAAGAGGGGTACACATTTTTCCAAAACACCATAAAGTCAGATGCCACATGAAGTAAGTAACACATAGCCAATCAGAACACAACACACACGGTACACGCAGTGATCACACGCTCCCCATGGCGGATATCTGGACACATTGGTGTCAATGGGTAAGGCCCTGGCCTGGTTCGTGTCCTTCTTGCACTTGTCCTTTGGAACTCCATTCCTCTTGCTGCCCATGGCACACAAGACCATTTGGCTTTCAGGAAAATGATCAAAACGTGGTGTTTCTCCAATCTTTAGCTTAACTTCCTCCCCTGTCTTCTTCGGTTAGATTTAGCGCTGGGATGCCCACTTGCTGGGGCAGCCATGCGCTCTATAAGTGTAGATAACATAACATTACCCACTGGCCTCATTGTGCCCACGCAAGGTCGGGGCCTACCTGGATTCATTATCGAATACATTCATTTATGACTCCAAAGACAGAGTTTCACATTCCTTACCATAAAAGGATCGACAGAACTATTTTATTGCATTCAATGAATTGTATAAAAACACATCACACCGATTGAAAATTGAGACATTCCTCAGACCTGATGCCTGTGGCTGTTCTCCTGGCCGCACTGTTTAATTAAACAAACTGTTCCTATTTTGCCAAATGCCTCTTGTTTTTTAAAGGTATATCATGTTCAAGTAGCATCGATGTTAATTATTTATAATACATAATTTATCTTAAACAGCTAATAACCATTGACAAAGCCAAGAGCACTGGCAGGTTTTAGGTGTACGTCAGTTGTGTTATATAGCTGGATGCAATAACATCTCAGAGAGTAAACAAAATACCAGTCGGGTGGCACGCAATGGAAATCACAGAAATGTATTTCATATATTCCATTTAACAGAGCCTGTTACTTTTTTTATGCCCACTTAAAGGCCCGTGTGCACATATTTCTATAGGACTGGTTGCAACCAGCAGCTGTGGGTGCTTCCTGAAGCCTGGTTAGAGCATTTTCTTCCAAAGTTAATGCACCATGCAGTGTAAGACACTGGACAAGCACACACTTTAAAGGGCCTGACGTTGTTGCGCTGTACACTTTGCACATTACAGTAACTATTGAACACATTAATGCAGTGAGATATGGGGCAGTATAAATGTGCTCAATATTTTAAGAGTATATGTTCCTACTGTTTTATAAACCTTGCTTTCTCACTAAATTAATCTGCTTTTCAAATGTAAAATTTTCCAATCTTTTAAAAATCTTTTCTTGCAAGGAGGACCCCTCCTAACCTCACATTTGTCCATTAGGATTGCTCGCATTGCTCATTACATAAAAGTCACACCCACTTTTACTCCCCACCACTTTCAAATGTCACTAGTTGCCAATAGAAGTATGTTATCCATGCATAACTGGATACTACTGATTGCCTTACCGGGCTGGTGACACCAGTGTTGTGCTTCTAAGATAGGATGGATGAGGTTGACCAGATTTTCTGACGAATACCAGGCTTCCCTGATGGATCTGCCCTTTGATAGGTTCAGATTCTTTGGGAAAAAAAAGTGGTCTTGGAGCTTGAGTGATTTAAAAACCGCAGAGACATTGTACTCTATTTGGTGGTGACACCAGTGAAACAATTTCCTCAATAGAGTCAGGAAATTCAGAACCTATTCCAGGGGGCTAGCCTATAGGCAATGTCAGTCTTCCCAACCGATGATACATCGGACTTTTCAGTCCATTTAGGGCTGTGGAAGGTAGCACAGGGGAAGAAGGCCGACAGTCCTTCAATTAATTCTCTCCTACTGCAACAGCTACCAAGTTGCTTTAGTGTATCCTCAGTGGGTCATGTCATGCCAGTGGGAGGCAAGATTCAACATTTCCTGCCCATCTGATGATTCTTTACATCATATAAATGAGTCTTACAGATTGTTCACAGGGGCTATACCCTACCCTTCATTTCCTTGCTCCACCATCTTCCTCCCTTGCAAGAACTAATTTCAGAGGAGCAATTGACAGTTCTGATGCGGGTGGTAAATCTTTTGTTTTCTAGGGGTGCTGTTAAATGGGTACCCGATTTGGAAAATAGCGATTCTGACAGACACCTCTGGCCTAGCTTGGACCTCTTCTTGTTGAATGTCATTCTGTGGAAGGACACACTTAAAATGCTCCCACTGGCTCAGATCTTCTCTCATCTGGACCCAGGAGGCAGGATGGTGTCTTTGAATTTGCAGGACACATATTTCCATATACCTGTCCTGCAGTCCCATAGGTGTTACCTTCAGTTCAAGGTGGGCCAGGAATATTTTCAGTTTGATGCCTTCCCTTAGGCCTTGCCTCAGCCTCTCAGGTACTCAAGAAAGCGATGGCAAGGATCGGCACCCATATTCAGTGGTGGGTAGTACACATATTCCTGCACTGCGATGCTAAAGATGGGCTTGCCTCAGAGAGCCTTGGACTACCTCTGGGTGTAGACTGACTTTTTGACATCATTAAACTTCACCCTAAAATATCCAAAGTCCCACCTGTGTGCCACACAAAGTCTTCCATTAATTGGGGAGAATCTAGACCTAACTGCCTATCCTCCACCGTAGTGAGTCTGAGACATTTGGGATATAATTCCGATGTTTATGAGGAAGGTTTTGAGGCTTCTTGGCCTCATGCAGCCTCCTTATCCAAAAAGTCAGGTGGGATGTGTGGTCCCTACAATGGAAGCTCAAGTCTCAATGGGCTCAGCATCAGGGCTGCCCCTCTGACTATATTCAAGTCTCAAGGAAAATGGCTTACAATCTGCAGTGGTGACTGTCGGATGTAATCTGAACAATGGCAAGCCGCTTTCCCTTCTCGACTCAGAGTTCCCATTATGGCCAACAAGTCACTGATGGATTTGGAGGGTCATCTAGGGGAGACCTCCAGTCTCCAGCAGAGAACCATATCCATATCAGTCCTCTGGAGCTTCAAGTGATCTATCTGACCGTAAAGCTTTTTTGCCATCCATCAAGGTTCAGGTCCTCATGGACAGCACTACCACCATATAGTACTGCAACAAGCAGGGTGGAGTGGGGTCCTCATCTATGCCTCTGGAGGTGGCTCGAACAGCACCTGGTCACAAATCACCTGGCAGGGTCCCTGAATGCCATAGCAGACAAACTGAGCAGGAATCATCTGGCAGATCATGATTGGCTTCTCCATCCAGAGTTGGTGTAGGGCAATTTCGCGCACTGAAGGAGGCGAGGCTAGACCTTTTTACCCTGTCTGGAACGTGCAGTGTCATTAATTAGTCCCACTGGAGTTACCTTTAAGGCACTCATTAGGAGATGCATTGTGGCATGAATGGAGCAAGGGAATCCAATACACTTTCCGGCTGGTTCCTCTCCCTTCTCTGGTTCTGAAAAAGTTCAAGAAAGACAGGGCCTAAGTCATCTTGAATACCCTGGCCTGGACCAGGAGAATGTGGTACCTAGAGCTTTTGAGCTTGATCATTTGCTCTCTGATTAGGTTCCACTTCAGCAGCAAGGCAGTGTCCTACATTCAAATTTACAACTTATGCCTCCATGTGTGGAGATTGAAAGTTGGCAGCTAGATGCATCTGAATTGCTCACTGAGGCGGTGGATGTTATCATTACTGCCAGACACTTTTTCATTAAGTCCATCTGTGCTGAGCTCTGGGACAAATTTGTTGCCTGGTGTGGTGAGTGAGACATGGACATTTTACAAGTCAAAGTTTGTGATGTTCTTTTGTTTGATCTCTCCTTAGCTCATCAAGCCCTTGCAGTGGGCATATTGAAAGATTATATGTCAGCCCTTTCACCATTTCTGTGTTTACCAGACCATCTGACCCTGGCTGTGATGCTTTTCATAAAAGTCTTGACAAGTTGACACATATGTTTCCTCCCTAAACATTTGTAATGGCGCAGTAGGATCGTTTTGGACTACGCCCTTTCGGCAGGGTCTTCCCCAGACATTTTGCGTTCCTCCTCTTACGTTTGTTGAAACCGCTTTTGAGTGCCTTAGGACTCTGTGGACTTTACCACCAGTGGCAGTCTGTACTTTTAGCAGGAAGGGAAGCAGTCTGGGCACAAACGCGCACATGAACACTCACTCACACTCATGCATTCACACATGTGCGCACACACACACATACACACACACACACATTCATTCACAACACTCACTCCTGAATATATTCATGCACGCACGCACTGAACATTAAAATAAAAATCATACTTACCAGCACAGCTCTGCCTCTGAGATCCCAGGAGGGTTGGGACTGCTACCATCCCTCATTGGTTGACCGAAGGTTAGCTAATTAGTGAAGGCAACAGTTCTACACTCGTCACAGAGTGGGATGGCATCAGTGAGACTGCTAACCCCACCCGATTCTATGAAAAGGTGTCATTGATTGACACTCAGCCCTGGGCACTTCAGGGCTTAGAATTGAAGCGCTCAGGTCTGAGGCACTCAGTAATGCTACCCTTTGTCATGAGAAGGAGGGCCTCGAGGTGCATTGCCAGGCTGAAGAGGTCACGCCCAGAGGAGCTGTGACTTCTTCAGCCCGGCAAAGTTCAGCTCAGGCAGCCAAGAGCCTGTGCATTTAGCGCAAGTCCAGCTACTGGCTGACTGACCTGAAAATAACTCGTGGGCCTGCAACACTGATTGTGCAACCTATTGTCTCAGGCCTGCCATTGCAGCCAGCGTGAGCAGTTTTAAACCTCCCTTTTGATCGTACAAAATAAATATTTTGCCAGGCCCAAACCTTCATTTTGAATACATATAAGGCACCCCTAGGGTAGGCCCTGAATCACCAAGAGGGCAGGGTGCAATATATTTAAAAAGTAGGACATGTACCATTAAGTTTTACATGTCCTGGTAGGGAAAAATTCTTAAGTTTGTTTCTCACTACTGCAAGGTTTACCTCTACCGTAGGATAGCATTGGAGTTACTTTATAAATTTAATACGCTGTAGTTTTCAGAATAGGAAAAGGTAATTTTTAGACCTGGTGCCTTTTGGCGTGATTCCCCCTAACGTTTTCCTTTCTGACCTTCTGTTTTGACTGTGTGCTGAACTTAGTTTTTTCCTGCTTTAGGACTGTGCACTTTTCCTCTGCTGACCAGTGCTAAAGTGCATATGCCGTGTGTCGAAAATCTAATGGGAGGGGGCGTGGCCAAGATGGCGAGGGGGTAGGATGTGTGTTGCTTCGTCTCCCCACCCGCCGATGCCCAATTCGGCCCCAAAATAACAGCTAATTCCCCCAGAAGCAGCCAAAAGGTAGCGGAGCTGCACCCCACCTGCCGGGACGCATTGCAGAGATGATTTAGCAGCAGGGGGCTACATTTTTTACCCTTGCCGGTGGCAGACGGCGGAGCCCGCCGGCACCTATGATGGCGATTGGATCCTGAGCGTTGCCAGAGCTCAGTGCATTGATCCGCCGCGTCGGAGCCTGACCATCCCCTCACTGGGAAGCATCGATGGAATCCCTGACGATACCGGAGAGTGGCGCAACATTGCTGTGATCATTTAGCGGCTGGGGCTGCATTTTGTCCCTTACCGGCAGCAGACGGTGGAGCCCGCAGGAACCTAAGATGGCGGCCTGATCCTGAGCGTTGTCAGAGCTCAGTGCGCAGTTCTTCCCTGCCGGAGCCCGGCTATCACCTTACCCGGAAGTATCGAGTGTGCCCCAGATGACACCAGCGAGTGGCACAGCTTCGACGGACCATAGGCGGGCCCCCGGAGTGACTCCTGAGACAGCCGGCAGTGGACGGGGCCCACGTCGTGGCGCTGCGGCCAGAGGGACGCCTTGTAGGGTGGCAAGCGGCCATAACATCCCAGCCTGACTGGCGGTACTGGTCGGAGGTGGGCAGCTGGGAGCACTCGCTGCAGTGCACCGGACGGCGTCCTGGTGCTGCAGCCTGCCCGAAAATCCCTTCTGACTGCCGAGCGGAGGGTGCATCGCAGATCAACGGAGAGCTGCTAGCCCAACGTGAAAGCGGTAAGCAGAGGCCAACGCCAAGTGGGGGACTCGCCGGCAGCCCGCGTGGGCATTGACTTTGGCTTGTGCAGGTGGGCTGGGCCCAGGGAGCACCGGCGCAACACGAGCCTGAAGGAGCATGCGAGGCGGCGGCCTGGCGTAGGTGAAGGCGGGACGGGGGAAGGAGGCGCGACGAGGAGCTGCGGCCAGGGCAAGTCTGCTGGCGCTTCGGAGGAGAGGCGATACCCACCGATCACCGACCTTCCCTTGACACCGTGGAGGAGGTGCAAGTAGGCCTAGAGGGGCCCGATCCGGCATGTAGGTAGACCGCCCTGCATCGGAGACGCCACACATCTCCTAGACCTACATCAAGGGGCATAGCGCACGGAGCGAAGGGTCTTGCAGGGTGGCAAGCGGCCATAACATCCCAGCCTGACTGGCGGTACTGGTCCGAGGTGGGCAGCTGGGAGCACTCGCTGCGGTGCACCGGACGGCGTCCTGATGCTGCAGCCTGCCCGAAAATCCCTTCTGACTGCCGAGCGGAGGGTGCATCACAGATCAACAGAGAGCTGCTAGCCCAACGTGAAAGCGGTAAGCAGAGGCCGACGCCAAGTGGGGGACTCGCCGGCAGCCCGCGTGGGCCTTGACTGTGGCTTGTGCAGGTGGGCTGGGCATGGGGAGCACCGGCGCAACACAAGCCTGAAAGAACATGCAAGGCGGCGGCCTGGCGTAGGTGAAGGCGGGACGGGGGAAGGAGGCGCGACGAGGAGCTTCGGCCAGGGCAAGTCGGCTGGCGCTTCAGAGGAGAGGCGATACCCACCGATCACCGACCTTCCCTCGACACCGTGGAGGAGGTGCATGTAGGCCTAGAGGGGCCCCGATCCGCCATGTAGGTAGACCGCCCTGCATCGGAGACGCCACACATCTCCTAGACCTACATCAAGGGGCATAGCGCACGGAGCGAAGGGTATTGGCATATTCCCCTAGTTGGCATCACCTTGGGGGCTGGCGGCGCCATACTAACCCTGTATTGCGCCTGAGAACTGCGAAATCGCTTCAGGAACCCCATGGGACTTCCCCAGGACACTGCCCTCCCTGGCTGGAGTGCACGTGGTGACATGTGTACTCAAGGGGGACGAAACGAGCGCACGCTCAAGGAGATGCTGACTAAACCTTCCCAGGCTCACGCTGGCCAGGATGACGAGCACACTCCTATTACCAAGTCTTTTCTGGAGACACGTTTTAATACCCTTCGGGAGGACTTCCACACTCTGAAAAGCGAGGTGGCGGGGTAGGTGCGTGATCTTCGGAGAGAAGTGGACACTCTGGGAGATAGGGTAGCGGCCATAGAGGACCAAGAGCGGTCCAAGGAGAATGAAGTCACCAGCTACAGCAGGAGGTGATCCGTTTGAAGGAACAACAGCTCGACCTGCAGGCCCATGCCGAGGACCTCGAAAACCGCTCTTATCCGAACAATATTCGGGTCCGCGGGGTGCCATCAGACGCAGAAGGGACTGACATCACCGCCTTCCTGCAGGGCCTCTTCCAAGACATTCTAGCTGGCCCTCCGGATGGAGATCAGCATCGATAGGGCTCACTGGGTGGGCCTACGGCGGGGGGCCAATGCACCGCCGCCCGACATACTGGCTTTCCTTCCGGACTACCCACTAAAGGAGCACCAGATTGAAACATCCCGTTTGATACCAAGGCCTAACCATCGCCCTATATCAGGATCTAGCAAACAGCACTCCACAGAAACTAAGAGAATTCAAAGATGTTACGGCACACTTGCGTTGCATACTCTTGGGGGAACCCTTTTCGGATCATATTTAAGTGGCAGACTGCACCAAATACGCTACCTTTCCGAGACCAACAAACTCTTGGGCCTCAGACATCGGCACACAGAGACAGAGAGTCCGTACAGTCAATGCCAATCCCCAGCACGCTGGCAAACGGTGGGGGGCAAACGTCCGGTGGGAGCTGGCACAGGAGCGGAGAGCGGCGATTGGATGGGTCCTGAGAGGGCTCAAGGGGGCTTTGTGGCTGCTTAAGATGTCAAGCCGGGGGGGCGGGGGGGTGTAGAGACGGAATGTCTTGCCACTTCGCCTTCGCCACAAGATGCCCTGGACTGCCTTACGTCACCACGGGTACACTGCCTGGTTCAGTGTGCATGGGACTAAATGGGGGTGGGTGGGTATGGGAGTTGGGGTTAGGGAGGGGAGGGAGGGGAACTGGTGTGCTCAAGAAGGGCTAGGATTTCATGAGAAGGCACATGGGGGATACGTTATCACGTGGGTGGGGGCTGGGGTCCACTTTACACGGCAGCAGCACCGGACTGGGAGCGCGTGGCTTACCCCCTCTAACCATGCCTGATTCAGAACTAACCATCATCACGCTTAACGCTAAGGGGCTTAATAGCCCCAATAAGAGACGCGCCATATTATCTTATCTAGAAAACTCAGGCGCGGAAATCTGTCTGCTACAGGAGACCGACCTGCTGGATCGGGATTGGCATAGATTGCGATCCATGGTATTCCCCTACCAATATTTCTCTTCCATGCACGATAAGAAGGCGGGGGTGGCGATTCTAGTGTCACAGAAATTTAGAGGGTCGGTGGGGGATAAAGTGGCGGAACTGAAAGGGCGATTGTTAGCATACCGCTTTTGGATCAAAGGCCTAGCTCTAACAATCGGGTCTATTTATGCGCCAAACTGGAGCCAGGAGTCCTTCCTTCGAACTGCCCTATCCGAAATTCTGGACTCCCATGATCGTTTCATACTGGTGGGAAGTGATTTGAACTTAGTCATGGATATGACCGCAGACAGGTCTAGCAGTAGATACTCCCAGATAGGGGCAGTCTCTGTAGAGGGCAAACGGTGGCTGGCAGAAAGGGGGTTTGTGGATCTCTGGAGGGCGGCTCACCCTCGGGCCTCCCAGTTTTCCTACTACTTGCACGCACACCACACCTATGCTGGATTAGAATGTCTTCTTGGCTCAGCGGAGGTTCAGGCAGCCATCAAAGATATATCTATCACAGCGGCTGCCCTGTCGGATCATGACGCGGTAGTGGTAACCCTGGAGGTCCCCCACATATCCCGGCCGACATGCAGCTGGCGGTTGCGGGTGGCCATGCTCCATAAACCGGCAGTTCAGGAACAACTCCTCAAGCGCATCACGGAGTAACTTGTGATCTTCGACACTCCCGACACTTCCATGACCACGCTGTGGGGGGCGCTTAAGGCAGTGGTGCGGGGCGAGCTCATAGCTCTATCGACAGTGGAGAACAGGGAGTGCAGGGCCAAACGGGAGGAGCTTACGGCCCAAGTGCTGGAGCTTCAGAAGGTACATAGTCGGACCGGGGCACCTCGAATTTAGCGGCAATTGACAAACCCGCTGGCCCTGCTGGCAGGGCTCGACTTAGACAGGACGAAATATGCAGCACTCATACTTTTTTTTTTTTTTTTTTTTTTTAAACTTTATTTATTGGATTTTGCATCAAGACAATACAATCACACAGTTATCATAATCAAACTTCGGTGGCATTTCAAGGTCTGAATCATTACATCAGTATATCCAATGCATGTCCGGGGGGGGCGGGAACAGCAAAATAGACATTATCATGAGTCTTAGCACAGGGACCCTGGGCAGGAAAAACCGGCAACAGAGCCACACACAAGAAAAGCGAACAGTGTAGTCCTGAGGGGTTCTTCAGCGGACCTTCCCCATACAGTATACCTCTCCCAGGGCATGACCGCAATCCTTAAGACACGTGTAACAGATATGCAACCCGATCATCCCAGCCTGGCAATCGTGGAAGAACTCCCGCCCCCACAGCACCGCAACAGCTCAACCGATCCCTTGCGTAGTTTGTGAATCATGAGCAGCAGAAGCAGCGCCATCAAGGGCCGGGGGAGGGGCATCCCCGGTCAGGGCCTCTGGGTATTGCAGTAGGTAACATTGTAGTGGGCCCCATATATCGGCGGGGCGGGATCGAGCCGGGAGCAGGTCGGAGTATGCCAGGATCTGTTCTTGGCAGTAGACAAGGTCTTTAAGCCATTCCTTAAATTTCGGAGCCCTCCCCCGCCCCCTTGCAGCACTCATACTTCATAGGAGGGGATAAGACGGGGCGGATTCTGGCTAGCAGACAGGGCGAAGACGCAGCAGTGTAAAGTTAAAGAAATTACAAGTCCTGATGGCGTCATGCTCACCGATGACGTCGCCATAGCACAGACATTTCGGGACTTCTACGCAGCTCTCTACGCGGGTGACTCACTGTCCCTCCCAAATATAGGCACACACCTTGAGGGTGCACACACAACGGCATTGAACCATCATAACGGAGAAACGCTCGATAGTCCTATTCGCATTGAGGAAGTGGTGGGGGCTATCTCCCGCCTCAAGCCCTTGAAAGCTCCGGGCCCGGACGTGTTCTCCACTGGGTTTTATAAGACATTCTGCCCAGCTAAAGCCCCAGTACTCTTCAACTCCTTCACTGGCCCTGGCACCATACCTCAGGAGATGCTCTCGTCTTCGATAGTAGTGCTTCCCAAACTGGGCAAAGACGCTTCCAAATGCAGTCCCTACCGGCCAATATCGCTGCTTAATGTCGATCTTAAAATATTTACCGGTATACTAGCAACACGTTTGGGTCCCTTTATGCCAAGCATCATCGACCCAGGTCAATCTGGGTTTATACAGTCCCGGCAGAGTAGCGACAACACTAAACGCATCTTCCATCTTATAGATAAAGCTCACTGCACCAAGCTAGATGCCCTCCTCTTGTCCGTGGACGCGGAAAAAGCATTTGATCGGGGGGACTGGTGCTTTCTTGACAAGACCCTGGTGCACTTTGGTTTTGGGGACAGGTTTAGAGTGTGGTTCTTGAGTTGCTACAATAACCTCAAGGC
The DNA here is from genome assembly GCF_964204655.1 of Triturus cristatus. Lineage (NCBI taxonomy): Eukaryota > Metazoa > Chordata > Amphibia > Caudata > Salamandridae > Triturus > Triturus cristatus. The sequence continues at coordinate 618,941,451 of NC_140583.1, read as the reverse complement.
CACAATCAGGGTGAATGGGGTGGCCTCCACGCCCTTTTAGATACAGCGGGGCACTCGCCAGGGTTGCCCGCTGTCACCTCACCTTTTCGCCCTTTATATTGAGCCGCTGGCTCAGAGGATCAGGAACAATCCAGAGATAAAAGGCATTCCTTTCGGGGGAGAACAACACACTGTCAGCCTCTACGCAGATGACATAATTGCTTCTCTGGAGTCACCAGCCCGATGGGTCCCAGCTTTCCTGAAAGAATTGGAGGACTATGGCCAGCTCTCGGGGCTGCGAGTCAATAGGGAAAAATCCTTGATCCTTAGGCTTCACGAAGACGACCGTATGCCCCTCCTTGATGGTGCGACCTATGCAGGTATTCCAACTTATTCCTCTATCCCCTACCTGGGCATAGAGCTAGCGGCGTTGGTATCTCAAACGCTCCACCTAAATTATTCCAAATTCCTCCAGCGTACCACGAAAGACCTGAACGAATGGAAACGTCACTCGCTCTCCCTGCTGGGCAGGGTGGCAGCAATTAAGATGTCTCTTCTGCCTCGAGCGCTGTACCTCTTCCAAACAATCCCAGTTTATCCACCCTCGGGTACCTAACAGGCTTTGCAGCAGGCCATCAACCACTTCATTTGGGAAGTGAAGCGACCCAGGATACGCAAAGACCTGAGTTATATGAGACCAGACGCTGGGGGATTGGGGATTCCTAACATTCTCGAATATTTCCGCGCAGGTCAGCTGCGGTACCTTGTCGAATGGAAAAGCCCCAAATCCGAGAAGAGTTGGCTTTTCCAGGACAAGGCGTTAGCTCAACTGGATCTATGGAAGGTCCCCTTCCTTAAAAGGGGGGACAGACCTCCTGGCTTGTGGGGCTCCCTTATCACCAGGACGCTTCTTAAGGCATGGGACGGGGTGGCGGTTCACAGGAGCCTGACGACATTTCCCTTTCCCATGACCCCTCTCTTTGATAACGAGGAATTCTCCCCGGGCATGGATGCGAGAGCGTTTTCGTTCTGGCGGGCAGCCAACTGGCGATCGATCGGCAGGTCATCTCTTCTCTCTGGGGGGCATCATTCCCTTCCATGATCTCAAGGCAGATTATGGGCTTCCAGAGACTGAGCGCTTTCGCTACCTCCAGCTCCGGCACTGGCTCCTCCACGCCGAGGTTCTTCCAGGCGTTGCGAGGAAACTCACTAAGTTCGAGAAGTGGCTCCACACCAAAAACACTGATAAAGCACTGATCTCTGACATTCATGATATGCTCCGATGTGAGGCCCACTGCAGGCCAGCGGAGGTGTTAAAGAGAACTAGGGAGGGACCTGACAAATAAAGAATGGGCAGACATTCACTACCGAGCAAATCATACAGCGCGTAACATAGCCAGCAGAGAGTCAGCAGTTAAGGTGGCCATGTATTGGACAGAATGCAGAACAATGTCATACATTCACCCCAGTACAGAGATCTGGGCCTAAATCCATCATTTTTTTGCTCACCATTCCATTCCAGTTTGGACCCCGGCATATGCAAATAAGTCTTGACCCTGTGCCCAATGGGAACAGTCCAGCCCGAACTGCCAGGCCAGGTCCTCCCTGGACGGGAAACAAACATCCTAGGACCGGTTTCGGGGTTTCACCCCTCTTCAGCCAGGATAGCTTGATTCCAGTGGCATGGAGAGCAGGGGCTCACGTCAGAGCATACCCGTCCCACTCGGGGTGACAAATGCAAAAAGAACTATTGATGGACAGAATGCAGAACAATGTCATACATTCACCCCAGTACAAAGATCTGATCCTAAAGCCATTGTTGTTTTGCTCACCATGCCATTCCAGTTTGGACCCAGCCATATGCTAATCAGTCTTGACCCTCTGCCCAATGGGAACAGTCCAGCCCGAACTGTCAGGCCAGGTCCTCCCTGGACTGGAAACAATCATCCTAGGACCGGTTTCGGAGTTTCACCCCTCTTCAGCCAGTATAGCTTGATTCCAGTGGCATGGAGAGCACGGGACTCACGTCTGAGCATACCCGTCCCACTCGGGGTGACAAATGCAAAAAGAACTATTGATGGACAGAATGCAGAACAATGTCATACATTCACCCCAGTACAGAGATCTGGGCCTAAATCCATTGTTTTTGTGCTCACCATGCCATTCCAGTTTGGACCCAGCCATATGCAAATCAGTCTTGACACTGTGCCAAATGGGAACAGTCCAGCCGATCTGCCAGGCCAGGTCCTCCCTGGACTGGAAACAAGCATCCTAGGACCGGTTTCGGGGTTTCATCCCTCTTCAGCCAGGGTAGCTTGATTCCAGTGGCATAGGGAGCACCGGACTCACGTTTGAGCATATCCGCTCCACTCGGGGTGACAAATGCAAAAAGAACTATTGATGGACAGAATGCAGAACAATGTCATACATTCACCCCAGTACAGAGATCTGGGCCTAAATCCATTGTTTTTTTGCTCACCATTCCATTCCAGTTTGGACCCCGGCATATGCAAATAAGTCTTGACCCTGTGCCCAATGGGAACAGTCCAGCCCGAACTGCCAGGCCAGGCCCTCCCTGGATGGGAAACAAACATCCTAGGACCGGTTTCGGGGTTTCACCCCTCTTCAGCCAGGATAGCTTGATTCCAGTGGCATGGAGAGCAGGGGCTCACGTCAGAGCATACCCGTCCCACTCGGGGTGACAAATGCAAAAAGAACTATTGATGGACAGAATGCAGAACAATGTCATACATTCACCCCAGTACAAAGATCTGATCCTAAAGCCATTGTTTTTTTGCTCACCATGCCATTCCAGTTTGGACCCAGCCATATGCTAATCAGTCTTGACCCTATGCCCAATGGGAACAGTCCAGCCCGAACTGTCAGGCCAGGTCCTCCCTGGACTGGAAACAATCATCCTAGGACCGGTTTCGGAGTTTCACCCCTCTTCAGCCAGTATAGCTTGATTCCAGTGGCATGGAGAGCACGGGACTCACGTCTGAGCATACCCGTCCCACTCGGGGTGACAAATGCAAAAAGAACTATTGATGGACAGAATGCAGAACAATGTCATACATTCACCCCAGTACAGAGATCTGGGCCTAAAGCCATTGTTTTTTTGCTCACCATGCCATTCCAGTTTGGACCCAGCCATATGCTAATCAGTCTTGACACTGTGCCCAATGGGAACAGTCCAGCCCGATCTGCCAGGCCAGGTCCTCCCTGGACTGGAAACAAGCATCCTAGGACCGGTTTCGGGGTTTCATCCCTCTTCAGCCAGGGTAGCTTGATTCCAGTGGCATAGAGAGCACCGGACTCACGTTTGAGCATATCTGCTCCACTCGGGGTGACAAATGCAAAAAGAACTATTGATGGACAGAATGCAGAACAATGTCATACATTCACCCCAGTACAGAGATCTGGGCCTAAATCCATTGTTTTTTTGCTCACCATGCCAGTCCAGTTTGGACCCCGCCATATGCAAATCAGTCTTGACCCTGTGCCCAATGGGAACAGTCATGCCAGAACTGCCAGGCCAGGTCCTCCCTGGACGGGAAACAAGCATCCTAGGACCGGTTTTGGAGTTTCACCCCTCTTCAGCCAGGATAGCTTGATTCCAGTGGCATGGAGAGCACGGGGCTCACGTCAGAGCATACCCGTCCCACTCGGGGTGACAAATGCAAAAAGAACTATTGATGGACAGAATGCAGAACAATGTCATACATTCACCCCAGTACAGAGATCTGGGCCTAAAGCCATTGTTTTTTTGCTCACCATGCCATTCCAGTTTGGACCCAGCCATATGCTAATCAGTCTTGACCCTGTGCCCAATGGGAACAGTCCAGCCCGAACTGCCAGGCCAGGTCCTCCCTGGACTGAAAACAAGCATCCTAGGACCGGTTTCGGGTTTTTATCCCTCTTCAGCCAGGGTAGCTTGATTCCAGTGGCATGGAGAGCACCGGACTCACGTCTGAGCATATCCGTCCCACTCGGGGTGACAAATGCAAAAAGAACTATTGATGGACAGAATGCAGAACAATGTCATACATTCTCCCCAGTACAGACATCTGGGCCTAAATCCATTGTTTTTTTACTCACCATGCCATTCCAGTTTGGACCCAGCCATATACAAATCAGTCTTGACCCTGTGCCCAATGGGAACAGTCCAGCCCGAACTGCCAGGCCAGGTCCTCCCTGGACTGGAAACAAGCATCCTAGGACCGGTTTCGGGATTTCACCCCACTTCAGCCAGGATAGCTTGATTCCAGTGGCATGGAGAGCACGGTACTCACGTCTGAGCATACCCGTCCCACTCGGGGTGACAAATGCAAAAAGAACTATTGATGAACAGAATGCAGAACAATGTCATACATTCACCCTATGTGGGAAGGGTATGCCCAGACGTGGGTCCCGTGCTCACTACACCACTGGATTCAAACTAGCCTGGCTGAGGAAGGGTGATGCCCTGAAACTGGTCCCAGGCTGCTTGTTTCCGGTCCAGGGAGGACCTGGCTTGGCAGTTCGGGCTGGACTGCTCCCACAAGGAGCAGGGTGAAGACTGATTTGCATATGGCTGGGTCCAAACTGGGGTGGTGTGGTGAGAAAAAGAATGATGGATTAAACCCAGATCTGTGTGACTGGGGGTGAATGTTTGCATTGCCCAGCATTCCGTCTATCAATTGTTTCTTTTACATTTGTCGCCCTATGTGGGAAGGGTATGCCCAGACATGGGTCCCGTGCTCACTACACTACTGGATTCAAACTAGCCTGGCTGAGGAAGGGTGATGCCCTGAAACCGGTCCCAGGATACTTGTTTCCGGTCCAGGGAGGACCTGGCTTGGCAGTTCCGGCTGGACTGTTCCCACAAGGAGCAGGGTGACGACTGATTTGCATATGGCTGGGTCCAAACTGGGGTCGTGTGGTGAGCAAAAGAATGATGGATTAAACCCAGATCTTTGTGACTGGGGTTGAATGTTTGCATTGCCCAGCATTCCGTCCATCAATTGTTTCTTTTACACATATTCCCGGAAGAGCATTATTAATTAGAATGGACTCCTTTATACATTGATGTATAAGTGGTAGGTGTATATCTTTATTGCAACTGTCTGTATTTTATTTTATGCAAATGCCAATAAAACACAGTTGAATTTAAAATCTAATGGGATTTTTTTTCTCCATGAGTAGCATATTTGATTTACTGATACGTCCCTAGTACAGTGCCCTACATTTGCCCAGGGCCTGTTAATCAAACTTTACTAGTGGGTCTGCAGTACTGATTGTGCCACCCACATGAGTAGCCCTTCAAACATGTCTCAGGAGGTCACTGCAGAACCTGTGTGTGCAGTTTTTTAAATTGTCATTTAGATCTGACAAGATAACCTAGTTGTCAGGCCCTAAGCTTCCTTTTTATTACATATAAGTAACCCCTAAGGTAGGCTCTAGGCAGACCGAAGGGCATGGTGCAGTGTATTTAAAAGGCAGGACATGTAATTTTACGTTTTGCATGTTCTTGTAGAGAAAACTGTTACATCAGTTTTCACTACTGCAAGGCCTGCCTCTCCCAGAGGTTAGCATTGGAGCTGCCTTGTAACATTTTAAAAGTGTAACTTTCAATTGTGAAAAGATAGGAAAAATAAGTTTGGTGTCTCTAGACTCACAATTAAAAACCACATCTTTTAGTGAAGTTGTTTTTTAAATCACAGGTCAGAAAATGCCACTTGCATTTTCTTACTTTAACCATTCTGTTCATTCTGCCTGTCTCTGGAATACACGTCTGGGTTGGATGGCCGCTGGGCTTTATTCATTCCCTTTAGACAGTCACATACAAAGGGAGCTGAGGTGTGCCACTCACATCCTGATGGCCCATCACTTGGTTGATGGGTCTTCCTTAGCTAGAGTGAGGAGCTGGTTCTGGCACCTGAATAGTACTGTGCCTGTTCCCACACAAAGGGTTGCCTACTCCCCTGTAGTGAGTCTGGAGGATGGACAGGAAAGGGCAGGGGCTTATGCACTACAAAGACTTTATTTGAAGTCTCACTACTTCAAAGTCCAAAATGGGAATAATTGCTGGACCTCTGACACCATATACTCAGAACACTTCTGGAACCGAGGACACTCTACCAGGAAGGACAGCTGTTGTGCACCCAGGAGGGACTGCCACTTTGCTGCTTGCTTTGCTGGGTTGGCCTGATGCCTGCTGCTTCTTGACTGTGAGTGAGAGGACTGGACTTGACTCTCTACATCCTTTATCTCTACAGGTACTCCAAGGGCTTGTTGAGCTTGCCTCCGGTTTTTGAAGTCTCAGGGATATTAAAGACTTCACCTGCATCATGCTACCAGCATCTGGGCTCCTCTGCTGTGAGTCCTGCTCTGCCAAATCAGTCTGGGGCCCTTAGACGTGAGTATTTGGTTCTGCAACTCAAGAAACCAATGCATCGGCACTGACGCATCGACCGGAACTTTACAATTTCCTGCGATGCCTGAAGCCATGGACACCATTTGCCAACTGCGTGACACAACAACCACAACTTACAACTTACAATGCAGCCCCTACTTTGTCAATTCAGCGCTTCTGTATCACCGCTGCTACATGAGTCTCAGACACCACATCACCGACATCTGCGACTCATCATCCCCAGACTCTGACGCATCCCCAGTCCTGTGCAGCTTCGCACCAACACATCGCTTGTGTGCTGTACACATCGCCTACTGCCCAGCGGTTTGACATCAATGCATCAGGCCAACGCGTATTGTTCTTGATATCAACACATCTATGATGTTGCCCAACTTTCGAAATGACGCATCGCCTTCACCAGCCACACCCCCCCCTCTTTTGTTCAATGCATCATCCCTGAGCTACCACGTAACCAAGGTACTGTCAGCGGGTCTGCGTGACTCATACATTTGGTCCACGCTCTATAATGGTTGGATTGAACTTTTCGATTTGCCCCGGTCAAGCGTGACCAGATAACCCCAGTTGGAGCTATTGATTTTTAAGCACCGCATTTTGGCTTTATCTTGCAAAATTCATAACTTGTGTAAGCTGGATGTTTATGGTTATTGGCTATTTTTCTAAACTGGTGTTTACACTGTGTTACTGTGTGTGCGCACAAATACTTTACACATTGCCTATTTAATTTAGCCTGACTGCGCTGTGCCAAGCTACCAGAGGGTGGGGAGGTAAATGTTTAGTGTATACTACACTTGCCTTGACTAGGATTGTGGTTCTTGCTTGGGCAGGGTGCATACCTCTGCCAACCAGAAACCTAATTTCTAACAGTAACCAGTTCATGTTTGGTGTCTTTAGAATTGTAATGAAAAATCCTAACTTATGGTGAAGTTGGAATTCAAATTACAGTTTTGAAAATGCCATTTTAAGAAAGTTGGGATTTTTGTTAACGTGCCTTAGCCATTTGGTGCTTGCAGCCTGTATCTGGGTCACATGAATGGGTGTAATTTACAGTTGGGCTTTGAGTATTCCTCAATGACAGCCACACACTAGGAAGCTTAGGCGTGCCTGGATAGGCCATCCTTGTCAAGATAGTAGGGAGAAGCTGGACCCAGCCCACTTACACTTGAATAGGCTCCACTTCAAAGGCCTGTCTTTTGAAGCTTCTCCCAACTTCAAAGACACAACTGGGTATAAAAACTGGACCTCAGACACCAACTCTTCAGTACACTTCTGGACCTGTGAATACTCTGTCTGGAAGAAGGACTACTGTGCTGCTGGAAGGTCTGCCACTCTGCTCTGAAGGACTGCTGATCTGTTGTGCTGGCTTGCTGCCTGCTGCCCTCTCGCCTGGGTAAAAAGTACTGTACATGCATCTCTTGTGACTCAAAGGGCTAGTAGGCTGGCCTCCTGAGCGGAAGCCTCAATGCACTCCTTGACCTTCCTTCCTTTTGGTACCATCCTCCCATGTACTCCCCTTCCTCCCTGTGGACTATGGAATGTACCAATAGAGTTTACAATTGAATGTTGGCACTCTCTAAGTGTGGAGAGTGGATGACCAGAATAAAGAACTCTTCTACATTACCTGGCCTTGCTTCGTGATTTTGAAATCTAACACTGGCGATGATCTGCGCAGGGGGCAGCTGGTCATCTCCCCTTTCAGTACTCTCTCCAAGAATGCGACTGATTGCCTTCATCGTGGAACTTTAAAACTGATGTGCTGTTCCTTCACTTTACGAACACATTTCTTGCTGTGTTATGGTCCTGGCTCTTGGCGGCTGTGTTTGCCTTAATGTGTGATCTGCCTCACGGGTTTCTGACTCTAATCACCTGCTGACTCCCGGTCAGATCCTAAGCGTCATTGTGACAGCGCCTTCACACAAGTTTCTTCGGCTTCAGACTGAGCCTTTTCAGAGATGATCCTGCGGTAAGCTTTACAATCCTGGCAAGGATCGGGGATCTGACTCCTACGGATTTGCGAGACGTCTAGGGGTGCTTGTCAGTCCCAGGGCAGCCTCCTCAGCTATTCACCCCCATGGTATGTGATCATCTGACGCTGTTCCCTCAGCTGCTCCATGCTATCGACATCCCCTAACGGTTGTGGTATTCCGGCGTGACGACAGCTGGTCGTGATCCTTCAAGATTCCGGCGGCACCATTCCTACAGCTGCTTCTGGCTATTGACGTCTCCTCATGGCAGCGGTATCCCGCCGCGACGACAGCTGATCAATTCCTGTCAGCTGCGTCCCTGCCGAGCGTGAAGCCCTGTATCCTCCTGGTCACATCGGTGCTGTTCCTGTCAGCTGTTTTTGATATTGGTGTCCTTCATGGCGGCTGCATCCCTCCGTGATGATAGCTGAGCGTTTTCAGTCAGTTGCTTTTTTGGACCCGCGCTAAATTGTCAGTTCCTCCACAGCCTTGCGCAGTATTCTGACAGATTTTAGTTACAGTTCTCCTCTTCACCAGCACTCTGTAGCACTTGCTACCTCCATCCACCTTTGTGTATCTCTCTACGTGCCCTGAGGTAAATCGGCGTTTCCACTCGTCTCCTCAGCAGTAGTTCCAATCACGTTCCTCGACGTGCTTCCCTTAGCTTCTGTAACTCCTTGTGCTCCTGGGTACAGCTTCCAGAGGTAATTTTCCTTTTAACCATCGGTGACACACTCACCCTCACAGTGTGTCATCCACCTACGGTGACACACACACACACACCAAATTCACCTTAGTACTTGCTTACACATTACCTAGGGCATGTTTGGTATTTCTTCTTGTGCCCAGGTGATTCTCTGTGACTGTGTGTCATATCCACACCGCCTTCAGCTTTAATTCCTTTTAGTGACTCTTAAGTGTTCTTGATATTAGTACACGTTTTTCCACATATTCTTTGTGGTATTGCACGTTCGTGTCTTGCTTTTTCTTCATCACTTTAATAATACATTTCCTTCAGACTTGTACTATTCTCTCATTATGGGAACCCCAGGTATTAGCCAACCACCATACTTTTTAATTGATAGTGGGGAACCAAAAATTCACTTGAAAGATTGGTCAACATTATTTGAATCATATTTAATTGCCATGGGGGGGAGTTTTCTGCAGTGCGCAAACAACATATTCTATTGCATAATCTGGGAGTGCATACTCTCAAGGTATATGAAACATTACCAGAACCAGAGGTTGAAGGAGATGATGATCTAGATGTGTATGATGTTACTCTTATGAAGCTGGAAATACATTTTGGGGATAAAGTAAATGTAGTCCTTGAATGCCACAAGTTTTTTTAGCCGTGTGCAAGGCAAAAATGAGTCTGTCAACAACTACATAGCAGCATTGAGGGGACTCACCCAACTATGTGATTTTGGGAATCTCAATGACTCCCTTATAAGGAATCAATTAGTCAGGTGCGCAAATAGTAGTAGAATATAGAAAAAATTACTAGCACAAAAATACCACACTTAGAGAGGCGATTACTTTAGGTCGATCCATTGAGCACACAGCCAAGCGCATGAAAGAAATGAAGGATACTGAAGTAGTAGTTGCTTCTGTCCGAGAAGAGGAGAAACACAGTGTTGTACTCAAGGTAAAAAACAAAGATGTACCTGTCAGCAAGCCCATGAAAGAAAATCTTGGTTTGAAATGTTTTAGATGTGGCAGTAGTAATCACTTGGCCAACAGTCCACATTGCTCTGCCCGTCATGTCACATGTAAGAGATGCAACAGAAGAAGGCATTTTGCTAGAGTTTGTAGGGATGGGGACAACAACCAAGTTAAGGTAGTTAATGTGGAGGGTGAACTACATCCAAAATTTGTATTTCAAGTGAAAGGTGAAGGAGGGGTTTCCAAACCTGACTATCCTAAATGTATGATTCTACTTAATAACAAGCCAATTGAAATGTTTGCAGACTCTTGTTCACCATTCACCCTACTCAATCTTGATGATTACAAAAGATATTTGAGAGATTTAAGTGCAGAAATAAGTCAACCAGATATTTCTCTTGAGGGTTATACCAAAGTCCCCATTCCCCTTGTAGGTATGATAAAAGTACACATAGACTTTGAAGGAAGATCTGCAGTGGGTAAGGTGTATATGGTAGAGAAAGGGTCCGATCTCCTTGGCTGGCAACACCAGAAGGAGTTGGGCATTATACTTGACCCTAATAATAAAGATCAAGTCATCCTTTTGGAATATTCCAACAGTATTAACATGCTATGTGATGCCTTTCCTGAACTTTGGACAAACTGTGGAAAGACTTCCAACACAGGATAAAGGTTAAACAAGGAGCTAAACTTGAACCCCGCCTGGTTCCTCTCCTAATGAGAGAGCCTCTCAAGAAGGAGCTAGACAAGTTTTGCGAGATGGGTGTCATCCAACCCATTGAATCCTCGGAGTGGTTGGCACCCATAGTCATAGCTTCTAAGGACAATGGGGAAGGTATTCGCCTCTGTGTTGATATGCATAGTCTCAATGATAATATATGGGTAGAGATGTTTCCCCACCCCAATATAAACGAAATGCTTAGCACCATGGGGAAGGCTGAGTTTTTTTCGGTCATCAACCTATCAATGGCATACCACCAAGTGGAACTACATCCTGAGTCTAGGCCATTAACAGCGTTCACCTCTCCTTTTGGAGCATACATGTTTGTTAGGATGCCCTTTGGGCTTGCCTCTGCTGCTGCAGTTTGTCAGAAAATGATGCAGCCAGTCCTCACAGTGATCACAAACACGCTGTGCTTTCAAGATGATATATTGATTTATAGGTCATCTGCTGAAGAGCATGATATAATTTTCAAAACAGTGTGTAAGAGACTTTAGAAGTAGGGCTGCCAGTGAAACGCGACAAATGTAAGATTAAAGTAGGCTCATTGGACTACCTTGGGCACACCATTTCTCAAGAAGGTTTTAGACCTAAATACAGTTTAATTCAAGCTGTTAGTGATGCTCCATACCCTACTAACAAAGAGGAACTCAAATCCATTTTAGGTCTTATCGAGTATATGGCCAAGTTTGTAAGGAATTTTTCTGAAAAATGTGATCGGTTACGTGAACTACTAAATAAAAACAAAGAATTCACATGGGAACAAAAGCACAGCAAAATGGTGGACATGTTGAAGAAGGAGATCATTGAGTCATCTGCCCTGGGATCCTTTGACCCACGAAAGAAAACCATATTAACCACAGACGCTTCTAACAAAGGGTTGGGGGTGTAATTATCTCAAAGAGAGGAGAGTGGTGAAACGGTCATAGCTTTTACCTCCCCTTCCCTGAGTCCTACTGAACGCAACTACTTGGTCATCAAGAGAGAGGCCTTGGCATGCTTTTGGGCAGTTAATCACTTTAAATTTTATTTATGGGGTACCAAATTCACCGTCCTTACAGATCATAAACCTCTAACATTCATGTTTTCGTCTAAAAAAGTTAAATGCAGTTCTCCACGCATATCCAAGTGGGTCCTTGGGTTGGAAAACGTTTGCTTTAAAGTTGAATACTTATCTAGACTGGGAAATGTTGTGGCAGATTACTTGTCAAGGTCCCCCCTAAATATCAATACTCAAGAAGAACAATTGGATGTTCCCATTTTAGCCATCTAACTACCGTCCTTGACCAAAGAAGAATGGGAAGACGGCATGAGAAAAGATGTCAATATGAACACCTTGAAAGGTTTAATTGTCAATGGCTGGCCTGAAAAGTGTGGTGACGTTGCTGAGGCAGTGAAGGAGTTTTGGGAGGTAAGACATAAACTAACTCTTATAGACAGTAAAGTGTATCGCAATGAGAAAATTGTTCCACCTTTTGACCTCAGATATAAAATAATAGACCTGGCCCACAAGGGGTACTTAGGAAGGAGCATCACGAAGAATAAAGTGGGAAATTGCTTCTGGTTTCCCAAAATGGATTCAATGGTAGAGATAAAAGTAAAAGAATGCATCAGCTGTGCTAAAAGCGATAAAACCAAGACCCTACGCAAAGTTCCTTTATCTCCAGTGGAGGTACCTGTTGTGCCATGGACCAAGCTAGCCATTGACATAATTGGCCCTATGGAAGCTTTGGGTCCCCAAAAGAGGTTCATGTTTGTTTGTAGACCATACCTCCCACTGGATCAATTTAAAATTCACGTTTTCTACCACAACGAACAGCCTTACCGCATTCCAGAAAAATATCTTTTGCAATGACGGAATACCAGCAAGTTTAGTCACAGATAATGGAGTGCAATTCATGTACGAAGAGATGAGACAGTTCTTAGAGGAACTAAATATCAAAAACGAGAAAACTGCGCTCTACTGTCCAAAAGCCAATGGACCACCGAAAAGACCAAACCACATGATAAAAGAACATATTCAACTGGCTATCACCAATGGCCACAAGATAGATGATGCTCTTAGGGAGTGCATCTGGGCGTATCACACTGCACCGAATCTCATCACAGGGATTTTTCCCTTTGTAGCACTAAGAAGGGTAGAGCCAAGCACCAAGATAAACCCCCTGTGGTTGGAGGGAGGTAAGAAAGTTGATTCCAACCGCTGGGAAGACCAAAGGAAAAATCAACAACATCAAAGGGATTATAGAAAATGGTATGACCAGAAACATGGGGTTAAGGAGCATAACCTCAAGACCAACAACCCTGTACTAGTAAGGAAACCCACCCATGTTCAGATTGGTCAGGGCAAATTCCAACCTCCCCAACGGTTGGTAAAGAGAAGCAGAAATTTGATCCATCTAGAGAATGGACAGACTTGGAGTGGTGACAGACTTGTGAACATAGCTTAATTTTTTTCCCTCCCCAATATAAGGAGATGTGTTGTAACCTGCCTTGTATTAAAATACACCCATTGACCTCTTTTGGTACCATCCTCCCATGCACTCACCTTCCTCCCCGTGGACAATGGAATGTTCCAATAGAGTATACAATGGAATGTTGGCACTCTCTCAGTGTGGAGAGTGGATGACCAGAATAAAGAACTCTTCTACATTACCTCATCTTGCTTCGTGATTTTGAATTCTTACAGGTTCCAACAACCTTTCACCTACACCTGGACTCTGCCATCTCCGAGTCTACCCAACCAAGTGGTACCACCCCAGTCCTGGGCCCTTGGAAATGCATTTAAGATGCTCTGCCAGCCTCTGTGTTTTCAGTGGAAGCGACGCATCTCCTCTGATGCACGGCGCAACCCTGTGCAGAAACAATGCATCACTACTACTGTGTGGATTGGACCTGTCGCAAAGATCCGCATCGTCACCGCAGCCCGCAACCTCATGAGAACACCCACTGCGTGAAGGATCTTCAGCATAGGCCCTTGCATTCCTTGTCAATGGCAGCCTCAACGACTACCCCAGACTCAGCATCACAGCCTCAGATGTACTCGGAACCAATGCATTGTTCGACTGCGCAATGCATCCTCAACGGTGGACTTTGCATCACAATCCCGCGTTGATGGGATCCTCGACGGTGACACAGGACCTTGCATCACAGCCTTGCTGAAACACGAAATCGATGCATCACTTTGGCTGCGCGACGCATCTTTGACAGTTCCTCCCAACGTTCCGCAAACCAGGATTTAAGTTACTCTTGTTCAGCTGGACTAACTGGGTCCCTGTAGCTGGCCTGAACTCCATCGCAGTTGCTTTGAACTTGTGACTTTGTCCTGATCCAGAGCAATCAGATATGCACAGCTGACACTTTGTGCCTTTTGGCGCTGTTGTCACTGAAATCTTTAAAATGGCATATCTCCAGTTCTACATATTGGATGTTTGTCTTTTTGGTCTTGTTTTATTTATTAAGGAAAGTTCTATTCTTCTAACTTGATGGGGATCTTTTTTGTGTGGTGGTTTTCACTTTATTACTTTTGGAAGTGTTAACAAATACTTTACACATTTCCTCTAAACTAAGCCTGATTTCTGTGTGCCAAGCTGCCAGAAGGTTGAGCACAGGTTAATTTAGGGTTGGCTTGCCCCTCACCCTGACAAGGATTGTGGTTGCTGCTTGACCAGGATTCACCTCCAGTCAACCATCAACCCAATTTCTTACACACCTTAATCTGATCTTGACATTCCTTATATGTACATTCTATGAGCCTATACACAGCTGCTCCTCAATATCCCTAACACTGCAAACAGTCTTCTATAACTCCATCACATTGACATGCCATGTAACTGAATGGTATTGTTGTTGCAACCACCCCACAATATTTTCTATCCAGACCCAGGTGGCTTTCCTCCTTAAAGTTGAAAGGTGGAAGTCCTTTCATCTTATGCAATCAATCACCTTGCCTATATTATTTGCTCTGTCTCATCCCTTGAAAGAGGTGGGGAGGCTCCATTGCCTTAATCTCCAAAAAAGTATTGAGCTTTTACATCAACTGGATGAAAGATCATCCAGGAGATGATCAGCTCTTTGTTGGCATCTCAGGTGAAAGGAAGAGCAGGACGGTGTTAAAAAAGGAACCTGCCAAGGGGAATAGTCCTCTGCATTAAGTTCTGTTATGCACTGGCCAGATGGTACCCTCTGAAAGCCCGAGGACCCATACCAACGCAACAGTGATGGAATGAGGGGTGCCTGTCCTTGACATCTGCCAGACTGCAACATGGGCATCTATGCATATATTATGAAGGACTTTTGCCTTGAAAGCCAACTACGACAAGAGGGTCACTTCTCTTGTTCGGTCCTGCAATACCTTTTAATCTCAGTCCACTGCCCAGGCCCCATCCTCTGAAAGGTACTGCTTTGGTATCTAAAGGTGAAGAATCTGCAGTTAGAAGTATCCATCAGAAGAACAAGTTACTTTCGGTAGTGCTCTTTTTAATGGATCCTCTATCTAACCACAGATTCCTCACTGCCCTCCCACCTCTGTATCCTATAGTGTGGCCTCCTTAACATATAAAAAGGTCCCAAGGTTTAGATTGGCACACTATCCCCAGTAATTGTTCTAAGATCCTTGTCTAAGGGTGCAGAAAGAGTCCAGAATCTGATGTCAGCACTCAAAAGTGACACTTATATGCGGTTCCATTCCTTTACATGAAGCCTGAGCAGAGCCACACAATGCCACTTGTGAAGCCTATTTTAGAGCTGTACAAGGCCATCAGATGGAACATGACAACAATGCTGTTGAAATATCCCTGATGTACCTCTGAGATAGGTGCAGAGATGAGACAATCACACGTATACTGTAAGTTAGCTATTCTTGTCTTGTTTGCATAACTGCAGTAGTCACTTACCTATTCAAATTATAACTGGGCCAGTTACTGAGGGATGTATGACGTTACAACGCATACTTTTACAACGCATGCACTTACAATGCAATTTTTACAACGCAACATCCACTACAACGCATTCCATTACATCGCATGACACTACAACGCATTTTTAAAAACTACCTTTACAACGCATTCCATTACATCGCATACTACCTTTACAACGCATACCATTACAACGCATAATATTACATTGCATTTAAGGTAAGTGTTGGATAGTATAGGGGTAAAAATTACTATTCTCACTCCAGGGGGTGCAACAGTAGGGTAAGTGTTGGATAGTATAGGGGTAAAAATTACTATTCTAACTCCAGGGGGTGCAACAGTAGGGTAAGTGTTGGATAGTATAGGGGGAAAAATTACTATTCTAACTCCAGGGGGTGCAACAGTAGGGTAAGTGTTGGATAGTATAGGGGTAAAAATTACTATTCTAACTCCAGGGGGTGCAACAGTAGGGTAAGTGTTGGATAGTGTAGGGGTAAAAATTACTATTCTAACTCCAGGGGGTGCAACAGTAGGGTAAGTGTTGGATAGTATAAGGGTAAAAATTACTATTCTAACTCCAGGGGGTGCAACAGTAGGGTAAGTGTTGGATAGAGTAGGGGTAAACATTACTATTCTAACTCCAGGGGGTGCAATAGTAGGGTAAGTGTTGGATAGTATAGGGGTAAAAATTACTATTCTAACTTCAGGGGGTGCAACAGTAGGGTAAGTGTTGGATAGTATAGGGGTAAAAATTACTATTCTAACTCCAGGGGGTGCAACAGTAGGGTAAGTGTTGGATAGTGTAGGGGTAAAAATTACTATTCTAACTCCAGGGGGTGCAACAGTAGGGTAAGTGTTGGATAGTGTAGGGGTTTTACCCCTATACTATCCAATACTTACCTTAAATGCAATGTAATATTATGCGTTGTAATGGTATGCGTTGTAAAGGTAGTATGCAATGTAATGGAATGCGTTGTAAAGGTAGTTTTTAAAAATGCGTTGTAGTGTCATGCGATGTAATGGAATGCGTTGTAGTGGATGTTGCGTTGTAAAAATTGCGTTGTAAGTGTAGTGCGTTGTAAAAGTTGCGTTGTAAAGGTTGTTCCCCGTTACGGAGTTTCTTATGTTCTGCAGTTCATACTTCTTGCTGCTAAACTTCAATAAGAAGCTATGTTTACTACACAGGGCAAGACATGTGCAAATGTACTACAGTGAGTAAAATGGCTTCTAGGCCTCAGAAGTACATGAAAATGTGTTTCAAAATCTTTTTTCATTGAATTTTGTATCAATACAAGAAAGAACATATCAGGCACAACAAGTACAACAATCATGCCAAGTGTTACAGATGGCTACCAGGTATACCCAGCATTTTAACAAGGACTCGGCCCAATAGGTAACTGTGCTTCTACGTCCCATCCTAAGCCTTTAGTAACGTGTACCGCGTCCCTTGTCCAAATGCCATGTTGTGGGACTTAAGCTCGTGTGCACTGATGCGTCCTACCCGAACTGTAAACCCAAAGCTGGGCACGAAGAGAAGAACAGAGAGAGAAAACAAAAAAGATAAGCAGAAAAACGAAAAAGAAAAAAGGAGGAAAAGGAAGAACTAAGATTGAACCAAACAGGTGTATCATGGTGGGTGTGTTCCAGTGCGGGTTCCATCGTGGGACGGCCTTGTGAGTGGGGGCTATGGTAGGGGTTCTCTCAATCTATGCACCCCTGGGGAGCTCCCTCCTTAGTTAAATTTGAAATAGGTGAAGTGCTCGCAGTCTGGGGCTACATGCAAATAAGGGCAGTTCCTCTGACATATATTCCACCAACGGAGTCTAGATGTGGTCAAAACCCTTTCTTGAACCCTCTGTGATATCCGTCAAGTGCTCCAGCGCTCGCCACAGTCTAGCGTGCCACTGCGTAATGGATGGGGCCTCTGCCTTTTCCAGCCCCCTGTGATCGCCATCTTGGCAGAGCCTAGACAAAGCCACATGATGGAGCGGCCTCCATGCGTTTGTCGTCTCAGTATCGGGTCTCAAAGCCCCAGGAGGGTGTGCTCTATGGTTTCCAGAATGGAGTACCCTAGTATCAGTTTTATCTGTGAGAGAATTTCCTTCCAGAAAGGCTGGATAGAGCGACAGTCCCACCAGATATGTCGGAAGTCCCCCAACAGTCCGTACCCCCTCCAACACCTGTCCGATGTGTTAGGGAATATTCTATGTGATTTCTGGGGGTGCAGGTACCAGTCCTACGTTATTTTATAGTGAGCCTCTCGTAAGTGCATAGAGCGGTTATGTTTGGCAATGTCCTTGTACCAACGGCTCAATTGCTTCTCTTCCACTGGTCTAGCAAGAGTAGAGTCCCAGAAAGCCCTGTGCCTCGGTGGCGACTGTGAGCTCAATGCCCTAATGAGGGAGTATAGAAAGGAGATGGTCTCCTTGGTGGATGCCCCTGATTGTGCGAATTTCTCAATGGAGAGCAGGTCCCTGGCAGCGGCCAGCTGCACCAGGGGTTGCTGCACCCAGTGTTTGAGCTGTGTATAGTGGAAGCCTTCTGAAGGCAGTAGTTGGAAATTTTGAGCGCACTCCGCGAACGTCAGGAGTTCCCCTTTCTCGTATAAGTGGGAGATCATGAGGCAACCCCCCAATCTCCACTGCGTAAAGGGTCCATCCCACAGTGCTGGGAGGAACTCTGGGTTAAAGTGTGTGGAGGTGTAGGGCAAGGGGAAGGTCATCAGGGAGAGTGTTTCAGTGAGTAGGTCCCATACCCTCAGAGTAGTGGCCGTGGGGGTGCTAACGTAAGAGTTTGGGGGCCTGTGTTGCTTCTTTAACCACAAGAGATCCCAGATGGTCCGTGCCAGTTATTTGGCGGTCCATATGGGCCAGTGTTTTTCAGACTCTCTGAGAGACCATTCCGTTATTACCCGGACCTGAGCAGCTCAGGATTATCCCCAGAAGTCTGGGAGAGCTAAACTGCCCTCTGCTCGCCATCTAGTTGAGACCCGTTTTGAGAGTCGGGCTCTTTGTCCCTGCCATATGAATTTAGTGATCACCTTTTTTAGATCAATAAATAGTTCCCTATCTACAGGAATTGTAAGGCCCTGGAAAAGGTAGAGAAGTCTAGGGAGGATATTCATCTTCACTGCGTTTATTCTCCCTACCCAGGAGGTGTTGGCAGTTTTCCGCCAATACAGGTCCGCCTTAATCTTTCTCAGCAAGGGCGGGTAATTGGCCTTATAGAGACCTGTTATTTTTGGAGTGAGCTTGACCCCTAGATATGTGATGTCTTTGCCCTTACAACAGAAGGGGGAGATCTCCTTTATTCGCTCCATCACCTCTCCCGGCAGGGTTAGGTTGAGCAAGATTGGGTGCTGCATTAGTGCAGGTCGCGCTGTCATTGTGCAGTGTTTTTAAAACTACCTGTTTTGTATTTTCGTTTTTTTCTTGGATTCCCCCTGTTTTTACTGTTACTCTGCCTGGGTTCTCGTCCCCTTACCTGCATTTTAATTCTGGAAAGCGCACCGCCGTTTGGCGGATCCGGGTCCCGGGGTTGGACTCTTGTGGCGCCATTTTGGCTTGGGTTGGTGGAGATTTAGGCGGGCGCCATCTTGGAGCGTCCCGACGCTCGAGCTTTTCATTGCGACGCCTACTTAAGGCGGACTCGCTGGTCTTTCATTTAGATTGGGTGCTGCATTAGTGCAGGTCGCGCTGTCATTGTGCAGTGTTTTTAAAACTACCTGTTTTGTATTTTCGTTTTTTTCTTGGATTCCCCCTGTTTTTACTGTTACTCTGCCTGGGTTCTCGTCCCCTTACCTGCATTTTAATTCTGGAAAGCGCACCGCCGTTTGGCGGGTCCGGGTCCCGGGGTTGGACTCTTGTGGGCGCCATTTTGGCTTGGGTTGGTGGAGATTTAGGCGGGCGCCATCTTGGAGCGTCCCGACGCTCGAGCTTTTCATTGCGACGCCTACTTAAGGCGGACTCGCTGGTCTTTCATTTAGATTGGGTGCTGCATTAGTGCAGGTCGCGCTGTCATTGTGCAGTGTTTTTAAAACTACCTGTTTTGTATTTTCGTTTTTTTCTTGGATTCCCCCTGTTTTTACTGTTACTCTGCCTGGGTTCTCGTCCCCTTACCTGCATTTTAATTCTGGAAAGCGCACCGCCGTTTGGCGGGTCCGGGTCCCGGGGTTGGACTCTTGTGGGCGCCATTTTGGCTTGGGTTGGTGGAGATTTAGGCGGGCGCCACCTTGGAGCGTCCCGACGCTCGAACTCTTCATTGCGACGCCTACTTAAGGTGGACTCGCTGGTCTTTCATTTAGATTGGGTGCTGCATTAGTGCAGGTCACGCTGTCATTGTGCAGTGTTTTTAAAACTACCTGTTTTGTATTTTCGTTTTTTTCTTGGATTCCCCCTGTTTTTACTGTTACTCTGCCTGGGTTCTCGTCCCCTTACCTGCATTTTAATTCTGGAAAGCGCACCGCCGTTTGGCGGGTCCGGGTCCCGGGGTTGGACTCTTGTGGGCGCCATTTTGGCTTGGGTTGGTGGAGATTTAGGCGGGCGCCATCTTGGAGCGTCCCGACGCTCGAGCTCTTCATTGCGACGCCTACTTAAGGCGGACTCGCTGGTCTTTCATTTAGATTGGGTGCTGCATTAGTGCAGGTCGCGCTGTCATTGTGCAGTGTTTTTAAAACTACCTGTTTTGTATTTTCGTTTTTTTCTTGGATTCCCCCTGTTTTTACTGTTACTCTGCCTGGGTTCTCGTCCCCTTACCTGCATTTTAATTCTGGAAAGCGCACCGCCGTTTGGCGGGTCCGGGTCCCGGGGTTGGACTCTTGTGGGTGCCATTTTGGCTTGGGTTGGTGGAGATTTAGGCGGGCGCCATCTTGGAGCGTCCCGACGCTCGAGCTCTTCATTGCGACGCCTACTTAAAGTCGTCCTCTCCCGCGCTGCGGGACCGCGCTGTGGGACGCCGTCGCTTAGCCGGAGTTGTGCCAGAGTCCTGCCCGTCTGCGCTCGTCCGCGTCGAGGAAGCGTGAGCGGGGCCTGGACTCTGACAGTTAGTCATTGTACCATCATGCAGAATACTTCGACGCTCAGGTACAATCGTGCCGCTCTGCTTTCTATTAGAGAGAGGCTTACGGTGTGTGTTCAAGACTCTGTGCACCCATTGTCGGGTCCCTATGACTGTGCTTGTGGCAGTTTGTCACTTGATACCCCGTCTGGGGTGCGCGCTGTAGAAAGGGATGCCTCTAATACACGTACTAATATCTCTGAGCGTGTACTTCGCATCTGGAGTCTGAACGTGAGATCGTTGGTCAAGCACCATCAGTGCTTACGTGACATCATCGAAAAAGACTCTCCTGACCTCATCTTTCTCACTGAGACTTGGCTTCAGGATGCGGACACTGCAATAATCAATCTGGCATTCCCTTCTAATTATACAGTGTTCACTCTTAATCGCACTTCTAGAGGGGGCGGCATAGCTATGGTGATAAAATCCTGCTTCCCGGCTGAATGGAAAGCTCTTGATTTACCAGCGTGTGAGAGCGCTTCTTTTAAGGTAGCTTTCAGTCATCAGTTTACACTTAGTGGTATGCTTATCTACCGCCCGCCAGGGAATGACACTGTCTTCAAGGCCGCTCTTACTGACGTGGTCAGCTCTTTAGCTCCGAGATGTGCCAATTTTAACATTGTAGGTGACCTCAATATTCATTTTGATCAGAGGTCATCAGCACCTATTAATACCTTGCTAGCGGACCTTGAAGCCATGCAAATGATCCAACTAGTTACCTCCCCTACCCACATAGGAGGTCATATCCTTGACCCCTTCTTTACCACACTGGAGCGGGTTAGGGTTTCTGACCCGATGGTGGTAGGCTGGACTGACCATCTGCTGGTTAAAGTTTCATGCCCTATAGATGACCCACAATTTAAACCTGTGGATAGACTGATCCTTAAAAGAAATTGGCACAAGCTCAAACTGGAGGAGTTTTATAAGATCTTGGAGGCGCAGCCCCTGGGCAATCTGCTGAATGTGGAACAAGGATATGAGCAGTTTTGTAACTGGGTCCTAGCCGCCCTTGACTCTCTTACACCGATGCGCTGGTCGAAATGCCATGCTAAAGTTCCCAGCCCATGGTATAATGATACTCTTGCCGAGCTTAAGAGAACGTGCCAGCAAGCTGAGAGGGCGTGGCGGAAATCCTTTGATCCCACCCTGAAATCTTCGTATTTTGCCCAGCTTAAGATCTATCACAGGGCAATCTGTCAAACTCGGGCCGCATACTATGCTTTCGAGTTTCAGAATAGCCCCAACCCGTCTAAATTAATTTTTAAGGTTCTTAAAGACCTGATGGGGAAACGGGCCACCTCGGTGGAAATCTGCACGGACTCTCACTGTGAAAGTTTGGCATCCTTTTTCGTGGAGAAAGTGCAGGCGATCTACCGAGGATTTACGCCATCTGTGCCCGGTGCTGAGCAAACTGGTGGGATAGCTATGGCTCACGAAACCCTGTCCTCCCTGCCAGTAATGTCTGACGAGGTTTTCGATACTCTGAGCCTCAAAATTAAATCCGGTTCTCCATTAGATCCGCTGAAGCCAGAGCTATTCAGACTTCTTCCTCCCTTATGTCGTGAGCCTTTACTGGATTTGATCAATCTATCGCTCACATCGGGCGTGGTCCCGTCTTACTGGAAGCAGGCAGTGGTCAGCCCTATCTTAAAGAAGCCTAACCTTGACCCCCTATTGCCAGAAAACTATCGTCCCATCTCCCTCCTGCCCTGGACCGCCAAGGTTACTGAGGCACACGTGAACTCCATCTTGTCTGCCCACCTTTCTCGTAATAACATTCTTGACCAGAGCCAGAATGGTTTTCGTGCACAACACAGCACCGAAACTGCACTGCTCTTTATGACCGAGCACTTGCGAACGGTGCTGGATGCTGGGCAGACAGCGGCGCTCCTCCTGTTAGATCTGAGCGCCGCGTTTGACACGGTGTCTCACGACATCCTGATCCGGTGCTTGGAGGGAGTGGGAATTGAGGGGACTGCTCTCCAATGGTTTCGCTCTTTCCTTTCGGACCGGTTTTTTAAAGTGGCTATTCCACCTTGTCAGTCCTCTTTCCATCCACTGGGGCTGGGGGTTCCGCAGGGCTCTGCGTTGAGCCCCACTCTATTTAATCTATATGTGAAACCGCTGGCTGCAGTCGTCAGACAATGTGGCCTTACTATGACATCGTATGCTGACGACACGCAGCTGGCGGTGACACTCAGCGGTGCCCCCGAGGTGAACGCTCCCAGATTTCGTGCAGGACTTATAGCCGTGGCAAATTGGATGCGTACTAACTGTTTGCAGTTAAATGCCAAAAAGACCGAGGTCCTGATTTTAGGAAAGCAGGCGGAGCTTTGGGGAGACCAGTGGTGGCCTCCAGAATTGGGGGTGACTCCCATCCCAGCTGCCGAAGTTAAGAACTTGGGGGTTTGGCTGGATCCTACACTCTCTTTTACCAGCCACACGAAGAAGGTTGCAGCTACCTGTTATGGTATTCTGCGAGGGCTGAGACCGGTCCTCAAATTCTTCGACCCCCCTACTCGGCAACTGGTGGTCCAAGCCTCCATTCTTTCTCGGCTGGACTATGGGAGTGCGCTGCTGCTCGGAGTGAATCAGGCGGAGGCTACTAGATTGCAAAGGGTGCAGAATGCCGCGGCGCGTGCCATCGTTGGCCTCCCTAGACAGTGCTCTGTCTCAGCAGTTTTGACCTCTCTTCACTGGCTGCCAGTTAGACAGAGAATTAAATTTAAGGCTCTTTGCCTGACATTTAAAATCTTGAAGCTTTCCTCTCCTCCAGCCCTCGCTAAGCTTGTCTCCTCCTATGTTCCTACGCGGTCTCTTAGATCGGAATCTCTCCATCTGGCGGTCAATACACGGTTTAGACTGAGTAGGATGGGAGGTCGCTCTTTTCGAGTATTAGCAGCAGGATTATGGAATTCTCTCCCTGTCCATATTCGAGCCCTGAATAGCCTTACTTCCTTTAGGCGCGCCATAAAAACTTTTTTGTTTCCAACCGCTGACTGATTCCCTCCTTTTCCCTTATTAGCATCGATCTGTTGTGTTGTGGTACCTGATCAGGCGCCGGGACGCCCCTTGGCTGGGGCAGCTGCGCGCCTTATAAAAACGATTAACATAACATAACATAACAAGAATGATTTTGCGCGATTCAACTTGAATCCTGATACTAGTTCAAAGTGATCGAGCTCCTCTTGAATGGCTGGGAACAAATTCAGTGGGTCAGTGTTAGAGAGTAGAACATCGTCCACAAAGAGGGAGATCTTGTGGGCGTCGGTGCCAAAGGCGACCCCTTTGATGTCAGGGTTCGCCCTGATCCTCTCCGCCAGGGGATTAATGCTAAAAGCAAATAACATGGGGGACAAGGAGCATCCCTGCCTTGTCCCCCATGAGAGGGAAAACGCATCGCAAGCCGCCCCATTTACAAGGACTCTTGATCTGGGAGAGTGGTAATTGGCCAGCACCATACCAATGAATGTTTCGGTAAAGCCGAATCTTCTCGGGTTCATAGTAGGAAGGCCCAGTGTACCCGATTGAAGGCCTTCTCCACATCCAATGAGAGAAGTGCCGTGGGAATGCCTTTCTTCGGCACCTTCTCGATTATATGTGCTATTCTCCGTAAATTTTCATGGGTCTGCCTTCCCTTAATAAACCCCGACTGATCAGGGTCGATCAGTGCAGGGAGGAGATTTTCTAGGCGGGTGGGCAGAATTTCAGAGTACAATTTGGCATCCAGGTTCAAAAGTGCAATTAACCTTTATGAGGCGCAGGCTTCAGTGTCCTTTCCCGGTTTGGAAATTAGTGAGACTATCACCTCCCCCATGGTATCCGTCACCCTTTGGGCACTTGCTATTTCGTAAAAAAGGGTCACCAGCTGGGGCATCAGTTTGGGAGCGAACATATGATAGAAGTGGGCATTGAGCCCACCTGGGCCAGGTGCCTTCTGCAATTTCAAAGCGTCTATCGCTTTCTGGACCTCTTCCCTAGTGAAGGGCCGGTCAAGTTCCTCATTGGTGTGGGCAGATACCTGAGGTAAGTTCAGGGGCGTCAAGTAGCTTTCCTGAGCTTGGGCCTCAACTGGGGCAGCGGATTAGAGGTTGCTGTAGAACTGTCCAAAGGCATTTGCTTTGCTCTCCTCATTGATATGGGAGACACTTGCGTCATCCACTATTTGCTTGATATATTCTTTTTGTTGTTTTGCCCTTAGTTGTCGTGCCAACAAGGTTATGTTATGTTACAGAAATTTATAAGAAGCGCACATATACCCGGAGGTGTCTTGGCGCTGGACCCAACAATGACCCGCTACAACCTTGCCCCTAGTGCTGAAAGAGCCAGATTTTTAATTGCTTTCTAAAAATGGTCAGAGAACTGGCATTCCTAAGATGTAAGGGAAGAGAATTCCACAGTTTAGATGCACCGTAATAAAAACTACGTCCACCCCAGTGAGCTTTATGAATTCTTGGTACAGCCAGCATTCGTGCTCCCAAGGACCGAAGCTGTCTGGTGGGTTGATACCATGTAAATGATCCGGCAAAAAAGAAGGACCTATACGATGTAAGGCTTTAAAAACAATACACAAGGCTTTAAAATCAATACGCTGAGATACGGGAAGCCAGTGAAGGTTGCGGATTTCGTTGGAGACTGAGCAGTGTCTAGGGCTATCCAGTATGAGGTGGGCTGCTGAGTTCTGAATCATCTGGAGCTTTCGCAGGTGCTGCTTCTGAGCATTACCCCCAGGTCCCTCCGTCCTCGACACCGTCAGTGACAAATGAGATTTACTATCTCAATGACAGACAAAAGAACGAAGGAATGCTGGACCTACCCCTCCCCCTCCCACTGGGAGTACTTAAGGAGTACCGTCCCAGCATTCCTCCTGTTCTTTTTTCTGTCTTACTGACAGTGTGGACGCGGCAGGAGCTGGACGCTCCTGCCTTCTTCTGGACTTACTTGGGGGCTGCTGGTTCTCATTCCAGGTTCCGGCGGACCTCCGTGGATGTCCTCTCCCCCCCTGCCGGGCTTGGGGGGAGTGGCGCGGGCTTCTTCATGTCTCTGGGCCTCGCGGCGGTGTAATACCGCGTTGGCTTTCTCCTTGCCCGATGGCCGCCCCTCCTGGCCTGCCGGGCTTGCTAGGGGGCGCGGCCGAGCTGCTCCGATTGGTTGTGGCTCCTTCCTCTTCCGGGTTTTCGTCTTGCCTGACTTCCGGTTTAGGGCTTTGAGGACGGAAGTCAGGCGCCTCGAGGTTCCCGGCTGGAGGTGGCTCGTTAAAACGAGCAGAGGGGGTGAGTACCGCATAGCGGTTGTTATTTCCTTGTGTTTTGGCGGTGGTTGGTGTGTTGTTGGCGATGGGGAAACATTCCAGAAAGCGTCATCACAGGGAGAGGTCTTCCTCTTCTTCTAGTGCTTCCAGGTCTCCCTCCCCTGCCAGGTCCAGGCGCCGTGATGCTGGTGCTGATGCGCATATTAAGCGCTTGATCAGGGAAACCTTGACGGAGATGGGGGATGTTGGATCCCGTCGCAAGTGCCCTGCTCCTGTTTCTTCGGACTCCAGTGGCGATGAGTCTGCGTGGTTGGGGGATGAAGAGTTGAAAGGGAAATATGTGGACAAGGATGCTATGGCTGGTATTTTGCAGCATGTTAAGGAGAACATGGGGTTCCCTGACGGGGACGCGCCTAGTACCTCTAGGGGCCCTTTGTTGCGACAGTTTCAGAGTGCTGCCACTGTCGATGTGCCTGTCCATCCCTTCATCAAAGATGTTTTGAAACGCGAGTGGGCTGATCCTGATCGCATCCTGATTCCGCGATTCATGGCGAAACTCTATCCTCTGCAGGATATGGCTACTGAACTGCCTGATTCGATTCCTATTGATTCTTTTGTGGCGAGTTTGGTGGGGCGTACTTCCCTTGCTGAGGACGCTGTGCTGAAAGATCCGGTTGACAAGAAGGCGGATGTGGCGCTCCGTAAGGTGTATTCTGGTTCCCACCTGGCCTTGAGGGCGGGCATCTACGGGACTTATGTGTCGCAGTCCCTGTTGTCTGACCTGAAGTCTCTCTATCAGTCGATGGATAATGCCACGGACTGTTCTGGTTTGCTTGAGCAGATTGAGCGTCAGGTGGAGCTGCTGTCTGATGTCTCCTTTGACGTTGTGCGTGCTTCTGCTCTGTCCGGGGGGGCTTGTGTGGCTGCCCGTCGCAGTCTTGTCCTTAAGGACTGGAAGACGGACTCTGCGCAGAAAGCATGCGCTTTGAGGTTGCCCTTTCAGGGTACAATGTTGTTTGGGGGGGAGTTGGAGGCGAAATTGCACAAGTTATTTAAGGAAAAGAAGCATTCTTCTTCTTTTAAAGTCTCCTCTACTGCTCCTGTCACTTCTAAACCCAAATCTTTCTTTCGCCCTACTTCTCGTAGGCAGTTTGTGAGAGGCCAGGGTAGGTTTGCTTCTGGCCGTGGTCGGGACCGTAAGGCTAAGTCCCCTCCTCCTGCCAAGCCACGTTCCTGACTCTTTGGCGGTGGTTCCCGGGTTGTTGGTTGGAGGGCGGCTGCGCTTCTTCCTGGATGCCTGGGTTCAGTCTTGTTCCGACGTCTGGGTGTTGGACGTGATTCGCCAGGGTTATGTTCTGGAGTTTACGGCTACTCCTCCAGACTCGGGTGTTCGGCCAACTCCTTGGCCTTCGAGTCGTGTGAAGCGGTCTCATCTTTCTCTCGGGATTCTGGACCTTCTTCGGAAGGGTGCCATTCAGGAGGTTCCCCCGTTGGAGACGGGGTTGGGTTTCTATTCCCTGGTCTTTCTGGTTCCAAAGAACACGGGGGGTTTCCGCTTGATTTTGGATCTGCGGGTGATGAACAAATGGGTGGCCAAGATTCCTTTCCGCATGGAGACCTTGCAGAGGGTGATTCCGTTGGTGCTGCCAGGTCACTTCATGTGTACCCTCGATCTTCAGGATGCGTATTATCATGTCTCGGTCCATCCTCGGTCCCGCAGGTTTCTGCGGTTTTGTGTTCAGGGGCGTCATTACCAGTTCATGGTATTGCCCTTCGGTCTCCGGTCGGCGCCACGGGTGTTTACGAAGGTGGTGGCGCCTTTGGTCGCGTGGCTTCATCTCCAAGGGGTGATGGTGTACCCCTATTTAGACGACTGGTTGATCCATGCTCCATCTCGGGTCCTGTTGCTGGAGGCCAGGGAGGTGGTGTGCTCGGCGTTGCGGGCCCATGGGTTTCTGATCAACTTGCCCAAATGTCAGCTGACGCCGTCGCAGGACATGGTTTTCATTGGGGCCCGCTTCCGTTCGGATCTGAACCGTGTGTTCCTCCCCGAGCCTCGGGTTGTGACGTTGGTGTCCCTTGCTCGTCGTTTCCGGGTGGGGGGTGCTTTTCCGGTACGCCTTTGGTTGCGTCTTATGGGTCTGATGGCGGCGACAGTTTTTACGGTGGCCTGGGCACGTTTTCATCTGCGCCCCCTTTGGGTGTACCTCCTGTCTCTCTGGGATCCCCTGTCCCGCGACTTGGATGTTCTTATTCCTGTGTCTCCGGTGGTCCTCCCGGTTCTTCTTTGGTGGTCTGTGAGGGATCATCTGTCTTCGGGTCTGCCCCTGCAGTCTGCTCCTTCTCTGGTCTTGACGTCGGATGCCAGCGCCTTGGGTTGGGGGGCGACCTTGGGGTCTCGTTCCCTTCAGGGTCGTTGGTCCCTCCTGGAGAGCCGCCGGTCGTCCAACTGGAGAGAGCTCACGGCGGTGTCCCGAGCTGTGATGGGTTTTCGGGATCTGTTGCTCGGTCGGAACGTGTTGGTGCGGTCCGACAATATGGTAACGGTGGCTTATCTGAATCATCAAGGGGGGATTCGTTCGGCTTCCTTGAATGCGATAGTGGTGCCCCTGTTTTGTTGGGCGGAGGGCCATCTGCTGTCTCTGACGGCGGTTCATCTTCGGGGAGTGGACAACTTTGTGGCGGATGCCCTGAGTCGGTGCTTTCCGGATTCTCTGGAGTTGTCTCTCACCCCGGTTGCGTTTCGGCTTGTGTGCGGGAGGTTTGGGCGTCCCTTTCTGGACCTCTTTGCCTCCCGGCACAATGCTCAGCTCCCTCGGTTCTGCTCCCGGTTTCTGCAGGAGGGTTGCTGGGGGGTGGACGCTCTGTCTCTCCCGTGGCCTTCGCGTCTCCTCTATGCCTTCCCCCCCCTGGCTCTGGTTCCCAGGTTTCTGGCCCGTTTGTGTCAGGAGGATCGGGTGGTGGTGGCGGTCCTGCCGTTTTGGCCTCGGAGGTCTTGGTTTCCGACGGTGCGTCTTTTGGCGGTGCAGGGTCCCTGGTTTCTTCCCCTGTCTCCGTCTCCGCTTCGATCTTCCCCGTGCCTGTCGCTTCTCCGGTTGCGGTTGTCGGTGTGGAAGTTGAGAGGCAGGGTTGGAGACGGCGCGGTTTCCCAGAACATTTAGCGGTGGCTCTTCAGCGTTCCCGGCGGCCTTCTACCCTTAAGGCTTATGATAGGCATTGGGGTAATTTTGATCGTTGGTGTTCGGCGTTGGGGGTCTCCCCTTTGTTCTGTTCCTTGCAGGTTGTCCTTCAATTTTTGTGGGAGGGTTTCGAGAAGGGTTTGGCTGTGTCTACTCTGCGGGCCCAGTGGGCCGCTGTTCGGGCTTTTCGTTCCCCGTGGGGGAATCTTTCGGATATTGAGGACTTGGTTTCTCGTCTTCTCCGCAGTTTTTCTGTTTCTCGGCCTGTTCCTCGTCCTTCTTTTCCCCTGTGGGATTTGCCTTTGGTCCTTCGGGTTTTGATCGGTCCTCCTTTTGAGCCTTTGGATGTGGTGGATTTAAAATTTCTCACTCTCAAGGTGGTTTTCCTGGTGGCTGTCACCTCTGCTCGTCGTCTTGGGGAGTTGGGTGCCTTGATGGCGCGGCCTCCTTTTCTTTCCTTCACGGAGGGGGGTGTGGTGCTCCGACTGGATTCTTCTTTTGTGCCGAAGGTTTCTTCGCAATTTCACAGGTGTCAGGAGTTGGTCTTACCTGCCCTGGGCTCTGTTTTGGATTCTCCTGGGGGTCCCCAGTGGTCTTTGTTGGATGTGTGCAGGGCTTTGCGCATTTATCTGGACCGTACGGCGGTTTTTCGCAAGTCGGACTCCCTTTTTGTCTCCTTTGGTGCGGCTTCGCTTGGGAGTAAGGCTTCTTCTGTGTCCATCGGCCGTTGGCTGAAGCAAGTCATTTCCTTGGCCTACTCTCTGTCTGGTTCTCCTCCTCCTTTGGGGGTTCAGGGTCGTTCTACGAGAGGGGTGGCTGCTTCTTGGGCGGAGGTTCAGGGTGTCCCTCTCTCTGAGATTTGTAGGGCTGCCACGTGGGCCTCTTCCAATACTTTTATCAGGCATTATCGCCTCCTCAATCTGTTGGGGGATGATGGAGGTTTTGCTTTGGGGGTGTTGAGCTCTGTTCGCTCCTAAATGTTTTTTTCTACTTTGTTTCCAATAAATCTCTGGGTTTGTTTGCTATCCTGGTGGTTTGTTGTGTTTTCTGGTATGAATGCCGGGGTTTGCTTTGGTATTTCTCATTTGTCACTGACGGTGTCGAGGACGGAGGGACCTGGGGGTAATGTCCTATTACTTACCGGTAATCTTCATTACTCCGGGTCCCGTAGTCCTCGACACCGTCATGACTTCCCTCCCTCCCTCCCTGTCTGCCGGCCTTCATTGGGGCTTGGTATTTCAGGAGGAATGCTGGGACGGTACTCCTTAAGTACTCCCAGTGGGAGGGGGAGGGGTAGGTCCAGCATTCCTTCGTTCTTTTGTCTGTCATTGAGATAGTAAATCTCATTTGTCACTGACGGTGTCGAGGACTACGGGACCCGGAGTAATGAAGATTACCGGTAAGTAATAGGACATTAAGGAATAAACCATTACAGTAGTCCAGCCTGGATGAAATAAGGCATGAGACTACTGTTCTCTTGGTGTTATCGGGAATATAAGGAAAAAGTTTCCGATTTTTTTTTATAAGGAAATGTGAAGCAGACACCACAGCATTTGTGTGATGTTGGAGAGTAAGTTTATTATCCATGAGCACACCCAAGTTCTTTGCCTTGACCACCGGATTGGGCGGGGAACCCAACTCAACGGGCCACCACAGATCATTCCAGGGAGGCTGTACACTGCCGAAAATCAAAACTTCAGTTTTACTGGAGTTAAGCTTCAGGCAGTGTGCTGGCATCCATTTATTGATTGCACTCATGCAACATCTGAACTGCGAGGCTGGAGGCTGTTGGGATTTAGAAGCCGCCACCACAATCTGGGTGTCATCAGCATAGGTGGTCAGGTTAAAACCAAATTCCCGAATAAGGGGCGCTAGTTCAGAAACGTATATATTGAACAATGTGGGGCTTAAAGAGCTACCCTGAGGGACACCACATGGAAGAGTGTACGGATCAGAATTGAAGCCATCCATGGATACAGTGGATCCACGATCAGTGAGAAAGGAGGCTAAAAGTGCTCGTGCTATCTCTCCTACTCCTAGACCCTCCAGACATCTTTGCAGAAGGAGATGATCCACTGTGTCAAAAGCCGCAGAGAGATCGAGGAGCACCAGAGCTGCTGCGCCTCCTCCGTCCATAACTGCTCTGATCTCCTCAGAGGCTTTGATCAATGCCAGCTCCGTACTGTGGTCCTTACGAAAGCCAAATTGAGTATGATCCAGCAAACCATTTGCATTAATGTATAGTGACAGTTGATTGTTCATTATTTTATCCACTATCTTTGCTGGCAGAGGCAGTCTAGCAATGGGCCAATAGTTAGTAGGGTTGGCAGCGTCAAGGGTGTTTTTTTGTTTTAAGAGAGGCAGAATAGATGTCTCCTTCCAACTAATCGGGAAGACACCAGAAGAGAACATCAAATTAAAGATGTCGGTAAGGTATGGGCTCACCAGATATGCCAGTTCTTTGAGGAATCTCGGGGGGCAGGGATCTAAGGGTGAGCCCGATTTAGCTTGAAGAACATGGTTTCTTACTGTATCTATCGAGATCGGAGAAAACACAAATGGCAACTGATTGTTGGCACCTAAACTGCTTAAAAGTGGTGTTGGGCTAGAATCGGAGACCTCTCTGAATGCTTGGAAGATGTCTAAGACCTTGGATTTAAAGACATCAGCAACATCATTACAAAATTTCTGGTTGACCTGCCTGCCTGAGTTATTAGGTGTAGATAACTTATTAATCACTGCAAACAGTTCCTTAGAGGAATTTGCGGCTGAGTCAATCTGAGAGGTGAAGTATCTTTTCTTTTCAGAGATAAGAAGTTTTTTGTATTTTTATAATGCTTTTTTGTAGGCTGATTTCTCCAGCTCGTCATAGTTGGCCCGCCACCGTCGTTCTAGACGACGACACTGCTGTTTTTCCAAACGGAGACATTCAGAGAACCAGGGGGCGGATGGCGTAGACCTGTTAGCTGACAAAGTTCCTGATGGGACTGAGGCGTTAACTGCACCCAATGTCCAATTCGTATAATTGGTCACAGCAGGGTCTACCTGATCCTGTGCGGGGGGATAGGAGGTTTCTAGGAGCAAATTAAGGGACAATTTGTCTGCTTTATTCCAAGCTTTCCCAGTAAAGGCTGAACGTTTACTGGCGTCATCCTTTCCTTCCCTAGAAAGAGGGAGAGTAAACTTAATTAAAGAATGATCTGACCAGATTAAGGGACGCGTTTCCTTGATCCTGAGGCCCTGAGCTGAGGAAAAAACGCCATCCAGCGTGTGCCCGGCTATATGTGTGGGTGATTGCACCAATTGAGTGAGTCCAAAAGAGCTAAGGGTGTCTAATAGCCCTACAGTGTCTTTGTTTCCTAAATCCTCTAAGTGAAAATTAAAATTTCCAAGAATGGTAAAATCTGAGTTTAAAATGACTGGTTCGAGCAAGCTGTCCAAATTAGTTAAAAACGTGTTGCGTGGGCCAGGTGGACGATAGAGAAGAATTCCCTTAAACGTCACTTTAGGATGAAGTATAAACGAGAAGTGGAGAGCTTCATAGGGAGAGGTCGAAGCGGAGTGATGAATTGCCGAGAACTGGTCCCTCAAAATAATGGCAACTCCACCTCCTCGCTTAAAGGACCTGTCCTCTCTAATAGCTCTGAATCCTGTGGGTATGGCAGTAGTGAAATCGGGATCGGATGCAGCGTCTGCCCAAGTCTCTGTTATAAATAATATGTCTAAGCCCAGGCACTCTATCATGTGAGCAATTTCGTACTTGTGTTTGCCCAAGGACCTGGCATTGATAAGTCCACCAAGAAAAGCAGATTGGACCTGTGTCAGTGTATCATCTAGACGCTGGGGGGCATGAAATGCCGCCACAAGTTTGGGAGAGGGAAGAGCAAACCCACAAACGCAACCAGTCGTGATAGCTCCTGGATGCAAAATACGACATGTCACCTCTCTAGGATGCCCCAGGGCGTGCAAGGCGCTACTAGTATATTTCAGTATTGGTGATGGTCGGGATACAAGAACAAGGTCCCTGGGCACGGACTTGGCGCGGACGGGCGTAGACGGGCTTGCCTTAGGCGCGCCTTTGGCGCGCCAGCGCATCATCCGCCCCATCTGTGTTTTTAAACCCTTCCGGTGAGCGCCCGTAGCGCGTTCTCGCCGGAACCGGAAGGGAGGCTACGATGCTGTGTGTTGAAGGGTCCGCCCTCCGCTCAATCGGCACGACAGCCGTGATGGAACGGGGCGGCCCCAACACCAGCAACAGCGAAACAGCACAGAAGCAGCCGAAACAAATTAAAGTAGGTGCAAGCTAAAAACGAGTTTAAAAGTTTAAAATACTATTAATGGCCCCAAACAACAGCAGTTCCCACGATGATTCAAATTAAGTGCAAATAGCAATTTTTAGTGCAACTAGCATTCAGATAGCAGATTCTGTGCAAATTTGCAAATGACATTCAGATAGCAGCGTGGTATTCTAACATCTAGCAGTTTAGCAGCGAAATGGCAGATTAGCGCTAAAAGGTACGTGGTACGTGCAGGGCAAAGTTATGTCCACTGCGCGTCCGCCCCATCTGTGTTTTTAAACCCTTCCGGTGAGCGTCTGTAGTGCGTTCTCGCCGGAACCGGAAGGGAGGCTACGATGCTGTGTGTTGAAGGGTCCGCCCTCCGCTCAATCGGCACGACAGCCGTGACGGAACGGGTCGGCCCCTACACCAGCAACAGCGAAACAGCACAGAAGCAGCCGAAACAAATTAAAGTAGGTGCAAGCTAAAAACGAGTTTAAAAGTTTAAAATACTATTAATGGCCCCAAACAACAGCAGTTCCCACGATGATTCAAATTAAGTGCAAATAGCAATTTTTAGTGCAACTAGCATTCAGATAGCAGATTCTGTGCAAAGTGCAAATGACATTCAGATAGCAGCGTGGTATTCTAACATCTAGCAGTTTAGCAGCGAAATGGCAGATTAGCGCTAAAAGGTACGCGGTACGTGCAGGCCAAAGTTATGCCTATCTTGTTGCCACTTTCATATCCTCGAGCCTGAAGCCTTAGAATGGATTTCTCTGCTTTATTGGTATATATGGTCTTTAGTTTACCTTTTAGTGATGTGACTGTGCGGTGAGTCTGGCTCGATGGCAACTCTTGATGGTTTTTTCCCCACCGTTTGTAGACCCTTTTTCAGTAGGAGCCTCTCCCCCCTCTGCTGGTTTCTAAGCGTGGTGGCTAATTCTATGCATTTGCCCCTAACAACCGCCTTAAAGGTGTCCCAGTTGTTGGCATAAGATGTAAGGGCGGAGTCCTTGTTTTAAAAATATTCTGTGATTGCTGTCCTTAGTTCATCTCTAAGGAGTCTATCCCTGCTGAGAAAATTGGGGAAGTACCATCTTCTGTGTTTTGAAGGTGGGGCTGGCCAATTTATTATTATCTCCAGGGGGGCATGATCTGATAGGCAGATTGGGTGGAACCTTGCATCCGCGACTGTGAAGAGAAGGGATTTTTCTGAGAAAAATGTGGTCTATGCTAGAGTAGGTTCTATGGGAATGGGAAAAGAAGGAGTTATCCCTCGACGGAGGGTGGGCTTCCCTCCAAGCATCCAGTAGTCCCAGGCCCTGAAGGGAGGTTTTGAGAGCCTTACTGAATGTCCCTCCCGCTGCCCTATTGGGATAGGTCGTGTCCAGTGTGGGGTCCCATATTAGGTTAAAGTCCCCTAACAGTATTATATCTCCCGAGGAAAACCCCTCTAGTGTAGTTAAGGAAGCCTCCAGAAAATCCAATTGCCCTGTGTTAGGTGCATATATCGTGGCAAAGGTTCAAGCTCGCCCCCTGATCTCCCCTCGTACAATTAGATAACGCCCTAACGCATCTGATTTAGTAGCTTGCTGGTTAAAGGGGATCGAGGAATGGAAGAGAAGAGCCACTCCATTTTGCTTCGTGGGGACCGAGGATAGAAAAATCTGGGGATACCATTAGTGTTTCAACCTACTCTCTTCACTTTTCTTTAGCTGGGTTTCCTGCAGGGCGGCTATCAGAATCTGGTGGTCTGTTAGGTACTTCCATAGGGCCTGTCTCTTGTTGGGGGAATTAAGCCCCCTTACATTCCAGGAAAGGCAATTAACTGCCATGTTTCAGTGTATGGACCCCCCCTTCAACCCCCTCCACCACTCCAGAATATTAGTCTTGGCTCTTGATGCGTCTTGAGGGGAGCACCTTCCCTTTGTTCCCCCTTCTTTAACCCCCATTACCTTGACTTCTGGAACAGGCCGTCTTTGGGCAAACTACCTGTGTGGGACCTGAGCAGAGATCCTGGGCTTCTCACCCTCAGTCCAGTGCTTTTTTGCTCCCACACCCAGTCGTCCACCATGGGCCTCCGCCTTGACAATCAATCAGCTGCCCTCCTTCATCGTTATTTGTTGTGGAAGCTCTTGTTGGGGGGGGGGGTCTGATTCCCAGAAGATCTGCTGCTTCCTCCATCTCCGTGCAGTGGAGCTGCTTATTGTCCATTTGGAAGGCGATACCAAAGGGGTAAGTCCATCGGTACTTTATTTGTCGCTCTCGTAGGAATTCTGTAGTCGGCCGGCCCTGCTGCTGTCTCCCCAGAGTGGCCTGCGCCACGTCTTGGAACAGCGAGCATGTAGCATTTTGAAAGGTTATTTTATCTGATCCTCTCGCTTTTTGGAGCACCAGTTCTTTCATTTTGAAGGAGCTGAATTTCGCTAGATTGTCTCTTGGCCTCCTGTTGCTTGGGTAGCTTCGGCCCCACTCCATGAACTGGCTCCAGTTGCACCTCTGGGCTTCCCTCCCTGAGGACTGTGGAGAAGAGGCCCACCATAAATGCCTCCAAGTCAGGGCCCTCACAGCCTTCTTCCAGGCCATCTGACCCTTATGTTGTCTCGCCGGAAGCGATTCTCTAAGTCTTCGCACTTAAGGGCAGATGCTCATAACTGATTCGAAGCTCCACTGTGCTCCTCTCCAATGACCCCATTCGTTCTTCCAGTTCCTGGCATTTTGCTTCCAAGTCTAGGGTGCGTGTACCCACTGAGTCCACATCAGCCTGTAAGGCCACCATCTTCACCCTCATCTCTGCTCTGAAGACTTCGAAGAAGGCATCCATGTCTGCCTTGATTTCCTCTCTCAGCTCCTTCCTGAAATCCCTGAGGGACGCCAACAGGTCTTCCCGGGTGAGAGCCATGCTGCCCCCGACTGCACCTCTCTCTCCTTGGCTGATCCTGTGCTGGGCTGGGCAAAGTAGTTGGAGACGTTGTTGGTGGTGGCCTTTTTTGGCTGGCATATGAGGCAGGGGGATCGACCAGCTCAGGGCCGCCCCACCAATGGTCTGAGCATTGACCCAGAGACTTCCACCTGTGGGGTGATTCACCAAGGACCACGTGTTCGCCTGGCCCCATTTCCCAACTGTTCGCAAGGGGGCTTCAAGCCGGGCCCCACCGATCTCCTCTGGGCTTTAGGTCCCCAAACCTTCCCTCTTCCTCTTAGGAGCTCTTCTGGTGATTGGACCGCGGGGGGGGGGGAGACTGTGCTTGTTGCTCCAGAAGTCTACTTTCGGTGGGGGCTGTGCTCTCTGATCATTGCGCTCCCCTGCGCCTGGCTGGTGATGCGATGCGGGCAGTTGGCGCCATGTTAGAGTCAGACAACAAACGTAGGGGGTCAGGTGTCTGGCCCGGATCCCTCAGCTCCTCGCTCCACTTGTGAAGGGGCTTCCCCACAGACCGCCGGTAGTCCGTGCACTCCCCAGCACTGGCCTTACTTGAATTGAGCTCCAGGCTCAGATCTGACGCCCAGTGCTGGGGAGTCAGTACCCTGAGTAAGTGATTTTCACGGGGCCTGGGACGGAGCCGTTCGGAGTCACGTCCGAACGCCCATGATGGCTGGCCACCCCATATATGAAAATTTGCAGACATACTCAAATTATTATTCAGTTCAACTTAATATTAAAAAAACATTGATATTTGCACATATAACATATTAGTGCATTTTTATGTGCACATGTGCATAGTATGTTCATAATTAAGTTGCAGTATTAAGGTAAGGGGTAAATAATTTGGCTTTCTCCATCCCCATTTCTAATTGGGAGGCAAAACACTTCACATTAATTGAATTGCATACAATCTGATAATTATGGCTTTTACAGCCTCATTATCAGTATCTTCATCATACTCAAGAGTAGAAGGTGGTTAATTGTGGACAGAGCCTTATTTGCACAATTATAGTATGATGCACACTATTAGCTTTATTACAGTGGAATAGGGTTCCTCCATTCCACTGTGGAACAGGGCATTTTGAGACCTGCGAATTACGCGGGAGCTATAAGTAGTATGCTCTAAATGATGAAAGAATTAGGAGTGGTAGGGGTTTGCATGGGAGGTTTAAAAATACGTGCATGGCAGGTAAGTGCTACCTTTTAATCCATCCTCCAGGCAGTATAGTTAAAAACGGGGAGAGAATAGAAAATATAGGTTATAATGTACCTGCCTTTCTGGTGGTCTACATGTTTCAAGACAACCCCCATGGCTTATTTTCAGAAACAAGGGTCCAACTCCCTGGTTCTACTCCTACAATTGTGCTGTTGCAAAATTACTATGTACAATCTACATGCTACAGGTAGGTTTACAGCACCAACTTGGTGTTACTGCTTGGTAATCTGCAATATATTATAAGAAACCCCTCCCACTCCTATATCTTTCATCATTTAGAGCATACTACTTATAGATCCGGCGTAATTCGCAGGTCTCAAAATGCCCTGTTCCACAGTGGAATGGAAGGAACCCTATGATGAAGCATGCCACCAAGGTGCAACACTGGTGGGTGAGGGTTATGTAAGAATACCTAGAGTTTTCTCCCTATCCTGAAGAGGGTTAGCATACAGAGTACGGATGAGCTCTTTTGTTTTTGAAGGTATCCCACCACCAACCAGATGCTAAGGGCAGCGCAAATACAGCAGGTCTGACCGACAAAGGGCTCGTGTATCCATGAGAAGGCTGCTTACCTTGGATGGAGATTGTCGCGATTAGTGGGGGCGGGCGCATCATTGCTGCAGAGGGGCAAAACAGGTGGGCACGGGCATCTTGGACCAATAGCAGGAGGTGGAACAGAAACAGAAACAGTCCCTGCAGAGAGCCCCTGCTTTGGGCCTGGAGGAAGAAGAGGGTGTGCCATCATCTCTAGGTGGAGCCCGCTCCCTTGCATAGGGAGAACAGGGCTAAAAAAATCCCCTCGCCCGCTCGCATTGTCGAGCAGGACTACTCGCTCCTTCTAGTGAATTGAAAATTCTCTATCTTCAGTCACAGAACAAAAAGTAAATGTAGGAAGGCAAACTGGCTTTTGACATCTGTCTCTGAAAGCTGAGCAAATGTGAAAAGATAACAAGATTTAAAGGCATCTTAATTGCTAGGAAAGTGAAAGAGCAATAAAAATACCTTTAAATCTTGTTATCTTGTCACATTTGCTGGCTTTCAGAGACAGAGGTCAAAAGTCAGTTTGTCTTCCTTCATTTAGTTTTCTTTCTGTGACTAAAGTTAGAGGGTTTTGTAAAGTGAACTGTGTGACAATTGAACCATGCAAAGCATGTTAAATAAAAGGCTGTAAGGTGTCAGGCTTTTTTTCACACAACACTGAAATAGCTAAGTGAACTGTTCAAACATTTCAAATATATTTCGCTAGTTATGAAGACTCAGTTTTGTAATTCTGTAGTGACAAAAATATTTTTATAGGATCAAAACAAATTAGAACATTTTAGTTGGTGATGTGCAAATTTGTAATATTTTTGCTGAAACCCAATTTCCAAACATTCTTTATGCGATGTTATCAGTCAAACTACATGTTAATGGGAACATTTTGTGGCCATTACAATGGTAATATGCTATCTGTAAATTACAGTGCACTTCCACAAAATGCTTTGGTAATATATTTAGTAAAAGTGAGTTTTTGAACGTGAACTGGGAATTATTACTGCTCCTGCCCAGAAGACAATGCTATTAGTGAACTAAGGGGGTCATTATGATGGCAGAAGGCCGCCATCCATGATTGGCGGGCCTTCTTCCATCGGACCGCCATTTTCCCCTGCCACATTACGATGGCGGGGGGATCAAGACAGTGTCCATGGCGGACGCAAAGACCGTCCGCCACGGAACAGCCTCAGGCAATCGTTAGGATTGCCTGGCAGACGGTTCAGATAGGCTAGAATGGTGGCGGTGTCAAATTAGGATGCTGGCTACAGCCAGCCTTTCCATGGCGGCAAAACCGCCATGGAAAGGCTGGCGGGAATTTGTTTGGTGGCGGTCGCATCCTAATTTGTAGTGTGGGACTGCCGCATGCATGGCAGTTGGTCCCGATCCCCACCATGATGGCGGGCGGACTCCAGTCCACCCGCCATCTTAATTACCCCCTAAGAGACAAGCCAGGGATCATGTGTACCCTATATATGGGCTTGATTCTTGTTGTACATGGAGCAAACATTTAGTCTAGTAAATAAAAAGAGATGTTTTGTACAGCAGAAACAGTGAACTTGCATATTTAAAGATGCTCTCTTATGTGATAATAAAGAAAAAGGTGGCTCCATAAGACAAAATGAGGTCTAGTAACATTTTATGATTTTTATGATTTTTCGAGCCCTAGAGGAATAACCACCAGACCACAACATTTAACAGCTGTATTGGTGATGGATAGGAATTGCTATGGTAAACTCAAGCAAGGTTTTAGAAAGGTCTTTCTCTGGTGTATTCCGAAGCAGGAAATGGTTGTATTTTGAGTCAGTGAAGTGTGGTATTTCAACTTACTTTAAGCCTTGATAAAGAACTCTTCCTCAAAACACGTTGGCTATAGGAGCAGAGATATAGCATGTCAAGAAGTGTACTGTGTGGACTCTAAGAATTATCAATAACTAAAAATACGAAAACATGTCGGATTACGGTGGAGTCATGGACTATGGATTGATGTGGACTAATATGCTTTTATAAATTTTGATACTCATAAAAACAGTTTGTTTTTACGAACCTCTCATTAGTAGAAAACATACCAGTAGGGACGTTGTGCCGGAATTCATACTCTGTTACCTTAACACTTATACATCACTTCTCTGAGAGACCATAGTGCTCAGGGCAAGGCATCAGGCCATTTCCTTTGTCTCACCAAACATATCTTTGCCATGTTATTCTTGAGGGTACCACTGTTTCACTTCCTTCCCTGCTCATTCTGGGTGGTATGCACAGTGAAAGTGCTGATTTATCCCTAAAACTTTGCAGACTTTCTGCAAACGTCCTGCACTACTGTTAAAATGAAGTATTTTCCTTGGTCACTTTCAATTTGATTCAGTATTCCAAAAGGGGGGATAAAATCTCTATGTAGACGGTTAACTACTGTAATGCCATCTGCTCTGGCAAATGGTGTACGCTTCCAACCATTCTGAAAACATACAATCACCAAGAAATATGCATTAGATATACACTTTGGCATCTGGATAAAATCCATGGGGGAGTGCACAGAAGGGCCCTAAAGGAGAGGCTGAGCAGTGGGTATGGTCTTACTCCCTTTTCCAACATTATGGTATTGACAGGTGGCACAGGAATTACCATGAT
Source organism: Triturus cristatus (assembly GCF_964204655.1). Taxonomy (NCBI): domain Eukaryota; kingdom Metazoa; phylum Chordata; class Amphibia; order Caudata; family Salamandridae; genus Triturus; species Triturus cristatus. The sequence continues at coordinate 618,900,728 of NC_140583.1, read as the reverse complement.
TTTGAGCCATGGAGGAAAAGAAGGGCGTGGGTTGCTGCAGCAGTAACATGCTGTCACTACCGACATGGGCAGCTCCATGATACAACCATGCAAGTTTGGGAATTAATATTTCAGTGCAATCACACGCCCAATGCTATCCGTCCAGTCCTCCTCAGGGTCTACCTTTCATTTCTATCTGATCCATAATTGTTTCTTTCTTTCTGAGGTTTGATCTTGCATCAGACACAGATCTTTTAGAGGCGTACAGAAAATAAATCAGTTCTCACCACGTTACATGGCAACATCATATTTTTCAGATAAAGTGGCATTTTTAGCAGCTGAATCAGCCGGGGTATTTCCTTGAGAAACTTCAACCTATGGATGTTGGTGCACAGCACATGTAACAACTGCCATCTTTGATAGCTGTAGTGCATTGAGGGGGTTTTGAACCAATTGACCATTCTTGATGGGGGTTCTAGCAGATGTTAAGATCCCAGTTGCATCCAAAGGAGCCCAAACTCATGTGTTTCCCAAATGCATACTTTGAATCTGTGTACACAGTCACAATTTTTTATTTTTCTAGAATGCACACTTGGATGAAAGCGACAAGTTCATCTACTTGGGCAAACTTCACATTTTGCAAGCAAATCCTTTTCACAATGTAGTATACCGTAGCCACAGCATATCCTGCAGTCATAATACCATCATTATTTCTGAGACAACTGCCATCAACAAAATACATTTGATCACAGTTGGGAATGGCTAAAAATATTAACTGCATCTATGGACATGCCTCAGAGGTATTGAGAAGAATTCAGAAGTCTTCAGAGTGGAGTGACTAGGGCCATTGTCAATAAGGCAGGTGGTACCTTTACCATTAATGAAGCAACCCACATAGGAAAGCTTTTGATCTACGGGGATTAGGGTACTCATGAAACAGCCAGGACCTGTCGGGCTACCCTAAAATTCGGGTTAGGAATTCTGAATGATCCGGTGAAACTCGACCTGATTGGGGAGACATGGCATATTTGACAGTGTTGGCAATCCTGTTTCCAGTGTCCCAGCTCAGCACAAGCAAGCAAGAACATCCCGCAAACGGGGCTTCCCCTGAAACCATTCCGTTAACTCTCCCTGCTCTCCCTCCACCCTATTCTCAATCCTCTTTGCTTCTCTCCTTGAGGTGCTACCATTTCCATTCTTTTTTACCATTCTTTGCATATTTAGCAATTTTAGAGTCATCAGCTTTGATTCAACATTCTCCTTTATTCTTTTCTGTGAAGCCACAGCAGTGATTGGCGCAGATACTAATTCAGATAACTTATTTGTCTGCCATACAATGTATACAATAATTAACAGACTTCTCACATTCCATAGTAATCCCAGTATAAAACTGTCCCAACAGCTTCCTGAGTCATCTCCATCAGATAGGCTATGCCTGAGTACCCTTCAAAAATACCCTCAATTCTATTAAGTAATTATCGAGTAATTTGCCTTTATTCTGTTTACAGCTCAAGATCTTAGGGATGGATTATGATGGCGGTGAACCCGCCACCCACAGGCTGCTGGTGGAGGGTTCGCCACCATTGTGAGGCCATTTTCCGCCCGCCATATTATAATGGCGGGAGGTACAGTGGTGGTCGCAAACTCTGACCGCTACGCATCCGATGGGCTCCTTGAGCCCGCCGGTGCTGAGGAGGCCCTCGTATTCCCATAAATGGCAAGCATCGCCATTGGGATTACGATGGTCTATCCCTGTCAGCCGTTCCATTGCGGTTCACCCGCCATGGAAAGGCTGGCGGGGACGGACTTCGGGGGCCCATTCTGGCCCCCTTCGTCCTGGGCACTTTTGTTTGGGGGGCACCTATGGTGCCCCCCTACATTTCCCTGCACCATGTGGCAGGCACCGCATGGTGCATGCCACGTAGTGCAGGGAAATGTAAATAGTGCCTTTTTTACATTGCTGAGGGTGCTGTTGCCAGCAGCCTCGACCGCAATGCAGAGTATGGCAAGTGCGACCGCCACCTGTGGGACTGCCGCCTTGTATGCGGGCGGTCCCACTCCCCGAGACCATGGCGGAGTCCGTCCGCCTTCGTAATCAGCCCCTTAGTCCTATCAGTTTACACTAGACACACATATGCAACCACATTTAACAATTCACCCTTTGCACCATCCAATGGATACTGGCTTCATCTGAACCAGTATCAATCCTCGGGCTTGCCAACGTTTCCACCAATCGATTTCTCACTTTCCTCTACATCACCAATCGCAGTAGCTGATTCATATGCACCCAATTTGATCTGTACACTTCAGATACACTGTGCAGCTCCTCTCAGAGCTGGGTGGTTTCTAATGTTAGGAAATTGTGTCTTAATACTCATTAGGATAGAGGGCGTCCAGGGAATGTGGACCATAATTCTACCCCCGGATGTGATGTAGTCCTTCAAGGGATGAAGAGTGTCCAGAATGGATGGGGAGGAAAAATCATCACCGGCATTACTAGAATTGGGAGGGGTAAAGTGTCTCCTAGCCAAATGGTCCACTGTCCATCATATGCTCTCTCAAGTGACAGTAGGGATGCACTCTCTGGATCTCTTCATCCCGCAAGGATGGAGCCTACTTGCACTCAAGACTTTGCAGCTGTGGAATCAGCATCTTGTCTAGTTGCTCACACGCCGCTACATTATGCCTTACTCTCCATGCCACTGGAATCAAGCTATCCTGGTTGAAGAGGGGTGATACCCCTAAACCGGTCCTAGGATGCTTGGTTCCAGTCCAGGGAGGACCTGGCTTGGCAGTTCGGGCTGGACTGTTCCCATGAGGCACAGGGTCAAGACTGATTTGCATATGGCTGGGTTCAAACTGGAATGGCATGATGAGCAAAAAAACAATGGATTTAGGCCCAGATATCTGTACTGGGGTGAATGTATGACATTGTTCTGCATTATGTCCATCAACTGTTGTTTTTGCGTTAGTCAGATGCATCGCAGTTCCGCTTGCATGTTACCTCCATGTGCTGTAGTGACTGGTGGTCCTGCAGGCACTGCTCTGCTTCTAGGTGCATCTGTGACTGCTCCACCAGACACCTCAGCTGGCATGGAAAACAAATCCAGTAACTCCTCCTCCCTGGTGTACTCAGTTTATTTTTATTTTTATTGTCGTTCAGTGATCTGGGCTAATAGATAGGGAGGAGGCGGAACAGTTGGAGCACGAGCCCTAGCTGTCCCTTCGGTGACTGATTAGGTACTTCAGCTTCTCATAGGTATTTTTCATGCCACAAACGTGGGATTTGTGCATTCGTTAATGGCCCTCCTCATTCCATTATAGGAAGAGCGGCCACTCTTCTGCATCTATCTTGTTTTGTAGAATACTTCAGTTTCTTTTGTAAATTCCCTACTGCTCCTTTAAATATTTGCATGTGATTTTACCATACTGGTGATACTTAGTGTGGGAAGGATTCCCTTTTGGTGGGGGCTAGCCATGTTTACATTTTCTCGCCCTCATCACTGTTCTCTGATCACTCATGCACACGCTCGTAGCAAAAAAAGTTGTCTGTCCGCCTGGAGCTCACATCTCAGCTCGTGGAGAAGGGGTGGAAAGAAAATGAAAAGCAGGGATGGGGTGACCTCAGTTACCTTTCTATCTGATCTTATGGAAGGAGGTAGGGAAAGTATCATACAATCACTCCCAAGGATCCCCTTGCATTCTGCTTTTTCTTTAGTCAGATAACTGGAGGGGCTCGAGAAGGTTCTACTCCCATTCCTGCTTACCCAACCAGTCTATTATCCCATTGTCTCCTACCTAGACGTTACTTGATAGTGCTCTGCTGCTGACAAACACAAAACAATACTGCCCATGCAATCAAACAAAATATGGTAAACCCAGTTAGACTTTACCTAAATTTGGTTCAATGGGTTTATGGTGTTTGGCAAATTCATCAAGTCGAGTGCTGGGAGATGTGCTCCACACTAGTCCTCCTGGAGAAACTTTTCGTTTACTTCTTGCTCCTGGGGTTCTTGTATGGAGGCCAGCTCAGCACTCCCCTGTTTCTTAAGTTAGACAGTTTCCTGCATGCAATGCACCATCTGCAAAATAAAACATAACACTTCGGGAAGCCTAAAAGTTTAACTTTTTCAATTGAAAAATAGCCAGTAGGCAAGCAGATTGATAGGTCACAACTGTTGTTTCATTGGACCAAAGCTTCTGCTCAAAATCCAGTTTGAGTATATAATGCTAAAATTCCAACATTTCAGACTCAGTTTTATACATTTTTCTCACAATACAAATCAATGAAAATATGGATTTTTGCTAGAAACTGGTTCGGGCGGCTGGGTTCCGTCTTCCTGCAAAACCTCTCCACCCCCAGTGCCTCTTGGGGCCCATGGGTGTATGAGGTTCCCCGCGCCCCTCTGGCAGTGGTCTTAGACCCGTGGATGCAGGGCAAGGCAGTTCTATAGCACGGAGACCACCCCCCGGCACACCAGCGGTGTGCGGAGGGCACTTCGGCTGCTGACTTGAGCAGCGGGGATAAACTGAGAGACCGCTTCCCTTCTTGTGGGCTGCTGTGGACCCGGCGACCAGGGGTGGACAGAGCCCTCCTAGGGGAGTTTCGGCCACCGCATCGGGTGGCGGGCGTGAGGATTCTTTTCGTTTTTCTCCCCCCTCCCACCTAACCCCCGGCTGGCCCGCTCCCTGCACATCCTAGGGTTGAACCCTGTTCCCTCACTTGAGCCGGCCCTTGTGCCCCGGTCCCGGCGTTGATCCTGTCCCACCTGTGAGACCCCACACGCCTGAATTCTCACCTGAGGGCGCGGGTGGGCCTGCTGGGATAGAGCATCGGCCATCGGTTGGGTGGCGGAGCACGGAGCGGCCTGGGCCCTCCCCCCCTCCCTCCTCATCCTCCTTCTTCGTTCCTCCTTCTTCCCGCCCGATCACCAGAGGAACGTTTAGACCTCCTACCCTGTTGGGCGGCAGCAATGGGTAGAGACAAAGAATCAAAACCCCCCACCACCCAGACTAAAATAGACTGGTTCACTACCACGGACTCTGGGGCGACTGGAGGGACTGCGGAAAAGGACGCCCCCTCCGCTGCGGACCTGTCCACTATCCTCCAGGCTATCCATGCCTCACAATCTTCGGTGGAGGGCAAGATTGCTGAAGTCCGGGTCGATGTGACTCGTATCTGGCAAAATCTTCGCAATGCTAAGGCTCAGATTAAAGAAACCGAATCCCGTATATTCACCATAGAGGATGACGTTCAGCAACTTAAACATCAGGTCGCTCGCCTCCAGTCTCACACCCAGGAGCTTTACTGACGGGCTGAAGATGCCGAAAACAGATCCCGTTGCAACAACCTTCGCCTGGTGGGATTTCCGGAGGGTGCGGAGCAGGGCCGGGCGGCGGACTTCGCCCATGGGTGCCCGAGGGCTCCCTCTCCCCATGGTTCACAATCGAGCGGGCGCTCCATTCACTTGTGCCCAAGCCGCCAAAAGGAGCACCCCACAGACCGATCATAATGCAGATCCTTAACTTTAAGGATCGAGACTCTGTACTGGCCGAAGCCCGTAAGCAGCAACATCTCAAGTATGAAGGCCAGACGATCATGATCTTCCCCGACTATACTCATGAGGTCCAGGGCCAGCGCCGCTCGGTTGGGGAAGTCAAGCAGAAGATGCGCACTCTCAACATACAATACAGACTCCTCTTCCCGGCCCGCCTACGAGTAGTGTTTCAAAACAGAACCCTCTTCTTTGACACCCCTGAGAGGCATGGACATGGGTGACAGAGGAGCGCCCCCTAAGGTTTAACGCCCCGAATCCGTCACCCGCAAACAGTGCTGGAGGTACCTGCTGAGACATCCCTGCTCCTCTGCTGCAGCGCAACCGCTCCCGTAGGCGGCGGGGCCAGAGGAGAGCCCGTTCAGACTCAACATTAGGCCGCTCTTGTCAGCCGGCGCCCGGGACGCTCTCTGGAGATCCCCTTGTCGTGCGGCGGTCTGGTTCCTCGGGCCACTCAGACCCTGGGGGCACCTCTCCTCGCCCATCACTGTTGGACCTATCGGACACGGACCTCTCTTGCAGCCTGACACTTCTTACAGGTCCTGCTTGAACCCACTGTTATCTTCCGGCTGCAACCAGCTCCGCACTCGGGTGCCCGTACTTCAACTTACTACTAACTCTATCTCCCGATGGACACAGCCACGCACTTCCTACTATGAGGAGGGGTCCTCCACGATTCCCCATTCCCAAGCGTTCTAGTTTGGTTCTCTATTAGTACTCCACTGTTAGGGCGACAGATGCTTCCGTTCCTGAAGTATAGGGAGGGGGTTGGGTTAGGGAGGGGGACTGTTGTCCCGATTTGTTTTGATTGTTTCATTTGTTTATTGCACCAGCATTCCTTTCCAGCTGCAAAACGAGCACGCAAAGCCCAGCATGATGGAATTGCACCCACTACCTTGCGCAAAAGCATCACTTCGACCACACCTGCCACCCATGCTGGGTGTCCGGTCCCTCGCCCGCTTCCTTCCCCATGTCTGACAACTATACCGGGATGGCGTCGCTTCACATAATGTCCTGGAATGTTAATGGCCTGCTGGATAAGGTCAAGTGCACAGTGGTCTTGCGATATGCCCAGCATCACACTATAGACATACTCCGCTCCAAGAGACCCACATGGTAGGCAATCATTGCCCCTTCCTGGCACGATATGGTTATGGCGGAGTCTGGCACTCCGGCTTTAATGGGGGATCGAGAGGGGTGGCTAACCTGGTGCGCCGTTCCCTTCCATTCGTGGCGCGTAAGGCAACCCCTGATCCTCAGGGCTGCTTTGTAACCCTGGAAGGCAACCTAGGGGACCGGCCTCTAAACCTGCTCGCTGTATACTCCCCCCCCCCCCCCCCCCCCCCCCTCCCGTGCTGACCTCCACACTTCAGTGACTCGCCACACAGGTTGCTGCCCTGCCCCTGGGGATGACCGTCATTGGGGGGGATTTCAACACAGTCATGGACCCTGGCCTTGATACTGCTATGGCCCCTTCCGCCTCCAGAATTGCCCTATCTGGCCTCCTGTCGACCTGGACTTGCACTCTAGGTCTCGGGGATGCTTGGAGACTCTGGCACCCAACAACTCGACTCTACACCCACACATCGGCTTCCCATCACACACATGCACAACTAGATTATGTCTTCCTGCCGGCTTTCGACTGTCGAGCAATTCAGGCTATCACCATCCTTCCCAGGGGCCTATCGGACCACTCCCCAGTGGCGATGCAGGTGGGCAACCTCCCTGAATCTTCGCGCCCGATCTGGCAGTTAAACACCTGGTTCCTCCAAGACAAGGAATTCAGGGATCAAGTGGGAAACGAGCTTCGCCATTACTTCACCACTAATCAGGGATCGATTTCCTCTTTTGGCATCCTATGGGAGGCCGGTAAGGCCACCATTGGGGCTTTGCCAAAGGCCAACTCAAACTTTAGCATGCGACGCAGGACTCCCGACTCACGCTCCTGGAGGCTCAGGCTGTCCTACTTGAGACTCAACCTTCGGAAGAGAGAACCGAACCCAGAATAGGAAACTAGCGTTTCTGAGGGACGATATTAAGCAGACCTCCCTGGAGGCCACCAAGCTGCCGTGGAGGTCCTCCGTAGCATGAGTGTACGGGTGGGGAGATAAAAATGGGAAGCTCCTCCATCGCCTGGCCACTTACCCTATGGCCAACTGTATCAACCCTGAGGTCATCGACTCAGATGGAGCAATCCAACATGCCCCTGTGGCGGTGGCCCAATGCTTCGCCACATATTACGCTACTCTTTACTCTGCTGAGACTCCCAGTCTCTCGCTCCCGGAACTCCTCCAGCACGAACAGTTCCCCCTTCCGTGACTCAGTGAATCTGTGGCGGAGGCACTGGACCTTCCTGTCACCTCAGAGGAGGTCAATGACGCCATATCACGCATGGCTGTGGGTAAGACACCAGGGCCAGACGGACTCCCACAGGAGTTCTATGCGTCCTATCGGGACACGCTGGTTCACCATCTTTTACGGACGTATCGAGAAGCGGCTGATCGTGGCTCATTCCGTCCCGAGATGGACTTGCCCACCATCATGGTGATCCCTAAGTCTCAGTCTCCCTCGAAGCGTTGCTCTGACTACCGCCCCATCTCCCTCATTAACTCAGAGCTTAAACTATTTGCCTCTGTCCTAGCTAGCCGCATACGGCCGTACCTGGCCAAACTGGTCCATCCCGACCATTGCGGTTTTATGCCCTCCCGGGGAACCAGACACTGCCTTAGACGTCTCCACCTCGCTCTAGAGAATCAACATCAACTGACCCCCTATTTATCTCTTCTTCTCGTGGATTTCGAGAAGGCATTCGATTTGGTGGATTGGCGATACCTAGAGGCGGTGTTGATGGAAATGGGTTTTGGAACCCCTTTCCGCAGCCTGGTCTGGACGCTATATTGTAAACCACGGGCCCAGGTACTAGTCAATGGAGCTCTGTCACGCCCCTTTTCCATCAGGAGAGGCACGAGGCAAGGATGCCCCCTCTCGCCCCTTCACGCTGGAGCCCTTTGCATGTCTTGTCCGATCTGACCACCTTCTCTCGGGATGGAGATGGCCCGGCCTGAAAGAAGGTAAGTTCGCCCTCTAGGCCGACGACGTTCTGCTATTCTTAGAAGATCCCGCTTGGTTGGGACCCCGATGCCTCCGGACCCTGAGTCTTTTCGAACAAACCTCTGGCCATTGACTGAACTCGGCCAAATCCGTCCTGGTCCTCCTTCACCTCTCGAGAGAGTGCTTTGATTGGCAGTCGTCGATACCTCTTCGGCGACAGTCCTTCTAATACCTGGGGATCTGGGTTACCCTCCTCCCCGACCTCGCTTGGTCACTCAATGTAACCCCATTAGTGAGACGGGTTCGCGCTGCCCTCCTCAAATGGCAAACGCTGCCATTGAATCCTACGGACAGAATAGCTTTATTTAAAATGATTATTCTGCCCAGATTTCTTTACATGCTTCAGAATACGCACCTCTCCTTCTCAAGGTCGTGGTTCTGAGAGATGGACTGCTTGGCCACCAAGTTCTTATGGGGAGGTCGGAGGGCTAGGCTGGCCGTCGCCCAGTGCTGGATTCCACCAGCAGCGTATCTCCTGGCTAGCCGTTCTTGCTAAGAGTAGTGCGATATTGATAAACTTGGTATTTGTTCTTCTCCTCTGTCAGCTTAAGAGTACCAGCATACAGTATTCAGCCTTGTTAATTCAGTCTGTCCTCAATCCTCTTCCCGCAGGCTTGTTATCGCACCCCAGTGTTCTGGAATTATTGGGCATTTCCACATCATATGCTAATAGGTTTCTCCTCTCCGACCTTTGCATGGGCAACCTGAACTATCCTTCTGTAATATGCTGTGTATTTCATTTGGGGTAATAAATGCCATATTTACACTATTCCATTGAATATATTTGAATCCGGCATTTATGAACACCTTTTGAGGGTATTTGAAATAATTGACTCCATTCCAACTCATTCAGTACTCTTCCTAGATGAAACTCCTGCTTGTCCAGTATCCTGTCTATTAAGATTTCTGTTATGCTTCCTAGTGCTCTGTAGAGCCAAGAGGTTAATCTTCTCCCCTTGTACATATATTGAGAAGATAGGCAATGTTATGTGTCTGAGAGGCAGCTTATTTCACATTCCATTTCTTATACAACACCTCTATCAATGTCCTTTACAGGAGGAACTGCCCTCAAGTACATAGTCAGTTAACAGCACCACAAATGCCTTTAGAGATTCAGACTTAAACTGCTCTCCCACAGTCAGAAAGTTCTGTAGCAGTAAAATGCCATCTACATTTGGGGAACCCCGAATGAGATTTCCAGGGAGTAAGATCGTCTAGCCTTATGGCGTACGCTCTTTTAAGCTAAGGCCACCAGAGCCAGTCTAGGAAGCATTCAATTAACTTGAGCTCAACCCCCTGGTAGCTATGGCACAGAGCAGAAAGTCTTAACTTAGAGCCAATGTGTAAAGTATGCATTACAAAATCAGTAATAAAGTCAAAACACGGCACAAGAAAAATCCCAAACCAATTTAGAACAAGTGAGTACATTTTAATACATTAAATGACAAAACTCCAGTAAGGAAAACCAGAGTAATTAATTTTTAAAGTTTAAGATTCAAAAAAGCACCAAAAAAGCACATGACCGGTACCTAGACATAAGTGTATGCGATGTGATGGAGTGTAGGTCAGATACAATAAAAAGTTTGAACTGGTCAGAAGTTTTACCTTCATCCTTAGTATCTATAATGGAAGCCAAACATTCTCAGCAGTGCAAAGAAGCAGGCTGTGGCTGAATCAGGTTGCATGTCATTGGATAGCCACTGGATGAGGTATAAGTGAAGCCATTGACTTTTGGACGGAAAACTCCATGCAGGCTACCATCGCCCAGTGAAGATTTCTACTTTCGGACTTAGCCACTTTTTTTGGAGCTCAGATTCTTTCACTGGGAAAGACCGCAGGCTGTAGCTAAAGAGGGCTCCACAGTTCGGATAGACTTTCCACAAAGTCCCACTGAATCTTATTTGCTGCTGCCAAAAAGCCCTGAGCGGGAGCAACCGAATCTTTATCCCAGCAGCACCGTACCTACATCAGACCAACTTAGAAGGTTGGCCCCAGTCCTCTTTGAAGCCAAAATGTTTCTAAGTCCCAGGTTTCAGGTAAAGTTAGGAGGAGTGCACTTTGACACGAGCCAAGGGTACAGGACCTTGGGGACAGCACTTAGGCGTTGAGACTCGCTCCAGCAGAGGCCAACAGCAGGATCCAGGGAAAGGTCAGTTGGAACTGGTAAGCTGGGCAGTTGCATAAAAGCCCTCTTGTAGATTATTGTATCCCTCTTGCTTGAACAGGAGGTCAGGTTTATGACCCTTGGAGTCCACTTATTTGTCTTGAGTACAAGAGAAAGTGCAGGTCCAGTCTCCTAGGCTCTTCCCTGGTCATAGGAAGCAGGTCCAGTCCTTTTCTGTTTCTCCACAGGGCTAGAATGAGTTCTGTTGAGGGTACTGTGGGTGCCAAGTTCATGCCTGGCACCAGCCTGTGGGTTGGGTTGACTCCTGGCCCTTTCCTAACAAATAGGGGAAAAGTTGCTAGAGGTGACCTTGCCCACTTTTGCAGCACTTCCCAAGTGCCCTGCTGCAAACAATTGCAAACAATCCCACAGCACCGACCTCTACCTAAATCCAAGATTGTGAAACATTTCACCTCTTGTACAGAGGCTGTGTGCCCATCCCCCCGCCCCGAGAGGTGTGGTCAGGCAAATGAGGCAATCCCTCCTATGTGGCCACTCTAAACCAGTTCTTTTGGCATCTCCTTCCCAATGGGATTGTTTCCTGTCTGACTTGGGAAACATAAAAGGGCCCTGTGCATGAGTCCTCTGTCATCTGCCTAAGACAGGGGAGACCAAATTAAAGTTATTAAAGCTCCTGGGCACAGTGCAGATGGTCATCCTGTCAGAGGAACAGAACACTTACCCACACCTAAGGCTTTCTCTCAGCTCTGGGAGCAAGTTCACGCCTCATCAAGAGGGTTTTTCAGCTCCTGGTGCAGTTGGAGTTCATGCAAATGAGTGCCCAGAGGCTTTAGGGAAGGAGAAGGTAACTTTCTAAAAGTACATTTTCAAAAATATGTATTACAATTTTGACTTCACCAGTGAATTTGGCTTGTAATAAATAGTTCAAAAAGTTCAAGAATGAAATTTGTTGGTGTTTACTAGCTGGAGATAACATTATTGGATGTAATATTGTATCAGATGATTTTCTATGGAACAGCCAAGTTTGTTAGAGTGAAAGTAACTTTTGGGGCCTTTTAACTGCAAGTAGATGTTTAACATTACATTTCTAAGCGTCCTACTTTTAAGTACCATGAATAGTGTCTTATGAGCAGCTACGCATACTTTGGAGTGACATTAATAATTAAAATGAAGATTTAGGCTTGTGAAAGGAGTTATTTTGAATGGTTGAATTTTCAATTTTATAACTGCACAGCCAGGTCGCAAACGGCAGGCCTGCAATCATATTTGCACTGTGACTGCAGTAGGTGGCCTAATGGGTGCGGCAACCCACTGGTGATAATTAACTTCTAGGGCTCGGGTAACTTTGTACCATGTTTTATGGACTTATATGGACGTTGAATATGTCAATGAGAAGTATGCCAATTTCATCATGTTGAAAGGGGAAGCTCAGGCCCTTTACCCCTGGTTACCAGAGTTAATATGCGCCGAGTTCTACAGCCAAATAGTCAAGGCAAAAATCTGGGAGAACACTGTGCAAAATATGGTCATTTCCAACAGTAACTTAAAATCTGAAGCTCCAAACTAACCCTGAGGTACCAGTAGCTGTCACTTAGACAATGTGATCCTATGGTGCCCCACATTCCATACCAGGTGATAGAATATTGTATTTGTTACAATGCTTTCATTCCTACTGCAGCTGGGTACGAAAAGACAAAAACTGAAATGGACAACTGCGCTTGGTTGTTCGATATTCACTGCCCCCCAGATGATGGTTCAGCATGCATTTCGTAGTATCATGAAGTGAGGAAACGGAAGCCTGTGCATAGCATGGGTTTCTGTGATCAGAGAGTGGACAGACCAGAGATGAGTAGTGGGAATGTACGAGTGCAGTGATTTTGTTATGAAATACTGTGCATGTATTTGTGCTTGTATTACTGGTTATTCTTGCCCTGTGTGGTAGCGGGGGATTTGTTATAATGGAAAGTTAGCTGCTCTGACAAGCACAGCGAGTGATTTCGTGGAATTTTGACAGCTGTATCAGTTGACCTTTTCTCCAACTTATGTATGCCGCTTCCTTCTTCCTAGGGGTGTTCTCAGGTTCCAGTAAACTTCCTTGTGTCATCTTTAAGGTGATTCGTCTGACTTGCCCCAGATACTCCGTTGGACGGGTGGTGCTGTTTAGAGCTTCTGTTCCAGTGTCATGGCGTACGTCTTTCTTCTGTTTTCTTTACAGGATGTTGGCATTCTGTTTTAGAACTCAGTTAGCGTGCCAGTGCTATACAGCGTGCCCATGTCCCGACCTGTTCTGCGGAACTTGCTGTAGGCAGGTATGTTAAACACTGAATGGTGTGCAGTTAATAAAAGGCGTAAAGTGGAAGTCTGATAAATGAACTACGTGAGAACACTTTATGACACACGGGCAGCACCTTATGTGAATGGAATATTTTTTTCTAGGTGAAACGGAAGTGGTTTAGCATTTTGCTGTGGACAGTAAGGGTTCCTCTAAAATGCAAGAAGATCGATGGTAATATGATATCAAACTTATTTGAATGATTGACTGAGCCCTGTAATGTTTACAGTTAAAAGGGTGTTGAAAATGCTATTATAAAAATAACTGTTGATGGACAGAATGCAGAACATTGTCATACATTCACCCCAGTACAGAGATCTGGGCCTAAATCCATCGTTTTTTTGCTCACCATGCCATTCCAGTTTGGACCCAGCCATATGCAAATCAGTCTTGACCCTGTCCCCTATGGGAACAGTCCAGCCCAAACTGCCAGGCCAGGTCCTCCCTGGACTGGAAACAAGCATCCTAGGACCGGTTTAGGGGTTTCACCCCTCTTCAGCCAGGATAGCTTGATTCCAGTGGCCTGGAGAGCACGGAACTCACGTCTGAGACATACCCGTCCCACTCAGGGTGACAAATGCAAAAAGAACTGTTGATGGACAGAATGCAGAACATTGTCATACATTCACCCCAGTACAGAGATCGGGGCCTAAATCCATCGTTTTTTTGGTCACCATGCCATTCCAGTTTGGACCCAGCCATATGCAAATCAGTCTTGATCCTGTCCCCTATGGGAACAGTCCAGTCTGAACTGCCAGGCCAGGTCCTCCCTGGACTGGAAACAAGCATCCTAGGACCGGTTTAGGGGTTTCACCCCTCTTCAGCCAGGATAGCTTGATTCCAGTGGCCTGGAGAGCACGGAACTCACGTCTGAGCATACCCGTCCCACTCAGGGTGACAAATGCAAAAAGAACTGTTGATGGACAGAATGCAGAACATTGTCATACATTCACCCCAGTACAGAGATCGGGGCCTAAATCCATCGTTTTTTTGGTCACCATGCCATTCCAGTTTGGACCCAGCCATACGCAAATCAGTCTTGATCCTTTCCCCTATGGGAACAGTCCAGCCCGAACTGCTAGGCCAAGTCCTCCATGGACTGGAAATAAGCATCCTAGGAACGGTTTCTGGGTTTCACCCCTCTTCAGCCAGGATAGCTTGATTCCAGTGGCATGGAGAGCACGGGACTCACGTCTGAGCATACCCGTCCCACTCGGGGTGACAAATGGAAAAAGAACTGTTGATGAACAGAATGCAGAACATTGTCATACATTCACCCCAGTACAGAGATCTGGGCCTAAATCCATCGTTTTCTTGCTCACAATGCCATTCCAGTTTGGACCCAGCCATATGCAAATCAGTCTTGACCCTGTCTCCTATGGGAACAGTCCAGCCCGAACTGCCAGGCCAGGTCCTCCCCGGACTGGAAACAAGCATCCTAGGACCGGTTTCGGGGTTTCACCCCTCTTCAGCCAAGATAGCTTGATTCCAGTGGCATGGAGAGCACGGGACTCACGTCTGAGCATACCCGTCCCACTCAGGGTGACAAATGCAAAAAGAACTGTTGATGGATAGTATGCAGAACATTGTCATACATTCACCCCAGTACAGAGATCTGGGCCTAAATCCATCGTTTTTTTGCTCACCATGCCATTCCAGTTTGGACCCAGCCATATGCAAATCAGTCTTGATCCTGTCCCCTATGGGAACAGTCCAGTCTGAACTGCCAGGCCAGGTCCTCCCTGGACTGGAAACAAGCATCCTAGGACCGGTTTCGGGGTTTCACCCCTCTTCAGCCAGGATAGCTTGATTCCAGTGGCCTGGAGAGCACGGAACTCACGTCTGAGCATACCCGTCCCACTCAGGGTGACAAATGCAAAAAGAACTGTTGATGGACAGAATGCAGAACATTGTCATACATTCACCCCAGTACAGAGATCGGGGCCTAAATCCATCGTTTTTTTGGTCACCATGCCATTCCAGTTTGGACTCAGCCATATGCAAATCAGTCTTGATCCTGTCCCCTATGGGAACTCTCAAGTCTGAACGGCCAGGCCAGGTCCTCCCTGGACTGGAAATAAGCATCCTAGGAACGGTTTCTGGGTTTCACCCCTCTTCAGCCAGGATAGCTTGATTCCAGTGGCATGGAGAGCACGGGACTCACGTCTGAGCATACCCGTCCCACTCAGGGTGACAAATGCAAAAAGAACTGTTGATGGACAGAATGCAGAACATTGTCATACATTCACCACAGTACAGAGATCTGGGCCTAAATCCATCGTTTTTTTGCTCACCATGCGATTCCAGTTTGGACCCAGCCATACGCAAATCAGTCTTGACCCTGTCCCCTATGGGAACAGTCCAGCCCGAACTGCTAGGCCAAGTCCTCCATGGACTGGAAACAAGCATCCTAGGACCGGTTTCGGGGTTTCACCCCTCTTCAGCCAGGAAAGCTTGATTCCAGTGGCATGGAGAGCACGGAACTCACGTCTGAGCATACCCGTCCCACTCGGGGTGACAAATGGAAAAAGAACTGTTGATGAACAGAATGCAGAACATTGTCATACATTCACCCCAGTACAGAGATCTGGGCCTAAATCCATCGTTTTCTTGCTCACAATGCCATTCCAGTTTGGACCCAGCCATATGCAAATCAGTCTTGACCCTGTCTCCTATGGGAACAGTCCAGCCCGAACTGCCAGGCCAGGTCCTCCCCGGACTGGAAACAAGCATCCTAGGACCGGTTTCGGGGTTTCACCCCTCTTCAGCCAAGATAGCTTGATTCCAGTGGCATGGAGAGCACGGGACTCACGTCTGAGCATACCCGTCCCACTCAGGGTGACAAATGCAAAAAGAACTGTTGATGGACAGTATGCAGAACATTGTCATACATTCACCCCAGTACAGAGATCTGGGCCTAAATCCATCGTTTTTTTGCTCACCATGCCATTCCAGTTTGGACCCAGCCATATGCAAATCAGTCTTGATCCTGTCCCCTACGGGAACAGTCCAGTCTGAACTGCCAGGCCAGGTCCTCCCTGGACTGGAAATAAGCATCCTAGGACTGGTTTCGGGGTTTCACCCCTCTTCAGCCAGGATAGCTTGATTCCAGTGGCATGGAGAGCACGGGACTCACGTCTGAGCATACCCGTCCCCCTCAGGGTGACAAATGCAAAAAGAAGTGTTGATGGACAGAATGCAGAACATTGTCATACATTCACCACAGTACAGCGATCTGGGCCTAAATCCATCGTTTTTTTGCTCACCATGCCATTCCAGTTTGGACCCAGCCATATGCAAATCAGTCTTGACCCTGTCCCCTATGGGAACAGTCCAGTCCGAACTGCCAGGCCAGGTCCTCCCTGGACTGGAAACAAGCATCCTAGGACCGGTTTCGGGGTTTCACCCCTCTTCAGCCAGGATAGCTTGATTCCAGTGGCCTGGAGAGCACGGAACTCACGTCTGAGCATACCCGTCCCACTCAGGGTGACAAATGCAAAAAGAACTGTTGATGGACAGAATGCAGAACATTGTCATACATTCACCCCAGTACAGAGATCGGGGCCTAAATCCATCGTTTTTTTGGTCACCATGCCATTCCAGTTTGGACCCAGCCATACGCAAATCAGTCTTGATCCTTTCCCCTATGGGAACAGTCCAGCCCGAACTGCTAGGCCAAGTCCTCCATGGACTGGAAATAAGCATCCTAGGAACGGTTTCTGGGTTTCACCCCTCTTCAGCCAGGATAGCTTGATTCCAGTGGCATGGAGAGCACGGGACTCACGTCTGAGCATACCCGTCCCACTCGGGGTGACAAATGGAAAAAGAACTGTTGATGAACAGAATGCAGAACATTGTCATACATTCACCCCAGTACAGAGATCTGGGCCTAAATCCATCGTTTTCTTGCTCACAATGCCATTCCAGTTTGGACCCAGCCATATGCAAATCAGTCTTGACCCTGTCTCCTATGGGAACAGTCCAGCCCGAACTGCCAGGCCAGGTCCTCCCCGGACTGGAAACAAGCATCCTAGGACCGGTTTCGGGGTTTCACCCCTCTTCAGCCAAGATAGCTTGATTCCAGTGGCATGGAGAGCACGGGACTCACGTCTGAGCATACCCGTCCCACTCAGGGTGACAAATGCAAAAAGAACTGTTGATGGATAGTATGCAGAACATTGTCATACATTCACCCCAGTACAGAGATCTGGGCCTAAATCCATCGTTTTTTTGCTCACCATGCCATTCCAGTTTGGACCCAGCCATATGCAAATCAGTCTTGATCCTGTCCCCTATGGGAACAGTCCAGTCTGAACTGCCAGGCCAGGTCCTCCCTGGACTGGAAACAAGCATCCTAGGACCGGTTTCGGGGTTTCACCCCTCTTCAGCCAGGATAGCTTGATTCCAGTGGCCTGGAGAGCACGGAACTCACGTCTGAGCATACCCGTCCCACTCAGGGTGACAAATGCAAAAAGAACTGTTGATGGACAGAATGCAGAACATTGTCATACATTCACCCCAGTACAGAGATCGGGGCCTAAATCCATCGTTTTTTTGGTCACCATGCCATTCCAGTTTGGACTCAGCCATATGCAAAACAGTCTTGATCCTGTCCCCTATGGGAACTCTCAAGTCTGAACGGCCAGGCCAGGTCCTCCCTGGACTGGAAATAAGCATCCTAGGAACGGTTTCTGGGTTTCACCCCTCTTCAGCCAGGATAGCTTGATTCCAGTGGCATGGAGAGCACGGGACTCACGTCTGAGCATACCCGTCCCACTCAGGGTGACAAATGCAAAAAGAACTGTTGATGGACAGAATGCAGAACATTGTCATACATTCACCACAGTACAGAGATCTGGGCCTAAATCCATCGTTTTTTTGCTCACCATGCGATTCCAGTTTGGACCCAGCCATACGCAAATCAGTCTTGACCCTGTCCCCTATGGGAACAGTCCAGCCCGAACTGCTAGGCCAAGTCCTCCATGGACTGGAAACAAGCATCCTAGGACCGGTTTCGGGGTTTCACCCCTCTTCAGCCAGGAAAGCTTGATTCCAGTGGCATGGAGAGCACGGAACTCACGTCTGAGCATACCCGTCCCACTCGGGGTGACAAATGGAAAAAGAACTGTTGATGAACAGAATGCAGAACATTGTCATACATTCACCCCAGTACAGAGATCTGGGCCTAAATCCATCGTTTTCTTGCTCACAATGCCATTCCAGTTTGGACCCAGCCATATGCAAATCAGTCTTGACCCTGTCTCCTATGGGAACAGTCCAGCCCGAACTGCCAGGCCAGGTCCTCCCCGGACTGGAAACAAGCATCCTAGGACCGGTTTCGGGGTTTCACCCCTCTTCAGCCAAGATAGCTTGATTCCAGTGGCATGGAGAGCACGGGACTCACGTCTGAGCATACCCGTCCCACTCAGGGTGACAAATGCAAAAAGAACTGTTGATGGACAGTATGCAGAACATTGTCATACATTCACCCCAGTACAGAGATCTGGGCCTAAATCCATCGTTTTTTTGCTCACCATGCCATTCCAGTTTGGACCCAGCCATATGCAAATCAGTCTTGATCCTGTCCCCTACGGGAACAGTGCAGTCTGAACTGCCAGGCCAGGTCCTCCCTGGACTGGAAATAAGCATCCTAGGACTGGTTTCGGGGTTTCACCCCTCTTCAGCCAGGATAGCTTGATTCCAGTGGCATGGAGAGCACGGGACTCAAGTCTGAGCATACCCGTCCCCCTCAGGGTGACAAATGCAAAAAGAAGTGTTGATGGACAGAATGCAGAACATTGTCATACATTCACCACAGTACAGCGATCTGGGCCTAAATCCATCGTTTTTTTGCTCACCATGCCATTCCAGTTTGGACCCAGCCATATGCAAATCAGTCTTGACCCTGTCCCCTATGGGAACAGTCCAGTCCGAACTGCCAGGCCAGGTCCTCCCTGGACTGGAAACAAGCATCCTAGGACCGGTTTCGGGGTTTCACCCCTCTTCAGCCAGGATAGCTTGATTCCAGTGGCATGGAGAGCACGGAACTCACGTCTGAGCATACCCGTCCCACTCGGGGTGACAAATGGAAAAAGAACTGTTGATGAACAGAATGCAGAACATTGTCATACATTCACCCCAGTACAGAGATCTGGGCATAAATCCATCGTTTTTTTGCTCACCATGCCATTCCAGTTTGGACCCAGCCATATGCAAATCAGTCTTGACCCTTTCCCCTATGGGAACAGTCCAGCCCGAACTGCCAGGCCAGGCCAGGTCCTCCCCGGACTGGAAACAAGCATCCTAGGACCGGTTTTGGGGTTTCACCCCTCTTCAGCCAGGATAGCTTGATTCCAGTGGCATGGAGAGCACGGGACACACGTCTGAGCATACCCGTCCCACTCAGGGTGACAAATGCAAAAAGAACTGTTGATGAACAGAATGCAGAACATTGTCATACATTCACCCCAGTACAGAGATCTGGGCCTAAATCCATCGTTTTTTTGCTCACCATGCCATTCCAGTTTGGACCCAGCCATATGCAAATCAGTCTTGACCCTGTCCCCTATGGCAACAGTCCAGCCCGAACTGCCAGGCCAGGCCAGGTCCTCCCCGGACTGGAAACAAGCATCCTAGGACCGGTTTCGGGGTTTCACCCCTCTTCAGCCAGGATAGCTTGATTCCAGTGGCATGGATAGCACGGGACTCACGTCTGAGCATACCTGTCCCACTCAGGGTGACAAATGCAAAAAGAACTGTTGATGGACTGAATGCAGAACATTGTCATACATTCACCCCAGTACAGAGATCTGGGCCTAAATCCATCTTTTTTTTGCTCACCATGCCATTCCAGTTTGGACCCAGCCATATGCAAATAAGTCTTAACCCTGTCCCCTATGGGAACAGTCCAGCCCGAACTGCCAGGCCAGGTCCTCCCTGGCCTGGAAACAAGCATCCTAGGACCGGTTTCGGGGTTTCACCCCTCTTCAGCCAGGATAGCTTGATTCCAGTGACATGGAGAGCACGGGACTCACGTCTGAGCATACCTTACCTGTCCCACTCAGGGTGACAAATGCAAAAAGAACTGTTGATGGACTGAATGCAGAACATTGTCATACATTCACCCCAGTACTGAGATCTGGGCCTAAATCCATCTTTTTTTTGCTCACCATGCCATTCCAGTTTGGACCCAGCCATATGCAAATCAGTCTTAACCCTGTCCCCTATGGGAACAGTCCAGCCCGAACTGCCAGGCCAGGTCCTCCCTGGCCTGGAAACAAGCATCCTAGGACCGGTTTCGGGGTTTCACCCCTCTTCAGCCAGGATAGCTTGATTCCAGTGGCATGGCGAGCACGGGACTCACGTCTGAGCATACCCGTCCCACTCAGGGTGACAAATGCAAAAAGAACTGTTGATGGACAGAATGCAGAACGATGGATTAAACTCAGATCTGTGACTGGGGGTGAATGTTTTGCCAACGTGCAACATTCCGTCCATCATCTTGTGTGTTTTGCTGTTCGCCCTATGTGGGAAGGGTATGCCCAGACGTGGGTCCCGTGCTCACTACGCCACTGGAGTCAAGCTATCCTGGCTGAAGAGGGGTGAAACCCCGAAACCGGTCCTCGGATGCTTGATTTCGGTCCAGGGAAGACATGGCTTGGCAGTTCGGGCTGGACAGTTCCCATGAGGCTCAGAGTCAAGACTGAATTGCATATGGCCATGTCTGAACTGGGGTGGCGTGGTGAGCAAAATAACAATGGATTAAACCCAGATCTGTGACTGGGGGTGAATGGTTTGCCAACGTGCAACATTCCGTCCATCATCTTGTGTGTTTTGCTGTTCGCCCTATGTGGGAAGGGTATGCCCAGACGTGGGTCCCGTGCTCACTATGCCACTGGAGTCAAGCTATCCTGGCTGAAGAGGGGTGAAACCCCGAAACTGGCCCTAGGATGCTTGATTCCGGTCCAGGGAAGACATGGCTTGGCAGTTCGGGCTGGACTGTTCCCATGAGGCACAGGGTCAAGACTGATTTGCATATGGCCATGTCTGAACTGGGGTAGCGTGGTGAACAAAATAACGATGGATTAAACCCAGATCTGTGACAGGGGGTTAATGTTTTGCCAACGTGCAAAATTCCATCCATCATCTTGTGTGTTTTGCTGTTCGCCCTATGTGGGAAGGGTATGCCCAGACATGGGTCCCGTGCTCACTACGCCACTGGAGTCAAGCTATCCTGGCTGAAGAGGGGTGAAACCCCGAAATTGGTCCTCGGATGCTTGATTCCGGTCCAGGGAAGACATGGCTTGGCAGTTCGGGCTGGACTGTTCCCATGAGGCACAGGGTCAAGATTGATTTGCATATGGCCAATCCTGAACTGGGGTGGCGTGGTGAGCAAAATAACGATGGATTAAACCAAGATCTCTGACTGGGGTGAATGTTTGGCCAACGTGCAACATTCCGTCCATCATCTTGTGTGATTTGCTGTTCGCCCTATGTTGGAAGGGTATGCCCAGACATGGGTCCCGTGCTTACTACGCCACTGGAGTCAAGCTATCCTGGCTGAAGAGGGGTGAAACCCCGAAACCGGTCCTAGGATGCTTGATTCTGGTCCAGGGAAGACATGGCTTGGCAGTTCAGCTGGACTGTTCCCATGAGGCACAGGGTCAAGACTGATTTGCATATGGCCATGTCTGAACTGGGGTGGCGTGGTGAGGAAAATAACGATAGATTAAACCTAGATCTGTGACTGGGGGTGAATGTTTTGCCAACGTGCAACATTCCGTCCATCATCTTGTGTGGAAAATGCTATTACCCATTAGTTATGTCCCAACTAGCATCGCTCAACCCAAAGTATTGCATCCTGGGTCCTTGTATTTTCTGCACATTCTGTGGTATCCTGTGCTTCCATACACCATCTTCTTTTCCTCCAAACACCTGGCCATCTTTGCAGACCCTCTTGCTTTAGATGAGCATTCGGGACTGTCCCACTCTCATGCAGGGATTATTAACTCAGGATACCTAACTCAGGATACCCAGAGCTGATCTACTCCTCACCATGTCTACATCATTTGGGGTTCCCAATATCCCAGATACCGAGAACAGCAGTAAGTTAATCTCCCACCCGACTCCAGAATGTTAGAATAGTTTTTCACCCCCACACGTTGTGGAGCAAAGCACCATCTCCCCTCCATAGTTCAGACACCCACCATCAGTCACCAGACCATTGTTCATCATGCTCTCGGTACCCTCCGATCATTTCCGCTTCCAGTATAGAATGCCAGAGAAGGGGACGAGACTTCCTGTTTGGATGCAAACTGAAAACCTCACAGAGTGCCGTCATCCACTAGGGGTGCCCCTTTCATTATCTTAGCCTTCCAGCTAAGCAAGCTGTCACCACCTCCCGAACTTTGATCACCACTAGTCAGGAGTGTGGATTCCCATTTGCCACCATAAATGTATTGTAGGTAAGCTTTTGTGGTCATTGCTGTTCTACCAAGTTGATGGTTCCTTACACAGTGGTTGGAACCAGGAGAAGAAGCTGGCATACCCATAAATATATCTGACCTCCCTTATAAACCGCCTTGTGAAGGGATGTTAATAATATGAACTGAGGCCCTCCATCCCACAGTGAAGATTTGAAGCCTATTACCAAGATGAAGTCTGGGACAGCCATGGAGCATTTTATAGAACATAGAGAAACTTGGACAGGGAAATCAATTTAAATTGGACATTGTATATCTCAGGGAGAGTGGTAACCTATGCCACTGTTTCGCATTTTCTTGAAAGCTAGTCATCCCTACTCGTAGGTTGTGGTCAAAGACGGTCATTGGCTCCCTGGCGTCCTCAATGATCACATATTTGAACCCATCCGTGCCCATTCTAATGCTCACTGCTGTTAGTCAGTGTGCAGCCTAGAATCTATTTCTACCATTGTGGGTTTGGTCCAATTTATTCTTTACCTGAAGTATTATCCACATGTGTTGACAATATAAATTCTGGTATCATCTCTAGGGAAATTACAGCATGTACGAGGTTTTAATCTGCATATAACTGAATTTTGTCTTCAGTCTATTTTCAAAACCAAAACCCTGAACTGGGGTGTTTCCCTATTCCAACGTGCTAATAGCTCGGTGGTCAGCTTGAACAAAAACGTATAAAGCACACACCACTGGCTAGTCGCCTTTTCCAGTATAAATGTCGAAGAGAGTATCCCATTTTCCCTAACTACTGCCTTGGGCTCTGTATAGAGTAGAAAAATCTATGCATGGAACACAGGTGTGACCTCAAAGCACACATGGACGTGGAACAAGAAATTCCATTTGTTTGAGTCAAATGCCTTTTTCAGCATATCAAGAGACAATTACAAATGGTTCCTCTTTCTCCTAGTTATGAAACCTGCAAAGATCTGATAGAGTAGATTCATGAAACTGGACCGATCTGGATGGCTCGAGGTAGCGGTTAACCCAAGGAATCTATTATCCAATGAGCCTATCAGTCAACATCTTTGGAAAATATTTTGGCCTCAATGTTAAGGAGCGAAATTGGACAATAAATGGATGTATTCATCATTATTTTCTTAGGCCCCTTGACAATTTCTCTACCATCCTCGCCTTGCTAAACTTTTTTAGCAGCTGCCGTTCCACGCGAGAAGCTAGGCAGCTTAACAATTGAGCAGGGAAATCATTTGGCCCCAGAACCTTTGCACTCTGAAGCTGAGAAATAACATTAATTACCTCTTTCAAAAGTATTTTAATTCCTAACATAGTCCTCAACTCTGTCATCAGTTATGGAGTTTTCAATCCCTGAAGAAAGGCTTCTATATCTCCATCCTTCCTCACTTCCATAGAATGTGTCAGCTGTTGGTAGTGTTCTGTAAGGGTTATGCAATAACCTCTTCTGCAGAGACTTCCACTCACTGTCGTCAATGATTTCTTTCGCCCACGCACTTCTTTCCTCCCGGCTGCTCAACCAAGCTAGCAGTTGCCCCGCTTTATTATCCATGTCAAACATTTTTTCTGAGGACTGATTTACCACAATTTTGCCATTTCGGTAATTTTTTCACTATCCAGGCCAAATTCATTAATTTAATTTACATGGCTGTCAGGGGTCACCAATATCTCTTTCCAAATCCACGATTTTCTTCTCTCAATATCGTACTTTCTAAAGTTCGTGTTTCTTCTTACAGTTTATTTTGGCCTGTGCCCACTGCCTAAGCACTGTTTTAAATGCCTGTGACAGTGTGACATCTCACTGAACTGATACCAGGTTCTCCTTGAAAAGGGTAGCCGTGGGTTTTACAAGGGTGTCTGCTGATTCCTATCCAGCAGCTCCAATGCATTCAGACTCCACATAAGGTCCTTTCTTTCTCAATTTGGTCCCTACCATCAGAAGGAGTAGCAATGTGAGATATTTATCTGAGAAGGTATTTTGTATCAGTAAGTATGTATTTATATAATACATAAATATATATGCGTGTGCACAAGAAAGCACAAAAAAAGGCACAAAAAGCGACAAGGGGGCAGGGTAGAAACACCCTGACCCCCTAGGCCTGCTCAGGGGGTCCCACAAGGACCTCCAAGGCCCAAAAACATTTTATTTATTTTTTAAATCGCGGAATGCACATCCCGCTGCCGAAAAAAAAAACGAAGCGCGGCCTCCGGGGGGCCAAGTCCCGGGGGCAATATGTAAATGATAATGGGGGGCCCAGAGGGATTTCAGCTCCCCCAGCCCCGGGGACCGCCACCCCCTGGGGCTTTATTATAGATGGGTGGGGGGGCTCAAAGGCCCCCCCAAGCCCCGGGGACCACCACCCCCCGGGGCTTTAAGTCAATGTATGCGGGGGGCTCATGGCCCCCCCGAAGCCCCGGGGACCGCCACCCCCTGGGGCTTGTTTTTTTTTTAAAAGAAAAAAACCCTGTGTGGGGGGGTGGCTCGAGCCCCCCCACACGCCCCGGGGACCGCCACCTCCCCGGGGCACTAATTATTTAACATAGGGGGTCCGTTACGGACCCCTAAGCCCCGGGGACCACCACCCCCTGGGGCTTTAAATTAAGTGTAAGGGGGGCCGCGCCTGGGGACCGCCACCCCCCAGGGCCGGCTCCTGCAGTGTCCCGGGGTTCCCACCCCCGGGACACTGCTGTTTGCAATGGCAGGGCGGGAGCCTCGCGGCTCCCACCCTGCCAATGTAAACTGCTTTGCTTCATTGAAGCGAGAGCAGGGCAACCTGCTCTCGCTTCAATGAAGCAAAGCAGATTGCTTTTCCACATGGGGAGCAGCATGTTAGTTGCTCCCCATGTGGAAAAGCAATGCCGGCTCCCGCAGGAAGCGGGGAGCCGGCTGGGACCGTGGGGGGATTGGTGACCCCCGGGGCCAAAAGGGGCCACAGGAGGGGGGCAAGGCAGCCCCCCTCCAAAAAACAAAAAATAAAAAAAAGGGCCATGCCCCGGGGGATGGCGTCCCCGGTGCAAATTATGGCCTCGGGAGGGGGGCCACGCGGCCCCCTTCCCGATTTTTGTTTTTAAAAAAAATAATAAAATTGGGGGCAGGCCCTGGGGGATGGGGTCCCCAGGGCCAATAAATTAGAAAAAGAAGTGGGGCTACACAGCCCCCCTTCTAAAAAGAGAAAAAAAAAAAGAAGGGATCGGGCCGGAGGCCACGCCCCCTCCTTGCACCACTCTGCAAACGCGCCCTGTGGCGCGTTTTAAGTTGGGAAATTCATTCCTCTTCAATCCAGAGGTCCCCTAGGGGACAACTAGCCCACCAGGTACCTCCACTAAGCGCCACGGAGCTGCGTTGCAGAGTGTTGTTAAAAGGGGCGTGGCCTCTAAACACCTCTCTGCAACGCAGCTCCCTGGCGCATACTGGAGGTACCTGGTGGGCTAGTTGGCTGCCAGGGGACCTCAGGATTCAAGGGGACTTAATCCCCCAACTTAAAACACTCCACGGGGTGCGTTTGCACAGTGGTGAATGTAGGGGGCGGGGCCTGAGGTGATATGTGTGCAAACACGCCCTGTGGCGCGTTTTAAGTTGGGGAATTAATTCCTCTTCAATCCTGAGGGTCCCTGGGGACCAACTAGCCCACCAGGTACCTCCAGTAAGCGCCACGGAGCTGCGTTGCATAGTGTTGTAAAAATGGGGCGTGGCCTCCGAACACCTCTCTGCAATGGAGCTCCCTGGCGCATACTGGAGGTACCTGGTGGGCTAGTTGGCTCCCAGGGGACCTCAGGATTGAAGAGGAATTAATTTCCCAACTTAAAACGCGCCACAGGGCGTGTTTACACACGTCACCTCAGGCCCCGCCCCCTTCCTTCACCATTGTACAAATATTCCTCTAAAATCAGCCGAACTACGAATTCCGATTTACTCACCTGTTATCAGGAGAGAACCCAGGGCTGCATCTTTTAGACCAGCAGTGACCCTGAAAAGTAATTCTTAGCGTACTTACCAGTAACTTGTATTTCCTTCCATAGGAATCCATTGTGTGGTTTTCAGCAGAAAAGTTTCTAAGTGTCAATTTTTTTTTTTTTTTTTTTTTGAAACCGTTTATTACAAATCTCAAGAATATACAGGTATGGGCCTACAACCTTCCGGCCGGCCGCTAGGATAACAGGAGCATATGACAAACGTTCATAAAACACTTGGTGTTGCAGAGGAGCATAATCAGGAGGTATCAATGCCGTAAGCCATATCAGTCAGACCCCACAATACGGTTTCATTTTATATAAACAACAAGAAAAAAACCACACTCACAAGGCAACCCGCAATCGACAGTAGCAGCACGTGCTCCCCGAATGGGGGACCCCAAGTAGCCACAGGAGTCTAAAGAGGGGAAGGGGAACAGAGCAAGGACTGGGGGAACCCTGTGCCCGGGGCTGGGGGAAGGAGTCAGCTAAGGGGACGGGGCTGGTGAGGCAGCAGGCAGCAGTGGTGGCGCGCAGATACCCCCACGATAGGCGTTCCAGGGGCCCCATACTTTCACCCATGTCCCAGGCTTACCCCTCGCCACATACACCACCTTCTCTCGAAACATGCACCAGTCCATGTGTTCTTTCCAGGCCGACACCGCCGGGGGCTTCTGGGATCCCCACAGTTGAGCAATATCACGCTTAGCTACCATATATCCCAGAGTCACCCACCACATCTGCGGAGCCGAGTAGTCAGTCGGTTCCCACACATTCAACAGGCACCTCCTCGCTTCAGGCAGCAGCGCGACACGCGTAACCACTCGCAGGACCTCATGCACACCACGCCAAAATCGCTCCACCTTCGGACATTCCCACAAAATATGCAGAAAGGTCGCCAAAGCACCACACCCACGCTTACACAGCCCATCCTCAGCATAGCCCATACGCAGAAGCCTTGGCCCCGTCATGTAGACCCGGGGTATCTTAAGCTGGACGAAGCGAAGGCGAGCCGGTATGGCCACCTCCTTCGGAGAGGCCACCGCGGAGGTCCAGTCCTCGTCGTCCAACTCCAGCCCATCGGCAACCCAAGCCTCTCGGAGGCCGGTTAGCAAGCCCGAGCGGTCATTAATCAGCTTTTTGTAAATAAGGGAGATCGTGCTGTCTGGGACATGGCCATCTAGCACTCTGTCCTCCAGGGGGGAAGACTCCGGGATGGAGGCAACGTCTGGGAAGACGGAGCCCAGTGCATGACGGACCTGCAGGTACCGAAAGTATTCACTGTCCTGCAGCCGAAACTCCGTCTGCAGCATCTCGAATGTTTTAAATCCCCCCCTCGTCCAGAGATCCCCGACTTTACTGATGCCTATCATGTCCCACTTCTCGAAGCCCTTCGAGGTCCACAGGGAGCCCAACCTCTCAGATGCGTACAGCGGTGACGCCCGGGTCAAACGGTCCTTCCACCCCATAGCTGCATTAGCCGCGTGCCATACTCGCACCATGACACGCGTAGGTCCCGTCAGGCGAGCGTCGGGCGCGCCAGAGTAGAGCGCTCGATTGTAGTCGCCACCGGGCAGTAGCATCTTGTCCATTTCAAAGGCCGGGTTCAAGGCGGGCCCGTAGAGGCCATGGTTGATTGCAGCTAACTGGGAGGCCCAGTAATACCGTTTAATATCCGGGAGGGCAATCCCCCCGTCGTACCATGGGAGCGTCAACTTCGCCAGGGCAATACGCGGCCTCCCGTCCCAGAACAGGCGGCGCTGTAGACTCTCCACCTCACGAAAGTAGCGCGCCGGGACTAAGTCCATAGTGTTCTGGAGAGCATACAGGAAGCGTGGCAACGACATCATTTTAAACAGCGCCGCCCGGCCGAGCGGCGAAAGCGGCAGGCGCCGCCAGCGCGCGACGTCCTCCTTCAAGCGCTGGAGGGGGGGAAGCAAGTTCCGCTCATAGCGGGCCTCCGGGTCCAGAGTAATGTAGACACCCAGGTACCTAAACCCCTGAGCGGCAATCTCGATCGGACAGCCCCGCGGGAGGACGGGAGCCTCCCCGGAGAGCACATACACACATGATTTAGCCCAGTTGATGACAAGGCCTGAGTTGCGGCCGAATGAACGTAAAACATCAACCAGGACTATTAGTGATTTACGTGGGGAGGCTAGGTACAAAAGGATGTCATCAGCGTATAGGGACACGCGGTCCTCGTACTCGGGGGTCCAACGGAGACCACGGATGGAAGGATGCCACCGCAGCCACTCCGCCAGGGGCTCCAAGGCCAGCGCAAACAGGAGCGGTGACAAGGGGCAGCCCTGCCGCGTGCCCCGGCCCAGCTCGAATGGGGCCGATACTCTTCCGTTTACCACCACCTGCGCCACTGGGCCCGAATACAACAATTTGACCCAACTGATGAAACCCGGGCCAAATCCAAACTTCGCCAGCATCGCCCAAATGTATGGCCACTCAAGCGTGTCAAACGCCATGGTGGCGTCTAAGGACGCCAGTATGGCTGGCTCCCGCACGAATGGAACACGTGCGAGCACCCCGTGCAAGCGCCGCAGATTAAGGGCTGTGTTGCGATGGGGAATAAAGCCGGACTGGTCTTGATGGACCAGATCGCCCACCACGCCGACCAGCCGATTGGCCAGCACCTTGGCCAGAATTTTGGGCTCCGCATTTAAGAGCGAGATAGGCCGATAGGATGTAACCCGGTCCCGAGGTCTCCCTTCCTTGTGGATCACCACGATTGTAGCCAGACGCTGGTCCAGCGGGAGGGAGCCCAGCGAGTGGGCCGCTAGGAACATCGCGCGAAGGTGGGGTGCCAATGCATCCGGTCGCAACTTATACAACTCGATAGGGATGCCATTCGGGCCCATGGCCTTGCCAGAAGCGACCGAGCGTATGGCGAGGGCAATTTCGTCGGAGGTGGGAGCGGCATCCAACGACACCCTGTCCTCCTCCGAAAGGGAAGGGAGCGCGATATCCCTAAGCAGGGCATGGGAATCCTCCTCCGAGCAGGGAGAAACCGGGGAATACACTTCACGGAAATAATCCGCGAAACAGGAGACAATTTCTTCTGGCTCGGTTACACTCACTCCGTCCATCCGCTCAATCAGCGGGACCACACGATTCGCTCTCTCCTTTTTATCCAACCACGCGAGCAGTTTACCAGCCTTATCACCCACATCATACAGTCGCCCCTGCTGCTCCCTACTGAGGCCCCTGGCCGCCTCCGTGACGAGGGCCCTGTAGGCCGCCTGCTTAAGCTGTAGGACATGTAGCGCAGCATCCGTCACCCCACCCTCTAGATCACCCTCCAATTCGACAATTTCGGCCTCCACCCGGGTCACCTCCTCCCGCTCGCGCCTCCGGGCATGGGAAATAAGGGATAGGGCCTCCCCTCTAAGAACTGTCTTGAAGGCTTCCCACAGGGAGATAGCCGAAGAGACGGACCCCACATTCTCATCAAAGTATCGCTGTAAGGATTTAATCAAGTCAGCGCGAATGATGGGGTCGCGCAGGTTCCAGGCATTGATTGGAACTACCCTGCCCTCACCCCTCGGGAAGACATCAATGTGTAACAGGAGCGGGGAGTGATCTGAAATACCCCGCGCCAAATGGCGCACCTCTCCTACCCTCCCAACATAGGCCGCCGGGACAAGGACATAATCAAGCCGTGAGAGGCTACCATGGGCCCCCGAGTGGAAAGTGTACTGCAGCTGCGTGGGATGTTTTAAGCGCCAGCAGTCCACCAATCCCAGTGTATCCAAGAGGCCGGACAGCCACGCCTGTGCCCGGGGGAGGTCCCTAGGGGGGTGACGATCCACAGTCCCAGAAACCACCGCATTGAAGTCCCCCCCAACCACCAGAAGCCCCCCCGGAAGGCCAAGGAGGAGGCGCCCCAAGTCTGCAAAAGTGGTCGACTGTAGCCCCGTTGGGACGTATACTGACACAAAGACAACTACTTTGCCCTCCATTCTCCCCACCAAGACAGTGTAGCGTCCCCTATCATCATGAAGCACCTCATCAATTTCCAACGGGAGCGAGTTCTTCACCATGATGCCCACACCCCGTGAGCCCGACGTGAAGCCCGAGTGGGCCACTAAACGGTAGCCACGCCGATTCATGGCACAAAAAGAATTACCAATGAGGTGTGTCTCCTGCAAAAAGACTACATCGGGTGAGATTCGTTTCAAATACTGCAGGACCACACCTCGTTTGATCCTATCCCCCAGTCCATTAACGTTCCAAGACAACAAAGTCAAGTCCCTACCCCCCATCACACACAAAAGCCATCATTCGTCCCCCGAAGAGCACCTTAAGACCAATACAAAAAAGGGTTTGCCTTGTGGTAAAAACGAACAACACCCCACCCCAACCCACCCACCCCAACGGAACTCCCCCCTCCCTGCACCCCTGCATGAGCCCAAACAGCCCCCCCAAAGTGCAGTGTGCCTGTCGCCCCATAGATGGTTAAACTAACTAAGCCCCCAGAGGAGGAGGGAGAACCCCCAAGAGACCCCACACGACCTCCACAGGAGGGGAACTTACTCGAACCGACGAACAGTCCAAAGTGACATCAATTTTGTCCAGAGCGAGGCCTAATATTAGTCCCTCAGTCCTGATCCGGCGAGCCCTCTCCTCCAACCGCTCCCCCCCCGCCCCCCCGAGCCCGATCCCCAGGCAAAGTATCCAGCCAGTCCCCAGCCGCTTCGGGACGATCAAAAAAGTGTGTGCGGCCATCCACCTCCACTCGCAACTTAGCTGGAAAAAGCATCGCATACTTGAGGTTAAGGTCTCGTAGACGACGTTTGACTCCGAGAAAGCTCAGTCTCTGCTTTTGGACCGCTGGAGTGAAATCAGGATAAAAATTGATGTCCATGTTGTCGAGTCTGACCGGTCCCTGTAGTCTGGAGGATTGCAGAATAGCATCTCTGTCCCGAAAGTTGAAAATCCGGGCAATGAGAGGCCTCGGAGGGGCTCCGGTCTTAGGCCTTCCCCCGGGAACCCTGTGGGCCCGTTCCACCGCGAAGAATTTACTCAGCCCCCGGGGCTGGAGATGAGTGGGAATCAAGTCCTCCACGAATAGGTCCGCCGCCGCCTCCTCACGTCCCTCAGGCACCCCGATAATGCGGACATTGTTCCTCCGGGCCCGACCCTCGGAATCCTCCAAGCGGCGGTCCATCAGCGCACTCGCCTGGCCAAGCCGGCGCACCTCCTTTTGGAGGGTCGCCACATCTGTCGTGAGGCCCGATGTGGTGTGGGCCAAAGAATCGACCCGATCATTGGTCTTGGATAGATCGGCCCTCACCAAGCCAACATCCACGAGGACCGAGTCTATCTTCTGCGCCAGTGTATCAAAACGCTGGCTCACCGAGGCCTTCATCTCGGCGATAGCACCCATGACATCCCGCAGGGTCAGATCCGCGGGCAGGGCAGGAGCATCAGTCGGGCCCTCGGGGGACCTACGCGGCACCTCCGGAGATCCCTTCTGGAGGGTGTAGCGGTCCATGCTGTTAGACTGCTGGGCTGCGCCACGTCGGGTCGATTTCACCTTTGCCCGGTCACCATCTTGCTTTGTGGACATGGTTCCAGTCCCCCGATCGTGCCAATCACGTCGTAAAGGGCAGGCAAGCCGGTTCACGGGCTCCGGGGGGGGGCCACCACAGACCCGCGGGGTGGATCACAGCCGGCGGGCCGGCAGGGTACCCCAACGAGGCCACACCACCTCACAGTGCCCCGCGACCCAACCTCGCCAAGACAGCAAGGAGGGTGCAAAAGCGAAAGCGAAAGTGCGGGGTACGCGAGTCGCCGAGCCCTGCCCGCCGCTGTTGTTCACTTTGTCTCCGGATAGCCCCACAGATCTAATCCGGGGTCCGGCGTGGAGAAGGCTGCAAACCTCGATCGATGTTCCCGCCGGTGTCCGAGGTCCAATTTGGAAGCGGAAAACGGGTGCCGCCTCAGCTCGGGCTCACCAAAACAGTCCCCTCATCTAGGACAGGATATTGTCAGGATATGTGTAGGAGGTCACGGAGGTCCTCGGGAGCCTCGCACCTACGCGGCCATCTTGGTTGCGCGCTAGGCTCCTCCCCCTAAGTGTCAAATTTTGAAACGTACAACTATTCCTCTAAAATCAGCCGAACTACGAATTCCGATTTACTCACCTGTTATCAGGAGAGAACCCAGGGCTGCATCTTTTAGACCAGCACTGACTCTGAAAAGTAATTCTAAGGGTACTTACCAGTAACTTGTATTTCCTTCCATAGGAATCCATTGTGTAGTTTTCACCAGAAAAGTTCGTCTATTTTCACAAACTAAAAATATTCCTAAAAAATCGTCTGTATGACTTAAACACATTCTTTCAACTGTTTACAGGAGGTTGGCCAGTGCTGGATCCAGGATCCACCACTGAGTAAGTAAAAATAACGATAACACTACTTACCTGCTAAGTGAATTTTCTGCCATAGGATAACATTGGTGATTCTATGTGAAAAATCTTCTGTCAACTTTTAAAATACAATAATATTCCTTTAAAATAACTACTGTAACCAAAACGCTTTTACTCAACTGTTTACAGGAGATGTCCAAGGGCTGAATATAGGATCCAGTCCTGTGGTTAGAAAAGTAATCCATAAAGTAACTAATTGCATTTAACTAGAAATTCACGTTGAGCTCAATTTGGCTTTGTGTTTGAAATTGTGTTGCCCATTGCAACAACTGTAACTACTGTACTTAAAAGTCTGTTGCCTATTTGCCAAGTATTTAAACTAAATTAATTCATTCTGAGAAAGTATATTTTGTATAGTAATGTATTTTGTAATTATAATGTAATTAAACAAAATATATCTAAAAATAAATAGTTTAAAAACTGTAGTAAATCAGTATCAAAAAATCTGTATAACAATTAATACATTAAAAATTGTCATTTACAAAACCTTTGAAATTCACTGAAAAAACCATAGGTTTTAGGCCTGATATAGTTAGGAATTAGCATTTAAAAAACCTTTGAAATTCACTGAAAAAAACATAGGTTTCAGGCATGATATAGTTAGGAATTAGCATTTAAAAAGCCTTTGAAATTCACTGAAAAAACCATAGGTTTCAGGCCTGATATAGTTAGGAATTAGCATTTAAAAAACCTTAGAAATTCACTGAATAAACAATAGGTTTTAGGAGTGTTATAGTTAGTTGGACATTTCACTCGAACAAAACCATTGAAATTCCTCCGATATAGTTAGTTGTACTAACTACATCTCGCGCGCCCGCAATCCACTGGTGATGATGTCACATCTTACATCATTCATGGCATGGTCAGTGACATCACTGATGACATCTCAAATGACATCACTGATGACATCACTGATGGCATCATCCACATGACAATCAGATACACCTCATCATACACTAGTATAACCTTTCATCACTCACTGTAAAATACAGTGTGCCAGATTTAAAAGCATTGACACACCAATACAAGTTTCTAAAGTGATTCCTAGATCTATACACACATCTAATCACTTACCTATAGATTCACTCATATATGCTGTCAATGACAATAGAACACTATCAAATATACTTATACACCTATATCGACATTACACACCAGCACACATCCTAATCACTTATGAAGTCATCCTACTCACTTATGCAAACAATGGATCATACTTACTTTTACTTAGCTATACACTTATAAAAACACCACTTCATCTATTCATATAGATAATAACTCATACTTAGTGTGTTATACAAACACTATTACAAGTATACAGTTATCCATACAGTCAATCATACAGTCACTGAGTCATATATATACTTATTTATATATACTTATTTATATACAACAACTGACACATACACTGGCTTTTATTTTCCTAGTTTGTTGGACATGTACCATTGAGACATATATTGGCTCATCACCACACCCATAAAGATATTCACTCACCCAAACAACTGTTATAACATGTCGTTTTAATATCATATACTAACTGAATCAACTATTCACACATCTTTGGGCAGTCACACACCCCCCACCGAACCACACACACATTCACTCTCCCATACAAATATTCTAATAACTAATCAATAAATAATATAGACTTTCACGTAGCTAGTTACCAACGGGTGTAGCAGTTTACACAACAACTGACAAACTGATACAGATATTCACACAGTTTAGTCACTATCCAATATATTTAGTGAGACACTATAAATTAGTCAAGTAAACAGTCAATCACACTGCTACTAAATCCTCCATCCAGATATTTATATTTATATATCCACTCATTCTTCAATACTGTTAGATCTGGGGGTCTCTAGTTGGCAGAGGTAAGTACCTTAGACCAAATAGGGACCCTTGCTTCTAGTCAGGGTACAGGGACACACACGGTAGATAACCCCTGCTCACCCTCTAGGTAGCTTGGCTCGAGCAGACAGGCTTATCCCCAAGGCAATGTGTAAAGTATTTGCACGGAAACACCACAATGACCCTCCCCTAGTACACCACAAATGTAGACCACACAGGTGAGTATATTAAAAATATAACTTTATCTAGTTTCAGCAGTAAGATTCAATCGTCATAGCATTGCACATTAATCTTCCGTTTCTCTTGAGCTTTCTCGGATCGCTAGGCATGTAACATGAATAGTCTCTAGTCTCTTGTGAGCGTTGGGTGTCAAAAAGTATATGGCTTTGAGTTCTCGGTACCGAAAGTACCTCCTCCAGCTATGCCCCTGCGCTTACAACTGTAGCGCTTCTCTCCGTACACAGACTCACCAGGCTGCGGATCGGGGCGCACGGACTCGGCGCGTCAGAGCCCTTCTTCGCTACGAGGTTCTTGCAGCTTCTCGAGCGATGGGCCAATCAGGTCGCGGCTCCCTCGGCCAGCCTCCAGTAACGACGTCGAACGTCACCGGGCGTCCGCCAATCGTAGCGCGGCTCCTTCGGCCAAGCCCCTGCTGCCAGCCAATCCGGTCGCGACCTCCTCGCTCCTTCCTTCGCGGCACTGTGTGGCAGAGTGGCACAGCTTCTGGTCGATCTCGGGCCCCAGGGCTGCAGCGGTGATATGCGGGCAGGATATTCCAAGGCACCTCAGGTCAGCGGGTTGATCGTGGCTCCGCTAAACCTCACAGCTGCTTCGCCAGCCCTGGGGGCGCCCCACAATCTTTCTAGCCGCCGTAACACAGGTGCCGATGAGCACGTCGGCCTCTTCAGCGCGGCAGCCGGTTTCAGGCACAGATCAGCACGGCTCCCCTAAGCAACGCAGAGAGCAGCCAGCGCATTTCACAGGACACAGCAGAGTTTTGAAGTCTTGGCAACCTTTATGTCCCTGGGTTGCAAAACAGGAGGCCAGCTCTTCTCAGGCCCTTGGAGATTCAGAGTTGAAGACACAGCACACAGCAAAGTCTTGTTTAGGTCAAGTAGGTAGGGTCACAGCACACAGCAAGACCCCTTCTCCTCCTCAGCTTCAGTTGCACAGCAGAACAGGTCAGCCCTTAGAGCACACAGCAAGGCAATCTTCCTTCAGTCCTTCAGCGGTCCGTCTTTCAGCAGAGGTTCCTCTTGATTGTAGAATCTAAAAATCTGTTGTCAGGGGTCCTGTACTTATACCCCTAAAAGTCTTTGAAGTCTTTGTGCAAGTGGGTCCTGTGCCCGGTCTGACCCAGTTCTGGGTGTTGCTGGAGCACTTTGTTTTCCTGGCTTCTGCTTTCCTTTCAGAGTGAGGGGCAGAGTCGTCAGCCGCCCAGCAGGAGGTGGAGCCAGCAGTGTGGCAGGCAGGCACAGCCCTATTCACTCCCAGGTGCTATCTCCTCCCTCCACTCTACTTGCAAATGCAGTCATTCAGCAAAGGGCTGACTCATCCAACCTCCTGGGGGCTCCCCAGCCCCTGTCACTCTCAAACCAGACAGTCAATCCACAAGCATGCCCAGGCACACAGACGGGTCAGACAAGAGAACAGCTACTCTCTAAAAAGTACTGTTCTCCAACTCAGGATTTAACCCCTTCAGTGCCCATGACGAGCTGGACTCGTCATGGGCTGCGGTGGCGCTGTGCCCATGACGAGTCCAGCTCGTCATGAACTCCGCCCGCTAATAAAAAGCGCGGCACTGGGCGGGGAAAGGGGCGGGCATGCAAGGGGTTAAAAACAACCTCTCCTAAAAGATGTGTTATTAAATGCTGAGCTCAGGGATATCAAACACTCATGTCTTATCTTGTTGCTATGGGAAGATAGGCTGATGGCCATTGGCACCAGCCTCCCCCATGTTAGCCTATGGAGCAAGATAACCTTGCAGCAGTGAACACACAAAATGGCCGCTGTTCACTGCCAGAGCATGTTACCTGCACTAGTACATGCTCTACCTTTTACATACACTGCACCCTGCCCAGGGGGGTACCTTGGGCCTTCCATAGGGATGACTGACGTGTACAAAAAGGGAAGGGTTAGGCCCGGCCAGTGTGGACACTGGCCAGGAGGACATGGCAGTCCGGGGACTGCAGGCAGGCCTGCGGTGGCAGGCCTGAGACACTATTTTAGGGCTACTCGTGTGGGTGGCGCAATCAGCGCTGCAGGCCCACTAGTAGCATCTGTCATCACCAGCCCTGGCACACACAGTGCACTTTACTAGGGACTTCATGGTGATACAAATGTGCCAATCAGGTATATCCAATCAATATGATATTTTACACAGGGAGCACTTACACTCTGGCACTGATTAGCAGTGGCAGAGTGTCCAAAGCAACTAAACCAGCAAAAACGAAATTCAGCACAGCATCAAAAATCCAGGTAGCAGAGGTAAAAGATAGGGGAAAAACCCACGCCAAGGATGTCAGGTCTAACAAATACAAATTGCTTTATATATATAATACATATTTAAATAACAAACCAAACCACATTCACTGGATGATGTCATCAGTGATGTCATCAGTGATGTCATTTGAGACGTCATCAGTGATGTCACTGACCATGTCATGAATGATGTAATATGTGACATCATCAGCAGTGGATTGCGGGCGCGCGAGATGTAGTTAGTACAACTAACTATATCGGAAGAATTTCAATGGTTTTGTTCGAGTGAAATGTCCAGCTAACTATAACACCCCTAAAACCAATTGTTTTTTCAGTGAATTTCTAAGGTTTTTTAAATGCTAATTCCTAACTATATCAGGCCTGAAACCTATGGTTTTTTCAGTGAATTTCAAAGGTTTTTTAATTGCTAATTCCTAACTATATCATGCCTGAAACCTATGGTTTTTTCAGTGAATTTCAAAGGTTTTTTAAATGCTAATTCCTAACTATATCAGGCCCAAAACCTATGTTTTTTTCAGTGAATATATATATATATGTACACATTTTACATGATCCAGGGACCAAGCTTCCTGTGTCTGCTGGTGGTCATTAGTTTTTTTGTTTTTCATTAACAAGGTCCATTTTGTGAGTTTCTTTTTGAAAAACAAAAATCCGATTAAAGTTTGTGGTTGTCTGTCCACTAAACCTTTTGTACCTCACAGGCACTGTAATAATGGAGCTTCTTGTCAAGGTACAG
Organism: Triturus cristatus; assembly: GCF_964204655.1. Classification (NCBI taxonomy): domain Eukaryota; kingdom Metazoa; phylum Chordata; class Amphibia; order Caudata; family Salamandridae; genus Triturus; species Triturus cristatus. Next base: position 618,862,689 of record NC_140583.1, on the reverse strand, counting down.
AAATGGTTGATGGCTCAGCAAGGATCTCTAAATTTGGTGGCGATAGTCCATCAGGATGGTGGTTTTAACGTCCTCCGCCACCCTGACGTATGGAGGATGGTCCGGCAAACTAAAGATCGGGCCATAAATTTTCATGTGACTTTTCAGATATTTCGTGGAGTCTTTGTATACTTTGGAATGTAATTAGTCTAATTCCAGACCATAGAAATTGTATTTTTATCTCTCCTAATATCTTGTCAAGGTACAGTAATCATTGTTTTGGGGTGAAGGGAAAATGTATGGCTAATAGACAAGACTTTTGGATTCCTTGTTTGCGCTAAATTTTAGATACGTCAGTTTCGCGTGACTAGAAGGTGGGCGGCGGTGAACATCACAAATAACAGATCTTCTGAACTCAAAAGTTTTATCAGTTGGTTAACTGTATGTGTTGAATATGTGCTGATACTTACCTGTGGACAGGTTAATATTGGCAGCATAATTCATTGTATGGAAGTGCACATTCTAGAACATATGCATGATTAACAATTTGTAGATCAATTATCCAGCTGCTAATCACCTTGCGGCAAGACATGAATGCAAATCTGAGGATCTAAAAGTGGTTGGACTTTAGAAAGTAATCTGCAATTAAAGCAAACGGAAATAGAGAATTCAGATTACACAATATAGAGTGTAGAGTAATCTTTTGTTTAAGGACTATGGGCCAGATGTAGGAAGCCAAATTGCGATTGCAAATGCTGAAATTAGCAGAATTCCAGCGTTTGTGATCGCAATGTGGCTGTGAGCAATGTAGGTAGGCAAATACCCTCTCGCAAAATAAGGAATCGCAAAAATTGCGATTCTTTATTGTGCGCAAGCATTTAGAGAATCGCAATTTGCGATTCCCTAAATGCTATGCTAGTAGACATCGCAAATTGCCTTAAGGAATCGCAAATTACCACCAACTTTAAGTTGGTGGTATTTTGCGATTTCCTTTAAAAAAGCACTTTTTTGCTTTTTACGAAGTGCCATGTGGCAAACATACATGCCCTTAGGGCATGTATGTGCGCCACATGTGCACACATGCACATTTCACGGGTCCAATAGGGTGTCCTTTTGGAACCCTTACACCCTTGAAATTGCGCACGCAATTTGCGAGTACCTCTTGGTTACTCACAAATTGCGGGCGCAAATCCCATTCATTCCTATGGGCCTCTTGGCACATAGGAATGAATGGGAAGGTATTCCTTATTTGCGCATCTCAATTTGCGATTTGCAATTAAGGAATATTAAGGAATCGCAATTATTTTTGTGATTCCTACATACATTCCATTTTGCGAGTCCTTTATAGCGAATCGGTAAAAATCACTATTAAGGACTTGCAAAACTGACTTTACCTACATCTGGCCCTATAATTCCACAAGTACCAAGCACAGAAGTAGGTCTTCAGGTATTCTTGTGATTTTATGTGATAATTTGACCTACATTCGGTTTCAGCTGTTGATTTATAATGATTGTCTTTAGATTATTAAATTGGAAAACATTTTTTTATAGAATTTGCATGATATACGTATGATGTTATGTAGGCTATAAGGCTTGTCAAATATATTTTCCATGATTTTCTTCCTGATTACGGACTTATATTTGTATAATGTGATCTAATTTACTAATACTGCTGCACTCATGGTAAAAAGGGTGTATATACGATAGGTAGTTAAAGCAGCCACTGCAATTTCCCTTTAACAAAGGTCAGGGGCGTGACTGAAACATCGAAGGAGATACAACAATTTTTTACACTATCTACACCTCACTCAAGTTTGCACTACACCACTTTATGAGATGTTGGTTTCAATTTAGGATTGTAACAGTTTTTATTGATTTTTGATTTACAACACCCTGCGCCTACATCCATTGGCCCGGGAGGTAGCTGAGAAGCAGGGAGGGGGGGGGGGGAGGAGAGGAGGGGAAGGGGAGGGGAAGGGGAGGGAGAGAAGTGGAAAGGGGATAAGGAAAGCATAATAAACATCAGCAATAAACAATGAATAAAGAAGAACAATACGTGCTCTTGTTACAGTTGTAGTAGTCGTCACTCCTTTTCCCCTGGGTCTGCTGTGGAGGTGTAGGGCGTGATCTGCAGTATGCGCAGATATATCAGGCATGTGAGTTCCCGGAACTCTCCCGAGAGGTGTTTAATGTATGTTCCCCATCTTTCTTTGAACGTGGGTAAGGTATGGCTGATGACTGCTGTCACTTTCTCCATCCCCAATAGGTCCCAAAGCTTATGTATCCAATCTGTATGTGTTGGGACTATATTGGTGCCCCATTTTGATAACAGGACTTGCTTTGCTGCACAAAGTGCTAACGTAAAAGCCTTACCGTTTTCAGAGTGTAATGGATAAGTTTGAACATTGGGTAACCCTAACAATACATAGCTGGGAAAGCTGGGTATTTCGGTATCGAACATCAGGTCAATGTCCGGGCGCACACACACACAGACAGTTTTTGAGATTATCCCAGCTGCACCCGAGTACTTCACAGGTCTTTCAAAGACCATTTACTTGTTAACGAGGCTTTGTTGCTTTTTCACCCCTTCATCTCCACATGGCAAAAGGTGACAAATCCTTTCTTTGACAAGGGTAACCGTTGCCTACTGTTCTGCTGCGTGGATATTTCTTTTTCTATGCAGTGTAGGAGAAAATAAGTTTGTTTATTCCTACTCACCTTTCCTGACCCCTGCAGCTGCTTATCACATCAGGCTGTGACACAAAGTTTGACTCATGGAGTAGTAGGTAAGAGAATGTGTTACTATTTGTTTTTCTTTTAAAAATCTGCAAAGGCCCAGCAGGACACATACTTGGTGTGCGCTTCATTTAAACAGTTTTTATCATTATCATGGCTGATGCAGGACGACAATAAGACAATACAAAATGCCCAGATAACGCTGGTGATTAATGATCCTGCTGGAGAGCAATCATTTGTCTGTTAGTAGTTTTTAAATGCAGATGAACTGTATTTTATTTGGAGGCTCAGTGGGTTACTGCCTTTGTCACAGAGATCCTTATGTAACTTGCAGTTCAGAAGTTACAATCCTAACACAGGACAGTGGCCAATGAACTGGCACCAAAGAGCTGCATACAAACGTGAATGGTATAGTTAGAACTTCGCTTTTTTTGTTTTGTGATATAGTTAGAACTTCCTCAGTCTTTCATTATTCTAATGTTGCTAAAATGAGTATGTTTGCTTTTTCCTCTATGCCTCTCGCTCACTCTTCACTGATCTGTATCTCCGTGCTTTTACTGCTGCTCTCTGCTGTGGCCTCTGCTGTGGCCGGTGAACCCCTGGAGCACCCGAGCTCCTGAGCTCCCTGAGAAGCCGCCTGTGCCTTTGCAGTGAGCGGCCGGTGAAGGCGAGGTAGGCGGAGCGGGCGAAGCAAGGTGAGGCGGGTGAGGCGAGGCATGGTAGCGCGAGGCCGTGGCTGGGGAGCGTGAAAGCCGTGAGCTGCCTGAGGCGTGCTTGATGATCATAGCACAGCCTCCGCTGCCAAGCCGCCTGCTGCCAAGCTGCCTTCATTGCCTCCACCGCTACCACTGATATTACCGCAGCGAGGGGCCAACCTAAGCGCAGCAGCGGCCACCTCCACAGCTGCCAAGCTGCCCCCCACTGTCACTACTATTACCATTATTACCACCGCAGCGAGGGGGGCCAGTGAAGTGTAGTGAAGCGCCACAGTCATCGCACCGCCGCAGTCCAACTGGAGCAACTGAGGAGAGAAGCTGGCTGGACGAGACAAGCTACAGAAGTGTGAGACGTGGTGAGGGGCTCGGTCAGTTGTTCGAATAGCCTCTTGCCACACAAAGAGCTAGACCCATATTGCCTGGAACGGGTCAGACTAGCTCTGATTCCCTTCAGTTTTGCTCTTTTTTGTAACACACCGCTTTTTTAGCACACAGTCATAAACTGTTAAATACATCGCCTGGGGGGCAGCAAATCGCGAATGCTACAAACTTGCCCACGAGACCTGTAGTGAGCGGAAAAAAGGAACCCATCCTTGGGTTGACTACAATCATGTTCCACCATTCATAACCAGGAACTAGTAGCTGCTCATAGTCTGGCTTAAACCACGAACCATGGATTATCGGACTATCGGATTATCGGTCTGGTGTGGAATGCACTGGAATGTTCTGAAGATTAAAATTTAATTTAACTGTCTCAAAACCACAGCGTGGAATGTTCTGGAAGGCTCTGGAGATTACATTTACTTGAACTCTCTCAAAACGACAGCCTTTGGAGTCAATTACACACAATTATATCGCAACCAGATCTCAGGTGGTACCACTTGGCTGTTTTACTGGATCCAATCTGCGTCACTGAGTTCATGCACCAGCCAGCACAGGCTCAGCAAGCGCAGGCTCAAATAGTGCCACGTCACAGCCTTTTGAGGCAGCAGAAGGCTAGAGAGAGTATAAGAACGTGGGAACGCGGGGTAAGGCTACAGTCCTCTGCATTTCACTCCAATTGGAAGTATTCACATAAAGTATTTGTGGCCCGAAGGTACAGTACAGCTGCCAGGAAAATGAGTAGCACTAACAACAACCAAGAGGCCCGTAAACCAACAACAGGGGGTCCCCAGATTCACCATTATTTTACAAGGCAAAAAATAGAACTCGTTAGCGCTCACAAGGCCCACAAGATGAAAGATGGGGGTACATTAGAAAACAGCCCCAATTTCATTTCAAACAGCCAGGAGCTAGTAACGTCGGGCGAGGATAACCCCCTCAACCTAAAAAACACAGTTCCGGACAGTCTGGAGGAGACATTAATCACTAAGATGGCGAGACTTGCAGAAACAGCAGAGCTGGCAGACACGGGTATCAATGCCATCAAAAATACCACTGCTAAACATAAAAACCAAGAATCGGAGAAACAAGGGCCAGAGCAAATCATTGAGATATCATCGACTTTAAATGATGTTGAAGCATCATATACATCTCAGGGCCCATCACAGGATCACCAATCCAGTGGGCTTATCTGCAACAAGAACGCTTTTGACATAGAGGCTCTAGTCCACCTCCACTTAAATGACCAGCTCCAGGACAATTTGGATGCTTCCACCAACCCTGGCGGTCAGGGGAGCACTCAGAGCTGCTCCACGCCCAGAAACCAAGGCAGGGTACAAATACAACAACAATTTGGTGCCACTAGCACCTCAGATCCGGCATCCCCTGAATTAACAAAAAATAACACCTACAGCAGATCCTAAACTGCTACCACTGGGAGAGGGCTTTTTAGAAGCCTCTACTGGCAGACACTGCGGAGCCCAGAGTGACGAACAAGACATAAACGATAAGAATGGTCCTGAATATATCTTGAACACAATAAATTCGTCCTTGTTGGAAGCTGTAAAGGCACTCTCCTGACAATCACACAAACTAGAGATTCAGGTGGATTTAATACACATGCTCGCGCAAACTGTCTAGGCAATTAACGAAAAAGTGGAAATGATCAGCCACAAAGTTGATCAGCTGGCTGTTAGTGAAAAGGGCAAAGGGAGCATCACAAATCCAGCAAAAAACTAGTGAAGCAATAGTAGAGAAATTAAGCACACTCCAGAGCTGTTGACAACGTTAATACAACAATGCAGTGAGGCATGAACAAATGGGTTCGGAGTAGAGGTGAGGTAAGCGTAATTAATCCATGCGAAGTCAGCTGATTGTTGAAAGAAAGTTTATCGATCGTACTCCACCCATGGCACGGAGTATCCCTATACAATCAAGCACCCAACGGTAACTGACTCGTCTCAACCGAGCCGTACAGAACACATCTTTCAAACCATCACAATCTCTGTGATCCCCGTACAATCAGACGTGCGAGGACCGCACCATGTGACCGATGCATCGCGCGCTTGTCGCGCGATGCATACCGCATCACACCATGACAGTACCCGGCGCAAGCCGCCACCACATCACCTTCCCCCTTATAAAAATGAACAAAACAAAAAATGAAAGAAAAAAAATATATATATGTCTTTATTCTTTAATATCTAATAAATGAACTAAACCTAGCCGGTGCCTTAATTGTACGCCCTCGAGATGAGCGAGGGAAAACACTAGAAGTTTGAGAACAGGGTGCCACCGATGTTAACTGGCTTGTAACCCTCCCAGTAGATTCCGTAACCCCACCAGAAGGCCCCAACCAGTGACTCCAATGAAGATCCTCCTCATCTCTACCACGCCTGCCCTGCATAATCTCAACTTGACGTGAAGACACTTTTACCAAATGTCTTTTACCCCACCAGCCTTTTCCATCAATAAACGCCGCCCCTCTGCTAACTCTCAAAACTTGTACTGGTTCATAAAAGATAGACTCACCCTTTCTCACACACTTTGGCTTCTTAATGAGAACCCAATCCCCAACGAGGACATCCTCACAAAACCCGCTCTTTTTATCAAAATTAGCCTTCATCTGTTCTTGTCTCACATTTACCCTTTTGCGTATTTCATCTAAATCAACTTTTTTCACCCCAGCCATATTACATACATAACACGCATCTTTTGATAACGGCTGGACAATTAGGGGCTTTGCCAATATGATTTCTTGACCCACACCTATAACAAATCAATTGTTGTCTCCTTTGAAAGTTTCTTTGCGGTCTGCTCCTAACATTTACTGCACACAATGTGTTGTCCTTTTCTGACTCAGGCATTGAAACCATGTTGACTCCACTCTTATCACCCTCAATGACTTTGCTGGAAATAGCCAAACGTTCTATGCTTAGAGCCAGATCAATAACTTCTGTCAGTGTTGGATTCTTACACCCAAGAATTCTCTGCTTAATTTTCCTGGAAGCACAGTTGAAGACAAATTGATCCCTAATATAATTGTCAGACAACGGCCCAAAGTCACAAGTAACAGACAACACTCTGAGTGCGGATATATACTCCTCTACTTTTTCTTCTTCCTTCTGTTTTCTGCTATAAAAATTATGTCGCTCCAACATTATATTAGGTTCATCAGAAAACTGTTTCTTTAATCTGGCCACTGCTTCCAGGTACACATTCCACTGACCATCCCCTGCATGAGACGCTGGCGGAGGAATAGGTACATTACTGTCAAAAATTCTTTGAGCGGCTTGACCTAAACACCCAAAGAGAATAGCAAATTTTCTGTCAGGGGAATAACCTACGGCATCAATAGCTACTAAATGGTTTTGAAACAGCCTAAACCATTGTGACCAAATAATCTCAGGGGAACCTGGCTTGCTAAGATATGGAGGTGGTTGGGTAATTTGTGTGATCTGTTGAACATTAGACATGTTAACTACAACGCCTTATGGCCCTTTTCCTACACTGCATATATTCCCCTCTCTGAAACTGTATATAAATCACCACAACATTAGAGAAACGAGGAGGGAAAAAATGCAAAATTATAATAATAATAAAAATTGCCTATTAATTGATGGCAAGTGACATGCAGCAGTATGACATGGACCACAATTCAAATAATATCACACATTAATATTCCAGGATTAATATGAGCATGCTAATCGCTGTGCTATATTTCTGATTCCCATGTAAGTTAGCGTGCGCATCGCTGAATAGCCCCAGGCAAGCAGGTAATTGACAACAAGCGAGCGCTAACCAATTATCTATTAGCGTGCGCGTCGCTGACTGACCACAGACGAGCAGGCAGATGAATCAAGCGTGCGCGTCGCTGAACAGCATATCGATGCGCAGATTAAGCCTCTTGCAAACAGTATAATGTTTATCCAAACGATCAATGCCAGAATCACGCTGAAACCAAAACCCTGTTGAGTTTCTTCAAGCGTGCGCGTCGCTGATAGTCAGATCGACGCGCTGAAAACCCTCTGAAAACTTGGCAATTCAAACGCGCACAAAGCCGCCAAACTGCAACAAAGTATCTCTTTACTTCTTCCGATTCCGTATATGAACTGCCAATCCGTGTACGCTTGTACGATGCGTACGGGCCAATGGGACTCCGTGCCAATTAAATAAAAGACATACCTCTTCCGGGACAAACCCTGATGTATGCAGAAACCGGCTTGAACTTGCCAGGCAGTCGTCGTACGAAGAGCCTTCCCTGTGAAAGCTCAGACGAAATCAATCCTTGTAGTGAAAAGCGTGGGTATGGGTGGAGTCTCCCGATCGTCGCCAAATGAGGTAAGCGTAATTAATCCATGCGAAGTCAGCTGATTGTTGAAAGAAAGTTTATAGATCGTACTCCACCCATGGCACGGAGTATCCCTATACAATCAAGCTCCCAACGGTAACTGACTCGTCTCAACCGAGCCGTACAGAATACATCTTTCAAACCATCACAATCTCTGTGATCCCCGTACAATCAGACGCGCGAGGACCGCACCATGTGACCGATGCATAGCGCGCTTGTCGCGCGATGCATACCGCATCACACCATGACAGTACCCGGCGCAAGCCGCCACCACAAGAGGGTACCCCGTTTAAACTTGGAGTAATTAACCTTTATGTCAATCCCCCAAAAAAGGATAAAAATACAAACATTAGAAGGATCATTAGGCTTATTAGAAAATATCTCCATGAGAACCCAGGACATGAATGTATCATCACTGGGGACTTTAACATAAGAGACCGATGTGGACCTGAACAAAATCATGAAGACCGCAGTCGTAATCTTATGGAAGCCTGTATTAATGAATTCAATCTGGGGTCTGCGAATAACATAGGGCAGCTGACAACGATTCCACGATCTACATTTAAAAACATCTCCACGCTTGATTACATCTTCCTGAGCAAGAATTTGTTGAGGAGATGTGATGAGTATAAGGTACTGCACACTCCCGAAAGTGATCACCAACCAATCTCTGCTCCTGTCAACACTAGCATCATGATGCACGAGGAACATCTTACTGCGGGCAATATGCTCTCTCTACATAGTGAAACAGCTTCAATAAAACAGATTAAACAGGGCCCTATAAGCTGAGCAAAGTATTCTAAATGGAAGCAGAACATATGCATAACTGGTCCACAGAGCAGCTGGGCTGAAATTATGACTTCGTTATTCAATGCCTTGGCTTCAGGAAAACAGTCTACTTATAATAATAAATATACCCCACCGGGACAATTTAACTTCACTAACAACATCTTCACTGAAAGTAAGAAGAGATGCCGCTTGGCAGAAGCAAACCACAGGAGGGAAAAGTCCATTTGAACAGAAAGACTTTTGAAGACAGCAAGAAAATCGCATAAAAAAATTGCCTGGCAACTGAAACAGACTTGCAAAGAGGAGAAATGGAGAAATATCTACGCATTACTAGAACAAAAGCAAGGAGTTCTGAAGACATGTCAATGGTCTAAATGGCGGCCATCCTACCCTGAATGCTGTACCTGCTAACAAATGAGCAGATCATGCGACCAGCCTGTCTGTTGACCAAAAAACAACCATGGCAAGCATTGTCAAGGTAGAAGACTGCCAATACGAAGAGAGCAATGTGGCGGAGCCTTACCAAACAGAAAGGGAAATACAAACTATCCTGCAGGGCATCAGGAAGGATGGGGCGCCAGGGCCCAATGGGCTGCCTGGGTATATTTTTAGGGAAGATCGTGAATACTGGGCACCCCACATTCAGGGCTTATTCAATCATTGCTACAAGAGCTCTGCAGTTCCGGATTTATGGAAAGGCTCCATCCTACAACCCATTCATAAAAAGGGGGACGCCTCCGACCCGGGGAACTATAGACTGATTGCACTATTGGACGTGGAAGGCAAGGCATTCGCCAAAATGCTTTTGAAAGAGCTAGAGTTATGGATCACGGAAAACCATGTAATCCCGCAATACCAGACTGGCTTTCGGCCAAACTCGTCGACCATGGACAACGCCATCGCACTTTCATATCTGGCAACGAAGGCTACTGGGGCCAGCTCCCCCATTATACGCATGTTTTGTGGACTACAGTGCCGCCTTTGATGGGGTCAATCGAAACATTCTGTGGGCAAAATTGGCTAAGTGGGGTAAACCAAGGAAACTTCTTGAGGCCATCTTATCACTCCACACTGGCACGTGGGTGTGAGTTAAGCTCACTAGCTCATGTGCAACTGCCAAGATCTTCACGAACAGGGGGCTAAAACAAGGCTGTGTGATCACCCCTACCCTGTTTAACTTATACACCACAGACCTGGGAGAAGCACTGTTAAAAACTAACATCTTTCCTCCAAAATCGGGCCACCTCAGACTGCCAATTATGCAGTACGCGGACGATCTCGTCTTATTGGATCACACAAGAATTGGCATGAAAAGGGCATTAGAGACGCTACATAATTACAACATGGAAAACAAGCTCATAGCTAATGCATCGAAGACAAAAGTGCAGATTTTTGGCCACTAGTTAAAAAAACTAACATTGGCATGGCAGCTGGGTCCTCTTAGGATAACCACGACCAATAAATACACCTACCTGGGAGTACAATTTATAGATACCTGCAGACCAGCACTGCAGGTTAAAGCACTAGAGGCAAAAGCAGCTAAACTAACATACGGCTTGTATAAATTACATCACAAACTTGTAAGTCACTCAACGGAGGGGATCCGACGAGTAATGCAAGACAAGCTAACGCCTACACTGAGCTATGGCCACCTCGCCTTCCCTGGTTTGCTGACCAAAAAATTGGAGGGCCTTCGCACAATGGCATATAGAAAAGTCTTCAATCTCTCTCACACGACCAGGCATTCACTGATCCGACTAGAGTTCAACATCACAGCAATGGACATTGAATGCAAAAAAGACACAGTTAAATTCCAACGTAATGTGATCAATGCATGTCCGGGCTCATTCAGGGCAGCGCAACAGGTGGTTTTTACAGATAACAATAGTCGCTGGGCGAGTTATTTCTTGATGGCCAAACAAACTCTGGGTATATCTACTGAATTTTCAACAGACATATCATTAACAAAGTGCAGTCTAAAGAACCTGTTAAAAAGTGTGGCAAGAACATCTCGAGGCAACAAGACCTTGAACGGATCAGACCAGTTCTGGGTGAAGAAGGCCTTATCAATTCACATGAAACTACTGCATGCCAGCCCTATTTAAAAGCAGGTCTTGGAAGGCAATCCCTACAAAATGTCATGAGGGTGAGGCTCTTAACTTTGCCAATACAAGACTATAGAGCCCACTGGAAAAACTGGTCGTCAAGTGGGTCCGGTTGCTGTCTGTGCCAACATCACACAGAATCTGCGGAACATGTCATTTGCTGTTGCCCAGCTTTGCTGTCCCCAAGGCGTATGTATTTAAGATCCATGTTAATACATCACGGTGTAAGAACATGCAAGAAGACCATAAGGCACATCTACCCCACCATTGTCCCGATGGAGCTGGCACTAATTGGGAAGTTTTATGCGGCTGCTGGAATGTTCTTACGATCGGCCAGAGAAGCGACAGTTGAATAAATTATGTTCAAAGGACTAGTGGCACTTGCAATCACTTAGCATAGCACTTTTGAATACTATTTATGTCTATACTAACTTTTACTAGGAATAGTATGCCCTCCGCAGCTTGCGCATCCCCCGCATGTCAAATCTCCACATGAGCTGTTTCTAAATGGACTATTTTTATTTTTTATTTTTTTTGGTACAAAGTTACTAATGTACAGTTACTTCATAGCAGCATTGCATTTTAACCTCTTGTTGTTTTATTTTAGATTTTATGCATCTTATGTTTAACTTTCTCTAAATTGTATTTTCCTCCGCTTTTGTAAAGGATTTTAATAATTCATACAATAAAGTTGTACCAGCTTAGTATGTTTGGGCAGATTTACATTTTTATCAGTAAAGCTGACCCCCATGGAATACTCTTTAAATCCTAAGGTTGTGTTTCCCCAGACCAACCCCTTTTAAAATATACTGCCCACCAGTATGGATGACATGTGATTCATAAACCTTGTAATCCTCATTGGCTAATGTGACATTCCCTGTAGACTGATTTACATACTTGTATGATTCATTGTCTCTGTATAATGTACACTGATATGAGTAGCGCTATACAACAAATTAAATGCATATGAGAGAGGGGCTACGTAAAGATGAGGGGCACTGTTGGAGGGTGGCAGTGAGGGAATCTGAGGAGGAGGTAGTGGGAGGGGCTATGGAGCGATGAGGGGCTCTTTTGGAGGGTGGCAGTGAGGGAATCCGAAGAGGAGGTAATGGGAGGGGCTATGGAGCGATGAGGGGCTCTGTTGGAGGGGGACAGTGAGGGAATCCGAGGAAGAGGTCATGGGGTGAAGGGTGAGCTAGGGAGAGATGAGGGGCACTGGTCGAGGGTCGAAGTGAGGGAGTCTGAGGAGGAGGTCATGAGGGGAGAGGCTACAGAGAGATGAGTGGCACGGGTGGATCGTGGCAGTGAGGGAATTCGAGGAGAAGATCATGAGGGGAGGGGCTATGGAGAGATGAGGGGCACTTGTGGCGTGAGGCAGTGAGGGAATCCGAGGAGGAGGTCAATAGGGGGGACCATGGAGGGATGAGGAGCACTGTTGGAAGGTGGTAGTAAAGGTATTTACAGAGAAAGAGGTTATTGGTGTGGCACCAAAAAAGACTTTCGCTAAAGCCAGCCCTGTCATGGCCTTTCTGTTTTTGTTTATTTGTTTAGCAGTCGGGTCATTAGGGCTACTGTGGAACATACTTTTAAGTGCGTGCTAATTATATTTACTGATATGTTCAATGTTTTAAGTTTGAAGGTGATTTTACTAATGTTTTTACCTGGAAAAATGAAAGTGGAGCCCGATGGTGCCTGTTATGGGGCTGGGGCCCAAGGTCAGCTGTGAGATAAGGTGCACTGGAGAGGAGTAGTCGATAATCAAGCCTGTAAGGGAGTGCTTGCAGAGTCCGGGGTCAGGTGGAGGTAATAATGAAGAGGGATTCTCACTGAAGGCTCGCACAGAGGGAGCCTGTAAGGGAGTGCGTTGCAGAGTCCGGGGTCAGGTGGAGGTAGTAATGAAGAGGGATTCTCCCTGAAGGCTCACACAGAGGGAGCCTGTAAGGGAGTGCGTTGCAGAGTCCCGGGTCAAGTGGAGGTAGTAATGAAGAGGGATTCTCCCTGAAGGCTCGCACAGAGGGAGCCTGTAAGGGAGTGCACTGCAGAGTCTGGGGTCAGGCGGAGGTAGTAATGAAGAGGGATTCTCCCTGAAGGCTCGCACACAGGGAGCCTGTAAGGGATTGCACTGCAGAGTCTGGGGTCAGGCGGAGGTAGTAATGAAGAGGGATTCTCCCTGAAGGCTCGCACTGAGGGAGCCTGTAAGGGAGTGCGCTGCGGAGTCCGGGGTCAGGTGGAGGTAGTAATGAAGAGGGATTCTCCCTGAAGGCTCGCACACAGGGAGCCCGAGAAGTGTCACTTGCCTGATACTATCAAAGTATTACAGAGTTGGTGAGATGCACTCCGATGTACTCATATGTAAACATGCTTAGCTTTATCAGAACAGTTGCGGCGTGCTCGCTTGCTCTACGCTCCTGTTACGCCGACCGGTCCTCAGGAGCGGGTTGATGAATGAGGGGTCCAACCAATCTAACCAAGCCTGAATGCTATTACAGCGCAGGTCAGCGGAAGTGATCAAGTGAGGGAAGGAAAGGAAGGGAACGCCAGGGAGGGAGATCTGTAACGAGAAAGGAACAGAGCACACACAGTAAGAATCACCCCAACATATACAGTAAATCATACGGTTTGTCGGACCTGGTATAGCCCCTAGCCCTTATACCTGTAAAGGAAAATAACATCCATTCATAACATGAAGAAGGTAACGTAAGGTTGAAGGCTGGTTGAGAGGTGGGCAGACAGCGCTTGATGTGGGAGGTTTTGGCTGTAGCAATGACAAATAAACAACGAGCAATGAGCAACCCCTACCCTAGCAACCTATGTTGAACAATGAGGCTCTACGGTAGGAACGAGCACCTACCCTCCACTTGACTCCACCGCACTTCACAGGGGTAGAGTGCAGCCCTCTACCACTCGTAATAACCCCTGTTAAGATAGAGCCAGAGAGACCAACAGTTAGACAATACAACACGGTACTGCATCCATCACTGTAAGCCACTGCACGCAGTCACCACACTCTCCCTTCGTGTTCACTCCACACTGTAAGCGTTATGTAGGAAAGCTGGAGAAGTATTGAATATAGGGCACAGTACTATAGAGCTTCCATGGAAATGCTCTTGGATTGCACTGCGCCTGCACTCGTGACCCGATGATCCGGCTAGAAGCCCCAGCCGACAAAGCAGGCCGAACAAATTCCAGGGGAGAGGCTCTCTCTCTCTCTCCGCCTGCCGAGAACCGCAGGCCGAACAAATCCACAAGACACGGACGAAAACCTTCGTAGGAGCACCCGCTCGACTACGGAGGAGCAATGGTTACGTTGGTGCACAGCACCCTTACCGTACTCTGAGCCACGGACTGAAGAACCAGGATCGGACCAGGATGAAGTCTCTGCACAGGAATTTCTGACATCGGGAGGCCGGCAACTTCCTGTTTTAAGCGTCTGGCGCGTCATCTCGCGAGACGCGCTATGCCCTCTGGGTATTGTAGTTCGGGCGTCTCCGAGCGCGCAAAGCCGGAGTTCGCTGCTAGCGCTCGCCACGGGGGAATCACAACAGCTCCGCCCAGCAGCGCTAAACGTTAGAAACAAAATACGAAGGAACCTCTTAGATCCCTGTTCAAGCTGCACAGCCAAGTTCATCTCCGAATAAATCCAATAAATTGAACAGTTTTTTATGTTTAATCTTCATGATTTTCACTCTATTCTCATTACTTTTCTCTTCATTTTGTCAATATTATTTTACTCGTTCCCATTCTTCTGCGCCATTCTCCAAAAAAACACAGGAACAAAGTCCATTTCCACATGTCACTTCTTTATTTAAAAAGTTACCCAATGCATTTCGGGATACTTCCCTTCATCAGGGGTATCGTGACATGTGGTATTCTTAGTTCGTAAAAATACGAATTTCACCAGATTTCCACATTGTTCTACAGCTGATTAACTGCCGATAAATTGCTTAAAGTTTTCATAGTGTGCCCCCGCACATCTCTCCTTTATCAGTGCAGCTAAAGAGGATCTAAGAGGTTCCTTCGTATTTTGTTACTTGCCTGATACTCCCACCTCAGAAACCTCCTCTTCCCATCAAAGGAACATTACATGGAAAAAACACTTTTTGAGAGTGATAATATTTAGAAAGAGATTTGGAAAAGAGTGTGTTTTACTGGGCCTTGAAAGACTAAGAAGAGATAAAGGAGGGCCCTGAAGCAGGCCTGCCCAAACATATATGCGACTAATCGAGCCCGCAGTGGCCCACCCAAATGCACCCTTGGCCCACCCAAATAAAACTTCCTGGAGCCGGGCCTGTTGCCGCATCTCTGGCCAGCCGCTCGCCGTCCTTCATGGCTCCGGGTGCCCCCAAATGACTCCGCTCACCTTCCGCCCTTATTGCTGGCAATTTGAGGAAGGCATTCCCCCCGGGAACCTCCAAGTTATGGTCCGGTGCGGCGGAGCTCCGAGACTTTGCTATCACACGGGTGCCGTCTTGGACACGCCCCCGTTGGTTTCAATTTAAAGCTTCGGTGAGGGGTGCAAATGTTTCCCAGTGTGTTAAGCCAGCGCCTCTCTGACAATACTTTGTATTTTCCATCAACAAACAAGATATCTCAATTAAGCTATCCAATCTTGCAATTGCAAGTCATCAGCGTAGGACAGGGCCTTAAAGCTTAAGGCCCAAATCAATTCCCTCAGCGGCTGACATAGATATTAAATAAAATGGGGGATAGCACCGACCCCTGTGGAACATCACAAACCATGTTTTTCTCAGGAGAAGAGAATGGCTTGAGTTTGTTCTCCCTAGCAGGATATAGACCACTCTAGAGTGGACCTAAGCCCCCGAATAGCACTTAAATGGTCAATCAGAATGTAATGATCGATGAAAAGTCCAACAGAAGTAAACCACCAGGGATGCTTGAAACTGTTGTGCTTTCAGTTCATCATAAGTGGCCACTAAGACTGTGTGCTTTTTCTTGCCCAAAAAAACTGAACGGGACCAATCAAAAAGGTCATGAGTTGAAAGCTTGAATTAATCTGAGCTGCTGGCAATTACTCGGGCAGAAATTCAATCCATCGTTTTTTGCCCACTATGCCTTTCCAAATAGATACCATCCATAAGCAATTCTTATTTGGGTCCTTATTTTGATTTTGACATAGAAATCCACTACAAACGTAGCAGAGTACCTTGTCCACTAAACTCACACTTTGCCTGCTTTATTTAGAGTCAGAGAAACTGACATGTTTTTGACAATGGTGCCTCTGTTGGCCCTACCTGCAGACACCATAGACAGAAAGCTCTGCTTGCATTGGGATATCGATCAAAGTTTTGTAGACCTTCTGCCCTATTTAGTGCAGATGCTCTGACATAATGTTTTCCTGTTCGAGCTAGGTGCTCCCAAATAGGAAAACAATATATATGACCCCCATGTGAGCAGAGAAAACAATAATATGTCAGGGCTGTTTGTCTGTTGCTTTCAGTAAAAAAAACCTGCTATGGGAGTTTATTTTTGAAAAGATTTGCTGAGCATGCACATTAAGAATGGCATCTGCTCGGCAAAGGTTCAATGACTTCAGCGGAACTGCCATGGTGGCGACTCTGCCGAAGGCACAGGGATGTCCGACTGTGTGGTGGACAGCTCTAAATATGGCCGGCTACTCCACCAGGGTGGAGGAGTACATCCCTCCTCTGACCGGGTGGAGCAGAGTACAGGCTGTCAAACCCTAAATAAAACTCTTAATCACTCTAAAATAAGAACAGTTCAGTCTTAAGGTCTAGGTCAGTTCTCTTCTAGAGGGGAGCACAAGCAACACTAGTCTGATTTAAGCTTTTCTGGTCTTCATCAGAGAGGTGCAGCTTGAGTACCACAGCACAGGCACACCTAGAGTGCCTCACTTAGATCAAAAAGTGATGGGTGAAATGCTTGTTTTAATCTCACTCACTTCTGTTCCTCTTGGGAGGGGCCTTATGTTTGGCACGCTAACTCATGAGTTATTGACAAATGCAGACCTTTGCCCTCCAAACAGTACTGTTGCGCCTCTCTGAAGAAATATTCAGAGTACTTCCTCCCTAGCTCTCATCTAAGACTAGATGCACTGCACACACACACTCTTAGATTTGTGATATTCTGTACTTTGTTAGATTAAAATGTTGTTTACGGTTACCTGGGGATTTCGGAAGCAATTTCTTTAATGAAATGCTTCTGTTGTCCCATCAATATCAATCAATGTTTACTTAGCGCGTGTAAAAAAAAATCATTAAATCCTGTGTTTATTGCTGTGAATGCAGATCACGGACTGAATATCGAAAACACACATATTGTGTGGCCAGAATATCGTGTCAAAAATATTGAGGACCAAAATATCGAAAAGGTAGTTGCAAATAGGCATGCATAGATTTACTATTCTTAACTACACATCTACACACTTTGAAAATATATATATTGTCAGGGTACTTATATTTGAAGTTAAATATAGAAAAACTTTGCTCACCTGTAGAAACTTACCTTCATGATATTTTTGTCCTCTGTAATATTCCACGGTCTAGTTGTTAGCAGGCCGTCACACTGCATCCGTGGGCCAGGCGTGGCCGGCGGGGTCCCAAATAAAAGGAGCCGCCCGCTCGGGGGCGAGGTCTCCAATCCGAGCATTGCTGTGGGTTGAGTCTGTGCGCTGGTTCCGCGCAGCGCGGCCTACCCCGCGGCATCCCCCAAGGCCCGCGCACGGGCACTTTACACTGGCGACGAGGGTGGGGGGGCTCAGGAACCCTCACGCCCCAACAACCGCGCACCGGCAGGGCGCCGACGACGGTGAAAAGGAAAAGAACATCGGAACTCTGGTAATCAGCGAGCACGCACGTGCGCCGGCCCGAGTGAAGCGCCCCAGGCAGTGTTGTACCGCCGGACCTCATTTCAGTCACGCGGTGAGTGCTCCCCCGCTCGTAACCACACGGGGCCAGCCAGCCTCCATACCACAGGAGCTGCAGACACGCACAGTACCAGAAATGCATTTTGCTGCAGCGTGCCCCTGCTAAACTGGGCCTCATACTCAATTAGGAGGAAGGAATTTTTTTTTTTTTTAAAACAAAGAAGATAATACATCAATTAACACAAGGGGGCAAGGCAGAAAAGGCACCAGACCCATAAATAAGCGCAGGCCCAAACCACGGTGAACATCACTACCTAGCGGGTACAGGCCCAAAAGACAGGAAAGCACCACAAGCCTGCTGAGCAAGAGGGGCCCCACGCACACAGGAGGCACCCCATTTAATACAACCAGCAATTAAGGGAGGGACACACCACCTACCCCACCGCGACAAAGGAGCCACCTGCTCTCGGCGCAATGGGCGATAACGACCAAGGGGCTGCACAGGGCCCAGGGGCCGCACCAGGTCAAGCAGCGACACCCGCTCACGCCCCATTCCAGCACGCGGCGTCGGGAGTCTTACCCCCATTCAGTGAATTGGAAGACCCCGCGACGGCGTCGCCCAGATGGAAGATCTGGATAGAACAGCTCAACAACTATTTCATCGTGAGCAGGGAGACCGATAACGCCATAAAAAGGTCTTTGCTCCTGCACTACGCAGGAGATGAAATATTCAAGCTGTTCAAACATGTGCCCAACACAGGAGCGGCAGCTGATTACAACGCGGCGGTGGCTGCCCTTGATGCCCATTTTGACCCACAGCTGAACCCAGACTTTGAACGGTTTACACTGCGCCAAGCCCGGCAGAGGGAAGGGGAGTCGATGGACGGATTTTATGCCCATTTGCGTGAGCTCGCCAGCACGTGCACAGAGGACGACCAGCCAAAGGAGATACGGGCACAACTAATACAGGGTTGTCGAGACAAGACGCTGAGAGGGCTCATCCTGTGCCAACCGAAGATCGCACTTGAGGATATGCTAGTACTGGCGAGGTCACACGACTTGTCGGCGGCCAGAGCAAACTAGATGGACCAGGCGCTCACCAAACCCCCGGAACGGTCCGAAAACATCAAAACAGAACGGGCAGATGCTCATCGAGCCAAACCAAGAGGAGACTCGTTTAGGAGCCAAAAACCAGACGGAACCAAACCAAGGTGTGGATATTGTGGGCATGAACCGCATGCCGCAAAAGACTGCCCCGCGCAAGGGAAAACATGCACCAACTGCGGGATACCGAACCACTTCTCCTCCGTGTGCCGGAGACGCACTAGATGCCGCGAATTCCAAAGCCGACGACCTCTGACAAAGGCAGAACGACACCTGTCGGTAACAGACGTGAGGCCGCCAGAAGACTCAAAGAGAAAAGGGAGGAAATACCAGGAGACGAGTGAAGAGTCATCGGCCGATGATGAAGGAGAAGCATACCCAATCTCGTTCGCACGGGAACTCAAGTTACGCCGCAGGCCGCAGCCGACGTGCGTAGTCCACGTGGCAGGAACGGAAGTGCAAGCAGTCATCGATACAGGGGCCACCGTAAACATCATGGGCCTGCAACAATATCGACGGTTAAAACCCCGTCCCCCAGTGAAGCCATCCAAAACAAGAATTTACGCATATGGAGCCGACACACCTCTTCCGTTGAAAGGAAAAATCACAGTCCCCGTCAAGGCAGATGACTTAGAAGTAACGGCGACAATACATGTCATTGACAGAGAAGCAGACACCCTACTAAGCAGCCATACCGCAGAAGACCTGGGTCTGATTTTGTTCGCAAGAAGAATACAGACCCACCAGGTAGAAGAGCTGCTCAACCAATTCCCGGAACTATTTCAAGGGCTCGGACGCATCAGGTGTAACCCGGTCAAGCTACATATTGATAAGGCAGTCGTCCCAGTCGCCCTGCGGCACAGGAGGATCCCTTTCCACTTACGGCCGCTAGTGGAAAAGGAACTAGAGACCCTGGAAAGACAGGGCGTCATTGAAAAAGTATCAGGCCCAACGCCCTGGGTGTCGCCGATTGTCATTGCGGAGAGGCTGAAACAGCCGGGAGCGATACGCCTCTGTATTGACATGAGGTTACCGAACAAAGCCATACAAAGGGAGCGCCACATCACGCCAACAATGGATGATATCATCGCGGATGTGAACGGATCCAAGTGGTTCTCGAAAATCGACCTAAACGCAGGGTACCACCAGCTCCCGTTGTCCAAGGAAAGTCGCTATATCACCACGTTCAGCACCCATCTAGGTCTACGAAGGTATAAGAGAATCAATTTCGGAATATCGTCAGCAGCAGAAGTGTTCCAAAACACGATAAAAGAAATGCTGTCCGGAGTGCTGAACGTAAGTGTTGACATTCTCATCCACTCGGCGACGGCCGCAGAGCACTACAAACACCTCCGCAACACACTGACATGCCTCAAAGACCACGGGGCTTCCCTACATAAGGACAAATGTCAGTTGTTCCAGCCATCACTAGAATTCTTCGGGTACGTGTTCAACCAAGAGGGCGTCCAAGTAGACCCGAGGAAGTCACAATCCATCAAGGACGCACCTGCGCCGACGACGCCAACGGAAGTACGCAGTTTTCTAGGTGTGGCAACGTACTGTGGGAGATTCATTCCAGGGCTAGCCATGCGGGCGGAACCCCTACGAGCCCTCACAAAGTCGGACGCGAAGTGGCAGTGGGGACAGAAAGAGGAAGAGGCGTTCCAAGGCATAAAGGATGCCCTTCTAGGGGAAGCCACACTTGCATACTTTGACCCAGCCAAACAAACCGAAGTACTTGTGGACGCCAGCCCCGTAGGGCTAGGCGCCGTACTAGCCCAGGAACACAAACCAGGACGATGGGCAGCGTTGTCATTCGCCAGAAAGTCTTTCACACCTACTGAAACCAGGTACGCGCAGATTGAGCGAGAAGCGCTAGCTATCAAATGGGCCTGCAGCCATTTCCACCTGTACCTCAAGGGACAACCATTCACGATGGTCACGGACCACCAACCACTCGTGCCACTCTTCGAGGGGACGGCGCCTCACCCTCCGCTGCGGATCGAGAGATGGGCAGTCCAGCTGCAACCCTATGAGAGGGCAGTCGTGTACCAGCCGGGAGCCAAGAACCCCACCGACTTCCTGTCCAGACGCCCGGTCCCGGCCGCAATACACGAAGGCCCAGAGGAGGTCGAGCAGTACGTACACTTAGTATTCACCGCGGCCTGTCCCCTGAACATGACCCTGGAGGACATTAAAGAGGTGGCCACCACAGATGCTGTGTACCACAAGACCCTAAAAGCGGTCCAGGAGGGATTGTGGACAAACTATCTGCGGCCAGCCAATTCCTGGAGTCCGGAGGAGCGAGAATACACCGGGAAGATGTGGCACATACGCCATGAACTCAGCGCCACCAGCGACGGGATCCTGCTCCGAGGATCAAGGCTAGTAATACCACAAACCCTGAGACACAAAGCAGCACAACTAGCCCACGGGGGGGGCTAAACAAGGTGTTCCGCATCGCAGGTGTAGAACAAGCGGACCCAGAGAAACGGCTTCACGAATTCTTGCGGGAGTACCGAAGCACACCACACTGCACCACACAACGGAGCCCGTGGGCACTGATGTTCCATGGCCCACGACGAGACCTACTCCCTACGTGCCCAGGGTGGGCACCACCACCAATAGAGACCGAGGACGTGCAAGCCAGGAGAGCCCGCCGAAACCAACGAGCAAGCCTCCACCGCCGGGCTACGCCAAGGACACTTCGCACATGGGCTACCGTCCTCCTTAAGGACCGCCACCCCAGAGGAAAATTTAGAAAGAACTATGAGCCCGGGCCCTGGACAGTCACCGCAAACCGGGGAACTGCCCAAAAGGGAGGTGAAGAAGTGTCCAGGAATGTGTCCTGGTTCAAAGAAGTGCCTCCAGGACACCCCGAGAGACTCACGGAAGGGCCCATGAGTAGCGCCCCTGCACAGATGCCCGAAACCACTGTGGACACCGCTGGGCCGTTGTCCAACCCAACTCCGGAGAGCGGACCTCCCACCAGTCCGCGACTGCGAGGCTCTCCTCAAAGGTATTGCCTGAGGCCCAATCCTCGCCCCAGCCAGCGGTTGAAGGATGTTGCCTGCTGAAGACATCCAGAGGCTGACAACGGAGGGCACGCAAGTACTACCACCCTGGTGGTTTGAACTGTCTGAACTGTTGTGAGCTGTTGTTGTTGTTTTAATTGACCGATTTGGATAGGGATGTAATATTCCACGGTCTATTTGTTAGCAGGCCGTCACACTGCATCCGCGGGCCAGGCGTGGCCTGCGGGGTCCCAAATAAAAGGAGCCGCCCGCTCTGGGGCGAGGTCTCCAATCCGAGCATTGCTGTGGGCTGAGTCTGTGCGCTGGTTCCGCGCGGCACGGCCTACACCGCGGCATCCCCCAAGGCCCGCTCACGGGCCCTTTACACCCTTCATATTTTTAATACACTATTTTGTCTCACGATATTTGTGTTTTCAATATTCTGTCTAAACACCACAAATGCTCTGTCAATAATTCCTAATTGTATCTAGTGATCTTAGTAGACTTTAACTCTGATATCTATAACTACTCCCAACCTTTGTCAAAAGTTCCCAGAGTTGTATGCGTCTGAACTAGTTCCATCTAAATGAATAGAATAAGAAATGTGTTCACGTTTCAGCTGGTAGAACCCCTTTGCAATACAGCTTACTCTGTGCTAACTTGGGTGTCAGAGAGAGAAAATGCATTCTAGACTAGCTTTCAGGGAAAGTCACTTCCTGTTACGAGTATTAGCTTTGGCTAGTCGGCTAGACAGCGGCTTTTAGAGCATTACGCTTGATGATAATTTGATATCTTCAAACCATGGTCTTTTCAGGCCTTCTTACAGGTTACGAAGGAGGTGTCACACATATGTTAAACAAGGACAAAAGAGCACGCTCATTACCCCCAAACGTTTTGGAAGTACTGACTGGCTGGCATTTGGCAGAGGTGAGGCTGACCCGGATGTTACCAGGGTTTGGTGTCATGAATGCCCCCAAGTGTGACAGAGGAACATCGTAGGAGTTGCTATTAATATCAGAAGGAAATGGCTTTTTTAGGTGGATGGTATAGTAAATTGTCACTGTTGATCTTGGCAAACTGGTGTGGTGGTTACATATGTTTTTTTCTTTTTTTGTGGAAACATATGAAACAAAAATAATAAAAAATAAAATATGCCACCTCCTACATTCGGAGGCCATATGCTTGCAATAAAATGTAAATAAATAACTAACCTTTTAATAATTGTAATAGAACTGTATGAACTCAGCCTAGTTGGCAGATTTACTAAGAACGAGTATAAAAACCCTTTCATACACATCACAGAAAAGTATGATTCTTATTGGCACAACGAAAAGATACACAAGGATGACCTAAAAACAGGAGAAGAATGGAAAGTAAAATGCATTGACAAAGAAAAATATTAGCCCACCAGCCCTGGCACTGAAGTGCACTTCTTTTTATGCACATATGTATGCATGATCAGAAAAAATGCCACCTGTCACGGTACTATGGAGCCAGTGCTGAAATGACTTTACCCATTATCCTATTCTGTGTTCTGTGATCTGAGAAGAGAATTGTGAATTACAGTTGAACTGACCCATGTAGAAAGAGAATTGACACAAAGCCCAATGATGTTTGTATATATTTTTTTTATTTATGCATTTTTGTAGGTCTAGTGTTAACCAGTTCCTTGTGATTTCACTAAAATTACATGTATAATATACTTACTTATAGGTGCTGTCACATAGTCCTCTTCATCCATCGGTCTGTTGTTGTGTCATTCACGTTTTTCTTCCGCCCACTACAGTATACAATATGGCGCGGTGAGTCAGTCCACTTCAACCACTGGCTATTTTCACTGTGTGTAACTGCATTTTGCCATTTCACAAGTTGCACATCCCCACTAAAAGTATTTCCCTTAAGTGCTAGAGACTTCAATGGCCTTGTATGCTTTTTAGGTCGAAGCCTACCAGACAGCGCAGCTGTGAGGTATGCGTAAAACATCTTGTGGAGTTTCAGAATTTTGACCTGGGAATGCTTTCCCCCCGTCGCTTGCCATTGCCTTTGTGCTTTGTAACTCACTTTTTCTTGCTTCTCATTTGCTGGCATTATTAGCTTTAGTCTGTCCAGCTTGAGTTCATACCTCCTCATGTGAAAGCCGTGTTTACAGTGTTCTTCCACTAACTTGTTTTCTGTAATAAACAGGCCTGTAAATTTAGTTCTTATCTCATTACATTTTCAAGGCATTCAAAATCCATGGTCAAATGTCAGGCGCTGTCTTCCAAAGGCGCTTGTTTTTCTTGTTACTGAAACCTACCCTCCTCCTCCTGTTGCTACAGGACCTACATGTCTATCGGAAAGCCTTTGATTTTTTGGTACATTGTACGCCTATTTATTATTTTGTTTTGCCACAGAAGCATGGGAAATTCTACAGTTTGTATTATGCTACGTTTGCTTCATTGCATATTTTAACTTTTTTTTGTTATTGTTCAATTTAAGTCATGCGTTCATATTAGATTGTTTGACAAGATTGCGGTATTTTATAAATTAGGTTTTCCTCATTTGGTTGTTGGCAAGAGCAGAAAATACAGATATAATTATATGCGGTACATTCAAAGAGATGTCCCATGTCAGACTCATTCTATATGACTGACTCACTCCAACCTGTATGGCTTTTCCACAAATTATGAATCAGTGTATGTGTCAGTGTGGCCGTGAGTACATCTATGCAGACTGCTGCTGAGCTGCTGGGTTCACAACATGATGACTTAGCATACCACAGAAAGCTGTCTTAAAGCAGCACATCAGTGTCTCCACGAAAGGTGTTCCTCGCCATAAAGGAGTTAGTTGAGAGACAGTGATTTGCTTGAGGGCTGTCCACAAAGAAGCCTTAATTCATCAATTTCCTTCTAGCCTCCTTGCAGTGACAACGCTACATTGCTCTTGACAACTGCCATCGCATATCCATTGAGCTCTCCCATTTCAGCAAAGGAGTGGAGAGTGGGGGGAATCATGCAGATTAACGGATCATTTTTTAGATCAATGCAGACGTGCAGGAACCTCAAAAGGAATCCTACAGAGTTGTGCACAGTATGCTGTGATTAAAAGACATCTCCTGGAAAATGTAAAATATATGCTTTTGTTTATTTATCTGGAACAGGGCTTTGCATTCTGAATGTAAGTGTCACCCCACCAATACATACAACTTAAGGACCGACCTTTCTTCGGTATGTACATGGCCAACCAGTAACACTCGAAAGATTTATTAGAAGAATTCAGAGATCAACTTCTATACTATTTTGAGCAAAGCACCCAGCAAAAAGCTCACCAACGCCTGCATAACTAAGATCTTATTTGTTTACATGTTGCTAGCCTGTTCAATGGTGTAGATGTGTTAGTTCAATGAAAACAAGCATTGGCAAAGCATCAGCTTTGCCATAGCTTGTTTTATTTCTTAGATAGGCACTGCAGATGTGCTATCTTTAGTGAAGGACACATTTGAATGGCTTTTCTTATTCTTAAAGAAAAAATATTCACTTATGGGGGCCATAAGTGAATATTTTCTCTTTAAGAATAAGAACATCCACTCAAAGGTGTCTGCCAGGCGTGCATGCACACACACGGGTGGCCATCATGGAATGGTTGAAAAACATTTTAAGATGGGTTCCATCCGACACAATGACAGGCGCACCCAGAGCGTGAGTGGATTGGGGGGCAAGTGTCTACTGTCCAGTGTGGGGTTGTTTTCAATAAAGAGATGGGGTGGGAAGGTCTTGGGGAGAAGGAGTGAAAATAGTCCCCCATATGGATTGTAATGCAAGGTATGACATCAACAATGGAAATATACATACCATCCAGTTAAACCATGGTGAGGTCAAAAAGCTCCTGTGAGGTACAGACACTAGAATAGTGAGGACAGCCATTGAATCAGGAGCAGGAAAGTTTAATCGATTTGCAAGCCATCCAATCATGAGTAAAAGCCTCACTGAAAGCCCACTCTATAAACAAGCATTGGCATAGCCAATAGGTTTCGATTTTGGGACCTTATAAGTATTTAGTTATGCAGCAGAATATCCTTGGTGCAACAACACCAAATGTTGCATAGCTAAACACTTATAAGGTCCCAAAGGCGAGACCTATTGGCTATGCCAATGCTTGTTTGTTGTTAATTGCGCCCTGCATGAGGTTGTAATACTAGCACACACTACTACCTAGAACAGCACTTGGACGTCCGGAGAAAGAGAGATTGGGAAGATAAACAGGGAGGCGGTATCCGCTCCCACTGCAGCCCGGGCCACACTCAGAGGAAGGAAGCTGAAAGCGGTTGTAATTTCTTCCTGAATCCTGAAAACCGTAACTTTTCTATCTTATATTAACCTAAAATACCTCTGATTAGCAACGTTTCTTTAAGTTTTCTTTCACAGCTGTTTATTACTGATATGGCTTAGCACTTTGATGCACACCTGGGTCTCGCCAATTCACATCCCCAAATGAATAAATAAATAAAGACATGAAGGCTGAGAAGGGGCTACAGAAAGCAAGAGATTGATACAAGATATATCTAGGAAAATAGAGAAAGTTCGAGAGAAGAGTGTGAGAAAATGGGAAATAGAACGAGTGAAAAAAACCTGAGAGATGCGAAGGGCAAATTGCGGCAGAGGGGAGAGAAAAATAGCGCATCGAAAGAAGACAGATGAAGGGACAGAGATGGAGAGATAGATAAGAACACAGAATGGGTGCATAAATGAGTAGAGGGAAAGTAAGGAGAAGAAGACAGAAAGGAAAGAGAAGAGAAGAGAAGAGAAGAGAAGAGAAGAGAAGAGAAGAAAAGCGATGGAGTTTGACAAACAGTGAGCACGAAAGGGGAAAGGAGAGTGAGGGAAAGCGGAATTTAGCCTTAGAAGAAGGCAATGGTGACCGTTATGTAGAACCATAGAAAGGAAGGCAGATTAAGGGGGCATCAAGAAGAAAACAGAGCGGGGAGTCGCGGGTGAAGGAAATAGATTAGGAACAATGTGATAAGAAATGTGTGGCTATCAAGTGAGAAGAAGAAATGATGAAAGGAGATGGGCGGCAGGTATCGCCTCCCTCATCTAATTGCCTGCAGTGAAGCCTCACCCACAATATGCTTTGTTAATTGATAATTGCTTGCATTGGCGCCGTCCTCCACGGCGGAGGGATCCCGGGCGAAGCCTCCCATCTGCCTCCTTTGATTTGGAAAAGTTCTGATTAAAAGGAAGAGCAGAGGGAAGTGTCTTGTTGATTTCTTCCCCTCGCAGCTGTGTTTACCCCCTGTCCTTGGAGAGGCTGGCGGTGCATTGCCTGCATCTTGAAAGGAGGGCACACAAACAGCTCCCAGCCCTGTCAAGACACTCTTTTGTTGCACTTCTTGGAATAGAAAACTGGTCGTTAAGGCATGAAACAAAGAGATAAACAAAGAAAGAAGGCAAGAGCAAGCCAAACAGCAGCAGTCGGTATGACAAAGAGAGGCACATGTCTGTTTTTAAATGGAAGAAGTGCCTTCCCATTGGGATATTTTGTTGTCAAATTCTTACTTTGAGATATTGTTAAACAAGCATTGGAAAGTAAAAGCAATCGCGCGTGTGTGCGTGCGCGCCCGCAAAAGTAAAAGCGATCGCGCGTGTGTGCGTGCGAGTGCATTCAGCTCTTTTTCAAAGCACATACTCGTGCTTGTGGCGCGCCGCTGTGCACTTTAATCAACCACTGGATACACATAATTATTTAAGGTTATAATGAGTTATTGACATTAAAATACATTCACAAAATGGGATATGCTTCTAATCACAGAATAGCCCAAATACGATAAAATGTAGAAGCACAAGCCATTTTACTCCGAGCCATGGAGTCTCTGTCATCAGCACTTCTCCCTTTTTCCACAACAGCAGTTCAAACATGAATGGCAAAATATCCTAGTTTGCAAATGTTTTCTATATAATTATGGCTCTTCCATATTTGCCTCATAATGCAAGATCTGCTGCATGATCTGACCATTTAAACTAATAAATTGTTTGTAGCTCAAACGTATTAAAAGGTAATAAAAAATATGACATATTACTGCATAGTGGATGGCCTATTGCAAAGGTTGACTGATCACCTTTCTAACTGCTGCATTTGTATGTTACACTGGTACTAATAAGGCAAAATCTTTCCAGAGACTGATAGTATGTGTACACATGTCAAAATAATAAAATAGCAGATAATATACTGCAATACGCTGCTGCCTTTTTTTAATGCATAATTTAGTCAACACTGCCGCATAATTTTGTCCTCCTTTGCTGCATAATTAATTCCAGTGGCCCCACAGCAGGTAGCACATGTTAAAAGTGTTTGTGAATGAAGAGAGGGACTGTGAAGTTTGCGGCCTTAGCACTAGTGGTGCCCTGTGCATTAATGTTTGTTAGTGCCCCCCCAATGACCACCTCTGCCATGGATTCCCTCACTACCACCCTTTAACAGTGCCCCTCAAGTCTCCATAACCTCTCAGATGCATTAAATTTTATTTACAGCGCTACTTATACCATATACCATTCTAGGGTGTCAGAGCACTTTACATCACAGACATTACACAGAGACAATCAATATGTGTGTAAATCACTGTATAGAAAATGTTACATAAGACTAAGGACTACAAGGTGTAGGAGTCACATGACACGCATACTAGTAGGCCGTATAGTTTAATAGTGATTGGTCTGGAGAAACACAAACTCAGAATTTAAAACATAATACCATGGTTGGGGGTTCTCTTTAATAATCAGCTTTGATTTCTGTCCAAAAGAACACTTTTTGTAACATTAGGTTAATCAAAGACTGGGGGAAAAAACATAACACACTAATTTATACCTTGCAGTTTGTATGCAGCTCTTAGATGACAGTTAATAGCTCACTGTTCTATGTTAGGATTTTAACTTATAAACTGCAGGTAAAAAAAGATCTCTCTGACAGAAGCAGTAACACACTGACCTATTTACATTATGTGCACTTTGTGATCTGCATGGTACATGTTCTTTGCAGCAGGCACATTAACCCTCAGAGTTACCTTTCCATGAGTCAAAACTTCCACTAGACAAAATTCCGATCTCTCTCTAGGAAGAACATTAATCACCAGAGTCATCATGACATTTTTATAGTTGCTGAAAATTGCTGGAGGCCAGGAATGAGTCAGCAAGCTCTTTTAACCATAATATACTTGCAAACATAATCCCTCCACCCAAAGTCAGCACCCGGTGCGGTCACACCGTTTGCACCGCCCTAGAGCTGGCCCTTCTCAAGGGTCCTGTGACCTCAGTGACAGAGTCACTGTTGTTCTAGTGTGTGCTGCTTCATAGGCCTGCCCGCAAGACTGGAGGTGAACTTCAATATGGATTGTGGTGGACAAGCCTTGAAGGTTAACCCACACTTGCCACTGCTAGGGTCCACCTGCTGATGCTAAGACACCAGGGCTTTTAAGGTCTTACAAAGCCTTCTTGGGTCTAGCATGGGATTGTATTCCCTCAGGAGAGTGGTCTCGTGGACTGGTCATTAAGGCTGAACCTGGTTCCCCAGTTCTAAATTCGGCAGATCTGGGCATAGTGCCATGTCCTCTCCCCCACTGAACACCAAACTGCCCCACTGAGAAAAACTCACACTGCCTTCAACTACAAACCAATTGTTGCCAGCTATAAACACCTGGATGCGGTTCAATTTAAATTACGCACTAGACAAGAGCAATTTGCGACCTACAAAAAAAGGTAACAACATCCTGGAGAAAGCAAACACTCATAGGGAATGCAACATTTAGCAAACCATGTGAAATATAAGCAGGAACAACATGGTTACCTTAACTCTTTTACACTCACTATTCAGAAATCAGTGAGTGCTTTTGCCTGAAAAGTTAAGGACATGACTACAGGGCCCTGAATGGACCCATTTCAATGTCTATTGCTTATATCCTTACAAATCGTATGGTAAAAAGACCACATCCCTGAACGCAGAGCTGCAGTACACATTTTGTTTTCCAATCCATGCATTGTAGTACCTTTAGGATTGGTGCACTAGTTCCAAGCCCAGGGTAACCAAAGACAAGAAAACAAAAATAGCGCTTCACTGGCAAACTCTGTAAAAGTGGCCCTAATGTGTTTGGGAGTGAATAAAATCAATCTGGCCAGTTTGCTACCACTCTGTCTTACTTTTTTTAGTTATTTTTCATATTTGTAATCTTTTATTACCGATGCTGCACTTTGGAATTAAAATGTCAGAAAAATACATTTCCTGCCAAAGAGTTTTTCTTTTTTGGATCCATTTCAAAGGGGAGCAAATAAAAGAAAGGAGAGGAAAGAGAGTGAGAACTCCGTCTTGAAGTCACGTTTTCAGTAAGAGAAGAACTGCTCGGCAGACAGAGGGAAGGGAAGAAGAAAAGAGTGGGGGGGGGGGTGTGGGGGTGGCAGCTGAAATCACGGAGCATGAAGTGGACACTATCTATGTCTTCTCTGGGCAAGAAGGAAAAGACAGAGTCCTCTTACTTCTCTGCAGCTCGCCCGTCACGAACGCCAGGAACGCCGAGTTTTATTTATAGGCGATGGTGATTTCTTGCGTCCTGGGACGCATTTTCAAAATAAAAAAGTTGGGGAACGGAATCCTTGGAATTAAATAAGTAGGGGCACGCCGTGCCCTTCCGATCCCGCCCGCTTCGACCACTGGAGCTAATAGAACAAACACAAAGACAGGAACGTGGAAAAATATCCGTGCATAAGGCCAATGCAACTAATGCAGTGCACCGGCCCCACCGCTGATAGCTGTGCCCCCGTGGCAAGCAGAGCCGAGCGCCAACCAAGTCACCCAGTCCGAGTTAGGCCATACCCACCATCTGTATACCCATGCCCCCCCCACGCAGACACCTACTGCAGCTGTGCACGTGAAAGAAAGAAGACACCCTTCTGCACAAACACCCTTAACACACATAGATAACAAGAATGACAACATGTAAATCATGTCAAGTTTATGCCACACTCACATAAGCAAACGCTCTGTTGATGCAGTAGGAGTGGCCCGGTGTTAGGTGTGGTATTTATTGCAACCCTGAATAATAAAGTTACCATGGGGTAGATTATTTACTGGGTGTGATAAATATCATCTGTGACCAGTTTAGCTCCTACAATGGGATGTACGTGGATTTTGGTGCTTTCTGCACAAAAATCCATATCCTATGGAATATTCTGAGCTTTTCTCCATTTATATTCCAGTAAGTTCTACCTGGCGATTTTTTTTTTTTTTTTTTTACAGAAGATTCAGTCTTTAATTAACCTAGTATGTATCCGGAGTGATAAAAATCACAAAACTCATTCTTCCAATATGTATGGTAGCTGGAGTTTCTGCACAAATTGGAAATTATCGGCTTCTACTAATGAAGGTCTAAATGTGATTCACAACAAACACTGGAAAGCAACAAACATATGGCACATTGAAGTAAGGGGTAATACATGGAAACAGCAGCAAAACCCAATGGTGAACAGGCCAATATGCGAAAACCTAGTCCAGTCATTACAATGAAAACACCTGCAACATCACAATCGCAACAAAATATCCAAAAACCACATGCACTCCATGCACCCGCTCTGCAAAACACATTACAACAGAGGAGGCAAACCCTCCCACTACAAGTGTGGAGCAAGCTCCAGGTAGAAAGCCACCCAGTGATTATGGCATTCTGTTACTGGAGCTGTACCACCTGGACATTCACAGGCACATCTTACCATTGGCCTTATCAGGAAAGGGAAGAAGGCACGCAGGAGTCGATTCTAAGACTTAAGTTGATATCCATAGGTATCACCTAAAAAGGTCGCCATCAAGAACCTACTACATATGACCCAAAAATAGCTCAATGTAAAAAAAAGAGGTCTCGTGATGCTCTGTTTGTGATAACAGAGCTAATATGTACCCTCCCCTATGCCTCAGTTTGACTGCTAAGAGCGAATAAACACTTCTCATTTCACAAGCATCCTCCAGCAGGGCAATTTGACAAGTCACATATGCACCCAAACCCCTTATGCAATGGCACACAGTCACATTTCCGTGCCCAGTACAGAAAAGAGCATACGTTGCTTTCCCATCACAAAAGGTAGTGATAACTGAATGTACCTTGCCCTTGATAAGCCTGTGCCCATATGCATAATGCAACCACAAAGGCTGCCAATGCAACAACAGCCAGTTATATGATGTTATAACTGATGATTCACTTCTTTGGATCTTGGCATGATGTGACCATCCTGAATGCCTGCTGAGCTGGCAGACAACCTCAAAGATACAGATATACAAACTGTGTTTTACTTGGTGAGTATCTCATATTACTTGCACAGACACATAACACTTAGCTGTTACCCTAACAAGCACTCATGTGTCTGTCTTATATTCTGTCTTTGATGCAGGGCAGTCAAAAGTGTGATGTCTATGCCCATTGTCTTTGAAGTAACATGGAATCTAAGAGGGCAGAGGATCAACCAGTTAGTTGGCAAGGGTCAGAGTTCCTTTAGCTGACCTAATATCAACATGCTCCTAGCAGGGTGCTATGCATAAACTTGTAACTACCCTGAATAAACTAACCAAGACTTGCTTACAAGAGTGGACTTTATTCCATCATAATATTCTACCTCTCCCATAACAGCTGTAAGCGGATATTCATTGAATCCATGCTCAATGACGTCATGCAACCTTACCACAGGGACTCAAAGAAGATGAAGCTGATGCAGTCTTGATGCACACTTAAGGGAGCTACTTAGGTATCCAAACAACCTAATACCCTTGTACCTGGCTAGCATCAACAGTTGCAGAGCCAAGGCACATCTGCTCCAGTGACCCTTCACAGGGCCCACAAGATCAACTTTGTTTCTTGTGGCCAGTTGACCCACTTTGATACTCTTAGGATGAGGAAAAACGCTTGGCTCACATGGAATGCAGAGAGGATTGCACTGAAGCTGGAGAAAAAGGGACAGAGGATGAGGTGAGAGTTGCAGGCAGATTGTAGGTCCTGGTCAGTGGATGGAAGAGTTGATGAAATACCTGCATAGGTTGTAAGCACACATTGGCAGTAGTGTGTGGGGCGTTGATTGGGGGATACCGCAGTAGAGGGAGGCAGATAGAAGTAGGCAAGCTGAGACAGTACGATGTCTGAGCCGGTGTCACTGTTTTGGGTGTGTGACTGATGAAAAGACGGTACCCCACTGGTTTGTAGATTTTGTAGGCCACCTACATGCTGATGATGTAATGCAGTGCAGCCTTCACAGCCACCAAAACCCCAATGCTCTTCATTTCCCCAACAGACACAATGGATATGACCGCTGTGGCAACTCGCAGTGTCTGCCACATCCTTCTCAACTGCCCCTCTTTGGAATATTGGGCGTAGTGCCTTGCTACCTCTGTAATTCAGTTTTGCACCCTATACTATCTACATTTTGGTTATATTTAGTACCCTCTCTACCTGTACCATAGTTGAGGACCTATGCCTACTGAATTCCTATGTTTAAGGTATAAACCCCTAACACTAGCCCTGCCCACATTGATATCACAGTTTCCTCTGATGGTATCATGGGCTGGATGCTGCGAGCAAAAGGGTGACTCTTCACAGTAGCCTCCATGCCACCCTGCACTCAGTAGACACATAAATGGTGCCAATTTTCTCCTTAAGAGGG
Organism: Triturus cristatus; assembly: GCF_964204655.1. Taxonomy (NCBI): domain Eukaryota; kingdom Metazoa; phylum Chordata; class Amphibia; order Caudata; family Salamandridae; genus Triturus; species Triturus cristatus. The sequence goes on along the minus strand of NC_140583.1, from coordinate 618,829,010 downwards.
TTCCAGTTAGGAGGGAAACTCTAACCATGACAGAAAAAACTCCTTGCCAATCTGGATGATTCTTGACTTTTCAGGCAAGCCTATGACTAAGCGTCTGTAAGCTGTGTGTTTTCTGTTACCCAGGGCAAAGCAACCGGCCCGGTGAATGAGCGCTTTATAAAACCTAGTAAGATAACATAACATTCTTAGTTGAGGATGATAAATATTACAGGAGCTGAACATCCAGAGCTAGAATTCCAATCAGAAATCCAGCTAAACAGTTTGCAAACCTTTTTTTTTAAATCATCCCTTGCTCCTTAAAGTAATCAATGCTGCTTTAAAAAAAAGTTTTCTGATTGTGAAAACACAGTGGTCTACTGCCTACCTCCAAGGCTGCCAACACCATCCACGAAGGTGAAGGTGTCTCATGGGGACAGCTTCTCCGCTGTTTAGTTAAAAGGTAATGCATGTACTTTTAAGTTTGAGTCACTTACAGACCCATATACCCAGTGATAGACCTAGTCACCCACCTATACAGCCACTCACATACCTATTCAGAAAACCGTACAGCCACTTAGACACTGACGTATACACTGATGACATACTCACTTACACGCCCATGCACTCAATTGTACATTCATTTCCATTTTAGTATTGTAGATGAGATTGGAAAACATTTGCTAGTATGTTCTTTAGCACTTTATAGGTTTATTCCCTTTCAAGAATATTAAAGTACTCATGTGTAGTATTTTATATAAGTATATGAGGTGTGTGACATATACACGTACAAAAGCTCATAAACACTTCAACATAGAACTTAACATAAACATAAAGCACATAGTTAACTCTTTCTTTGACCAGGTTTAATGTTTTTAAAGAGTACTGTTGTTTTTTAAGAAGGTTTTTCTAACAGTTTTAAACTTTTTTGGGGGGAAAACAACTGGGAAGAAGGAACTGGCTTCAGAGTGTTAAAAACATGAAGGTTCTACGGGAGCAAAAATAAATAAATAAACAATGTTGATTCTTCACTGCATCAAGGCATGCAGCCATGAACAACATCTTTGCAGCCATGGGCATCTGGCATTTGCCACAGTGAGTGACCATCTCACATAAATTGTTGCAGCCAGCCAGCTGGAACAGTTATGCAAGCCGGTTACAATCATTCTCCTAAGGCTACTGCAGATAATGTTTTTTGCCCTGCTGCACCTGCCTTCTCCCGCATCATGCAACGGTACATGCTTTTATAGATAGTTTTGATCTAATTCCACATGGAACTTGTCTCAAGGGAATATTTCTTCCCAGTGTGTCTCGATAATTGCTTGCTGTAGACATTGCACTGGATACACTTGCCACTAACCTTTTTCTCACATGAAGGAATACTAAATTGTTTTCAAACATTATTCCTTTTTTGCAGGTGGCATCTCTTCCTCCCATTCCAACACAGGGTCAGGTTGTCCTTCCTGGTCTAAACACACACATGCATCTATCTGAAGTTCTTGTGCACAAATGTGTATTTGTAAATAGTTAAATACGTTATTGTGTGTTTATTGTGTTTATTGTTTGGTTTCAAATGTATAATGTTACCATCTCAGATAACTTATTGCAGTAAACTGGTAATGGTATTTCTTGAACATTTTTAAGTTCTCCCAAGGCTACTGCAGATGGTGAGTGTAGTTCTCCTCCACTTTCGTTCTCATGCACCAAGCGATTGCATGTTCTTTCATGGATGGTTTTAGCATGTTTCCACATGGGCCTTGTCCCCTGAGAATACTTTTTATCAGTGTCTCTTGATAATTGCTTTCCGCTGATGTTACACAGCACAAAGTTGGGAAATACATAACTTTACCTTCAAGTTTTACCGGCGTCTTGAATTCAATGCTTATAATGTTAGAGTTTGCTTCTCTTAAAAACATATGTAAGTAATCCCATGGACACTCTGCAGAACTAAGGGTTGAAAACATTTTGGTGCTCCTAAATTTCAGGAGGTACAGTTCAGATCACCATGAGAACGATGCAACTACTCATTCGTGCTACGGTGGGATGCCATGAAATTTTTCATTGGGGCCTTAGTATAATCAATCAGAGGTTAGGGTTTGTGCATCTTTCAGTATTTGCAAATAGTTAAATAGGTTATATTATGTTTATTTGATAATTGTTTGGTTTAAAATGTATTGTGATGTGTAAATAAAATGCAAAGTTATAAAAATGTATATTACATATTTTACTTATAGGTCACAAGCACACCCATACAGGCACTCATACATGAACTCACATACCTAAAGAGTCATTCAAACAGGTACTGACACACCCACACTTACACTCATACTCACTCAAAATCCCATACAGTCAGTCATCACACCAATTTACACATGCAAACACCTACTTACATACACATTGTGTGCAGTTTTTTCTATAATCTTAATGATTGTTTTTTCCCCACTATTCAATGGTGATTCATTGAACAGTGTATCCTTTTTGGTGTATGATTATAGAACTTGGGAACACCCAAAGAAGACATGTTTACAGCGACAAGCATGTGGCATTTCGGACAGTGAGTAACCATGTCACTCAAATCTTCACAGGCAGCTGGTATTGGATTGTATGAAGGAACAACACTTGAATTCACCACACATGCCTTTACAATGGGTACACTACCAGGCAACCCACTACCCTGCACCCCAATACCACGTATGTCATAACAATGTACATTAAAAGTGCCATTGCCACACATGCAATAACCAACGCAAACGTTTACAGCAAAATCTAATACGTATTGCAACAGCGCCATCTTTAGTTTTAATTGAATTTTGTCTCGTTTTCTACTATTGCTAATTCAATGATTCACACACTTGATTTTTGGGGATCAGTGGAGCACACAATTTAACTTGATCCTCACACTACTTTTGCTCTGTTTTCAGCTGTTTCTGTTTCAGTGATCCATACACTAAGGGCCTCATTACGATGTTGGGCGGATCTTTCTGCCGACACGGTCTTGGAAACGGAACCGACCGACTTGCGGTCGGCGATTCCGCCTAACTAATTACGATGCGACCGAACACTATTCGGTCAGATTCCCATTGACTTCTATGGGAGCCTGTGTTCCGCCCGACAACACAGGCTCCTCTGGTGAAATGGGGCGTGGGCCCAAAACACTGCACCCTGTTCAGGCACACAGTGCAGGGTTTTACATGGGGGTCCCTTAGGTACCACCTCTGCCCCAAACTGAAGTCTCGAGGTTGAAGGGGGGGCCTGCCAGGGGCACCCAAAGTCAGTTCCGGACAGCCTTTTTGTGTCAGACAGGCTGACTCGGAAAGGCTGTTGGAAACCGGCATCATTATCACTTGGTCAGAAACGCTGTCCGTAGAGCTGCATGATGCGGTTCCGACCTACACGAATTCTCAGAGAGCCGGTCGGAACCGATTCTGAAAGACCTTGCGGTTTACAATCCAACAGAGAACATTGTAATCTGTCGGGCGGATTGTAATCCGAGCGAGTCGGTCGAAAGGGTTCCGACACGGTCTAGGGGAATCTTACTGTCGGGAGGAGGCTTTCCATCTGACATCCTAATGAGGCCCTAAATATATTATATGCAGCGGATAACATATTGAGACATCAATGATCCGCACACTTTTTAAAGCGTCCGTGCACAAACACTTTCCCTTTATTGTTCATACTCCTTGATATGGATGAAATAAAAACATACCCTGTGCCCTTAAACCCAGGAACCCTAGCCCACACCGACACTAATCCTTAAAAACTAGCCAAAAACATTAGAAGCTAGCCCGTAACCCTAAAACCCAAACCTAAATACTTCTTATTTTACCACGCATATGCCTTTATCATTCATGCCTTTACAACAAAATTTGTGGTAAAAGGATGCATGCTAAAGGCATGTGTGGTAAAGGCATATGCATGGTAATGGCTTCATTGTAACGGCTAAGGTGGTTATAACTGCATTGTAATGCCTGTTTCCCCTGGTTTTGGAATGCCTGAAGCTGATGATGGTTCTCCAAAGGGTACTTTAGAGGTGGACTGTCCTGCTGCACCTGTTTTCTCCAGCATCATCCGGTTGTAGACCCTTTCATGAATAGTTTTTAAGTGCTTCCCCATGGAACTTGTCACATGTGAATACTTCATGGCAGTGCCCCTGGATAACTGCTTCCCGTAAATATTACACTGGACATTTTTAGCTGTAACCTCGTTTTCTCCTGAAGGAATTGTAAAATAGTTCCAGACATCACTTTGTTTTGCTGGTCTAAACACATACCTGCATCTATCTACAGTACTTGTGCACAAAAGTGTATTTGTAAATGGTTAAATAAGTTATGTTATGTTTATTTGTTAATTGATGGTTTAAATTGTAATGTAATGTGTTGATAAAATGTATTTGTAAAGTCATAAACATGTATATTACTAATTTAACTTATGGGTCACAATCACACACATACAGATACTCATACATGAACCTGCACACCTATGGAGTCATTCACACATAAACTGACACACCCACACATACACTGACACACCCACTAAAATCCCATATCAGTCACACACCCATTTACACATGCAAACACCTACTTAGATAGACTCATACACCCATACAGCCATTCACACACACACTCACACACTCTTACAGCCACTCACACACCAAGCCACACACTGATACAGCCACTCATAAACCCAGCTATACACTGATACACCCACACACCCCAACAATACAGCTACTCTCACACACACCCATACACTAATAAAGCCACACAGAGACTGACACATCCATGCACAGACCAATATCGTCACTGACACACCCAAGGACACCCGGATAAAGCCACTATACATACCCAGATACACATTGACACAACTACTGACACACCCAGCCATGGTTAATCCAGAAACTGATACACCCAGGCACATACTCAAGCAGCCAATGTCACGGACAGTCACTTATCGATACACCCATTTAGATATTCGGCCAATCATTGATGAAGCCTCTCAAACACCCATACACCCACTGATTCAGTCACTGACACACCCAGCCACAAACTAGTACAGACGCTAACACACCCAAGCACTCATTGTTACAGACACTGTCACACCCAGGCAAACACCAGTACAGGCTCTGACACACCCAGCCACACTCAGGGGATCCTCAGAGACCCTGCCAGTGCAAAAAAGCATTTGTAAAAAAATAAAAAAAATGGCCACAAAAGTTGAGAAGGAACCACGAATCCACAGCACCTCACCTGCACTTGTATAATATGGGGAGTGGGGCACACATGACCCTTCTCCCCATGGCCTAACGTGGTTCCAGGAACCGCCAATTCCTGGGGCAGGCCAATTGCTATTTTTATTGCAAGGGGGCCGTGTGGACCCTCTCCGTTGGCTATTAAGAGCCCCGGGAACCATCACCTCCCCGATGTGGGACATGCTCCACACCCGGTCGCGTGTGTGGCATGGTCAGAGCAGCGCCAGGATAAAGCTGGCTATTGAGGGCAGAAGGACTCTTCACTTTCTTGTCTCCACGTGCGTCTCTTCCACCCTATACCGCACCTACCTTTCGCTTCCTAGTCACTCTGCCGACGTGTCTACCATCCGCATTGGGCTTCTGGTGGCTCTTCTCCCAGTCCCTGATGTCTCCTGCTTCGTTTGTCTTGCAGTTGCCTGCAGTCTAGCAAACAACATAAAGGACATGCTTTAAGCTTTCCCTTATTTCAGGCGGAAAGGTGCTGTTGCTCTATTTATACATCTATATTGAGAATACTTATCTGTATGTAATCTCAGCAGGTTGGAGGTTCCATTTTGATTGTGCCAAGCTTTTCCTTGACCTGTATATAAAGAAAGGAGTATATTTAGTATTTGGGTAAGAATACCTAATACCTAGAATCCTGTGTTTTATCGCTTGGCCCTGCACTACGTTTTAATTTAAATCCTAGTAGGATTACACTTAGTTTTATATTCCAAGAGTCTGGATTTCCTTTATGTTCTTGGGGCTTATATGAAGACAGGACACAAATTGCACTTAGGTTTCCAATGCATTTCCTCTACCTCACATACTATACCAACATACTCTAAAGTTATCTGCCTCCTATGTTTTCTTGTTCATAGATTGCACACACATTGTGCGTGAGCAGTAATTCATTTAAATTCGGAAGAGGGGAATTATACAGTTAGTTAAATGATGACAAGCATCTAGTTAGTAAAATATACAGCTCTTGCATGCATCTAGGAAGGACTCACACCTAATGGTATTATCTCTCTTCTTTACATACAGGGAATACATAAAGATACCTGGGCCCTTACTTACTTCTCAGAGTTGTCTCTGTTGGACTGGTGTTCTCGCTCTCCCTTTTCTTCCCCTCTTCCCCCGCTCACCACAATGTGCTTTGACATAGTTGGGCAGTCCTGGTGGTGCTGGGACGTGGGGAAGTTTTGTGTGTTGCTCCTGTGAAACCCAGGTGAGAATTGACACCCAAGGCTTGATTTTGGAGGGTGACCATGCAGACCCCTCCTCCTAAGGCTCTAAAGAGCGAGCCCCGGGGACCACCGCCTCCCCGGGACTTAATTAATATATTGGAGGGGAGCCGTGCAGACCCCCCTCCTACTGCTCCTAAGAGTCCCTGGGACTACCACCTGCCCAGGGCTTCAATAGTTATTTGGAGGGGGTCACGCGGACCCCCCTCCTTGGCCCTTTAGGGCCCCGGTGGCCAACTCCTTGCTAGGGCCATAAAATAGAAAGTAAAAGGGAATGGGTACTGCGCGGCCCCCATCTCGTGCCTTATTCGGCCCTACTGACCAGCACCTCCACGGGGTAGAACCTGCAAATTTGAAGGAGGGGGCAGCGTACCCCTCTCCTGGAGCTATTAATGGCCCTGGGGACCACCACACCCCAGGGCCGTCTCTCTGTCTCCCGAGATACCCAACCTCGGGAGATAGCAGTTTGCTTCCTCCTGGTGGGAGATTTGACATCTCCTGCCAAGTGAGAGCAAATTGTATGTCCGCTCCCTGCAGGCGGTAGCAGGAAAATTGCTCCCATTCACTGGGAGTGCATATTTCATCTGTTTTCCTGTCCACTGTGAAGCGGGCAACTAAACAGATGAAAAAATTGTTCCCACATGCAGGGAGCAGTATATTTGAGACTCCCTGTGTCATATGGCCGATAGGGTCATTGTCGACATCGCTAAGTTAGCATGAGCTCGGCTGCCATGATGCTGCTTTTGCTCTTGTTACTACATGACTTTATTTTGCAAGACTCTGTTTATGCCTCAGACTGTTCCTGGAGTTTAGTCTAAACACGGTGAGCAAGGTCGATAAACAATGCCCCTTTTGATTCTGTTCTGGTCAGTCCCTAGCAAATAGACAAAACATGCTAACACGGCTGCGGTTGCTGGGAAACTCATACTTTTATATTATGGGGATGCATGTTGGTTAAACACACACTTGGAGAGGGACCGTTCCAGGGAGAAAAGCCATGCGGTTCCTATGATGTAGATATACCATCTAGGCACTAAGGTATGGGGTCTGCTGACAAAGCCCAGAGATCTTCTATTATATAATAATACTTCTTCTTACCAATGGGAGGGTGGTTAGGCCTTATATTCCTTTATCCACTGTCTTTATAAGATGACATCTCCCTTTATAATATATGGACTTTCTACAATGCTAACTGTTTTAGGTTTATGTGTTTTGCTGCTGGTAGTGGCTCGTATACTGCGTTATAGAGCACGATAGTTAAAATAAACATTTTAAACTATACCAGTGTCGCTGTCAATTCTTATTGTGGACAAGTACGAGTAAGTGTGCGAAAGGGTTCGTCTTGTTACCGCGATTCCTGAGAGAGTCGGGAGTGTTTTGTTCTGGGGTGTCTAATCATTTGCATTTTTGTTATTGTATAGGAAAGCGAGTGAGACACTATAGCTAGTCGGCCCTGGAATTGTGGGTACTGAGGCGGTGAGAAGGCTTAGCCCCTATACACTGAGGTCCCGTATTTCTACGCATGGTTCTGTGTATGTGCAAAATTCCTGCAACACCTGCATGCAGGAGCAATGCCAGTTCCCACTGGAGGCGGGGAGCTGGCAGGGGCCACAGGAGCATTGTGGCTCTCTACACAGTGCCCAACGCTGCACATTGGGTGCCCTGCGTGAGCTCTAGGGTACCCAGTGTCAAAGGATGGAGTCCCTGGTGCCAAAATCAGCTCAGGGAGGAGAGCCGCACAGCCCCCTCCCCTTGAAATCCTTAATGTAAGTGAATGCATCGTTGATTTGTTGGAGTGCAATCTGATCTGTAGTGTCTGTGATGAGTGATTCTTTCTTGTCGTCTCCTGGTGGGAGCGGAGTCCATGGTTTTCCCTTGTAATTACCCGGGTGTGCAAATGCCCAAATTCATCTTCAAGCTCTGACCATTTGGCCCTACTCGTTTTCCTTAGTAGTATGGAAAGTTCTTCCAACCTGTTTCCAAGTTGATGGACAGCTTACCAAAAGACCCCAGAGCGCATTTCCCCTCGATTTTGGTGATGCGTTTTTGATGCAGAGGATTTCAAGGACATCTCCACCAGACAAAGAAGCACTTACTTCATAAATTTAAGAAGAAGTACCATTATTTGGTGGAGATTCCCCTCAGTGGAGTCTTGTCTTCTTCTCTAGCAAGGATTCATATTATCACAGATTTGTGGATGAAGACCTAGAGGAACAATCACATTTCCGAAAGTATATGCACACAAGGTCACTGAAGACATTTCTTCGTAGTCCATTATGCAGCTGTAGTGTAGATTATGCACCAGACATTTACCCAACAAGGTAGTACTTCTTGTTACCTCCAGTAAGTCCCATTGTTGAGAGGTATTAGGAGGCCACGTCCCCTTTCTCCACCACTCTGCAAACATGCCTACTGGCACACTACTGGTTGGGGGATGAAGTCCCCATGGCTGCTGAATCTCCTTGGGGTGAACAACCCCTGCTGTAACCTCCAGTATGTCTCACACAGCGGTAGTGCTGAGAGGTCTTTAGAGGCCATACTTCCTTTCTCCACGGCTCCTTAAATATGCCTTCTGGTGCACTACTGGTTGGGGATGAAGTCCCTTTGGTTGCTGAGAACCCCTCCTGTTACCTCCAGTAAGTCCCATACAGCGGGATTGCTGTGAGTTGGTCCGAAGCCCTACCCCCTTTCTCCATCACTCTGCAAACGCCCCTCCTGGTGCACTACTTGTTGGGGGATGAAGTCCCCTTGGATGGTGAGGGTCTTTCGGGGTCAAAACCCTCCAGTAAGTCTCACACAGTGCGATTGCTGAGAGCGGGTTAGAGAACCTGCTCCCTTTCTCCTCCACTCTGTAAATGTGCCTCCTGGCACACTTCTGTTAAGGGGATGAAGTCCTCTTGGATGCTGAGGGGCCTTGAGGGCTAAGATGCCCTCCTGTTACCTCCTGTAAGTCCCACACAGCGGGATTCCTGAAAGCTGGTCGGAGGCCACACCGCCTTTCTCCGCCACTCTGAAAACTGGACTACTAGTTAAAAAACGATGGAAATTCACTAAAAAAACAAAGGTTATCAGGAGTTTATAGTTAGGTAATAGAATTTGAAAAACCTTAGAAACTCACTTAAAATACCAAAGGTTACATGGACGTTATAGTTAGGAAATAGAATTTTAAAAACCTTAGAAATTCGCGGAGAAAACCAAAGGTTACAAGGACGTTTTAGTAAGGCTCAGATTTGACTCATAGAAAACCAGAGAACTTCAGTAGTTATTTTTAGCTGAACTAACTATAACGTATACCCCCACAATGCACTGCTTATGCCTTCACATATTACATCACACATGACATGGTCAGTGACATCACTGATGACATCTCAAGTGACACCACTGATGACATCAATGCTGACATTTCAGGAACAGCGGGGAAAGGTCCGACGATGAGAGTCGAGAGGCTCTCTTGGCGGGGACCCAATAAGCTGCTGGATGCCCCCTTTTTATTTTCTTGGGATTAAACTGAAGCCAGGTGCAGGGTACCGAGGACATTGACCTACGGTGAGGACAACTTGTTCCTGTACAAGTAGCAAGGAATTAAATGCAACAACATGGCACAGGAAAGGTATTACTCAAAGTGAGAAATGGAAGTGAGAAAAGTGATTGGCAGTAGAAACGTGCATTAAAACAAAGAAAGTGATTTATATCTGCACTGCATTATTTTAATGCTTAAATTGGACATAAAAAATGACTTTAAAAATTATCGTTTTTTATGAACTGCTGCATTCAAAGTATTTTGTTTATCTTTGCTAATTAAGAGTATACTTAAAGACCCAGAGAAAAAAATGGCAATTGATCAAATTGAGAAAGACTGTTGAACCAGCCAAAACGTGTCTTTGAAAGCCAGAAGAGTTGAGAAGAATATGCTGTTTAACGGAATCTGCTACCGGGTACAATGAAAAAACATGATTTAGTACCTGTCCAGAGTGCTGGGTTTCTTTCAGAGGAGAGAGAAATCATGTTTCATGTTTCATGTTAAGAATGAGCCAGCGGAGGAGCCTTTTACCGTGCACCACCTGCATTTAGGATGCAAGCCAGGGAACCGCAAACTATTGGGTGGGGTGGAGGCTGTCACTTGGGCGGGCCGTGTTCAGGGTACCGGAACCCCTGTCATATACAAATCCAACAACTTCTAATTACCAGAAGTACCACGGACACATCGGTAATTGCATCCACAAATGTATTCAGGCTGCACAGCAACGCGTGTCAGCTTTCGCCTTGATCACGCTGAGTGACAGGCGTTTCTACACATATTTTTAAATACAGTGACAACATAAAACTGTTCGTTTTTTATGTTGTCACTGTATTTAAAAATATGTGTAGAAACGCCTGTCACTCAGCGTGATCAAGGCGAAAGCTGAAACGCGTTGCTGTGCAGCCTGAATAAATTTGTGGATGCAATTACCGATGTGTCCGTGGTGCTTCTGGTAATTAGAAGTTGTTGGATTTGTATTTATATATATATCTACACACCAGTCCCGGTATGTTACGAGGCTGTCTCGGTGGGCGGTCTGAGTCAGGTGCCGGGTGATGTGCGTAAAATATTGAATAAACACTGGCATGTATTAATGACAGATTATGACCTGTGCAAGCATTTAAACTGTAACCCTCAAATAACTTTTAAAAAGAGTAGATCGTTGAGGGATGAGTTAAGTGCAAACTTGATCACCAAAGAGATAACGTCCAGGATTGGGCAAAGACCAGGTTACCGCCGTTGTAAAAAATTTAAAGCGTGTAGTCACAGTACAGATTGCACTGAATTCCATATTCCTAACCCTAAACAACAGTTCATTATCAAGAAGGCTTTGAATTGTAATTCCACCTATTGTGTATATGTTCTAACCTGCCCATGCTACAAAATGTACATAGGTAGTACAACCCATTGCGCCAAGAAACGAGTGCTAGAACATGTACGCGCCATCAGGCATAACGATAGACACTATCCGGCGGCACGCCGCTTTTTCAAAATGAAAAACTATTAAAAATTATGGTCATTGATGCTGTAAATGTGGATCTCAGGGGTGGAAATCATGAGTTCTTATTGAGGAAACTGGAATCGAAGTATATAATTGATTTTGACACCCTTATACCTAAGGGACTTAATTCCAGTGAGGAGTTGTCAATTCACTTGAATATTTAAAATAGTTCATGAATTTGTTGTAGAATTTTGGAAGTTTTAATTTTTTGTCATTTTCTACACAGGTGCAGGCACTTTTCACCTTCGTTTTCTTGGGGTATAATGTGTGGAACCATCTGCTTTTGAAAATTGTGATTATTATATGTATAATACAACAAATCCTTTGTGAATAAACCACCAGGGTAGAATTGTTGGACTTTACAAATTGCTGCCACTATAGTTCAATGGTTTAAATGAATTTTGCCATAGCAATTGAATGTAGTAATACTGGTTAATTACTCTTGTGAGACAGAAGCACTTGCATTTGGTTTTATTATAGCATGACATTGCAATTTTTTTGCTAATTGTGTTTCTAATATAATGGGCTGTGGATTGTCTAGAATTGCCCACATGGGAGAGACCTTGGTTGGCGCATTTGATAGCAGTCAGCCTTTAACATCTGGTATTTAATATGGCAAAACTCGTGCATCAATGCAAAATGTAGATATGTACAAGTGTTGATACTGTTATTATCCAGTCGGAGTTCGCCCTGAATTGCCCACTAGGGTGAGACTTTAGGTGGCGAACCTTACAGTGGTCAGCTTTTAACAAAGATTATCTATTGGAATTCATGTATTAACTAATTTGCAGCATTTCAATATTGTTGATATTGCTAATAACAATATTATTGTGTTTGTTAAGCTTCACGAATGATCATGTTAAGATGGCCGACACATTCTTCTTTCCACATCACGTGGTGGTGGTTGAGTCGCCTTTTCACTTTTGACACATGCAAATGGAGTAATGATTTTGTAATTCGCATTGCCGTGAGCAAGGCGTAAAGCCGAAACGCGTCGGATTGCCATTAAATTGGCTATTTGCAGTATACAAGCGTCTGAGTATTTTCTTCGTATGGGAGAAAGGAGTTCTGGATATATATATATATATATATATATATATATAGATATATATTTATATATCAAAACGCCGTTCTTCTCTGCTTCCCTTCACCCGGGAAAGGACGGACACGAACCCAATTGATGTGCTTGCAGGTATTTTTATTGCTCAACCACCACAATCGACCTGACGTGTTTCGGCAAAACACGGCCTTGATCACATGACACGCGTTGGGAGCCAAAGCATTCAATTTAAAGTGCACTGTGCCTTACACGTGATAATTTTTAAATAGACATAGAAGAAACAGTTACATCCTTGTGTTTTCTAACTTTTTTGCTTTTTTTTCGCAAGGTTGTATTTGTAAACATGATCTATAATGTTGCGCAAAGTCAGCCATAAATATGCATATATATATAAATAGGTGTCCAAAGTTGAAACGATTTTAGGCACCTCATACTCCCAAGACTGCTACGCGTCTTGTAGTTGTTGTGGAACAAAGGCGGCTCACCCCCTGCCAAAGGAAGCACCCGCCGTGTGTTCGACAGCCTGGATGAGCGAAGGAATTGATTATATATAAATAGGTATAAATATAAATACATAAATATAAATGTATATTATCCAGATAAATTCATTAAAAATGTATAATAAATACATTTAAAATCAATTTCATGTAAAATACATAAAATTCGATTATATAGGTATGTTTTGAATTTCATAATTTAAAAGTCCATATTTTAAGACATATTGGTGAAAAAAATAATATGTTCCAATGAGGTAAAAGTATGTTCTTTGATATATATATATTTATTTAATACCTACTGGCAGTTGCCAGTAAGTGTTATAGTTAGGACCTAGTTTGCATAGGAAAAGCATTTATTTTTGACTTGCCTATAACTTTGGCGTCGTTTGACCAATCTTCATGAAAGTTTCCCAAAAAAGTATCAATGTAGATTCTGTGTGTCATGGTAAGTTTGAGGGTAATTCGTGCAGTGGGGAGCAATAAATAGGGGCGTGAAATAGGGGTGCGTTTGTAATGTTAATTCCCTTAGGAACGCATTGTTGAACCTACAGCCTGATCTGCTGACAGAATTTCACCAAATATGGCAGAAAGGTAGATGTTGTTATGCAGATTGTGGTTCTTGTTATTTGGTGCAAATCCATTTAGTAGTTTTTGAGAAATGTAAGTTGAAAATTATAGTGATATCTCTGGTCGCGGATATTTCGTGATGATTTTGCGATTAATCGCGTCTGTGCACTCTAAAAGGAATGCTGTGAATGACTGGACGCAACCTGTACAGAAAGTTGTGGCCGCCATTTTATCTATAGGGAACGGTTCCTGGGGCTAATATTTTCTGTGAAAGCAAACATAAGGGGTAGGGTCAAGGTACTCTAACCCCATGTTTCAGAAATGCAAGTGTTAGTGACACAAGTTATGTGTTTAAAATAGATTTTTTTAATCACGTTCGATATTCATGATGATGCAGCGATCACCAGTGCTGCCCCCATGTACAGCACCGCGAATATTGGTGGAAATATAAAAAAATATATCAGTGAATCATTAATACACATTGTATTATATTGAGATTCTGATAAAGGTTTTTGTAGAGTTATTTAGATAATGATTTATCTAGTGTGGTGGCTAGACTCAGGGGTGTGGAATTCCTATAGCCCCACAGCCAGGACATTTTGTTTGGGGTCAGGGATTACAAGCTTTCAAGTTTATTTGTTTAACAACATAAGGCTACGTATAATGCTCCCAGAATGCTCTCTGCCGGGATGCAAATATTTGCAGAAGCTTGAAAGCAAGAGTGATGATTCTTTGCTTTCACAATAAAATAGTCACAAAAAAATGCAAGTAGGAAAAAAATGTTTTGCTAAACTATTGTGAAATCCTAGGTACCATTTCTTTGAAGCATCATTTAGTACAATAGGTTTATGCATGCTAGTATTTCCAAGAAATATTCATAAAGGAAAATCAATGTAACCAATTTCAACAAGGTTATGTGAAACATGAAAAGAAACAAGCATCGACAAAACCAATTGGTCTGACATTGGTGGTCAGTCTTTTGGATTTATCAATGTGTGTCTGGTTTTGACATGGTTTTTGTAAAACATTATTGTTGTGGGAGCTGCCGGGCCTGCACTATTATAACAAACATTTGCCAAAAGCAAAAATATTTTTTGGTCTCAAAAAGCACAGATTGCCACACCAGTCCCTAGCACTGAACAAAACGACTTTGTGTGTTGATATCGTCTTTGAGGAAAAGCAGACTGCAGTCACTAACAGTGAGGCCCGCTGATAAATGGAGAGAGGGATATAATTTCATTACATAACAAAAGATCTTTGTTAACGCCAACCCTAAATAGGGGCTCAATTCTTGAAGAAAGTCACAAAAATGCACCCATGGTATATGTCCTTGCATTAGTGCATATTTATACCTTTCATAAATTCACAAGTACTTACAGAAGTAGGCCAGGAAATCGTACTCCTAGAAAATATCTGTGAACTGCATGTTAGTGTTTACAAACCACTGTTTTTCCCAACCTCGGACAATTTTAATTAACCCCCTAAAACATGCAAGTTCGTAGGTTTGCACCGACTCAAAAGGGTAATCAAACCCTGGAACTATTGCTTACTGCTACCTTCATTTCCAGTATGTAGATTGCAGAAAGGTGGCAATATAATGGACTTGCTAATATTTAAATGCTACTGTACTATGAGCCTTGGCATAATCAGACAGGCTATAATCAGAGCTCTTACAATATGGGATTGTTGCCATAATTAATCGCCGAACTACAGCGCGCCAAAGGGACAAGTGGATATTTTTACAGGACAACTAGATGCATGAAACAACCTGTCCGATGGACAAGTCGATATTTTATTAAATGCCACACCCCTGTACAATTAATTATATGGTTATAATTTTTGAATGGGATGGTGGCTATTAAATTCCTGCTTTTGCTTTCCGCTTTTGCGCAGTATCCGCATGGATCGCGATTACCAACGTCATTGCGATCTCTGGCCTCACCGCAAAAACTGAAAATACGTTTTAGAGATGTTTGTTCTAGAAATACACTAGAAAAACAAGATTTTGAAGTGTACAGTAATAAACCACTGGTGTGTAAAATACTGTAATATGTGTGCATATATGTGTTTTTCACTTTATGGAAAAGGTGCAATTGTTGCAGTTAACAGCGTCGTCGCAACTTCCTGAATAAACGTGAAAATGGAAAATAAGTCTTAAAGATGGATTTTAAAGAAAGTTAGTATAAAAACATGAGTTCAAACATGTTTTTAAAGAAGCATGTATATAGTAATATGTGTAGAGCAATGTTTGCAATGGATTTTTTTAGTTAATACTTTTGGATGTGCTGGTGGTGGGTGAATGCCTGATTTTGTTTTGCGATTTTGCAACATATTCGCGACAGTCGCATTGCTGTTGCAAAGATACCCAAAAACTAGAAAAAAAGAATCTTTATAAAGACAATTATCAATATTTTGGGTACTAGAGTGTCTCTAACAAGACCCTTTGTGCTGATTGTGTGTATATGACAGCAACACATAAGACTGGATGCAGAGTTTCAGGTTACTTAGAAACACCCTGTTGCCTTTGTCTGTAAAGCATGATGGTCTCTGAGAAATGCAGAAACAGTTTTATTAACATGTTTCCTGGCTTTGTCAATCTGTGGACAGAATTAATATGAACACTTCCATTTCTGTCTTTGGCATATATTAGAGTACACCAAGACAGTGTGAAGGAAAAGCGACATCAGTTCTGCAAAGGTATCTTTCTTTGGGATTTCCAGCCCTACCCTAGACAATGTGCCTCCGTCATTGTCACCACAGTGCACAATCTTGAGGTGAGGAGCTTGGCAATTCACAATGGTTTTAACCAAAGCCAGCAACTGATGCACCTTTGATCCCTCTCTGGCCAAACCATGTAATCTCTACATTTGGCAGACCCAGGTCCCTGTCAATACCTCTCTTTTTTGCAGCCTCTTTAGCCCCATAGTTGTGGCCAACAATCCACACTCTGAGCATTTTGAACTGAAGGAGCAATAGCAGTCAGGAGAAGGCTGGAGCTAAATGAGGTAGTTTTCCAGTTAAAATTGAGGTTTTTTTTTAATAGTATGTTGGATGCATCTGTAAAAAGTCCTATTATTGACTTTTGTTTTAAAAAAGGAATGTTATACAGACATGGATATGCTTCTGAATCTATGCAGTAAACCACCTGCTGTATCTCATTTGAAAGTACCATGTTCCTTCTAGAATGTGCGGTGAACTTGTGACCTACAGGTTCCACTGGGTTGCTAGATACACTGAGCTAAGAGTGTATTGGGGGGAAGGGTGTTAAAGAGACAGAGCATTTTTTTTTAAGTTAAAGAGTTATTGCATAATTTAAGTAATGATCAACTTTAATTTCTGAGGACTGTTTAATAAACTGTTGTGCAGTATCTAAATTTAAAAAAAAACTGAAGCTAAATATCGGTTTGGACTTTATTTTTTTGCGATTACTCCGTGATGATCGTGAAAATATCACGAACACAAGGAGATAGAAACCTTGTTTTGAAAGGGTTAACAGATGCTAACCATTCACAAGTGCAAACAGAATAGTCTAAAATGATATCATTTGCTGCCTTTCTCATGATCATAGAGTGGAAAGTTGAAGTGATTGCCATTTTATGGCTGCTTTGTATAAGAGTGGTGTACCATTCTTGTGCATAGTTTTTACAAAGCATGTACATATTTGTAGAAACGGAAAACAGGGAGCCTTATTTATGTTTAGGAGAAATTAATAGAGCACTTTTGCATGGTACTATGGCAGATGTAGAAAAGGTTTGTGATGATGTGCAGTTTGGTTTCTTTGGTCCTGAACAGGATTCTAGGGAAAATGAGTTGTTAAGAATGTTAAAACCAACTTTACTAAAAGATGTATTTTATCATTCTTAATTCAGGCATACTAAATTCGTTTTTCTACCATGTTCCCTGGGTCAGTTAGGATTATAAGATGTTATAATCAAACTACCCATTCTGGCCTATGGGAACAGGTAGCCTTGCAATAGTGAAAAAACGAAATTGGCTGTAATTCACTATCAGGACATGCCACACACATCAGGGCATGTCCTACCTTTCACCTACAATAGGGGTGACTAATATGCAGAAAAGGTAAGGTTTAGGGACTTGCAAGTGGGTGCACTTGCCAAGTCGTCATGGCAGTCCCAGACTGCACACAGGCTCTGCAATGTCAGGCCTGAGACATATTTTACAAGACTGCTTCTGTGGGTGGCACAACTAGTGCTGCAAGCCCACCAGCAGCATTTGATTTACAGGCCCTGGGCACACATGGTGCAATGTACTAGGGTCTGACAAGTAAATCAAATACCCAATCATGGAACCACTAATCCATTACAATATTTTACAATAGGTAGCACTTACACTTTGGCACGGAACAGCAGTGGCAAAGTGCCCAAAGCATCTAGACCAACAAAAACAGATGAGACAAAAGCAAAAAGTGGAAGGGAGACTCACACCAATGGTGCCAAGTCTAACAAGGAGGAGTTGCAGAACAGGTCACAGATATTACAGTTGATAGTTTTGAAGAAGAGATTACAAAATTTAACACATTGCGATCTGAAAACCTGAGTATGTTTGTATATGTTGTCAACACACTCACTAAAAGATTCAAACATGGACTACTGACATATTTAAGAAATGAAAAAGAAAATGATAACTGGCAAACGTTAGCTGTGTATTTATTTGTAGAGGAATGCTTTGTCCCAATGCAAGCGCCGAGATGCCCAAGGGTAAGTCGAGCGCTATATAAGAACACACATACATACATACATACAGACATACATACATACATACATACATACTTCTTCATATGGCAAGTTATATGTAACAATTAAATTAGAAGATAATAAAATGCCTACAAATGTAGAAAAACTAGGAAGGGCCAAAAATAAAAATAAATCAGCATTGCGAAGGGCTGGTATGGACTGCTCTTCAGCACTCACTACAACTCCACAATCCATGCAGTATGATGCCATCCCAAAAACTCTGGAGTCAAATCTTGAAGTTGAGATTGGACGTCTGAAGTGACTCTGCCAGCTGCTATTGAAGTTGAGGGTCCTTCAACCTTGCGATGCCTTCTTGCTGCTTAGAGACGATTGACATGGTATGTTTTTAGATGGTAAAACATGGAAGTAGTCCTGCGTAAATATTTTTTATTTTTACCACTTGACAATGCCTTGTCACATATTGTGCATTGCGCAAGTTTGGTGACTGTTTTTGATTCTCCCGATGTAATCCTTAAGAAATCCCAGGCAATGCTTGATTTCTTCTGGGGAGGCCTCTCATCTCCAAAGTCTTTAGAATCCACCTCTTGGACTTCCTGGTCCACCTGCTGTTCCACCTGATCTCCCTCTTCTGGCTGAGTTACCAAAATATGCAAAAAAAGCACTCTAGCAAACGCTAGTGAGCTGCTCACAATGAACTACTCTTAAAGAATGTTCAAGATAGATAAATGGGTGTGTTCTTATAACTCTTATAGTTGAAAAGTGTATCATCCAAACATAGTCCTTTATTTCCTAGTCACATGATCTTTGAAAAGATTGGCTTCTTATCAAGATCAGAAATTGAACAGAATGATATTTTATTCGAAAATAAGTACTCAAACATAAGTGTTAATTGACTGATATTAAACCCCAAACGTGGATCATACAATGTAATATGTATAAATATGTGTTATACACATAACCAAAAACAGGCGTTCATCGCAGTTACTGACGTCATCGCACTACTGGCATCGCTGAGATCACGCAAAACTCCAAGTAAGTCTTTTAATTGAAAAATTGTTACAAAAGATAGGTTTAAAGAGTATATTAATAAATAACTTGTGTCAAATATTAATTAAAATATGTGTAAATATATGTTCCAGACTTTTAAAACAAACACACATATTTCGCGACTACCGACGATGCTGTAGTCTACAGAGTCACCGCAAATATATGAAATACCATTTTGAAGAGGTTTTTTAACAAAACCATCACACAAACTCAAATATAAACTCAACAATACTAAACAACTTGTGTCTGCTATTAAGTCAAATCTGTCTATATATATGTTTAAGTTTTCCTTAAAAAACATGCGCCTTTCGAAATGTCACCGCGAATATACAAAGTGTAAAGAAAAACAAAACTAGGCTTATTGACACACTGAAGAAAATAGAAGGTTATAAAAATACACGTTATCGAGCCATTGTAGATAGAAAATATAAATTAAAAACCTTAAAAATTCAACAAAAAACCCATAGGTTACATGAAGTTAAAGTTAGGAAATAGAATTTTAAAAACCTTTGAAATTCACTGAAAAAACAAAGCTTACACGGACGTTATAGTTAGGAAATAGATTTTAAAAAGTGTAGAAATTCACTGAAAAAAACAAAGGTTACAGGGGCATTATAGTTAGAAACTAGCATTTAAAAATCTTTTAAATTCACTGAAAACACACAAAGGTTACAGAGACATCATAGTTAGGCTCAGGTTTCACTCATACAAAACCAGTGAAATTCAGCAGTTACAGTTAGCTGAGTTAACTATAACTCATGCCCCTGCAATGCACTGCTTATCACCACACATATTACATCACTCATGACATGGTCAGTGACATCACTGATGACATCACACATGACCACTGAGTGGATCGGTACCAACACATCGAGACTTAGATGCATTGCTCCATACAAGGTACTTTTTCAGTGGACCTTGCATGGGTTTTGTAGCCGGCCAGCCCTCCATCGTGATCCACCTGAACTTTGAATTTGCATCAGTCCCTCACGACTTCAAATAACCTTTTGACCGCTAGTAACTTCAGAAGCACGTTTTCACATTTAGGGCCATATGTAGGTAAGTTAAATTTACCGATCCCTAAATACCGAATTTTACCGAATCGGTATTTAGAAATCGGTATTTGGTATGTACCTAATTTTTCGGTAAAATTTTCCGAATCGGTAAAATTCGGAAAATGGTTACCGATTCCACAATACCAACCGGTATTCCAGAATCTGTATTTACCGAATCGGAATTTAGCGATTCGGTATTACCGAATCGGTATTTACCGAATCGGAATTCACAGAATCGGAATTTCAAAATCACAGCAATTGAGGAATCAGCCAATCATGTACAACCCCCACCCCTCCCAACCAGGAAGTGGCCACACCCAGACAGGTGCACACAATCAGAACCCTCTGAAGAGGCTGGGAGTGCTGAGGAGTGCAACAGAGCCAGTGCCTGAACATTTTCAACTGATCCTGCACAATGGCCAGCCAGGACACAGATGGAGGTGAAAGAAAGAGGAAAATTAAATTCAGCCTGAAGGAACTGCAGGTATTTGTGGAGGAGGTGGTGAAGCAGCACAATAAGCTTTTTGGAAAGCAGTCCCTGCAAGTTGCAGAATCGGAAAAAAGAAGGATCTGGCAAGGAATCCAGTTGCAGGTAAATGCTATTGGAGTCACCCCCCGGGACATTGATGTGCTAAAGAAGCGGTGGTACGACATCCGGATCATCACCAAGAGGAAGATGGCTGATCTGAAAAAACAGGCCAGCCAGACAGGAGGAGGAAGGAACAGGGCACCTGCCCTGACTGAACTTGAGCAGCTCGTGGAGTCCACGATAGAGCCTGAAAGTGTCGTTGGGATTGGGGATGCAGACAGCTCTGCCAGAGCTGCTAACAAAAAAGGTAAGAAACATGCGCAGCATTGCACCCCCCCTTCCCCTATCCCAAATCCCCAATTGGGCTTTGTGAGTCCCACTCCAGTACAGGTTTTAGTTCAGACCAGCAATGCATTATGGGTGATGTAGTCAGTGAAACCCCTATCATGACAGGAATCGCACCGAACAACAAGGCATGTGACACACATCTGCGAGAATCAGGCAGAGGACAATGAGATAGTGTTGCAGAAATGTATTATGATGTCAGCAATGCAGGCCTGCAGGTACACTGAGCTAATGTAATGTTTCTGTCCACAGGCGAGACATCGCGCAGGACTGCTCAGGAGAAGGGAGAGAGGGCACCCCGGAAGCACATCAGCGAGAAGGCCACCACGAGTGCAGGGCACACAACACCACCACAGCCAGCCTCACCACCACAGTCAGCCTCGCCACCACAGCCAGGCTCGCCAACACAGCCAGCTACGCCACCACAGCCAGCATCGCCACTATTGCTAGCCTCACCAGCATCAACACCACCTGCAGTGGTGAGACCTAGGAGGCGTGCTGTTGCCAGACTGCATGTGTCCAAGTCCTCCTCAGAAGACTCGAGGGGGGATGAAACAACCACTGTGCCACTGGATGATAGCAATGCTGGTGTGCTGTCCACCGTTGAGGGAGCACACACAGGTGCCAGACTCCGCCGCAGGGCTTGTGTGAGCAGTCCACCTCCACAGGGTGAGAGCCATGGTGTCTTCGGAGGGCTGGAGGCAACCATGGTGAAGGTGCAGCGCCTACAAGGCAAGGCAATACAGTCGGTACAACGACAAATGAAGTGCCTCAATGACAAAATGAGCAACATTGACAGGGGCATTTCCTCAATGGCTGAGGGCATGAGGGAGATGGCTGCGGGCATGCGGGACATGTCCCACTCTGTGATGCTGCTGTGCAGTAAAATGGAGGAGGGCAGAGCAACACGGCGAAGGGAGAGGCAGAAAATGGAGCACCATACCAGGGCAGTGAACCGACTAGCTACTGCCACGTCTCTGCTCTGCAGGCGCTCCGTGGCCATGCAGGAGGGGCTTGCGCACTGCAGCACTGATGTTTCTAGGGGGCTGGTTAAGGTGACCACTGCTCTTGAGGTGCTGCTGACGAGCCAGTCTGCCAATACTGGTGCTGTGGATGTCGTGGACAGCGAGGACACGACCAGTCGGAGCAGCATTACCCCCCTCTGTCACAGACACACGGAGGAGCAGCAGACGGCATGGGGCTGCCACTGGTCCCACAGTCAGTGAGCACAGTCAGTCACTGGCATCCCGCACTGTAGTGCATGGGCGCAGACGCTGATGCAGCACACACTTCTAGGACAGAGTTGGGTGAAGTAACCCATGACTTCCTACTATGGATGTCACCAATTTGATAGGCCAGTTTGGCCGTTTGTGTTGTGGCGTAGTGCCCGCAAATTAAAACTACGTCATTGCATCCAACAACTGGCTGTGTCTCCTTACTTACTTAGAAATAGTTGCATGTGATCTCTGCCCGTCTCTCTCTCCCATCTGTTGCTGCTGGCACTCCTGCTGCGTTGGGCTCTGGCTGTGCAAATTCATCATCATTCTCCTCAAAATCTGTTATTTCCACTTCTGTGCCTTTCTTTGTGGCAAGGTTGTGCAGCATTGCACAAGTGGCAATGATCTTGCAGCAGATGATGGGTGTGTACTGGCGTGCGCCTCTGCTTTTGTGGAGGCAGCGGAACCTGCTCTTCAATAGTCCGAACATGCGCTCCACCACGTTGCGTGTTGATTTGTGTGCCACATTGTATCGTCTCTCACTCAGGGTTGATAGGTGTAGGTAGGGAGTGAGGATAAATGACCGCACGGCATATGCACTATCGCCTAGGTGAGAAAGAGGGTGCCATTAGTCACATACACCAATTCACATTCATCTGTGGTAAGTATTAGGGAGTGTCACAGTGATTTACCTAGGAGGTATCCTTCTCCAAATTCTCCCGCCACCAGGCGTGTGTAGATCCCACTGTTCTGGAAGATGTAGGAGTCGTGGGTGCTCCTAAGGAAATTTTACTACGATGTCAATAATTATGTTGGCAGCATCGCAGATTACCTGCACATTTATGGAGTGGGTGGACTTTCTGTTCTTGTAGATATACTCAGTGGCTGCTGGTGGGCAGATTGGAATGTGTGTGCCATCAATACAGCCTATGACATGCGGGAACTGTGCCATCTGGTAAAAGTCGGTCTTGGTTTTCAGCAGTTCAGCCTGTGTGTTTGGGAAGCTAATGTAGTGTTGCATTCTCTGCATCATGGCATCCAGGAACTTCCTGAAGAAACGGGACAGGCAACTCTGGGATACCCCGCCTACCGCAGCTATCACCCCCTGGTAACTGCCAGATTCGAGTAGATGGAGGCTACAGAGCACCTGCACATGTGGTGGTATGGCGTGCGCCCTTGAAGTTGGATGGTCCAGGAGTGGGTGCAAGTCCCTTATCAGGTCTATGATGGCTTGGGGGTGTAGCCTGTACCTTTCATGTATCTCAGCCTCAGTCTGTTGAAAGAGTGTGATGCGCTGTCTGTAAATGCGCTCCTCCCGTCTCCAAATCCTCACTCCTGCTGCCTGTAGACGTAGGCGCCTTGCAATCACATAGAGAGTCGCCATGGTGATCACGCTGTTGCATTTTGGGATTGCTTATATGCATTGTAGCTGATTACCACCTGCTTTCACTCAGTGTTAATTACCGACTCCTAAATACCGAATTTCATGAAATTCTGTAATACCGATTTTACCTACATCTCTTTTCTCGTTTTACCATTTCCTATTTACCAAATCGGTAAATAAGAATTCGGTAATTCAGATTCGGTAATTTAGAATTCGGTAAAGATGAATCGGTATTTACCGATTCATAATTACCGAATCCTGCTTTTTGGCCTCCTACATCTCATTCGCCTATTTACCGGTCGGTAACGTGATATTTACCGAATTTCGGCCGTTACCGACCGGTATTTAGCTACCTACATATGGCCCTTAATCTTTAAAAATGTATGTCTTGAGTTCTACTTATTTGATTTTTGTTTGTTTGGTCTTGTTTTAATCAGATAAATATTCTCTGTCTTTCAAAACTGCTGTGTTACTGTAATTTATGTGCTGCACAAATACTTTACACATTGCCTCTTAAGTTAAGCCTGACTGCTCTGTGCCAAGCTACTAGAGGGTGAGCACAGGTCAATTTAGGTTGTGTATCTGACTTCCTAGGATTGTGGTCCCCACTTGGAC
The DNA here is from genome assembly GCF_964204655.1 of Triturus cristatus. Classification (NCBI taxonomy): domain Eukaryota; kingdom Metazoa; phylum Chordata; class Amphibia; order Caudata; family Salamandridae; genus Triturus; species Triturus cristatus. Next base: position 618,804,511 of record NC_140583.1, on the reverse strand, counting down.
AGGGTGCATACCTCTGCCAACTAGAGACACAATTTTAAATACATCCCCTTCCTAGTGTTCTTGTAATAAAGCACTGTCTTCGGCAGGAATGATGACCAGGAAGACTGCAGTTGCGAATTATGTAATTTGTTGATGATTCACAACAGGAGAAACACCCCAGCCACCGGTCAACTCCATTTATCAATCTTCACATAGCATTCCAATGGAATATGCACATGCAGGGATTCCAATGGAATGATGACAATCATTACATCAATGTACAGGAGGTGACCCCACGTCTAGAACTCCTTCTTACATACGTCACTTTCCTCCTACAGCCTACAACACCTGCCTCATCTCCAGCCACTCCATAGTTCACCCCGGAAAATCTAGTGAGACTTCACACCCTAGTATCCTCAGTTTTTACAGCTTTAATAAATAATTTCACAACACAAATGGGCTTGGGAAACTTGGGACGACAACCCGGTAACCTGATCCTCACCCAATCTCCCACCTTCACATTAGTGATCTTGACACGATTCCTGTCATCAAACACTTTCTTCCTCGCACACATGCTTTTCTTTTCCTTGTCCTGCACAGATATCTTGTCGACTTTCCCTTCACACTTGCCAACAACGCAACTAGGTGTCAGCAGACAGCTTGCCCTTCTTTTCCTAAAAAGCTCAAAAGGTGTCTTACCAGTCACAGAATAAAGTGTTAAACGATACATGCACAACTTCCTGCGCACCTTATCTCTCCAATCCATTGCACCATTCTTAGCCATTCTAATTGTCTCCTTTAAAACTCTGTTGAAACTTTCCATGACTCCATTTGATTATGGGTGATACAAAGCACACTTCGCATGCGCAATTCCCCTCTCAGACAGAAAACCTTCCATTTTATTCGATACGAACTACACACCATTGTCAGTCAACAATTTGCTAGGTATCCTTTCACGTTCAAACAGGTCTTGTAAGAATGCAATCGCATGTTTGGTTTCAATGCCCTTGGTAACCGCTACCTCCGGCCAACGCAAAAACAGATCGACCAAACCAATACACAATATGAACGACTTTGACTATAAATAGGTTCCACAATGTCTAGTGCGACCTCATCCCACAGACCCTTCGGTAAACACCTCATCACCATCATTTGAATTCTTGTTTTCAAGACCTTTTCACTCATCTTGCACAGAACACACTCACAAACTAATCTCTTAAACTCCAAATCCATACCAGGCCACCAATACGTCGCCCTTAATCTTTCCTTGGTTTTTAGAAATGCCCAAGTGACTTTTGTGTGCCAACTCAAGTAAAGACTTCCTAAGCAAAACTGGGGGCATGAGTCTGATCGCATGAAATAACATTCCATTAACCTCAGACAACTCTTCTCTAACAGACCAAAATTTCTGACACTCCATATTGTAAGAACCCCTCTTACTTCAACCGCTCCTCAATCTCTCAAAAACCTCTTGAATACCTCCATCTTCCTTCACAGCATTATGCCATACATCCTCCAAAATTGTAGCATCTTCCACAACGCAAACACACTCCTCTTTCATTTAAATTCTCATCATCAGACTCCACGACAATTTCGCGCTCTGACACCAACCTTGACAACGCGTCAGCAACCACATTCCTACTACCCGGGATGTATTCAACCACAAAATTATACCCCTCCAATGCCACAATCCAGCGTGTTATCCTCCTTGAAACAACGCCAATGCTCTTACTCTAAAATATTTCTCTCAACGGTTTGTGGTCTGTTTTCACACAAAACACTGCACCCCATAAAAATGGCTCAATTTTTTTCAAAGCCCTATGAATCACTTAAGCCTCTCTCTCAATGACCGATTGTCTTACTTCTGGTCTGCGTAGACTATTAGAAGCAAACATGATGGTCTTAGTGTCACAACCCTCTCCCTGCAATAAAACCGCTCCTAAACCCTTAACAAGTGAAAATGGTACTTCTCAACTTAGGATCAAAACTAATAAGATTGGGTGCATCACCCAGCTCCGCCTTCAACATCTCAAACTCCTCGTCACAGTCATCATCCCAACAAAATGGCATGTCTTTCTTTAAGAGCAGTCTCATTTTCGTACATTTGGAAGCAAAGTTGGGGATGAATTTCCCATAATACTCCGCAATCCCTAAACATTTGAGAAGCTCCTCTTTTCCTGTTGTAGATGCCAAATTCTTTATGGCATTGACCAGACCAAATTTCGGCTTGACCCCATCCTTAGACACCTCATGACCCAGATACTCAATGAATGACTGCCTGAACTTGCATTTTTCTCTCTTAATCGTCAAATTCACACTTTCCAATCTCTTAAAAACCAGCCTCACCCTTTCATCATGCACACTGGTCTCAGGACCAAAAATAAAATATCGTCTCAAAAAATCTTAATACCTTTTACCTCCTTTTATACTTTCTCCATGACTCTCTGAGAAATACAGGCCGCAGACACCAAGCTGAAAGGCATTCTCTTAAACCGATAGGTACGAAAAGGTATTATGAAAGCCGTCCTATCTCTTGAATCATCTTCCAGCTCGATCTGGTGATAAGCCGATCTCAAATCGATGGTACTACCCAACATCAGCATTTCGTAATATTGGGAATGGGATATCTGTTGATCACCACCTCTTTATTATGCTCACATAAGTCCAACAAACTCACTGTTACTCTTCCTGATAACCACAACAAGAGCCAACCAGGCAGTCCCCTCCACTTCTTCGAGGACACCGTCCTTCACCAATCTCTCCAACTCCAATCGCATACCGTCCCTCACGGAGAAAGGCACATTGCGCACCTTACCACACTTGATCTTATGTCAATATCCATTGAGGCAACCTAATTCAAACCTGAATACAGGAGAGAATTGATCAACCAACTTCTGTACAAACTCCTCCGACGTGTTCCACTCTTCATATGCGCAACAGTCTGCACTTCACTCTTCACAATAATGGGAGGGTCACTGCTGGGATCAAGCATGACGCCCGGATCTCGCTGGTGAAACCAGCTTAGTATGTTGTCACCTTTTATTAATACATACACCTTCCCTGCAACCCTCCAACCTTTGTATTCAATTATACCCATTCAATTAACCCCACTGATTGAGAAAGGAAATGCCTAAAACCAAAGTCAGTGAGAAGTGATTCAATATTCATTTATCTGCAATGCAATATAAAAATGCTGGAACCTGTAGTGCAAACAGGGTACTTCTGTATCTGAATCTAACAAACATGCTTGCATTACCCAGAAGAGATGATATAAAACAGTAAAGTGCAAAAAGTCCACATCATGGTTTGATAAAAAGAAGATTTTCAACATTTTTCAAGACCTGCCCAATTATCAAGCTCAGAGAAATTCACTCAACACCTCCAAGCAACATTATTAAGACATAATGCATTACTCTGCAGTTAAAATCTAGCTTATGTGACCTTCAAATTTTACCGTGTTTGGAGGGGAGAAAACAAGCACTTATACCTCCAGTGTAAAGTGCACAGAGTCATAAAAGGCAACAAAAACCGGTCCAGCAAAGGAAGTCAGAAAATTTAGGGTGACCCTGCAGAAAGGGCGAGGCCCAACATAGCTTCTGTGACCTTTAGCTCCGGAGAGTGGTGACTGTAGGGACTCCATCACAGAAGCGTGCGTGGCTGGGCTAAAATACAAGCATTCCTCTTAGGGGAAAATATTTGCTGACGTTGCTGCTCTGTTTCCCAATGACAGTGGATCACAGAGCCCTGGTCAAAGCTCTTAACCTAGGGTCTTTGCAATTAGATTCATCAATGGGTGTGCAGTCACATCATTCATGCAGTGTGCAAAAACAGGGAGAAATACCGTGTGTGCTGGTCGCATGCTAGAGAGGAGTCAGGCAGGCAGGCTGAGGCAGCAACCTACCCCTCCGTAGATAGTCCACTAAAGCCATGATCACAGATGGACCACAAACTGCGCAATCGGTACATACTGGTGGCATGGGTTTTAATATTTACTGGTTATATCTGAGCTTGGCTCCTCGGAATTAGAAATACGGTGTTAACAGTTCATGTTATTCCCCATTCTGAGGTTTGCAAGCAGTGCATGTGTGTTATTCGCTGTCCTATTTGAGCATAGAGGAGGAACTCTGACAAACAATTTCTTGGTCTTCAAGGATCGCCCCAGATTTGAGAGCTTCCTTGATGAGATCGAACCACCCCTAGCTAAAAGTCTATTTATGAAATGGAGATATGGTAATCTTATGCATAATTCAACTCTGGCTAGATGGTCCAGGGAGGGCAAAATAGAGCAAAATGATACAATGTTAAGTGACCTCTGTACTACGTGTCATGATAGTTCCAAGGAGGATGATCGCCACATCATTTTCTTCTGTCCGGCCTATTTGATAGCGAGGAGAAAATGGATTAAGCCTTTATGCAATCTTCTTGGTGTAAGAGCTTGTAAGGAGGCTCTGAGAATTATTAAATCAGATACCAGAAGAACGATTGCTTTTAGTATTAGTAGATTTCTTCTCTCAATATATTTTGTTCGCAAAAAGAGTGGTCTTAAATTGTAAGTTTGTATCATTAGGGAGTCTACTTGTAGTTAAATTCAATCCATCCCCCTGTTCATTTTTAAAAATTTTTTTGTTGTCTAGTTCAGTTTTAAATTTTGATATGATGTGTTTAATATTTTTATAAATGTTTTCGTTGTTTTATGATCCCCTTCTTTCTCCTCCAGCGCTGTATTGCTCATTTGTATCTGTTCTCTCACAAACTAAAAATGTATTGTGTTGGCTAATTCTATTATGTATAGTTGAATTGTGTATCTTTTCTGCCTCAAACTGTGCCGAAATAAAGATAAATAATAATAATAATAATAATTAGATTCATCAATGGGTGTGCAGTCACATCATTCATGCAGTGTGCAAAAACAGAGAGAAATACCGTGTGTGCTGGTCGCATGCTAGATAGTCCACTAAAGCCACGATCACAGATGGACCACAAACTGCGCAATCGGTACATACTGGTGGCATGGGTTTTAAAATGTACTGGTTATATCTGAGCTTGGCTCCTCGGAATTGGAAATACGGTGTTAACAGGTTAACAGTTCATGTTATTCCCCATTCTGAGGTTTGCAAGTAGTGCATGTGTGTTATTCGCTGTCCTATTTGTACCAGGTTTGGCATAGCAAAACAATGGGCAGTCCAAAAACGAGTTGTAATACCGAGTAAAGCACAAATGGGAGCTTTGGTGTTTGCAAACCAAAACCAAACCAAAAGAGGTCTGAGTCTGAGTTTTGGAGTCTAGCCCAGGCGCTTGCAGCATTTTGTAAAGGGGGTTGCTCAGAGCAGCTACATAATTTGTTCCTGATAATTATTCTCCTTTCACAGCTACACTTTTTGATTACACTAGTCTCTCATTACGGCTGCAGTCACGAGTCGCTATTTATTTTTCTTTATCACCTATTTATTTTTTTTACTACCCCCTTTACAAGCGCCAAACCACTCATAAAATCGCAGTACTTTGCAGCGTTTAGTGGGCTCAGTGACAGATTGCAGATGATTGCCTTGTAAACGTAAAATGATGTAAAGCGGCCAACACAGAATTACTCCTCACATCTCAGAAACAAACACTACCTCATTAAAGAAATGGTGCATCATTGGCTGACAGCATCTGGGACCCTGGGGGGTCTAAAAGCAATGAGGAATCACTGGAAGACTCAGTAATCAGGGTTACATTTCAAGGGCCAGTCCTTATTTGCTCAGGAATTCACCCTGGAGACGACCTTGTTGCAGGTGGAGTAGCCGGGAGTCGGGGTCTGCGGGTGAATACTGACAATCTGAGCTCCCCATTCACTCACTCACTTTTGCTACCGTCTGAACCAGAATACCCGGGACCTGGTAATGAAGCCTTCGTGTTTTTGTCTGGCTGGCCGTTGCATTTGTTTTTGAGTAGTCTAAAAACAGCAATAATTAGGATCTGTATGAAAGGCAGTGAATAAAATCAACCATTAGCAATTGCAAACTGCCAGGAAGTAAAACTATATTAAAACAGGTGAATAGAGTAAGTATAGCCAAAAGTGTATCTGTACCTAGTCTCCTGGGCGGATAGTTACACAGTGTGGTGCCCAAACTGGAGAATCCCTGGGCATCCATGGATGCTTCTTCAACACTTAACCCTAGGGTCTGCTAGGGGGGGAAACTAGAGTCAACGGGGCGTTCAGGGAGAGCTGGCCTCCAAGTATAATGTGAACACACAAAACAAGCTACCCTAAATAAATCTCTGATTCTATGTGCAAAAACACTACACTTATTTAAGTGGGGTGTATGGCATCTCAAATAATGTGAAGGACTGTCCTTACACACCACCAGGTGTCATGCTTCATTATTGGCAGTCCTTGCTCTTTAGAAACCGCATTTAGTAGAGAGCGGGCCTACACCTGGAGACACGGAGGCACTTCTAAGAACTAAGTGGGGTCCTGTGATAAAGTGAGAGGTTAAAAATCAATGTAAACACCAAATATAATTTATTTGTCAGATGTTTACTTGATATTAAAAATCAAGTGACATTGGAAGACTTCATACTTCAGGTTGGAACAGACAACAGCTATGCGGGCCTACCAATAGATAAGGATTTGAATTGGAGATCTTTAAGGCTGGCCAGGGACGCAATAACCAAGACGATCCTGGATGATCCTATGAAATTCAACAAGATAGGAGAAACAGCACTAAAACCTCTATTAATAACATATAGTGCCAAGGCAATCCCTCTCTGGTGTTTAACACTGTTGACGTGTTTCGAACTCAATATGGTTTTGGGGGTTCTCCTGAGGACTCAGAGCAGCAGTTTGAAATGAATAATACAATATTTAACATATACTGCTTTAACCTCTAATTGTGTTAAAAAATCAATATATTTGGACGATTTTAGTGTCAGAGATATTGTTTTATGATATTTAGGTACTTACCATCATAATTGTAGGAGCACGATATTGTGGTAAATGATATTTTTTACAATATATTTTCGTCAGCTATATTGTTTACCACAGTATTGTGTCAGTGATCTGGAATAAGGCTCTCTCTTCCCAACCACCCCAAGCTTTTGATGGCCCTGATCTGTGTTCTCTTCTCTTCAATCTGTAATCTCCAAACACCCATCTTACCCCTAGTTTCTGTGATTTTTAGTCTCTCTCATCTGTCCTTTTAGCATTGTTTGATCTTATCGCTCTCACATCAATTCCCCATGCAACTTTTGGTAATTTATCTCCCTCCTCCTCTCCTCTCTGTGAAAGGGCACCAATGCACCACCCATTGGGAAGCCCCTGATAAACCATGTAAAGCACCCATCATCCCTTGGCTAGCACGCGGCACACTTTTGGCGTAGACTAACACCATATGTACAGTACAGGGCACCCAGCACTTCATGGAACACACCTTTTAGGAACATCCAGAACCCCATCTGAAACATCGAGGATCCTTGTGGGGGCACTTTAATTACTCCATGTAACGCAATATGAAAGTTGTGGGGTGCACCAAGCACCCCAACCGGAGAGGCGACCTCTGAGAAAACACCTAGTACCCTATGGAAAGGGCTTGACACCTAATGGGGAGTGATAAGCACCCGAAGGAACTAGCGATCGCTTCATTGAAAGCCCATGGTCCTCTTGGAGAAATGTCAGCTGCCCTATGGGCTCCATCCTGAAAGGAGACAGCAGCCGCCATGAGGTCTCCTCTGCTGCTGGTTCCCTTGGTCCACTCATGAGGAAGCATTAGCCCCCTGTCCCTTCGTCACAAGTTTCAGAGTAAATGTGTCCCCGAAAATTACCAAAACCTCGAATCATGTCACCTAACAAATCAGAGCTAACATTTAGTCAGGAAGTGGCAATTCACTTTCGCCTGGTGACCCTTCTGCTTGCAGTCGTAGCCGTAACGTTCCTTTGGGCTCAGAAACTTGTAATGATTAACATACCATTAGCCGGGCTTGAATACAGGTGCCATGGTTACCGGTCTAACCTCTGTGTACATTGCGTGCAGTATTAACTCGGCCGCATTGTCACTGCTCTATCTCACGGCACCTCTTCTGAAGGATCACAAACCCCACAGGGGTCCCCCCTACCGTGGTTTGGGGATGTGATGAGGATGGGAAGAACATTTTCCTACCAGCAACTGTGCCCCACAGTCTACTTTTCGAACCTTTTATTGCGAAGCTGCAGCTCATGATCTATGACAGTTTTCATCATGCCTCACAAAACGTAATGGATGGATCTTGGCTTGTCAGGACATGCAGACTTTCCCACATAAACAATGCGGTACTGCCCAGATTGTATTAAAGACTGAGGGGCAGATTTACAAGCCCCTTGCGACACTTTTACTCCGCCGTTGTGTCACTTTTGTGACGCAGCGGCGGCGTAAACCATGCGCCACGTTGCGACTTATTTACAACGTGATGCATCTAGGCAGATGCGTCACGTTGTAAAGCCCTGCACCACATGAAACCTGCGTCAGGTTTCATGTGGGCGTTCTGTCGCAGGGTGGGCGTTCCCTCGCAGGAAAGCCCCGTAAAACTGACGCAGTGAAATCTACAAGATTTCACTGAGTCAGTTTTACGACTGAAGCAGGCGTAAGGAGTGACGCACCACGTTAAGTATGGGTGGCCCCTGTGCATGGCAGGAGTTGCGTCGTGCTTGAGATGCGACTCCAGCAATGCGCCGCACATACGCCACAAGATGTGTCACGCATCTTCCCCTCCTTGCACCATGGTGCGTCGCATTGTAAATGCGACACATCTGTGGTGGCACAAGGAGGGGATTACGTGACGTATCTGTTCTGGCGCATACCTGCTGATTTGCAGAGATGCGCCAGAAGTTGTAAATCTGCCCCACAGAACGGAACATTATCTTGCCTCTGTCTCTGTTCAAAAGGAAAGATGTAATGGGAAAGTTTTGTACATACATACAGACACACGGAATGCAAAGTGTTGAAATGAACACATAATCTTTCTTCAGTGAATTTCTGAGGTTTTTTTTGACACAAACTTAGATATTATCATCATGCCGAAATATAATTACATTTTAACCTTTGTTTTTTTCAGTGAATTTCAGTTTTTTTTATATAAAGTAAGATCTAATTACTTTACCTAACCATAATATGTTATATATATATTTTATTCGATCAATAGCATGATCATTTAGATCAAGAAATTCACAACCAGTAAAAATATTTTAATGTGCGTCAAACCTACGACGGCCAACCACTTGCCACGCTCAGCCATGCGCAGAGTATGGTTGGATGCAGGGCCATATTTTTTAAAATATTTATTTTCTTGTCACGCAGTACACCAGCGGATGTACAGTGGGGTTGCGCTGGGTTCAACAGAACTCCTGTGGAACAGGCATACTGGGACCGGTTTCGGGGTAACACACTTCATCAGCCAGGCTAGCTTGAATCCAGTGACAAAGTGAGCAAGGGACCCACGTCTGGGCATACCATGCCAATTTAGGGCAAACAAAGCAAACACAAGAAGATGATGGACGGTGCGCAGAAACTTTTCAGACACTCACCCCCGTCACAGATCAGGATTGAATTCATCATCGTTCTTTAGCTCACTTCGCCACCCCAGTTCAGACCCAGCCATATGCAAATAAGTCTTGACCCTGTGCCTCATGGGAACAGTCCAGCCCGAACTGCTAAACCAGGTCTTCCCTGGGCCGGAAACAAGCATCCTGGGACCGGTTTCGGGGTAAAACCCCTCATCAACCAGGCTAGCTTGAATCCAGTGGCAAAGGGAGCAAGGGACCCACGTCTGGGCATATCCTGCCAACTTTGTGTTGGCTTATGTTTGCTTCCTATGTATTATAGCCAGAATATCAACTACCAAAATATTGTGCGGCTAGGCATATATAGATAAATTTAGATGTACTGTTCATCTCTCCACAGCTACATACATTGAAAATGTAGACATCATCATGGAACATACATGGTAAGTTAAGAATAGTGTAACGCCCTGAACGTCTCAGGATCGTTTAACAGACACGACAATGAGGACGCAACCACTTGTGAAGGGTTAGTTCTTTTAATGAAGGCAAATAAAATACAAAGAACAAACAAAAGTTATAGTCACTGGAATCCTCCAGGCTAAGTACGTTACCAGCCCACAGCACGGATGGTCCTAACCGTCCTCTGCATATACGCCGATCCCGGCGTATGCCAACAGAGGGCAGAAATTAAATGGCCGACAATGCCAATCGGTAGGCTGTGAGGGGCACGAAGAGTGTTGGGGAGAATCGAGGAGTCAGGGAAACACCCAGCCGGGGTCTCTACCTGAAGGGAGCAGCCGCTCAACCTCTTCCTCAGACTGCACCGGGACGCGGAGTCACCTCCTGGTGATGCGTCACCGATACCCCAATCACAAGCAAGAAGACTGAACCGAGAGCAGCCGCTCGATCGATCCTGTGGACTTCCGAGTCTCTAACGCGGCAAACACCTCCTGGTGTGCGTTACAGCTGGCAGTCCCTGTGTCTCTGGTCGGGCTGGGAGTTACGACTCCAACCAGCAAAAGCGCCACTGCGCTTGGACTCAGCCGAGTCAAAAAGCGAAGCTCAATGGTTGACCGGTAGAGCTTCCGGGTCCTTCACAGGTGACGATGGGGCAAGACACGGCCCAGGGAGTAACGACTCGACCTACCTCCGTTCTTGCCTTACTGGAGCACCACTCCGGAACACTGCTCTTCACGAAGCAGGTACGTCGGTGTAAACACAATATCCGACAGCCTTGTACCTCCCGGTTCCTCCCTTTATAGGGCGTGTTTTCCTTGAGTTATGTAACAGCTCTCCTGTTTACATAAGGGCGTGTTTCCCTTGAGTTATGTAACAGCTCTCCTGTTTACATAAGGGCGTGTTTCCCTTGAGTTATGTAACAGCTCTCCTGTTTACATAACCTCTCAACCGCTAAGCATCCTGGGAGATGTAGTCCGTTTTCGCTGGTTACCGTTTTCCTCCCCTCGTATGACAGGAATTCTTGACAAATAGTCAATCTACACGTATCCATACATACTTATCTATTTTGTACATGGCTACAATATTTTTGTAGCACCGTATTCAGAATTCAATATTCTGAGAGTATACCTCGCAGATGATATCAGAACTTTGGTATTCGCTGCTCTTAATGAATTCTTCTGCATTTCTGCCTTGCATCCAGGATCAGCAATGAGCCCTGCCTTGCGTAACCACATACAACCTCTTCCACTTGGCCTATCGGAACCCCCAGCACTTCCACATTTGAGTCAATGTTTGCTGTTGCTGCACCTATTCCAGCGGCCCTCTTTTCAACGCTCTCTAATTGAACCACTTGTGCCATTGGGGTTTACTCCAATTGTGCCCAGGGTTGCCATCATCTCCCTCTGAACTGACATCAAGTGACCAGTATAAACTCCTCCCTCACCATCATCTGATCCTTCTCTCTCTTATTACGTGCTGTGAGCTAAATATTTCTTGTAGTAAAACACAAGAATGCGAGAAAATATGTGTATTCCTCACAGGAGTGTTGAGGCAGTGCCACTGCAACTGACACAAAACAATCCCACCTGTCCCCCCTTAAATCTGTTCTCCATTCAGCAGCTCGTTTCATATATGGGGCCAAAAGAAGCGACCACATCACACCCATTTTATCCACCCTTCGTTGGCTTTCCATCGAGGCAAGATCTATCTACAAGACTGCCTGTATCACCCACAAAGCCTTGCACTCCTCCTCTCCTCGCTACCTGGCAAATAAACTGAAACTCTCTGGAGGCTCTAGACCATCACGTAATGCGGAAAATGAATTGCTTGAACCTCCCACTTTCAAAAAGGAGAGATCGATGGTCCAATCCTTTTCAGGCAACGCGGTGAGAATCTGGAACTCACTTCCGACTCAGCTACGGACCACCACCTCTTCCCAGGCCTTCAAAACTGACCTCAAAGTTCTCCTCCTTCAAAGACACTTCCAAATCTAATTCACGCTCTCTCTATTCCCTGAAGGAAGTTCTTCCACTATAGAAAAGTCTGCACTCCATGCCTATAGAAGTGCCTTACCAGTGTGTTCTTGTGTTTTGAGTGTCTGCCATTTATTGCAGTTTTATACCTCTATTTGTATCTTGTACGCTTATGTAACTTGCACACATGTCACTTTTTCCTTTTGTAACGTATCGTTTGCAACCTCTTCTTGTATTTTGTTTGCTTTTGATACATGCACAATTGTCACTTTTGCCTCATGTAATGTAACGTTTGCTTTTGTAATATGCCCACGTGTAATTTTCTCCTCATGTAACGCTACTGTTCCTATTGTGAAGCGCTCTGACACCTTCGGGTAAAGTCCGCGCTATATAAAAACGCATAAAATAAATAAAATTAAAAAAAGGTGGCAGCTTCTCTTAAGGGTCTCAGGGTCTACCTCCCCACCCCCTGTTTTCTGGCCCATTTGTTTTATATTATGCCTAGGGTGAATAATAAAAACAAATGGGTCAGAAAACAAGGGTGGTAGGATAAAAATGCCGACATCCTTCGGGTCCCACAGTAGCTGCAGTCTGATGACTGGCACATGTGCATGATGGCGCATGCACAAGCCTTCAGAGAGTGATTACCAAGGTTGGAGAAATCCCATTCCCAGCCTTGGGACCCTGGCACGCCTCAGTACCTACCCCAATTGTGAATGGCTAATCGTCACAGCTAAAGGTAGATATGGGTGCTACGGGCTTAAGCTCTTTTGCACCCTTGGCTACACACCAATCAGCCTGTCACCCACACCCTTTTCCAACTCATCAGAGAGTTGGGAAAGGATGGGGTGCAAAAACAAAGATTAAAATCTGGTTGGAGGTTTCAGTTTCATGCCCCAGTGCCGGAAGCTAAAAGGAGCAAAAGACTTAACGGTACCTGCAGCAAGGTAAGTAAAAAAAAGCTTTAAGGTTTTTAGATGTTGTGTGCTGTACATATGGTTTAGAGTGTGTCTGTGAGAGAGCATGTGGAATGTGTGTGTGTGCGCGAGAGAGAGAGAGAGAGTGAAATTGAAGGAATCAGAGTAAGATGCCTGTGAGTGAAAATGAGTGGTAGGAAGGGTGAGTATGAGTGAGAATGAATGATAGTGAGTGAGGGAGAAAGACAGTGAGTATTACTGTGAGGGAGAATGACAGTGAGTGTGAATATGAGGGAAAGTGATAGTGAGCTTTTCTGTGAGGGAGACTGACAGTGAGTGTACCTGCATGGGAGAATGAAAGTGAGTGTTACTGTGTGAAAGACTGAGTAATCACAGTCGGAGTGAGAAAAAATGAGTAAGTCAGAGTGAGAATCAATGAGATTGATTTTGTTAGAGTGAGTCTGAATGAGTGGGCTTGAGTGGGAATGAGCGAGAATGACTGAGACTAGACGAGTCAGTGAGAGTGAATGAATCAGAGTAAAATTAATTTACTGAGAATGAGTGAAAATGAGTGAGTCTAGGTGGGATTGACTGACAATGACTGAGACTGAGTTAGTGAGTGAGTGTGAATGAGTGAGACTCAGTGAGTCAGAGAATGTTTGAGAGAGTGAGTCAGAATGAGTGGAACTGTGTGGAAACGAGTGAGTCTAGAGGAGTGAAAGTCAGGTTGACTAATAGGGGAGTCAGAGTGGGATTGATTGAGTGAGAATGAGGGGGGCTGAGTAAGAATGAATGAGACTGAGTTAGACTGACTGTGAATGAGTGAGACTAAGTAAGTGAGAGTGAGAATGAGATCGAGTCAGAGTGAGTGAGTCAGAGTGGGACTGAGTGAGCCCCCCCACTTAGAAGTCAGACTCGTCCACTGGAATTCGGGTCAAAGATTATGCCCACCACTGCTAAAGGTCACAAGCTGACACTGCACAGAACGTTAAATCCTACAACTTTCAAAACATTCCGCTGCCAGTGTGTGGTGTGAAAACCACCAGCAGACAAATACAAGGGTATGAGGGAACAAGGGAAGATAACAAATAATTTGTGCTTGAATATGCTACATCTTCTCCCTCTCATGAAGGAAATTGAGTCCATTCTATAGGGGCTGATTCACAGAACTAATCTGAGATAAAATCCTAAACTCACTACTTTTGGTATTCACTGAAGGCATTTAGTAGTATTAAAGTTAATACTCCTAACTTTACTACTACTAAACTGAGATAAAATCCTAAACGTACTACTTTTGGTATTCACAGAAGGCATTTAGTAGTATTAAAGTTAGGACTCCTAACTTTTCTACTACTAAACTGAGATAAAATCCTAAACTTACTACTTTTGGTATTCACAGAATGCATTTAATAGAAGTAAATTAAGGACTCCTAACTTTACTACTACTAAATGCGTTTTGTGAATACCGAAAGTCGTAAAGTTAGGATTTTGTCTCAGTTTAGTAGTAGTAAAGTTAGGAGTCCTAACTTTACTACTACTAAATGCCTTCTGTGAATACCAAAAGTAGTAAATTTAGGATTTTATCTCAGATTATTTCTGTGAATCGGCCCCTCAGACTTAAAATTGGACAGGCAATACAACATTCCTATTTGAACGCCAATCACATTTGGGTGCTACCACATTCCCATAAGTACTAGTGCTCATTGCGCTGTCATTAACAGTGGCAAATCTTCACAAATCTCTTCTTGACACATTTACTGCTCCATTGTGAGTATCCATAGATTCACTGTGTGTCCAACTGATTGTGCTACTTTGAGAAGGCGGCAGGACACCTGAAACACTCAGGATGCCAACAACAGCACACGAGCTGGACTACCGTAAGAGAGCCGGACCTTTCACCTTGACCATATGAGGTGGCTCATTCTACCTGCCCCCGCTTGGTTTCTTTTCAGCCTACTTAACTTAGACATGGTCATCCTCTTGCACAATCAGCTTCTTGACTACATTTGTGATGTAGTTTCTTTGCATTCTGTGCTGTTTTTCAGAAACAGTTTTTGCGTAGCTTGATCTTATCCTTGCCTGCACATTATCTTCCTCTTTCCCAGATAGATTAAAGACCAGTAAGGTTGCAGTCTGGAGGTCACCAGCCTCCCAGTGATCAACTCAAATGGGGTTTTGTCCATGATACTATGTGGGGTTGTGAAATAAGAGCACATCCTGGTTTTAACACAGCATTTTTGGGCCATTCGTATAGTTTATTTTATGAGTCAATTGACTATCTCGACGTGCTCTTGCACTGTGGATGATACAGAGACGCCTTGAAACACTACATACCATTCATTTCTAAAACCTGTTCCGTTTTCTGGGAAACAAACTGAACTCCACTAGCACTGGCTAATTGACCAGGAAACCGTCCCATGAAAAAACTTGATAAAATTGCATTACCTCTTTAGTATTGGGGAACACATTTCATCTCAATTTGCTAAAATAGTTTATCAGTACAATGGCATAATGCATGTTTAAAGGAAGTGCATACATGAATCCGATAAAAATCTTTTCCCACTTTCTTCCAAGGACCATCTGATAGTTAACCTGACGTCATGGGGCACTTCCACCTCTTTCATAGTTTTATTGGCAGCTACACACATTGCACACTTGCTTGCAAAATTGTCAACATCTTAGCCACTGGATGGTCACCAATAAACTATCCTCCATTTTTTTTAGTCCTTGTTATTTTCACATGACCTACACCGGCCAGGGTGATTCACTGCCTCCTCAAGGAACCAAGCAGTACAAAAGGGGGGTGGTGATGGACGGAGCATCAGAACCAATCAAACACTCACACCCAGTCAAGAGATCTGGGTTTGATCCATCACCGTTCTTTAGCCCACTCTGCCACTCCAGTTCAGACATGGCCATATGCAAATCAGTCTGACCCTGTGCCTCATGGGAACAGTCCAGCCCGAACTGCCAAGCCATGCCTTCCCTGGACCTGAAACAAGCTTCCTAGGACCGGCTTCTGGCATTTCAGCCGTCTTCAGCCAGGCATGCTTGAATCCAGTGGCAAAGTGAGCAAGGGACTCATGTCGGAGCATACCCTGCCAACTTATGGCGAACAAAGCGGTACAAAAGGGGGGTGGTGATGGACGAAGCATCAGAACCAATACAAACACTCACACCCAGTCAAGAGATCTGGGTTTGATCCATCACCGTTCTTTAGCCCACTCTGCCACTCCAGTTCAGACATGGCCATATGCAAATCAGTCTGACCCTGTGTCTCATGGGAACAGTCCAGCCCGAACTGCCAAGCCATGCCTTCCCTGGACCTGAAACAAACTTCCTAGGACCGGTTTCTGGCATTTCAGCCGTCTTCAGCCAGGCTTGCTTGAATCCAGTGGCAAAGTGAGGAACCAGGCACCACTGATACATCTCCTTGCATACTGATGTCATTCTGGATAGTTACTTCTTCCTTCACTTTCCTGAAAGGCTTCAACACTTTCTTTCATAGCCAGCCATTCACAAAGTGTTCTTTCACTCATCTTTGCACTTCATCTGTTTCCACGTGGCTTTTAACTACTCTTTTTTGGTAACAGTTGCATCAGTGCTACCATTCTCTGACAACCATGCCAATCAAATGATCTTCATCCCTCCGCTCTTTCGCATCCATTTCTTCCTCACACAGTGCACGGGAAAAGAAATCCTGCAATTTGTAAGCCACCTTTGCTACTGTTGGTGAAACGCCAGATCATCTTCCCTCCAAGATGCTTACCAAAGGTTGATGGTCTGTGCGTATTAAAACTCCTTTTTCCTAGAAGGAATGTTCGAATTTACTCATCCTCCATACAGAAGTTAATAATTTCTCGTTGTATGACCGAATTTCTTGTCTCAAGTCCACTTAGTTTTCAAGATGCAAATGCAGTGGCATGAATTGTGTCTTGGCTAAGCACAGAATCCAGGCCAATTTATCTTGCATTAACAGATGCAAAGGAATGCAGATCCTTACTAAAGGATTTAAGTGATGACATAATTCCTAGCTTTTACTTCAGTTCTCTCATACTTTTATCACATGTATCATCCCTTGAGAAGTCATCACCCTTCTTTACCAGCCTGCTCATCGTCCTCTATTTTTCTGTGTATTTTATTTTATAAATTTGGAATAGTATTCACACATTTCTAAGAAAGATTCTATTTCCTCCTTGTTTCTTGGTGAAGGTGACGTGGATAAAGCAATCAAGGATGATTTAGGATGAACATTATTCTACCCTGTAACATCACCCAAGTTATCCATGCAAGATCTGAAGAATTTGCACGACTTCTTTTATAAAGTCATTGGATTGTCTTGGACCCTTCCCAACACCGTGCTTACTTTCTTGATGTGCTCATAAAATATTTCACTATATGTTTATTGTTGGAAGGCGGACCTCGGGGGAGCCAGAGAGACCACCCAGAGGGGCCCCCACACTGCACGAAGTAGCCGAGCGCTGCTGAGAAGCCTCCTAGGAGAGGTCCTTCTCCTATAACGTACTAGCACAGTAACACCACCACACAGGACTCGAGGATGTTTATCAAGACGAGCAGTTCTTTATCAGCATCTAAGAAGTTACGGTTATCAATATGTACAAGGGGGGATCGAGGGATCCACAAGAGTCTCAAAGTCTTGGGTAGGGACGGGGTAGCGGGACAGTCTTTAGTGGCAGCTTGGTACGAGAGTACCTTGGGCCCAGTTCTTAATCCTCAAGCTGGAGGGACTCCGGATCTCGGAGTGGTCGAGCCGCGACGGCGTCAGCAGGGCTCTGGCAATCAGTTCGTGGAGTTCGAGCCGCGACCAGGTCAGCAGGGCTCTTAAGGTGTTTCAGTTCAGCTTGAGCCGCGACGACGTCAGCAGGGCTCCGAGGGAGGTTTCAGCGAGGTTGGGCCGCGACAGCGTCAGCAGGGCTCCGATGTTCCGTGAGGTTCCTTGTCTCAATAAGGTGGAGCCGCGACGCAGTCAGCAGGGCTCGTGGTATAGTCTCAAGCAAGAGTTCTTCTCCGTAGGGTCAGCCGCGATTCCATCAGCAGGGCTCTTGACTCCGGGATACAACTACTGTCCCATTGCGGGGTTGCCCCAGATATAGGTCTGGAGCCCTTTGATGTCCGGACCCTTGCGCTTGGGGGGGCGGAGAGGCCGGGCTGGGAGAGGCCAGACGCCCAGCGGGAGAGGCGCCAGGCCCGGGGAGGCCGGAGGACGATCGCACCTAGGTGTTGAGGGACGGTGGGGGGTCCCATCGAAACTCTCCTCCTCCGGGAGTGGTGAAGTGGCCATGCGGTGCCCCCTGGCCAGATCTTGGTGCCTCGATGTCGGGGCTTCGCTGGGGCCGAGGCCGGAGGGAGCCGGGCTGCGTGGGCTGGTGCGTGGAGCAAGCATGGGGGGGGGACCCCAAAGGGATGAGGGGTCCCTGTGCGGCCTGGAAAAGGGGGCCACTGAGGCGGGTGTAGGAAAATGGGTACAATCCAAAGGGGGCCTCGGAGGGAGGAGGGGTCCCTGGCGGCCTGAAAGGGCGGCCCGTGTAGGCCAGTGCGGGGGGACGAGCACAATCCAAGAGGGTTAAGACCACGCCACGAGGCCGGGTCCAACAGGCGTCCCCCCCAGCCGAAGGCAGGGAGAGTCACCCATTTCCTTGGGGGTTCTCCTCGTCGAGGCGGAAGAAGCGGGACAGGCCGTCGGCGTTGGCGTGGTCATTGCCGGGCCAGTGTTCAACGGAGAAGTCCATCCCTTGCAGCGAGATGGACCATCGCAGCAGCTTGGGGTTCTCGCCCCTCATTTGCATTAACCACCGCAAGGGCGGGTGGTCGGTCTGGACCCGGAAGTGGGTGCCGAAGAGATAGGGCCGGAGCTTTTTGAGTGCCCACACTACAGCGAAGGCCTCCCGCTCGATGGTGCTCCACCGCTGTTCCCGGGGCAGCAGCCGTCGGCTGATGAAGGCCACGGGTCTGTCGAGTCCCTCCGAATCTACCTGGGACAGGACGGCCCCAATTCCATATTCGGAGGCGTCCGTCTGCACCACGAACTCCTTGCTGTAGTCAGGGGCCTGTAGCACGGGGGCAGTGCACATCGCCGTTTTGAGAGTCTTGAAAGCCGTCTGGCAGCGGGGGGTCCAGTGTACCTTCTTGGGCTGCTTTTTTGACGTGAGCTCTGTGAGGGGGCCGACAATGCTCCCATAGTCTCTGATGAATCGCCGGTAGTACCCGGTGAGGCCCAGGAAGGCCCGGACAGCTGTCTGGGTGGTGGGGGGTTCCCACGCCTGGATGGCATCAACTTTCGGTTGGAGGGGAGCCACCTGACCGCTCCCTACTTGATGGCCCAGATAGGTCACCAATCCTTGGCCTATCTGGCATTTGCTGGCCTTGATCGTGAGCCCGGCCCTTTGGAGGGCGGCCAGGACTGCTTTGAGGTGCCCCAGGTGCTCAGCCCAGTGGCTGCTGTACACGGCAATGTCATCTAAATAAGCCGCGCTGAAGGCCTCTAGCCCGTCCAGGACCTTGTTCACAAGTCTCTGGAAGGTGGCCGGGGCGTTCTTCATGCCGAAGGGCATCACCCGAAAGTGGTAGTGCCATCAGGGGTGGAGAAAGCGGATCTCTCTTGGGCACCGGGGGTGAGCTGGATCTGCCAGTACCCGGCGGTGAGGTCAAAAGTGCTCAGGTAGCGGGCTGCTCCTAAGCGGTCGATGAGCTCGTCGGCCCGGGGAAGAGGATGGGCATCGGTCTTGGTAACAGCGTTCAGGGCCCGGTAGTCCACACAAAATCGTAGCTCCGGGGGGTGCCTGGGGCGGTGGCCTTTGGCACCAGGACGACGGGACTGGCCCACGGGCTGTCGGAGGGCTCGATGACCCCGAGGGCCAGCATCTTCGCCACCTCAGCCTGGATGCAGGCCCGCACCCGGTCGGGTACTCGGTAGGCTCTGTGTCGCACGGGGGGATGGTTCCCAGTGTCGACGTCGTGGACACACCATGGAGTCACCCCCGGAGTGAGGGAGAAGAGGGCCGCAAAGGGCTGCAATAGTTGCTGATAGTCGTGGTGCTGTTCCGGGGTCAGGGAGGAGGCGAGTCGGACGCCTTCGATGGTCCCGTCGTGGTCGCTGGTCCGCAGGAGGTCGGGTAGGGGCTCGGAGTCGCCTTCGCCCCCGTCGTCGGTCGCTAGCAGTAGGCTTAGTTCGGTCCGGGCAAAGTGAGGTTTGAGCCGGTTAGCGTGTAGAACCCGGAGGGGGTTCCGGGGAGACTCCATGTCGATCAGGTAGGTGACAGGGCTCTTCTTCTCCACCACCTTGAAGGGCCCGGTCCATTTGTCCTGGAGGGCGCAGGGGTCAACCGGTGACATGACCCAGACTTGCTGGCACGGCTCAAACTCGATGGTAGAGGCGTTTTGATCGTACCATCTTTTCATGTCCTCTTGGCTGGCCTCGAGGTTGGCTTCGGCCAGGGCTCGGAACCTTCGTGTCTGGTTTCGTAGGGTCAGGAGGTATCTGTAGACGTCGGGGGGGGGGGGGGCATCTCGGGGCTTCGTCTCCCAGCCCTCCTTGACCAGGCTGAGGGGTCCTCGGACTGGATTCCCGTACAACAATTCGAAAGGGCCGAACCCCAGGGACTTCTGCGGGACCTCCCGATAGGCAAACAGGAGGCACGGCAGCAGGACATCCCATCTCCGCCGTAGGGGTTCTTCCAGGCCCTTGATCATGCCTTTTAAGGTTCTGTTGAACCGCTCGACCAGTCCGTTCCCCTGAGGGTGGTATGGGGTGGTGAATTTGTACGTGACCCCGCACTGCTGCCACAGGGACTGCATGTATTTAGAGATGAAGTTCGTACCTCGGTCGCTCACCACTTCTCGGGGGAACCCTACTCTCGAGAAGATCCCCATTAAGGCCCGGCCCACTACGGGAGTTGTCACAGTTCGAAGCGGGATGGCCTCAGGGTACCTGGTTGCGTGGTCTACGAGGACCAGGATGAAGCGGTGACCCAGGGCGGTCCGGGGGTCCAGGGGCCCTACGATGTCTATTCCGACCCGTTCGAACGGGGTGTTGACTGCTGGGAAGGGCTGGAGAGGGGCTTTGACCCGTCCCCCCGTCTTGCCGCTGGCTTGGCAGGTCTGGCAGGACCGGCAGTGGTTGTCCACGTCTCTCCGCATCCGGGGCCAGTAGAAGTGGGTCACCAGGCGGCTGTAGGTTTTGTCCTGCCCCAGGTGCCCGGCGAGGGGCACATCATGTGCCAGGTTGAGGAGGAACTCCCGGAATCGGAGGGGGACCACCACGCGACTGGCCCCCAGTTCTGCAATCTTCTGCTCGCTGTACAGTAGTCCTTCGGCCCAATAGACCCAGTGTGTTCCGGTCTGGTCACCGTTGGCCTGCGAGGCCGCTTGCTGCCGGACTCCTTCAAGGGAGGGGCAGGTCTTCTGTTCCTGCTGGAACTGTTCTCTGGTGGGGCCCCCGTCGTGGCGCCATTGGGCAATCTCCGGGAGGGTGCCGAGAGAGGCGATCTCGCCCGGGGAGGGTTCCGTGGGCCTGGCATCGGGGCCCGCTTCTTCCTCGCTGGAGGCAGGTGGTGGCACGGGCCCTTCGGGCTCGACGGTGTCGGCTGTCATGGACGAGCGGGGGGCCTGGACGGCCATGGACCGGGTGGTGGCGCAGGCCCATTCGGGTAGTCCCAACATTCGGAGATGCTCTCGCCGCTCCACTTGAGCCCAGGAGGAACTCTCTAGGTCGTTCCCCAGGAGGCAGTCCACTGGAGCGTTGTCGCGGACAGTCACCTTCAGCATGCCCGTCACCCCTCCCCATTCGAAGGGGATCTGGGCCATCTGGCACATGCTTTTGCAGTTGTCGGCCGTCCGGACGGGGCATAGCACATTTGGCAGGATCTGTTCGGGGGTCACCAGGTGGCAGCGGACAGCGGTGACACTGGCTCCGGTGTCACGGAGGGCTTCGGCCCGTCGTCCATTGATAGTGACCCACTGTTGGTACTTCTGGGTGTTGCTCGGGATGGGTGTTCGGGGCACCATTTCTCGGCTGCCCAGGCAGACCAGGGACATGGCCGCCGGCTCCCACTCAGTGGACCCCCCGTCGAGGGGTTCTTCCTCTTCCTCCCCTTCTCCCAGGGTGGCAGCCGCCAGTTGTCGGGGCGGGGGCCCGCTGGTCCCACCTCGTCGGTTCATGGGGCAGGCAGGGTCGCTGGCATAGTGTCCTGTTTGTTGGCAGCCGTAGCAGGTTATCGGGGGCCGGGGTCCGGTTTTGGCTGGCGTCGTCCCTCTTCGGGCTAGGCTCGGGGAGGGGTGTTGCTGAGGCGGCCCCCGAGGCGGACTCCGGGGCAGCCCGGCTGGGATGTCCCGATTCCGGTTCGACCCTCCTCCTCCGCCGCGCTGGCGGGGGGGTCCAGTGTGGTTTCGCTGGTACTCCCCCATCGGGTTCCGGGGGACTCGGGTGTTGGCCCATCGATCGGCCTCGGAGGCGAGCTTCCGCGGCTCGGTCAGCTTGCTGTCGAGGAGGTGTTGTCTTAGCTCCACGAAGCAGTTGTTGGAGAGGCGTTCCCAAATAATGAGGTCGACCAGCTGCCCGTAGGTGGTGACCTTGCTACCCTTGATCCAACCTTCTAGGGCCCTGCTGAAGAAGTCAACATACTCTGCCCACGTGGTACCGGGGATTTTCTTGCAGTCTCTGAAACGCTGGCGGTACATTTCCGCAGTTAGTCCGTAGCGGGTGAGCAGGGCCTCCTTCATATGGTCGTACGAGGTCATCACTTCTTCCGGGAGCTGGAGCAGGGTGTCTCGGCCCTCGCTAAGGATCGACCCCATAGGCCGGCACCCCAATCCTTCCGGGGTACCCGATGGGAGGTCATGGCCACCTCGTACGCCTGGAACCACTGCTGGATGTTGTCGTTTTTATAGTACTCCTTGACGACATCCTTGGGAATATGGACCTTGGCTTTGGTGGGCGGCAGAGCGTCTCTATTGCTGGGGGTGCCGGTCTCCCCCTTCTGGGCCTTGAGCTCGAGTTCTTTGAGGCCCCGCTCGTGTTCCAGGGTCAGCTTTTTCTCTTCTAGTTCTCGATGCCGTTTCTTCTCCTCTATCTCCTCTTGTAGCCGTAGCTGCTCCATGGCCCATTTCTTTTCGGCCAGCCGGAGTTCGCCGTCCAGCCGAAGTCGTACGAGCTCTAGCTCATGGGTCCGGACCTTCTCTCGCTCTCGTATTTCTTCCGCGGAGAGGCCGGTTTCCAGGCTGTTTCTCCCTTCGTTAGCTTCCAATCGTTCTGGTTGGAACTCCATGGTCTCTGTTCGTCTGGATGGATAGCGAGTGGGTTACTTGCTTGTACGATCTGCGTTCGGCTCGGATCCCGTCGCTGGCCACCAAATGTTGGAAGGTGGACCTCGGGGGAGCCAGAGAGACCACCCAGAGGGGCCCCCACACTGCACAAAGTAGCCGAGCGCTGCTGAGAAGCCTCCTAGGAGAGGTCCTTCTCCTATAACGTACTAGCACAGTAACACCACCACACAGGACTCGAGGATGTTTATCAAGACGAGCAGTTCTTTATCAGCATCTAAGAAGTTACGGTTATCAATATGTACAAGGGGGGATCGAGGGATCCACAAGAGTCTCAAAGTCTTGGGTAGGGACGGGGTAGCGGGACAGTCTTTAGTGGCAGCTTGGTACAAGAGTACCTTGGGCCCAGTTCTTAATCCTCAAGCTGGAGGGACTCCGGATCTCGGAGTGGTTGAGCCGCGACGGCGTCAGCAGGGCTCTGGCGATCAGATCCTGGAGTTCGAGCCGCGACCAGGTCAGCAGGGCTCTTAAGGTGTTTCAGTTCAGCTTGAGCCGCGACGACGTCAGCAGGGCTCCGAGGGAGGTTTCAGCGAGGTTGGGCCGCGACAGCGTCAGCAGGGCTCCGATGTTCCGTGAGGTTCCTTGTCTCAATAAGGTGGAGCCGCGACGCAGTCAGCAGGGCTCGTGGTATAGTCTCAAGCAAGAGTTCTTCTCCATAGGGTCAGCCGCGATTCCATCAGCAGGGCTCTTGACTCCGGGATACAACTACTGTCCCATTGCGGGGTTGTCCCAGATATAGGTCTGGAGCCCTTTGATGTCCGGACCCTTGCGCTTGGGGGGGCGGAGAGGCCGGGCTGGGAGAGGCCAGATGCCCAGCGGGAGAGGCGCCAGGCCCGGGGAGGCCGGAGGACGATCGCACCTAGGTGTTGAGGGACGGTGGGGGGTCCCATCGCAACTCTCCTCCTCCGGGAGTGGTGAAGTGGCCATGCGGTGCCCCCTGGCCAGATCTTGGTGCCTCGATGTCGGGGCTTTGCTGGGGCCGAGGCCGGAGGGAGCCGGGCTGCGTGGGCTGGTGCGTGGAGCAAGCATGGGGGGGGGGGGACCCCGAAGGGATGAGGGGTCCCTGTGCGGCCTGGAAAAGGGGGCCGCTGAGGCGGGTGTAGGAAAACGGGTACAATCCAAAGGGGGCCTCGGAGGGAGGAGGGGTCCCTGGCGGCCTGAAAGGGCGGCCCGTGTAGGCCAGTGCGGGGGGACGAGCACAATCCAAGAGGGTTAAGACCACGCCACGAGGCCGGGTCCAACATTTATACATCATTTTGAAAGGCATGGGCATCTTCCATTCTATTGAAGAGTCAATTAATTAGTCGCTGGAAGAATTCAGATGTGGAACTCAATCCAAATAGCATCCCACCGACATTGATATACTCCCTCTGGTGTGGCATTCATGTGGGCGGATCTGGTGGTAGGTGGAGCTGAAATGCAATGTGGTGAAAAACTTTGTTTGACCTAAAGTCATAACGATCTCATTGATCAACGGCAAATCTTTTGTGGAAACACAGTTCATGGTATAGTGGCGAGCTATACTTAATATAGATTGGGACCTGAGTTGAATACTCTGTGTATGGAGGTGCGCGAGTTCTAAGAAATCAAAGGTATTAGTCTAGAAATGTACTTTTTGTGTACTTTAACTTTTGTTTGTTGATAAAGAATAAATAAAGTTTTAGTAATTTAAAAGTGGTGCGTAAATTATCATTTTAAGGTATAACTTTAACTTACGAATTTCTAATGCTTGTGTATTTTAAGTTTGGTTTTAAAGTTATTCTAATTATAACAAAGGTTTTTTTTTTTCATGAAATTTCAATGTTATTTTTTTATAATTTTGTTTTTAAATTGTAGTGTTTACTGTTGTCAAAGGTGGGTCATTAGGTAGAGTGTCATACAGTAGAGTAGAGGAGAGTGTCATAAATTGTACTGTCGTAGAGTATAGTGTCACAGAGTGAATTAGAGGGGAATGTGGAACAATGGATTGGCGTACAATGAAGTAGCTGACAGTGGAATGGTGTAGAGTGGAGTGGAGTGTGTAGAGTGGAGTGTTGTACACTGGAATGAGGAAGAGTGGACTATCAGAGTAGAATGGAGTAGAGTGGAGTGGCGTAGCGTACATTGGAGTAAATTGGTGTATAGTGTAGTGCCATGTTTTATAGTACAGTGATGTATAGTGCACTAGAGTTGACACACATAGTATAGAATTTGAATTGAGTAAATTGTTATAAATTTAATTGGTGTCTTGTACAGTACAGTGAAGTGGTGCGTTATAGAGTGCTGGAAAGTGTCCTGGAGTGTTGTACGCTGGGGTGTAGGGGCACAGAGTGGTGTAGAGGGTTGTACAGTGTAGTGCAGGGGCATAGAGTGGAGTACAGTGCTGGCATAGAGTGGAGTACAGTTCTGCGTAGTGACACAGAGTAAAGTGTTGTAGAGTGGTGCAAGTATGGTACAGTGGACTGGACTACTGAGTTGTAGAGTGTCGAAAAGTGTCATAGAGTGGAGTAGAGAAGAGTGTCATAGAGTGGTTTAAAGTGTTGTACAGTGGATTGGTGTGGAGCAGAGTAGAGTGCAGTTTAGTATGATAGAGTAGAGTGGGATAGACTGTCGTACAGGTGAGTGGCATAAAGCAGCATAGTAGAAATCAGAAGTGGAGTACCATGATGTAGTGTCTAATAGATTAAAGTAGAGTTGACTGGTGTACAGCAGAATAGCATGCAGTGGAGTGGTGAAAAGTGGAGTGGAGTAGAGTGGAATGTGGTAGAGTGTAATACCATACAGTGGAGTAGAGGGCAGTGGTGTAGAGTGGAGCTGTGTAATGTGAAGTGAAGTACAGTGTAGTGGCACACAGTATAATAGCGTAGAGTGGAGTGTCTTAGAGTGGAGTGGCAGAGAGTGGAATATCATTTAGTGGAGTGTTGTACAGTGGAGTGTCATAGAGTGTAGTTCTGCAGAGTGGAATGGCGCATAGTGGTGTAGAGTGAAGTAGCGTAGGGTGGTATACCGTAGAGCATAGTGGTGAGAGTGGAGTTGGGTACAGCAGTGGCAGCTCCTCTGTTAGAATGGAGGAGCTTTGCCCCACTGTTGATTGCCAGCAGATTCTTTCTTTCAAAATCTTTATTCGGCTATTAAAAACAAACAGCCAGAAAAGCACACACAATATAATACAATACATTTTTTTAGCACATTTAAAAATAGCAACATTAAGACCGTTCATTTCCAGTTTATAGCACAATGCTTTTTCTTGCTTTAATCGATTTAAAAAATGAACAGGGCAGCATTATAGCACGTCAATGTATACTCTAGAGTAACCAGAAATTTCATTGCAATTTTCTGGGACCTAATTTTCTGGGTAACAAACAGGAGCTTCAGATAAAAACATCGAAAAAATAACAATAAAAATGTACAAAATAATCGAAAGTGCAGCGTGCTTAGTTTGCTCGTCTTGTCACACGGACATGGTATCGAGTCTGGGGGACGTGATTTCATTTTAGGAAAAGCAACACAATAATATGCAATACCACATCTTGGTCTCAGTAAAACAAATTGATGCTGTGCATGGGTCACGTGTGGCAAATAGCTATTAACTCCCCCTTCTAACATAAAAGATTTATATAAACCCACGGTTGGTTTGTTCGGTTCCTATTTTGCCCAGAGATTCTGTCTTAATGACAGTAAAGAAACTTTAAACTCTTTCTTTGTAATAGTTAATATTTTTCAGAATCTGACCATACAGACATATTAAACAGGTTCCCCAATGTGGCAATAATATAAAACAAACAATGGATTTTCAGTGCATCACCCAAATTTAAACAATCTAAAATAATTGACCTAGTAAAAGCCATCTCTTCTCGTCTCCAGACTGATGCCCATAGTAACAATGGCCCTACCATCAAGGTATCCCCTAAAAATCCCTATGACGAGGGAGGTTGTGCGATTCGGTGGTCTCTCCGGCATCCAGGTCAACTGGAGCAAATCCATTCTCTTCCCCCTTGCTGACGCCACCAAACCCTTCACCCCTGATTACCCTTTCATCTGGCCATCCGGCCCCACCAGATACCTCAGTATATGGCTTAGCCATGACATAGACGAACTTTGGCGCTCCAGCTTCGGCTGTGCTATGAACTGGTTGGAGTCCAAGCTAATGATTTGGCAAAAACTTCCCCTGTCACTCGCGGGACGCATTGCTATCGCAAAAATGGCCGTCCTCCTGAAATTTGTATACCCTTTTTTAAATGTCCCCCTTCCACTCACCTTGCATTTTTTCCGTAAATTGCACTCACACATCATTAAACTGATCTGGGCTGGCCGACAACCCAGAATTGCCTACAACACTCTCACACTTCCCCTGTACCTCGGGGTCATGGGTGCTCCTGACTTTCGATTATACGCGCTGTGCTCCCAAGCCAGTTTTCTTCATTTCTTCATTTCTGGATCCAACCGTCGAGGCTGACCTTGTGGCCCCTTGGCCACTCCGGACAGCACTATTCATCGCGCCCAGGCCTCCGCGTGGCGAGGTCGACACTGTGGAATGCCTGCGCTGGGCCTGGGACAGACTCAAGAGACATGCTGGCATCTCCACACTTTCTGCTCCCTCCATTCCTCTAGCTCGCAATCTGGCATTTCCTCCCTTGCAGAAGTCTGGCATGGCTAAACGTGCCGCGTTATTAGGTCTCACCACTATTGCTGACCTCTATCCCGTCGATACGTTCTTCGCCCTTCCGGGAGATACAGGGCCGATGGATCGGCTACTCTACTGCCAAATTCGAGCTACCTGTAAAGACATCAACCCCACGTTTCTGAACCCCCTATCGACGCTGGCTGCCCTCGAGTTGGTCTACACCTCCAGCTCTCCCCTAGTAAGTTAGTCACCATGCTCTATGCTCTTTCGCCTGTTGCCTCCCCCGCAAGCACTGACAGAGCTCGCACCGCGTGGAGTGAGGACCTTGGCAGGGACCTCCCTCAAGACGTTTGGCTATATTGCTGCAATCAGATAAAGTGCTTTTAACTACCTCTTGCGGTTAATACATTTTAAATGTATGCATAGGGTAAATTGCACTCCCGCTTCACTGCATAGAATAGGGCTCCTAGCCTGCGATTGATGTGCACGCTGCTCCGCTGCTGACTTCTCGCACCTAGCTTGGCTGTGCCCCAAGGTCTCTGCCTACTGGCAGGCTGTAAGCGTGACCATTAGCGACATCACCTTAGAGAGAGTCAATCCTGATCTGTTGGTATGTCTCCTTGGCTATGTCAAACATATCTCTAACGCTAACCGCAAAGTTACTGCCATGCTACTGGTCCTTGCCAAACGCAGGGTGTCGCTCTACTGGGGGCGTAAACCGGCGCCCACAGTAGCAGGTTGGCTAAGTGACGCTGCCCACTGTCAAACATTATTGGGTGAATTTTGGAACCTGATGCCTGCAGCTAGTCGTACCCCTGACATCTGGGCTTCCCTCATTTCTTACTTACATCGAACAACCGCCGAAGCCAGCCCCCCACCTGGCTCCCCAAGTAGTAATTCACTGGCCCCTACTGATCGCACTACTGCTGGCCCTCCCTCGCTCCTCTGATCCCTGAGTAATACGTTCACACTTCTGCCTGGCTCTTTGTGCCTGAAATGTGCCTATTTTCATTCATGCTTTATTTCCTTAGGTTATATGGTGAAGAAATGATGTAACCCTTGTGACCGGTGCCTTTAAGTTATTGTATACTGTATTGTGCCGCCTTTTGCCTTTTTTGTACTGTTTCTTTTGAAAATCGATAAATAAAGTTTGTAAAAAAAAAAGGTATCCACTAAAAATTGCAAACCCCACCTCCTGGTGTACGATGGAATTTGATACAGATGATGGTAAAGACAACAAGCGTTTTATAAAACAGTTTTCTTCTGTTTGCAGGGACGTACTATTAGTGTAACCCCAGAGACCTGCCCCATATGTGGCGGTACTTATTCCTTTGGCGTTATAAATAGTCCCACTCCTTGATTGGTCGATTACCCAATTTAGCAGCAAATTAAAAAATCGCTTGGTTGGCCCTACTCATTTTTGCTCTTGTATTTACAATGTGTTGTGACCGTGTACCATTTCCTGAGAACAGTATACCAAGGTAACAAAAAGAATTTACTGTATATATTGGGGTTCTATCTATAAAAAAAGGTTTTGCAGGGTTTCTTTTTGGACCTAAATATCATGGTGAATGTTTTCGGTTTGTTTATTGCCATCCTCCGTTGATTCATAAACCCTGAAAACCATCCATCAGTCTTTGGAGGCCTACTGGGGTCGTGCCAATAGTACTGCATCGTCCGTGTATAACAGTACTGGTATCGGACGCCCACCCACCCTCGGAACATCAGCCTGTATTTCTTGTAGATAATTGTCGACCTCATTAATAAGAAGCATTGACATAGCCAACAGGTCTCGCCTTTGGGACCTTTTAAGTGCTTAACCATGTAGGTCATTATCCTGGGTGCTGTGCCACCAAGGACTGAAGAGGTATACAATTACTACACACTGGGTTATGCAGTGTTGCAATGCAATACGTCTCGCATTTGCTAGAGTTAGAGCTATTGATGTAGTAAATGTTTTTTACTTATATATTTTTGGAGTGGATGTATGTGATGGCAATTGTGTGTTTTACACAATGAATCTAAAAGGAAGTGCGTTGATCGTCAGATCTGGTGTATGGAGCATGTTAGTAGCTATGTGCGCTATGAGAAAATAATGTGAACACTAGTTAAAGAGATTCTGTGGTCCCGTGCAAGTTCCAAAAGTGATAGAGAATCACCTATACGGAGTATCCAAACGTTAAAGCAAAAGGAACGACCTGTGGGCTGTGTGTTGTATCAACGAACTGCTGTGACGTCACGCTCATATTTTATGTTCACCAAACCTCAAAAGTTTATAGGAACAATACATGCCAGTTTGCTATTGTGAAAACCATGCATGGGGCACGACGTCCGCTATGTGAGCAAAGTGAATATGGTGGGAATACCAGTTACAGTGATGGTTGAAGTGATTCAGTGGTCCAGAATACGTACCGTATTTGGTATAAAAATCACCCGTTGTGCAAACCAAAAACGAAAACCAATTAAAATAGGAACAACAGGTTGGCTGTGCCTTCTATAAACAAACTGCAATGACGGCGCGCTCGTATTTCGCATTCCCCAAACCTCAAATGATTACTAGGACGACACTGCGTACTAGTGCGGTACATGCAAGTCCGCTACCGTGAGAACTATGTAAACACTGTCCGAACGTTAGCTCAAGTAATTCCATGATCCCTTGTGGGTCAAAAATGTGATGAAAGTAACCCATCGTGAAAAGCTGAAAAATAAATAAAACAATTGGAACAACTGGTGAGCTAAGCCATCTACATATGCATTCTTAACATTCAAAATAAATTGACAAAGTGCTCATATCTCACGTTGAACAAACTAGCAAAGAACTATGAAAACAGAAATCAAGGTTGCCTGGACCGGAGATCCCCACTGGACACTTACCGAAAACATCCGCTTTCGACGCATCATGTGGCACTGACGGCGTTCACATTGATCGCCATAGTATCGTCATTGGCATCCTTTTTTATACCCCTCCAACAATATATACATTTCCTAAGAATAAACACACAACACAGATTGTTTGGGTACAATTGCTTCAGGTTTATTACATACACCGTTATGTAATAGGTGGGTTATCTTACGGGCGATCCAAGGGCCGGCAACCAACTGGGCCGCCTGCCTGCCTGATGAGCCAGGCAGCACCGGGGTGAACCCCGCATGTGCTGCCCTTACTAGTGATCCTCTTCCCAGATCACGTGACCGTTGGTACCTTCTTACTCACGCCTGTAACTCCGCCACAGCTCTGGAGGTGGCCCCCGTCACCATCAGGGCCCCCACCCCAGCTATGGTCTTACCTGCAACCTCTCATCTCTAGGACCTCGCTTAAGTCTAGGAGAAAAAGGTCCATGCCTACTGGCGATAAGTGAACGCCATTGTCCTCAAAGTACCCTTTCACCTTCTCTTGAATCATCTCATGCCTGATGAATCCCAGACCCCTCTGGTCAGTGAACTTGCGCATTGCCCCATTAAGTCGCTTTCGGGAATGCTCAACCGCCTCCCCAGATTTAGCCCCTAGCCACATTCTGCGTGGAATCATCTCTGACCAGAAAACCTCGCATTGCCCCAAGCGCTTGCTGATTTCACCTAAATCGCTTTTCATGGCCTGCAAGAGTGACCTTCTACCCAAGGCAATGAGATCATTCCCACCCAGGTGAATCACTAAAATTTTGGGTGGAGCCCCCTGCGCTGCCAGTCTCTGTTCCAATTTGTTCCTGAGGCTGCTCCATCTCATGCCATGGAAACCCATCCACTCAAACTGTGTCTGTGGGAAACGACGCCCACTGAGCCACCCTGGAGATGCATGAATGCCCGATCACCCATACCGGGAGCCCTAGTAAGACAAGAGAAACGGTTTACACGCTCTATTCATTTAATAATTTGTCAAAACACGCAAAAGAAGACATGAAAACACTGCATTTCACTGCACACAACAAGTAAGCAAGGTACATCAAGGGCAAATGTAGCGTTTGTAACAATCAGACTCCCACCGCCCCAACTTCTTCACGCTCCCTGGCTCCATTCCCGCCTTAAAAGCAGCCGTAGCCGCCCCTATCCTGAAGGAGTGGCTGGAGTATCTCTTATCTGGCTGAGCCAAGCCTGCCCTGGATAAGCTAGCCCTAATTATTCTTTCCATCTGGTACCTAGTCAGGGGGCCCTGATCTGCATGTATCAGTAGGTAGCCGAGGGCGTGAGGATGGCACGCAAGGTACTCCCTGACCCTGTGGACCGGACAAAACCTTAGGTCCCCAAGCGACATTAGCACCACATCAACACCCCGCCCAGCCTGATCTGTTTTGGACTTCCGAAGGTGGATGGACAGGGTGTCAGTGAGGGACACATCTAGGATGCATAAGGCATCTCCCGAACTGTCGGTCTTGGACCTAGCCACCAGTTCACTAATCCGGAAGGCGCCGAAGAAGGCCAAACAGAAATCTGCCGCAAAGAGGGTTGCCTCCAACTTAGAATAGGTAACCCCGTCTAGGACACCCAGCATGCCCATGAGAATGTCAAAATCGATAGGGGCCCTACTGTCAGGGACCCTGGGCTCATCCCTGGCCCACCCGTTGAGGGCTGCCCGGATGGCAAAAGATTTCGTTGGGTCTAGCCCCCCCCAGACATCTTGGCATCACGGCTCACGGCCGCCAGGTGGCCGCACACCCAGGAGTGGCTCTTCCCCTGACTCCTGGCCCAAACCACAAATGCCCGTACTCTGCCCTCAACTGGTAGAGAAGAAATTCCATGGGTTTGAGACACTGTCCTGAAGGTGGCCAGGTGTGCCCCATAACACTTCCTAGTACCTGCAGCCAGCGCTCGTTCCCCCATTGCTCTCAGTCGTTGGTCCACTGCAGGATCCTCCAGAGTTGTGCCGGGAAGGGGGTCATCTGTGCTCTTGCCCGCGGCCAGGCCTCCCTGAAGCGGAGCCACTGAAAACGAGAAAGAGCATCAGCTGCCACATTCTTGACCCCCTCAATATGTCTAGCCCTGCATTCAACATTACAGCGCAGGCAAGCCCTGACCAACTCCCTGAGCAGGCAGATGACCAACGGGCATTTTGTTGTCTGCCCATTGATGGCCTGAACTACCGCCATGTTATCAGACCAGAATAGGACCTTTCTGTCTGACAGTGTCTCCGGCCATAGGTGTAGTGCAATGACGATGGGGAAGAGTTCAAGGAGAGTAATGTTCGCAGTGATGTTACGCCTGCGCCAGGCATTGGGCCACTCCTGAGCACACCAGTCGGCGCCCAAAATTGCCCCAAAGCCCTCTCTACCCGAAGCATCCGTGAAGAGGTAGAGCTCCTGACTGTCCACCCAGGGTGCCCGCCAGATCACCGTCCCATTGAACTCCGTGAGGAAATCGCACCACATGGTGAGGTCGTGCTTCAACCCTGTCCCCAGACGGACCCAGTGGGGCTTCTTCTTAACCTTGGCGGTGGCACTCGCTAGTCTCCTGGCAAACACCCTCCCCACAGGGATCACCTTCACTGCAAAGTTAAGCTTGCCCAAGAGGCATTGGATGTCACCCAGTGCGGCTTTGTCTTTCCCCAGCAATGCCTGAATGTCCTGATGCAGCGCCTGTACCTTGTCTGCAGGGAGTCTGGACTCGCCCTTGACCGTGTCCAGCTCAATGCTTAAAAAAGTCAGTACTTGAGCTGGACCCTCAGTCTTGCCAGGTGCTAACGGAACCCCCAGGTGCTTGGCCAAGTCTTGAAAGCACTGCAAGCCTCTCCTGCATGTCTGCCCCCCCTATATACAGGAAATCATCCAAGTAGTGGGTCACGCCCTCAACCTTGAACCTATTCATCAGCACCCATTGCAGGAAAGAGCTGAACGCCTCGAAGTAGGCACAAGACACGGAGCAACCCATTGGCATACACTTATCAAAGAAGACTTTACCCTGCCACTTGAAACCCAAGAGGTGTTGGCTGTCAGGTTGGCCCGGCAGCAGGCGGAAAGCCGACTCAATGTCTGACTTCGCCAACCATGCTCCCTTCCCCGCCCTCCTGACCATGTCCACCGCCAGGTCCAAGGAGCAGTAGGACACAGAGCACATCCCCCCGTCTAACCAAGAGTTCACCGAATCTCCTTCCGGATACGACAGGTGCTGGATCAACCTAAAGGCTCCAGGCTCTTTCTTGGGCACCACCCCCAGCGGGGAGGTGATAAAGTGCAGAAGTGGTCGCAGGTTGAAGGGGCCCACCACCCTCCCCATAGCCGCTTCCTTATTGATTTTGGGCAGCACGACCTCAGGATGATCCCTTGCAGATTTGAGGTTCTCAGCGTCCCTGCTCACTAGGGGGCCCAGGTACGGAATTCTGAATCCTTCCACAAACCCCTCAGCGAGTAGCAAACTGTCCTTGGTGTTGGGATACCCATAAATCAGGGGGAGGAGATTGGCGATGATGATGGGGGACGGACCTTTAGCCAAAGGGAGAGTAGTAGGCCCACCTCCAGGGAGCACAGGGGGGCCAAAGCAGCTGGGTGGGAGTGGGGGGGTAGCGAGAAGGTGGAGGGGGGCCAGAGGGAGAGGCTGGTCTACTTGTCCTGTCTAGCCGGTTGCTGCACTGAACTGTCTCTCTTGAAGCAGGAGGAGGCAGGATGCGAGGCCCCACACTTGCTACAGTTGTGGGAGAACCTGCATGCTTTCCCCCAAGAACAAGACCCTGCATTGAATAACCTGCAGGTTCCGTTGAACACTGTTCTAGCTCCCTGCTTCCGGCCCCCTCCGCGACCCGCCTGAAAGGACTTCTTGGACTGGCCCTTCGCTACCTGCTTTGTGTCCTTGGGCTTGTCACTGTTGGAAGTGCTAGGCTTGACTGTCCCTCCAACTGTGCGCTTTCCCATGTGCATGACCCAGAGCCTCACCTCCAATTGGTCCCACTCCAATTCTGGGCACATGACCATCTTCTTTCTGAAATCGCAGTCATAGCGGTACCATCCCATCCCCCCTCTTGTCTCAGCCTCTTTTGTGATAATGCTGGCGTATTGAAATAACCCTGGCCTTTGCTCCGGGAATTTTTCCATTATCACTGCCGGCAAGATGGCGAAAGCTTGCCCCCACGTGCCAATGTTCTTCTCTGGCCAGGATTGGAAACACACTTTCTTGTTGTTGTCTTTACCCCCCATTTTCCTAGTGTCGACCCCTTCGGCCCCATGCATGAGCAGAGTGAAAATGTCAATAAACTCTCTCCTCCAAATTCCCTCTTTGGCTGCCAAAGGAACTTCCCACCCCAAACAGCATCGTCCAGAAAGCAGTGGCGCCATGGTGACCAGGGGCTTGGGTACCACTGCGGAGGGCGACTCTGCTGGACGCGTGACCGTGGAAACATCCTGAGGTACGGTGGGCACAGTCGCCACCGGTGGCTGAACCAGGGGGGGGGGGTGAAAATGGCTAGCGACGGAGGGGCCACCACCGCTAGTAGCTGCCCACCCACAGCGGAGGGGCTAGCCACAGCCGATCCCCCAACCTGAGCAGGAGATGCGCTAGCTGAGCTGACCCCACCCACCCGAGACTTGCGTGATGGACTGGACCCCATGTGCCCCAACAGGAAGGGCAGGAACGGCACTCCCCCCCCACTGGGTGAGCTGGCCAGGGCTAGGCCCGCTCTGACCTCTGTCATGAAGTTCCGCAGAGTGTCTGTGAGCTTACCCAGGTCTTCAGTTGTAGCATAGGCCACCAAGGCCGGGCTGCTGGCCGGGGGGAGCATTGGTCCAGGTCCCGGGGCCGGGGGCGAAAGAAGGGGTGTGGTGCCACGAGGGGGGGGGGGGGCATGGCCCGGCTTTTCGCTGGCAGCTGTTCTGCCGTGGGTCTGCGTGTCCTCTTAGACCTAGTGGGGCCTGCCTCATCACTGGGCTTGTGTTCTGTGGACGGGACCTCGCTGGCGATTCCTGAGTCCTCGGGATTATTGGCCTTCAAAAGTTCGGTGGCCCAAGCCAATCCCTTGGTCTTGGCCAGGTCAAGGAAGGCTGCGATCCGCGCATCTTGGGAGATGCCTGGCTGGGTCTCATCGACTTGGGACCTCTGCGAGAAAAGCGGTGGGGATCCCTGACTATCCATCCTGTCTCCTGCGAATGCCTCACAATCTGGAAAGATAAGGGAAAAGAATTTAGCCAACGAAGCCAATTCCGCAGTGCCTGGCTTGCCCCGCTCCAGTCCCAGGGAGCACCCACTCTGCCCCCCCCGTTGGCTCCGTACTTACTTACGCTCAGGGGTAAAAGGGACAGATCGCAGGTGCCGGTCGGAATAAACTTCAGAGTCACTGTGAGTGGAAACGATGGAAGAGGTTAAGGAGGTACCCCCAAACCTCCTGAGCACCAACCCACCAGGCCCCACAACCCCGCACGGGCACTGCAATGACTCTGCCCTGCCACCCTTCGAGACGGAACAGGGCGGACAAATATCCCTGCTCACAGGACTACGTATGCTGCTTCTTGTGGCAGCAAGTTGCCCCTCCCCCTGTGCCCACACCTGCTGCATGCGTGTCTCCCCTATGGAATCCGGCATTATCTGCGCTGATCGTCTCAATAAGACTTGCCATGGGAGAGAAAACCAAGGATGAGGCGCCGAAAGGCACGGTACTGCCCTACAATACCAACGTTTGCCAGTGTCCACTCCCATATGCCAAGATACAGTGGCAGGCAAAAACAGCACCCTACACGGAGTGCCTTCGCACCCAGGAGGCCAGCAAACTTCTGGCCCCCCGTCTAGTTACCTTGACCTTGTCTCCAAACGTTCGATCCCGCACTTCTCCTCTAGAAACCTGCGAAGTGCCACAGCAGCTGAAAAACAAAATGAGCGGGGAGAGGCATGTTTAATGCAGGAGTCTGCCAAGTGACTGTTCCCGAAATGCCACTGCCGAGACCGAGGAGAGAGCAACGACAGATAAACATAAAGGAGGAGCGCTCGCAGACAAGAGGCCAAACTACTTGAATAGGGACGAACGAACCCTCCCTGCGGGGAGTAGCAAGGAATGGCACGCCAGAGAGGGTCCGGGCCCCACATGGCGCACAAGACCCCAGTGCAAGGAGCAGCAGGACGCGGGCCCCAGGCCGAGACAGCGGGAACCCTAAGCATGAGACCACGCGACCACGCAAAGTGAAGGCCCAAGGACGTTAGGCCACATAGACACTCACGCCAGCCCACCGCACGTCACAACCCCGGCGGGGGTAGGCCCCGAGGGAAGTACAATGCGAGTGCTCCACCCGCACTGGAGGGGGCAGAGCAGGAACTGGGGCAGTGCGGGACTCAGACACGTAAACAGGACCATGGCACAAGCGACTCCTTGACCCCAAAATGAGAAGGACCCTTGACCCAGCGGCTGCACGTTGCAGAGGGGGCAAACCCTCAGCCACAGCGAAGGGGACCCAGGTGCTAACCAAAGAGCGAGACACAGCACAAAAGGTGGCTCACGCCAGCGCTAGATGGGGGGGGGCCTAACCCGGAAGCCCACCCCCTCCACTGGAAGCGCCAAACCCCTGCCCCGAGAGCAGGAGAATTCTACGAAATCATGCAGAGAAATCCACATGCTTACTGTGGGGATTGAACCCACGATGTTGATATTAAGTGTCTCATGCTCTACCAACTGGGCGAGCTGAAGGACTGCAATGCACCCGATGGGCGGGCGGGGGATCGCGGGGGAGTGCGGGGACCCGTGCGGCCAAGAGAGAGGACATGGCGGCGAGCTCTGCCTGGCCCCCTCCCCCTACCCCCACAGGCGCACTCGAGGGTCGCACACGGGAGCCGTTGAATCAGAAGACGAAAGCAACGCAACTGGAAAACAACAATCCAGCCTTGGTCACGTGAGTTAAATCCGGACGAATAAATACCCTGCTCTAAGATACACATTATGTGGAAAAGGTCTCAATGGTGCTGCCGGGATCGAACCTGGATCCATGGGGTCACACGCGCAGTGGGAGCCTCAATCCACTGAGCAAAAGCTGGCTGGGGACCGCGCTCCCTGCCCCATCCCCGGCCCGGCCGCCATGCGGACATTGGCCGGGCAGGCTTGGTCGGAGCACCCCGGGAGGGACCCCGGAGCCTGCCCTGGCCCGGGGCCGATCGTTGCAGGCTCCGGCGCAGAGGGATCAATGGAGGGAGGGGGAGTGCCAGGAAGCAGCGCACGCCGCGAGCGGTAGGGCCTGCATTTCCCCCCCTCCCCCCGCCGCTGGAGAGAACAGGCCAGAGCCTGCCCTGAGGAGCTGGCACCCAGGGATTCGCACCTGCAACCTCACAGCGCGGTCGGACATCTAACCAGTCACCGAGCACATCACGACGCCTAACCAGTCACCAGCTGGCGAAAGGGGTGCGAACTCGGACCCGTGTTGGCATCCGAGTCGCAGCCCGCAGGGCCGCACAAGCGAAGGCTGGCGGAGTGCACCCCACTGGCGTGCTCCGGGACCTGGCATGCGCATCAAAACAGGGCCCCACAAGGACCCCCCAGGGGCCTGCTAATCCCTGGGGCAGTTAGCGGACGAGCCACCCGTGGGCTCGTGCCCCCCCCACCCATGGCAGGCCGTGCCATTGGCCCCCGTACAACCTGGTACTGCCCAGGGACAGGGCCAGGGCGGGGGGGCAACGAGCAACACTCACCGTAGGAGATGAAACACACACGTGAACGACTGGACGGCGGGCGTCGCACAACTCTCGAGGCGTTGTAGATGGCGTGCACAGCGACAAAGAGGTCGCCAACATGGTGGGGGAGGGATATATACCCTCCACCAAGACGCCCAAGAAGTGATGCCCCTCGCGTCACGGCCAGGCAGGAAGTGGGGGGGACTCCAACTGGAGTCCCTTCCCCCCAAGGGGGGTGAAGGGGTGTAGGGTGCCCAGGCGACACTAGAGCGCTGACCTCTCTAGTGGCCCCTTGTGGGTGCCTCGGTCAGCGGCATATTGTTGTTTTTAAGTACTCTATTTATATACAGGCCATTGAAAGATGGCAAACTGTGTCACAGAAGGAGCTGTAAACACCATGCTCCATGCTGGCTAAAAGTCTCTATTGCGAGCAGTGCATTTGAAAACGAATGTAGGCGGAATGGCTATGAAACTGTTCCGAATTGTATGTTGGCGAATTGAATCTGCGCGAACGTAATTCCATGTGAGAACCGGCAACAAGGCAACCGACGACAACGGGGCAAAGAACGAAAAGAAAGTTAATAAAGAAAAGTGGGTTGATAAACAGAGAGGAGAAGAGAGCGCCAGCGGCTTATGGAGAGAGAGCGAAAGAAAGAGAGCGATGGCAGAAGATAATGGGAGGCAGTGAGACGGGAGACAAAGAGAGGAAGCAAAGAGACAGAAAGAAACGGGACAAAGTGAGAGAAACAGAGACCGAGGGAGAAAAGGCAGATCTTAACAGATGGAGAAGACGGAAAAGGGAAGTAAGAGAAAGGCGGGGCAGATAGCAAGATGGAGGGAGAGTGTGGGTGGGCTCCTCGAACGTGCACGCGGTGTGGCCGGTGCTCTCTGCAGTCGACAAACGCCAACTGTTCTCGCCACAGAGCGACTGAAGGGCAGCCCTGTGCGCCATTGTGTCTGTGTAGACGTAGCAAGGAAAAACAATTGTTGAGGGAAATGTCAATCGAAAACCAAATAGCCCCTGCACGCACCGCTGTTTAAAACAAGCCCAGCAGTGGTGCGTGTGCGCGCAGTCTGTTCTTTTTGGAAGCACATACGCGTGCTTGTGGCGCGCCCCTGCTCGCTCCCGCAAGGTGGATGCCGCCACAAGCACGAGTATGTGCTTCCAAAAAGAGCAGAGCGACGGCTAAAGATCCTCCTAATCAGCGCTTGCGTGCTGCATAGGCGAGACCTAAAAAGGGAGAATAAAATTGGTGCTAACACGCATCCTTGTCGTATACCCCATCCCACTCTAAATTTAGGTGTGAATTCAGCCTGGGACCAAACGGACCCGACTAACTAATTTTTCATATAGGCGGGAAAGGAAGCTAATAAACGCCCTAGGGGCTCGCAGGGAGGTCAGAGTTTGCCAAAGTAAATTGTGGTCAACTAAATCAAAAGCACTACTCAGATCGGCAAAACATAAATATAAGGTCCCTGTCTTTGCCCTGGTGTATTTGCCGATGAGTAGCTCCAAATTAGGGCATTTTTCAATTGTCCCCAGGCGTTTCCTAAACCCATACTACACAGGCATTAAAATATGGTACTCCTCAGCCCATTCCTCCAGCCTTTTAAGTAAAACCCTACTCATAACTTTTAAAGAGGTATCTAGGAGAGAAATCGGGCAATAGTTTTTAGGATCAGTTTTGTCCCCGTTTTTATAAATCGGGGCAATAATGGACTCGCCCCATGTTTGTAGTGTTATGCCCATTGCAGCTGAATTAAACACTCTTGTTGAAATAGGCCCCCATAATTCCGGTTCTGATTTAAAAACGTCAACTGGGACTCCATCGGGACCTGGTGCCTGCCCCCCAGCACTCTCCTGGATTGCATGGAGGACTTCTTCACAAGTAATGTCTAGGAAGTAGGACCTTCCCTCATGGGGCTCCTGATCTGATCCCCCCACCATCACCTCATTGTTGCAAAAAATTCCAGAAAAATGTGTCACCCAATTGTCTGCCGGAATAAAGGAACTAAACTCTGGTATATCATCATGTTTTAGAAATGGAGCGTTTAGTGTGTCCCCAAAAAGTTTTTTATTCATGGTTTCTGAGGAGGTGATCAGATTTTCCCACGCTTCTTCTTGTAGTACCTTTTTCCGGGCTACTAGAGCTATTTTATACTCTTGTCGCAGGGATTTAATCTCCAGTATGTCTCGCAGTATTTTGGACAGTGCATACTTTAGCACCTGAAGTGCTTTGGTGCAAGTACTGTCGAACCACCCCTTTTTGTTTTTGGGTATTTTATGAATCTGCCCATTTAAAAGTGATTTAATAAATGACGTAATACAATTAAAATGTCTCATTACTATGATTCAGGAAATCTCATCCCGAAGGCAGTAAACGATTTCACGCAGATTGTGTGTTATTATTTGCTCAGGTGTCCTACTTGGATCAACACCCGTCCACTTTATTCGAATACCATTTATCATAAAAGGAGTGATATGGTCAGCTATATCAAAAACTTTGCTCCTGGAGCCCCTAAGATAAGGCAAGTAAATTGTGGTCACTTATAATAGAGGGTATAACGATGGGATTAGTCAATGACCAAGTACATGTTTCTCCCTATAAAGGTTGGAAATATGACCCCATGTTGTCCACAACCTCCTATAAGTAGGAGGAGATCATATTTTGATATCATCTGGTTTAGGGCTTCCCCGTAAGCGTTATGGCAAAAGTGGTCAGTTCCCTCCCCGTCACCATGGATGGGGCTGCATGCCTGAATATTGGGCATATCGCAAGCCTGTATATTAAAATCTTCTGCCCACTGTAGGACATAATCAGTGCTAATTGGAGCTAAAAATATTTCCAGTGCCCAGTCAAGGGCTGTTATCACGTTGATACATCTCAAATCAAAAATCTTATTATAAAAATGTACTAAGGTAAGATCTTTCCTTCCCTTCTTGCTTAACCATAAGATCTGAGCATGAGGTTGCACTGATGTAACTTTTTTAACCCTTACAGGTATTTTATTAGAGATAAGTGTCTGTAGACCCCCTTTGCTCAACCAGATTGTGAACCAATTGCTGAGAGGAAGTAGGAGGAATATCCATCAATGTGTACAGGATTTATGCACCATGTTTCCTGTAAACATATAACATCATAACTGGATATAAAATTAACCCAGTCAATATTCTCAACCTTGTTTATCAGCCCACTCATATTTCAGGTAACGAAATCAAACCCTTCCGCTTGGAGTTGTCCTGATGGCCCGGTATCTATTGTTCTGACTCTAGGGGGATCTTTTTCTGGTGCCTCATATGCCTACCCTGCATCGGACACCATGATTTCAGCCTGCCCATATGAAAGATCTTTATTATAAGTGGGCCATCCCTGAGGCCTGGTTTATTTAGCTGACTATCAATGAGTGACAGAGTGGGCGACCCTTTCTGATTGAGATTTAACAGTGATTTCAGTCAATCGCATTGTTCCAGATCTATTGTAGAGGGCTAACCCTTTATTGCCCTCCTCGATTGGAACAACGGTTCTCATTTGTCCCTCCCCCCACACGTGGTCTACATTCATTTACCGATGTCAATGAGTATCTAGAAAAGAAAAACCCATAGGGTAATACTCTTATCTGTGTACCCCTAGGGTGGTCCCTATACAGATGGTCCAGAAGAGCTCTAGCACTATGGTGGTTGTTGAAATTTAAAATAACACAATCCCCATCCATTGTTTAATTTGTCGAGCTTAGCCACTCCACCCTTTTCGCCATGATAATTTGTTTTGCAAGTGGGACAACCCCGTTTCACCCACTGGGGACCTGACGAGACAACCAGTGCAATGATTTATCCAGCAATTGGATAGTGTTTTCCGTCTGATCTTTTCTTAGGATCGGAACATTGTCCAGAATCAAGACAAAAGGATCTGAGGCCCGAGGGAGGTGCAAAGACTTGTAGGATTTAATGGGTAACTCCCTAAGCGGTCTATATTTGTTGGAATGACGGACCCTCTTCCATGTTCCTGTAAGGTTAGACGGGTATTATTGCCTACATCGTTAGTGGCAGTGACGGATTGCAATGAAGGGATCTCGTCTCTCCGGTGCGGTTGATGTTGGTGTACTGGATGGGCCATTTGGGCCTGAGGATAAAACTTGGGCAATAGATGGCAGACTACTCATATGAGAAGACCTATTTATATTCCCCTTTTTTGTGTTAAGGATCTCAAGTCCTTCCTGTCCCCCCTGGGTAGAGTAGTTCCCCTGGACAGTTCCACTACATAAAAGTGGCTGAGGCCCAATGTGTTGATGCGGGGGCCCCGTAAGTTGGTGGGGAGGCCCAATGGATTGATGGGAAAATGGTGTAACCAGACCCTCAATATGTAACAGTCGCTCCTCAATTCTCATTTATTGAGCTTGCAATGGGTTCAACAGTACAGTAATCAGTGTCTCAAACCTCTTCCACATATCATCACCCTCTGTTAGTGGGAAAGAAACAAGATCCTTAGTTATCACAGGAGACAGGGTGGAATTTGGGCCAAGGTCAGTTCTTTCGGTTCTTTCCTTTCCTCTACATCTTTT
Organism: Triturus cristatus; assembly: GCF_964204655.1. NCBI lineage: Eukaryota > Metazoa > Chordata > Amphibia > Caudata > Salamandridae > Triturus > Triturus cristatus. The sequence continues at coordinate 618,761,605 of NC_140583.1, read as the reverse complement.
AGGTTGGGATTTCTGCTTCACCGGCTATTTTGCCAGTCTACCACCCCTTCTGCTTTTCTCTGGGGGCTCACTGTTCGTGTCAGGTGCAACTGTCGGACCCCGACTCACTATTGATGACTTTTATCTGGTTATAGGCTCATCGGGGGGTAGGAGCCCACTGGTGCAGCCGTGGGTGTGGATAATGCCAACGGTACTGATAAGGTGGGTGGTGAGGCTAATAGGGGGGTTAACTGAGTATTTGCACCAAGTGAAGAACGCTTCGGGGCAGTCAAAGGGTCCAAGGAAAGGTGTGTCTCGGTTTTTGCAATCTCATGGGTCAGTACTGATTCTGCCCTTGTTATAAATGCATCCAATGTTCCTGCCATGCTCCCCACTGTCTGATCAGCACGGGTCTTCCTTTTAGCCATCAGTTATAAGTTTTAAGAGTGTATATAAGTGGGATAAATAGAAGTACACACAATCTTAACAAACGGTAATAAAGTACCTTGTCAGTGTGTTGTGGGGTCCCAAATCACAGATGACAGAGGGTGGGCCCAGTCCAGTCTCTCCTGGGCTCTGACAAGTGTGGACGGGCCCGTCCTTGGCCCGGGCATGCCCGCACCTGTCCCGCACCGCGGGAGCATAGGAATGGCTTTATGCGCCTCCGGCGCGTAGCTGATGGCGCTGCCGCCTCCTGGCACTAAGGGTAATGGGGGATGTAGTCCCCTGGTGCCCCGGTCAATAAAGTGCTGGTGCTGCTGGCTGTATCAAGCGCCCATGCCACCAGCAGATTCAAACATGAAAAATTAAATGATAATAAAATAATCTTATTATCATATTATTTTTCATCCTGCAAACTGCCAGCCAAGCTGACTTAGCCGATTAGGGCCATCCTGATGGAGAGCAGCAGCTGCAGCAGGTAGAGGAAGTGGTGGGCACTGTAAGTGCGCATGTCGGTTTGGCTGACTGTTTCAGGACTGCCAAACCAACATGCGCACTTAGACCTCTCCAACCCGAGCTGTGTTGCACATCTGGGGGCTCCAAATCCCTTGGTGAGCGCCAAACCTGGCCATTAAGACCAATCATAGAGCTGCTCTCATGCTGGGTAATAATACCAGCATGAGAGCAGCATCTTGACTGGCGTAGGGGAGTGTGTGTAGTGTGGTGCATGGACTGCTGGGAGCAAAAGAGCATCAAGGTGGCAGCTGGTATGTAAAATTATGTAAAAACTCACCCTCCCTGTCCCTTATAGTATCAATTCAATTCCAAGAGCTTGATTCAGTGAGTAGAAATGCCATAGCAATACATACAATTTATAAAACAAATCAAGCAGTATAATTCATAGAACAATAAAATCCTTTAAGATTTCATCACATATACAATCATAAGCCCTGGATAGAATCTAATACAATACATTTCCTTAAATAAAGTGATTTAAGAATAAAAAAGGGCAACACTAAGGCACACAAATTGATCATTTAGTGCAAGCAGAAATGTCGGTGCACCTTTATAGTTTTTTATATTCTGAAGAATAAAAAAGGGGTTACAAATATTGACATCGCAACTCCTTAAAAACTTGCAGAATAAAATTAAGTGCTGTGTGCTTTGTTTACTCATTCCATCAAAGGGACAAGGTTTTTTTTAGAGGTATAAGCATTCATCTAGGAAACTGCAACCAAATGATGCACCTACCACCACACATCAAATACTCCACACACTCCTCCCTTTAGTCTAGGGACATATATATAGCAACCGTCATTTTATTTGTCTCTACACGATGTCTATCTTCAGACCTATGCAGAAAAAAGTGGCCTTAATGTGACTTTTGGTTAATGCAAATACCTGGTATGGTTCCTCCCCCACTGCCAAATTAAACAGCGACTTAAACGTGGTAACTATATAGGTCGGCCATGGAACGTGAAAAGCATAATAGAGTTTTAAACAATTAGTATAATCAGTTTGGTAAATCTAATTTCTTTCATCCAGATGGAGAGCCAAAGCAACAATGGTGTACAGTGGAATAGCGTAGAGCGGAGGGGTGTAGAGAGGAGTGGGATACAGTGGAGTGGCATACAGTGCAGTGGCCTACGGTGGAGTTGTCTAGAGTGGAATAGCGTTGAGTGTTTCTGGCATACAGTATAGTGATGAAAAAGGGTGGGGCATGTAGTGGAACAGTTGAGCGGTGTGGAATGGAAGGTCGTACAGCGGAATAGGGCAGAATGTAGTAGAGTAGAGCTGATTGGAGTAGAGTGGAGTGGAGTACAGTGAATGGCTTAGAATGGATTAATGCATAGTGTAATAGCATACAGTGGATTGTTGTAGCGTGGAGTGGCTTATAATGGAGTAGCATACAGTGCAGTGGCGTAGACTGGAGTGGTGTAGAGTGTAATAGTGTAGAGTGGCATAGAGTGGAGTGCTGTAGAGTGTAGTGCTGTAGAGTGGAGTGGCATAGAGTGGAATAGCATAGAGTAGAGTGTTGTACTGTGGAGTTGCGCATATTGTAATAGTGTACAGTGCATTGGTGTACAGTGTGGTAGCATACAATAGAGTAGCATAGACTGGAGTGTCATACTGTTGGATCTACTTCCTCCTCAGGGTCAGATCGATGCTCAAGTATGTCCACCTCTTGATAGCATCAAGTCTGTATGCTATAATAGCACAGATCAGTGAAGCGATCAAGCGAGGAAAGGAAAGGAAGGGGACAGCGGGGAAGGAGATCTAAACAAGACAAAAGATAAACGCACCATAAGTACACTAGTGTACACCTGTTTCTCTCTCTCACTAAGAATATTCATGTACATATATTTATAATTTACCTGTAAAGGAAAATAACGTTAGAGCGAAGCACACCATGAACACACACACTCTCACTGCAGCATAATGATGTGACTAATGGGGTGTCAGATGCCACTGAGCAAAGTATATGCTGCAACGTCAATAATAGAGAGGTATAACTGTTATTCCACACAAAGGGGTTCTTTCCACAACTATACACAATAGCATAAGTTTAAACCACAGTTTCTAATACCATAAGCTATTTTCCACCTACCCAATAACGCCTGAGCAAAGCTTCACAGGGACAGCTAGAGGGAATCATAGTCATCTCAACTACAGTTCCCTGTTAGTAAGGCGATAGAAAGTAAAAGAGACCATGTTAACAATACCACACATGACAAAGCGTAATGTGTTATTACTTCATAACACCATCTGCGTCATATAGACACTGTTTCTCAATGACTCCCAAAACGAGAATAAGGTTTAGAATATTCGAATCAAGGTCAATTATGCGTTACCTCTCCCCCCATGAGTATAGGACAATACTCTGCCACCGAGAAAAGGAAAATAGTTCAAATGAAGATCTTTGTTGACCAGAAAATTGAGTCCCTGCCACCTGCAATAGACTACATATGTGTGTCTTTCCAACAGGGAGGAACTCAGCTGCTAGAAATCTCAAATAGTCAATTCATTAGTCAGGTAATGAATTCTCCCGTAAATTTGTATATACTAGAGAGAATAATGAACTGAACAAAGTTAGTCAAGTTGAATTCCCTCAACTCCCCGAGGGATTGTAATGGTTTCCAATTGGAAATAACAATGGTGGTGAAATAGCCTCCAAGCGTTCGGATCTCCAGACACGGAATAATCTGCAACGTCGAGGGAGACGTAAGCTTGTTTATGCTTTTCCAGTCTCTCGCGACGTCGACGTAATCCTGCTAGGTTCCATGGGATTTGTGGTTCACAGTCTTTGACAGACTGCGCCTGACGAACGTCCTTAGGACTCGGTCAGTGTTCTACGTACGTGGTATTGAACGCACCTGCAGATCTTGACACATACAGTTGAACAGCATACAGTGGACTTGTGTAAACTGGAGTGGGGTATAGTGCAGTAGAGTACAGTGGAGTGTGTTAGAGTGGAATGGCATAAAGTGGAACAACGTAGAGTAGATGTGTGTACATTGGGGTGGCAAAGAGTGGAGTGGCATAGAGTGGAGTATTGTAGAGTGGTTTAGTGTTGAGTGGCTTAGAGTGGAGGCATATACTGGAGTGGAATACAGTGGAATAGTGTACTGTGGAGTAGTGTAGAGTGGAGGGGCGTACAGTGTAGTGGCATACACCAGAGTGTCATAAGCTGACCCCTCCCTTCACCAAGCCTTTTTAAGCCTTGGGGACCTCCTCCCCCAGGGCCTTAACTATTTTAAATGAGAAGGGTGACCATGTGGCCCCCTCCCCGAGCCTCATTAGGCCCTGGGGACCTCATCCCCCAGGGCCGTTTTTCCTTATGAAGGGGGATTTTTCCTGGCCCTCTTCCCTAGTCATATTAGCCATGGGGACCCCATCCCTCGGGGCCTTTTTTTAAAAGGGGAGTGGGCCACATGTCCCTCCTCCCCAAGCCTTACTAGGCCCTGGGAACCCCATCCGCAAGGGCCATCTTTTTTAAAGGGGAGGAGGGACGCACAACACCCCTCCCCAATCCTTAAAGACCCTGGGGACCCTATTCTCCAGGGACCCTCCCCGAGCCTTTTTTGGTCCAGAGACCGCATACCCTGGGGCCAGCCTTTTTTATGGGTGGGTGTCCTGGTGTCCACCAAGGGCACCCATCATACACTCATTGGGGGCGAGGCAGGAGCCTCTGGGCCCCTGCTGCCCCAGCCAGCTCCCCACATGCTGTGGGAGCCAGCATTGCTCCGGCACACAGTTCGCATCTGTTTAAGTTAAAAGTTCCGGGCGAGAGCCATCTCTTGTTTGCTTCCCTGCCACATCAGTGCGGGCAAGGAGGCAGACCAAAAGTCTGCTCCCAGCTGGTGGGAAACTGATGCGTCCTGGGTGTGGACTCCCAGGGACATAGCATGGAAGCTGGCCCCCTCGGGATGGGGTCCCTGGGCCATAGACGACTCAGGGAGGGGGGCCACCCGGTCCCCTTCCTTTTGGAAAGGTAGTGGCCCTGGGGGATGGGGTCCCCAGGGCCTTTTCCCAGGTCGGGGAGGGCGTCCACACAGCCTCCCCCCTTTTTTACATATTTCAGCCTATAATGGCTCAGGGAAGGAGGGGCCCACTGCCCCTTTCCCCATTTTATTAGACTGGGATAGGAGCGAATTGGCCCAAAGCGAAAAAAAGCTCTCTGGGCCACTCAGAACACTCAGGTGCCGATCACGATCCGGTAAAAAATTCCCCCGTGCGACTCGAATCGGGTCTTTTTACCGTACGAATCGTACAAGTGCCGTACGAACTGGCAATCACGATTCGCATGGTAAAAAGTCCATACGAACCGCACTGGGAATCATTCCCCACACGTCCTCGGGTCGGAAAATGTGTCCGACACGTCCTCGGACGATTTACCTTAGAAACGTGAAAATCCAAGTCCAACCGAGGAATCACGATCCATCCCGTGCGTCCGAGGTTACAACCGTATGGAAAAAACACCGTCCGCACCGAACTCCTACAGCAACCATGGAGACATGTGCCCGCATACGCGCCCAACACTCCCCCCAGCCCCCGTACGTCCGACACGTACCCCCCGTATATGTATACCCCCACCCGTCTAGGTACACCCCAGTACGTTCCAGTCGAACCCCCACCCCAGTACGTGTCATAGCCCCGTCTACCTACACCCCAGTACGTTCCAGTCGTACCCCCACCCCAGTACCTGTCGTACCCCCGTGTACCTACACCCCAGTACGTTCGAGCCACACCCCCACCCCAGTACGTGTCATAGCCCCGTCTACCCACACCCCAGTACGTTCCAGTCGTACCCCCACCCCAGTACGTGTCGCACCCCCCGTGTACCTACACCCCAGTACGTTCGAGCCCCACCCCCACCCCAGTACGTGTCATAGCCCCGTCTACCCACACCCCAGTACGTTCCAGTCGTACCCCCACCCCAGTACGTGTCGTACCACCGTCAATGTACACCCCCCCACCCCTGTACGTGTCGTACCACCGTCTATGTACACCCCAGTACGTTCCAGTCGTACCCCCACCCCAGTACGTGTCGTACCACCGTGAACCTACACCCCAGTACGTTCGAGCCCCACCCCCACCCCAGTACGTGTCATACCCCCCGTGTACCTACACCCCAGTACGTTCCAGTCGTACCCCCACCCCAGTACGTGTCGTACCACCGTGAACCTACACCCCAGTACGTTCGAGCCCCACCCCCACCCCAGTACGTGTCATACCCCCCGTGTACCTACACCCCAGTACGTTCCAGTCGTACCCCCACCCCAGTACGTGTCGTACCCCCCGTGTACCTACACCCCAGTACGTTCGAGCCACACCCCCACCCCAGTACGTGTCATACCCCCCGTGTACCTACACCCCAGTACGTTCCAGTCGTACCCCCACCCCTGGACGTGTCGTACCACCGTGAACCTACACCCCAGTACGTTCGAGTCGTACCCCCACCCCAGTACGTGTCGTACCACCGTCAATGTACACCCCCCCACCCCAGTACGTGTCGTACCACCGTCAATGTACACCCCCCCACCCCTGTACGTGTCGTACCACCGTCTATGTACACCCCAGTACGTTCCAGTCGTACCCCCACCCCAGTACGTGTCGTACCACCGTGAACCTACACCCCAGTACGTTCGAGCCCCACCCCCACCCCAGTACGTGTCATACCCCCGTGCACCTACACCCCAGTACGTTCCAGTCGTACCCCCACCCCAGTACGTGTCATACCCCCGTGTACCTACACCCCAGTACGTTCCAGTCGTACCCCCACCCCAGTACGTGTCTTACCCCCCGTGTACCTACACCCCAGTACGTTCGAGCCACACCCCCACCCCAGTACGTGTCATACCCCCCGTGTACCTACACCCCAGTACGTTCCAGTCGTACCCCCACCCCAGTACGTGTCGTACCACCGTCAATGTACACCCCCCCACCCCTGTACGTGTCGTACCACCGTCAATGTACACCCCCCACCCCTGTACGTGTCGTACCACCGTCTATGTACACCCCAGTACGTTCGAGCCCCACCCCCACCCCAGTACGTGTCATACCCCCCGTGTACCTACACCCCAGTACGTTCCTGGCGCACCCCCAACACAACCTCCTAAGTACGGAGCGCACCCCATGCCCCAACATCACAACCGCATGTACGAGTCGTACAAAGCCACACACAAGGACATAATCGTACAACCAAATGGCCCATGTACACACCGTACACACGCTCAAAACGCACGTACACAACAAGGACAAAACAAAACAACACAAGAATACACCATTCGAAAGGCACACAGCCACTAAACATGGCCAACAACCACTAAAATAACACAATCACTGACCTGCAACTGTCAAAAACAAACAGAGGCCCAATACACCACCACTCCTTATAACACACCCACCCAAAATTCAAACACAGCCACACCCACCCATGGACCAATGAAAAGGGCCCACACACACAAACCATGAGCCTTTGCAACAGACTCACTGCTGCCAGACACCACAGAACCAGACTACAAGCTACACCACATCTTACACTTGCACACCTTCACACGACCACCCTCACAAACACCCTCTCATCACATTCACACACACACACAACCATCCACACCCCCCCCCAACATCCACACACCCCCCACACCCACACCATCCCCACCCACACCCCTCACCATGCCCACTACCAAGAATCCAAAGTTCAGTCACCGAGAGTTGGAGGTCCTTGTTGATCAAATCCTCAGAGTCGAGCCACAGATCTTTGGAACATTGGTCAGAAGCACCAGCCAGGCAGCCAAAACAGCCATGTGGCAGACCATCGTCGATGCTGTGAATGCTGTTGCGGACACCAGGAGGACCAAGCAGGATTGCCAGAACAGGTGGTACGATCTGCGGAGGAGGGTCAGAGCCAAGAGGCAGGAGGAACACGACCAGGCCAACGCCACCGGAGGAGGGCCCTCCCGCAGACCCGTACAGTACCATCCCTGGGAGGAGAGGGTGATGGCCATACTGCCGGTGGAGGCAGTTGAAGGAGTAGAAGGACTCCGAGACCCGGGTGAGTACACAAACAACGCACCTCACATGGGGGGAACTGCAACCACAACCAAAATTAATAACAGGCACGCAACCACCACAAGCCATCGCATGACTCAACCACACTCCATGAGCAGGCACATGCCACTGCTGCCACCATGCCCCATGCACCCAGCTGGACAATGTCAAGTCACAGGCCACAGAAGACAACAACACATGACACGGTAACCCGGATGGCGGGAGGCTGGGCACCAAGAATCACATAGTGCGACTCCAAAGCAGACAACAATGCCCTCTGCCCATATGGCCTAGGTCACAGCCAGACAAACACTGTGTCCCAACACAGGAATGACTTGCCAGCAAATGGCGGACGCCTTGCATCAACACATGGGGGTGAAGGCACTGTTTTGCACATGACAGCAGCTAATGAACAGCCAACATTGTGAAAGAGTGGCAGCACACACCACCACAGCAGCAGCGCACAGACACACAGCAGACAAAATGGGTGCCTGGAGATCAGAAACAAACTCACATCAACAGGCCAAGGGCCACTCAAAGATCTGCTAACAGTGTGTGCCCAGGAAGCTGGGCCAAGGTGACAGAGGGTGACACACGGAGGGAGGGAGAGGGGGACACAGAGGGAGGGAGAGGGGGACTGAGAGGGAGGGAGACGGACAGAGGGAGGAGGCTGACACACAGAGGGAGGGAGAGGGGGACAGAGAGGGAGGGAGAGGGGGACAGAGAGGGAGGGAGACACAGGAAGATGGACAGAGGGAGGAGGCTGACACACAGAGGGAGGGAGAGGGGGACAGAGAGGGAGGGAGAGGGGGACAGAGAAGGAGGGAGACACAGGGAGAGCAAATCAGTCCTTTGGTGTGTGGGAATGTCTGCTCGTCAGCAGGTGGACTGCGTGCATGTAGACAAGGGTGGCCAGTGCCAGAACCCCCCCTCTTCATCATGGCAAAACGCAGGGCCATGTCACAACCTGTACACGAGCACAAGGACAGCCACCTGCATCATATAAGTGTGTGGATCCACTCCATGTGCACATGTACAGTGCTACAAGGAAGGCGCTAATGCATGGCTCGCCACACATGCACACTCCACTGCTGACTGCAGTCACACTTGACGCAGCAAGTAAGACTGTGCCACACATAGTTAAAGGGGCCAAATTGGTGGCCAAGGGACACACCCATGCACAAGTGCACTGTGAGTGGAATGCAAGACAGATCCTAATTCCAAGAGGAAATGTGCCAACTTTGTAACGGATGAAACATGGATGTTGCATGGATCAAAATTAACATTTTCTCTCTCACACACAGGTCAACGTTGTGCTGCACCCCCCAACACTGGGGGGGAACACTCACAGGACCCGGATCTGCAGGAGACCGATCCCACCGGCAGCGACCACTCTCACCACTCTGCGGACGACCCCGACCGACCTGGCCCCTCTGGTGTCCAACCACCTGCAGCACCTGCGTCAGGTACAACCGTGCCAACCACCACCCCCACTCCTGCCACATCCCAGGAGACACCGAGGATCCCTGCCCCAACACCACAATGCAGCCAGGCTCGCCAGGAGGGACACGGTGTCCCGGGCACCCAGGAGGAGGCAGGCGACAACGCCAATGCCACCCCTCAGGGGTCCCGGAGACCCGATGTTCCCACAAGTGCAGGCCAGACGCAAGTGGGCAGGGGTGGTGGGAGTGGAGGACGGCGGAGGCGCGAGCCTGACCAGTTGGCTGGGGATCCGGTATTTTCCCATGTCCGTAACATCCTGGACTCATACCGGCAGGACACCACGGGCATGGCCCAGGTTGTGTCCGTCCTCGAGGGGATCAAGGTCCAGCAGGCCCAGCAACATGCGGAGCTAATAGCCTGTCTACAGGTACACCAACGGAGGATGAAGGACAGACAGGCTGAGCAAGTGACGGCGTCCCAGGGGATTCACGCTGAACTCCGTCGGATGGCCGACACCATGGCCGACCCTCCCTGTGCCAGAAGGCGGAGAACATCACCACCCACAGGGAGGGATCATGAGGAGGAGGAGGAAACATCCGACGGAGCATCCCAGACGTCGTCACGGCCTGCTGCTGAGGTTCCCCGCAGGAAGCCGGGTCGTCCACGGAAAGGACCGTGAGGGTGGCTGCTACATCACCATCTCCCAGGACACCTGGCCTGGCACCTGGCCCACTGGAGCAACAGCATCACAGCATCAAGAGACATTCTCTGCCACATGGCCCTGCTGGTCACTGGCTGACCAATGTTGACAAAGACTGTGGCATGGACTCTGAGGATTTCCAATGGCAAGGACACCAACTCCCCTACTGAACTTTGGATTCCCTAATCCCGGAAAGCCCCTCACTTTGTCCCCCCCCCCCCAATAATAAATCACACTATTAAGAGTAGATGCCTGCTGGTAGCATTATTACCTAACATGTGTCTTGTACAGTCTAAACATGCCTGAGTCATCTGTTCACTTCAACCATCCACACCCTGGGGCCTGAGTCTGGCACAGGACACATGGGTCACAGTTTATTAGGCAAGACAGACATGGAGCACCATACACACCCGTGATGGTCAGAACCAGCTGAGGCGGTGGCCGAACAACCGTGCTGACAGACACATTGAGTACAGCAACAGTCATGCGCAGAGGTCAGGGATCCTGGCCCGTGTCCTGGGGGGCACCCAGGTATGTGTAGACAGGTGGCAGAACCATGTCCTGCAAGCTTGAGTCCGGTGGATGCAGAGAATGGGGTCATGGACAACGTTGGATGCATGGGGATGGCACATGTCACAATACCCACACAGTCATGGACATCATGCCCAATACACAGTCTCAGCACACACACACAGCTTGCATCTTGCCACTCGACACATTGACACATAGCCACAATCAGGGAATACCATGCCAGACATGCAGGATGCACCGTGCCAACACACCAGCATTGACTGAGAAGAGGCACCTTGGAGGCATAGGGACACCTTTATTAGTCATGTTTTTGGGATTGCAGAGGCAACTTGAAGTACACATGTACACATCATGTGGAGTGACATGTGGCTCCAACACTGGCACCCCCCTTCTGCAGCACAAATGCGTGATAGCCATGGAACTGGCACACAAGCGTCGGCTAACAGCTAAACACCCACAGCTGCTCACGGAGAGCCTGCCATACACCATACATCCGCTGATGTGGAAGTCCCACGCCATGTCAAGACAATGTTAACCGTATGTGTCCGAGGGCAGTGTCACACACATTGATGCCATCATCACAATCCACTATCCCATCACTGATGACTGACAACCAGGCAGCCCATCTATTCAGGTGTACCCAGCTGCATGTCGTGTCCCATGGGGATGCCACATGTCTGCAGAGGAACCAAACCCCGACCGGGGCAGTGTGCACACATCGTGAACAACTGCCACACCCAATACACCCCAGATGCATCCCTTACCCCATGGAGACTTCCAAACGTGTCCGTGCCTGTAACGCTGAGTCAGCCCACGATGTCATGTCCATGAGGAATAGCAGTGCCACAACAATGCAACCAGCAAACGGCATGCGCAGGTACCTGGGGAAGAGAGACACACAAGAAGTCAGCCACAAAAAGCACAGCCACTTGCATGTGCAGTTACTCGACACATGTATGGATGACAACATGCTAGGTCACAATTATGACTGGGGAAATACTACCATCACTGCCACCATCACTCCAGTGACACACCCACACACACCTCTGACCCACTTGCCATACATGCAGGTGGAGACACACATCACAACGCATGCCACACGGGGACCAATGCGTGCACACTCAGACCCTGGTACTCACCACTAAGCAAAGAAGTCGCGTATGAGCCGAGTCCGGATGTCCTCTTGCGGCTCCACATCCTCCACATCACTAGCCCCATTGCCAAGCCCTTCGTCCTCCACGGGTGGATGGTCCTCGTCATGTTGATTCAGGATGAGTGGCACAGCTCTTTCAACTGCCATGTTGTGCAGCATGCAGCAGACCATGAAGATCTTGCAGACCTTCGCCGGGGCATAAGGGAGTGCACCGCCGGTCTTGTGGAGGCACCGGAATCGGCTCTTCAGCATGCCAAACGTCCTCTCTATCACTCGCCTTGTCCGGCCATGGGCGGTGTTATAGCGGAGCTGGGCCGGCGTGATGGGGTTGCGGAGAGGTGTCAGCAGCCAAGGCATGTTGGGATAGCCAGCGTCCCCTACATGGGAAGCACATGGACATCGTTAGAACTGGTGTAGCGGTCGTGCTGGTCGGCTATACAGAATACAGGACAGACAGACTGTACCCACCAACAACACATGCCCGTTCGTTGCGCAGCTGCATCATCATATCAGGCATCCCGCTACGCCTCATGATGTAGGCATCGTGTGCTGATCCTGGGAAACGAGCACAGACATGTGAAATCACCATATTGGACAGACACACCACAAGGGCATTGATGGAGTGGTAGTGCTTCCGATTGCGGTACGCCACCTCCCGTGCGTGTGGTGGTACCAAACCTACATGTGTCCCATCTATGGACCCAATGACATGGGGCATCCCTCCCAGGGCATAGAATCCACGCTTGACCTCAGTCATCTGTTCAGGGGTTGGGAACTTGATGAAGTCATCCAGGTGAATCAACATGGCCTCCAAGAAATCATGCAGCACACCGCTGAACATGCTCTGGGACATGCCACCAACATGAGCTATGGTATTTTGGAAGGTACCCGTGGCCAGAAAATGTAGGGCAGCCATTACCTTCAGCTGGGGTGTCAGTGCCGTAGGATACCTGTGCTGCGGTTGCAGGTGTGGTGCCAGTCTCGCCGTCAGCTCCAGAATCAACGGTTGGGTGAAGCGGTAGAGCCGGATCCTGTCATTCTCCTGCATGGTAGCCAAGTCTGGAATTCTTCGGGCAACAGGAGGCGCTCTGCAGTAATTTGGAAGTGACAAGGAAGAGTGAGTGCACTACGAGAACAACTCATGTCTACTGAGCACATGTAAATCTGGCAATACACACATGCCACATAGGGAGTCAGGCATGTGCTACATGCCCAGGACACGTATGGATGCAAGGTGACACTCCTTCCAAGACCCAGCTACACACGGTGATTGAGAACCTCCCCATGCCACGCCATGGAAATAGCTGTGTCCCAGTGCAAGTGCACTGCCCGACGCAAGACAGGAGTGACATACACCCACACATCAGCAGAAGTGTGATGCCGATTGCAGAGACTGGTAGCGGAACACTGGAGCCACAGGTCACATGACATTACACTAGTCCAGCCCACACACCTTGCCATGAAGGTGCACATGTCATGACTCACCACACATTCCTTGTGAGTTTGCTGACATGGCCTTGTCACGCTACTCCGTGTCCCATGCATACATGTGCACCTCACATCCGATAACACATGTGGCATGGTGTTGGGAACAGTGTGCAATGACAATCTACACACAGCCACATGTTGGTTGCTGCAACGGCTGCAGCTTTTGAGGGTGCTACAACATCAACCTGATGTAAATCCCGGACACATATATGACATAGTCACATTGTGCACTGTGGGTAGTGACAAGTCATGTGTCCTGTACCGGGCATCATGGGACACTTCCGTGTGTTGGTGTCCGTGCCATGCCAGTGACGCTCACCCCAAGTGCGCAGTCCCACATGCACACATGTCAAAGGAGTCAAGGGCATGCCTGGCACACATTGCACCCTCACACAGTACACATGTACACATCTCATCATACATCTGGTGCCTTCTCCACTCAGGAGGCATGTTCCACATCACAGCCTGTGACACCTGTGCCCCACACATGTAGTAATGCACAGACGATGCCTTGATGTCCATTCCTGGACAAGTATGTCCATCCATGGACAAGTATGTCCGCCCTATTCCTACATGTGTGTCGCCTATCACCACAGTGATGTGTAAAATCCGCCGTACTGCTGCTGAGAGGGCCTGTGCATGTTCCCAAATCACTGTGGGAGTGCTGCCGTATGTGTACCCATCGTGATGGCGAGCGTACATGCGTGTGTACGGTCCGTACCACTACGGGTACGCATACGCGTGCAGACCCATAGTGATAGTGAGCGTACATGCGTGTGTACGGTCCGTACCACTACGGGTACACATACGCGTGCAGACCCATAGTGATAGTGAGCGTACATGCGTGTGTACGGTCCGTACCACTACGGGTACGCATACGCGTGCAGACCCATAGTGATAGTGAGCGTACATGCGTGTGTACGGCCCTATCACTATGGGTCTGCACGCGTATGCGTACCCGTAGTGGTACGGACCGTACACACGCATGTACGCTCACTATCACTATGGGTCTGCACGCGTATGCGTACCCGTAGTGGTACGGACCGTACACTCGCATGTACGCTCACTATCACTAGGAGTACGCATACGCGTGCAGACCCATAGTGATATAGAGCGTACATGCGTGTGTACGGTCCGTAACACTACGGGTACGCATACGCGTGCAGACCCATAGTGATGGAGAGCGTAGGCATGCATGTACGGGCCGTTGCCATGCATTTGGGGTGCCCTAGGGCCCCGAAACGCATCGTACCTGTGTGTGATGCTCCAAATTACATAGGGGACAAGTATTAAGGCCTACATGCATGCTGGTTGTCATGGAGACCAAGTTCAAAATTCGAACTTGTTCTGGAAGGTGCACAGCAGAAGTCAGTTGGAATTCTTCTACTTTGTTGCAATGTGTTTGTGGGGCTGACATCATGCAGGAGAATGAAACCGATAGAGAACCCACAGACTGCTAGGTTTGAAGGGATTGGTGGAAACATAGGATGCAAATGTGAGTGACCAATCACTCTGTACTCCTGTGCATGAGACTGGGCAGAAGGGCACATATAAGGCAGCCAGGTCCCATGAGGGAGCACTTGCCTGCACATCTTTGCATTCGTCGACCCAGCTGCTGCTACTGATTCCCTGGAACCATGTCAAGGGCTGTGGAGAGGACACAGCCATTCACCCTGGAGGAGAACATGGCTCTGCTGGATGTGATCCTCCCACAGTACTCCATGCTGTATGGGCGACCAGGGTATCAGGTGAGTGCATAGGCCACTGCCACAGACTGTCCCTATGTTGTGACTGTGACTTCTGCCATTGCGTCCAGGTGTAACACACATGCCATGTACTGTCGGGGGGGTCCCAGGGGGGGGGGTGCCTGATGTCTCCCAGCAGTGCCCTGAGACAGGAGGGGTGGGGGCCTATCACTCACAGCAGTGCCCTGAGACAGGAGGGGTGGGGGCCTATCACTCACAGCAGTGCCCTGAGACAGGAGGGGTGGGGGCCTATCACTCACAGCAGTGCCCTGAGACAGGAGGGGTGGGGGCCTATCACTCACAGCAGTGCCCTGAGACAGGAGGGGTGGGTGTGATGCACAGTGTGAGCCTTGATCATTGATTGTGACATTGCCATCATTCCACCTGTGTACCCACTGTGGCACGTACGGCTTTTTCCCTCACCAGGGGATGATGTCCCTATGACAAAGGTGCAATGCGTTGGCTGCATGACATGCCTTGTTGTAACCAGCTAATTTGTACCCATATGTCTCTCTGTGACATGTGGCTGGTGTATTGATGTGGTGTCACTTGTTCCTCCTCACAGGTAGGCGCCACTGCCAAGGAGCAGATCTGGCTGACCGCCGTCAGTGCCGTGAGGGGTGTGGATGGTCGGAGGCGGAGCCTGCCCCAGGTGAGGAAACGCTGGCAGGATATCCGGTGCTGGACGCGGAGGATTGCACGGCTCCTGCTGGGGGACTCACCTGAGAGCCACAAGAACCGCGGCCGCCGCCGTCTGAGCCACCTCCACAGGCGTGTGCTGCCGGTGGTCTTTCCAGACCTGGAGAGGCGCTTACAGGCGATGCAGCATCCGGAAGGGGGTAGGTACATGTGTGTTTGTTGTGTGTCACCGGCATTTGTAAGGGCACAGTAGCATGAATTCACTGGCAGGGTTTAAAGGTGCTGTGCAGATCCTGTTTGCCCCAGTATAGCGCTGTGCCCCTGCCACCCTTCCCCTCCTTGCAATGTGTTCCCTGGTCTGTGTGTAGTCACTCCTTCACAAGGTAATGTAGGCTGGCGCTTTGTCCACGAGAACAATGACTGTAGCATCATGTGTGGGGGTGGTGTGTAACAGGTTGTGGGACCTTGCCTGTGCACTGTCAAGTTCACTGCATGTGGGTTCCATGTCAGTTGGCACTGATGCTGACTCCAGACATGGGAGTTGGTCTCTCATGTGTCATGCCTTACAGCGCGCATGTCCTATGTAGTGGCCTGTGACATGATGTGCATGAGTGTGCGATACACATATTGCAGGGATGGTGACGTGTGTTGCAGTCATTACCATTCAGTAGCATGTAGTTGTGTGCCCACTACTGTCCCCTGGAGCAGCTCTTCCTCAGTGGTGTATGTGTCATCATAAACGTGGCCAATCTCAGTGTCTACAGCGTAGGTTGTGCTCTGTGCCATTGTCCCCTGTCACCATGTATATTGACGTGCTATTTTGTACAGGTGTCCACTGTGCAGCCTGACCTGATTGTCCTTCTTCATACTCACAGTTGCCAGTGCCTGTGTGTCTTGTTATACTCATCTGAGGATGGGCACTGGTACCTCATTATTTGTACAGGCGCACCTTGGCTGTTTGGCGTCCAATCTTGCTTTTTGCCTGCCCCTGTGTGTATCACCCAGACTATGAGATGTTGGTGCCACCTGTGTCTCAACAATTTGCCTCGTGTAGGGTCTTGTTGGGGCGGGCAATGCCTATGTGTCAAATCCTGATTTCCACTTGCTGGGTCTGGGCAGTGTGTGATGTGTCTGGACACACACGCAATGTGCAGTGACCGAGTCATGTTGGGCATGTTTTCAGCATTACCTATGCAGCATGTGTCTCAAGTTCATGGATATGGTCCCTGGTCATCGGTATTTTCGCCAACGCTGTGTGGTGCAGATGCAGTGCTGGATTGTCCCCAGGGCCTGGGTGCTATGTCAGACTCCGTTTCCTGTCTTTAGCTATTGTCTCATGCTCTCCATGGTATTTCAGTGGCATGGTGGCTCAACCAACTGTGTGTTTCATGCCCTACATCGGTACCCTGTTCAGTAGATGTTAGGGATCTTCCTTTGCAGGCTATGCAATGTTACCTATGTAGATTGGACTCAAGTGACAGATGTGTACAGGTGTCTGATTAATTTCTGTCTCTCCACCCTGCCCACAGCATCGTCGGGGGACACAGAGGGAGACATGGACACAGACCAGGCGGAGGGACCGAGCACCAGTGCCAGCCGTGACATCGGGTCTGGCACATCGAGTGGGACAGAGGCGGAGGAGAGTGTGGCCGAGGACCTGTCGACTGGCACATCAGACTACGAAGCTGACAGGTCCGAGGAGGATGTCTCCGAGTGGGCGGAGGCTGCACCAGCAGCTGACAGCGGAACAACACCTCGCACCGCCCCCTCTGTTTCCATCAGCCGCCTCCCACTTGCTCGTGTCCCTTCCCAGCGTGCCCGGTCCCATCCACACTTCCCACTCCCATGCCTGTCCCACGTACACCCAGACGTCGGCATGCACCCACATCAACGGACACGGGCACCACACCAGCAGGGAAGGTCCACCGCACTCCTCCTGACACGCACACACAGGGTGAGGTAGGCACACCCACTGGGTCGGGGGGCAAACGTGTGACACGCAGCCATAGTGGGAGTCCGCATTCCACCCAGTCCACTCCCTCCAAATCCCCTCCCCTCAGCTCTCCTGGCCACATCTCCCCCAAGGACTCCTTCATGGCCGCTCTGTCCCTGAGCCCCACGGTTACACCACCACGCAAGCGGTCAAGGAGGTCCCCGGTCAGGGTGGTTGAGTCTCCCCCCCTGTCTCCACCCTCCCCCAGTGGCGCTGCGACCCATCCCTCTGACCCCCCCCCCTCCTTGGGGCCTGAGGTCCCTTCGGGTGCAGGGGACTCCCTGGAGGACCTTGCAAAGGTGTGTAGTGCCATCCTGGCCTCCGCCTTTGGCCCTGCCCCACCCCCTGTGGTGGAGTCCTCCATCCCTGCACCCACAACGCCGCCCCTTTGCCCTGATGTCCCTGCGGTGCCTGTTGCTTCTCCCCCCCCTGATGCCCTCACCAGTGTGGAAGACGATGCCATTTGACTGTGCAGGCAAGGTAGGGGACACGCATCCCACTGTGTCCCCCATCCAGCTGAGAATCATTGACTGCCCTATGGGCTTTGTGAAGATTGAACTGCCTGCGATCCACGGACATTGTGCTCATGCTGAATAAAGCTTAATTTTTTTTTCATTATCACACTACTGCTATGCTGGTATTGGTGTTGGTGGGGCTGCTACATGGTTTTGGGTGGTGTGTAAGGGTTTGGGTGTGTGGGATGTGTAGTAGTGTACTGCTCATTGGTGGGACCCTGGGATCTGTGTGCCATCACAAGGTGTTGGCTAACTTTCTTTGTTCATGTAAGCAGTTACTGCATGGTGCACTTGTCCCAGGGTGTATTCCTTCCTCTGTGTACCCAGCTTTCTTCCCTGCAGGGTGTTCCCAATGTTTAGCGCAGAGCTGTGTCTACATGAGCTGTGTGTGTGACGGAGCCCTTCTACTTTGGCCATGCATGCAGGGCCATGTCTCCACCTGCAACAATCGTGGCATCCTTGGTGATCACTGTACTTGTGTGTGGAGTCTGTTGACATGAGTTCATGGGGACATGTTCCCTTGTAGCCAGTATGCATGTGGATAATTCTGGCCTCACACACATGTGTTACACCCCTCCTGTCTCAGGGCACTGCTGGGAGGACTCCACACACACCCCTCCTGTCTCAGGGCACTGCTGGGAGGACTCCACACCCACCCCTCCTGTCTCAGGGCACTGCTGGGAGGACTCTGCACACACCCCTCCTGTCTCAGGGCACTGCTGGGAGGACTCTGCACACACCCCTCCTGTCTCAGGGCACTGCTGGGAGTGATAGGCACCCACCCCTCCTGTCTCAGGGCACTGCTGGGAGGACTCTGCACACACCCCTCCTGTCTCAGGGCACTGCTGGGTGGACTCTGCACACACACCTCCGCTTTCAGGATATGTACGCTTGGAACATACACGGTGGGGGTACGCTCAATGCATTCGAGGTGAGGGTACGAGTCTACTTACACTGGTGTGGTGGGGGTACGCTCCATGCATACGCGGGTGGGGGTACGGGTCGTACTTACACTGTTGGGCTGGGGGGTACGCTCCATGCATACGCGGGTGGGGGTACGGGTCGTACTTACACTGTTGGGCTGGGGGATACGCTCCTTGCATACGCGGGTGAGGGTTCGAGTCGTACTTACACTGTTGGCATGGGGGGTACGCTCCATGCATACGCGGGTGGGGGTACGGGTCGTACTTACACTGTTGGGCTGGGGGGTACGCTCCTTGCATACGCGGGTGGGGGTACGGGTCGTACTTACACTGTTGGGCTGGGGGGTACGCTCCTTGCATACGGGGTGGGGGTAGGGTCCGTACATATCCGTCCCCACGCTATGTGATGTTTGTGCGGCCCGTACCCAGGCCTTTGCCACGTGGGTGCGATCCGTCCCGCCATTGTTGGGGTGACGTGTGTGGGCGTGGTCCGACTCGTACCCACGCTCTTCAGGCGTGGGTACGGGACGTACCTGTCTGGTTGTGTTGCCGGTTCGCGTGGTGACGGACTTCCGTTGTGGCGGTCGCTGGCTTATCAGGACACGCCCCCACCCCCTCGTGGTGACCAGGGCATGGGAGTCAGGTATGTCCAGGCCATGTGTGGTGTGTGACTTGTGTGGTTGTTTTGTGGCCTGCCCTGGTCGTGCCACCCCCACCCCACCCCACTTTCCCCCCTCCCTTAGTTATTCTGACATTCTGCGGCGTCTGCGTCGTAACCTGTAGAGGAGGTGTACTGCTATGAGGGCAGGGATGACTCGTAGGTTCGGGTCCATGTCTGTCCGTCGCGTACTGGTACTCCTTGCTCGCGTCGTCCTGTCGCGTACGGGTCCTCCTTGATCGCGTCGTCCTGTCGCGTACGGGTCCTCCTTGGTGGCGTCGTCCTGTGTGTCCGTCACGTACTGGTCCTCCTTGTTCGCGTCGTCGTCTGTCCGTCGCGTACTGGTGGTCCTTGTTCGCGTCGTCCTGATTTCCCGGCAGTTTTTGGCTGCCGCAAAATATTCACCGTGCGGGGTGACGTCGGTGCGAATCGTGATTCCTGGGTCGTGAATGGCTGGCTGCGAGCGTCCCGACGTCAGGTCGGCGCTTTCCCGGATCGCATTGGTAGGTGTTTTTTTGTTCGGTCGGGCTTTTTTACGATTCGTACGGTAATGGTGTACCCGTGCGAATCGTAATTCCTTGTTTGTGAAAATTGACGACCGGGTACGCGTCGGGCGGAGATTGTGCTCCGTCCGATGGTTTTTTACCCGGTTTTTGCAGGATCGTGATCGGCACCTCAATGTTTATATTTACACTCCCACAAGTCTCTCTCGAACCTCCTGTGGACCGAAACGTCCTGATATGCAAATATTTTTTACGCTTAATTTCTATAAAGCCACTAAATAGATTTATACTAACTCACAAAAAGCAGAATCTGTGGATCAAGATCTGGCTTCCTGACAAATTTGTTGTAATTCCCTTCAGCAGTTTTTGCTATAACCCTTCTTAAAGAAGTCAAAGGAAAATGCGTGTGGATTTTGTGTTTAGGGGTTCTCCTTTTTTCTCGGCCCCGGCTTGGCAGATCACCTCAAAACATTCCATGCACAAACTAGTCAAAAAGTAGCACCTTTTTGAAAAGGTTTGTAGAGATTTGTCAAACGGTGCCAAAGGTATTAGCAACGCATAAATAAGCTTTTACTGTGGAACAGCTGACTTAACAATAACTACCCAGTGATGACCGCCACTAAATAATATATATATATATATATATATATATATATATATATATATATATATATATATATATATATATATATATATATATATATATATATATATATATATGTATATATATTACCTACTGGCGGTCGCCAGTAGGTAGTTATAGTTAGGACCGTGTTTCCATAGGAAATCTCAAAATTCTATTTTGAATAACTTTGGTGCCGGTTGACGAATCCTCGTGAAATTTTTAAAACTAATGGGGCGCTACGCTCCGCTCCTACCCTGAAAGTCTCGGGGTGATTCGTCAAGCGGGGGCTGAGAAAAAAGGGGGGTCCCAAAACGCGTTTTCCCCATGCATTTTTCCATAGGACCTTTAGTCCGAGCTACAGCCCGAACGGCTGAACAGAATTACTTGTAATTTGGCAGAGAGGTAGTCCGCAGGTCAAGGATGTGCCTTTTGTAGGTCTGGTGTAAATCTGTTCAGTAGTTCCTGAGAAAATAGCATTTAAATCAATATATATATCTGTAAGCGCGCTCCGTGCGCTTACGGTAAGCTTACCGTACGCGTACGGTGCCGTGCGCGAGCTCAAATCTGATTGGTTGTCACATGACTGTAAACATTCGAATCGGACGAAATCAGGAAGTGTCGGCCGCCATTTCGTGTGTTTCTCACAGAAAAAAAAGGGAGATAACGTGAAAAGGGGGCAAGGAAGAGAGTTACAGACCCCCTAACATTTGAAAGGGGGTCAAAGAAGGACACAAAAGTATGAAAAAAACCTTTATTAATTTTTTAAAAAAAACGCGGAGTACACGTACGGTAAGCTTACCGTACGCGTACGGCAGAAAAAAAAAAAAAAGAAATAAAATTCAGATTTAAGTGTTTAGATATTAGGGGGCTCTAAAAAGAGCCGTTGTGTTTATGAAGTGATTTTTTAGTGGTACCTACAAGTAAGTACCGACGCAGAGTCTAAGGTTCAAGAGGAAGACTCTGTTCCCTTCATCAGTGAAGTGTACACCATCTCCTCTATAAATGTCTTGCATGTTGTAACGCAAGTTGTTGTGTTAAATGGAACCCATACCATAGTCTCGGAGGAAAGCAGAAACAGATTTGTTGACGTGCTTTCTTGCTTTGTCAATCTGTGGACAAAAATGATTGGACCAGTTCCATTTTTGCCTTTGGCATATGTTAGAATACGCAAAGGCAGTTTTAGGGAAAAGTGAAAACAGTTGTGCAAAGGTCTCCTTCATAAGCATTTCCAGACCTACCCCAGTCAAAGTGCCTAGGTCATTGCCACCACAGTGCACTATTATGAGGTCAGGGTGTTGGATTTGCATGAAGGATTTCACCAATGGCATCAATTGGTGCCACTTTAACCCTCTCTGACCAATCCATTTAATGTCTACATTTGGCAAAGCAAGGTCTCTCACCATACCTGTTTTCTCTGCATACTTTTCACTCCAGAAGACATAGCTGTGCCCTACAATCCACACTGTGAACATCTTCAAAGGAGATCTGGATGCACTCAGGAGGTGTATTTCAGTAGAATGGGAAAAAGAAATGAAAGACAGTTTGGAAATGGAAGCATACATATTTTTTTAAAATAAAAAGAACACATTGGCTGTTTCATACCATTCTACACTAAAAACTAGGCTGCTGTATGTGTCAATTTATAGAAGCATGTTTTGTATTGGTACAGAAAAATGTGTTACCAAAGAACATTACTATGGATTTGCTGTTAGGTTAGAAAAGTCAAGCACTCTTGCTCTTTGGAAATGAAACATTGTGTGGTGAACTTCTGACCTGACTCCACACAGCAGTGTTCCATGAGCTGTTGCTATGGTAGCAGGCAGAAGTCAAGTTGGGGGAAGGGTACTTTTGGAAAAGGGTTGGTTTTCAACCAATAGAAATGTGTGATTACATTTGAAAAAAAGGGGGAAGCACTGAGATTTGAAATTAACATGTATATGTGTGGAAAAAGAGAGGGAAACATTGCCATTATCTGGTTCTGCTGAGAGGAGAGAGGTGTACAGAACAGAGATCCTGGCTCTGATAATCTGCTGTTTGAGTGCCATATTTCTTTCACAACTAACTAATTTTAAAGGTGAGCTATGAGTTTGAGAGGGGATGTATGTGGTAAATTAAGAAATGAATAATAGAATTGGAATTCCTTTTGTTGAAGTTGTGTTTATCATTTTGTGTTTTGGGAGAAATTTAAATGTAAGGAACATGTAAAATATTATGGACTATGTTTTCACCATAAATTAAGGCGTACTGGTATAAATGAGGAATACTGTTTTCTGCATAGAATCAGAAGATGACTCTGTGTGCAAAGAGGAATTGTTGACAGAGATTTATTGCGTATTACTCTGGTAATTTTAGATTTGCATTAGTAGGAAAGGGGCAGCTATTTTTCTGCAGAAGCAGACTCTTAGCACACACCCAGCTGCTTATCCTGCAGAATCATGCATAGTATTCACAACCAAGTGGGGTTTGAGGTTGCAGTGAGTAATGCAAATACATTCAACATCCCTAAGGCTGGTTGCCCTTGCTGGAGTGTAGTCATTCACCCAGGTTACACATGTTCCTGGTCTCATAAAGCTGTTTGGACATGTGCTGTTTTCAGAATCTGAAAAGTGGATTGAAAATGTGTCAGACTGTAAAAGTACTTATCACTTGCCAAAAAAAGAGTAGTAAGTGTGCTTTCAAATTGGCAAATAAATTTCGTTTTCTGCCTAATATCAAACCATGACTCTGTGTGCAAAGAGGAATTGTTGACAGAGATTTATTGCGTATTACTCTGGTAATTTTAGATTTGCATTAGTAGGAAAGGGGCAGCTATTTTTCTGCAGAAGCAGACTCTTAGCACACACCCAGCTGCTTATCCTGTAGAATCATGCATAGTATTCACAACCAAGTGGGGTTTGAGGTTGCAGTGAGTAATGCAAATACATTCAACATCACTAAGGCTGGTTGCCCTTGCTGGAGTGTAGTCATTCACCCAGGTTACACATGATCCTGGTCTCAAAAAGCTGTTTGGACATGTGCTGTTTTCAGAATCTGAAAAGTGGATTGAAAATGTGTCAGACTGTAAAAGTACTTATCACTTGCCAAAAAAAGAGTAGTAAGTGTGCTTTCAAATTGGCAAAGAAATTTCGTTTTCTGCCTAATATCAAACCATGACTCTGTGTGCAAAGAGGAATTGTTGACAGAGATTTATTGTGTATTACTCTGGTAATTTTAGATTTGCATTAGTAGGAAAGGGGCAGCTATTTTTCTGCAGAAGCAGACTCTTAGCACACACCCAGCTGCTTATCCTGTAGAATCATGCATAGTATTCACAACCGAGTGGGGTTTGAGGTTGCAGTGAGTAATGCAAATACATTCAACATCACTAAGGCTGGTTGCCCTTGCTGGAGTGTAGTCATTCACCCAGGTTACACATGTTCCTGGTCTCAAAAAGCTGTTTGGACATGTGCTGTTTTCAGAATCTGAAAAGTGGATTGAAAATGTGTCAGACTGTAAAAGTACTTATCACTTGCCAAAAAAAGAGTAGTAAGTGTGCTTTCAAATTGGCAAATAAATTTCGTTTTCTGCCTAATATCAAACCATGACTCTGTGTGCAAAGAGGAATTGTTGACAGAGATTTATTGCGTATTACTCTGGTAATTTTAGATTTGCATTAGTAGGAAAGGGGCAGCTATTTTTCTGCATAAGCAGACTCTTAGCACACACCCAGCTGCTTATCCTGTAGAATCATGCATAGTATTCACAACCAAGTGGGGTTTGAGGTTGCAGTGAGTAATGCAAATACATTCAACATCACTAAGGCTGGTTGCCCTTGCTGGAGTGTAGTCATTCACCCAGGTTACACATGATCCTGGTCTCAAAAAGCTGTTTGGACATGTGCTGTTTTCAGAATCTGAAAAGTGGATTGAAAATGTGTCAGACTGTAAAAGTACTTATCACTTGCCAAAAAAAGAGTAGTAAGTGTGCTTTCAAATTGGCAAAGAAATTTCGTTTTCTGCCTAATATCAAACCATGACTCTGTGTGCAAAGAGGAATTGTTGACAGAGATTTATTGTGTATTACTCTGGTAATTTTAGATTTGCATTAGTAGGAAAGGGGCAGCTATTTTTCTGCAGAAGCAGACTCTTAGCACACATCCAGCTGCTTATCCTGTAGAATCATGCATAGTATTCACAACCAAGTGGGGTTTGAGGTTGCAGTGAGTAATGCAAATACATTCAACATCACTAAGGCTGGTTGCCCTTGCTGGAGTGTAGTCATTCACCCAGGTTACACATGTTCCTGGTCTCAAAAAGCTGTTTGGACATGTGCTGTTTTCAGAATCTGAAAAGTGGATTGAAAATGTGTCAGACTGTAAAAGTACTTATCACTTGCCAAAAAAAGAGTAGTAAGTGTGCTTTCAAATTGGCAAATAAATTTCGTTTTCTGCCTAATATCAAACCATGACTCTGTGTGCAAAGAGGAATTGTTGACAGAGATGTATTGCGTATTACTCTGGTAATTTTAGATTTGCATTAGTAGGAAAGGGGCAGCTATTTTTCTGCAGAAGCAGACTCTTAGCACACACCCAGCTGCTTATCCTGTAGAATCATGCATAGTATTCACAACCAAGTGGGGTTTGAGGTTGCAGTGAGTAATGCAAATACATTCAACATCACTAAGGCTGGTTGCCCTTGCTGGAGTGTAGTCATTCACCCAGGTTACACATGATCCTGGTCTCAAAAAGCTGTTTGGACATGTGCTGTTTTCAGAATCTGAAAAGTGGATTGAAAATGTGTCAGACTGTAAAAGTACTTATCACTTGCCAAAAAAAGAGTAGTAAGTGTTCTTTCAAATTGGCAAAGAAATTTCGTTTTCTGCCTAATATCAAACCATGACTCTGTGAGCAAAGAGGAATTGTTGACAGAGATTTATTGCGTATTACTCTGGTAATTTTAGATTTGCATTAGTAGGAAAGGGGCAGCTATTTTTCTGCAGAAGCAGACTCTTAGCACACACCCAGCTGCTTATCCTGTAGAATCATGCATAGTATTCACAACCGAGTGGGGTTTGAGGTTGCAGTGAGTAATGCATATACATTCAACATCACTAAGGCTGGTTGCGTTTGCTGGAGTGTAGTCATTCACCCAGGTTACACATGTTCCTGGACTCAAAAAGCTGTTTGGACATGTGCTGTTTTCAGAATCAGAAAAGTGGATTGAAAATGTGTCAGACTGTAAAAGTACTTATCACTTGCCAAAAAAAGAGTAGTAAGTGTGCTTTCAAATTGGCAAAGAAATTTCGTTTTCTGCCTAATATCAAACCATGACTCTGTGTGCACACAGGATTTGTTTTTAGATATTTAATTTGTGATGGTTTTATTGTGATTTTCACTTGTAGGAAAGGGGTACATAGTATTTTAAGATTTGAAAAGATCATAAAAAATATAGTAATATATTTAAATAAAATAAAGGAATTTTTTTTTAGTTTTTTTCAGGTATTGCTGAAGAGCAGTGAACAAAATTTAAGATGCCTACAAAATCCAGACTAAGGAAAAACCAGAAAAAAAATCTATATTTGAAGACAACTGGAGGACCTAAGTTAGTTGGAGATGCTCATGTTGGGAAAAAGAGAAAGTCTTCTGGTAAGCAGACAAAAGATTTTTTTTAAAAAATCTTCAAAAAAAGGAAAAATGTACAAAATGTCTGTTCTGGAAATAATGTTTTAAATAGAAAACAACAGGAAAAAATTGAGCATTTAGTTAATGCAAATATACCTTCAGAAACAATAAAGATTAACTTAAAAAGAAAAACAGCATTTAAAGAGATTCGTAGAAAAATGTTTCAGAGAAGAGTTATGTCCAATTTGATAAAGGATGTGAAGAAATATAAGAAAAAAGCAAAATTTTATAAGAGAAAAAAAGAAATTGAAGCCATTGTAGCAAAGGCTTTAGAATTAAAAAGGAAACTATTCATTTTAATTTTGAACAGGATGCGTACATTAGATAAAATGGTCAATGTACTGAAATCACAAAGCAAAAGGAAAAGACTAGTGAAAAGAACAAACTTTTGTAAAGTGTTTTTAGGAGAATGGATGCATAGTTCAAGTAATGAACATTTTTTTAATGAAGAGAGTTATCTTCAAAGTAATAGTTTGCTGCATGCAGTTGACACCAGAGGTTGTGCTTATGAAGTGAAAAATGGTTGTATAATGGAGAAGGAGAAAATGGTTCCAAGAGATGAGGAACAAGTGATGGCGGATGAGGTTATGGGGAGACGTCCTAAAGCCCCAGTGTATACTTGGAATTGTAGTAGTATTTGCACTGTGCGTCAGGAATCTATTGATAAATTTCGTGAGTTTCTAAGAGAATATAGTAAAAAAAGTGTTAAACAGAAGATTAAGGTGCTTCAAAGTCTAGATCCATGCAGAGTGAGAGAGAATACTGGTTTGCAGGGATATTCTCTGGCTTGTCTATCTAGAAAAGTGTGTAAAAGTGTTTTTCATCATTTTAGGATGCTGGCTGTTCATCATACTGAAATGAGAAAGTTTGTGAGACGATTGTATTTTGCTAAAAGTCCAGCAATAAAGTTAGATGAATTGAATAGGGCTCTGTTCCGTGGATCGGTATCAGATGTAGAGAAGGTTACTGATGAAATTCAGTTTAGTTACTTTGGTCCAGAACAAGACAGTGCAGGTAATGACACAGTTATTGAGGAAGATGTGGAAGAGAATGTAGAACCCTCTGTAAGTAAGAAATTTGATGATCAAATGACAAAATTTGCAAGAATCTCTAATGAAAGACCAAATATTACTTGTATTTGTTGCCGCAGAACTCATTATAGAAATCAAACCAGGAATGTTGATCTCTACAGAAAAAGTGAAAATGAAGATAATTATAAGTGGAAGGATTTTGCAACATATATATTTCTTGAAAATTGTTTTGAATTGGGTGAAGATCAGCGTATTTGTAAATACTGTTATAATAAGTTAGAAGAAAATAGAATGCCGACCATAGCTGTACATAATAATTTAGAATTGGATGCTATTCCTGCCGAACTTTCTGAATTAAATACATATGAGTCTATACTCATTCAATGTGTTCATCCGTTCCAGACCATAGTACGTATGGAGCCCAAAACTGGTAAATTACCTCCTTCAGATTTACTGAGAGGTTTAAAAGGTAGAGTGGTGTATTTGCCCTTGGATTTGAAAAAAAATATGGAAACTATTGATGCAGATACTTTGGAAACTGAACCATTAGTTATTCTGGTTAATGGTGTACCTACAAAGAATAAGAAGATTTGGCAGGAGCTGGTAGATGTACGGAAAGTACAAAGAGCAAATTTGTATTTGAAAAGGAATAACAAATGGTATGAATCAATTTATATAGAAGAAGAAGAAGATTTACAAGAAGACACAGAAACACCAACTGGACAAATTGAAAAAGTGGACAAGTCAAAGGAAGAAGAAATTTATGAACATTTTAGCATACATCCTCTTAATTCAAAAGAAGTTATGGGAGACACTATTGATCTGTTTCAGATGAAGAAAGCAAAAGGAACTCCCGTGAGTGTATGGGAGGAGAGCTTGGAAGCTCGATGTTTTCCCCAGCTGTTTCCTACAGGAAAAGGAGGACGATACGATGAACGTCCAGAACAGATTCCAGCTTCTGAGTATCGGACTACAAGACTATATGCAGAAGATCCAAGATTTCGACAAAGTATTCCTTATTTGTTCCATCTTTTATTTGAAAGCGACTTGTCTGCATTATCTTATGCAGTAAATCACATTTTAAAAAGTGGAGTACATTTACAAAATGTGTCTGCTAAGGATTTTATGGAGAAAGTGCAGCACCGAGATGATCATTAGGAAACAAACTGATCAATCTGATGGCTTGTCAGCGTGGGACAAATTAATATTGGTACCGACGCCATGGTGAATTAAAATGCATGTTACGGAATTTAGGAACTCCAACATGGTTCCTTACCCTAAGCTGTGCCGAGTACGCTTGGGATGATTTACTGGATTTTCTACGAGAGGCAAATTCAAACATTAAAAACATCAAATACAAGACAGCAGGAGAACTGTGCTCATTGGATCCGGTTAATGTTTGCAGATATTTCAATCATAGATTTGAGGCCATGATGTGCTTCATCTGCAATAAAAAAAATCCACCTCTTGGAGAAGTTGTGGATTTCTTTTGGAGAAAAGAGTACCAAGCAAGAGGTGCTCCTCATATTCATATGCTGTTGTGGATCAAGGATGCCCCAAAGTTTGGAACAGATGCTGATGATGCAGTTTTATCTTTCATTGAAGAATATGCAACATGTGCTATACCAAAAAGCACAGAAGAGAAAAAGTTAAAGGAGCAAGTTTTACGTTTCCAAAGTCATCGGTGTGGAAAATACTGTCGACGGAAATACAAGAGCAAAGATAAATTCTACACTAAATGTCGATTTGGATTTCCTGGACCTGTTCTTTCAAAAGGAAGAGTAAACAGTTTTATGTCAGCTGTGAGACATACTATTACAAGAAAATCACCTAAGAATACCTACAACCTAAAAAGAAAAGAAGAATCAAAAAATATAAATGACTACAACCCAGTCATTTTATCCATGTGGAATGCTAACATGGATATACAGTATGTAGCTGACAATTCCATTGCTGTTGCTCGATATGTAACGTCTTACATTACTAAATCAGAAAAAACTGAATTGAAAGAAATGTGGGAAGAGATTTCTCACGAGAAGACTGTCAGTAAGAAGCTATACAGTTTCAGTTTAAAGATGTTATCGCATCGAGAAATTGGATCCTACGAATGTTCAGATAGGTTGTCTTCTGCAAGTCTCTACTCGAAATCAAGAAGAATAATTTGGGCAAGTTTAGGCCTTGCAGCAATGAGAAATCGGGTACTGAAATCTGTGGGAGAAATTGAATATTTAGCACAGTTCGAACCTGAAAGTACAGATATTTTAAAAACAAACATGTTGGACACATATTACCCAAAAAGAAGTCATCACCTTGAAAACATGTGTCTCTATGAAGTGCTGCAGAACTTCATTTTTAAACGGAATGCCACAGAAGACATCAACAATGGAAAATATAAAGTCAGTGGTGAGGAAGGATGTTTGGTGAAGCAAACAAAAGGAAGTTTGATAAATCATCGGAAGCTGACTTGCGACAGTACTGACAAAAAGGAATTTTACTACTTGGCACTTTTACAGCTGTTCAAACCATGGCGTTCAGAGGATGAACTACTTGGAGAATTCCAGAGCTATGAGGACTCATTTAATGCATGTAAAGATACGATTGAATGCAGTACTTTCACAAATTATGTCCAAATGTTAAATGAAGAAATTGAACAGGAAACTACAATTGCAGCTGAAGTAGCTAGAGACAGTTCTCAAGACAGCCAAAGTTCTGGAACGCTCAGTCAAGATCCCCTAGGACAACCAATCGTAGAAAATGAAGCTGCAATAGCTATGACTGAAGTGGAAACGGCTATGAATCAAGCTCAAGAAGAATTAATAGACTTACCAAATTTGGAAGAACAACTGAATGAAGAGCAGCAACAAATTTATGAAGAGATCAGAAACAAAATTGATCACGGATTACTACATGAAAAAAAAGAGTGCTCATGCACATCATTTCAACCAATCAGGATGTATGTAAGCGGACAAGCTGGAACTGGAAAAAGTTTCTTAATAAAAGTCATCAGAAGCTACCTACAGCAAAAAACGGATTCAACTTTGTCTTGTGTTGTTACTGCTCCAACTGGGTTAGCAGCATATAACATAAAAGGAATCACCTTACATCGTTTGCTAATGTTACCAGTGGAGCATGAGAACAAAATAGAATACCACAAGCTAACTGGAGAAGCATGCTTGGAAGTTTCAAGAGTATTGAAGAAGATGCAAGTTCTCATTATTGATGAGGTGAGCATGGTATCAAACTTAATGCTTGCCTTTGTGCATTTAAGAATGCAGCAAATTCTAAGGAGAGACTATGACGTGTTATTTGGTGGAAAACATGTCATAGTTTTTGGGGATCTTCTACAGCTTACTCCAGTTAAAGGACAACCAGTGTTTAATACTGTGACACATGAAGACACAAAGAAGTCATTGGGAAGCATTGGTAATGCAAATATTTGGTCCTTCTTTGAGTACAAGGAACTTACTACTAATATGAGGCAAGCAAATGATGAAGAATATGGAAGTATTCTGAAAGATATCAGAATTGGACTACTCACTGAAGCTGGCACGAAAGCATTACAGAGTCGGTTGCTACATAATTTATTCCCAAAAGAAGAAATAGTTGCAGAGAAAATATACAAGAACATTGCAGAAAAGAAAAGTGTAATCTGCTTAATGCCAACTCTACGTGAATGCTCAATATTCAATGAGGAACTTTTGAAATTGGAAAAGGAAGAGATTAGGAAATTGGAAGCAGTGGACAAAATTCAGCATGAAAGAATTACTATTACATTAACAGGCAAACTGAAAAATAAATTGGATTCACTAGAGAAGAACATTTCCAAAACTGCTGGATTAGAAAAAAATCTATATGTTTGCATGAACTGTAGAGTATTTTTAAGGAGAAATTTGGATGTTGAAAAAGGTTTAGTGAATGGAGCTATGGGAAGAGTTGTGGGTTTTATTAATTACCAGAAAAAAGATGGAATTGAATGTTTAAAAATAAAATTTGATCAGATAGAAGAAGTTATAGACATTTGTCGTTGTACAGTTCGTTTCATGCTTGTGAAAGACTTATATGTACAAAGAAAGCAGTTTCCGTTTTCTCTAGCATATGCTGTAACTATTCACAAGTCTCAAGGATTGACTGTAGATTGTGCTTTTGTGAACATTGGTTCAACTGTGTTCAAAGAAGGTATGGCTTATGTTGCTTTGTCACGAATGAAAACATTATCTGGTTTATTTATGATAGACTTTGATGACTCAAAAGTTAGTGCTGATGCAAATTGTGTAAAGGAGTATAATAGATTAAGAAGAACCTATGCTCCTCATTTAGGTCAGTATCCTGTGTTGGAAAAACGTGTTGTTTCTCGAAAAAGGAGAATTGAGAATATCTGTAATGAGGATGTAGAGAGGAGAAAAAAAAAGAAGAGTGATGTAATTGCAAGCAAAAAGAAAAAGGAAAATGTTGAAGAGGTTGTTGGTTGTCATTTTGAAAATAGCTCTGGTGTCAACTGCTACGCTAATGTAGTGCTGAATGTTGTATTTTATCTTGAAAGTTTGCAAGAGCAGATAATAGTAAATCAGAGAAAAAGATTCTGTTCTGAGTTGAGTCTCCTTTTTGAAAAGCTGAGTAATGATAAAACTAAAATAGAAAGTGCTACTGAAATTAGAAAACTTTTAGATGTATGTTCAGGATGTACACAGTTTTCTCAAAATGTACAGCAAGATGCACAGGAATTCTTGATGTATTTTCTTCAGGTACTGGAAGAAGAAGGGGTACAAATAGAAAATATGTTTGGTCTCTCTTATAAATGGGAACATAGTTGTGAAAACTGTTTCAATACATGTGGCTCTAATGTTGATTCTGAAAGGTTTATTTATTTAACATTGCCAGAGAGTAAAACAGTCACTTTTGCTAAATTAGTTACAGATGCTAATCATAGCATGGAATGCGGTGAGTGTAAATCTGACATGTTTTCAACGTTAATTTTAAAGGAATACGGACAGTATGTAATTTTAATGATGCAACGATGTAGAGCTGATGGTTCAAAATTGGATACTTTAATAAAGAAGTTTACAGGACAGCAATTATCAATATCAGGAAAAACTTTTGTAACAGTTGCAATAATTTTCCATGATGGACCTACTGTAACTTCTGGTCATTACACAGTTTATCTAAAATGTAAAAAAGGCTGGACAATGTGTAATGATTGTCAATTGGTTTTTAAGCAACGTTTGCCTTTTGATTTAGCAAATTCCTATCTAATCTTCCTGAAACCTAAATTTTAGAGAGAATTGGCAACATCTGTACAAAACAATTTTACCATTTTATTGGATTACCATTGGAATTTCCAAATAAAAAGATTTTTAAAATTACCATTTGGCCTAAAGGAAAGGTAACCAATTGTATTGTGGACTTATTTAATTCCTAATTAATCTTTCGGCAAACCAAAATTTTAGAGAGAATCGGTAACATCTGTACAATTTAAATTTTGGAATTTTATTGGATTACCATTGGAAATTTAATCAAAATTTTTTTTTTAAATTACCATTTGGCCTAAAGGAAAGGTAACCAATTGTATTGTGGACTTATTTAATTCCTAATTAATCTTTCGGAAACCAAAATTTTAGAGAGAATCGGTAACATCTGTACAATTTAAATTTTGGAATTTTATTGGATTACCATTGGAAATTTAATCAAAAAAGAATTTTAAAATCACCATTTGGCCTAAAGGAAAGGTAACCAGATGTATTGTGGAGTTATTTGAGATATATTATTTTTGTGATTATGCTTCTGTTACAAAATTGTCAGACGGTATTTTTTAGAAATAGTTATTGTTATTAGATGATATATTTTTTGAATATTTTGCATTTCTATAATGTTATGTTTAAGTGAGAAGAGATTCTGGGCTTTTTTAAAACAATCTTTGAGATTGTTATTTTTTTTTTGCCC
The DNA here is from genome assembly GCF_964204655.1 of Triturus cristatus. Taxonomy (NCBI): domain Eukaryota; kingdom Metazoa; phylum Chordata; class Amphibia; order Caudata; family Salamandridae; genus Triturus; species Triturus cristatus. The sequence continues at coordinate 618,728,091 of NC_140583.1, read as the reverse complement.
GCTGTTAAGTGATGAATGCAATTGCTTTCACGATTTATAGTGAAATGCAATATATTCTGAAAACAGCAAAAAAATGGCAAAAAATTGTTTATGGAAAATATGTAAATACGTGTACTGTATTATAAAATGTTTTATTAAATATTAATACTTTTTTCTTTTTTTTTCAGATTGAGAAAGAACATTTTTGAAAAATAAAACCATTTTTTCAAGCAATTTCAATAAAATTTAAATTGATAATTAAATTTTTGGGTGGGTCAGGTAAGTCAGAAATTTGATGGTCCCTTTTTTCCACTTCTCCTCAAACAGATTTTCAGTATTTCGTTATTAATCCCTCAAGGACCTTGTAATGTGGTAATTGTTTTTTAGTGTTTTTTTTTTTAAAAAAATACGCGTACGGTAAGAAAAAAAAAAAGTTTTTGAGAAAAAATTAAAAAAAGTTGAGAGGTAAGGTTGGCTCTTAAAAGAGCCGTTGTGTTCATGCAGGGACAGAGGAAAGAAAGAATGGGAATATTAGCTGGTAGGACAAATGTGCTGGTCTATTCTGTTGTTAATTAGGGGAACACTGGTCTCCCCACGAACAATTAGACCATGGCAATTTGAGCACCGCATTGTAACCCTCGCAAATCGATGGTTAGTTTCCAGAGGACCAGAAAAAGGTGAATCTCCCCCCACAGATGAAGGGCTCAGCTGAGCTGCCGAAGATGGACTCGGCTGAGCTGCTGTGGATGTGCTCGGTCGACTTACTGAAGGGTTTCCTCCAGTATGTCGAGCATTTGTCCTAGGGTGTACATCCTCAAGGTGTCTTAACATAGTGTGATTCCCGAAGGAATACTTCTTGTTAGGATTACCTCTAGAAAGTACACGCTGGCAAAGCTTGCAAGTCACTAAAGCAGCATTTACTTTTTTCTGGCCCTCAGGAAACGTAAAATACTCCCATATAAAAGAGCTCTTTTGTTTCCTCCTTCTCTGCCTGATGGTGGTGCTGCTAGCCTCACTCTCAGAAGAGGAGTGCTGGTCTGCCATTGTATCCCAAAGACAACTCAGCTCCTTCTCCTAAGGGATCACAAGCAGAAATGAGGGGAATGGGTGTGGTGTAGGAGAGTTCTAGAACTGAAAGTACTTTAAACCAATCAAAAGTGTTGTTTCTTGATCACATGACCCACCGTGCGCGTACGTTACGCTTACGGAGCGCTTACGGAGCGCTTACGGTAAAAGTACGCATGCGCGTATAAAAGACACGCGCACGCGCGCATGCGCATAACAGGCACGCCCCAACACTTCCACATAACGTGCGCGTGTAACGTATGCGCTTACGCGCTGCGTACGCAGTACGCATGTCTACGTAAATTGCGTAACCATACGCAAAAAGAGTAGAAATATTACGTACATTACGCAAAACGTACGCTTACCGTAAGCTTACCGTACGCGCACGTAAAAAAAAAAAAAGAAAGAAATTGGAAAAAAAGAATCACTATGTTATACTAATATATCTTTCCTGTTTGGTAAAAAAAAAATGTGAAAAAATAATATATTGCAGAATTTTTAAAATTTAAGCATAGTGTTTAAAGAGAATATAAAGTAAAAATAAAAAGATGTAAAAAACCTTGCAAAAAAAAAAAAAAATCACACGTTTAATATAAGAATTTGTATTTAAAAAACCATACAAAATCACTGAAAAAACCATGGGTTTCACACACGTTATAGGTAAGAATTAGCATTTAAAAAACCATACAAATTCACTGAAAAAACCATGGGTTTCACACACGTTATAGTTAGGAATTAGCATTTAAAAAACCTTGCAAATTCAGTGAAAAAACCATGGGTTTCACACACGTTATAGTTAGGAATTAGCATTTAAAAAACCTTGCAAATTCAGTGAAAAAACCATGGGTTTCACACACGTTATAGTTAGGAATTAGCATTTAAAAACCTTGCAAATTCAGTGAAAAAACCATAGGTTTCACACACGTTATAGTTAGCTGGACATTTCACTCGTAACAAACCAATGAAATTCCCCCGTTATAGTTAGTTAAGCTAACTATAACTCGCGCACCCGCAATCCACTGCTGATGACGTCACATATTACATCACTCATGACATGGTCAGTGACATCACTCATGACATCACTGATGACATCTCAAATGACATCACTGATGACATCATCCAGTGAATTTGTATTTTTCTGAAAATTAAATATGTTTTATATATGTATATCTCACGGACGATGGAAGAATAAATGGGTATATAAGTGTCTAAATGGATGATTTGTTTTTTAAAAATTGATTGTATAACTGAGTGATTAAGTGTATCTTAGTGAATACATGGCTTACTGAGTAATGTTTAAATATGTAAATATCTTTATCAGTCTCTCACTTTGTGTATAAGTGGCTGCATGGGTTGGTGAGTAGCTACATGGGTGTTTATATAGGATAATAGGTGGTTTTTTGAGTATCAGTCTGAGTGTCTGCATGGTTCGGTGGGGGGTATTACGTAGTGCATAGGTGCATGAATGAGTGACTCACTGTTTGCATGTGTTGAATACAGCATGTGTGCAGGACTGTATGGGTGGATGAGTGTGTGTATGGGTGTGTTAGTGAGTGAATGACTGTCTCAATAGTGTCTTTATGAGTAACTACATATGTTTTAAACTAGTATATGTGACTATTGGTGTATATAAGTGAGTATATGTGAGAGTGAGAGATTGAAAGAGTTCCTGTATGAATAAGTATGTGTTTCTATAAGTGATTGTTTAAAAGACTAAGTATGTGTAAGTTTCCGTAGAAGTAAGTGTGGTGGTGTGTGTATAACTGTATATGCAAATAAATCTATGTTTGATTCTTTATTTTCATGAGTGAGTATGTGTGTCAGTAACTCTGTGGATGAGTGGCATTGTGTAGCAGGATGTATAGGTATATGAGTACATATGATGAGTGAGTACATGTATGAGTGACTGTACAGGACTGTTGGTGAATGAGTGGATGTGTATGTGGATCTTAGAATTACTCAAGAGGTTGTTGTAACTGGTATTGGTATGTCCATTTTTTTGAAAATTTTAGTCTCTATTTTTGAATGTGTGTTTCAAAGGTTATATTAGGGTGAGAGGAGGTCTGCCACTCTGTCACAAGGATGATGTCATCAGTGATGTCATTTGAGATGTCATCAGTGATGTCATGAGTGATGTCACTGACCATGTCATGAGTGATGTAATATGTGACGTCATCAGCAGTGGATTGCGGGTGCGCGAGTTATAGTTAGCTTAACTAACTATAACGGGGGAATTTCATTGGTTTTTTACGAGTGAAATGTCCAGCTAACTATAACGTGTTTGAAACCTATGGTTTTTTCACTGAATTTGCAAGGTTTTTTAAATGCTAATTCCTAACTATAACGTGTGTGAAACCCATGGTTTTTTCACTGAATATATATATACATACATATATGTGGCTCAGGCTTGATTTCGGTGCCCTTCCTTATGCCAAGATTATTTGCCAGCCTCAGCATGTTACCTTGGGTTCCGCTATAAGCTGAGAATTATATTAAGTTTGCCATGGCCAGTGGTAGTCACAATCATAAAGCATACAAACACATTTTTACACACTCTCTAACTCTCACCTATACTCCCTCCCTCTCAAATTCACTCCCTTCCCCCTCACTCTAACTCACACTCTTGCTTACTTATTCTCACTCATGATCATTCCCACTCTGTGCTGCTCACACACAATTATACTCATACTCAATGGTTCTCACTCTTACTTAAAAACACACTAACGCACACTGACCTTTTCACATTCCATGAGTCTGGGCCCTGGTGCTACAACAATGTCAGCTCTCACTTCTACCTTATATCACAATCTCCACTCACTCACTCCATCCTGGACACTTCACTTAACTCACTTTCTGTCATTCACTTTCAATCATTCATGCACACTCTCAAACTCAGATCCTGGCTCATTTTCACTCTTGTTGACACTCTTAAAAACACTCACACACACTTTCACACACCCTCAATCGCTCTCAGTCACTCACAAGAACATACACACATAAACAGAGAAACAACATATTTTTAGGTCGAGCCTGGGCAGCACATGTGCTGCTCTGCGAGGTATGCTTTACTCAGGAAGGGACTTGAAGCTTCGCCCACTCTCCGCACATATTTATAATTGGCTTTTGTCATTGTCCACAGTGAACTGTGGATGTTCATTGGTCAATAGGCTTAGTAGTCCCTCTTTAGGTACCGACTTGTCTCATTTTGTAACCTTCCATGGCGACACTCCCTGTTACATGTATTGTTACTTGGTAGGTTTTAATTACAGTTTCCGAGCACTATTTTCTCAACTAGCTTTGTCAGCAGGCAGGACCCACGCTCTCCTAATGCTTTAAAAAAAATGTATAGCATGGGCGCCAAACGCATTTGGAATGCAATAGGTCTGCATTTGCGAGAGTTTAAGCTCTTGGCATTGTAAATGACAGTGTCGTTTTATTTATCAGTTTTAAAAACAACACATAAATAAAAGGCATTGTCATTTACAATGCCAATAGCTCAAACTTTCGTAACTGCGAGACCTATTGCATTGCAAATGCTTGTTTTTACTTTCCTTGCTTCCTTTGCCAGCAACTTGGAGGCTGCATGGCAGCAGCTGATCAGGAATCTGGCGCTGGACATTGGAAGCAGCAAACCATGATTCCCAACGAGGACCCAGACAGTGCAGCAAGGCCAGGTTGGAAAAGGGGAAGACCCTCCTCAGTCCCTCGCTCAGCTTTTTCATAGGACTCGAAGCACAACCCTATAAACAAGCATTTGCAATGCAATAGGTATCGCATTAACACAAGTTTAAGTTATTGGCATTGTAAATGACAATGCCTTTAATTTATGTTTTAAAAACCAAAACATAAATAAAAGGCACTGTCATTTACAATGCTAATAGCTCACACTCGCGTAAATGTGAGACCTAGTGCATTGCAAATGCTTGGTTTATATATTTTGAAAGGAGGCATGCAAGCCTTGGCAATCTCTCACCACAAGCGTCTTCGTACTGTTTTGGAAGATTGACTACCAAGTCCACCTTGCAGAGACGTCTTCCTGAACGTGCTTGACCCGCAAGCATGTGGCGCTCTTAGTCACGCCTACAGAGCTGCATCTTCCCATTTAAAATCTGCTATGCCAGCGCTCCCTTGTCAGGGTGCCAAGCTTCAGTGCGGTTTTGGAACTGATTGCTGGATCTTACCTTTCGGATGCAGATTTTAAGACAGCTCAGTGAGTTTTTTCTTGATGAAACTCTCAGTGTATTTCCTGCTTATCTCAAGTTTGAATAGACGCACACCTGGCTCGGGATTCCATCCTCCCAAATTCACTAAATTAGAGCAATTGAATTGGTTAATAAAATCTGCACTTGCAGAACCGCAATTAAGACGGTTCAAGTAATTGGTATTTACGAACTTGTTGTGCACATGGGATGTTAATAACGTGATGGGTGCATTTTGTAGTGAGAATTTAAATGCATCTAAATAGAGGTGAAATAATTAAGAGGTGGCATGTATTAGCTACATAAATGGACTCAATAAAAAATATATAAAAAAGTAATAAAAGGTGAAGCCTCCTTCCCAAATGCTGCCCTGTGGGGGAGTCCCGGGTCTGGCTGGGAGTCTGATGTTCACTGCCCTTAATTGAGTACCAAAGTGGCTCCATGTATTTTGTTAGGTGCGAGTGGGTAGTGGCAGGGTGAAAAGTATCTGGTCTTAAAACAAATAAAAAATCATCCACATTGCCCTGTAGTTTTTTAATGTATTATTTTTAGGGAACCAGTACAGGGCATCCGTTAAACAGCATCCATACAAAAGGCTGTGTGTCCTGATAGAAAAGATAAATGAAAAGCAAACCAGACTATACCTGCTGTGCATCCGGTCAAGTATTCTGAGCTCCCTCTACAATGGAGCAAATGTTCACACTCATATTCTTTGAGCAGCTTTATTTAGTTGTACTTCAAATAGGGAGGGATGGAGAGAGGGCCAGGAATCACAGCCAAAACGTACACAGTATCCCAATGTCATTGTTTTGATATCTCCCTAGTAGTGCTGAAAGTGCAATTTCAATTACCAGGTATGATTAGCTTATTTTAATTCATTCATTCACCAACACCATTTAATTCTGCACACAGCACACCTGACAAAGAAATTAGATTTTATTTCAACAAGTTTTATTACCACCGGCCCACCGTGTTTTCATGGGGGCTCAAAAGAGTCTAGGAACGTGTCCAGGGACCCCCACATCCTTCTTGAAGCCGCTTTCTAGGGTGAACTCTGTAGAGATATGTTGTCTGCTCCTCTAAGCGCAATCCAGTTGAACCATCCTTTGTACGATGTCTTGGAAGTGTCTTTCCAGTTTGTGAGGTCCATTTTCACTGCTGCTGTCAGCAGTAAGTCCAGAAGGTCCCTGTCCTCTGCTGGCTTCAGTTCAGTGCACATAAATCCTGTGGTGATAGTGGAGAATCCTTTTGTCAGGGTGCAGTCGAACATTTTATTTAAAAACCTAAAGATTTCACCCCAGAATGTTTTAAGAGCTGGGCAGTACAGGATAAGGTGTGCAAGATCCCCTTTTTCTTTGTTACAGGTCCAGCATATTGCCTCCTCCCTGAGTCCTAATGAGTGTAATCATGCAGGGGTCCAGAAAGCCTTGTGAAGCAATCAAAACATAGTTTGTGAGCGCACTGGGGAAATTAGATTTTAACACAGACCATGACATTTCCTTATTTGTGTGCATGCACACATGCGAGACCATGCTCACACAGATACACCATTGCATACACATGCCTACAAACACAATACAGCAGCCAAAACAAAATGTCTCTTGAGAAGTACCCCAAAATAGTCAAATAACTGTAAAAAAATTCCCCAAGACCAGAGTCAGCCCTAATGCCTCGGTTACTAAGAAACCCTCCTTGATCATCTTACTTCACATTAATAAGGTTTTCAAACCCCTTCTCTCGACCTCAATGCATTGTCTGTTTCTAAGGCTCAATTGAACTAGCTTGTCAGTAATATCGCTTGATGGGGGTAGGCGGGGAGTAGTTGGCCTATTGAGACATGCCCACCCTCATTCACTCTATGTAGTCCATTTTTTAAATCATTGGACCATCTTTCCTCTGCTCTTAATTAATGTTCTATCACAGTCTTTTGTTCAGGTCAGCTAAACTTCTTGACAGTCAATAACAAAAGTGGTACATTTACGCCTTGCGTTACCAAATGCTTCTTTAAAGATGCTGCTACAGGATTTGTCCTACTTTAATAATAAGCCCGTTCACCGTCAACATATATTCAGTTCCCATGCAAAAACCATAATTAGAAAACCTTATACAACTCCGTTAAATGCAAAAGACCCTGAATCTCTACTGCCTGCTGCAACGCCATTACACAGAAACACACGGGCATTGAGTGGTGAGCATCCAGTGAGGGTCTGGGCTGCCAGGTCTCTCTGCTGATTCTGTCCGAAGGCGGGGTAGGGGGGGCAGAAGAGGGCTTGGCTGCTAAAGCCTCTCTGCTGATGTTCTCCGAAGGGGGGGGGGGGATCTGGGGGGCAGAAGAGGGCTGGGCTGTTGAGGCTTCTCTGCTGATGCTATCTGGCGGGGGAGGGGAGGAAGAGAGCAGGGCTGTTGAGGCTTCTCTGCTGATGCTGTCTGGCAGGGGAGGGGCAGAAGAGGGCTGGGCTGCTAAAGCCTCTCTACTGATGCTGTCCAAAGGGGGGGGGGGTGGAGTTTGGGGGGCCAGAAGAGGGCTGGGCTGTTGAGGCTTCTCTGCTGATGCTCTCTGGCGGGGGAGGAAGAGAGCTGGGCTGTTGAGGCTTCTCTGCTGATGCTGTCTGGCAGGGGAGGGGCAGAAGAGGGCTGGGCTGCTAAAGCCTCTCTACTGATGCTGTCCAAAGGGGGGGGGTGGAGTTTGGGGGGCCAGAAGAGGGCTGGGCTGTTGAGGCTTCTCTGCTGATGCTCTCTGGCGGGGGAGGAAGAGAGCTGGGCTGTTGAGGCTTCTCTGCTGATGCTGTCTGGCAGGGGAGGGGCAGAAGAGGGCTGGGCTGCTAAAGCCTCTCTACTGATGCTGTCCAAAGGGGGGGGGGTGGAGTTTGGGGGGCCAGAAGAGGGCTGGGCTGTGAGGCTTCTCTGCTGATGCTGTCCGGCGGGGGGCAGAAGAGAGCTGGGCTGTTGAGGCCTTTCTGCTGGTGCTTTCTGTGGAGAGGCAGGGTGGGCCGGACTACCATGGCCTCTCGGCTGATGCCATCTGGGAGGGGGAGGCTGACTCAGGACTGTTGTGGCATTTCTGCTCAAGCTGTCCGAGGGGAGGTTGGAAACAACAGCGTGCAACAAGGTATCATTTCTCGGCTGTTTTCCATGTCAGATGTGTGTATTATCGCCTCACACGTCATGCAGTGTCGGAAACAGAACACAGTGTATCCTGACTGTACCTTTAACTGTTGTCACAACTGGGCCTCGGTGGAACAAGCGCTTCTCGGTGCACACTGATGCTTGGCGCACGCTGCCCTAGAGACAAACTCTACGTATAATCCAGTACAGAGCACCCCACTCATGGGCATTGGCGGACTTTGACACTTTGCACCTCATTTGCAGCCTCTTTCCCCCAATACACTTGTTTTTGTTTCCATATTAATATATTTTTTGTAAACACAAGCTGATAAGTGACACCTCGTTGGAGCCCTGCTGTTCCCACATATATATGACTCTTGATCCAGAGGGGGTTTATGGGACCGCTCTGGTGAGATTTCGCTATGGGAGGGGAGGGGTGAGCAGGGAGGGGGGGAAGCTGCTGACGCTGTCCGGGGAAGGTAGGTAGGTGCTCACCAGGGAGGCTATAACTTCCATGTAACAAAATACTTCTATTGTAAAGCGCTCTTGCATATCTGCGTAATGTCCGGGGTGCATAAATATACATAAATAAAGGGAGAAAAGGAGAAGACCAGAGGCATGGTAAGGGAGGGACAAGGCAGGCACCGCAAAGAGAAAGAGAAAAAAAATTAAACCAATGGCAACAAATAAAAGAGACCGCATGGAAGAACAGAAAACAGCAAGGGATAAATAACAATAACAATATGCACGTGAATAAAAGCAAAAAACGCGTAGGAGATAATAGAACATATGGTGTATGACAAGGGAAGAAAGAGCATGGACAAATAAAATGAAGAAATGGTGTAAAGAAAACAACGGAAACCAAAGCATGGGAGAGAAGAAAGAAAGGGGCACACAGGAAAGAACGGAACGAAAGTCATGTGAAAAGGTTGGTACTGCATGTAAGAAAAGAAAGGACAGAGAAGAGAAAAAAGGAAGGCGGGCATGGGAGAAACTAAAATAAATCAAGACATGGGGAAAGGTTAATGTGCAAGGGGAAAAAAAGGACAGGAAAGAAAACAAGCACGCAGAGCGCCCTCAGCTCTACCCCGCCCCCTCCTCCAATGAGTGGCCGCATCAGAGCTGCAGACTCCGGACCACAGGATCAGTGTTTGAGTCATAGCGCAACTCAATATCTTTTGAATCTGGGCAAATCACTTCATCACACCCGTGCCCACGCTTTATAATTGCACAATGGTATATTAACAAGCATTTGCAGGATAAAAAAAGCCCTCTATATAAGAGCCGTGAGATATAGAAACAAGCGGTCGAGATTGTTCAGGCATCTTCGAAAGTGAAAGCGCGTACAGCGCGTTGAAAGTAAATAAAGCACGTAATCCTGCCTCAAGTAGGACAAACTCAATAAAGAATATTGCGCTTAAGGTGTAGAACCGAAGTAAAGGGGCCAGTAGTCATGGGAGGAATCAATTGACGACATAGCAGTAATAAGGAGGGACTATCAAGCCTCATAATGAATCAGAAGACAGCATTTGCAAAGGACAAGCACACAAGCCAACGAAAAATATGGGCGGGTAATGGGCGGGGCTTCTCTCCTGTACTGAACTACCACAAATCTTCACTAGAGTAGCGCTTGTGCGCTGACTCTAGGCTCGCCCTAAAAACTGGGACAGTGATGAGGATCCTGTCCCTGCTGCTCTGTCTGGCTTCTCATTGGCATCGGGGATGAACTAATGTGCAACTTGATTTTGGCAGATATAATGTGATGCTTGAGGCATGCACAGTGTGTCTGCTAAATAAAGTGAATTGTGCCTGTGTGAGGAAATCGTAGTTGAGCTAAGCCCCTCACATGCACAATCCAGATATCCACCTACAGAGTGCTGTGTTTTTAAACAGCACTCTGCTGGATAGATCTTTGCTCAGCCTCCTCAGCCCACTTGTTGTCCTCCTCCTGTCATCGGTAGCCTCGAGACAAGTCAGAGAGGGCAACCTGTGCACTGACCGTGTTCAGAAAAACACTTAACTAAATAATGCGCAGGGTCGGGAGAGGCAAGGGGGGAATGTGGGGCCGTACAGGAGGCAGGACTGTGGCATGACGTCCCTGCTAAGGAGCCGTCACTGGGTAAAGGTGATGCAGGTTAGAGACTGCAGGGTAAATGTTACATACCTTTCCCTTCCCCGAACTGTCACTGTCGACTGAGGCACTTCTGACAAAACCCCATCCCTGGGCATCTCAGAGCTGGAGGGAGCGTTCCAGAAAAGGTGGCAAATGGCTTCACACACCCACCCACCAGCCCCCCTCAGTTCGTTTTTTTAAACATTCTTTATATTGTTGACAACGAACTGTGTGATATTGCTGTACATTAGCAAGGGAGCGACGACATTCAGAGAATCGGTAAATTTCACATTTACAACTATCTGTATTGCTATGATAACTTTCCTTCCCCTATGGAGTACTGACCTATTGGTTCCTCGCTGTGGGATGGGGGTCGAACACTGGTGCTGTACATATGTCTCCCTGAAATGAATTCAATTTACCCATCAGGTCGTTTTTAATGTCAAACGTAAATGCGGTGAGTCTTCACATGGATGCCATTATCAGAGACATCAGATAGTGTACATGTCACTTGTGAGTACCAGTCAAGTGGTTGTCTTAAAATTCTGTTTCAGGTCCGGTGAAAAAGGGAGATTTTTAAGAAACCCGGAAATGTGGTAAAAAAGAGCAATATTATGAGATGTCTTTCGAATCTCATGCAGTGTTTGGGCCTGTTATAGCCATGATGTCACTTTCAGGCTGCGTTCAGATGTATTTCCTCCCTAGAACCCCATCCATCGTGTTGTAAAGCAATTAGAGACTGGCCTGTCATTTCTTGGCGAAACTGCATCGCACGCGGGAGGCTCCTAGCTTGTATTGCATCATCATGCTCTGCCCGCCTAAACTCCCAGTTGCATTGTAGGAATACTGCTGTCAGCTGCGTTCCAGGAATCAAGCGTGTCAATATATTTATGATCTAATTTAAATGTGTTTTTTTTTCTGCCCGATCCGGTTCCAAATAGTACAGTTGTACAGAGAAATATGTCCCATAGGAAAGGCAGATAGAAGTCTAGTAGCCTGAGTTTACTGGGACTATTTGAATAACATTTACAGTGTGCAATGATCGCAATATAACTCAGAGGGGGGGGGGGGGCGGCGGTGGAGGGGTCTTTAGAAGACTGCTTCACCAAATAAATAAGCCATACATTTACTTTGGCCTGCATTTGGCGCACATTTTGGACTTTACAAGTCTGAAAGAAATCCTGCAAAGCTGTGACTGTTGCTGCTTTGTAAGAGATGCTTGATGGTGTTTACATTAATGTACATTTTACAGGTGTTTTTGAGTAAATATAATGGGCAGGGCACGCACACTCTCACGTGTCAACCTTTTCGCTATACAGAAGGGGACTGTATACGGAAGGTGAACCTAGACTCGGTTTGTGGATCTTCTAGCACCAGTTCTACCCCATATAGGGACTTTACTCATGTCTTTGATAGGAGTAAATCTCATTCTTATCCACAGTCATGCGCTCTGACTCCTTATCAAGGGACACTATTGCGCTGCCGGAACGTCACTTTTTTTAGGTTCCGGGGGTGCAATTTCCCACTGGCATACGTGGCTTTTCGTGGCCTTATAAATAGGTGACAGGAATGCTCCGTACTTGAAAGATAGGGCGCATTCCTGCCCTTTTGTTTTGCCGTAGGGCAGCACAGGAGTAAGGCCTGCTGCTCTGTCCTTCGGAAAAAAAAACACAAATGAGGCCCCATATTCTGTATTTACAGATCTAACTTAGGCAGTTGCAGTGTCTCTCTAGCAATCAGATTCTCGCCATCCTTCCAGTTTTCAAGGGCATTCTTTATTTTCGCAAGGTGTGGCACACAAACCTTACCGTAAGTGTTTGCTGATCTAAGTCACACCTGCAGTGCTTAATTTGTACCAGGGCCCTGATCAGGAGGCCATTGCAGCTTGCACCTCCAGTTGCCTCATCATGGCTGCCAATGACGGTACCAAAACAACTACTAACCATCTCTCTTTCATTTAAGTGTGACAGTGCAGATTCTTCCAGGTCCCCAAAGCTAAAGGGAGGGATGGGGAGGCAGGTGTCAGTATTTTTAATGAATATTGTATTCATAAACAACCGTTGTTCTGCTCATATCTAAATTAAATGTGCAGCGCCATAGTGTGGCAGAATGTCATAAGTGTGGTGATGACAAGTAAGTGCTGATGCCGAGCACTGGAAACCACCGGCTCAAATTAAGCACTGCACATTTGTCTAATTCCTTGTCATCATAATGTAGCAAGAAATCTAACGGAGCCTTGGCGGTACCGGTTTCCAGAGGCACAAATCCTACTTTTACAGATGACCCTGAACTGAGGAAGGAAGAGGGCTCTTGCTTTTGCACCGAACTCTTGAGCAGCCTTCAGGCCATGAAGGTCTTAGGGGAAGACATAAGACTGTTTTCATTTTGCTTCTCCCATTCCATAATTTACCACTAAAGTGGATTGTGTTAAGGGCACCCATGCCTGCCCTGGATGCTAGTTTGAATACTCCTTAGAGTAAATGATCTGGCCTGTAATGTGTTTTTGCAATAACTGTTTTTTAGAAGCTAGAACAGAATGAACAGGACCAGAGCCTGTTTCATTTTCTTTTTGGTTTACAAAGTCTGATTTCCTGCTCCCCTAGATGGCCTGCTGTCCAAAAAGGGCCAAACAATTCGAAATGGAAAATAGTTATAGAGATTTTACACGCAGTCTGATTTTGAAGGAAGGTTGGTGGCCAGTAACTCCCACAGTTCTCCCACTCTCATAATCCTCTGGTGACATCATATCCTTTTCAGAGAGTTTTAAAAATGCTCACCTACCCTGAGCAGGACTCGGACCCCTCAGGACAAAATGCTGCATCTTCCATCACATGGCTGGCAGTGGCATCTCTAGATGTGATTTTTCTGGGGGTGCACAAAAGAGGTCACAGATGAAACTAGTGGGGCCACCTACAGCAGGTGTTTTGAAGAATTTGAGTATCTATCTATCTATCTATCTATCTATCTATCTATCTATCTATCTATCTATCTATCTATCTATCTATCTATCTATCTATCTATCTATCTATCTATCTATCTATCTATCTATCTATCTATCTATCTATCTATCTATCTATCTATCTATCTATCTATCTATCTATCTACATATAGCATAGAATTAAAACCCATAGAAATTCATTGTGAAAAAACAAAGGTTAAAGGTCAAGGGACATTATAGCTGGGTGAAAATGTTTACAAATAGCAAAACCACTGAAATTCACTAGTTATAGTTATATCAAGTAATTATAACTCGTGCCGTAAAGAAACTATAATTTACGCCCACATCATGCACAGCATTTTCATTAATGATGTTATTTTAGATGTTGCAGTAATGTCATCAATGATGTCATAGAATATGTCATGAATGACGTAATATGTGAGGTAATTAGCAGTGAATGTCGAAGGCACCCGTGGCACCCACAATATCTTCACCATTGGGGATCTGCGGGAGGAGACCCAGGGCCCCTGCGACTCCTGTCGGCTCCCATGGTGGGAGCCTGACACTTTAATTATTCGAGGATATCCGTGCCTACCCAGGGCCACACCCACAAAATGTCTATATCATTGGGGCTGTGGGGGAAGCTCTGCGGCCTGTGGCTTCAACTGACTTCCCAGCCGGCCCTCATAGTGATGCTGGTGGGAGCCGGCTCCATTATTTGTCCCCACCCGGGTGGTAGCAGCATTTTTCATTGCTCTGGCCCAGGCAAGAGCAAAGTTGTGTTCACTGCCTGGGAGTGCAGGCTGGGAACAGATTTCTATTTTCTGCCTGCAATCTCCCAGGCAGGGAACAGCAGTGTCCCAGAGGATGGGGTCTACAGGACACTATGGTCGAACTCTGGGGGATGGCGTTCCCAGAGCCAATCTTTGGGAAGAGGGTCCCCATGCATGCTTTTTCCCAAAAAATACACTGACCCCATGGAATGGGGTCTCACAGGCCTTCTGCAGGCTCATCGGGGGATGCACGCCCCCTTATCAAATTTACAGCCCTTGCAGAAAAGGGTTCTGAGGGCCTCATGCAGGCTCAGAGAGAGGTGGGCAGCGTGCGCCCTCCCAAATATTTTACAGGCCTTCTTCAGGCTCAGTGGGGGTTGATACCCCCTTATCAAAATATGGGCCCCTGGGGTAAGGGGTCCAGAGGGCCTCATGCAGACTCAGGGAGGGGGGGCAGCATGCTCCTTCCCAATATTTTACAACAACCACGGGAGCTAAGCTTCCCAGAGCCTTATAGAGGCATGGTGGAGGAGGGCCTTGTGACCCCTCCTTTAAATTTGAAAAGCCCCCAGGGATGAGGTTCCTGGCCCTCTTGTGGGTTGTGGAGGGGCGCTGCATGCCCCCTCCCCAAAACAAATTTATTATGTGGTCTGGGGCCCTGAGGGACCCCCCCCCCCGCACCAGGCTTAAGGGTGTGTCCTAAAATGGCAGCCACCACATCATCTTTGTTGATGTGGTGGCTGCCAATTGGAGCTTATCCTAAGATCTGTCGGCTCCGCAGGTCCTGTGTTCCCTTAAATATACAACATTCTTTAACCTTCATTTCTCAAAAACTAGACTAGATTTACACTAAATCAGAAAAAGTACACTTTCTGGACTAAGGTCTAGCATTATGGCAAATTTTGTGTAATTACACTCAAAAATTCTTGCTGTATCGCTGTTCAATTTTCCCATGGAAAAATGAATGGGGAAAACACTTTTGAGGACCCCCACTTTTTCTTGGCCCTGGCTTGACGAATCACCCTGAAAAACTTTCCAGGAAGGAGCTGATGTGGATGAGACCTTTTTTGGAGAGTTTCATGAAAATTTGTCAAATTGTGCTAAAGGCCCTAGCAAAAAAAATCCTATAGAGATATATATATATATATACACACACACTTTTAAGCAGACACTGAATTACATATTACTATGATCTGTGGAAGAGGTGAAGTCTTTGGAGTGTCTTAGTCACTCCTATTCTCTTCACACTGTCATATGGGTCCTACAAATTTAGTAGGATTGTCTATATAGAGTGACAAAACATAATACAGACAGAGTCTTCTTACATAATAAGTAAATGTTGGTCTTTTGACTAGCTCACATCTAAATCTGAAACTTTAAGAGTAATATATGTTACCGATAACCTTCAAGGTGACCACTCTGATTTCCAAGGAAATCATGGAAACAGATCTAACCCTTTAGTTTTTTCACTTTTGCATGCCCAAAGTGTCAGAAAAGAGGTTATATTTCAGTTTTAAAGGTTTATTGACAACCTCTAATCTTTGTAAATAAAACATGATCTGCGATTAGCAGAAATATGAGATACTTCATTGTTAGAGCATTATTAGAATGGAAGAACACACAAACAAATTACACCATGTTAATTATTTATAATGTTATTAAGGATACTCCTACTTATCACTAGCTTCCCTATGCTAAAGAGAGCATGTTGGGAGTACCCATCTGCCAGGCCTATTGGAATGACCCAACCCTATACTGTAGTACTCTATGTCAGGAAGCAGGTCTTTGTGAATTAACAAATGCACCCATCTAAGGGGCATATTCTTAAGGAGCTAACACAGAGTTATCAGCACTTTAGCGCAGCTAAATTCGCGATAAAATTACTGCCCCATTCACAAGTTAGTACAAACAGCCGATACCACCAGTTTTCCGGCGATATCATCCTAAAAAAACATCGCCACGGATGACCCCGGCAACTATTGCTAATGAGATGCAGAGTAGGCGTTCCCGAGCAAAAAGCCGCGACAACACCACTCCGCAACATTCACAACGACCAGCCTGATCGTCGATAAGAACACAAAACAGGCAAATAAGGCACGTTAGCAGCAGAAAACTAACACCTGCTCTGACCTGGTGCAGAGTCGGACGAGAACCGGCACCAGACAAGGGAGCACAGCCCATAGCCAAACATGAACAACAGATGCCCCCCAGCAACTGAACATGCAGCCCGGAGCGCCAAGAGGGCAACAACACACACCGCCATCCCCCTCCCGGACCCCCCCTCCCTTCTCCACAAAACCATGACCCAAACAAATCACCTGAAGTCGCACAACCACAACACCTAACATACAGATGTGGCCACAAAAATGGAAACACACATCCACATCATATAACCCAAAAAAAACATTTATTACAGATGACAAAAAAAAAACAATCATGAAGAGGCACGGCGGGTCTTCTCCGGGAATTCTGTAAGTCACAGCCTTCAAGACAGAAAGACAGATAAGAAGGTGTGACATGCGCCCTATCAAAGGACAGAGATGGAGAGCGACAGAGAGAGAGAGAGGGGGAAAGAGAGAGGGAGAGAGAAAGAGAAAGAGAGAGAGGAAGAGAGAGGGACAGAGAGGGAGAGAGGGAGAGAGAAAGAGAGGGAGAGAGAAAGAGAGGGAGAGAGAAAGAGAGAGGGAGAGTGGGAGGGAGAGTGCAGACACTGAGGACCCAGGCCCCACTGCTCACCTGCAGCCACCTGTGTGTCTCCAACCACGTGTCGGTACACTCTGCAGTCCCCCAGGTCACTCATCTGAAACAGTTGCCAGAGACATGAATGGCAGAGTCCATACGGTAACACACGCCATAATCGCTTGCCTGCCCCTGCGCACACAGGCTGCTGCACCCCAGCCCCTCACGCCACCCAGCAGAGACCACCTGCCCCTGCGTGACTAGGCCACACTTCTCACCTTCCGCCACCTGTGAGTCTCCAAGAGTGCCCACCACATGCCAGGGGGAGCTCCAAGCCCGGGGCCCATGACCATGGCACCCTCTATATCATGCAGCCACGCACCGCGGGCCACCAGGTCACACACCTGATTCTGGGTCTTGATTTCGCAATGGCAGAGAACACATCAGTGCACAGGGCATCATCGCAGGCTGCACACCCGTTCAGCCCAATAGGTGCCACAAACTCTGTGAACCGCGAGGCAACGCCCTGTGGCGGTAGGCCCACACTGCCTGCTGGCTTAGGCCTACACTGCGGTCCAGCAGGGCTCCCACCAATGCCACCATTCTAGATCGCCCAGATGGCCCATCATCGCAGGCTGCACGAACGCTCAGCGCTGAAGGTGCCCCTGTCTCAGTGCACCAAAAGACACTGTTCCATGGCGGTGTGCCTGTGCCTGCCGCAGTGCATCCGGTGCCACCAAGTCTGTGCACCGCTAGCCATGGACTCTTTATGATTGAGTCCTGTGGTGCGGACGCCATCATGTCACCACTGGCACTGGGCAATTTAACGTGGCAGGGCCCTAGGGCCTCATGCATAACGGATACCCACACGGGGACACCCATTTGGAGAGTGGAAAAGGCGTCCAGCACGTGCGCCAGGCCCTTTTTATTGGCAGGGTCACATGTCTTGTGACGCTGGTGCCGAATGGGTGTGGTGTGGGTGTGAACCAGCCATGAGGGAGTGGCTGTGACATGCGGACAACTAGACCTGTGAGCACCAGATCCCTACAGGGAAGACGTGGAACATGTAGCGTTGTCGTCCTCCCCCTGTGATCGGAGTGGGCTGGCCTGGCGTATGCCAGTCCACCAGCGTAAGGGTGTGAACAATGACCCAGGGGCTGTGGCATGCTTCCGTTCTGGCCTGGACAAGAAAGTAACAAATGTGTGTTTCCCCGTTCTAGTGTCGGGGCCACCCGGCACACAATCGACGATGTGTCACCCTGTGACCCAAGTTCCACAACATAAGCAACATGAACGTAAGGTGAAATCATTGACCCTACATGCATCCATACCTCCACACTTGCAAGATCACAGACATAACACTCCGTTGTGTAAATGACGTGGAGGGCCAGCCAGAGTCCTTCAGGGAATGACATGTACATCAGCAGTGGAGGAGTTCAGTCCACAGTCTGATATCTGTGTCCTTGGTGACAAAACAGAATATGGCAGTCCACGTCGAGGTCCAAGGTGAGTGTCGCAGAGTGCATCGGGGGACAGTGGAAGGTGATGATGCTGAGGGCAGAACCAAGCAGAAAAAGGCCATATGGCGGACATGAATGCTACCGCTTTCTTCTGACCACGGGGCAGATTCCTCCGTATCTTCGTCCTCAGCTGTTGCATATACCTCACATGTGGGTGGTGGTGTTCTGTCTCCAGCACTGTGTGGCAGTGACACCGCAGGGGTCGGAGGTGGAATGTCTGCCACACAGAGTGGCACTGACACATCAGGGGCTGGAGATGAAAATGGAGTGGTAGCAGCAGCATGCATCAGCGCCAGGCCTTGTGGCAGCAATGCCATGAGGATGGTCTTTATGGCATCGAGGGACCCAGCTAACTCTCGCTGGTGTGCAGCCGTGTCAGGCACTGTTTCCGCACGCTTACGCTCCCTGTCCTCCATGAGCCTCCGCATGAGTCCCAACTCCTGGGCGAGCTCGCTGGAGCCACTGAGACTGGCCAGCCATTCTTGCTTCTGAGTCAGGACCCTGGAGATGTCAGCCATGGTTCGTTGGCAAGCATGGAGCGAACTGTCGGTGTCCGTTAGGGACTGTGAGTGGTCCCTGATGGGACTTAGACACCCACGTATGGCGACTAGTTTGGCTGCCATGCGGTCAAACCCCACCTGCACCTGTTCGGCCAGCTTCTCCTGGCACCCCAACACATGGAGTTGGAAGGCCATGTGTT
The DNA here is from genome assembly GCF_964204655.1 of Triturus cristatus. Lineage (NCBI taxonomy): Eukaryota > Metazoa > Chordata > Amphibia > Caudata > Salamandridae > Triturus > Triturus cristatus. Next base: position 618,709,020 of record NC_140583.1, on the reverse strand, counting down.
CGTCGTGGGGGTCCTGTGAGGCAGCCGTGGTGGTGGGTGCTGCCTGCTGTGTGCTGATTCTAACGCGCTGGTTTGACGTGTTGTCGTCGGACTATCGCATGGTGCCGCCGGCTTGGGAATACCACGTTGCCACGGAGTTTATTTTCCCACGATGGACTGCGATGTGAAGAGTTGCGTTAAGCTACTTTTGCGGTAGTTATCACACGTTCTTGAGAATATCCACCTTAGTGTGCAAGCCAGCACACTTCTTTTGCACAGTTATCATCCTTCACAGGTGGAATGTTGGGGACAGCGGAACTGCATCTCAGTCACAGCTCACAGCAGTGTTCCATGACGACTCTGGCCAAAAGTGGACCTCTCACTGACTTCAGCATGGACGGGGTTGAAATAATAAAATGGCAAGCTTATCGCATTATGCCAAAGATGCAGAGCGGCGTCTTACTTTGTCTGGGGAGAAGGCACCATGTTTTCAACTGTGCAATCCTGGAACTAAATGTGCAGACTACAAGGCAACAATGCCTATTAAAAATAAATGGGTGCAAGGGCCAATCTTGCAATAGAAAACATGTGCAAACTACCGTTATAAAATGAGGCTAAATTAACCTAAAAACTAAAATTGAGACTGAATGTAAGCTACACAACAACACCACTCTCTTCTACAGTCTCTTTATTAGACATTTATACTCTTTTTCTCCTCATCTCTTTCTGAAACACAATCTAGATATTTTACACTTAATCTCTTTCCTCGTCAGGACACTCTTTTCACTCGCTGCTGCACATAATTCCTTGCATCTCCTTCACATCACCCAGAAAAGAAGTCGAGGGCTGTTGTCTACCCTGTCAAGTGGTTGGGTTCCACAGAAACATGGTAAACTTGCCTGGGTGTAATTTTCAGACATGGGGACACATTCAGTGGTGCCTGCATGTTGTCTGCTTTCCTACTGAGCTGCAATGTGCAGGCAGAGGAAGGGATTATCAGATTACAGCTGGGCCCACAACAAAGACCGAAGTCAAGGGGCCATCAGTTCAACTTTTGTTGAAGTATCCTGGCTGGGAGCTTTTGGAAGCCTCACACCTAAACACAATGGAGAGGAAACAAAGGCACCCAGTTTATTAATTCACAGGTACTTGAGAATAGCAGGCTTTTGACTTTTTTCAGTCCTTGTATATTAGATATATACATGCACTGTTACAATGCCAGATGTGTTGGTCTATCCCAGTATTCACATAAATAACAATTTAAATACCACTATTTTGTTTTTATTTCTTTTATACCACTGTAGTGCTACTCACCACATTGTAGGGTGTCAGAGTGCTTTACATCACACGTACACATTATACATTAACAATAAATCATATGTATGTAAATCAATGTACAGGTGGTACATAAGGCAGTGAGGGTTACAAATTGTAGGAGCTAAATGCCCTTCATAGCTCACTGTGCTATATTAGGAGGATTACAATGTATGAACTTTAAGCAACAAAAGGATCTCTGTGTTAAAAGCAGTGACCTACTTAACCATTCATATAAAATAAAAATCCTTCATCTGCATGTGGCATAATGTGCTTTGCAGGAGACAAACAGTGGCGGCTGGCACAGATCGGAGGTAGAAGGGTGGGGGCGGGAGTAGGAGAGGATATGGGAGGTAGGGGGAGGACGCGCGAGGGGGCGTGTGGGGGAAGTGGCTATAAAAAAATGAAAAAACGTACCTTTTTGCCACTTCCTTCCCACGTCTCTCCTCCATTGTCCTTCCCTCGCTCGGCGACAGGAAGCACACCCAAGCTCCCAGTCAGCCAATTACAACGCTGGCATAGCAGGGTTGTGATTGGTCTGAGCGCCGTGTTTCGGAGCTCAGAAGCTGACTGGAGGCCTGAGCATGTTCTCCACATAGGCTGTAAATCAGCCTGCATGGAGAACATGCAGAATGCGCAAGATGTTTTGGGCGGCCCGAGAGGGCCGTCCAAGCAGTTATTGCGCACTTTAGAAGGGTGCTACCACTCCTCTCCTGCCCCGCCCCCTCACGCAAAGCTGTGGGTGGAAGTAGGAGAAAATAAAATGATAATAACGCAAATTATTATCATCTTATTTTCTCTGTGTTTTACTGCAAAAAATCAGTGGGACGACGCTCCTCTGCATTAGCAGAGGAGTCGCCACTGGAGACAAATCAATCTTCTATGCTACTTTGATTCAAAACTGGGACTAGACAAAACACAGATCCCTATAGCAAATATGTTAACCTCTAGGGTTATCTTACCATTATTATTATTCAATGATTTAGATGACATACAACGATCTGTGCAGCTGATCCCTTAACCCCATAAGATATTTTAAAATGCAGACATTGCAACCGATTAAGCAGGACATTATGTATTGCCACTTTTCTCCTTGTTCCCAATTTCTTTATGGAGGGTTTTAAAAAATAAATGTATAAGTTGAGGCCCAGATTTTCCGCCGTTGTCACTTTTTCACACAGCCCGACGCGAAATCTAACTTGTTAAATATTGTAATGCTCTCAAATGTACTCATGATAGACTTTCTAAACATTTGTGTGAGGTCTTAGGATCTGATGTCACTTCTTGTGAGATCATGGATTGTGATGCCACTTCCTGAGATGCCTTGTACGATGCCACATGCCATGATGTCATGCACGGTAATGCCTCGCGCCATGATTTCACTTTCATACTGCCTAACTTAGTTAGACCCTCACTTCTTTTTTAAGACCAGTGGCGTAAGAATAACTCCCACAGCCCACACGGTGTGGGGGGACCCGAGCTCCAGGGAGGCCCCTCGGTGCACGGGGTGTGGCTGAGACCTCCTGACTGGGTACGGAGCATGGCGCAGCCATGTCAAGTGCCAGCATCACAGGTTAGATCACAGGTTAGCCTAACGCATTTGAAGGCATCACTGCATTAAAAAGGAACCCGCATATTAAGTGCCTCTTCATTTGTCAGGGTGCTTTGAGGTCAATGCTGCAACAGTGCAGCCAGCGCTCGTCTGTTTGCTCATTTTAATGTGCTCTAGGCAGTACAAGCTGGGCCCAGAGCCAAGGTGACTATGGGAGTCTTTTTTTTGCAGTTTTATATAGAGCAAACGTGACCCGAAAGTATCAGATCGCTTTACATGAGCACCAGTTGCATCAAAGACTAACAAATTCAAAGTTTTAGGCACGGGGAGACAGGGTCGGCTTTAGCGATTGTGGCGCCCGGTGCGACAATCATTTTTGGCACCCCCACACCCCATGACCACCTCCTCGGATTCTCTCACTACCACCGGGCAAAAGTGCGCCTCATCTCTCCAATCATAAATTATTGATAAACACAGCGCCCCCCTCCACAGGTCAGCGCCCAGTGCAGCTGGAGATTAAGTGATTTGCCCAGAATCACAGGAGTTTTGAGCCTCCTGCCAGACTCGAACCTGGTTCCCCAGCTTTAAAGTCAGCCTCTCTAGCCTTTAAGCCACACCCCCTTCCCATGGCTGCCATGAAAATCGACTCTTGGCCCGAATTGCTACAACTTTATTTCTAGCACTCTTTTTGTTACATCTCGGCCGGACCCCGGCCTCCTGTGCTTTTGTAATTGCATCACATCCTCCTAGTGCCAATATTGGCAACACTCACCATCCACCCATACAGCAATCTCTTAGAGAAATAACTAGACAAGACACCTTTTTTGTGGAGAAAAAAATTGCTGCAGGTTTATTAGCATTACAACGATGCCAAGATTGGTGGGTTAGCTTACGGGCGATCCCAAGGGTGGCAGCCCCTCGCCACCTGATGAGCCAAATTACACCGGGGCCCTGCCCAACGGTGTTTGCCATATTTTGGGGGAGGGAAGACACCTCCCACCGGTGGGCCAATAGCCCATTCCTTTTGCTCACACCCCATAGGGGAGCGGAGCCTGCCAGGCAACCCCCCAGGTCCACAACCGCCCGTAGGACTAACGAGGTGCCGTCGCTCTTCCAAGGTCCAACCAGAGGACCTCCCTGTGGATATTTGGCCTTTGCACCCTTGTTGTGCTCCTGCAGAGGGTACCCATATGTACCTTACAGCCTCTGGATCGCCCTGTAAATCCGCCTGCAACACAAAAGAATACATTAAACAAAAAAAAACCCACCCACACCCTGCTTAAACGCCGGGTATGCGGTAGGGTGGGAAACGGCGTCAGGGTTAGTGGGCAATGAGGGCGCCCAGTGGGCAGGGAAAGGTATATATACCTCACCCCCCGCCGCCCTCTACCTAAAAGTGACATGGCCTACCGGACCCCTGAGGGTCCCAAACACTGGGAGGTTGCCTCCTGTGCCTTCTTGTGGCACTAAGGCGGCCGCCCTCTTAGCGGGTCTCCTGTGTGGACCCCGCGCAACCGGCATAGTGCCAATATCGGCAACACTCACCATCCACCCATACAGCAATCTCTTAGAGAAATAACCAGACAAGACACCTTTTTTGTTGAGAAACAATTGCTGCAGGTTTATTAGCATCACAACGATGCCAAGATTGGTGGGTTAGCTTACGGGCGATCCCAAGGGTGGCAGCCCCTCGCCGCCTGCCACCTGATGAGCCAAATTACACCGGGGCCCTGCCCAACGGTGTTTGCCATATTTTGGGGGAGGGAAGACACCTCCCACCGGTGGGCCAACAGCCCACCCCTTTTGCTCACGCCCCATAGGGGAGCGGAGCCTGCCCGGCAACCCCCGGTTGCTCAGGTCCACAACCGCCTGTAGGACTAACGGGCGCCGTCGCTCAGGGATAGTGGGCAAAGAGGGCACCCAGTGAGCAGGGAAAGGTATATATACCTCACCCACCCGCCCCCCTCTACTCTGAAGTGATGCGGCCTACCGGACCCCTGAGGGTCCCAAACACTGGGAGGGTGCCTCCTGTGCCTTCTTGTGGCACTAAGGCGGTCGCCCTCTTAGCGGGTCTCCTGCGTGGACCCCGGGCAGCGAGCATTACAGGATTTAGTGGGTGGTGCTTAGTGAGCCTAGAAACAGAACAGCAGGATCATTTCCTCACCCGGGTAGACACGTGTACAAGATGCACGGGTGGCCCTCTCAGCAGTTAGAGCTAGTTTTTAAGCGATAATGTAAGCGCTGTAGCCAAGGCCAGCGCCCAGAGCTCTGCAGGGTCGGGTGATCTTTAAGAGTAGGGCACACAGGGGCAGCCTACCCTGTACACCCAGGTTGCAGCAGGAACCAGCCAGCTCAGCCCCCTGCAACCACCAGAGCATGTACACAGCAGGGCTCTGCTGAAAATCAGCAGCAGAACAGACACTGTAAAATGCCAAGCCAATGCCTGAAACTAAACTGGCTTGTATGCAGACAGACATTTTGGATGCCAGAATTCACTGATATCTCTATCAGGCGCATCAGATCAGGGTTAGTGCATTTTTTTAATTACATGAGCAAAGTCTCGCAAAGATGTGGATTACTGGCCTACTGCCCTTCTAGGAAGTTCTTGTTTTCATTAACGTTTAGTGGCTTCGTTTTACCCACAAACTGGACACATTTCTTTGAAAGTGGTAGTTGGAAGTGGAAATGAAGGTGCATTGCATATTGATGAATTTTGCCGATCCAATTTTCCGTGAAGCAAATTAATTGGTGCACAAAATGTGTGATTTAAACTTGAAAACCTGTATACAAATATAAAATGGTAACAAGAGTAATAATAATAGTTGTATCATGAATTAAGAGAAATTTGCAGAAGAAACACTTTAGAGCTTCTCACCCCTATACAAAACAAACGCACCCTTACAATATTACACAACTTTTTTAAATGTAACTTTTTTGTTTTTTTATGCATATGTGGAATGTTTCTGAAAAGGTAACTGGCAAATATTCATGGAATGACCAATAAATCGTGTTCAGTTAAAAGTTAAAGGTCCTTTAACTGCACACAAAAGAGATGATTACCCTTAAAAAACTGGGCTGTCCGATCATCCAGCATTCGCAGAACAACCAATTCGGTGTCTTTAGGAAAACACAGATTATGGAAAATGTATCTGTAAACTGCACAAGACACAGGCTTGAATGTGGGTCAGGCTGTCTCTGCCATTCGTCCTCATCAGGCCGATAACATCGTACTCCTCGGTAACTGTGACTTGTTGGATGCATCCTTTAAATTACTGCGACGGTGGCAAAGAGGGACACCATAAAACATATTCATGTAATAACCCATGTCACAGACACAGCAAACTATTCTGGGCTATATAGTTTTGAGGGAAACTCCTAGTTGTTTTGCTGAAACTTAAAATGTGTTTATTGCATATGAGTGTGAGCCAAAGAGAGCACCCCTGAAATGGGCAAGAATTCAGAGATATCTGGGCTGAAGGGCTTTTTCAAGATCAGGGAGTGAGGGTTCTCTTGGAATTGCCTATTAGCACTTGTATCGCGTGCAACCAGGCCACAGGCCAGTACCATTGGGTTCTGCAGGAGGGATGAAGCATAGCTATAATCATTGCAGCAGGTGCTGTGGCAATGAGGCAAACACCTGTGATTAGAGCACGGTACCCCAATTATAGCTAGATTTTGGTCCCCATTTTGTTGAATGTTTATGTTCATTGAGGCAACAAGAAATTATAGAAAAAGGACAAGGCATAGAAATCACTCACAAGGCAGGAGCTATAGTCCCCCATGGAGAGCTTCCACTTTTTTCCTGTCCCTTTGGCTCTGTTTTCCCCAATCAACTTTGTAGAGGCAAGAGACGACAGTTTATTTACTTTGTTCATGCAACAAAAGCAAGGACTCCCACACCAAAGCACCGGGTCTGAACGGCATGCACACTAGGCATGAGGATACAGACTTGCTGGAGGAGATAGGGGATGGAGGGGATATGGAGCCCAGATATGGATGGAGGTGGATGGCTTACAATATGTGGTGGGAAAGGAGCCAGAATGTGGACATGCAGTTATAGGGCTATCATTATATATTTGAGTACATTGCCTCAAAAAAAATCTCAATTATTAACACAGCCAGTTTGTATGTAAATGAGAGACACTAGTAGGTGGATACAACAAGCATTTGCAAAGAAACAGGTCTCGCAATTGTGAGATTTTGAGCTATTGGTATTGTAAATGGCAATGCTTTTTATTTGTGTTTAAAAAACCTGCATGCATTGAAGGCATTGTCATTTACAATACCAATAGGTCAAAGTTTCTAAAATGCGAAATCTATTGCATTGCAAATGCTTGTTGTTTACAAGTGCCCCATGCTGCGCTCTCACTGGAGGCCACACCCCTTCCTCTAGATGAGCAGTGTCTAAAGTAATGTCCGCTGCCGCTTTTAATGTGAAAGCGCGGTATGGGGCGCTTTTACCAAAAAAACATTTGTTTGTCAAGTTGTCAAACAAATGCTATTTTTTGTAAAAGTGCTCTGTGAAAGCACGCATGGCGTGCTGACTGCGCTGAATGTTGCAGGAAAGCATGCAGTGCCTGCAGTAGGAGAAACCATTAAAGAAAATGTGCTTAGAAAAGTAAATAAGAGTACCATGTAACAACCGAAGTAAAAGAGCCAGTCCTCATGGGAGGTTACAAATGAAGACAAGGCGGTACTAAGGAGGGACAAACAAGTCTATTAAGGAATCAGAAGCCAGCATTTACGAAATACAATGACCTAAGCTAATGACAAAGATGGGCGGAGAGTGAGCGGGACTTCAAGTCCATACCTCAATACAGCATGGCTTGCAGTGCAGCGCATGTGCTGCCCAGGCTCGACCTAAAAAGGAAGCACTGGCTTAAAGCCTAATGTCCTAGTCGTACCATCCCTTAGCTGTTACAGTCTTATTCTTGTGGTGTTTTCTTTCCTGCAGCTATGTATGGCTGAACTCAGTACATGGTGACACCAGTGGTTGCTACAGACAGCTGTACCCTGGCAAAATCACAGTATAGCCAGCCTTCTATTTGGATTATATTCTTATATTTTTATAAATTAGCATGGGACGCGTGCAGCATTCAGTATGCCATGTCCCTTTTTTAGGAACCAAGCACATGCCTACCTACACTCAATTTCACTCCACTCTTTCAGGGTGGCTCTGCAGTGTCTGAAATTAACATTATTACAAAGGCACATCTACTTTGACTTGCAATAAAGTGTTACACAACACTCAATGAAATGTCAGACAAAAGCACACTACTGCTTTTGAAATGTCACATATAAGGAAACTGAAAACTTGGCAGCTATGCATGGGGGACCTAGATGTACTTTGCAGGGGGGCCCCCTCAAGTTTTGCTACACCACTGTTTAGGACTTGTGCCCTGACTCCACCAATACCCCCACCCCCACAACCCTCACACTCATCAACATGCACTGCATTTTCTTTAACTCATTCTCCCAGTATTCCGACAGATGTGTACCTCCTGCATACACTTTTGCATATAATCATAATTACATGCTGGCACACCTGACCATTCCTCTGTGTGCTCTGCAGAGAGACCAAGGATTGGATGAGCATGTATTTTGAACCCCTTTATACACTGTGTTAGGCCTGAACTTCATAGCTCTCAATCATGGCCCTCCCACCACTTGAACTCACGCAGCTGCAAAGGAGCAACACTTTCACTCTACACATGAGTAATATGTTGCATGCAAAACTACAGAAACACACCATCCTGAAAAATGCAAATTCTCTTTGGGAATGCATGAGTAAGTAAAACGTGAAACACAAACAGGAGCAACATTGTAGTTCCTAAGCTCAGAGGACAGTGACTGTTTTTGCTGGCTGCAGCTTTCGCTGGCAGTGAGACACAGTGGTAGGGAGGGTAACAGGACATTTACAGGTGAGACACTAGCACCACTAGGCCGATAACTGCCCCCGCCCTTCCCACAGTAATGCCACAACCGGTCCTTCTCCCACAAGTCTCAACGCTTACAAGTATTTCATCTGTAAAATCATTCGATTCAAAGCTTTTCCAGCGCCACACTAAAATTGTATGCCGGAAACAAAACAATATTGCATTGTAATTGTAATTGCATTTATATAGCGCTTACTAACCCTGATGAGGTGTCGAAGCACTTTACGCCAGGCAGCATGCTGCTCCGCAACCCAAGGTTAATGGTTAGTTTAGTGCTATTGATTTCTGTTTCTGTTTAATTATTGGGATTAATCTTGTGCACTCAAAGCAAACCATTCCATGCACCTATTTCAGTTTTTTTTTTATGGTGGACTAAAGTAATAGTTGTTGGGTACAATTATTATAAGGAGGGGAAGGTGAGCTCAAGCAGAAGGCTGGTGGGATTAATACAGGATTCAGAGGAGATTACGTATTGTTAGGTTGCATAGGTATGACTTTCCATGGAAGGAGAGATTGTGATCTTGTAGATGAGTTGTGGGAAATTTGCTGAACTAGAGACTAGTCAAATGTGCATGTGTTTGAGTATGTTGTGCTCAGACAGAGGAGGCATGCAGACGATAGAAGGGAAGGAGAGGGGAATTTAAAAGAGAGAATTAAAAAGGAGAGGCGACAAACAGAAGTTTTAATTAAATGACAGGTTTTTTTTTTAATGCCAGATTTAAGGAATGTAGTGAATGTGTTTGAGACAGCATGCAGTTTGAGGATGCAAGAATGTAGAAAGAAAACAGTATTTACTTGTGAAGATTGTGCTATATTGGGAATTTTTAGTAGGTACTCAAATCAGGTAAACCATCTCTCTGCTACTAGACTACTGCTAGACCACTTATCCAGCCAGGCCAGTTAATTAACCCATAGGTAGAAAGTGAGAATTAATGGCTGGATTCATGTCAAGAAAATACATGATAAATAATGTACAAATTGAAAAATAGATTCTGGTGTTCATCCTCAGATTTGACTCGGAGTATTCATTTTGCAGCAGAGTGGGATACACTTAAATGCCTCTGGTTTTCTTTGGCACCAGATGGAGAGTGTGGACAGCTTTCCAGAGAGTGGAAGTGTATTACCTACATTGCAGTGGTTAGAGGGAAGGGGATGCAAACACTGGTGTGAGTGAGGGGATGGGGAAATTACTCCCTTTGCAAATTCAATGTCCACTTTTGTAAGCAAATGGCTGCTGATTACACTTCTGAAGAACTGCCCATTTTAGGCCAAGCCTGGGCAGCATATGCACTGCGTGGCATGCTGTATTCAGGTATGGACGTGAAGGTATGCCCATTTCCCCCCATCTTTTCAATTTGCTCCAGTTACTGTCCTTTCTAAATACTTGCTTTTGATTAATGAATAGGCTAGTAGTCCCTCCTTGGCACCACCTTGTCTGCATTTGAAATCTTCCATGAGGACTGGACTTTTTAGGTCTCTCTTAGAGCAGCACTAAGCTCCGCCTGTGTTCTGCCCATCTTTACAATTGGATCCTCTTCCTTTCCTTTGGAAATGAGGGCTTTTGATTCATCAGTAAACTTAGTAGTCCCTCCTTAGTACCTCCTTGTCTGTCTTTGTAACTTCCCATGAGGACTGGCCCTCTTACTGTGGTGTTACGCAGTATGTTTTATTTACTGTCTGAGGGCACTATTTTCTTAAATGGTTTTCTCCCATCACATACACAGCATGCTTTCCTGCAATCTGAACCTGCTTGTTTACAGTTTACTACTGACAGAGGCTCCCTCCCTCTCTTCGGCTCCCTCTCCTCCCTCCTGCTTCATTAATCGGTGCTGTCGGCTTCTAGTTTTACATTGACCCCACCCAGCTCTAATTAGGACCAACATCCCGTGTCTGCAGAGAGCGTTAAGGAATGCATTAAAGACACATTGTGTCCAAAACACGCTGTCTCTGCGGACATAGGAGGAGGGCGGGCACTTTATAAACAATCTTATTATGCTTATAAGTGCAGTAACAGCCCCTTGCATCTTTCATTTACTGTCACTTAATGCAGTTATCTGGCTTTAATGCAAAGGGAGTGTTTTTCTTTAGGGCACATTTCAGTTGCTAGAAGACAAAGCTTTAGAAAATACAATTGTCACTGCTCTGTGAAAGCCAGTCATTTGTTATTCTTAAGTAGAGTTTATTGCTAAGTGTTCAGGCTACTCCCAAGCTTTTTTATGGGTGCTCCAGGAAGGAGACAGCCCTGATAAGATAAGCATCAGCAATCAAAGGCTATGTCTGTTTTTGAGAAGCATGTGCTGCTTTTCTGTTACTATAATATGATACAGCGTGGAATTTTTGTCGAAATCATCCATTTCTTTTTCTTTTTTGTTAACAAATATTTGCATGATAATCAGAAAACTACTAGCCTCTATAAAGCGTCTACAATAGAATTCAAAATCCAAGGGAATTCAAGGACTGTAAACAGAGCATATTCTATGTAACCAATATGTCTGGGCAATTTGTAATAAGCAAACAACCATAACCCACAGGTTTCTGCAAAAGGACACCTCCTTTACAGTAGTTATGGCTGCCCTGATTCAGATGGAATTGATAGAACTGGATTCTTGCCTACCTTACAATCTCCAAGAATCCTCTCAGGTCACCAGGATCTTTTTATCTGCTAAATAGTGTAGAGGGGAGGAAATTCAATTCTCAGTACATAATCAACAGAATCAAATCTCAGTTCCATAGGACCACTGACTCCGAATCTAAAATGTATAAGATTTTATTACAACCAAGAATAACTGCACATACAAGCACCTCAATAGAAGGTGAAGAAAAGAAATGGGCACTAATCCAAAGGAAAGTCTACGCAGGAGTCTCATTCGACTCAGAATAAGAATAAGAATCAATTCTAATAACATCAGAAATGCACTGTCCCTAATACAAAATCCCCAAAACAAGGAACACGCCCTTTGGCACACCTCTTCAGCCAGGTCTTCTTCCAGTACTTTTCCAGCAAAACTTGTACTTCATCCAATGACGGTTAGCTTGACCTTGGGTCCCAGGCACCATCTCTGCTGAAAGTATCATCCGTAAATTCCAATGTACTCCCCTGTTGGCTTCTCGTACCATCCTAACTCCTAAAACAAAGACCTAGTCACTCTAACGAGCTAAATGTCCTTGCACCTGCAACAGAAACATGGGAACGAAAAACTTTTCACTTCCCTAAGATTTTCCATCCTCCTGAAACCCAAAGCCTTTACCACGGGAAATCATTTTCGGCCTACAACATTTAGCTAACATAAGAAATGAACAGGCCTTTCTCTTTAAACGCATATGCGATCAGGCCTTTACATTGTTAAACACACTCCTAACTCACACTATAAGCATTGGTTTTATTACTCCTTTATATGTGAATAAGCAGATTACACGTGTAACTTTAATATGATGCACATTTAAATCTAATACATTGCATTACATGGAAATCAATCACTATGCATTAACTAAAAATACATTTGCAATGATCTACGACATTATTCTTCATGAAAAGCATGGTTACATTTCTAATCACACCTATGTTAAACAACTCTAACGATACATTTCTAAGTCACACCTTAATACTACTTCGATTAATATGTGGGTGCGGACTAACAGTGAATATGATGCACCTATACAAATTTCAGAATAACGTGGTGCTCAATCAGAATGAAACCCGAAGCGCCCCAACGTTATGCCTGCCCACGCCAATGATCAGTAAGGTGAGACCTATTGCATTGCAAATGCTTGTTACTTGTGTTGTTACACGGTCTGCTTTATCTAGTCTGTGAGCACTATTCTCTTTAATAACACAGCGCTGCCTCCCCCTTGTTTTTTTTTCAGCGTGCCTTGCGCTTTCTATTGTCTTACAGCCCATCCAATGGCTGCCTTTCGTTTTGTACAGCATGTACCGCTTCATTTTTATTGCCACCACAGGAGCCCACCTGGAAGTTTCACAGTTGGCCGCTGTCATAAAATATTGCTTTTAGCCTCCGGATTTGCGTTGAGCCCTCCCTCCACCCCAAACACAAACAATGATTTTTCCTCCCTTTACCCTTTCTATGTGATTTTAATGAGGCACCATCTGGGTCGTTCTGTCAGAGGGGGAACATTTAGGTCCTTTTTTATAGGCGGTAGCCAGGGCATAATGTAATCTTTGCGAAGCTTGCCTTTCGCGTGGTTGCAGCAGTGAAACTAAACAAACAACCAGCATATTTGGCCTTCTCTCACACAGCTGCCACAGCGAATTTTTCCAGACATTCTGGGCAAGCAGTTTGGGCTTTGGGAAATATTGCAGGTATGTGGCACTTGCTTACAAGTGTTCTGTTTTGGGGGTATTTGAGCTCCAGCCTGTGGCTTAAAAGCACCCACTCAGTTGTATTAAAATCTACATGAATGATTAGAGAGCTGCATGGGTTGTCTTACTTCTTTCCTGTCCAGATCCCAAACAACTCTTCTTTCCTCGGTACCTCTCTCCTTTTCGCTTGCGCCACTAAACCCTTTGTCCTAGTTGCTGCAATTCTGCACTATTGAAGCTCATCATAAAAAAAAGCATTTGCAATGCAATAGGTCTCGCAAGTTTGAGCTATTGGCATTTTAAGTGACTGTGCCTTTTACTAATGTGCTGCTTTTTAAAATATAAATAAAAGGCATTGGGCCATATGTAGGTAGAAAAGAATTTGCTATTCTGAAATAGCGATTTTTTTCGCGAATCGCACTTTCAAAATCGCAAATTCCAATGTAGGTATTTATTCGCAAAAATTTTGAGATTACCAAAAATTCGCAGAATTATTTAGCGATTACCCAAATTGCGATTCCTTAATTGCGTTCTCGCAATTAAGGAATCGCAATCTGGGAATCTGCAATTCAGGTGCAGAATGATGACATCACACCCAGGAAGTGTGACTGCCCATGCTGCACCTGATTGCCAGTAGCTGTGTTAGAGCCAGTAGCTGTGTGAGAGCTTGTGTGGAGAGGAGAACAGTTGTGCTCAGCTACTGAAGGCAAGCCAAATGGAGTCCCAGGGGCCAGAGAAGCAGCAGGAAGAGCCACCAAGGAAAAGGAAACAGAAATTCAGCGAAAGGGAGCTGGAGGTCCTCACCCAGGAAATTGTCAGCAGCCATGATCTCCTGTTTGGCAAAAGTTCCCTACATGTGCCAGAGGCAAGAAAACGAAAAATATGGAGTGACATTCAGGAAAAAGTAAATTCCATTGGCGTCACACACCGCACAGTCGAAGACCTCAGAAAAAGGTGGTACGATATGCGGCAATCAATCAATCACTGCATTTGTAAAGTGCGCTACATACCCGAGAGGGTCTCAAGGCGCTGGGGAGCGGGGTTGCTACTGGTCGAAGAGCCAGGTCTTGAGGAGTCTTCTGAAGGCCAGCAGGTCCTGGGTCTGTCGTAGGATGGTGGGGAGAGTGTTTCAGGTCTTGGCGGCGTGGTAGGAGAAGGATCTGCCGCCGGCGGTGGTTTTTCGGATGCGAGGGACTGTGGCGAGGGCGAGGTTGGCTGAGCGGAGGCTTCGGGTGGGGGTGTGGAAGCTGAGTCGGTTGTTGAGGTAGGTGGGTCCGGTGCTGTGCAGTGCTTTGTGTGCGTGGATCGGGAGCTTGAAGGTGATCCTTTTGTTGACGGGGAGCCAGTGCAGGCCTCTCAGGTGGAGTGTGATGTGGCTGCGGCGGGGGACGTCGAGGATGAGTCGGGCCGATGCGTTCTGGGTGCGTTGGAGTCGTCTCAGGAGCTTGATTGTAGTTCCTGAGTAGAGGGCGTTCCCGTAGTCGAGTCTGTTGGTGATGAGGGCCTGGGTAACAGTTTTTCTTGTGTCGAGGGGGATCCATTTGAAGATCCTGCGGAGCATACGGAGGGTGTTGAAGCAGGACGCGGAGACGACATTGACTTGCCTGGTCATGGAGAGAGTGGAGTCGAGGATGACCCCCAGGTTGCGTGCGTGGTCCGTGGGTTCCGGGGATGTGCCTAGTGACGTGGGCCACCAAGGCTGAGGGGGTGGGTCAGAGAATGTCAATGGCAAAGGTCAAAGGAGAGGGTGGCTACAAGACTGGCGGAGGCCAAAAGAAACGGTGGTGGGCCGTCCACAGCAACAGAACCAACGCCCCTGGAGGAGCTGGTGGAGGGCACACTGCAGCCTGAGAGTGTGAGTGGTGTGGCTGACCTGGACAGCTCCGAACACACAGACCCCAGACAAGGTAAGATGCATGCCAAAACCCCCTGATACATCCCCAACCCTCTCACACACCCCAAAAGACAACCTGAGTGCAACTCCAGTACATGTTCACCAGCACACCCAGAAATGCATTATGGGAGATGTAGTCACATGCACTGATAACTGGGCCAGTGAGACACAGCCAGGTGGAATAGGGAGGACTCCATCATGCAAATAGGGAAACAGACAGATAGTACCCATGTGAATTTTATTGTGTAAACTATAATGCATTACAAATGCGAAACAGGACACAGAACTAATGTGTGCCATTCAATTCACAGCACCACCACCAACACAGGAAATCGTGCCTGAATGTGAGGAAACTGCAGAAATGGAGGACGAGGTAGGGCAGGAGGAGCAGGGCGAAGCCAGAACTTCTGACTCTGCACCATGCAGGCGGCGCAACATTGTGTCACCACTGCCATTGTTGGAGGCACAGGCACCAGACACAGCAGCAGAGCAACAGCCAGTGCACAGGCAGCGTGCAGGACAGCAGCCAACACAGTCCCCTGAACACTCCAGAGTAGGGAGAGGGATGAGACGCAGGGCACGCCCGTCCACCAGCACTGCTCCTGCCGAAGAGGACACGGTGTTCTCGGGCCTTGAGGGCAGCATGCTCAAACAACAGCGCCTGCAAGTGAAGGGAATACGGTCAATACAGCTGCAACTGGCAGCACACAACCACAACATGACCGAGTTGCGGGCTGGTGTAATGGCCATGACTGGTGCTTTTGAGGGACTGTGCAGGGAGATTATGAGGGACAGAGCAGGCCCGCCGCAGGGAGAGACATCGCCTCCACACACGGCTGGACTTATACACTAGAGCAGTCAACCGCCAGTCAACCGCCACATCCCTGCTGGCCAGAAGATGTGTGAGCATGCAGCGTGAGATGGCCCACTGCTGCCATGACGTTGGCAGTGTCCTGGTGCAGGTAACACATGCGGTGGACCAAATGCGCGCAGCTGCCACAGGTGGCATAGGCACACTTAGTGCAATGGACACAGACGAACAGTCCAGCAGGAGCAGCATCACTCCCCCAATTCCACTGGACAGACGCCAGGGCAGAGTGGATGATGACTCCAGGGAGGGCACTGCGCAGACACAGTAAGGGGCAACAGGGCGTGCACGTAGGAGGTGAAGGGACACCAGGGACTAATGGCCATGTGTGACGCAACACAGTCCATACTGACTCAGTGGCTGATGGCAGTTAGTGCACTGTGACACAAACATGTGCAAGCACGAACTATAAAGTCACGATGTAAGATAGATGTATTCCTGCAACTAAGGAAATAAACATCACTGTCAAACACCATTCAGTGGCATTGTGTCCTCATTACTCACTTAGAAGTAGTTCTGTGTGATCTCATCTCGTCTCATGCGCCCGGCAGCCGCACCGGCCCCACCTGCTTGTCCGCGATGTGGAGCTGGTCCCTCCTCATCTGATGATTCAGAGTCTGTCAGATCCACTGGGGTTCCTTTTTTGGTAGCGATGTTGTGTGCACAGGCAACCACAATTTTGCAACATGTCTCAGGGCTGTACTGTAGCGCACCTCCACACTTATGAAGGCATCGGAAACGGCTCTTTAGGATTCCAAAGGTCCTCTCAATGGCACAGTGTGTAGCTCTGTGTGCGCTGTTGTACCTCCTTTAGGTACGGTGTGAGGATGTAGTCTCGTACAGCATACACACTGTCACCTGTAGGGTATAAGCAGATTCATGTTCAATACTGTCCTGCCACTGCATCACTCTACTGGTTCTGTGTCTGTATGGCATGCATTTACCTAGCAGGTAGCCCTCTCCAAATTCGCCATTTGTGAGTGTGCGATGTAATGCACTGTGGCAAAACATGAATGAGTCGTGTGTGCTTCCTGGGTATTTGGCCACAATGTCAGTGATTATATGTTGGGCATTGCACACTACCTGGATGTTCAGGGAATTATATGACTTTCTGTTCCGAAAAACATACTCATTCGGTGATGGGGGTGAGATTGCAACATGGGTCCCATCTACGCAGCCAATGACATGGGGGAGTTGGGATATTTGGTAAAATTCCTGCTTGGTCTCATCTAGTGCCTGTTGTGTGCTTGGAAATTGTATGTGGTGATGCAGCCTCTGTACCATTGCATTAAGGAAAGAGTGGAGGAAGCGCGAAACTGCACTTTGCGAGACACCTCCTGCTGTGGCAGTGACCCCCTGAAAACTCCCTGATGCCAGGAGGTGCAGTGAACACAGGACCTGAACATGGGTGGGAATGGAGTGTGCCCTGCGTGTGGGGTCTTCAAGCATGGGTGTCAGCTCCTCTATTAAATCCAGAATGCTGTCTGGGTGCAGCCTGTAGTTCACATGGATCTCCTCCTCGGTCAGTTGGAAGAGGGTGATGCGTGCTCTGTAGATCCTTTCCTGGCGTCTCCTTCTCTGTGTGGCATCCCTGATTCGCAGCCTCCTGGCTATCACGTACAGGCCAGCCATGGTGGGAAGTCCCAGTGGCATTGTGGGCCTGTTTAAATAGGTTGCACATGGTTACCACCTGCTCAGAGTTGGTGGTAATTGAGAAGTGCAAATTTGCGAATTTCGTGGATTCGCTAATTGCGATTTTTCTCTACATATATTTTTGCACATTCGCTATGTGCGAGATCGGTAATAGCGATTTTCGCAGTTGATGTGACGCAGACTGCGATTACGCTAAATAATTCACAGAATCTGCGTTACGCAAAAATGCTAATCGCTAAATTAGCGATTCGCATTTTTGAGCAACGGAAACGTTTCCTACATAGGAACGGTCTGTTTTGCGATCGCAAACACCCTGATTTTTGCGATTCACAGTGTTTGCGATCGCAAAAGTGCTTCCTACATATGGCCCATAGTCATTTACAATGCCAATAGCTTAAACTTTCGCAAATGTGAGATCTAATGCATTGCAAATGATTGTTTGTAGATGCTATGGGTGAGTGAGGGGTGGAGTTGCAGGTAGAAGGGGGCCCTCTGGGGGGGGCCAAAGCATTTGTCGATCTTGATCACACCTCAGTGCAGAGCCCTCACACCTCTATGGCTGCTCCAGGCTAGAGACAGCCCTGCTGTGAGGGGCATCACAGTACAAAGGCTGTGTCTGAAGCTCAGCCTGGGAAGGTAGCTGTCTGTTTTCATGGATATGGGCAAATTTAAAGGCAGGTTAACAGTGTAATAAAACTCCCCTTGCAGAGATAAAGGGTTTCAAAGTAAGCTGACCAGGGGAGACTGGTTAAAGTACCTCTGCCTCATGGAAGCTGCGAAATCCGACATCTACAGGTAGCAGCAAAACAGGTTAGTGCGTGACCCTTTCTGGTTACATTTTTATACTATTATTCATAACCCTGAAATAAGTAAATGACAAAGACAGCTATGCAGGTAGGGTGCTCAGAGCAAAAACTCATTTTCCATTCACAAAAAAACCAAACTATTGATGACATAAGTACATGCAGTATTGACAGGAGGATGTGAGACAGGCGGTAAACAACAACATAGACAGGCAGAAGGGACACTTCTAAGTGCCTCTCCCACTGAGGCATGATTCCATGGCTTTCCCAGTGCTCAGCTGCCCGGTGGTCCATTTCCGCAGCACGGCCTGGCCATATACAAGGGGTCATTCATAGACCCCCCCCCCCCCCAATCCCCTTTACAGCTGCACCATTCACGAACATCTCCACGGGGAGCTCGTGTGCCACAAAGCCCGCTGGGATACCGAGCCAAGCCTAAAGGCGGTGTTTTGACTGACATACAGAAATTCAGATAAATCCAAACAAGTGCGGCCTTTGAAGGGCCGGTAGGGTTGGATAGAGTCAGTCACACGCCAGCCTCATCTGACCTGTGACATATTGCCTCCCAGCTCTTTGGCCTTCGCCGAATTTCGATATGAGCCTCTCCTTTCCTTTTCTATCTATTTGTTGCTCTGCAAAGTGGAAGGGGGAGAGGGGGGGGGGGGCTATTGCACCCAATGCACAGCGAGGTACAGCACTCCATAAAATCGATACTTGCCTTCTGTTCATACGGATAATGTGTGTCCTGGGACCATCAATATCAAATGTCAACCCCCAGCCCATCCCCCATAAAAAAACACCTCCCTTAGAGCTTGGAGCTGCCAGGCATATCCTTGATATATGTGTAAAGCTCCGGGTGAGAGCAGCTACTTTCAGTTTGTCTCTTCCTAGACAATGCTATTCAGTGGCAATGGTACCCTCATTTGTACAGCGCCCAGCCTGTCATTGGCATGGTGTCGCAGCGCACCCAAAAGATGGCAGCGTGTATGCCGACCCCCATGCCGCTGCTTTGAATATGTCTGGTAGTGTACAGTTAGCAATGAGGGTTGCCATGGCCCCCCTGGGTGTTCGTGCAGTAATGAGTCTGCACTATTTTAGCTATGAACTTTCTTCTGAGCCACTGCGGGTTGGTTTATCATCCCACTTTTAGCGCCAGGACTCCAGCTTAGCAATTAAGCGCTCTATAAAATCTTAAAATATGGAATCATAAAGTCGCCCTCCCAACAACACGTGTGTAGACTCCTCTTAGCATTAGGGGATGTTTGAAGAAAACTGGCTATTTCAATGCTTAATCACCAAGAAAAGATGAAAGGACCTTGGTCATAAATCTTGCAGTGTGTGCACCGTACTATGTAAAGGGAATTAAACTTCGCGGCTATAAATGCGATCTTAAAAGTCTGTCCTTTTACATCTGCCTCGAGTAGGGATTTTACCTGTTGGCGTATTAGCCTTGATGCTAACAGGTTGCGGGAGAGGAGGCTTGCCAAGGGCACCAATAAGCAACGTGCAGCCATCCAAGGATATCTTTTTGCAGAAAAAATGCTTTATGAAAAGGCTTCAGCCTGACAGGATGTGGGGAGGTGGGCGGCTGGGGGAAAAAAATCAGAGGAAGAATTATAAAGAAGGTCATGGAATGCTGCTGGCCGAGGCACCCACAGGGGGCCGCTAGAGAGCTCAGCACTCTAGTGTCGCCTAGGCACCCCCCACCCCCTTCAGGGACAGGGAATCTGGTTGGAGTCCCCCCCCCATTATCCTGCCTGGTTGTGGCGCACGAGGGGCATCACTTCCAGGGCACCCTGGACTTGGGGGAGGGTATATAACCCTCCCCCACCATTTTGGCGACCTCTTTGATCACTGTGCACGCCGTCTAAACGTTTCCCTCATGTCGGGTTGCAGAGCTGCTTACATCGATTTGCGGTGAGCCCAGCCCCATAGTACCCCCAGGGGCACCCCGCTTTCCCCCCTCCCCCAAATTAGGTTACCCAATGAAAACACAAGAAACAGTTGTAAGTGGGTAACAAATGCTGCAGGTTTATTACATAATTCCAGGATATGTAATAGGTGGGTTATCTTACGGGCGATCCAAGGGCAGGCGGCCATCTACTTCACCTGCCCGCCTGATGAGCCGGGCAGCACGGGAACGACCCGCAAGTGCTGCCCCCCAAGTGATTCTTTTTTACGATCACGTGCCGTTGAAATTCTACTCACACCCCCCCTCTCGGGGCGGAGCGTCGCATAGCAAGCCCCCGGTTGTTCAGGCCCACAACCGCCCGCAGGCCTAGCGGGGCGCAGACCGGCTTCCGGGACCTCTCTGGAGGCTCCTCGTTTTGGCTCAGGCACCACGTGGTGCCGCGCAGAGGTACCCTTTGTACCGGCCTGCTTCCAGATCGCCCTGTAACTCCGCCTGCAACGAAAAGGAAATCATTACAACGCTCAGAAAAACCCCACATAACCACGCCTACGCCGGGTAAGCGGTAGGGAGGGAAAAGGCGAGGTGGGCGACAAAAGAGGTCGCCAGTGAGGGTGGGGGAAGGCTAAATAGCCTCCCCCTCACACCTGGGCCCGGAATTGACACGCATTGCGCGTCACTTCCGGCCCTGACACGGAGGGGGGCACCAGTCTGTGTCCCTGCCCCCCCCCCCCGAAGGAGGGAGTGGGGAGGGGTGACCGGGGCCCCGGGGCCACTAAGGCGCCGACCGCCGAGTAGCCCCCTGCGGGGGCTGCGGTCAGCGGCATTGTCCTTGTGTGGGAAACCATAACCCTCCCCCCGCACATCACGGTCGGATGCCCGTCTGGTCGCAGAAAGTTGCTTACTAGGACGGGTGGCATCCAGGGGGGCACCTGCTGATGTTCAGCAGCATGGTGCACTCTAGGTGGCTGAATGGAACAGCCTAGCACGGCGGGGTGGTTACTGCCACGAGGTGCTTTGAGCGGGTAGTGTGTAAGCCGCAGCTCCCTGCATACTGCACACAGCAGTGCTTGGGGCATGCGGGGCAGACGTTTGTCCCTTAACCGCCGGTATGGCATGAAGGGGCTTGGCTGTTGCAGCACATCGTCCCAGCTATTTGCAACGCCGAGTCGGCACACAAGGTCATGGGTGCGCTGGCAAGGCACCCGATCGGTCGGCAGCCGTGGAGGGGGTCAGAGTAATCGTGCCCTTCCGTTTGGCCACAGTGTGTGGCAGCGCACCACCCCAGCAAATCAGCAAGGCTGGGGCGGCATATTAGATGAGGCAGTCTGAGGATCCTGAAGTCTAGGCTACGGACAGAGGACGGTTGGTTCTCTCACACACGCTGCGCTGCCTAGGGGTAAGACCCCGTACCAATGGGTAGAAAGTGCTGGTCGCTTCTGTGGGCGTGCATGTGTCCGGCGCGTACCTTCACTTAAACTCCGACTGAGTGCTTAGAAAGGCTGGAGGGCCGCAAGATGTATCTGCGCGTGAAGAGAAGTGGGAGGGCTATACAACGCCCTCAATCGGCCCCCAGTGTGTCTGCCCGGCGCAGGGGCACCAACAGCGCCCGGCACTAACATGAAGCTCATTTTCCCACCAGGGCCACGGGCCTGGTGGATTATTTCAGTGTTAGAGCCGTGAAGTTGATGCACCCTCGAGGAGTCCCCTCGGGCCCCTAATTATGTTACATTAAATGAAGTTAATGAATTAAATTAAATGTTTGAGCTGAATCCATGCGAGGGGCTGCGCCGGCGCTCTGCTGCTGTGCGCCCGCCCCCCCAACACACACACTTGGCGGCTTTCACTGCCCACTGGCACCCACTTCAGACCGGGTGCTGCGGTCTCCTAGCTGTATGGGGGATAGGAGCTGGCAAAGTAGAGCGATAAGGAGTGCTTTTGGTCGGCGAGTCAGTTTCCACACTGTACACCGCGACTGCACTCAATCGTAACACATCCCACCTGGGGACGTAACTGTGCCACTTTGGTTTAGAATGACGGGCACGGGAGCTGGCGCAATGTCCCTGGGTCCAGCTCGGCCGTGGGCATGGGGCCGAGCGGCACTCACTCCCACACGGTACCCCGTCGCTACAAATCTTCCTGGTGTGGCCGGAGCGGGTAAAGCTGCAGACGTTAGAACGGGGGAACTAGGTTCGTAGCGATCCTGCAGCTCGACTCCCGGCACCCTCTCAACATCCCGGGACAGGTAGCAAATCACTTAATCTCCCCGTGCCGTAGAGAGAGGCCCAAAAGTGAAACGCTCTAATGGCATCGCGACAATAGCTCCAAACGTTGCAGAAGATAGCGCATAATAACAAGCTGGCCAGCTCCTGTGAGTTACAATCGCAGGTGCGCGCGATCCTCCGGCTCAAGAGGCGCACCTCGGGCCTAGAATCAAGTGGTAGAAGGGTATGGATATTTAATTTGCTGCGGCAAGATTAATGTATACAGTTAAGGGTATAGCGCAGCAACACTGTTT
The DNA here is from genome assembly GCF_964204655.1 of Triturus cristatus. NCBI lineage: Eukaryota > Metazoa > Chordata > Amphibia > Caudata > Salamandridae > Triturus > Triturus cristatus. The sequence continues at coordinate 618,686,276 of NC_140583.1, read as the reverse complement.
TATTTAGAATGCAAGAGTCGGCAGTGGATGTAGCTTGGCGCATTGGCGGTATCTCAGCCACTGAGGTCTAACTGGGGCGTGATTATTGCTTGGTGAAAACGTTAGCGTGTTTTGTCTGTGTGTGAGACCTACTAGCCCGCGTGGCTCCTGCCTCCAGGTACCGTGAGGTTGTGCCTCACCATGCACTAAGGAGATGAAAGATAAGGAGCACCTCAGCCTCAGAAATTTTAAGCATAGTGAATGCGGGCCAGGAAGGGCCTTTGCTTGGGCCGACCAGCCGCCTGGAGGGCAGGTCGGGTGTTGAGGCTTCCGGGGTTCCTTGACTCGTTTGTGTAGTGTTTGGGCTGGGACGGCTGCTGTGGCATCGGAGTGCTGCCCACTTCCCTGGTTGATGGGGGGGACAAGATAGCAGTTTGTTGTGGCACCGGGACCGACGGGTTTGTGACCGTTAAGTGTTTAATTTGTGCCCTAAAAGTCTGGTAGTTAAAGTTGCAGAACCAGTATCAAGATTGCCAGCAGGTTAACTCCTATCCTTCAACCGATGTGCTCGTTCGCAGTAAGTGCGACCGCCTTGCACGTAATGTGCAGTTATGGTGAATTGAATGCTGCGCTTGGTGCAACCCAATCAATAACTTAAGGCTTCGGGGGATTATTGTGAAATAGTGACGCTGCGATAATCGCACAGGTTTTCCCCCCTGTGGGTGTCGTGTCGCGACGAGCCCGGTGGTGGCTCTGATGCGCCGGGGCCAGGTGAGCGGTAGAGGAAGGGATATCCTTTGCAGAGTCATTTCCTATGTGGATTTCCTTTCTACTTTTGAAACTCAGGAGCAGCAACATTGTCATGGTGTCAGCGGCTTTAAGTGAAAGCTTTTCAATATTATATACAAGCCATAGTGCTGCCTATTTATCTTAGGCACCTAACAACCTGTGACAAAGCCAAGAACCCTGACATGTTGCAGGTATGATGTTCTTGCTGTATCATATACCTGGAATGCAAGGGCAGAAACAGCAATATACTAGTCGGGCGACACACTATGCTATGCAAAGAATTTTGCTTGCACGGGTTAAGCCATACCCTCAACCCTCGTTATGGAGGAGAGAAGGTTTTGCGGTTACTGCAACCGAGGGGCTTTTGATGTTTAGTTATCATATCGCAGCAAATGTTGATGGTCAGCTGGGGAAGCAAATACGTGCCTGTTGTTGCCTGGGCACACATTGATTGATTACTACCTTCTCTCTGTTGGCAATGCACAGCCTTCTTTAGGATGCGTGGGGGGCTCTGGCGCATTTAACACAGCATTTTGAAGGTTTGAGGTCAGGAGTGCATACTCGTGCACAAGAGCACATGCGGTAGTATTATCAGCGGCCCTTGGTAGAACATTATTTGGGGGCCCCTGTTTGGAACAGCTTTGAATTTGATACAGTCCAGCTCTTTCATGCCCACTGTGGGAAAAGTTACTGACAGTGGATGGACACACTCTTCCAATTTCAAAATGTGTTTGCATACAATATTCGGGGATGGTGACGTGTTTTCAATACGGTAACACAGCAGCAGCTCACTAATATTACTGAAAATAATAGGTGACTCTACCACTTAGCATACAGGAGGTTCTGTTTTGATCTAAAATAAACCTTTTAGTGATGTTGTAAGTGTGGAACACATGGCCCAAGCGGCGCATGGTGAAGCTTTGCAGGGAGGTATACCGGGGTCGGTAATAGGAGCGCTGTGGGTCGGTAGTGCGACCGTTGGTCTTAGTTTTGCTCTCATAGGTTGAGAAGAATAAAAAGAAACTTGTACTTGGTTGGCGCCAATTTGATAAGGGACTGTGTCTTCGCAAGCACATGGAGTTGGCTAACCTGTGGGTGGCTAACAGAAAATCAAGGGACCATTCATAAATGTGGGCAATTCCAAAGGTGGTCAAAGCATACTTATGCATCATAGGTTTAAAGCATTCATGAAGGCTATTAAGGGATCCTTTTCAACATGCTCTGGTACCCCGAAAGGTGTGGATTGTCTCATGACCTCAGCTTTGCGAGGATAAACTCCTCAGGAGTTGCCTCGGTTCAGTGGTCTTCATTTAATTAGCCTTCGTGGTTGCAGTTCCAGAGTTTTCCTTTTCCGATGTTCGGGTATAGCTCGCCACCAGCCAAGGTCACATGACTGCAGATTATGCGAAGGCAGGTAAAGAAAGCACCTTATTTGAGGTTCCCTCTTATAGCAAGAGCCTCTCCACCACGTGGAGCTGTTACAGTTGATATGCCTCTTTTTAAGTCACTTGGCATTCTCTTAATGATATCGAGCCAAGCCAAGGTCACATGAATGCAGATTATGCGAAGGCAGTTGAAGAAAGCACCTTATTTGAGGTTCCCTCTTATAGCAAGAGCCTTTGCACCGCGTGGAGCTGTCACAGTTGATATGCCTCTTTTAAGTCACTTGGCATTCTGTTAATGATTACGATTTTCAGATAGAAGGGACAGGTTGTCTAGTATCTGATACGTCTCTACAATGCCCCAGATAAACTGCTTCTAATGGTTTTGTCTGGCTATGGCTGGGTTTCACACACATTTTACCTGTTTAGCAGGGGGTTATGGTTGATTTCAGTTGATTGGTGGTGTTGATTAGTTTAATGGTCCCATTTGTGGTTGAGCTAGCTATTCATTGAAGGGAGACATTTAATGCAAAGTTCAACACATAAAGATGACAGTCTCACCATTTCAGAATGGAAGCATTTTCAATATGCTACTCAGCGAAGCCAGAACTGTGGCTTCAGTTATTTATACAACTAATAAGCATTGTTAAAGGCAATGGTACTGGTGTGTTGTAGGTGTAGTGTGGTTTTGTAGTGTATATCCAGAGGCAATGACAGAAGCCGCAAAACACCAGCCGGCGGCACACTAAGCTTAGCACTAAATGCCAGCATACGGGTCAGCCATGCCAGATTACATTGACCGCGCAACCAGGAGGTTGCCTGTGGGGCACTGTGCTGCAGGAGGACCGAGACTGAGGTAACACAGACCTTGTGTGAGACAACCGTTGCCCGTGTAGAGTGGTTTCAACGGCAGGCGTGCCTACCATCGACAGTGATGGCTTAAGAAGCAATGAATGCTTGGTCCTCTCGCATTGGCAGGCGAATTCTGGGTGGGCTTAGCTTGGCATGCCACCCTGCAGTGGTTACACTGACTCTGGTGATATTGGCTGGCGCAGCACTTGGTCATCAGCCTGTACCCTCGTACTGGGGATCATTCAGGAAAGGGGGCACATTAGGGCTAAGTCACCCTAGAATGATATTCACAAACTGGCACACGGAGCGCTAGGGTTGGTAGCACTCAGAACTGTGGTGTCTCATGAAGCACACTCACTGCCTGTGATAATGGTGCAGGATAATTATTGTTTTACTCTAGGAAACTGATCTTATGCCCAGGTTTTGTCTGCCTTTGCCACCGGTCACCAGCCCAATGGTGGTAAAGTATAATTTTACACTTACTCTGGAAACTACACGTAAAGAGAGGCGCTGCGAAATGCTGCAGACTGCATTGTACAATTGGCTAGGAGGACCTTTGATGAGGAACATCTGCAGGCACCATATAGAAACAGGTACCATGTACACTGGGTGGGCATTCCTCTGCAACCAAGGGCAGGTATCAGGTCACTTCAGTTAAGACATATTCACCCGCGCTTTAGGCAGGGCAGCAGGCGGGTGGTGGTAGTTGTCACCTAACAGGTGTGCTGCCGTGCATAAAAGTTTGGTGAACACTGCGTTTGAGCCAAATGGCGACAGGGTATCATTGACCTGATGGCATTACCAAGATTCAGGAAAGGGCAGGTATTTGCGCAGAATGTTCCCCTCTGGTTCCCACAGACTTGGCTGCCCCCCTGGGTTATCCCTCTATGGGCTAGAACCAGAGACTGGAAGGGGCACCTTCTACGACCTGTGTCCCAAATATGTTGATAGTCATTGCTGGGGTAGATGTACCTTGAAGGGCATGATTACTTCTTGGCCTGTCCCTATTTTGGGGACAAACGGGGTGGGAGTATAAGGTCCATAGTCCTTGGGAATCTCCCAGCATTACTTCAATCCAAGTAGGGGCAGTTACCGATACACAGTATCAGCGAGTGGGTAACATACACCGGTTAATCAGCAACGCCATGCCCCGGGGCACGCGTGCTTCACAAAAACACAGAGCTGCAACCAGAAGGGTGCCAAGTGGCCAAAACCAGTAAATAGGTTGAATATCTGTGTGTTTCTGGCCTTACAGCTGTGTTTAGCCGGTCTCATTGGGAGGTACGCCCAGGTGAAAACTCTGTGCTTCTTAAGGTTCTCATGACCAATGCGGTTTGTGGTATCATATCAAGCTGATTGTTAAGGTCATCCTGGGCCGCGTTACACAGCCCAGTAGGAGGCCCATGTGGGTCAGTGCCATGAATGACTAAATCCCAGGGGGCAGGAGGTAAGGCAAGGTTCTTTCCTTATCGGGCACCAGAACGCAAGGCAGCCAGGGCCAACACTTATGTTGGGTATCTTGTGTAGGCACCTTTGTAGTTGTCAACCCACGAAAGGGTGAGTTGTATCCAATGATGGCACAAGGCATATATTCTTTCAAACCAGATTTGACACCATTAAGGTGTTCACCAGAGTTAGCAATCAAAGGGGTTTGTGCAATCGTTCGACATTGGGGCGAAGTAAGGGCACCCCAGAACCAAGGGTCGGTGACATGTTCAATCAATCAATCAGTTAATTTGTAAAGCGTGCTACTTACCCGTAAGGGTTTCAAAGTGCTGGGGGGGGGGGTGCTGCTGCTACTGGTCGAAAAGCCAGGTCTTGAGTTGTCTCCTAAAGGTCAGCAGGTCTTCGGTTTGTCATGGGTAGAGGGGGAGGGTGTTCCAGGTCTTGGCGGCGCGGTGGGAGAAGGACCTGCCTCCGGAGGTGGTTCTGCAGATGCGTGGGACCGTGGCCACTGCGTGGTCAGTGGAGCGGAGTATCCTGTTGGGTACGTAGAAGGAGAGTCGACTGTTGAGGTAGGCTGGGCCGGTTTTGTGGAGTGCCTTGTGTGCGTGGATCAGGAGCTTGAAGGAGATCCTTCTGTCGACGGGGAGCCAGTGCAGGTTCCTCAGGTGGGGGGTGATGTGGTTGCGGCACGGGACGTCGAGGATCAGGCGTGCAGAGGCGTTTTGGATTCTTTGTAGTCTGTTGATGAGCTTGGACGAGGCTCCGGCATAGAGGGCATTTCCGTAGTCGAGTCTGCTGCTGACTAGGGCCTGGGTGACTGTTTTCCTTGTGTTTGTCGGGATCCATCTGTAGATCTTGCGGAGCATGCGGAGGGTGTTGAAGCAGGTGGAGGAGACTGCGTTGACTTGTTTGGTCATGGTGAGTTTCGAGTCGAGGATGACTCCCAGGTTGCGTGCATGGTCGGTAGGGAATGGGGGAGTCCCCAGTGATGTGGGCCACCAGGAGTCGTCCCATGCTGAGGGGTTGGACCCGAGGATGAGGATCTCCGTCTTGTCTGAGTTCAGCTTAAGTCGGCTTTCCTTCATCCAGTCGGCGACGGCCTTCATTCCCTGGTGGAGGTTGGATTTGGCGGTGAGAGGGTCCTTGGTGAGGGAGAGGATCAGCTGCGTGTCGTCGGCGTAGGAGATTATGTTGAGGTCGTGCTGTCGGGTGATGCATGCTAGTGGTGCCATGTAGACGTTGTACAGCGTCGGGCTGAGGGAGGATCCCTGTGGGACGCCGTAGATGATCTCAGAGGCCTCGGACCGGAACGGGGGAGGCGGACTCTCTGAGTTCTGCCGCAGAGGAAGGATGTGGTCCAGTCTAAGGCCTTCTCCCGAATCCCTGCGACTTGGAGGCACTTGCGTAGTGTGTGGTGGCAGACGGTGTTGAAGGTGGCTGAGAGATCCAGGAGGATGAGGGCCGCCGTCTCGCCGTTGTCTAGAAGGATCCTGATGTCGTCTGTGGCGGCGATGAGGGCGGTCTCGCTGCATGTTCCTACAGTTAAGCACAATTGCCCCGCCCGGTTAGCTATATTAGCCTCGCTGGGTGGGGATACGGTCAGCCAACATAGTGTGCGGCCGTCCCAATAAATGGGGTAACAAGGTGTCAAGCACAATGGGCTACCATTCCTATAGAACATTTGGCACGTCCACTGTGCAACAAAAACTAAACTTTAACGGGGCAGGTAATTTGTCACCGCTGGGGATGCTCAGGGTTGGCAGGGGTTATCCACCCCCACCACCCCCTATCTGGGAGTATTCTAGGATGGGGCAAAGTACGACTTAATGTTAGGTACCACATTGCAGACAGTGCGCTCTGCTTAAATCAGACAGATTCTCTAAGCTGGTATGCCTAGGGGTTTCCACCACAGTGTGAACTGAACAGGCAAAATTCCCATACGGAATAAGGGATACATGGCAAGGGCAGGAGGCCCCCTTGACCATTGTCACACACTTCTAGTTATGAACACTCCTGTGCGTCATGATTTAGCGAGCATAGGGACTGTTCAAATGTTAAGGATAATCCTTCTCGCCCAAATAGCCAAGGTAGGCAGGCAGGTTGTGGGAAGGGTCAACTGGCCAGTGGGCTGCTGTCCCATAGATGGGGCACGCAGGTGTTCAGGCACACACGGTGCTAGAAGGACGGCAGCTCGGTGAGATCAGCAAATAGATGGGGCAATGTGAGCCTTGGTGTCTGCATTCGCCCCGCCCAGAGTTGGCTCGGGGCTGAGGCATGTGATGCAGTGGAACTTTCCCGCATGGGGGTGAATAGTTCTTGGCACAACTTCTCAGGCCAATAGGGCCTTTTGTTTCATCAGACACTAGCTGACCATGGCTAGCGTCAAGGGCTTTGGGATATAGATGGGGTCATCTATAACCAGTAGGGATGGTTCTCTTTCATCTAGATTTGCAGGAGGCTCTAGACAGGAGAGGTTGCGGGTAAGACTATAGCTGCTTTGGTGGGGGCTCTGGCAGCGACGGTGGCCGCCTCCAGAGCTGTGGCGGAGTTACAGGGTGATCTGGAAGCAGGCCGGTACCAAGGGTACCTCTGCACGTCACCATAGGGGGTGCCAGAGCCAAATCCGAGGAGCCTCATGGGAGGGTCCTTGAAACCGTGTCAGCGCCCCGCTAGTCCTTTGGGCGGTTGTGGGCCTAAACAACCGGGGGTTTGCTATGCGACGCTCTGCCCTGAAAGGGGCGTGATTAACAAGGTACCAACGGTCACGTGATCCGGGAAGAGGATCACTAGTAAGGGCAGCACAGGCAGGGTTCGCCCTAGTGCTGCCTGGCTCATCAGGCGGGCAGGCGGCCCAGTTGGTTGCCTGCCCTTGGATCGCCCGTAAGATAACCCACCTATTACAGAACGGTGTATGTAATAAACCTGCAGCAATTTTACCCAAACAAAAAATTTGTGTTGTGTGTTTATTCATGGGAAATGTATATTATGTTGGAGGGGTGGAAGAGGATGCCAATGACGATACTATGCTGCTGGCCGAGGCACCCACAGGGGGCCACTAGATAGGTCAGCACTCTAGTGTTGCCTGGGCACCCCACACCCCCCACCCCCTTCAGGGGCAGGGACTCTGGTTGGAGTCCCCCCCATTATCCTGCCTGGTTTGTGACGCACGAGGGGCATCACTTGCTGGGCGCCCTGGACTTGCGGGAGGGTATATATCCCTCCCCCACCATTTTGGCGACCTCTTTGATCGCTGTGCACGCCGTCTCCCTCTCTACCGCTTACCCGGCGGGGTGGTGGCAGGAGGGGGGCAGAGAATATTGTAATGTTTTCCTTTTTTCGTTGCAGGCGGAGTTACAGGGCGATCTGGAAGCAGGCCGGTACCAAGGGTACCTCTCTGCGGCACCATAGGGGCTGCCAGAGCCAAATCCGAGGAGCCTCATGGGAGGGTCCTTGAAACCGTGTTGGCGCCCCGCTAGTCCTTTGGGCGGTTGTGGGCCTGAACAACCGGGGTTTGCTATGCGACGCTCCGCCCTGAAAGGGGCATGAGTATGAAGGTACCAACGGTCACGTGATCCGGGAAGAGGATCACTAGTAAGGGCAGCACAGGCGGGGTTCGCCCCAGTGCTGCCTGGCTCATCAGGCGGGCAGGCAGCCCAGTTGGTTGCCTGCCCTTGGATCGCCCGTAAGATAACCCACCTATTACGTAACGGTGTATGTAATAAACCTGCAGCAATTTTTCCCAAACAAAAAATTTGTGTTGTGTATTTATTCATGGGAAATATATATTATGTTGGAGGGGTGGGAAAGGATGCCAATGACGATAGTAAGAGCCACCCACCATTTTTGTTTTCTTGCTGCTGGGTCACAAATCCCGGGCTTACCGATCCCAGCCGTCTTCACCACCAAGCACAAACATCTTCCCCTCCACATCCGCTACACCCGGACGATACCAGCTCTCTTTCACGGGGGAGCACATGGACCATGAGTTGCTCTTGGGGTGGTAACATTCCATCTTGTCAGTGCTTTCAGTTGAGGCATGCCAGCCACCATAAAGGCGCAAAATTCCCACAGGGTGGATTATTTTGAGTCTGCTCGATTTATAATGGTAACCGTTTCTTTCTGTCTATTTTACAGGTTAAAGATAGATACGGGGACGGATGCATTAAGGTTGGTTTCGCTAAAACAAAGGGCTTGGACTGGCACTTTACCTCCTTGAAGTGCACAGTACGACATTGTGAGTGACAATGCCACTGTCAACCCAGTTGATTGATTGATTGATACCGAGTTGGGTGGCATTTGGGAGTGAGATCTAGTGGCGTGTCACAGCCCCTGAAGTGCAGGGGGTCCACCGTGAGGGGTCCCTCCATTCAGTCTAAGGTCTTCACATTCTGAAGGGGTCATTAAGTGTCCGGACTGGTGTGCCCCCACTCCCTATCAATTCGCCCAGGAAGTCAGAGTTAATATTGTCGAAGGAGTCTGTAGAGAGTCACTTCTGTGTTACCACGTGCTGCCCAGGAAACATGGGTCAGACATGTACGCTTCATAGATCCGAAGCACCTATGTGCACCGTGTTCTACGGGATTCGAGTGAAAAGATGCAAACTGACAGGGGCTACTGTAGTTCACTCAGTCATGCCGCCTTCCACATAGGCCATCAGTGAAGGACTGCCCTGCCTTTCTGCTCAGGATCAGCAGCCGCCTGTGCTTTGCCTCTAGGTGCACCCTTTCGCTCAGACATAGACACGCTGGGCCAGATTCACACATATTTTGATATGAATAAGTGTGACTTACTCTTATAGTACTTCTTTCCTTGCCTGAATTTCAGGAGTAAGCCATGGGTAACCGTGACTTACTCCTGCACTTTAGGAGTAAATTGGGAGCACTGCAAGAGTGATTCACAGTATATTTTAGCGAATGGGGCCTGCAGTGCCTACTGACTGGTGCGTGATGTGTTTTGAAAGCCTGTGCACTGATCATACGCCCACACCACCACTACTGTCCCCCTTCACCCCTGCGGCCTGTGCGGGCGGTGCAAAGCTTGGTAGCTCCGTAGTACATACCCGAGCTGGGTCTCTGTGGCACTCAGCTGTCCGCATTGTGTGGCTAAATTTCGCGGCACCGGCTGCATCTGGGGCTTTGACACATCTGGAAGGTTGTGTACGGTAGACCACGTTGTACCTACGTGCATAAACATCTGGGCCTGCGTTTCTTTCTACCCGGTCCTGCAAAAAGGATTAGGCAACCTTTTAATTGGACAGGAAACCTAAACTGACAGTATTTATATGGGAGGAAGAACAACGAGACCTGCCGAAGACGCAAGTGCATGACGTAGAGGATTAGGAATATTTCTGGAAAAACAAATATTGGCATTTCGAGTGCATGTGACTCATTTGGCATCGAGTTTAGACACCACTCTCTCAGCTGTTTACGCTGAACGTGAGCTGAGTAAATCTGAGCTCTTATAACAATGCCCTGGATTAACTCGGGACTGGCCCAGGCTCCCCTGCGCCAATATGACCACGCAGACAGCGTCAGTGATAGAGCGCTTACCACAACTGTCTCTTGGCGCTTGGATCCCGAGTGTTATTATCTTGATATGATATGTCTGCCATTAGTTGGGTCTCGGGCCTTAACACTTAACCCCCTGAGCTATCTTGTGATGAACTGCTGTGAGTCCTGTGTTCTGTCCTGCCTCTGGTCGGGTACCGGTCCGTGTGCTGTGGGTATCTGCCTCTGGTCGGGTACCGGTCCGTGTGCTGTGGGTATCTGCCTCTGGTCGGGTACCGGTCCATGTGCTGTGGGAATCTGAATCTGGTCGGGTACCGGTCCCTGTGCTGTGGGTATCTGACTCTGGTCGGGTTCTGACTGAGGGCTTTGACCCACTGTTTACACATCTGTGGAGTTAATAGCGTGGCCTTTGTGTCACAGTTAGAGAAATCCTGCACCTGGGCTGTGCCTTTCTTTGAGTTGCGCTAGTTTATGTCAGATGTCCTGTTCCATGTGCTGTGTTTGAGAGAGGGGTGTTTTGGAGACAAGTGCTGGTTGTTCTCTGGTGGGATGTATATGGGAAGTTTTGTCTCATGGGCACCAATTGATGTTTGTTGTTTCATTGAAGCAAGTGCCTGTAATAACTAGCCCAGCCGTGGGCCGAGGCCCAGCGAGGTCAGCGAAGGCCAGTGTGGCCAGATCTGTTAACAGCCATAAGCACCTTAGTAACAGGGACACTAAAGATAATGGGAGTTTCGTAACACAGCGCTCGACTTTGATGTGTACTATTCCTGCCACGTTTAATGTCTCTGATAAAATGTCCACTGAAAACAGGTGTTGGGGAAACTCTTTCCATTGCATGTGGAGATTTACACCTTCTGCTGCCATTCGGGGGTGCAACCGTGGTGCAGCAGGTTCAGTGGTATGTGGCCCAGATGCTTGAGGGGCCGAGTGAACCCTGACAATATTGTATTTTACTAACCCAACAGCACTCCTTGCTATACTGCAGCTGCCGTTCATAAACATTCCCAAATGTGTGCATAGAAAGCTACACCAGGCACAGGCTGCCAGTCAACAGAGTAGCTAGGAAAATAAAAGACCCCCACTTGGAGCCATAGGACAATAATTGAGCGAAGTGAGTGATACCAATACTACCTAGTAATGCCAGTGGGAATTGTTTCCTCGAGAAAGATTTATAAAGATGGTGCAAAATGATGCCTTTTATAGCATGTTTTTAAAAGAACTTGGCCAGAACTGCAAACACTAGTATTGACTCCTGTGTTTCAATCATTCCTTTATACATCTTCTCTCTCTTATTTTATTCTGCTTTTATACAGTTCTTAGTTCCATCTTTGTTCCCTAGTTTCTATTATTCTTTATTTACTTCTTTCAATTTTCCTTTCATTCCTTCTTTCAAACTTTGTTTTCTTCTGTACATACTTCTTTCATTCCATCTCTCATCCTTTCTAGCCTTCTGTTCTTTCAATTATTTTTTTCTGTCCTTCTTTCCATCTTTCATTCCTTCTTCCCAATCCTTCATTCTTTTCTCTTTTTTTCCCCTCCTTTTTTATAATCCTCTCTTCCTACGTTCCCAATTTTTTGATTTTTTTTCTTTCTTTATTCTTTCCCTTTATTATTATTTGTACTTATTTTTATTTATTTAGTGTTTTATAGAGCGCGATAATTCAATTTCTTCCTTCAGCCACTGCACTTCCTTATCTCCCATTTATTCTTTCCATTATTTAATTCAGTTTGTTTTGCTCTCCTAATTTCTTTCCCTCGTTGCATTTTCATTTTCATTTTTCTTTCTTTCTTCCCTCCATCTTTTCTTCCAGTGGAACTTCTTTCCATCCTTCATTCTTTATTTCTTTCCTTGCTTTGCTTTCTATTTTTTCTTTTTCCTATGCTGCTTTCCCTATTTTCAGTCTTTTACTTTCATTCCTTGTTTCCATTCGGCTTTTTCCCCTTATCGTCTTTTCCTTGTTTGCTTTGTACTTTTCTTCATTTATTTGTTCATTACCATTGATTCTCACTTTTTTTCCTTTGGCTTTTTAATAAATCTCTTCTTCATTGTCACAGTTTTTGGCTTCTTTGGCACCCACCCAACATCTTGCAACGACCTGCAAGTCACACATTACAGTAAGAAAAAGCTATAAAACAATTTCATTGGTCCCAGTGGTGACCCCATTTAAGTCAGACCCCCAGGATATTGCGACAGATTTGCAAATTTTGCAGCACTAAAATTGAAATTTTGCGGCATTATTGTGGCACTTTATTTTATCACTGTATGAAGAACTCATGGTAGAGATACATCGTGAGAGCCTTGTGAATGCCTCAGCATTGTGATATCACTGTATGGAGCACGTCATGGTAGAGTTACATTGTGAGAACTCTGTGAATGCCCCAGAATTGGATGCCAGTGCAACAAGCTGATACGAATAGTAATGTCTTTACTAATATACACTTATAGCAGGTGCGGTTAGTACTGAGATCCCAGACAGCTCTGTAAATATACTTCCACCATGACCTACGATGATGCCACCAACTAACTGTACAGGGGCCATGGCATGCAGCTCTCAAAATAAATGCTCCTTAAACCTGACAGGCAGGAGCCTCTGCAGTTCTAGTTTTAAGATGCAAGCATATTCCCCGCGGGAACTCAGACCTGACAGACTGCAACATTTTGCTGTACCTGTATGGAGAACTTGTCTGCTCATTCTAAAAAAGAGGCCGGAGGCAGTGGTTTGCGCCTGGCAAGGCCTGTAGAAGATGAAATGTGTACCGGAGCAAACATTAAAAATGTGCTTCGCTGGGGCGTGGCTAAGGCGCCGAACAAGATGGCCGCCTAGGGAGTTTGCTCCGCCGCGTCGGGACGCATTTTGGATCCGCTGATGCGTTTCCCTTCAAGCTTTCCGCAAATAATTGCCCGCATCATGCATCGGAACGACTGGTGCCTCCGGTGAGATCTTTTTGGATTTTAGGCACGTCGCGCTTACTGATTTTTACACCGCTGCTCCTCTCCCTTCATGATGGCCGCCATTTTAGATGCACGTGTCTTTTTGTCAGGATTTCAGCGCTTCTACAAGAATGCTCGCCACACGCTGGCCCCCGTGTTAATGTATGTTAATGTCTGGATTCTCTACTGGTCTATCAGCACACACCATATGCCTAAGGGGGACCTCTTTTAATTTTTCATGGCGTTCTGCTTACTTACATCTGCATTGTTATAATTATCTCCTCAAGAAGTCCACCATTTTAGATGCGAGTTTCCTCAGATTCCAAATATGCTGTCACGCTTGCTCCTTACACTTCTACCCTTTTGACAACTGCATGGATCTCAATATTACTATTGCTGTGTGATCATCTTTCTATTATTGTGGATTCTTTGACCATATCTCACCTGACACTTAATTACATTTTTAATTGATATAACCAATACTGGATATCCGTCACTGCCTGTAAGTGGTGCGTTCCTTTATCTGCCTGACGTTGCCTAAGCTTGCCTTTCTTCAAAGATCACTTGCTTCTGAGGTACTTGTCTCATTGACTTCCTTATACAGGCTAAACAGCTGTCTATCAAACAATTTAATTTGATTTTCTTGGGACATTTTTGCTCTACCAGCCTTCACCATAAAGGTGCATCGCTCACTTTACGACTTGAAGGTTAAATATCTCTGGGCAAATTGCACAAGCCGAAGTTTGTTTTTGTTCCCTTGAAAAGTGCTCCTGCGGCAAGGTCTTCATTTTCCTCAGCATCAGACTCATCTTCTATCTCAGGCCAAATGGCGGGTGTTGCCTCTAATCGCTCTTCCTCGACGTTATCCACTCCAAACAAATCCTCTCCATCTGCCACTTCATCTAAACGCCTGAAACACGATCCTCCATCTCCAGACAAAACACCATCTCCTATTTCTATGTAACTACTTTTGGAGGAGATACGCGCCTTGCGCCCGTTTGCTGAGGAAGCCAATAACAAAATGCAATTTGTGGGGGAGAAATGGTCTTCTATGGATAACAGAGGGGCATCTGTGGAGCAGCAAGTGTCGGAGATACAGTTTAACTCGCAACGCATCTCTTCTTTGGAAAAGTCGGTTTGTGCCCTTCAACAACATACTGAAGGCTTAGAAAATAGGAACAGGAGGAACAACCTACACATATACGGATTACCTTAATCTTTGGAAGGTGATGAACCTGTGTCATTCTTCACCTCCTTCCTTCCGAATCTTCTGGTTATGCCAACTACTACTTCTCTCAGCATCCAAAGAGCTCCCAGACTCGGTCCTCGCTCCTCTGCTTCAGCTAAACCACGAGGCGTTATTATTCTCTTCTTGAAATTTAGGAATCATCTATCAGTCCTCTCTGCAGCTAGATCTAAACGTCAAATTTCCTGGTAGGGTCAGAAGTTGTTTTTTTTCTCAAGATGTCTCCAATGCTACTGCGTCTAGAAGAAAAGAATTTCTGAACCTTCGTGCCTCCTTGCGTTTTCTTGGTGCTAGATATGGTCTATTCCATCCGTGTATCTTCAAAGTCACATACAAAACCAAACATGGACCTTTCAAGACCCTGCAGAACTGAAGAACTTTATTCAGATTCAATCTAACAGTGGCATGGATACTTCCACTTCTTCTAATGGTTGATCTTTTAACTTTCTTTTTCCTTACAGGATTTCTGTATTGTTCCATGCTCATTTCTATCTGTTATATTGCAGTTTTGCCTTTTGATGATTCTTAAATAGTTTTAGTATGGTTCTTCTTGATGTTTACTTCTTCTTTATATGTCTGCTTTCCTTAGACATCGCAGGTTCTCATCATTTTTTTTTTTTTTTATCTCTTCGTGTTGCTTGTTGACTTGTTGTACATTCCCCTATGTATTCTCCTGATGTTAACCGTCTTTTTTGTTTATTCATATTGATTGGTTGGTGTTTATCCCTTCAACCCATTTGGCTCCCCTACTACATCCCTTCGTCCTGGTGCGGTCCGGACTCCCATTTTCGGGAGGCTCGTCTTGTTGAGTGTTGCCATTGCCCCACTGTCCTTTTTTATGTCCCGCTCAGGTATGTTACTATCAGTGATCCTTTTTGGATATGTACTCGTCTTGCACTTCTTTTTTCTTTTCCTTTCCCTCTTTACCTTCTCTTTCCCGGTTATCTACAGGCCAAACTTCTATCTCCTCTGTCTATACCTATTCCCTCCTTTTCTATATGTGCAGTCTTAAATTTTTCTTCTTCGTGCTTCTTCAGTTCCTTCTCTAAACTTCCCCTTTTCTCTCATCATATCTTTCTTTTTCTTATTGACATCTTCGTTTCCCTTTTTCTCACTGTATTCTTTGTTTCTATTATATGTTTGCTGTTTTTTAATTCAAAGTTATTTCCTGGAATGTAAAAGGTTTTATTAACCCTATTAAACGACAGAGAATCCTTTCCCACCTAGCTTCATATAACCCTGACATAGTTCTCTTACAAGAGACACATCTTACAGAAGTCGAATCACTTACGTTAAAAAGAAGCTGGGTGGGTAAGGTTTTATTCTCAGCCTCTACCAATAAAAAAAATGGTGTTGCCATCTTATGTCACAAGAAATTAAAATGTAAAGTTATGTTACAAGAAAACGATACTGATGGCAGATGGGTTTTAACTGAGCTATTAATTAATTCTGTGCCTTTAACTGTCTTTAATGTCTATGGTCCTACACAACCTGATTGTTTTTTTTTGGCCTTTATTTACGAACACATGTATTCAATATCGAGATGACCTCTCTATTTTAGGGGGTGATTGTAATCAGATTGTAGATCCGTTTCTTGATCGCAAGTCAACTGTCCCTTTCATACCTCATAAGACTCACAGACAATTTCTTGACACTATTTCTCAATCACATCTCATCGATTCTTGGAGACTCTCTCATCCTGATGCTCTTGATTATTCCTTTTTCTCTCCTCCTCATGCATCTCTTTCTCATCTGGACTACATCTTTCTCTCTCAATCTTTATCTCAAAATGTACTATCCTCCTCTGTTGAGCCCATAGTCATCTCGGACCATGCCCCAATTGTAACAGACCTAGATTTACTCCCCCCACATTCCAAGTCTTCCCATTGGTGCTTTAATAACTCTCTTCTTACTGATCCTCTTTTTTCCTCCTCTTTTCGTTCCTATGCTAATGAATTCTTTTTGCTCAATTGTGACCGCAGCACTTCTCCCCATCTTCTTTGGGACTCCTTTAAAGCAACTGCAAGAGGGTTCATTATTGATTTCGTCTCTAAGAAAAAGAAGTACTTTTTTCAGAAACGGAAAACTATGTTGGCTCATATTAAACTTTTGGAGCATGAATTTTACTCTTCCTCAACTAATTCCATCTCACTGGACCTCATACGAGCTAAACTTGAATTCAATAAATCTACTACTGATAACGCATCGTCAATACTCCTTCGCAGTAGTGCTAGTTATTATGGCGGTCGCAATAAAACAGGGAAGCTCTTGGCTAATTACCTCAAATCGCGTAAAGAACGCACTTTTATAGATTCTATCTTTTCTTCTGATAAATCTCTTCTACATAAGGATCAGGAAATACTCGAGCAATTTCAACTTTTTGACCAAAATCTTTACACACCAGAATCCCCTCCCACTTCTTCTCTCATTCAGTCCTATCTTGGGAAACTTCCTAGTCCCTCTACTTCTCATCTTACTTTTTACGATCTTGAAAAAGAACTTTCACTTGATGAACTGTCCAAAGCTTTAAACACCCTTACTAAAGGAAAATCACCTGGACCTGATGGTTTTTCAGTTGAATTTTACTTGCATTTTTCTGATCTTTTACTTCCTAAACACTTAACGCTTTTCTAATCATTCTATTTATCTGGTAAGGCAGATGGTACTTTTCAAGAGGCCACCATTTGCCTCATTCCTAAAGAAGGCCGTGATCCCCAATTTTGTAAAAATTATCGTCCGATTTCTTTAGTCAATGTGGACTATAAACTATTTGCTAAATTGCTTGCTTTATGTCTGGATCCTTTTATGCCTCATCTTATTGGTAAAGAGCAATGTGGTTTTGTTAAAGGTAGGCTTACCTCCAATAACTCTCGTCATTTTCTCAATGTTTTAAATAAAGCTTCATCCCTTTCTATTCCTTTAGCTGCTATCTCTGTTGATGCAGAGAGAGCTTTTGACTGAGTTGATTGGTCTTTTTTGTTTGCTTATTTACGTTGGCATGGTTTTGGTCCTAATTTCATATCCCTTATCTTCCTGCTATATTCTGCCCCCAAAGCTTCGGTCCTAGTTAATGGTCATGTTTCCTCTTACTTTCCTCTTCAACGAGGAGTTCATCAAGGCTGTCCCTTATCCCCACTTCTTTTTGTTTTGGCCCTTGAACCCTTTTTGACCTCTATTCATAACAATGACTCCATTTCCAGTTTTCCTTATGGTGACAATCAGTTGAAGCTTTCTGCGTATGCAGATGATATTCTTCTATTCATTTCTGCTCCAGAAACATCTATTCCCCCTTTATTATCTGCATTGAACTCTTTTTCACAGGTTTCCGGGTACAAAATTAATTCAGATAAGACTGAAATTCTTCCTCTCACTAAATTCTGTTTCCCCCATTCCTTCTCCTCCACTGGGTTTGCTTGGAATAGTTCGAAAAATAAATATCTAGGTATATGGTTCTCTAATTCCATTGCCTCCTCAATCAAATTAAATATGTCTGCAGTCCTATCTCGAATTGAAAAATCGTTCTGTACTTGGAATCCTCTTTTTCTTTCTTGGTGGGGGCGGCTGGACTTGATCAAGATGATAGCCCCTATTCTAATATATATCTTCTCCATGCTTCCTGTTCACATCCCCGCTATTCACTTCAAACGTATTGATTCGTGCCTTTCAAGATTTCTTTGGAAAAACAAAAAATCTAGAATTGCTTTATCATCTCTTCGAAAGGCCAAATCTAATGATGCAGTCAACTTCACAGATTTTCGTGTCTACCATAAATCTTTCCCATTACGTCAGGCTTCACGATGGCTTACATCAGAACCTTCTCCCTTCACTCCCCTTTGGCTCTCCATCGAACAAATATTATTGTTACCCTTCTCTTTCAATGAAGTTATACGTTTCTCCGCCAAAACTCCCTATACTTCACTTCCCTTATTCAGACATACCTCCTCCCTCTTATCACCCTTGGTTCACCCTCCTCCTACTATTACCCGTGAATCTTTCTTAGATGCCCCTATCTGGCATAACTCGCTTATTCTTCTAAACAATAGACCCATTTTTTGGAACACTTGGAGGTTAAGAGGTGTCATGTGGGTTAATTAGCTCTTTGAGGGAACATCACCCTGCTCCTTCCCCCAATTTCAACTTTTATTTCATTTCCCTCAATCTTTCTTATGTCAATTCACCACACTTATGGCAATAATTCTTGATATCTATTACTCCCTCCCTACCTCGTCTTCATCTATTGCCCAAAATCCTCTTCTCAAAATAATTCTCGCCCTTCCTAAAACTTCTCTCATCTATAAATTATTTTTATCTCCCAATCCAGATCATGTTAAGTCTAAACTGGAACTCTCTTGGGAAGCGGATTTGGGATGTGTTTGGTCTGTTGCTCTTTGGGATAAACTTTGGTCCAGATCCTTAAAAGTCTCTCGTTCTGCTTCTCTTACCCAATCTTTATTCTTTCTATATCACAGACTTTATCTTTCTCCGATTTCCTTGTTACATTTCTGTTTTTTCCGATTCTAATTGCTGGACTTGCGGCTCTCCTAATGCTGATCTTCTCCATCTCTTCTTTCTCTGTCCTACAGTTTCTAAATTCTGGGATAAGATTTGGCTATATATCTCTCGTATATTTACAATTTCCATTCCTTACTCTATACCTCTATACCTCGGTAGTCTTTCTGATTCTCTATACCTTCCCCCACATTGCCACAGCCTACTTGACCTCATGCTTGCTCTTGCATTCTAACACATCTCCTTTAACTGGAAATATCTTACAAATATCTCCATACAATGCTGGTCGAACACTCTCTGTCATTTTCATAGACTCGATGTTGCCTTTGCCTCCTCCTGCAAATCAGCTCATAACACAGATCTCTTCTGGTTACCACCTACTACATACTTGGACCAGATGGCCCTCAAGAAACTTCCACATATCAATTCAGAAAATTTTAAACCTCCTTGAAGGATATCGACTCTGTCCTTCTTTTCTCTTTTGACATGGTTCTAATGCTATATTATTTTCTATGCTGTACAATATGTATTGCTTTATTTACAATATTTTGTTTGTATGCCATATTCCGTACTTTGTGATATTGCAGTGTTTTCTCTCTCTCTCTCTCTCTCTCTCTCTCTCTCTCTCTCTCTCACTCACTCTCTCTCTTTCTCTTTCCTCCTCATTCCATCTCTATTTTGCTCCTCCTTACCTTTTGAAAACCATGACTTCAATGGCTCTTTTACCATCCTTTTCCTGTTCCCTGTGAAATAGATCCAAAAAAGAGGGGGAAAATAAATTACTGAAAATGTTGTCTTTTTTCAGATATTTTTCCCTTCCAAAATGCAGCCTCGGGACAGAGAAACAAAAGGAAAAAAACGTTCAAACAAGACAAAGTGGCCGTAAATTGTCAATATCTGTTTTATTCACACCCAAACACATTAGCGCCACATTACAAAGTTTGCTAGTGAAGCGCTATTTTCGTTTTCTCGTCTTTCTTTCAACTGCATTGTTTTCGCCTTTGTTCTGTGTTGTGCGAGCACATGAGAATGCAAGCTCCGAAGTGTACAATCGTGTCAGTTTAATATATTTTTATTCTGCAAATATAGCCATAAAAATGACACAATACAGAATACAGTTAACATGCGAATTATACAAAAAGTGTAGCCATAAACTGTATAAAACACAATAAAATCCTATTAAAACATACGGTAGGAGCAGTACCCCTGTATAAAATAGCTCTTAATTCATAACCAGATAGGGAAAGGGTCATATATACATTAAATATACTTTTCTGCATGCATACAGACTTCCAGAGCTCCAAAATGTTATCAAAGGGTGGATAAAATCGCATTTCTGCTCCATAACCCATTTTAGATTATATTACAAATTCATTCAACGACTCCTGTATTGCAGTTAAAAATCTTCCTATTGCACATGCCACATTTAAAAATCTCATATTTATCAACAAGCAAGAGGTTTTAAAAATTCCTTCCTTTCTTCTAGAAACCACAAACAGTCCAGCAAAATATGTGGGCCTCTGCATTTTACTTGTAGTCCACATGTGCACAGACCCTGTTTATTAGTCATTGCAGTTTTTATCCTCCTATCTACGTTACATGGGTTCGGGCCAACCCTGAATTTCAATATCGCATTTCTAAGCTTATATAGGGGAACATATGATCATTAGTCCACCCGTTTACCAAGAACTGGGTGGACGATATGCTCCCCAGGTAACATAAATCTTCTTCTCGAGCCTTAGGCACTGGCGTAGCTAGGGGGGGGGCGGTGGGGGCGGTCCGCCCCAGGCAGCACTATTTTTGGGGCGGCGGCCTCACTTCACTGGTGGCCCGTGGCGGGACAGTAGTGTCAGTGTCCCAGTGGGTCCCAGGGCCGTCAATCTTGTAGCGCGCTTAAGCGCTACCAATGACGGCCCTGGGCATCGTTTTCGGCCGGCCCCCACGCCGCGCTGAAAATGCAGCAAGGACGCGCGCCACCTCTACGGCTCTCGGGAGTGGAATGGAGTCTGGGGAGACTGAAAAGACTGCGCAGGCCGCGGCGCGCTTGAGTTGCAGCAGGAGTTGTTGCGGCCACGAGGCGGTCCGGCCCGGAAACGAATTGCTGCAAATTAGCCTCGCAAAGTAAGTGTGCGTGACCGTGCCCCCTGAAGTCTGTTTAATTTATCGGCTATTTTGAGTCTGTAGTAACCTACTTAGACCACAGTGTGCATTGACTGTTGTTTGTTTACTGTCCCCAGTTTGAATGCTGGACAGGAAGAAGGGCGAAGGAGCGAGGCGTCCGTCTCTAAATATACTGCCATGCTTCCATGCTGGCAGGCTGAGGGAAGCAAAGCCGACGAGGGCCCGATGGGTTAAATGCATTCACAGGCCTGACGTCACTTCCGTAAATTATGGAGGAATGTACATCATCCTTTATGCTCCTATGATGTATAAACTAACACTCCGAGATATATATATATACACACATACACACTTCTGTCGACCCGCACTACTGCTGTGATTACACCAGACTTGACGCGGAGACAAGAACATTTGTGTATTGCTGTCAATACATTCAGTGGTTTTACAGTTTTAAGCATTAAACACGAGTCACGGGGGCTTCTAAAAGTTAATTTCCTATGGTAATCGATGCTTTTCTATTGAATTATCTGCAGGTGAAAACTTTTCAAAATAATCAAAACTAATTCTTCTTAGGAGCATTTCTTCCCGCCGTCCATAAATCCAGCGCAGGTTGTGTAAGTCCAAGACTAAACCTAGGCGCCGTGGCCGAGATACATTTACAGTAGCGCACAAACGTGGTTATTTGCGAGGTTGTGTCTCCACGTCATGAGGAAACAACCATGGGATGTAAAATGGGAAGTGGGACTTCTAGATCACCCCAAACAATTTTACTACAACATGACCTCTTTGTAAGTAAAAGGGAAAAAGAAATACAGCTATATTTCGTGCAGGTTTGTGGAACTCGGCGCGTGTTCGCAAATCAACAACTTCAATTCCTTTGGAAGGAGCAGCCAACCCGAACTGCAGAGATGGTACTGGCGGTAGGGCGAGGGTCACGCATGCCCCCGGTTCCTCGGTTTGCTAATGAATAACCCTTTTTGTGCGTGTTGAACTTACCACCACCACCACCACCCAGCCCTGAAAGCTCCGCATCGGCTGCCAGGGAATGCAAGGATCAAATTCAAAGCCCTCCACTGTCCACATAGCCTAGTGGCTCAAAGGGCCAGCCAGGATACTTCCCAAAATTCCTACCCCAAAATGCTTTGCAGCGCCTTCGCAATGGCATGTCAGAATATATTCGCATCCTTCCAAAACTCACTTTACTAGTAGATTGACAGTTTTTCCTGACTACAAAATGGCAATTTTGTTTATTTTTTTAGCGTATTTGAACCTGTAACTTTAAAACATAATGGGCTTTGATAAATCCTTTTGTAGGTGTTGATGGGTTACTTATTCCCTGTGCTCATTAGACGCGCTGAATAAAAATAAAATATAGAGAGGTCATGTTTTTCAAAGCAGCAGTGCTTTGATGCCAGGCCTCTATGTGCTGCTTTTGTCTGTTGCTGTAAGGCTGTCAGTAGGCAGTCAAGGGAGAGTGCTTTGTTTGGTGTCACACCTGGGGCTCTGCAGTGGCAGACTGCAGGACACAGCAACAAGGTGGCTGAGACAGGTGAAGAAGAGAGGCTTTAAGACCCCTGCATGTCATGTGACACTCGGAGAGTGCAGAGGTGTGCCACTATGCAGGAAACTGAACCCTGTAGTCTTCAGTAACACACCTCATTATGCAATGTAGCTGAAAATGGAGAAGATGATTTGAAATCTAGAGCTTCAGGATGTGACGTACACTACATCAGGCTCTGGTGCCTGTATAATCTGTATCATTTATTGGCTTTTTCGTTGGCTATGGTATTAGTGTTATAAATTAGAAGCAGCTGTGGCGCGCTCATGATCACCTACCTGCCTGTGCCCTGTAACAGAAGTTCACACTGGTCAGCAGCGTCGCAGTGACTACATTGTGAGCCGAGTCAGGCACTCTTTAATTTACTACTGCCTCCTGAGATAGGAGCGGGGTCGGGGCAGCACTCCTAATGTTTTTAGGTCTCGCCTGACCCAGCGCATGCGCTGGTCTGGTGAGACTTATTGAGAGGGCTCCAAAAAGTGCTACCAGGCCAGCCTAGAGGTACAGTGCATGTGCGCGGGCGTGCGCGCCGCGCTTTACTGCGATTACTTTCACTTTCGTGGCCGCGCGGCCTCTTTGATCGCGATCACTTTCGCGGCCGCTTGTTGAATCTGAATCTGCGTGTTTGTCACCATGTGCTGTGTGTTCCTGGTTGAATCTTCACATGCAGCATTCATAGAGCCTCTTTGGCTCACGTGCAGGTGTGTTATCAGTTGTTCATTCAACACGCCGTGTCTCTAGTGTGTGATAAAAGCTGTTTAATAAAACTTATACTGCTTCTCATCTTCATGCGAGTCAAAAGTCGTGATGCCGCAGGGGGTTAAAGGGCATTTGGTGTCACTTCTGTTATGCCAAAGATTTTAAAAACCGGCTGCATGTAAATGCGGGCACACGTTTGTACTGATCGAAAACAATTGTAGTATTATTTTGGCTTTTTCCCTTTCATCCGATTAATGTTTTATACAAAGAGCGCCTTTGCCAGAGTTGATATTAATGGTGAACAGGGCGTCTTTCCTATGAACACCTTGGTAGGTCATGAAGTGACAAGCAAAGAGACGACCTTTACTTACTGTGTGTGCACTTTAGTTGTTTAAATGTTACTCAAGAAATATGCGTCCCAATTTATAGAGAGCTAACTGTGAATTCAAAGGAAGTGTTTCTTCTAGCTTTCTTTGCGGAGATACAGGTTGTTCTATGGATTCCTGTTCCTAAAACTGACCGGTCCTTCTACCAGGCCCCTTGTTTGATTTCCGTGCTGCAGCGCAGGGGTCACGCTGTTCAGCTGCGAGGAATATTCCATCCCAGTTCCTGGTTAAACGTCAGCCTACCCTTTGGTGCCTGAGCTAGAGTCTACTGGCACCTGCCAGTGCTAATGCCTCAGAAATGGAGCCGAGACAGAAAGAAAAGAATAGAAGAAGGACTGTCATCAGTTATCACCTCGCGCTGCTGAGAAAGACCTACCAGCTGCTTCCGCTTCCTACTCGCATGGAACGAGAATTATCGGGACTGGACGATTGGCTGCACCTGAGCATTGAAGAGAGATACTGACACTGCAGACGAAGCACCCAGAGCAATGTGTCCACCCAAAGACATCCTCACACATCACACCGACAGCAAACAATGCAAATGCTGCTGTGACCAAACAGAACACAGTTCAATATTTACCTTCAAAGTTCTAGCGGTAATTGGACCGAAATTTCAGCAGCTGTTGTTTTTGGGTAACAGGTTGGTTGCAAGTATGCTTGAAATAGTACCTCCCCTGTATCAAACCCGGGGCATATAAATACATCAGTACATTTCACCCCTTTGTCCTCCTTTCTTCGCACAGTCCTTGCATTGTGTGGTTGGGTCTGGTACAGGGCAGGTGCCCTTTCTTATTTTCTTCGTTTTTTAATTGTTTTTTTACTCTTTATGCATCAGGATGGGCCTCACTCTGCACGCTGAGATCCTGAAGGCCTACCATTGCCTTGGACTTCTTACTGTGACCCCCTGGGCCTAGGAGTCCTCTAGCTGGTCTCTGCTGATGGGGGTGTGTTAGTCCCTCGCCCTTGCTGTTTACCTCCCTACAAATACGCTCTCCCGTCTTGTGGTAAATATTTAAATTACCTGTACTATTTTTTATGCGGTAAAGTCTAGTAAGAATAACTCAGTCAAAATAAGAGGCAGAATCCGTGGTATTAGAGGTTCTGAAAAGGACTTTATTCCTTACAAAGGAATTATGGTTCGAACCAGGCAATCATATTCCATCACCACGAAGGTTCAGGAAGGGATAGGCAATGCATTATTGACAAGTAATCATATATATATGAAAAGCATTACATTAAGACAGATGCAGGAGGCGTAACAGCTGATAATACAGATAAGAATACACATACGTAATGAAAATAGGCGTAATAGTAGGCGTGTACTAAAAACGTCATTAGGATGATGACACAAATGGGTGGATCCATAAGAGAATCCTGTAAAGTCAGCAGAAAATATATGGCAGAGATGCGCGCGCAGCCGCATGACGTGTGATTGACGTGCAACTAGAGGGTGAAGGGAACTTGACATTTAGCCCTACATGTGGAGACAGAAGTCTGGGGTGTCAGGACAACCTAGTCCTAAATCATATCTAATATCTCGTGTTTAAGGAACTATATTATCTGGAAGGAAAGGTCTTCGCGGACAAATCCTATTCTATACTGACTGTTAGTGCGTGTACAAGCGTCTAAGTGTCTACATGAGATGCGAGGGGGCATGGGCCTACCATGGTAACGAGAGTCATGAATTACTTGCATAAAGACAGTGAGGCCGGGCCCTTTGCTCTGCAGCTAGAGGGATGTTTACCTAAACTACTAGACAGGAATGCATTGGGTGAGGATCGGAGCAGATAACTTGAAGGCTGAATACAGTTTTTGGCAGGCAACAGGCCGCGTCAGGCACCGTTAGCCGCGCAGGGAGTAGGACAAAGTTCATGGATGCCGATGCAGGTCCAGGCTGGAGCATTTCAGAGGCAGAAGCAGGAAAAGGCTTGATGGCAGAATTCAGGGCCTACTCGCCTGAACTGTAAAACGTGAAAAGTGAACCATATAAAGTCGGTGGCCAATCATACTTAGGAATGGAATATCTGGCCCATTCATGGCAGATATGAAAGAGGACATGTTAACGTTGGACGCACATGTATTTGCGTCTTCATAGCTGGAACTGGAGGGAACATACATGTACTTGTAGCATGTACATGGAGCCGTTGGGGTCTAAGATAGGGGACACAATTGACCATAAAAATTCATATTTCCTCATTCCCTCCTTGTCCCCTACGGACCCTCATGAAATATCGATCTTCAGGAATCCATCAATCTGTTCATGTAACATCATTTGTTCTTCTTTCTTCTTCCGGGATCTTGAATGAAAACTTGAACGTGGAATACACGATGTGGCACACAGGCCACAAATCGCTGGTCCACATTGTAAACATAGGCAGCAACTGAATACTATGAGAAGGCCAATACCTAGGAAGGATAGGACTTTCCATCCCCAGGCTGACAACACGCTCCGGAACCAACCGGACCATGTCCAGGTGCCTGCATTCTGATGTATCTGGTTTGCAATCTTGTGAAGACGAGTTATGGCTTTATATACGGATGGCGCGTTTTCTGGGATGAAAACACAGCAACTTGATCCGATGACCCTACAAGCTCCGCCCCTATCGGCCAGAATGACGTCAAGGACAAGACGATTTTGAAGAACAACAATCCGCATCGCAGACTGCTCCTCTGTTAAGTTGCCTAAGGCGGAAGTAGTTTCATTCACTACTGCTTCAAGGGTTCTAGTTAATCTACGTATCAGCTTACTATTAGTGACTGTACCTATGTAGGGAAAGAAACCTTTATTGAAATCTGTGTATTTCTCCCATGCTGTTTCAGTGTAGTCGACAATCGGGAGGTCTCTCTGCTGTCTATTGTGTACTAAATGGGTATTCCTATGATAATCAGGCGGGGCTAGGAAAACAGGTGGCAGAAGGAATGCAATGTAACAGGTACCATCCCAATCTAGGGGTAGGCGTATATATGCGGTATGACCACAGATGAAGTAGGAGTGACGGGAAGCTCTAAATGTAGACTTGCCTTTATCACTGAATTCTATTACAGTGGTACATTTACTATGGCCCATGTGTATTGAACCATTCTTTCTTACACATAATTCGCCTCTAACTGGAAATACTGACATAGCGGGCAAGATTGGTGTAGCTTCGGATTCAACATTCAGGATCATGAGGTTAAGTGTAAAGTTACCTAATCCATATACTTCATTTTCTAGATCAGTTCCTGTTCTTTTGGGAAGTCCCTCCTTGTTAGGGTAGCAGACTTTAAGTAAAACTAGGTTCAGGTTTCCCCATACCCAGTTGTCTTGATAAACTACTGAATTTGAATCTAGGGAATTAATCAAACTAAACCATGCTCCACAGGAGCCATTGTGTGTGAATGGATACGGAAAGAGGGGCAGAACTCCCCTGTATTTCTGATGGGGAGGGAGTCGGCCACATATCCAACAATTTGTAGCATTGCTGGTCTGATGAGAATGATGTAACATACTAATGAATGTGTTGTTGCGCAGCGCAAATCTATAGGACAACTCATGTGGAGGTAGTTCACTAAAAGAATGTTCGGCAGTAACATTGTAAGCACGCTTGAAAATAGGATAGTACATATGTAACAGCATACTTACAGTAATAATAATAAGACTTAGAAAAAACATAATCAACAATGTCACTATAGAGTGACTATGAAGTGATTTACAGTATGCATGTTTCTTGAGCTGCTTCTGTCTATTTTTCTCTCTCATTCGGTCTAGAGGATACATGTCAAAGACTTAATTCAACCGATTCACCTTGGAGAGGACTTAAACAATCGAATTGTCTGACTTGCTAGACCTTAGTTTCAGTTTATAGTTCTCTTTTTCTGTCTTTTCAACCAGGGGGAGTTTTGAGTCAGTCTGTGAGGGAATGCAGGGCTGAACGTTTAAATCCGATGGTAGTCCATGAAATTTCTTGATATGACTCGAGTGTAACCACCCTTTGCGACCCTCTATCTTCACGGCTGTCCTCGTGGTCAGTAAAACGAGTTTCGGTTGTTGCCAGCGAGGCTCCAACGGACTCCTCCTGTCGAAGTTCCTTACAAGCACCAGGTCACCTGGAACCACGTCATGGGGCTTCACCTCAGTGTTATCGGGAAAAGCTGCAGCTACCTGTGAACGACAAGATTGTAGTGCAGACATCAAGGAAGCCAGGTAATCTGTCAGCATATTACAATCAACATCAGTGATTTTACGAGGTATAGGCGTCCCCCACATATTTGGTGGTCTACCGAAGATCACCTCATACGGGGATAGCCCTGTTCGAGAGTGTGCTACCATTCTCATGTAAAATAGTGCAACCGGTAAGGCTACTATCCAGTCGACACCTTTCTCTCTACAGATTTTGGACAGTCTAATTTTCAGAGTTTGATTATGGCGTTCCACGAGACCTGCTGCCTCGGGATGTCGGACACAGTGGAATTTCCATTGATAGCCTAACAGAAGTGAAACGTGTTTCATTAGCTCGGATGAGAACGGCTGGCCATTATCTGAGTACACGACACGGGGCAAACCATACCGTGGGAAGAATTCTCGAACTAACTGTTTAGCAGTAGTCGGGGCAGTGTAATCTGAGACGGGATACGCCTCTGTCCACCGGGAAAGAGCGCATACAACTACGAGGACATATTTGAATCCTCGACATCGTTCCATCTGGATATAATCCATCTGGAGGACTTCAAAAGGGTGATCGGGAGGTTGGAATCCACCCTGCTCTACAGGTACTCCTTTACCTGGATTGAACTGACAACAAATCATACAGGTTCGGACTTTCTGTTTGGCTGCAGCTCGTAAGTGTTTGTTGAACCAAATATGTTGGATACTGTCTAACATGGCTTTTTCTCCTAGATGTGCTGGACTATGTATTGTGTTAATGATAACTTGAACCATTGAGTCGGGGAGAAACCATATAGATTTTCCCTTCGTCATCCATCCCTGATCTGTCTGGATCCCTCCTAATTCGGTCCATTTCTTTATTTCCTCTGGCGTGGCATGTGTCTGTATGTCAATTACATCAAGGGCGGGATCCTTAACTGTCATGCAGTGTGTCAGCGTCGGAACTATTGTCTTTGTCGTGTCAGTTATATGAGTCTGATTCTGAGCAGTTTGTTTAGCTGTTCTGTCAGCTAGGTCGTTACCCTGAGAAATAATGTCAGTCACTTTCGTATGGGCCTTGCACTTCATAATCGATATTGCAGTAGGCAGATGTATTGCATCTAACAGAGCTTGAATAAGGGGACCGTGCTGGACGTTGGCACCGTGAGAAGTTAAATAACCTCTCTCTCGCCAAAGGACTCCGAAGTCGTGAACGACTCCGAATGCATAACGTGAATCTGTGTATATGTTGACTTTCTTATTTTTGGCTTGAATACAGGCTTGTGTCAGAGCGATAAGCTCTGCTGCTTGAGCTGACAAGGTATCGATACAATTTGTTTCAATAACTTCAGTGTCTGTTGTGACTGCATAAGCGGCCACTAACTCTCCTGTATTTGTTCTCATGCATGAACCATCTACATACAATGTTAGGTCTGGATCTGATAATGGAATATCTGTCAAGTCTTGTCTGGGTTTCGTCGTAATAGTAATGACTTCAATACAATCATGTGCCAATGGGTCTGTTCCATTTAATGGCAAAAGTGTGGCAGGATTTAATGTACTACAACGTCTGATTTCTATGTGTGGCTGGAACAATGTCAATTCATAACCCGTCAGTCTTGCTATAGTCAAGTGTTGTGTTTGGGTCCGGTTCAAGAGAACCTCTACTGCGTGTGGTACTTGTACTGTCAATTGATGTCCTAACACTATGGCATCGCTTTGTCTGATTGCTAAAGCTGTTGCTGCGACTGATTTCAGGCACGCAGGAAGAGCCTGAGCTACGGGATCTAATGTACTAGAAAAATAAGCACATGGCTTGTGTGATCCTGCTTGTTCCTGCGTGAGTACTGACAAAGCAGTACCTTCACGTTCCGTGACAAAGAGTGTAAAACGTTTGCTGTAACATGGTGTTGCTAAAACAGGTGCTTGGCATAAAGCTTTCTTTAAGTCTTCAAAAGCTTGTGTATGTTCTGGAGTCCAAGGGAGGACAGTCGATGTCGCTGCCTCCTGTGTTGTCAACTGAATGAGTGGTTTAGCTAAAAATGCATATTGTGGGATCCACTGCCTGCAGTACGAAGTGAGGCCTATGAATGCCCGCACCTCCTTTTGTGTCTTGGGTGGCGGCATGTTAACAATTAACTGGATGCGGTCGGGTGTAAGCTGTCTTCCCCCCTTGGACAGCAAGTGCCCAAGGTACACAACTTGCTGGACACAGAATTGCAACTTCGAAGGGGACACTTTGTGCCCCTTGTCGGCTAAGAAATGTAAAACCGTCAGTGAAGCTTTTTCACATTCAGGTTCGCTTCGGGCGGTGATCAGCAGATCATCGATATATTGAAGCAGGGCAGTGTTAGCTGGCATGTGGATACTGTCAAGTTCTCTTTTCAGTGCTTGGCTATAGATGCTGGGGCTTTCTGTGAATCCTTGAGGTGCGCGTGTGAATTTAAAACTTCGTCCATTTAAACTGAATCCGAACAAATATTGGCTTTCCGGATCGATTGGGACGCTGAAGAAGGCGTTCTTGAGGTCAATTACAGTAAAGAACGTTGCTTCTGAATCAATAGCTGTCAGTAATGAAGAGATATCTGGGACCACGGGGTATTGTGGTACAATGCATTTGTTTAATTCTCGCAGATCAATAACTAATCGATATACTGGGTGTGCTTTTGGATCAGTTCGTTTAAGAATCGGAATAATCGGAGAATTACATATATTGGAGTCGGTTTCTACAACCACTCCTTGTGCAATGAGCTCGTCAATGATTTGCAGTAAAGCCACTACAGCATCTGGCGGTAACTTGTATTGGCGCATTCGTGGTAGTACCACTCCTGTTTTGAGTGTGACTCGATATGGTGTAATGTGCATACAACCTACATCAGTGGGGCCTTGTGCCCATAAATGTGCAGGTAGATTCTGTAACCGGTGATCCATGTCTCTAGACACGTAGTGACCTTTAAAGTCACGCAAAAATAGTCGTACTCCGTCCGGAGAACAACATATTATAGCTCCTAGAGCTTTCAAGGTTTTTATACCTAACAAGTTTTCTGGACATGATTTCGTAAGCAATAGATCTGTAGTCCGTGTTAATGGACCGACTTTAAATGCAAGTGGTTGCGATACTTCGTTAATAGTGGGCTTTCCTGAAAAACCAAGGGAAATATTTTGTGAGCCTGAGAGGGAATGAAAATATCTTTTGCGGTCTTGGGATGTGCTTTAATCGGGAGTAATGGGGTTGGCAAATCTTTCGGTATTTCCGGGGTGGCCTTAGGTAAACCTTCGGTCAAAAGAGGATACATACCATTCATAAGAGTGTTCCGTTGTCTGTCTACTTGTTCTGTTTTTACTCGGGTACCTTCCTCAATTGATATGTTTTCTCGGGCCTTTTTCTGAATCTGACCTACTTTTCTCTTCCTTTCTGAGCGCTTTTTCTGTGCGCCTATGCGATTCTTTACGCCATAGCTCAATGGCATCTTTCTGTGACTGTCTGGCTTTCTTTTTCCATAACGCTTCTTCTATTCTCATGATGCAATCTGCATCCCATGTTCCGGCAGCGGGCCATCTCTGACTCTCTGCTAAATCCTTGGTGTAGTCTACCCATAAGTCAAGATATAATACGGCATCTAGGCCATGTTTATGATACATAAAGTACCCTGGAGTGTCCCTAGGTGGAATGGGAACAGCTTCTTCGAGTACTCCTTTTCTAGTTTTGATCTGTCTTAATTTTGAAAAGAACGGCATCTTTAAACCTTGCTACTTGGTTCTTACTCGAACTGGACTTGAACACAATGAATATGATAAACACAATAATGAACACTCATTCATACCACAATTTTTAAACACAGTAAAACATTTAACATTTAACATTTAACGAACAATGATAATTAGAAGAAAATTAGTTACTGACATAATACTAATACTAGATAATACTGAATTATATACATGAGCATACTAGATATACTGCTAAACAGTACAGATACACTGCTAGAACAGTGCAGACCGGATTTGTGTACCCAAACCCGTCATGACCGGCACAAATTAATGTGCACGTCTAAATGCCTCCCCAGCAACGGTACTCACCGGGTAGCACGGAACGGAAGGCCTCGGAACTGAACTGAACTGGACCAGACTGGACTCGACTGGACTCGACTCGACTCGGAACTTCGGAACCTGGTGGGCCTCTGTATACCTCGGATCTTGCTCTCTCAGCTAGGCTCTGGTCGGGATACTTCGCACTTCTCACCGCCTCGTCTGGGTGTTGATCGCAGCCTCAGTCACCCCCGCTTGGCCGGAGGGAGATACAGGAAATCCTGCGGGTACGCGTTTTTGTCCGTTCAGCTGTGGCAGGGGACCGGGCCTGCAACGCACCTCCGGCGCGTGAGATGAGAAAGTGTCCCTGTTCGGGCGCCAATTTATGTGGTAAATATTTAAATTACCTGTACTATTTTTTATGCGGTAAAGTCTAGTAAGAATAACTCAGTCAAAATAAGAGGCAGAATCCGTGGTATTAGAGGTTCTGAAAAGGACTTTATTCCTTACAAAGGAATTATGGTTCGAACCAGGCAATCATATTCCATCACCACGAAGGTTCAGGAAGGGATAGGCAATGCATTATTGACAAGTAATCATATATATATGAAAAGCATTACATTAAGACAGATGCAGGAGGCGTAACAGCTGATAATACAGATAAGAATACACATACGTAATGAAAATAGGCGTAATAGTAGGCATGTACTAAAAACGTCATTAGGATGATGACACAAATGGGTGGATCCATAAGAGAATCCTGTAAAGTCAGCAGAAAATATATGGCAGAGATGCGCGCGCAGCCGCATGACGTGTGATTGACGTGCAACTAGAGGGTGAAGGGAACTTGACATTTAGCCCTACATGTGGAGACAGAAGTCTGGGGTGTCAGGACAACCTAGTCCTAAATCATATCTAATATCTCGTGTTTAAGGAACTATATTATCTGGAAGGAAAGGTCTTCGCGGACAAATCCTATTCTATACTGACTGTTAGTGCGTGTACAAGCGTCTAAGTGTCTACATGAGATGCGAGGGGGCATGGGCCTACCATGGTAACGAGAGTCATGAATTACTTGCATAAAGACAGTGAGGCCGGGCCCTTTGCTCTGCAGCTAGAGGGATGTTTACCTAAACTACTAGACAGGAATGCATTGGGTGAGGAGCGGAGCAGATAACTTGAAGGCTGAATACAGTTTTTGGCAGGCAACAGGCCGCGTCAGGCACCGTTAGCCGCGCAGGGAGTAGGACAAAGTTCATGGATGCCGATGCAGGTCCAGGCTGGAGCATTTCAGAGGCAGAAGCAGGAAAAGGCTTGATGGCAGAATTCAGGGCCTACTCGCCTGAACTGTAAAACGTGAAAAGTGAACCATATAAAGTCGGTGGCCAATCATACTTAGGAATGGAATATCTGGCCCATTCATGGCAGATATGAAAGAGGACATGTTAACGTTGGACGCACATGTATTTGCGTCTTCATAGCTGGAACTGGAGGGAACATACATGTACTTGTAGCATGTACATGGAGCCGTTGGGGTCTAAGATAGGGGACACAATTGACCATAAAAATTCATATTTCCTCAGTCTAGACAGGTCAAGGTGCAAAATGCTTCTATCCCTATTGCTTCTTCCGGATGAGGGCGTGGACTGCAGCCAAGTGCACAGTAAACAAAAGAGATGCAACCCTGTGCCTTTAAGAAGATTTTGTCTCCACCCTCTGCTGATCAAAGTAGGAAGTTTTCATGAGAAACGCTGTTAAAGCAGCGGAATCCGAAATAAACTCTGCTCTGCAATGTTGCTATATCCAGTCGCCGTTGTCTCCCTTCAGACACAGTATGAACCCTCCAGGACAACACATGCCATCTCACGAAGACAACGGGATGAATGTGCTACCTTTTGTAAGGACACATATGCTCAAAATGCGTTGTTTACATGTTTTGTAGATCGCCAGAATCATAGGATGATTGAGCCTCCCGCCAGACTCCAACCTGGTCCCCAGCTTAAAAGGCGCAATAAATTCACCTAAAAAAAACCTCACGTCTGTGCCCTGCACGAACACGCACCCACGTCATAGGGTCCTGTATTTGTAGTTCAATGATTGCCCATTCAATAAAACAAAGTGTATTCCAGTTATTGTGGGTGAATTCGGGACACTATATCTGGGCTGCGCCACCTGCTTATCAGCATGCATAGAGTGATGTTCCTTGGCACCCACGAGCCTGAACTGTCATGTTCATCGCCTTGATGCTGGCCCTCGCGGCATTGACATTCTAGCCCCAACGCATATCTTAAATATGAGGGAAACAAAAACGAAACAAAACAACTGGCAGGAAAACGAGTAATGCTTTACCGCCCAAAAGTGTCGAGGATCACATCTACCTACTCTCCAAACAAGAATGATTTCACGCATATTTTAGAAAGGTTTAAAGGCTATGGGCTACCAATGTTTGAATCAAATGGTCAAAATAGGAGTGGGCAATAGGTTTACTATCGAAACAACTTATGCATACCTGGCTTAATTACAATAAAGGTACGTTCTGCGACTATACAAGACTTCATATGTTCGCACAAACTTAGCGGTTTTGTCAATATGTAAACAAGTATTCTACCCATCCAACTACACACTACACGCCTCAGTTCTCCGGTTGCAGGAAGGCCGTTCAGTCTCATACATTTTTCATTGGAATACTGAAAACGACACGTGCACTCCCCACAAAAAAACGCACCCCTCGCCTATCAAATAAGCTGATATGATAGTCTACAGTAGGTTCACTTAATAACGTAAATTCACCTCAGCAAATGTCTCAACATATTTGCTTAATTATATAATCGGTTGTTGATTAAAACTTTTGAGAGACTTTTTAAGAGTTTTATGACATGCATAAACAAATACAGTTTATCTGAATTGAGTCCAAGTTACACGTTTTTGCTGTCATTGTATTTGGATTGCCGTCCTTGTGTCAATCCTTGTTACACCCACATTGGCAGTGATTGCTCTCTTATAAGATCCCAAAGGTGAGACCTATTGGCTATGCCAATGCTTGTTATAGTCTGCACTGGTGTAAGTGCTGAAGGAGAATGGTAACCAGCTCTCGCCACGCCACAGTATCCTGCGACATCACAGACTTGACCCCCATTGCCTTTTGCTTACCTGCAGTGGCACACACTTCTGCCCCGGCAATATGGCAGAGAGCTGCTGGCACGCGGTATCCATAACCGGACCTGACCCCCCACCGACCGCATCTGAGACTGTGTTTGCTCAGGGTTGAGCGAGAAAGAATCATGCAGCTGCAGCGTTAAGAGTCGTAGCAGCCACGGTGACAGGGGCTGGCAGTCAATTCAACTACACAGTGCACTTTCTTAAACCGAGGAATGCAGGTACTTTTGTGGAGGGAGTGAAGCTGTCTCTGTGCCCTGAGTGAACCGCGATACCCTGCACCTGCACCCGTTTGTTTGTGTGGGTCTGCAATCACATGACCTTCATTTGAGGGCCTGGCTGGCTCCACTAAAACTATTTCAAGGTCCTAAAAGTTCATTGCGCTGGCAGAAACATTTTAATCTTAATTTT
Organism: Triturus cristatus; assembly: GCF_964204655.1. Lineage (NCBI taxonomy): Eukaryota > Metazoa > Chordata > Amphibia > Caudata > Salamandridae > Triturus > Triturus cristatus. The sequence continues at coordinate 618,651,151 of NC_140583.1, read as the reverse complement.
GATTTGGCCTGCGATTTCATTGTCAGGGGACTCACAACTTTGACAGGTAGAGAGCAATGGCCCTGAAAATTCTGGTGGTACTATAGTGTGTTTATGGATCAAAAGAATGACACCGCTAGTGCACAGCTATAAAAACTGCACTGAACAAAAGTCAACATCACAGCCTTTGTAGTGTTTGGAACTGGTTAAAAAATCCCTGAGCGCCTAGACCCCTGTTCCACATTTTACTAAACTTTGGTTATCAGAGATCACATCACACCCCACACATTATCTATGTGTCGGTGCATTCAAGTAATCTTTCGATACGGGTAGGTCCCTTTTAAAGGGTGCAGGGTTATCAATACAAGCCGTAGAGACTGGCAGAATGGCTTCAGCTCAGCTGATGAGTTCACATCAGTAGACAGATGCACATTTTATTAGAACTTACTTTATTGTACATTACTAGTGCACGGTACTTTTCAGGAGCCCTGAGCCGCGCAACATAGTTTAAGTCGCACTTAACTCGCCGGTGGGGTGACTCTGGTCAGTGGTGACGGAGATAGTGTCCCTAATAGTTGAAATGTCACTCATAATTACACTGAAATTCTGAAAATGTCGCACTTAGCAATCTGAAACTTTGGCAGCTATGGGAGTGCTGGGTGATTTGCAGCAAAACAACCCCTACGGTAGGGGCCCTGCCACCACTGTGGACTCTACACATGACCGAGCCTGAGGTTGTTATATGGGGAGGAAAGGATCTTTGGTGAGCGATGAACCTCCTCATTTTGGGGTTTAGAACTGCCCCTGAACATTACCCCAAAAGAGTTCTTTTCACAGGGGTCCATTCCCAACTACCTCAGACCAAGTGCCTCTAGTTTTAACAGCAGCAAAATCGGGAATAGGTTTGGTTTGTATCTTTAGCTGCAGCAGTTTGATCCTGTCATCGCTTGACTCTGTATGGTTTGAAGAGGACAGTGTTCTGCTTCCCCATTGCCAAGATATTAATGGGCGTTTAGTCATATAACAAAGTATTAAACCTTCCTTCATACACGAGTCCTAATTCACTTCTTCTGTCCTGATGATGGTCCCGTTCATTGGTTGAACGTGGGAACAAATCCTTTACACCGAAAAGTCGAATATTATTAAAGCTGATGTAAGAATAAAGCAATCATTTTTTGGGAAACCCATAGAAAGAGTAACAACATCATAGTGAGAGTATAAAGGAGAGTGGGCTATTCCCTGAAAGAGGACATGTAGAATAAAAGCAAAAAATTGGTCATAGGATATCTGAATCCATTTTGTTATATATTAAAGGAAAGAAATAGAAATAAACCAAAGGTTCTGTGGTAGAAATGCGGTTGGCCCATTACCATTACAGATAAGGCCGGGAGTCAAGTTTGATTGAGTAAAGTATACATCCTGTAGGTTGGGAACCAAATTTCAGAGCAAATACGTACCCCCGCTAAATGCCATGGGCGCCAATCTGAGGGATAGCCCTGGGCGCCAGAAGCTCTAGCTACACCACTGGCCTTAGGGGCCGATTCCGAGCTCGCTCGGATGGCCCTCCCAAAGCCATCCTTAGCCTTACCTTCCGACCAACTCGTATTCGGAGCCGGTCCGACCAAATGAGGAAGTATGATGCGCGAATGTGTGCATTTCAGGAGCGTCATACACGCTCTGAATCAAGCAACATTTCCCATACGAGCCGGCTCCGTAAACGTTGAATGGACTTGCCCGGAACCATTACCATAGCAGTTTCCGGCCGGTACGATGTGTACTTCCTCCAAGCTGAACAGGTCGCCACCCCCAGCACGTCACAGCATCCGGAAGAGCTGTACATCACGTCCGAATTGCACCACAACATGAACACCGCGTACGAGACGAAGCTGTCATGAATCCATTCACGCATGTCATCCCTATAATGTATGCCTACGACCGAATTAACAACCGGAACCGATGCGTACGTCACAGACGGTAGGTCAGACACCTACCACCCACTAATACGTCACGATACCGCGAACGCCTAAACAGTCATGAGGGTGGATGTCCATCCCCCAGCACAGTCCACCCCAGAGGAGGTGGATGTCCATCCCCCCTGCATAGTCCACCCCAGAGGGGGTGGATGCCCACCCCCCAGCACAGTCCGCCCCAGAAGGGGTGTATATCCATCACCCCAGCACAGTCCATACCAGAGGGGGTGGATTCCCATCCCCCAAGACAATCCACCCCAGAGGGGGTGAATGGCCACACCCCTACACAGTCCACCCCAGAAGGGGTGTACGTCCATCCCCAGCACAGTCCACCCCAGAAGGGATGGATGTCCATACCCCCAGCACAGTCCACCCCAGAAGGGGTGTAAGTCCATCCCCCAGCACAGTCCACCCCAGAGGGGGTGGATGGCCACCCCCCAGCACAGTCCACCCCAGAAGGGGTGGATACCCATCCCCTCCAAGACAGTCTACCCCAGAGGGGTGGATGCCCACTCCCCAGCATAGTCTACCCCAGAGGGGGTATATGTTCATCACCCCAGCACGGTCTACCCCTGAAGGGGTGGATGCCCATCCCCCCAAGACATGTCGTACTTTAATATTCGGGACCGCGTAGGGGACAGGGTCCTACCCCCGTCTATCTTGGTATCAGCAAACCGCAAATGGTTAATGCGGCATGTACGAGTGCTTTATATATCGTTCTAGCTACGAATGCACTGTGTACACGTTGTTTCACGTTACTACGCGGGTTCCATTTTGGAAGCGGTGGCCATCTTGTCATTGCCCTCACATAGGCTATAATGGAGCAAATACGGGCCTCACAGTACATGTGCTTTCCTTTGACTTCTCTGTGACCTGGTGTGGTGTGGTGTAGTGGGCAAAAGAACGATGGATTTAACCCAGATCTCTTGACTGGGGGAGAATGTATGCATTGTCAGCATTCCGTCCATCATTTGTTTGTTGTAACGCTTTTCGCCCTAAGTGGGATGGGTATTCCCAGACGTGGGACCCGTGCTCACTACGCCACTGGAGTCAAGCTATCCTGGCTGATGACGGCTGATAGCCAGAAACCGGTTCTAGGATGCTTGATTCCGGTCCAGGGAAGACATGGCTTGGCAGTTCGGGCTGGACTGTTCCCATGAGGCACAGGGTCAAGACTGATTTGCATATGGCCATGTCTAAACTGGGGTGGTGTAGTGGGCAAAAGAACGATGGATTTAACCCAGATCTCTTGACTGGGGGAGAATGTATGCATTGTCAGCATTCCGTCCATCATTTGTTTGTTGTAACGCTTTTCGCCCTAAGTGGGATGGGTATTCCCAGACGTGGACCCGTGCTCACTACGCCACTGGAGTCAAGCTATCCTGGCTGATGACGGCTGATAGCCAGAAACCGGTCCTAGGATGCTTGATTCCGGTCCAGGGAAGACATGGCTTGGCAGTTCGGGCTGGACTGTTCCCATGAGGCACAGGGTCAAGACTGATTTGCATATGGCCATGTCTAAACTGGGGTGGTGTAGTGGGCAAAAGAACGATGGATTTAACCCAGATCTCTTGACTGGGGGAGAATGTATGCATTGTCAGCATTCCGTCCATCATTTGTTTGTTGTAACGCTTCTCTGTGACCTGGGCAGCTGGCTCTGCTGCCCCAGGTCAAACTGGTCTCACGAGCTCCCCTTCCTCCGTCCACCTGTGATTAGCATCAGGGCTTGACCCATCATAAAACCCTTTCATTCTACACGAGCCTCCGGCTAATCTCTTTCACACCTGACTGTTCCTGCTTTATGACTTGTTTCTATCAACAGGAGCTGCCCGTGTTTTATTGGGGCCTATTGATATCAAATGTGGGATCTGAACCTTACTGTGTAAATCATTGTGGGCTGGCCGAACTGGAATGTGGGATGGTCATCATGACTCTGCCTTTTCCTTTGTAATGTACACTTGTTTATTACCGTATCATAAAACCCAGGAATGTATGCTTGAGGCAGGGAAAAGCGTATTTAAGATGAAGTCCGTTTCTATGATTTTCAGCAGTCTCCTGAGAACATACACGCTGTTGTACTTCTAGGATACCTGTAATTGGTCTGCAGCCAATAAACGCTCTTTGACTTCACCCAGAAGACTCTGTGTTTCTGTAGGTCTGGAACAGGGTGAACCCAGAAGTCATAGGGTGTGTGCCCCTGCACCGCTGGGTCTAAAATACCCAGTACTTCAGTTTGGCGCCCAACGTGGGGCGATTTCAGCGGTACCAGTCCAAGCCAGAGGTTCGTGAGGAGCTTCGTGTGGAAATTCCGGAGGAAGGCCGCCACTTCATCGACCCCTGCATGTCGACGTGGTCCGAAAGTCTTTTCTGCGAGGTTCTCCGCGTCCCGACGGCTACGAAGGACTGCTGCCCTGATTAATCGACCTGTTTTGGACCCTTGACGAGTTTGAGAGAGCGAAACCATCGAGAGAGTCTTCTGGTGACGCCATCGATCAGCAACATTCAGTTAAGTATAAGTGGAGCGTCTCCTATTTGTTTTGGTATCCCTCGGGATCGTTTTGATTTGGGAATTTGGAGTTTGCAAACGCCAAAGCCAGAGGACTCGTATTCACGAGACTATCGTAAATCGATAATCCTTTGAGGTTTGGATCTAGACTAGTGAGCGAAGATGCCTAGTTCTAGAATATTTGGTAGATTGTTTTGTTTGGGTTGTGGAAAAGATTTCCAGCTGGAGGAATCATGTCCGGTTCCTCCGGTTGGAACTCCAACTTATGAGCTCTATGTAAAACATGGCGTAGGCCCCATTGCATATAATGAAGTATGGATCCACTACACCAGAAAAGACGGTGTTTTAAAATGGCCCCAAAATGGTAGTTTCGATACCGATATTTTAGATAATTTGGAGATTAAATTGTTCAAAAAGAAAGCCCGGCCGGCGATGTTTGATTCTTTCCGCTTATGGCGAAAGGAAGCCAAACAGAAGGAAATTAAGCTAGCGAAAAAGAATAAAAGAGAGAGAGGTATGACAGTAATGCAAGCAGCTGTACAATTCAAAGACAATGAGGAGGAACAGATGAATGAGCAATTGCACAGGCAGCGTAAGTTAGGGATCGACAAATGTTACCCAGCTTTACCACACTCTAAGCAGAATGAGTCCAAAGAAAAGGAGAAAGATCCCCTGATGTCGCATTTGTTAAGTTCGCCACCCCCGTATGCTCAAAATGCCACGACACCTCCCCAGCTTGTGAATATGCCACCTCCAGTTAATATACTGCAAGCCTTGCCGCTACCGCCTGCTGCTGCACAGCCGGCTCTTATCCACATAGCGCAGCCCTCTCAAGGGCCGCCAGCCGTGTTTCCAACTGCCCCTACACTTCCTACGACTTTGTCTAGTTCAGTAGCTGCCTCTCCTGATACCGTTCCTTGTACCACTCCAGTACCTGTTTCTGCATCCTCTTTTCTCCCCTCTGTTTTTCCCCCTGTTTTCGCCTCAGCTTCTCCTTCGGCGCGACAGCGCTTAGCTAATGTGGTTACTACGTTAATGTCGCCACTCTTTGAGTCATCCAGTGCGACTCCTGGTTTACAGCGTAAGCAATTGCGTAGTCAGTTGCCTAACCCCGATGAGAAAAAAGTAATAGATCGCATGGCGCGTAGGTGGATTGTTTTCCCTTCACTGTATGATGTGGAATCAGTTGTCAACGTTTTCCATCAGTGGGATGCCCCAAAACAGAGATATGTCTTTGAGAAAATGTGCGAAATTCTCTGTGAAGAATTGGAAGACAGTGGTAAAGACCCAAGCTCGCAGGAGTTGTGTAGAGTGAGGTTTGATTTTGGAACTGGTATAATTGTGGATCGTGAGGTGGATAAAGCAGTTGCGGTTGTATTGTCCTTCAGGAATGATAATTGTCAACAGTCGTTGTTTGAACCTGATGTCTCTGTGGGAAAGAGGGTAAAAGCACGCCAATATCCGATGCGTGAGGTTCCCCCAGTTTGGAGACCCGCTGATGCAAATGCCGTTCCACCTGTCGTAGCACATTTTCAGCGTATTTGGGTACATATTCCATGGAAAAGATCTGAGGTGTTAGCACTCAAGCAGTCATTGCCTGATCCCCGTAAAAATCCTACTGGTTATTATAAGGAGTTGTCACAAACTGCAGAATCTTGTGTAATGAATCTGGCTGATGTAGGTATGCTGTTTGGGAATGTGGTTCCACAGCCTTTGTGGGGATCCATACGTAATACGGATCATGCTGCAGAACTAGGAGACACATGGGCTAACATCATCGCTGCTGATGCTAGACAAACTGGTGGTGCGAAACCTGAGCCTTTAATAGCAGAACTGCCTGGTAGAATCGTCACGTATATGAAGACAATAATGCCCGCGATGCGCGTAAATTGGGACAAGCTATCTGCATGCAAGCAGAAGAATGATGAGACAGTGTCAGACTTCTTTATCAGGTTTGAAGAAACGTTTGTTGACCACAGTGGGCAAGATATGAGTACTGAGGGTGGCCAACGGTTATTTGTGGATAAGTTTGTGCAGAATTTACTTCCTGACCTGTGTAAAAAGTTAAAAGATTCAGAGAGTTCTTGGGCTGTTTCTTCTTCAGCGCAAATACTGGCTACTGCACAGTATTATGAAAACAGGGATAAAGACGAGAAAGATAGAACAGAAAAGAAAACGAAGGAATTAAAGACAAAGGTCCTTTTACAGCAGGCCTATCCGCCACGTGGAGGTCAGAATAATTATAGGCAACCCCAAGGTGTCTATCATCAACCCCAACAATTTCAGAACAATCAGCAAATGAATGGGTATTATCAACCACGTGTCCCTGTAGGTCCCAACCAATGTTCATACTGCAAAGAAGAAGGTCATTTTAAATATAGTTGCCCTAAATTAATGCAGCGGAACGGTAATGCGTATGGCGCAAGAGGTAGGGGTGGTCAGCAAGCTCCTAGAGGCAGAGGGCGTGGAAATGCTCCCCAGAACACGCGTCCTCTGCCGCCTCAAAATACCATCAATAGCTTTGACCAGCAAGCTAACACAACTACTAATACAGCTCAGTACTACACTAATGATTATTATACAGAGGACGGCGATGCAGGAAATAATGGTTACTAGGACAGCCGTAGACAGAGAGAGGGAGTTGTTTCAGTGCCAGTGGATCAGAGTGGACCGTATGTTGAGGTGACTACAGCAAACGTAACGGAGCCCTTTCTGCTAGACACTGGTGCTGCAAAGAGTTCAATCATGCATTCAAAACTCCCTGGCGCACCTTTGTCTGGCGATATAAATGTTTCAGTAGGTTTTTCTGGCGCCCCAGTTAGGAACCCGATTTCTAGTCCCATGTCACTTTCTATTGGGCCTTGCGAGCTGAAAGCACCCCTGATTCTGACAACAGGTTGTGGTGAGAATTTGCTAGGATTGGATTTGTTGAAAAGGTTGCATGCTACACTGTATTGTTCACCGTCAGGAGTACAACTTACACTAGGCAGGAAAGTGATTTCCCCGATGTACCTGTCTAAAAATGCGATGCCGCCGGAATTGTCATCCCTTCCAGATGCCCTTTGGGCTACTGGTCCCAATGATGTGGGCCTCTTGGAGATACCGCCATACGTGGTAACTTTAAAGGCTAATGTCAGACTGCCACGTATTCCACAGTATAAGATCTCTAATGAAGGCCAGAAGGCACTATTAGACATTGTCGGCGACTTGATTAATAAGGGTGTAATTGAAGAGACAAGAGGCAACGTTTGCAATAGTCCGATTTTACCTGTCTTAAAACGAACGGACCCTTCACAGCCACCTGTTTACAGATTTGTGATTGATCTTAGAGAGGTTAATAAGATTGTTGTGCCACAGTTTCCAGTTGTCCCTGATATAACTGCCTTGTTAACGATGATTCCAGCCTCTGCTGCATGGTTTTCAGTGATCGATTTAAAGAATGCTTTCTTTAGCATCCCAATTGCAGAAGAGAGCAGAGACATTTTTGGCTTTAGTCTGGGAGGCCGAAGCTTCCGCTTCAAACGCGCTCCCCAGGGCTACTGTGAGAGTCCATCCATATACAGTCAAGCTTTGAAAGCGCAGCTTGATGCATTTGTTTTACCTAGTGGCGCTATTCTGATTCAATACGTGGACGATTTACTAATCGCCGCGGATACTGAAAAGATGTGCAAAGAAGCCCCATTGTCATTATTGCGCCATTTATCTGCTTTCCATCATAAAGTGTCTCTCTCAAAGCTGCAATATTGTCGACAAGAAGTGACCTACTTAGGTCATCTCTTATCGAAGGAGGGAAGGAAACTGACCCCAGAAAGAATTCAAGCCATTGCACAGTTGAGTGTGCCAAGAACACAGAGAGAAGTGCGTGCTTTCTTGGGCATCACTTCATACTGTAGGCATTGGATCCCTAATTTTTCCTTGTTGGCAAAACCTTTGTTAGCCTTAACATGCAAAGACACACCGAATCCTATCCCATGGTCTGAAGAGTGCCAGAAAAGTTTTGTGGAATTACGTAATGCATTGTGTTCAGCGACTGTGTTGGGTACCCCTGACTACAGTAAGCCTTTTACATTGTATGTTCACGAGAAAGATGGATGTGCGTTGTCAGTGTTAACACAGCCTTTTGGCGACCGACCGCGCCCGTGCGCATATTTTTCATCAACCTTAGACCCTGTAGCGAGAGCATTGCCAAGCTGTCTGAGAGCGACAGCTGCTGCAGCTATGTCTATCCGACAATCTGCTGGTTTGGTAATGGACAACACATTGATCGTTATGGTTCCACATGCTGTAGACACATTATTAAACAGAACCAAGACACAACACTTGACTAGTGCGCGATTATCAGGCTATGAGCTCACACTGTTAGCAAATCACATACACATAAAGAGATGCAATACGCTGAATCCAGCTACGTTATTGCCAATTCCAACAGACCTAGATGAGATTGAGCAACATGACTGTCTGTTCAGAACAGAAGAAGAGACGAAAGGGAGAGTAGATTTAAAAGATACTCCCCTGACTGAGTGTGATGGTACTCTATGGGTGGATGGTTCGTGTTTCAAGCTCCCTAATGGTGACACGACTGCTGCATATGCTATCACGACTTTGCACACAGTTGTGGAAACTGCACGAGTGCCACATAATTCGGCCCAAGCAGCAGAATTAATCGCCCTCACGAGAGCATGCGTGTTGTCTGAAGGAATGAGAGTGAATATTTACACAGATAGCCAGTACGCCTTTGGCGTGGCTCATAATTTTGGGCGTTTGTGGAAAGAGCGTGGGTTCCTGACGTCACATGGAGCTAAAATTCAGAATGGCAAGTTGGTGAATGATCTCCTTGAGTCACTGACCCTACCGTTGCAAGTTGCGATCATGAAATGCAGTGCGCACAGGAAAATCACAGATGATGTTGGACGTGGGAATGCGTTTGCTGATGAGACCGCAAAGGAAACAGCACAGAATGTAAAGACTAGAATGTATGTTGCAGGCCCCGCAAGATGGGTTGACGATGTTGGGATGTGTGAAAACACAATAGAGGGTGTGAAGTCGCTTCAAGCTGAAGCTCCAGAGAAAGAATTAAGCAAGTGGAGAGAAAGTATGGGTAAGTTGGATGAGAATGGTTGTTGGATTGATCTGACAGAACATAGGCGATGGTTGTTACCTGACGCATATGTACTCCCAGTGGTTACAATGGCACATGGAATGGCACACATCAGTACGAAAGGAATTTGTAAGTTGTTGGCTCCAGTATGGCAGAATGCTAGAATTCCCAAGTGTGCAGAGAATGTGGTCAAGAATTGCATGGTATGTTTGAAGTACAACCCTGGTAGGGGAACCCCAACTCCAGCTGGTCACTTTGCACCCCCATCATGTCCATTCGAAGTTTTGCAGCTGGACTTCATTCACATGGAAAGATGCAACAACCTGAAATATGTACTGGTGGTTGTTTGTGCTTTCTCCAAATGGATAGAGGCTTATCCTCTGAAAGATAACACTGCCCTATCCACAGCCAAAGCCCTCGTGAAAGAGTTCTTCCCTAGGTTTGGAATGCCAAGAATGGTGTGGTGTGATAATGGAAGTGAGTTTGTGGGTAAAGTGATGAAGAATGTATGTGAAGGTTTAGGCATCCAGCAAAAGTTCCACGCCGCAAATCACCCCCAATCAGCTGGATTAGTAGAACGCTACAATGGAGCCTTAAAGCTCAAGCTGGACAAAATCCAGGCGAGCACCGGTCTTAAATGGCCTGACGCTCTGCCTTTAGCACTCCTGTCCACCAGAATGACCGTACACTCACGAGTGGGACTTAGTCCTTACGAGGTCGTTTTTGGCCGCCCGGCTAATGTATGGGGCGTGCCACGACCGGCAAAATTTAGTGAGATTGAGCATCCAGTACTACTCGATTACCTGTATGATTTGACTGTTAAACTGCGTGTTTTGCACCAACAGGTACATGATACTCTTCCTCAAGCTTCTGAAACTCCTGGACACCCTATCAACCCTGGTACGTGGGTGCTGGTCCGAAACTTCCAGCGCAAGAGCAACGACGAGCCTCGCTGGATCGGCCCTCACCTTGTGCTTCTATCAACAAGATCAGCGGTGCGAGTAAAAGGGAAGAAACACTGGATCCATGGCACCCACTGCAAAGTAGTCCCCTTGCCTCTGCCATACGACCAGTGGGTCCAGGAGGGTATCGCCGACTCTGAGACAGACACTGTACCTCGTTTTGTACCATTCAGTGACGCACGCATAAGAGACACAGCTTCAGACCAAGAGAGTGACAATATTCTGCAAGAAGCTGTGCCACCATCAAATCGACTGGACACCACAGAGCCTGAACTTTTGTTCCAAGACCAAACAGCACCTGGCCGTCTCCGCTATAATTTGAGACCAAGGCCCAGGGACAAATAAAGATTTCCTTACTATTTCCTCTTTTGACATTTTAGCTCTCCCATCTGAAGGACTTTCTTGATTTTTGTTTTTCGAACCACCATCCGGGTTCAGCCGCAGGGTCGCGGTGCCAAGACTTTGGGGTACAGGCCGAAGACGTTAGGTCAACGGTTCTGGTTGGTCTAGGGCGTTTCCCTGGACTGACAGGCGTACTCCTTAGCAGAAGAATCTCATCCGCCGCGAGCGGCCCGTTTAGAGGATGGAGTTTTTTAAGATGGAGAGACCCGTTGAGGAAATGAACTCTAAAGCAAAGATGTGTAGAATTGTAAAAAGTAAATGTTTTGTATTTTTGTGCCTATTTACACTGTGTAGTACAATAATGTTCATCGTAGGATTTGTGTTTTTCTCCTCCCAAAAGACCATTGCACCCACTGTACAGCCTATACCTCTTTCTACTGCCTCCTCTCACTCTTTTCACCCTCTGCCTGAGCACGAACAAACCAGACGATCAGAGTTTGTAAATAACTCGTTTATCCAGCTTTTGCACCAGCACCAACTAGTAATGAATACGACCAATTGCTGGGTGTGTGGGTTAATGCCACATACCATTAACAAGGGTATTCCCTATTTGGTGCTGCCGTTTAGTTACAATGGATCGTCATGGGCATTCCAGACCATGTTCCTCTATGCTCTAGATGCTTACTCCCCGCGACAACCGCGTTCCATCAGACCTGGTACAAATAATAAAGCCTTAGTGAGAGGAATTGCCGATATGAGTAGGGATATTGATGCATACTCATCCATTCCCAAAGAAGAGCTGAGAGCTTATGTAGGGTGGAACGCGACGGGGTATAGTATTAGTCTGGGTGAAAGACAGCGAAAAATCTCATCCCCAATCTGGGTCGTACCCCACATGGGTCGGTTCTGCTTACAGGGTAATGGTCAGAATCCTAGAGCTCAACTGGGAAGAAGTGACTGTACTGAAACGTACACTTTCCCGTCACAGTTTTCCCCTGCGTTTTTGGCTGCCAAGGGCACATATTTCATCTGCAATGACCGAGCATATACATGGTTGCCCCCTGACTTCTCGGGCACATGTTATATTGCGAACTTGCTACCGCCAACATTTACTGCCGCCTCTGATTATCACAAGACTAGAGTTGTGAGAGGCGTGATTAGTAAGGAGGATACTGCCGGTCAGGAAGCGGGAGACTTCTTCTTGGGTTTCCTGCCGTTTTGGGGACCTATGGTGAATAGTAGGAACCTGAGACAACTGACACGTGTGGTTGAATCCACTGTTAACGTAACGGCTGGTGCCCTTGGTAATCTGACAGCTGAGCTCCAAGCGGATCGCCTTATGACTTTGCAGAACCGCATGGTTCTAGACGTTATTCTTGCAGACCGCGGTGGGGTATGTAAGGTTATCCAATCCAGTTGTTGCATTTTCATACCAGATAACGCTCCAACAGTCTATCAAGCCATCTCCAAACTCTGAATCCATACACGTGGATAAGGGAGACTGGTCACTGGTGGGGTGGTTCTGGGAACTGATATCTGCCTGGGGTTGGAAAGTTCTGATGGTCATTGGAATGGTCTTAACCATTCTTTTCCTGTTCTGTCTGTGCATACAGTGTGCTCCTGCGATATGTGGCCTCTGTGCTACCTTATGTGTAAGGAAACCTGTATCGAGGGACGAGCTAAGTAATAGGATGATGCTACAGCAACATCTCCATGACTTCGTGAACATTGACTTAGACTCGGATTAAGATGAGTATAGTGATTGCCTATGTAAGGGCAAAAGGAGGGTCTGTCGTACTTTAATATTCGGGACCGCGTAGGGGACAGGGTCCTACCCCCGTCTATCTTGGTACCAGCAAACCGCAAATGGTTAATGCGGCATGTACGAGTGCTTTATATATCGTTCTAGCTACGAATGCACTGTGTACACGTTGTTTCACGTTACTACGCGGGTTCCATTTTGGAAGCGGTGGCCATCTTGTCATTGCTCTCACATAGGCTATAATGGAGCAAATACGGGCCTCACAGTACATGTGCTTTCCTTTGACTTCTCTGTGACCTGGGCAGCTGGCTCTGCTGCCCCAGGTCAAACTGGTCTCACGAGCTCCCCTTCCTCCGTCCACCTGTGATTAGCATCAGGGCTTGACCCATCATAAAACCCTTTCATTCTACACGAGCCTCCGGCTAATCTCTTTCACACCTGACTGTTCCTGCTTTATGACTTGTTTCTATCAACAGGAGCTGCCCGTGTTTTATTGGGGCCTATTGATATCAAATGTGGGATCTGAACCTTACTGTGTAAATCATTGTGGGCTGGCCGAACTGGAATGTGGGATGGTCATCATGACTCTGCCTTTTCCTTTGTAATGTACACTTGTTTATTACCGTATCATAAAACCCAGGAATGTATGCTTGAGGCAGGGAAAAGCGTATTTAAGATGAAGTCCGTTTCTATGATTTTCAGCAGTCTCCTGAGAACATACACGCTGTTGTACTTCTAGGATACCTGTAATTGGTCTGCAGCCAATAAACGCTCTTTGACTTCACCCAGAAGACTCTGTGTTTCTGTAGGTCTGGAACAGGGTGAACCCAGAAGTCATAGGGTGTGTGCCCCTGCACCGCTGGGTCTAAAATACCCAGTACTTCAGTTAGTCCACCCCAAAGGGGGTGGATGGCCGCCTCCCAGCACAGTCAACCCCAGAAGGTGTGTATGTCCCTCCCCAAGCACAGTCCACCCCAGAAGGGGTGGATGTTCATACCCCAGCATAATTCATCCCAGAAGGGGTGTATGTCCATCCCCCCAGCACAGTCCACCCCCGAGGAGGTGTTTGGCCATCCCCCAAGACAGTCTACCCCAGAGGGGGTGGATGTCCATCCCCCCAGCACAATCTACCCCAGAAGGGTTGGATGCCCATTCCCCCAAGACAGTCCACCCCAGAGGGGGTAGATGGGCACCCACGCAGCACAGTCTACCCCAGAAGGGGTGTATGCCCATCCCCCAGCACAGTCCACCCCAGAAGGGGTGGATGTCTATACCCCCAGCACAGTCCACCCCAGAAGGGGTGTATGTTCATCACCCCTGCACAGTCCACCCCAGAAGGGGTGGATGTCTATACCCCAGCACAGTCCACCCCATACGAGGTGGATGTCCATCCTCCCAGCACAGTCCACCCCAGAGGAGGTGGATTTCCAACCCCCAGCACAGTCCACCCCAGAGGAGGTGGATGTCCATCCCCCCAGCACAGTCCACTCCAGAGGAGGTGGAGGGCATACACTCCCCTCTACTCTCATGCCAAGCTTGTGTATTGTGCGCAAACACCCAGAATCAGTGACACATTATGCAAACAAATGCCAGTTACATCCATCACTGTAGTGAACAATAGCAGATTGTGGGGTACAAACCCCCATCATTGACAAACACATAGGGAGATGGGGTATAACCCCCCATCAGTGTGGTCCCCAAAAGATGAGCGTGGGGTTCAAACCCCCAGCGTTGTCAAGCACATAGGGGACATGGGGTATAACCCCCCCATCAGTGTTGTCATCATAAGGTGATGGGGGGATCAAACACCCAGCATGGTCAAGCATATAGTGGAGATGGGGTATAACCCCCCCATCAGTGTGGTGCCCAAAAGATGAGTGTGGGTTTCAAACCCCCAGCGGTGCCAAGCACATAGGGGACATGGGGTGTAACACCCCCATCAGTGTGGTGACAAAAAGGTGAGTGTGGGGTTCTGCCTTCCAGCATTTGCAGACAATCATGTATGACTCTCTAAGGCCCAAAACTGCAAGCAATGTAGTGACAAAGTAGTGGTTGTGTGCCAATCAAACACATATCTCTTGAGGCAGACATCGTTGGGCCTTCAAAAAACAAAACCTGCCATGTGGAGACAAGCATTGCCATTGTGGGCTAACACTGCCACCAATGTTCATTTGGACAATGGAAGAAGTGACCATCAAAATGCATAAACACACATTTATTCACATACAGACACACATAAAAAGAAAATCTGCCAGAAACAACAGTGTAGACAAGATCCTGTTGCACACTGTGACAGCAATGTCAAATTAAGAACATGATGAATAACCAAATTGAAGATGTTGGAGTCCCAGGGACAGTAGATAAACAAAATAAAACAAACATTGAATCACTGCTCACAAAGCCAGTAGAAATACGTGGGTCAAGATGCACTAAATCAACCAGCCAATCACACACTGCAGAACAAACACAACATGTGTGTGTGTAAGTGTCTCTAGGCTCCCCCACACACGCAATGGTGGTCTAAACTCCACTGAGACATTTGCGTTCTGAGTATAACCCAGATGCATCTCCGTCATTGTGTCACAGAATGTTGTCAATTTGGCATTGTTTGATGTGCAGGTCAACAACAGTCACCTGTGGAACAATCATGGTGGAACTCCAAACAACACATCAGGAGACTGACTCACCATCCCTGGTATCCTCAAGGCTAACCCTGGGCGTAGTGGGCGAAGTGGAGCTACGTGGAGCAGCGCGTAGTGTGGCAAAATCTATGCACACTCGTGCGCTCCGCGTAGCCCCACTACGCGCCGCCTCCTCCCACCCGCCCTCATTTTAAAATACCTTAAAGAATGTCAAAAGTAAATAAAATGACCTTACCTGCAGTGCGGCGTCCCAGGGCTCTCTCTTCTTGCTTGCCGGTAACTTCTTCACACAAATGCGCATGCGAGGACGCCCGCGCATGCGCATTTTGTGTGAAGAAGTTACCGGCAAGCAGGAAGAGGGAGCCCCGGGACGCCGCACTGCAGGTAAGGTCTTTTATTTACTTTTTATATTCTTTAAAGTATTTTAAAATGAGGGCGGGTGGGCAGCGGGTGGCGGGCAGCTCCGCTTCGCAGCGGTGTGGTCGTAGAGCTGTTTACTACACCTACTTCGTAAACGGCGAAGCAGTCAGCGCTACGTGCACTCCGTGGGCGAAGCGAAGCACGACGCCCACCCTTACTCAAGGCCACTACACTGTGGTGACAGTATCCTGTCTGATGACCCACTGTGATGCAAAATCATGATGTGGACCATACTTTGGAGCACACTCACACTAGTGCACTGTGTCACGTGTCTTTCCAGAACAACTTCCATTACACATACCCAAACTTTACTCACAGGGCATGGCCTGTAATGTAAGGCCATGATGTAGGTAGGGGCCTTGCCAAGAGGTGAGTCACATTTGGCTAGTCTAAACTCCACACACCTTGATCACACACAATGTGCAGCAGCTAAACATATATTGAATGTTGACATTGCACATGCACCCATGACAGTCCCTGGGGTGGTGGTTGGATCTGTGTTTTCCAAACACAAGACACATAGCTTGGCATTACACATGATGGAATTTGTCACTCCGCTTAGGACAGATGACATGTGCATAACGTGAAATGTATCAGACACATAGGGAAATCTAACACTGTCCCAGAGCAATTAAACACTCAATGAGACCTACAAATAAGACACATTGACATCAGGGGACAGGGAAGGGAAGAATCCGATGAGTGTGATCAGTCATACACACATACAAGTGCCAAGCGCATGAAAACAGAAGAAAGATAAAAAACACGCTAATGTTGGTAGCACAGATGTGACTCGTGGGATCCTAATTATGTCTAATGTGAGTTTACACACAGTGCAGGCACTTATAGCAACCCAACCAGGGCAGACACCAGATTGACGCTATTTGTCCCATGCACACACATCATGGACACTCACAGTCAACTAGGTAGACAAATCACTGGACAATTTTGCAAGCCTCGCAGATAGGAACATCTGCAGGGACTGCAGTCTTGGTAGAAAAAGGGCTGACAACACTAAAAGTTCAGGATCACAGAACACATACCATGGGCTTTGGAAAAGTCACAGATTAACACACTGCCAAGAGGTGATTCCACTACAGTGGAAGATCCGCTGTGTCAAGCTTGGTCTTGGCATGGGTCTGCCTTGTCAGAATGAGACTAGGACATTGACTAAAGTATTACAACACACAGAATATTTTGGTCCCATCAGCCTGTGTACAGGTGTGTTTCCCAAGTTGGCGGCACGTAGTCATAATCCATGTTCCCCAAGTGGCACTGAGGACACAGATGTGAGGGAGGACAGCACGAGATCCTCTTGCACGTTAAAATATTGCAGTGCCAAGTGGAAATCGCTGAAAAAGGAGTATTTATATATTTGTCCTTCAAAAATTTCCTGTTGCATAAAACTCCTCAATGAAGAAGGATCGCTATTCTTTAGCTGGTAACTCCAGCCTATTACCCTAGCTAAACCTTGTAAAAAAGAACTTACCAAGCCAAATTCTAGCCTAATGGCAGCTGTTGGGACGAGAGTATTAAAGTTACATAATTTACGGAAGATTTGGCCTTCGATCTTATCCAACAAGCTCCATTCACTTACTGGTATCGATTCAATTGCGTATAACAAGGTGGTAGGGATTTTGGCTTTAAAAACTAAAAGCAGATGTGAAAAATGTCTTCAACCCAAAGCACTATAAAATAGACGTGAGCCATTCGCATGCAATGTCGCTTTACAAGAGCTATGTTCAATATGGGGACTAATTCTTGTACTAGATAAAGGTAAGAGCCAATTCTTCAATTAAAATTGCAAACTTTCCTATTTTTTCCTCGTTTGATAACCAAAACCTTACTTTTAGAGACATTTATCTTCAAGAGTTGTGCAGACGTATAATTCTGTAGTCATGACAATTTTTTGTTTAAACCAATAGGGGTCAGGTCCATATTTACAATATCATCTGCTTCCATAAGGCATGGGAATAAATGGCCACCTATCTTTGGCGCGTCCACTTCTGTTAAGGAAAAACAATCTGGCAGATCTCTTACATATAGAGAGAATAAAAGAGGTGCTAATAGGCAACCTTTCTTCAAGCCATTTTCTGTAGAAATAACTGAAGATAAGCTCTGAGTACCCCCTATTAGTACCTGACACCATGTTTTTTAGTGTAGGGCAATAACTAAGGATAACAGAGTTAAAAGCACCCCCATTTTATACAGCTTTTTCTAAAGAAGTGGCCGGTCAACCTTATCGAAAGCAGTAGAAAAGTCTATAAATGCTACATAGACATTTGTCCTGCGAAAGACCGTATATTTCTCTTTTATTAATTTCAACAAACAGATGTTGTTTAAGGTGGAATGGTTTTTCCTAAACCCTTCTTGCTCAATGGAGAGAATTTTCTCCTGTACTACCCAGTCAGTAAGATTCTCAAGAACACTACGGGCAAAGATCTTCCCCACTGCGTCCAATAAAGCTATTTGCAGGTAGTTACCTAGATGATGTATTTCACCTTTTTAGTATAACGGAATTAGGATACTACCGGACCATGACGAAGGGGTCCGCCCATACAAATAGCAATATGCAAACAGAGGGGTAAGATATGTTGCCCATAATATCGCCTCTTTTTTTATGACTGACATAGTGATTTCATCTGGGCCCATTGCCCCTGAAGCTCTCATTTTTTTAATCAGTCTAACGACTTCCTCCTTAGAAGGCGCATTATCGTAAACTGATATTTTTGGGGAGTTCATTAGAGGAAAGTCAGGCCAGGAGAAATTTAAATTTGCGTAGCAAAGTTCTAATAAGTGGTTTTTCCATTCTCCTTTATTTATTGGAATGGGAAGAGATTTAATTCTAGTACCACAACTTTCTGCAACTATTTCCCAGTATCGTTTTGAGTTATTTTTAGAAGCAGCATCCTTTAATTGAACCCATTCGTAGTCTTCCTTTTTTTAGGTCTCTCCTAGCGACGCAGCGCATGCGCTACTCGCCTTGGCGAGACTATTGTTTTCGGTTTGGTGGGCGAAGGTGGACAGGACATGTGCGCGCCTGGACAGGCGATGTGCACGCTCACGCCGTCTCTTCTCTGGCGATGTCAGCTTTGGGCAAGACAGCAGATGTGCAAGCGCACCGCACGGCGTCTCTTTTGCTCGCAGGCTTGTTAGATCTTCAGAAACTGACAAAACATGTGCACACGTACGCATTCAGACACGGACACGCTCGTACTACTCGCGGGACGCTGCATTTGTTTTGCTTTAACGTGAAAGCCGTCCCGAAGCTGCTCCAGCCTAACCACTTTCACCGCGCTTGTTTAAAAGGTCTGCCGGTGTCGGATGCCAAAGTCTAACCTCATCCATCAGCAGGCCGTTGGCGAAAGGATAGGTCTCTGGTTTAACGGAGGTAGACGACATTTGTTTTGCTTTAACGTGAAAGCCGTCCCGCAGCTGCTCTGGCCTAATGACTGCAGCCCGTATTTGTGTTTTCATTTATAGTTCCCGTTTCGGTCATGTGGAAGGCGTTATCTTTTCAGCACGTTATAAAACCGTGAATTAAACGAGCAAGTAGGTACACTGCACCAGTGACATCACTTCTTGAGCCAGGAATCGGGGCTGTCCCATCCTGTGATTGGGCAAAAGTGGAGTCTATTCCTGGTATCTGATCACTGTGATGTCACCCCTCTACTGCAGTCGAATAGTAGCAATGTAATTGTTTATAAATTACAATCTCCTAGCAGTGATGTCACTTCCGGTAAGCTGATAGTTACATAATTCTTGTCATTCATAGTGGTCCCATCAACTATGCTAAGCTGACACAAATTATGTTGCCTCCTACAGTTGGACAGTAGCCACCCCATGGCCTGAGCCTGGACAGCCATTATGTAACATCCCTTCAAATAATAACCTTGAAAACCCCGCCTGCGCTCAGAACAGTGTCTTTATTTAAAATATCAGTATTTGGTTCCTCAGTCGTTGTATAACTATACACGATAAAGGACTGAAAACCATAAAATACAAATGTAATCCGATACCAGGGCTATGTCTTCTTGTAATCTGATGTGTGGTGTGCCTTCCTTTCATAACAGACATGGTAAACACTGCTATTAAGTGATTGTTTTGTCATGTTTATCACCTGATGACGTGAATCTTGCCTCCTGTAATTCAATGATCCCGCCTTGCCACATTTGTGAAATGTTATAGCTGTGATGCAATATCCTGTAATTTGAAAGTTGTGATTTAACCTTTAAATAACTGAGAGAAGTGACCTCATATTGTGTGATGGAAGAAAAGTCCATCTCCCGTTTCGATTGCGTCTGAAAGTGTCAATTCCAAAAGTGAATCGTTTGAACCCCTAAGACTTTCCTGAGAAGACGCAGAACCCACATGTGTACCTTACAACACATATAGCGCTTGGTATGGATGGATTATGCCCAGGGGGGACAAGTGACTCTGATGCGACCTTCGCTGCCTACTTCAGGACTAAATCTATCTGCAGTCTTCTGGAAACAAATATGATGCAAGACCAATAACAGATGCATCATTTAAAGCATTCTGAGGACGGGCTCCTCTTCCGTGGTCCTTACCAAGTCTTCATTCAGTCATTAAACTGTTCATGGCCTCGGTATATTCCTCTGAAGAGCATCTGAGTTTGAATCGTAACAGGTTATAAGCACCATCAGACACGCACAATGCCAGATTTTGTATGGGCTAACCGGGTTTATTTTTGGTGATTCTCCAGTCTGAATACATCCACGGGGTCGATATTGTCCGAATTTCTATTTGCACATTGCAACTGAAGTGTGATCGATATTGCCTAAGTTCCTTGATATGTGTGTAATATTATGTACAGTGTCTCGAGCCCTCCCTCCAATGGCCACATTCAGAGAGAATCTTTCTTGCGCCTGCGTTGAGAAAAGGAGAGAGCATTCTGATTTACTCAATGTAGGACAAGAACGTTTTTATTTTTGTTGCATACCCCTAAATAATCCCAGTGAAGCCGATTTGTTTGCAATTAGTGGTGAAAGTGGGGGCCCATCATGAGTTGCACGAGCCTTCCACATCCCAGCAGTGGTGTGAGAATCCCCCATGGCGTCAGTGGTGTGAGTGGGCCCATCTTGAGTGGTGTGAGGGGGCTGATCATGAGTGAGTGGGGTTAGCCTTCCCCATGGCGTTAGTGGTGTGAGTGGGCCCATCTTGAGTGGTGTGAGGGGGCTGATCATGAGTGGGGTTAGCCTTCCCCATGGCGTCGGTGGTGTGAGTGAGCCTCTCTTGAGAGTGGTGTGAGGGGGCTGATCGTGAGGCACGGTCACCACAATTGTGAATATTTTGTAACAATAGAACTGGGTTTGTGAGCTTCACAAATCAACGCCATTAAACACCTTAAAACAGCGTGGGACAGCAACAACAATGTGATTTCGAAAGAGTGATGCTCTCAGCCACATGCCCAGTTGTCCGCACTGCATAAAAGCGCGCCAGGGGCGGGATGGAGCAGTGAAGTCTCCCTCACCCAGTGGCCTTAAGAAGGCCGGCTGCTCGGAAATAATTCATGGTGGGCGGTAAGGCCAATAACTTAGCTCCTGGGCCCCAGGGTGGGCGGCCTGGTAGGACAGGTCTGAGGTGTAGACCATAAGCTGTGGAGTGCATGCACCGTGTGCCTCAAATATTTCAAAATACATTCACTGCCAGTGCCGACTCCGAACGCTGCGCTGGGCCTGGTGCGTGCTTGCAGCGCTGCTGTTATAAATGGCGGAGACTCTCCACGTGACCACAGACTGAGGCCAGTCCTCCGGCCCTGGACCCACAGCAGGAGCTAATGTCTATGAAGGAAAATAAAGGCAAGTGCATGCGTGCTGAGCCAGCTCCCATGCCGTGGTTCCTGATAATTGCCAGTGTGATGTGCCGGCAGCACAGTAAATCACAGCAAGCCGGCGGGGTTGGGTCCATTGTAGGATCATACCTCGCCCGGCCGCCCACAGTGCAATGCTCCGTGGTTGCTGTTAGTGCTCACTATTTTATGTAGCGCCAGGACGAAAGTGCTGTGAAGCCGCAACGGCAAGCCCCGTGCAGTTCCCTGTCTGCTGCGATTGCATTCGGCCCGCACTGCTTTCAGGTACCGCACTCCTCCTGCACTGCCACGAGAGTGGCCACTCCGAGGTGAGAGGCCTCACTTCACGACAACAGTACAGTGCTCCGTGGTTGGTGCTAGTCTCACTTTGCTGATGTAGTACCAGGACACTCGTGTATTTATCAGTTCTAGTGTATGGCTGTATTCAGATTTTAAAACCTAGGATTCAGAACATAACAAGCATTAACAAGCATTTGCAATGCATGTGATAACGAGCCCAGCCGTGGGCCGAGGCCCAGCGAGGTCAGCGAAGGCCAGTGTGGCCAGATCTGTTAACAGCCATGAGCACCTTAGAAACAGGGACACTAAAGATGATGGGAGTTTCGTAACACAGCGCTCGACTTTGATGTGAACTATTCCTGCCACGTTTAATGTCTCTGATAAAATGTCCAATGAAAAGGGGTGTTGGGGAAACTCTTTCCATTGCATGTGGAGATTTACACCTTCTGCTGCCATTCGGGGGTGCAACCGTGGTGCAGCAGGTTCAGTGGTATGTGGCCCAGATGCTTGAGGGGCCGAGTGAACCCTGACAATATTGTATTTTACTAACCCAAGAGCACTCCTTGCTATACTGCAGCTGCCGTTCATGCATTCCCAAATGTGTGCATAGAAAGCTACACCAGGCACAGGCTGCCATTCAATGGATTAGCTAGGAAAATAAAAGACCCCCACTTGGAGCCATAGGACAATAATTGAGCGAAGTGAGAGATACCAATACTACCTAGTAAAGCCAGTGGGAATTGTTTCCTCGAGAAAGATTTGTAAAAATGGTGCAAAATGATGCATTTCGTAGAATGGTTTTAAAAGAACTTGGCCAAAACTGCAAACACTAGTATTGACTCCTGTGTGTGCCGATAACATCATACAGGGGTGCCCTGATCTACCAATTGAAAGTCCCATTGTAAACACTAATGGGTGTAGTGTGGACATGTCAGACCATATTATAGGAAGTGACGATCAGGAATGCCAACCACCCCCCAAGCGAGCTAGAAACCCTGTTACCACTTCCAAAATAACGGGGAATATGGGCACACCATCAGCGATACCCGAACCGAAAACACGGAAAAAGGCCTACAAAAAGGGTTCATTGCTAGTGTCGCAGAAACCAGGGGACAGGGGAAAACAAACAGGCACCCCGAACACTCATTCTGAAAAAGAGGTGACCAAGATTAATGATAAACTGGACTCCCTGGATATTTATCTTAAAGCAACACTAGGTATTCTATCAAGTAGAATGGGGAAGCTGGAAGATCTAGTACTTACCAGTCTAAGCAAAACACAGCAACTTTTCCAGGAATTATTAGATGTGTATAAGTGCAAAGAAGCATCAGATGACAACAGTGAGAACTGCCAGCCTGCTGCTATAATACCTACTAGTAATCACGAGCAGAGCAGAGGGTTATTACGTAGATCTGAAAATAATCCTATCTCGAACCAAGAGGCTCACCCTAATAATCACTCTTTACCCTCGAATATACCTATAAAGTCCTCAGGACGAAATTTCAATACTACCGGTACTGGGCAGGGTTACGAGGATGATCAGTGTAACAACAATCCGGACTTACCGCCCGCTGCCACCCCCTACGTAGTAGTGTTAACAAAGGTACCGAGTCTACAGAAGGGGAGCCCGGAATCGTGGGAGAATTTAAGAAACAAATCACTACACTGGCTAGGCTCTAGGAGGGATTTGCAGATAGGCTGTATGGAGATTTTAAGATGGCCAGAAGGGCACCCTGGATCGGCAAAAGTCGGAAGACCATGAGCGGGGATTGTGTGATACTGACATTTAAATCTCCAAAACTAGTCCGTGAAATACTGAATAGAGTTGCGTCCTGTACCATCAACACCCAGGGTATTAACCTGGTACCACTGGGTTTTTTCTATCACCCAGACAGTATCAACGGTTTTACCCATTCTAGGGAAGCACCAACTCTGGGTCTTATGAGTCAGTTCAACATCCCTGTTCATAATCGGTTCGAAACATTTTCCAATCTCGATCTAGCTGATTGACAACAAATGGGGGAATTTTGTGGTACAGTTATACCCAACATATTGGATCGGGCGCCCAGTACAAGATACTCTGACTTGCCACCTACTAGCATATTAGACGAGCTATCTGCCCCGACTGAAATAGAAAGCACTAGTCCAGAATGCGTTATGTCGGGCACAAGTACGCTGGAGGGAATTCCTTGCTCAACATTAAACACCTGTTATACTCAGCCCCATGCTATAAATGCCAGGACAAATGACACTGAAAGAGTCGCAGAGGTTAAGAGCCAAATACTTTTTTGGAATATTGCTGGGTTAAAATCCAAGGAAGACAATATCATGTGGATCGAGTTCATTAGCAATTTTAACATTATTAATGTACAAGAAACATGGCTGAAAGATCCTCTACATATCAGTGGTTACAAAACATTTCACACGCCAGCTACTGCATCTACATCTGGCAGAGCTAAGGGAGGGCTGTGCACATATGTTTCAAATCATCTTACTGTAGGAAAAATTGAATTTATAACCACTGAACTCCATTATCATATAGTGATGCTCCACGCAGATGGAACTTTCTGCCTGGTAATCGTGAACTTTTATAATAACCTGACTCCCGCTTTGGTTATAGATACTCTGAGATCACTGAACTGTTCTTTATATACTTTAACCACCCGTTTAAAGAAGAAGGTTTTTGTGATCTGGGGCGGGGACTTTAATTTCCCCGTCTGTAAACACAATGGTGAAGACGTTTGTGGTCTAACGTATGGAAATGGGGAAAATTTCGTCCATTTTCCGCATACCCCATACGGGGACTCCTTGAATGACATAATGTCTACTTTTACCTAGGGTTTGCAAATAGTCTGTGCTCCCCCACGATTCCTTTTACCCCTACTTTTAACGCTCGTGGTATAACATCCACAATTGATTTTATTTTGACCCCATGTAGATGCTCCTCCTATATTAACAATTTTATGACACATGAGATAGCCCTAAGCGATCATTTCCCCCTCAGTGTAGACGTGAATATACTCAAACAGAGCACAAACGCTAGACTAATAGACGCTGATAATCTCAAACATATTGACGGGATCAGGCAAAACGGCTTTGCACTAAAATGGGCCCATGTAGACACCACTGAACTTATTTTAAAAATTGTTCTTAACTGTAAAAGCATGCTCATGTCATGCCTAGATGATAATACACCTAACAATGAGATTAGGGAAAATTTTCTGGCTCTCTCCAAATACATAAGAGAGTCACTTTTTGTTAAAAACACTAGGAGCTCGACAAAAAATAAAGGCTGGTTTAATGCCGAATGTACAAAAGCATACACTAATCTTAAAAACTGTATTCATGCCCCCGTCAAAAATATCGAACATATTAGGGAGGCTAGACGTAATTATAAAATTGCACAAAAAGTGAGCAAGTCCACCCTAAAACAAAATACATGGCGGGCTCTACGTGATGCCGCAGATAGCCGTGATTTTTCTGCCTTTTGGAAAGTGGTGAACTCACCTTTCATGACAAATAAAGATGCGGCAGTTATTGAGATTGCCATATCCGAACCTGAATGGGTAAAACACTATTCAAATCTATATAAAAACCCAACTCTAGAGGATCAAGATAGCGCACTCAACACAGTGGGTATAGCACATGATTTTAGAATGAACTTTACCCTAAACGAGATTACTGCAGCAATCAATTCTAGTCCAGCTGGTAAAGCCCCAGGTCCAGACGGTATCCCCGTGGACCTTTTTAAAATAAATGTGGCGTTATGGGGTCCACTTTTAACCCAGGTCTCAAATTCATGCAAGAAAAGTGGCTTTTTACCAACATGGTACAAATCTGTGATCAGACCAATCTTTAACAAGCATTTGCAATGCAATAGGTCTCGCACTTGGAGCAGTTTGAGCTCTTGGCATTGTAAATAACAATGCCTTTTTATATATGTGTTGGTTTTTAAAACATAAATAAAAGGCATTATCATTTACAATGCCAATAGCTTAAACTGACTGTAGGTATAATGTTTCTGTCTGTAGTTATAACGTTGCTGTCTGTAGTTATAATGTTTCTGACTGTAGGTATAATGTTTCTGTCTGTCGTTATAATGTTACTGACTGTAGGTATAATGTTTCTGACTGTAGGTATTACGTTGCCGACTATCTATAACGTTGCTGTCTGTAGTTATAAAGTTTCTGACTGTAGCTGTATGTTCAATTGCCACATAATATTATTATTTTGAGTTTTATATTGCCCTAGCTGATCCAGCAAATCTTCCTTTAAGAACTTTGGTTTCAATGCAGCTCATCAGAGGCTTGTTTTTAAAAGAGGTGATGTCATGGTGACATTGAAGTGAGGAGAGGTTCTATTTCTGTACTTGAAAAAGAACAGATGAACCTTTATAAAAGCTTTAACAGAAGTTTAAAGAGACAGGAAGAAAGATTTGAAAGGTATCACTAACAGCAGATATCCTTCTTGCACAGCCAAAAATCTAATCTTTAGCAGATAGGTGACTGAACGTACATTTTCAGTGGTATTGGTAACTGTGGTACTTTTGATAACCGGTCCTGCAGCATTCCATAAGGTAAAGAAAAATGTGTTATGTTCATGTCTTTTGTAGACGGGTCAACAATGAAGCAAGCAGTGTTTGTTTTCCTCAGTAAAAAAAATCTGATTGTATGCAATAACAAGCATAGCCAGCGCCATTTATTTTTGCTTTTGTGTAGCTAGATGGTTTTAACGAAGCTTCATGAAAATATTGCGTCCATGAATTTGTGTTAGAAGGCTTGCACTGCTGCTGTCTATAGGCAGCAGCAGTGCAATTATTCTAACACAAATAACAGGCCAGGGTAGGTGTCAAAGTACCCCTCAAACTCACAAGAGGTAGAACACAAGTGAAGTCTTCCTCATACACACGGTACACGTTCTGTAGATGTATACAGAAGCAGTGTGGTTGGGGTGTGTGTGTCTGTGTATTTTTTAAGTGTTAGTAAACCCTGACAAAGTTAGAGAAATGCCATCGATGTGAGGACATAAGTCCTGTGAGGACCAGTCCTCAAAGAGTGTGTAGGTATTTTGGAGCGGGTGTATCAGAAATTAAAAGCACAGCGATATTTACTGTGTCCCACGCAACAACCTATCCCGGTATCACTGCGCCTGTGGAGTTAGAACAGTAGATACACACTTCACTACACTCAATGATTTGTCTGCATATATAGTGTGTGTTTATGCGCATGTGTATTTCGAGTCTGGTTGGGCCAAGCCAGCCCTCACGTCACCCAGTACCTCCGCCAGCAGCATGTGATCAGTAAGCTCGCTTCGTATTCGTAGTGTGTTTCGCCAATGAATAGAAGCATCCAAAATCTACGAGACGAATCTGACTGAGCGTATATGATCCTGTTACCCAGGCCTATAACGATTATGAGATAAAGAATGTGGTGGTAGGGAAGTATAGGGTACATGAAAATGATTGCAAATTGCAGAAAAATATAGGTTTTGTGCGTTTTTTTTTTATATAACGTTTTTTTCTCCTGACGAGGCGTTGAAATCTACTGTTTGCCACAGGCATAATCTCGGAAGGATTGATAAAGAATAGGGTCAATTTAGCAAAAAAACTATGTAATAATAATCTGTGGTCAAAATGGTCTGAACCGGAAGGGGTTTCTTGTATTCCCTCGAGAACGTGGCACTTCGAACCAGATTGATCCTGCTGGAGCAGGGCCAACGCTGCGTCTGGCTTCTGTCTGCGGTGACGCAAGGAGGATGTTGCCTGGTGGGTGAAGAGCGCAGCGTGAGCGTGAGGCCACTTTGAAAGTGAATGGAACGCGGAGCCGTCCGCTGTTATATCTGGCTCACAACAACACGTCGGTAGAAAGGTGACCAGGGATTGTGGGGTGAGCAGCAGGAACAGTGCCGAACAGTAGAGAGGGTTCAGGGGTTGTGGGGTGAGCAGCAGGAAGAGAGTCGAACAGTAGAGAGGGTTCAGGCAGAGTATCTGTGAACTGGCGGCAGAGTCTGAGCGAGTGGGGCAAACACTTCAAACTCGCTGTGTAAAGTAAAATAACAATGGAGAAGGGCGGGGAGAGGGTAAGGGTCACACAGTGGCGGAAACAGCATTACATGAAATTAGAGGGGGCAGAAAAATGGCATCAGGCAAAAGGTAGAGAAGAGAGGGTGCAAAGAAATCGCAAATCGCATGAAGTAACAAGCTACAAACTAAAAACAAGCATTGGCCGCACGCACGCCTTGCGCTTTAAGTTTAAAAAAAAAGACAAGCCCGGCGGAGCGTGGCGCGCGCGCTTGGGGGCGGGGGAGCGCATTCCAGGAGGGGGAGCAGACCCTTTGAAGTGCTCCTAAAAAGCAGATTGCATGGCGGCACGATGCGCGTGATTGTGCGCGTGCTAGCCATGCAATCCGCTTTTTGGGAGCACTTTTCAAACCCGCTTTCTATAGTCTCGCCTTGCGATCGCTTACGCGATAGCAAGGCGAGACCTAAAAAGGGAGACAGGTCGAACCCAGCCTGTTACCGCCCAATTTCGCTGTTGGACTCTACCGCTAAGATCATTGGGCGGGTTTTATTGAATAGATTGCAGACCTGGGCTGATGAACAAGATATCATTAGTGACCTCCAATATGGGTTCCGGGAGGGCCTGGGCACAGTTGAACAGGGTCTAAACCTGCATATTTTAATGGATAAGTATACTAGGGTAAAAAAGGGCAGACTCTTTATGACTTTTGTGGATCTGACGGCAGCTTTTGACTGTGTTATTCATGACAAGTTGTGGTTGATTTTAGAAGGGCTAGGTGTAGACTCACTAATTATTACTTTTTTAAGGGAACTTTATTCCGGAGCAAGGGCCAAGGTGAGATATGGGAGAGGTGGAGAATGCATGAGTCACTTTGGAATTGGGAGAGGTGTGCGGCAGGGCTGCGTCCTTGCCCCATTTCTCTTCACATTGTACATAAACGGCTTGGAGTCTATCTTAATCAAAGAGTGCAGGGACTTACCTAAGGTGGGCAAGCGATTCATCCCAGCACTCTTGTACGCAGATGATGCAGTTTTAATGGCCCGCACTCCACTTGCACTTCAAGGGGTCGTTAATTCATTTACCAGTTATATGACCAATTTGGGACTTTCAATAAATTGTTCTAAAACATATACAATGAACTGTGGGGCAGGGACTAATAAGAGGGCTAAAACTGTATATATTAATGCCATCCCAATAGAGCAAACCAAAACATTCCCCTATTTAGGGATCTTGTTTGACAGGACAGGTAGCTGGACTGAGGCGATCAAAACTAGGCGCCTGCTGTTTGTTAGGGCATTAGCGGCCCTGTCAAACTTCAGTCGCAAACTAGGTAAGCGCCCACCCGCTGAACTTCTTCACATTTACAAGGCCAAATGTGTGTCCATTGCCACATATGGGGCGGGTGTATGGGGCTATGCAGATCTAAAGGTCTTGCAGACCGCGGAAAACATGTTCCTTAAGTCTCTTTTGGCAGTGCCCCAAAGCAGTTCAAACTATATATGCCATATGGAACTGGGTATCCCATATTTGGAAGATATTATAAAGACTCCACCTGTTCTTCTTTGGCACAGAATCTGGCTATCAGACGATACTGGTTTTAACCACTATTTCTTGACTGACGTTCTGAAGCCTGATGATGTTAAACTTATTAGGTGGCTGGAGTACGTCAAAAGGTTCTTGTTAGATATAGGTCACTTGGAATACTATACAAACCCCTGCTTGATGAGTAGTATATCCAGGAAAGATCTTAAGGCTTGCTGTATGGACTACTTGGGCGAAAACAGAACAACTTCCGAGCTGAGAAGACCCACGGTCCAAGCCCATTACCTAACCTTGCCGTCACCTACCATCCAGTTATACCTATCCCTAACTGTATATGATTTTGACCGTCTCCTGCTGACCCGTTTTAAACTTAATATCCTATTCAGATTCCTAAGTTTTCCAGCGAGGAATGATTGGTCTAGAGACTTGTGTAAATGCCCCTGTGATGGCGTTTCGGAACAATCCACTATCCATATTATGTTCTTTTTTAAATATTATGATGTATCAAGAAAGAGATGGATTGTCCCAGTTTTAAAGAGTTTTGGTTTGAGACGATGTCGCCCGCGCTCTTAGCATTGCAATTTTTAGAGAATGAATTTGTTATTGCATCTGTTACTGTATTTCTTAAAAATGTTTTTAGATGCCGGAGATCAATGATGATGTGACCTGTAAATAAGTAATGAGTGCTCAGGAATTTACTGTTTTAATATTATTCCTTTTAATACTGTGCTTTGATGGTTATTGTATATTATAACCGAATAAAGTTATTATGATGATGATGACTCCTGTGTTTCAATCATGCTTTCTACATCGTCTCTCTCTTATTTTATTCTGCTTTTATCCAGCTCTTAGTTCCATCTTTCTTCCCTAGTTTCTACTATTCTTTATTTGCTTCTTTCAATTTTCCTTTCATTCCTTCTTTCAAACTTTCTTTCCTTCTAAACATCCTTCTTTCATTCCATCTCTCATCCTTTCTAGCCTTCTGTTCTTTACATTCTTTTTATTTTCTATCCTTCTTTCCATCTTTCATTCCTTCTTCCCAATCATTCATTCTTTTCTCTTCTTTTTCCCTCCTGTCTTATAATTCTCTCTTCCTACTTTCCCAATTTTTTGATCTTTTTTTCTTTCTGTATTCATCCCCTTCATTAATTCAATTTCTTCTTGCATCCACTGTCCTTCCTTCATTTTCTTCTTTCCATTATTTAATTCAGTTTTTTGCTCTCCTAATTTCTTTCCCTCGTTGCCTTTTCATTTTTTCTTTCTTTCTTCCCTCCATCTTTTCCTCCAGTGGAACTTCTTTCCATCCTTCATTCTTTATTTCTTTCCTTGATTTGCATTTTTTATTTCTTTCTATCCTGCTTTCCCTATTTTCATTCTTTTTCTTCAATTCCTTGTTTCCATTCTGCTTTTTTCCCTTTTCATCTTTTCCTTGTTTGGTCTATACTCTTCTTTATTTATTCACTCCATTTGCTTCTCACTTTTTTCTTTTTAATAATTCTCTTTTTCTTTGTCACAGTTTTTGGCTTCTTTGGCACCCACCCAACTTGCAACGACCTGTAGGTCACACATTAAAGTAAGAAAAAGCCATAAAACAATTTCACTGGCCCCAGTCGTGTCCCCATTTAAGTCAGGCCCCCAGGATATTGCGACAGATTTGCAAATTTTGCAGCACTAAAATGTAAATTTTGCGGCATTGTTGTGGCACTTTATTTTATTACTGTATGAAGCACGTCATGGTAGCGATACATCGTGAAAGCCCTGTGAATGCCTCAGCATTGTCATATCACTGTGTGAAGCACCCATGGTAGTGTCACATTGTGAGCACCGTGGGAATGCCTCAGCATTGGATGCAACATGCTGATAAGAATAGTGGTGCCTTTACTATTATACACTTATAGCATGTGAGGTTAGTACTGAGTTCCCAGACAGCTCTTTAAATATACTTCCACCGTGACCTACGATGGCGCCGCCAACTAACTGTACAGGGGCCATGGCATGCAGCTCCCCAAATGAATGCTCCTCAAACCTGACAGGCAGGAGTCTCTGCAGTTCTAGTTTTAAGATTCAAGCATTGCAAGCATATTCCCCGGGGGACCTCAGACCTGACAGACCGGAGCATTTTGCTATACCTGTATGGAGAACTTGTCTGCTCATTCTGAAAAAGAGTCCGGAGGCAGTGGTTTGCGACAAGCAGGGCCTGAAGAAGATGAAATGTGCACCAGAGCAAACGTTCAGGCATTGGCATAGCCTATAGGTCTCTCTTTTGGGACCTTATAAGTATTTAGTTATGCAGCACAATATCCTGCTGCAACAACATCAACTGTTGCATGGCTAAACACTTATAAGGTCCCATATGGCGTGACCTATTGGCTATGCCAATGCTTGTTAAGCTTGCAGTGACTGCCTGCCTGCAGGTCCATATACCACACTTGTTAAACGGAGCTTTCCGCCACGGTCTTCTTTCTTGCAGTAAAGCTGGGCATAGATGTGCAAAATGTTTCCTTCCCCTAAGCTACACAGTCTTCAAAGCTGTTTTGTAGTTGCCTTACTCCACTTTGTTTTCCTTAACTTTTCCAGGGGTACAGCTAAAATCAATTTTCAATTCTCTTAAGCACCCGGCCCCTAAGTACGATTGGCACTTGAGTATTTTATATTCATTGATCACCGACCGGACATTTGATCTACATGCTAACTGCTCTTTATCATTGAGGTATTGATAATTTCTTTTTTGTTCTATTGACCAATTTTTTAAAAGGTGCTAGGGAGGGGGACTTTTCGCATATTGCTTGAATTCCTAGATCTTTCATTGCTAAAGCAAGATAGAGGCGGGCTGGGGCAGCTTCATTCTTCTGTAATTCCTACCACAAAGCTAGGTATAGCTGACTTTCAGAGGCTGGCCTGATTCTGTTCCAGGTTTTTACATAGGCTCCTTTCCTCGCTTATGATTGGTTGACTAAATCTAACTCCAATCTTTTCTGGGCTGGGGATGCATTCGGGGGAGGCGAAACAGGGATCTTAATACTTTAGATGAGATTATATTTATGAGTGCTGAATCTCTCCCTCAAAGGACTTCGCATCCGTACGTAAAACTCGGGATAAGTTTAACTGCGATAACTTTCAATAAAGGAGCGAAACTCGGGCCTGTCAAAGTTCTTTATAAAGTACGAAAGGCCAGGGTCAAGAAAATCCCTTTTCTCTTCCATTCCTTCCTGTGTTGTTTAGAAGTGACCCCGTCATGGAAATGACCTCCTGTATATATATATATATATATATATATATATATATATATATATATATATATATATATATATATATATATATATATATATATATATATATATATATATATATATATATATATATATATATATATATATATATATATATATATATATATATATATATATATATATATATATATATATATGTTGTGGTCTGCTCCAGTTGATCTCCGCCTAGGAACCATTGATGCCTTTTGTTTATTCTACAGCTCACTTCCATAATCTTTATTTCCTTTAAGTTAACGGTTGACGTATATGCACAACGCCTGTCCATGATCATCAAGTAGTTTTTCTGTTGCACAAAGAGGAAACCAAGAAACAACACAAAGGCTGTGTAACATTAACAAAGCAGATCGAGAATGACTAATGGCACACCGCTGCTAAGCAATTAAATGGCCTAATTGGTGCACCTGGTCCCATAATTGATAATAAAGTCGGCAAAACATCACAGAAAGGCAGTCAATGAGATATGGTTCGGTCTTATGAGGAAAAACTGTCTCTACCAGCAAAGATTCAGTACATTGAAGGCCGTACTCCTGCTCAGCTGTCTATGGGAAGATGACCAGCCAGCACCTTCTTCAGGCCTGTCATGAGAAATCTCAAATATCTTTCAGTAAGGTAGATGTAAAAAGAAGCCCCAAATGTCCAAGAAAAGCTGTGACTGGTCATTCAACCTGTAAATCAAGTGCTTATATGAGAAGAAGGCGTGTAACTAATATAGGGCCTAACAAAAAAGCCCCTGTAGCTAGCAATCCATGAACAGTGTACCAGAAGCCACCAGCCTTTCAGGCCCGCCCCAACTAGGATGTGGAGAAACGACTGTGAGTGCTGCACTCATGGCCATTGAGGGAACAGGAACCTGAGCCAAGCATAGCAAATGAGTGCGCAACTGTCCACTTTTGCACTTTTCCTATAAGCTGCCACCGTGCTCCTGGTTATTCCCTTAGCATGGAGCTCCACTTACTGTGCCGATACATGTGAGGCCTGTAGGGTAGAGTCACAGCCTACTACAGCCGACACCTCTGTAAGAAAACACAAGCAAAGATTCCGCGCTGCACAGAGAGATCGAAACCAGCTGAAGCTAAATTGTTTTCCCAAGTCCAGACCAAAGGATACCCACCCCGAGTCCTGAGAAGTATTCTCCAGCCTGATGACTGCTGGAGCTAAACTATGATCGCGGCCTCTCGTTGCGGTATCTGGCAGGCGGCCTTCAGGTCAACTCAAAATGTCAAGAGTATCAAGCGCATGCCTACTCTCTTTTATGGGTAGCATGAGTTTATAGATACTTAACATATGGGAGTCTTGATTGTTAAGAATTTTAAATATGAAACAAGTCAATAGCTGCTGCCTGCTCTTCACTTTGCGGCACCTTCAAAACGGATGAATGAACATTTTGAATTATCTGAAATGATTATTTTGTGTTTTTTATAGTTCAGATGAGAATAGCTGTCAGAAAACATTGTATGACAATAGCCCATCCAGGCACACCTATATTGAGTGTGGATGTCGAGGCGTTCTGTTCTCTTTAGATGCATGGTTCCATTACCTGAGAAATTTGGATCACATGATTCCTGGCAGGTGGACTTCAGGCGTCTCCAGTGTTTTTTTCATTCAACAAAACACATAGGTCAACCTGCTCTTTTCCTTTCGACTTTCCCGGATTTTAAAGGGGTCACCCTAGACAGATGGTAGGACCATCTGCAGCAGTGCCTAACTGACTGTTTTAGGTGATGAACAACTTCTAGAACTAAGGTTGTCATTAGTTAACCTGAAATGTTTATTTTATTTTGTAGAGTTTTATTTAACGCAAACTAGACCCGAGAAATCGGGTTTCAGGGCGCTTTATATGAGCACCAGTTTCAATACAGATGGACACATTCATTTTTGTTAGGCACGGGGAGATTAAGGGGCATATCATCAACGGCCAGCGATAATTATCGCTGGCCACTCTTAGCATTAAAATGTTTAACGCCGGCTATCGCAGATAATTATCGCCATGCTACCGCTGTATTAACAACGCTCAGCACAATGGCGATAATTATCCTAGCAATAGCGATGTTTTCCATGGGATATCGCTGGTTTTCCAGCGATGTTCCATGGAAAACGGAGATACCCTTGATAATAGGGGCCTGTGGTCTTAGCCACACATTCCACCCCCCATGTTAAGTATGCCTTAGTCAGGAATTTAACAGATGTTAAATTCCTGCGTTAAGGCATACTTAGCACAATTTAAATAATCGCTTCCCCGCATTGTAAATATCGCGAAGCTGCCTTCGTGATATTTACACATGTTGTTTCCACAGACACGCCTACTTTGCATCTCATTAGCGATGCAAAGTTAGGCGTGCTGGAAACGGGAGCAAAATCAGCAAAACACGCGATAGCGTGTCTTTGCTGATAAGGCGATAAAATTATCGCCGCTTTTCGGCCGAAAACGGCCGCAAAACCGGCGATAATTTGTTATCGCCACATTGTTAATATGCCCCTAAGTGATTTGCCCAGAAACATAGGATGTTGAGCGTCGTTGCCGATACTGGAACCTGGTTCCCCAGCTTCGAGGTCGACTGCTCTAGCGGTAAGTCTACATCCTCTCCCGAAATGTCACGTTTGCCAGACCAATTGAGTGTAATTCTAAATGAGAACCGAAATTTCAACAGGCGCATGACGTAATTGAACAAACAATATCCAGGACCCTGTAATGCAAATCAAAGGCATTGATTTAAAGTTTGTAGAAAAATAAAACATGATAACAAATAGAGGATCAGTGCTTTTGAAGGTTGTTGCTTTATTACAACTACAATTCGTTGCAGTCCTACAGAAAACACACTTCCTTGGCATCAAGCTGGAGCATCTGGTAAACAGATCACTCTCCACATGATTAGTCTTAAAACATTGACCTACATGCCAATGCCGCGTCATAGTGTCTCTTCACAGAAACCCTTCAAATTCCTTCTGAACCCAGTCTGGTGATTGAGAGATCACCCTGTCCAGAAGCCAGTAAGGGTGAGAGAAGATGAACTAACACACTAAGTTAAAGGAAGAACCAGCGAGACCTTTCAGTGGCTGGTCTAGAGACAAACTGCTACAGCCTAATGCAGCGTTTCCCAAACTGTGGTCCGCCCACCCCCAGGGGTCCGTGACACATTTCCAGCGGGTCCGCCGACTGGAGTGCCTTCCGACATAAACACTGAAGCGCCCATGCGCTACAAGCCCTGTGAATGACAGCGCAGGGGCGGCGGAACCACAACAAAATCGGGCCAATCACCATTTCAGCTTTAGGTGCAAGCTGAAGGGTGATTGGCTTATATCACAGTCGCGCGCGCACTCTTGCACGGCAGTGCGTGTTCCCTCGCGTTTGCGGCCAGCCCAGGAGCATTTTGCCACCCAATGTCCTGTCTCCACTACTGCTGTGCCTCTTGTTTCTATGTTAAACAGCATTCCGGCACCTCGGGCCAGCAGGAGGGCACTTCACCCGATAAGCACGTGAGTGTTTTAAAATGTAATAATAGATAATGGAGGTGTAGATTTTAACAGTGCTTTTATCTGTTTAAAACAATATTTTTCTAAAAACATGCTTGTGGAGGCGAGTATTAGTCGACAAATGTAACTAGCAAAAATGTGCATTTAAATGAATTGTTCATTGAGTGCCTTTCGAAAGGTGTCGATAGAAAACACGTTTTTTTTCCTGTGAAGCCTTTATTCTAGCGGCGCCGAACGGGTATGTGAAAGTATTTGTAGGAAATATAGAGGGGCCGATTCCGATGGCTGGTCAGACAGCTGTCCATAGCCTTACCCTGTGACCGACACGTATCCGGAGCCGGTCCGTCCTGTAGAGTAAGTACGATGCGCATAACTGCCAAAAACACGACCGACACGTAGGCTGTGAATCAAGCCTCATTCTCCGTCCGAGCCGTAACTCCCAAAGAGGAACCGTGTCGCCCAGAAGCAGTATCCATAGCAGTTTCCGGCATGACAAGTACGATGCGTACTTCCTACGTGCCGGACGGGTCATCACGTACAGCACGTCAGAGCATCCGGAAAACAAGCATATCAGCTACGATTCGCGCCACAAATCAATACACGGCTACAAGACGGAACAGCGTGCAGCGGGTACGAGACGGAGCAACAAGCAGCGTGTACGACATGAACACATCATGAATCCCATTGCGCAGGTCATACCAGTACTCTACATCTATGACCGGATCAGGAACCGACGACGACGGAGCAGGCGGTAAGTCAGACACCTACCACATAAACAAACGACACGTACCTGCAAAATGGCACACACACACAGGGGATACATATACCGGCCACTAACAACAGCCCACCATAGGGGTTGCATGGCCAGCACCACTAACACCCCCACCCATAGGGGCCTGTTGCCCATCACCCCTGCCACCCCCACCCATAGTGGACCTGTTGCCCATCACCCCTGCCACCCCCACTCACAGGGCTTATGTTGCCCATCACCCCTGCCACCCCCACCCATAGTGGACCTGTTGCCCATCACCCCTGCCACCCACACTCACAGGGGACCTGTTGCCCATCACCCCTGCCACCCCCACTCACAGGGCTTATGTTGCCCATCACCCCTGCCACCCCCACCCATAGTGGACCTGTTTCCCATCACCCCTGCCACCCCACTCACAGGGCTTATGTTGCCCATCACCCCTGCCACCCCCACTCACAGGGCTTATGTTGCCCATCACCCCTGCCACCCCCACCCATAGTGGGCCTGTTGCCCATCACCACTGCCACCCACACTCACAGGGCTTATGTTGCCCATCACCCCTGCCACCCCCACCCATAGTGGACCTGTTGCCCATCACCCCTGCCACCCCCACTCACAGGGCTTATGTTGCCCATCACCCCTGCCACCCCCACCCATAGTGGACCTGTTGCCCATCACCCCTGCCACCCCCAGTCACAGGGCTTATGTTGCCCATCACCCCTGCCACCCCCACCCATAGTGGACCTGTTGCCCATCACCCCTGCCACCCCCACTCACAGGGCTTATGTTGCCCATCTCCCCTGCCACCCCCACCCATAGTGGACCAGTTTCCCATCACCCCTGCCGCCCCACTCACAGGGCTTATGTTGCCCATCACCCCTGCCACCCTCACCCATAGTGGACCTGTTGCCCATCACCCCTGCCACCCCCACTCACAGGGCTTATGTTGCCCATCACCCCTGTCACCCCCACCCATAGTGGACCTGTTGCCCATCACCCCCTGCCACCCCCACTCACAGGGCTTATTTGCCCATCACCCCTGCCACCCCCACCCATAGTAGACCTGTTGCCCATCACCCCTGCCACCCCTACTCACAGGGGACCTGTTGCCCATTACCCCTGCCACCCCCACTCACAGGGCTTATGTTTCCCATCACCCCTGCCAACCCCACTCACAGGGCTTATGTTGCCCATCACCCCTGCCACCCCCACCCATAGTGGACCTGTTGCCCATCACCCCTGCCACCCCCACTCACAGGGCTTATGTTGCCCATCACCCCTGCCACCCCCACCCATAGTGGACCTGTTGCCCATCACCCTGCCACCCCCACTCACAGGGGACCTGTTGCCCATTACCCCTGCCACCCCCACTCACAGGGCTTATGTTTCCCATCACCACTGCCACCCCCACTCACAGGGCTTATGATGCCCATCACCTCTGCCACCCACACTCACAGGGGACCTGTTGCACATCACCCCTGCCACCCCCAGCCATAGAATGGGTGATGCGCAACACATCCAGCATACGCAAACATCAGGTATGTCCGCAAAATACATCTCCCATGACATCATGACAACAGTGTGTAGTCTGTGACAAATGCCCACAACAGTAAATATGGCTACGAGCATACAATGTAAGTAACAGCACATGTGTGACCAACACATGAGTGTGACATACACAAGGCAAGCATCACCATAGCACTGTGGCAATGTAAAAAGAACACCCCCTCACTGTGTAGAACAGAAGTCAAGTGGGGGCTCACAAAATGCAGCAGATGTGGAGCATTGTGGTGATGGGGACCAAACCCCCCTCAACACAGTGACCAAAAGGTAAGTGTCATCATGGTCAA
This sequence comes from Triturus cristatus, assembly GCF_964204655.1. Taxonomy (NCBI): domain Eukaryota; kingdom Metazoa; phylum Chordata; class Amphibia; order Caudata; family Salamandridae; genus Triturus; species Triturus cristatus. Next base: position 618,612,434 of record NC_140583.1, on the reverse strand, counting down.
AGCTGCAAATAACAAACAGCATGTATGATCCCTGATCCCAACACATCAAACACTTCTGGGGCAAACTAGTAGTTGTGTTCCATACACACAAAGATGTGGTGAGGCAAACAGTGCTGTGAAAACATAACACTCTCGGCCATGTGCAGACAAGCACCACACATGGGAGCTGACAATGCACACAGCGTACAATGACACAACAGCAGAAGTGACCATCACCAAGCATGCACACATCTCGAAAATAGACACACCAATCAAAACAACATGTGTAGACTGTAGGTGTCAGCTCACTAACTCACATTCCATGCCAGCAATGGCACCCAACAACCAGGATGAATGTGCACAATGATGTGAAATGACTCACAGGGACAGCATGCAAAATCACAGAAACAGCATCCAGACAAAGGCCCACAACAGCAATACCAATGCACTGGTGCAGATACACAAACACAAACAGGCAAACTCACACTGCACATCGGACACAACATGTGTGTGTGTGTGTCACAGTATCCCCAGGCAACTACACAACACATGAGAGGGGCTGAACCACAGTGACACAGATGTGGACACAGTGCCATACAAAAGTAAACCATCATTGGGACACTCTCAGTGGGCAATCAGGCATTGGGAGATGAGAGGAAGCACAACAGACACATGTGACACTAGCTGGAATTAACACCAACTAACAGAGCAAGAGACTGACACACAACAGCACAATCCCCAGGGGCAAGACATTGGGGTGACACAAGCATGCATGACACCTCCACTGTGATGACAAAGGCAGATGTCGTACAAACTGGGAAACCCAGACATGTGTCCTGTGCCACAAACGTAAATCATACATACACAAACACAAATCCCTCAGCATGGCCCCTCATCCATGGACAAACGGGAGCTAGGGGACCATCCATTCAAACATTCACATCAGTCCACCATCAACACCACACACCTGAAATGCAACAATGTGTATCTGTGAAGCCCACATGGACAGGTGACATTGCACATGCCCACATGACAAACACAGGAATGTTGGCAGGAACTAAAGTGCACACACACATCACACAAGGACTGTTTACAACCCTGGGGAATGACAGACACACTGCACAGTATGCGGTACATGGCCATGACCTCAAAGCTCATGTGACCTTCACAATCCCTGCCACAGTCCCAGGACTATGCAGATGCCAAGGAGGAACACAAGGCACCCATGCTGACACCTGCCAGCATCGCTGCTGTGAACCCGACAAGTGGGAGGAGTCACACACACATACAAATGTCTCAATCACTGAAAACTACCACCTAGGGACAACTACATGATATTGCGAACAAACAAGTGCCTTGAGGAACCCTCACTGTGTCCCATTTGTGTCTGACAACATCATCAACACTCAGAACTGACAAATCACAATGATGATACACCAATTAACAGTAGTGAGTCATGCACCCACACATCTGGTAGCCCATTTTAAAAGTAGTGGGATTAACCCAGTACCACTCAGCAGGCATCAACAACAGGAACATATCAAGGGATCACTGTCTGTGTATGAACAGGGATGTGGACACACACACATGCACATACAACACACACCATGGGCCCAGGCCATGTCACTGGACAACACACTAACTTGAGGGGACACAACTCCTGTGGGAGCTCAGCTGTGCCAAACCTATTCACCGCAAGTCCCACTCATGTCGGCAGAACACTTGGTCAGTCAGCCATCAGTTACCACACAATGAAGGCTCTGGTCACAACAGCCTGGGTACGGGAGTCACCCCTAAGTCAGCTGCACATACCCCAAACATATGTCTAGCAAGTTGCACAGAGGACCCAGTTTCTCCTATTACAATGATGCCCACACCTGTAGGGCCAGTAGTGATGAGCACGAAGTATGTGGAAGTGACAATTTGGACAATGGGAAGCACATCATATGTGCAGGGGTGCAAGCCACAGATGTAACCATGGCAATTAAATGCTCACAGAGAGATGTACACAAATAGTTGATCCAGACACACCCAGGTAGCTGCAAAGGATGACATGGATACCCACCAGAATGGGATACATATCTCATGGACCACAGGGAGTACCTCACATCAACACATCAGTATGCAACATTGTAAACCAAGCATTACAGGTGCAAGGACATCTAAAACAACCTCAACTTGATGTACAGCTAAATCAAGTTCACAGGGACAAAGTAAAAAGCTTTATTCAGCATATGAAAAGTGAAACGTCTGTTCCAACAAAAGGCCAATGGCCAGTCCATGTCCAAATGGCAAGGAGTGAACTAGAGTGACAAATTCAGTATATGAAATTCGAAACGTCTGTGCAACCAAAAGGCCAATGGCCAGTCCATGTCAAATTGCCAAGGAGTGAACTAGAGTGACAACTGTCACACCTTGCTTGCCTGAACTGCTAAGGACCGGGGTCATCCCCTTGGAGGGGCATACATGGGGGCAGGCAAGGCACCGCAGGGACAGGATTAGGGCGCAGCAGAAGGAGGCAGTGAAGAGGTGGGGGATGCAGGCGAGACACTTGCAAATGCAGTGGAGCTGACTGAAGTGGTGGGTGCTGTTACAACTGTGGGGCACAAGTCAGATGGGGTGGGTGCCGGCACAACTCCAGTGGGCAGGTCAGATGGAGTGGATTGGCTCACCACTGCAGTGCCCAAGTCAGACGGGGTGGGCGTGGACTCCAAAGCAGTGCCTACATCCATGGGAGCGGAATGGGGGACAGGTGAGGTCTGCAGGGCTGGGGGTGGGAACACGGTCCCCACATCAGTGGCACCAACTGCCTGACCAGGTGTGGAGGAGCAAGTGCTAGGGGGGATGGCCGTAGCATTTTGGGGATGGTGTATCTGTGTGTGGGGGAACCCGGGGCAGGGAGTGGCGGGGGAACCTCTGGAGTGGTGGCCTGGGGGATGGAGGACGGAGACTTTGCCTTGGAGCTGCGTGCTGGCGGGGGGGTCTTGCTCTTCTTGCGCCGGGGGGACTTGCGGGTGGGCGTCTCGGTCTGACTGCACCTGGGGGAGGGTGTCCTGGTGTGAGGGGCACTCCCTTCTGTGTGTGGGGACTTCCTCTTCCCCTTGTAATCAGGATCTGCTGGGTCGGTGGGGAAGAGGCCATGGTCACAGAGGAAGAGCTTCTGGGGGGATGGGGTTGCAGGTGAGGCAAGGGAAGGGGGCTGGGAGGGAGAGGTCTCGGAGGACTGTGGAGTGTTGTGGATGACTGTGTGTGTGTCAGCAAACCAGCCCCTGTGAGTGTGGAATCAGTCCCCTGCGCTTGCTTGTGTGCACGTCTAGCCCTTGGTTTCTGTGCTTTGGACAGGTAGTGTGCTAGGAATTGTGGGTGGTGCAGGGGTAGGAGGGGTGTGGGACTGTTGGAGGAGGGACACTGCTGCCGTCAGGGAGGAGGCCACGGACTGGTTGGTCCTCTGTAGGGCAGACATGTCCAAGGAAATGCCCTCCATGAATGACACCAGTTGTGTCAACAGACCTGTGTGTGCATGGAGGACCTTCAGCATCGACGTCTGCCCTACATGCATCTGCCTAAGTAAGTCCACAGACTCCTCACTCAGGGCAGCAGGGGACACAGGGGCAGGGGGTGCGGTGCCTGGCACAAAGGAGACATGCTCACGAACACGGGAGCCCACAGGGACCTCTGGGATGGGAGCCGATGGGAGAAGGGTGGTGGTGGTGGCGGTGGCAGAGACAGCCTCAGTAGCTGGGGTTTGGTGGCTGATGACACCCGCCTCCACAGGGGAGTCATCCTCAGAGCTGCTGTTGCCTTCAGCTGGGGGGGATGGTGCTGACGACTCCTCTGTGTGGCTCAAATCGCCCTCAGTACCACTGGGTCCACCTGACTCCTCTCCTTCTGTCCCTGTAAGGCTCTGTGGCTCCTCCTGGTCCGTGGAGCTGTCCCCTCCTGTGGCCGTGGATGTATCTGGATAGGAATAGGAAGTAAGAGAATAACATCAGTCACCTGCACCGACTGCACACACCACAGTGAGTACATCACATCACAGGGCAAGCCCTGGCATCATCTGCTGAACACAGCTCAAAGTGCCAACACTGTTTAGAATAAGCCAATTGTCATTTTCAACATCAACCATGGCACACATATCCCTCCCTGACTTGCACACATAGGTCTGTTGCATGTTGGATGCTAATACCCCAATGTGCCAACATGCACCACCCCACATTAGTTGTACATGCAAGTGAACATGTAGGAGTATGTCACTAGACCCACAGCACATCTCTTGCGACTGACTCAGCACAGGTGTCCGGATGAAGGAATGGGCAGTGACTCATTTCACATGCTTGGGATGCATGCCAGCAACACACACTATGATGTACTCATGTCCTGATGGGCAAGGCCACAATGGGGTGCATGGTGCACACTTGAACACAACGCAGGCTCACTCATAGCAAGTTCAATGCCATGGCACTGGGATGCCCTGAAAGTCAGTCAACACTGTCACCTGTCACAGGGGCAGGGCATCCAGACAACAACAATATGCACTGACTCACAATCTTAGCTCAGGGGCAAATCTGACCGGCGCACTTGCCCATCCCATGCAAACAACATATCCAGGACCCAGAAGACCCCACATCATGAAAATCAGACATATGAGTCTCAGCAAACACAAATCCATGTATATTAACACATCACAGTCTGCCATGCATATAACCCAGCTGCATGAGGGACAGAGTTGTATACACCATTGTGCGCTGTCAGATGATCACACACCTATATGTCACACAGGTCTTGTCTCCCACAGTCACATTGCAGATGTCATGCTGACCCTCTGAATCATGGACACCCCAGTTGTACGTAGCAACAAGCCACACCCTAATGACACAGAGGCACACACCTGAGGGCACATGTCACGAAGCACAACCTGCAATTTCACACACAGGAGTGGGATTACAGAGTGTTTCTGAATGCCCTTGAGGAGGCAGGACTGGGCAGGACTAAGTGAACCAGTGTTTTGCCCCGGACAGTAGTCAGGTGGCTAAGCAATTGTGGCATACTTGCTATACCTACTCCTGATGCCCAAAAATTGGAGTACCCTGCTGCATGGTTTTGTATTAATACCCCAGACACATGTTGCGAGTCAGACCAGCAATTGGTACACATCTCAAGGGCACACACAGTTCACATGTCAGATCTCAGGCTTTGTGCAAACAACTTACCCACCCATGAAACACACAACAGAGTCACGGGAACTGATGCTGACTGGTACCTGATACATAGCTGACTGCAGGGACACAGTGCCCTAGTGACACAAGCAAAAGACTGTGGGGGCACACCTGTGGAACAGATGAGGAGGGTGCATCACACAGATGAGGGACCTGATTTTGGGACTACAAGACCTACGTAATGTGGAAGTGTGACCCGGACAAAAGACTGCTATTTGCATGTCAGACATAGTACACAGATCAGGTATGGACTTACCCCCTTCCTGCTGCTGTCTGGCCTTCAGCTGCCTATCCAGGTCTGGGAAAACCACCACCAGTATCCGGAGCATGTGGGGAGTCAGGGTCTGGTGTCCGCCCCTCCTGCGCGGAGGTGACAGCTTCAGCTGGACTCTAGCTATCCTCGTGGTCCAGCCCCGAAGGTCCTGCCACCTCTTCTGGCAGTTGCGGATGCGGCGCTTGTAGACCCCCACATAACGAATAGCCCGGGCGATGGTCAGCCAGATCTCCTGCTTCTGTTGGGCATCAACCTGTGAGGAGGACAAAGTGAAAAGTACATTAACACACATGCCCCAGATTTGTGCAGCACACAATTAGATATACATGTCATCATCACAAAGGGAAATTAATTACACAGGTAGTGCAACCCTGGGGAATGAAAACTCACATGCATGTCTGACATGTTAACAATGCCTGGATAGTTTAAGCTGGCAAAAATGCACTTTAGCAGCAGGAAAAATATTCAGTACATGTACCTGCGCACTTTGGGGGATGAAAGTAGTCAGTGAGAATGCTTGCCACTGCTGTACACACTGCTAGTACTGCTAGACAGACAACATGCATAATTAGGAAGGCAGTGGACAGCACACTCACCTGCTCCCCTGGTGTCCCATAGAGCTTTCTGTACTCTGGAAGGAGCCCGTCCAGCAGGGCCTGGTTCTCCTCCTCAGTGAAGGCTGGGGCCCTCTCCAGTGTACGTGCCATAGCAGGAGCCAGAGGATGCAGAGACAGCAGCAGTGGTAGCAGGGATGAGGTCCAGTAGCATGTTGTGCAGGCAAGTGAGCTCCCTGGGGTCCAGCCAGCCTTATATCTGTGCTGCAGAGACAGACTCTGTGCCATGTGTCCAAAGTGATAGGTCCAGCACGGTTGCATTCTATGAATCTGGCCAATCCATTCAAAAGTACGACTCATACACGCCTTCCGCATCGTTTAAATCTTTACCTTCATGGAACACTTGAAATTGCAACATTGTTGTAGGCATCCTACTGAATTTCCAGTGCACAACTCGTACAAGTTTTGAATCCGCATCCGTCTCCATGACAGTCCTGAGCCAATGGTTGCGCCCAGCTCGTACAACTGACTGTACAACGCGTATTTTGAATGTACACATGCACCCGTCTCCATACGATTCAATGGCCAAGGCGTACGCCTGTCTCGGACCATGCCTGTCCGACGCGTATGCATGATAGTCACCCGCGTCGGACCTCATTGGATTCAATGACAAGGCGTACGTACGCATGGTTCGGACATGACCCGTGCAATGCGTACGCATTGTCACTCGCGTCGGACCCCATTGGATTCAATGACAAGGCGTATGCACAGCTCGGACATGACCTGTGCAATGCGTACGCATTGTCACCCGCGTCGGACCTCATTGGATTCAATGACAAGGCGTACGCACGGCTCGGACATGACCCATGCAATGCGTACGCATTGTCAACCGCGTCAGACCTCATTGGATTCAATGACAAGGCGTACGCACGGCTCGGACATGACCCGTGCAATGCGTACGCTTTGTCACCCGCGTCGGACCGCATTAATGTGACTATTAGATGGATGCAACACACATATACTGGCCACGGACATCTGCACACACCTGCCACACTATAGAATTGGCTACACAGTGTCCCATGGCATGTGAGGCTGCATTCCCTGGGTGTTTGAGGGGGCCACAGCAGTTTTTTTCGTCTGGCCCTTTGTGCAGCCACTACCAGGCTGTTATATTGTACATGGGGGGAAGAGTCCTTTGTGTGTTGTGCACATTAGCACTGTGATGTGCAATTGGACAGTAATTGGCATGAGTGAAGGCCACAGTGTCAGGTTGGATATGTTTGGGGCATGTCACATACATCCTGAGTCCTGGGGGTGATGGCATGTACGTCACAGTGAGACCTGTAGCCCCAATACTGATGTGCACCCACAGTCTGTGTGCATGTTGTGTCTCAGATGTGTCTGATCACATGTTACCAATGGGTGACAGTCTCCACATCCATGTGGTATATGCATCAACCTTGATGGGGTGTGTGTCTAAGAGACGTACATGTAGGGCCGGCATGAACAACAGTGGCCACTACCTGTGGGACTTACGCTTGCCTTGTGGTGTGTACGTGCTACGCCAAGTCCATTGCTGTGTTGCTGTGGCAATACAGGGAGCCTGGGTTTCTGCATGGCAAAGAACTGTGATGCCTGGGAGACATGAGTCCTCATTAGTAACTGGGGTGGGTTTTTTGAACGATGCAGCAGCACATATGTTGGGTGACACAGCCAGATGATTAGCCCATTGCACTACATGGCACTCATGTGGACATGTGGAATTGAGATGTGAGGTGGTGGTCTTGTAGGTGACATATGTGTCCATGCCCAACAGCACACACCTCAGTACATTGTGTAATGTCATGAACTAGCATGTGATAGTGATCGTGGTCATGGCCACATGGGGGGATGTACTGACAATCTTCCTTTGCGCATCTCTGTACTGCAGGGCACCAGCTGTCCATCGTCCGTTCCCAGACCTTGCAACCATGCAAGAACGCGACAGCATCAGACGGTACCGCTTCACCAGGCCATTGATTGAGGAGTTGGCGGAGCAGTTGGCACCACATCTGCTACCTGGCCGGACATACCCTACAGCACTGACCCCAGAGGTGAAGGTGATGGCAGCCCTGCACTTCTTTGCTACTGGTACCTTCCAGTACACTGTGGCTACTGCTGGTGGTATGTCGCAAACGATGTTTAGTCGTGTGCTACGCGATGTCTTGGAGGGGATGTTGCAATTCCTCGACCTGTATATCAAGTTCCTGAGCCAAGATGAACTCCCTGAAATTAAGGATGCCTTTTATACACTGGGGAGGATGCCGAACGACATTTGATCCATTGATGGGACACATGCTGCCCTGATACCACCACAGGCACATGAGCAGGCATACCATAACAGGAAGCACTACCATTCGATCAATGCTCTGGTGGTCTGTCTTGCTGACATGTTGATCACACATGTGTGTGCACGGTTCCCTGGTTCGGCGCACGATGCCTACATTATGAGGAATAGTCACATTGCAACGCTGATGTCACAGATGCCAGCTCAGCGTGCCTGGCTTGTCGGTGTGTACTGACTGTTTCTCATTGTGTGTGTTTGTCAGTGTTGTATTCCGCACTCCTACAAAACTCAGCTACTTGTTCATTTTTGTGTGTGTAGGTGACTCCGGATACCCCAACATGCCGTGGTTGCTGACACCCCTCAGGAACCCTGTGACACCAGCCGAGCTGCGCTACAATGAGGCACATGGTCGGAGCAGGAGGGTGATTGAGCGGACATTCGGCCTCCCGAAAAGCCGCATTCGCTGCCTGGACAAGATCGGAGGGGCCATCCCATATGAGCCTGCAAATATGTGTAAAATAATACCGGTCTGCTGCATGCTACACAACATGGCGGTGCGGAAGGAGGTGCCTCTCATCCAGGATGTGGATGACGACGACCTCTGGAGGATCCCGGCCTGGGCCAAGATGCCAGTGATGATGAAAATGATGGTGACGTCCGCTCCCAGCTCATCAACAACTTCTTCACCTGAATGTGAGTTTCCAGGGTTGTTATGTGAATGTATGTAGGTAGCTAGGAATGTGTTGAGCCAGCTCTGTTGCTGTCTGAGTGTGTCTGTGTGCCACTTGACTGGATGCGTCCTGTGATGTGTCCATTCAGCGGGTGTGTACTCCACAATAGGGTAGTACTGCTAACTAGTGTTTGCGTAGGTGTTTTGCAACATGTTTTGTGCATGTGTATTGCATTTCTCTCCTGTTCGTCTGTGCTTTTGACTGTATCTTGTCTGTCCTTCCTAGGGTCCTTTGCCTGTTGTGTGGTCAACACTGACCCCCAACACCCAGAAGCCAACACCAGTGTGGAAGTTGACAATTCCCATCAACTGATGTACCACACATCCCTGGACTTCCATTCTCCAACACATTGTGAGCGTGTGTCCACTGTTACCTAGAATTACCGTGGAACTATTGTGGAATAAACGTGATGTGTAATGAACCTGTGCTACGCTTTGCTATGTGCTTTGTCTGTCTTCCCACATCTGAGTGACATCTGCTTACCTCACCTGTGGACTTGTTACCACTGACTGTGCTTGGTGTTGTGTCTGTGCATGCCAATGTGTTTCAGGTCAACATCATTGTGTGTGATGAGTAACATGGCCATGGTGAGTATGTTTTGTGTTGCCATAGTGGTGTGTCTCCCTCACATGTGTCACATCCCCATGACTGAGATTACGTTGGTCACATTGTTGCAGTATTTGGCATGCACTGTGTTGTGTAGCAGATCGACTTCACCCTGAAAATGACAAGTTTGAATCACAACAGAGGCAAGTATGGTGTACTGGTGAGTTTATTTACAAACATGTGTGAGTGAGTTGCACAGGATGGTGGGTGCTGTACAGTGGTTTGGGAATCCAAAGTTCACATTGGAGTTGGAAGTGCTGGTAGATGAAATGTCCAGAGTAAACTCCACAGTCGTCTGCTACATTGGCCCAACATGAACCCTCCATGTCATGTGGGCGAGTTGTGTGCGATTGGACAAGGTGAACGGGTTGCCCACAAAGAACATTGTCCAGAACAGGTTTAGAGGCCCTTGGGGATGTGCTGGGACATCTGCCTCTCACATGTCCTTCTTCGGATGACCCCTCTTCTTCCAGGGGGGGGGGGGAACCTCATATGCAGGCCTCTGCGGTGCAGGGGACTCTCCGCCAGAGTCCTCCTCCCTCCCTGTGGCGCTGGCAGATGGTGTTGCGACAGATGTTGTGGGCACACAGGAGGGTGGGGACAGGTTGGTGTTGATCTGGCGGAGGCATTGTAGTATGTCCCGATGCACCGCAGTAAGGGCATCCCACTTTGCCTCCATGCGGGCATGGTGGGCGACTTGCTCCTGTTGCATGTCCTTGAGGATCCCCACTACCTGGCCAAATCCTCTGGTGCTATCCATGCGTGCCAGTTGGGGGTCATCATGCAGTCCAGACCCCTCTGCAAGGCGTGCCCTGTGCCTCCCACCCCTCACAGCACCCCTCTCCACACGGGCAGGACCAGCGGCGGTATGCACAGGTGACCCTGGGACCCCTTGGGTGGTGTTGCTGGTGGTGTTGGCTGTAGCTTCTGGGGGGGCCTGTGTCCCTGTGCTGTGGGTGTTGATTGTCCTTGGTCTGTCCGTGTTGGCGGGTGTGCCCTGTCGGTGTCCAGATGGTGGAGGCATGGGTACAGGGAGGGCAAATGTTGCTGCTGCTGGTGCTGCATGATGGCTCACACCGGAGGGGCCAGGTTAGTCGTCGTCATCCGAAGAGGACAGACCAGAGACCTCAGTGTCCAACAGAGTCTGGGACTGGGTATCCCCGTCATTTGTCACTGGGTGCCCAGCACGACCTGTGTTTGGAAGAGACACACAATGTGATTTATGTTTCTACATGCATCGTTGGTTCACAAACATGACATTTTCTACTTTTCAAACAGATGCCTGCCTGTATACTGCTTTTTCCCAGCTTGTCACAGACAGAGTTTGATCTTGTTGTTGGCCATTTCCCAGCATGGCTTTGTGATCCCCACAACAGAGCCCAGTGTCAGACATCTTGGCAGTCCCTTCCCACTCCCTGTGAGGCGAGTATGGTTCAGTTTGATCTTGCTGGGCCATGTGGGTGGGTGTAGGTTGTCTGTGACTGCGAGTCCCATCATACTCTTGGCTACACCCCCCTTCCCAGCATGCCCATGCTTCCTCCCTCTTGACTCTGCTTCCCTGTGAGGGGGCGTGACAGCAATGGCAAGATGGCTGACTGTGAAATCCTGGTGTTTGTTTGGCTACCAGTCCCAGCATGGCCTTGTTCTCCCCACAACAGAGCCCAGTGTCAGACATCTTGGCAGTCCCTTCCCACTCCCTGTGAGGCGAGTATGTTTCAGGTTGATCTTGCTGGGCCATGTGGGTGGGTGTAGGTTGGCTGTGACTGCGAGTCCCATCATACTCTTGGCTACACCCCCCTTCCCAGCTTGCCCATGCTTCCTCCCTCTTGACTCTGCTTCCCTGTGAGGGTGTGTGACAGCAATGGCAAGATGGCTGACTGTGAAATCCTGGTGTTTGTTTGGCTACAAGTCCCAAGTGAGCCCCTGTGCTTCACACAGCAGCACCCAGTACGGGGTATCTTTTGCTGATATTTCAATGAGGTGTGTGTCAGTGCATTGTACCCGGTGAGTTGTGTGGAGTTTGTGTGGGGGGGGGGGGTGTCTACCCATGCTGATTAGTATGGTCAGGGCTGTCAGTCCTCCTTCCCATCATGACACGTGCTTCCATTGTAGGGCGTGCAAGTTGTCTTTCAGGATGTCAGTCAGTGGTGTCCTGCTTCTGATTTGCGCACATGCCCTAGCAGGGCCTTGTGCTCCCCACAGCAGGACCCAGTGTCAGCCATCTTGTCAGTCATTTTCCACTCCCTGTGATGTGGGCATGTTTCAGAGAGGTCTTGATGGGCCAATCAGGAGGGGAGCATTATCTGTGACTACAAACACCATCATGCTTTTGGCTACACTCACTTCACCTGCATCCCCACTATTCCTTCCTGACAGTCAGCTGCACTGTGAGGTGGTGTGTTTGTGGTGTCAAACTGTCTGGCTGGGTGTATTTGGCTTAGTGCCACTGGCTTGCTGTATTTGTTTGTAGGTTGGTGCATGCCATGACACAGTCCCCAGTCACTATGAGATGGCAGGTATTGTGTTTGTGTGACTGGCATACACATCTTGGGTTGATTATCTATTGGTTATTGTAGCTTTGCTTGGGATGCATGGTTTCACTGCCCCCTTGCCACACAATCTTGGGTATGTTGTTTGTGTACTCACCAGTCTCTGGGATGTCTGTTAGGCCATGGATGCTCTCTGGTGGTAGGATGTCCCGTACCTTCTCCTCCCAGGTCCTGAAGTAGACTGGTTTGGCAGGAGGGCCACCGCCGGTGCGCTGACTCAAGGCGTGATCTTTTTCGATGAGTTTCTTGACCCTCCTGTGCACGTCATACCACCTGTTCTGGATATCGTCCTTTGTGCGCAACGTTGGTGCTTGTGCGTTCACCTTGTCCACAATCCTCGCCCACATCTTGGTTTTCTGTGAGATGGGGGTCCTTTGAACCAATGTACCAAACAAATGTGGCTCTACTCTGATGATCTCGTCTACCAGCACTTCTAACTCACTATCTGTGAACTTTGGATTCTTCTTTGAAGGCATAGTGATGGGTGGTGGTGGTGGGGATGTGTGTGTGAGAGTGCAAGTGATGGTGGTTTGGTGTTGGTTTTGCTGTGTGTATGTGTGTGTGCTTTTGTATGAGGTGCTGGTGGTGTGTGAGTTGTGTGAGTTGTGAGTGTGTCTGTGGTTGCTGTGTACTGGTGTTTGCTGCTGGCTGTGTATCCTGTTTGCAAGGGATGATGGTAGTGATTGTAGTCCTTTATATAGTTGTAGTTGTGGGTGTGTCTTTGTCCAATTAATTTTTTTAGGGTATTTATTGGCTTAGTCATTGCTTGTTTGGTCCTTTTTTTGTGTTTTTTCCTTTGTGTTTTGTAGGCATGAAGGAGACGTTCATGTGACGGAAACGGACGCTGCTGTTGTCTCGTGCGGGCTTCTCCGCCTCGTTCACGCTGCCTGTCTTCTGTGTTTGGTAGGCATCGTTCGCGGCGGTCTCTATTGCTTGTGTGCTGGGTTGTCTGTGCGTGTCGGTCGTGTGGCTTGGTCTCCGTGCAAGTTGGTCTAATTTAAACGCATTGCATCGTACTGCGCTAATCGTACATCGTGGGTACGGGTCGGTCGGTGAAAATCGCGTGGATTTCCGGCCGGATCACTATTTCCGTACGTGTCGGTTGTAATTCACTTGCGTTGCATCGTACTGTACGGGTCATACGGCGCTGGTCCGTGTCGGTCGGTATTCGGTCCGGGGCCGTGTCGGTCGGTTCGTTTTGCGGCCGGAATCGGAATCGGCCCCATAATCTCTAGTTCTACGATAGTCGGGTCTTAAGTGCCCGTATCGAATTAGTAGTATAACAACTTACATAGTTTGTAGGCTTTTAACTATTTTCACAGAACTAAATTCCTTCTACCAAGGAATATACCCTGTTGCTGAAATATTCAAAATTTCTGATCTTAAATGTTTCCAAGTCACATTTCATCTACATCAAGGTCCAATATTGTCAGCACTTCATGACACTCAGGGAAGACACGTCCTACAGACCAGCACCAAATTCTTCCAGCTGACAGAATACCACTAGAATAAAATATCCATAGATCTTGAAAGCTCACTCTAATGTTAGGGTGCCCCTTCATCATATACCCTGTTGTACAACTGAGCCATCTAATGTCCTTAAAGACTCAGAAATCTTCAGTGTCAGGTAAGAAATGTAATTGATAAAAAAGAAAATTCTGCACAACACCACACCAAAAGCACTTTATGCCCTGATAAATTCAACAAACAGTGACCACCAGTTTATTTTACAGTAAGAACAACAAGCATTGGCAATGCCAGTTGGTCTGGCTTTAAAGCATTGCTGTATAGTACTGTGAAGTGTTACAAGTAACTAGCATGTACATAGATATGTATTTGCGTGGAAGCAAGGAACTATAGAATAATATCAGTGTATGTTAAAAGGTCAGGTGACAGTTGCACTGTCAAGACATACCGAAACATTCATGTAGGTTAATAACTGCCCTCCTCCCAATGTGCTGCTGCCAGAGAAAAACAATACAAATTATCTAGTTATCTAAGACTTTGATAGAATTCCAATGCCTTGTGTGTGCCCTGAAAGTTCAAGCTTAAGCTGCTGGATAAACAAACAAAATGATCCTAGCTGCATGGAGGGCAAGCACTTTTTTGTGTGGAAGCAAATAACTTCAGCCCATTCAGAACATGTAGCCCCGGCTCCCAACATGTGGGCGGAGCCACAGCCCCTCTTTAGTGATGCTGACTTAATTGCCTGGCAACAGCTGTACTGTCAAGCCAGACCATAGATATTGCTTGAGTCCCTAAGCAGCATGATACCCAACAGCTTAGTTAACATTTACAGTGTCAATTATGAACCCATCATGGCTAGTTTTAGAATTTATGCAACCAGAATGAGTTATTCACTCATATTGAAGGGCAAGATTAAAATTATGTAGATGCCCAAATTATCATATTGGGAAAGTGATGTAGTGTAGTTGTTAAAATGTCACTGCACTTAACTCATTTGTGTGATTTTGAGCAAATGACTTCTATCCATGTGCCTTCATTTGTAAACATCTAAAGAGTAAAAATGTGTGTGATGTCTTTTTGCATGTAACATGCTTTCTATGCATTATCCCTCACATTAGCCATCATTTTCACCACTGCTCTATGTCCCTATATGAACGATTCGCCAATGACATTAAGAACCAACATGAAAACTGGTTCAACGTTCCCATAATTATAGAGTTACTAAATGGGTACCCAAAACGTATATGTGAATCAGTGGTTTACTTTGAGCAATGGTGCTTCTTGTAAGGATTTCAAAGCACATTTGATGTCCGCTGGTGTAGACTCAGCTTATGTTTACTGCTAACCCTTATCCCTAATGTAAAAAATTGGGCTGTTGGTTGACTGGGGTGTGAGCCCTGGTCAAGCAGCAACCACAATCCTTGTTCGGGTGAGGCACAAGCTAACCCTAAATTAACCTGCGCTCAACCCTTTGGTCACTTGGACAGAGCACTTAGGCTTAACCTCAACCTAGAGGCTATTTGTAAAGTATTTGTGCAACACTTGAAGCAGTAATAAAGTGAAAAACACACCACAAAATGGAGCCCACACCAAGTTAGAGAAATAGAGTTCTTTTCTATAAATAAAACAAAGCCAAAATCTAATCAGTAGAACAGGAAATATGCAATTGTAAAGATTTCGGTGAAAATAGTGCCAAAAAGCACAAATGGCCAACTGTGGATATCTGGTTGCGCTGGGCTGGGACAAAATTACTAGTTCAGGCTGACCGTGATGGAGCGCAGGGACCCAGTTAGGCCTGCTAAACAAAGTGCCTTAAATCATGATTTGCAGATCGTTGAAAAAGTCCACTTTGATCATGTGTGGTGCAGCTGAAGCGATGCGTTGGTTCCGAGATGCGGTGAGGCTGTAATGCGAGGTCCTGCATCATTGTCAAGAGTCCCATCGATGAGTGCCTGCGATACAAAGTTGGCTTCAGGGATACGTCGGGTCCGAGGACTTCCAAGAACTACTAGTTTGTCTCAAATTTGAGATTCTGCCAGCAGACCAAATTCACCCTGAGATGCTAGACCTCTGAGTGTTGCTATGTTATGAGCCACACTCTCACCTGCTAACTGTTCCATTGAGAATTATTTAAACCTCATATACCCAAGACTGATTTGTGTTGAAAATTTCTTTTCAGTCCTTGTAACTGCTCCTTCATGTTTATCCAATACCCTGACAATATCTTCAGATGAAAACTGTTTGACCCTCCATACCCAGGCAGTGTTCCAGGATGAAAGTTCTTGTAGTGGCTCACAACATTGTCCATCGACTGCAGATATATCATTTAGTTTAAACAAAGTTCCAGGAATTCTGCGCGTATAGCCTGCAACTGATGTCCTTGATAAGCAATGTCCGTTAATATGCATCATGTGAGATCGTCATGAGAGAGTTTAGAAGAATCCTCCCAAACTACTTGTGAATAACTTAATCTGAAGCTTCAGAATTGTGGAAAGAAGGCTTTTATGACTGGTGAGAGCCCTTAACGTAAGCGTTGTGACCTATCCCTGGACTTCAAGGCCTAATATAGCGTTATTGAAGAAGGAAATGCAGGATATTGTGAGATAATTGCCCACAACATCAGTTAGCAGATACTTCCCAGATCCCTGTTGCTATTAGACTATTTTCACGTGGTCCTGCTGGACCCGTTCTGCGTTCTCACCCCTCGCTCGTAAGAACTGGGCAGAACAAGTTCTACCCTGGAAACTCAGGCCTGGCCACACCAGTGGTGCAACACAACACACAACTTTGCAGAGTGGTAACGAACAAAGAATTAAGTGACTATGCCCAGCTGCCTTGGGCGGTGGCTATGGAAAGCCGGACCAGTTCACCCATGTCCTTGAGCTGCCCTATCTCCGCTGATAAGGGGTCGGGGTGCAGCGGGAGTCGCCTCTGCTTGTGCCACGCTGCGTCAGACATGCTGCTGCTGCTTTTAGAGCCCAGCATCAAAGCGTGACTCACGGTGTTGCCGTGAGTCACAGCCTGGACTAGTGTGGAGGGGCACCGGCTCCTTACACCAGGCTCTCATGTCTTACTACGAATAACACCATCAAAGTGCACATCATCAAAGGCAGTCTTCCTTACAGCTGAACGCAGGGCTCTGGAGAACATGTTCACTCATTTCCTGGTGTGCGGAGCTCTTGTCTACAGGTGCAGCGCACAGTGGCGGACGGTGACATTTGAAAGTGGTGGGGCGTAAAATGTTTGGCATACTTCAGCATAGCGAGCGAGCGTAGAAAATTTTGAAAAAGAGTGGAAAAATGGTGCACTTAATCCCCAGGACAAGACGGCTTCATGCTTCAATTAAATAAGACTTTCATCCACACTCCCTATACATCGGGGACATGGCAGGGCTGTCCTATGTCCCTGCTCCTATTTGCTTAACACATGGAACCCCTAACACAGTGCATTCAAGCGTACCCCCTCATTACTGGGTTGCAATTCAGGGGGAACACCCACCCCATTAGTCTATAGGCGGACAACGTGTTGGTGGCCTTGACAGACCCTATGACTTCACTCTCTGCCTTAATACGTAATTGTAGCATTTTGGGGACATCTCGGGGTTTAAGGTCAACCTTTCCAAATCCCAAATAATTCAACTTACAGTATCTAAGACACATCAAGATCAGCTGAGGGATCAATATCCAATCACTTGGGGCCCAGCCTCCCTCCCATACTTCGAGTACAGCTTACTTCCATTACGGTCACAACAGCTTAGGTTAACTAAAACTGTCTCGTTAGGCAAGTGAAAGCGGAACTATTGATGTCATGTGGCAGCACCTCCAGATTTCGTTAATGGAGTCAATTGCTGCGATTAAATTTACTATTTTACCTAAAATATGTACATTCCAAGCCTTACGCATAACATGACCGAGAAACTAGCTGACAAGCGGCGAAGGTGTCTCAAAGTAAAGCGGATAATCTCTTTCCTGCACTATTTATCATCACGTATTTACAGACATTTATGTGAACCCCTTTATTCTGCTCATTCAATGAAATCAGGCACTGATGGGATTCTGGGGAGAAAGGCAACGTACCCCAGAAGTTGGTATCGGTTGCAAAGTTATACTCTCCCCCTTTACAAAGAAGGAAATCTGCCGAAGGACAGAAGAATGAACGGCTTAGACGGCCCATTGGGGCTTCAAATCGATCTGCACTCGTATATTTCTGCTGCAGATGTATTGACCCGCTGAGCTAAGAGCCGCGTCAATGGGGAATGGATAGGATTTTACACCAATTTAAATTGCACTGTTGAGAAAAACACCCTTCTGTAAAAAGTTATGTATGAAGGACTTTGAAACTCATACATACAAGTTCTTCTTTTCGTAGTCAACGACGAATCGATTACTTCATTTTAATTACAAAACGGAGGACCAGTTATACAGCCGCCATCGAATGGCGGGTAGCATAGCCAACAGGATGCTACACTGAGGACGGAAGAACTTGCTACTCGCCGTTAAGCTCTCCAACGCCTCGTCGGAGGTAGTAAGCGCTACATTAACGTAATTTCCTGCCACCTTCGTTATACAATAAGCAGCCGTTCTGCAACAAGAACACACCACAAAACCCAGACTACCACTGACGACCAGATAAAGGCATATTAACGCAACCCTTAAAAAATCTCACCAACCCAAATATCAAACACTCGCACACAAGGGACGTCAGTTCCCTTTCGAATCATCTACAGGCACCACATATGACGCATATATATGTTAATCCAACGAACAGCCTCACCCAGCACCAGTGTATTCACCGTGGACCCCACAAACGACCAGTCTCTGGAGCACGGCTGATTTGCAGAGGGAGACTGCACTATAGAGTAACCGCCTTTCTGGCGGGATACCGCGGCAGTCGCGGCTCGCGAGGGGAGAAGAGGGGGTGTCGCACGGGGGAGGGAGTTTTAAAATAATTAAAATCAATCCTACCTGACCAGGTCTGCGCCGCCGGCCTCGGGTCCGTTCTGGCGCCAACAGTGGAACAGCCGCATCACTGCTGGGAACTAAGTAACAAACCCTTCTAAGCCAATCAGAGCAGGCGTAGGGCAATGTTACGCTTTTCCCGCCTGCCCATTAGGAGACCGAGGTTCGCTCTCCTAATGGGCATGCGCCAGCCTGAGCAGGCACCAGTGCGCATGACTGGGCATGGTGCAAAAATTCGCCACCATCCCCACTCATGCGCACTTGTGCTTGTCTGCTGCCTGCCCCTGACAATCATGACTGTCAGTCAACATGACGCCAGACCGGAGACCGCCCACCCCCTTCAGACTCTGAAGGAGGTGGGCGGTCCGACGTCTGACTCATGCTGACTGACAGTCATGATTGTCAATGTCAGTTCTCCCTCGGAGCCGCTGCGGGCTGCGGCTGAACTTCAATAAAACTAAGAGTTACGGTGCGGGTGCGGGCGCGGGCGGGGGGCAATGCCCCAACGCCCACAATGGACGCACCGCCACTGGCAGCACAGAGGGGCATTGCAAGGTACTTAGAATGTTATTTGTTGCGTGTCTGAAGCCTCTTCGTGTCTTTTAATTGAATTATCGGCGGATGCATACACTTCCAATCTATAATAAATCCTCTTAATAAACTTCTTATTTGGGGCACTTAGCCATGCGCCGTGAAATAGATCATTAGAAGATAACCGCTAATTGGCTGCCGGAGATATTCAAATGTTTAATGAGGAATGATATTGGTGCTGAGCGGGCATAAAAAATGTGCATCACTGGATACAACACAGAAGCAACAAGGGAGGACGAGGGTGAGAGCGAGAGTAGAGGAGTGTCAACAAGCGCGCGCGGCCACGCTAATTGAAAACAGATGGCCCCTGTGTGCCGCTGCTCGCTCCCGCAAGGTGTATGCCAGCACAAGCACGAGTGTAACAAAAGTGCAGACCAATTTCTAAAGGTCACTCCTAGAGCAGCGCTGCGCGCTGTGCTAGGCTCACCCTAAAAATGTGCCTCGCTGCTCACTTATTTTTGCCTGTTCTATCCCCTCTTGTGGTCTCTCTCTCTCTCTCTCTTTCCTCCTCATTCAATCTCTATCTCGCTCCTCCTTACCTTCTGAAAACCGTGACTTCAAGTAATGGCTCTTTTACCGTCCTTTTCCTCTCCTTTCCTTCATTTGTTTACTGTGAAATAGATCCAAAAAAGGGGGGAAACACGTTACTGAAAATGTCGTCTTTTTTCAGATATTTTCCGCTTCCAAAATGCAGCCTCGAGACAGAAAAACAAAAGGAAAAAAAAGTTCAAACAAGACAAAGTGGTCGTAAGGTGTCAATATCCGTTTTATTCACAGGCAAACACATTAGCGTCACATTACAAAGTTTGCCAGTGAAGTGCTACTTATGTTTTCTCGTCTTTCTTTCAACAGCATTGTTTTCGCCTTTGTTCTGGGTGGTCTGCACAGCTGAGAATGCAAGCTCTGAAGTGTACAAAGGTGTCAATGGGCATTGACACGGTTGCACATTTGCTTCTGTAATTCCTAATGCAGCAGGAGGACTCAAGCATCTATTACAACTGTAGGGTGCCATGTAGTGACGTGTGTGCGTACAACCAATAAGATGGACCGAGTATTTTTTGCTGTCTGCCAGAGACCTTTTTTTTGTGGCCAAAAAGATAAACATTGGGGGCATCGCGCTCCTCAGCTGATTTTGTGATTATTTTGTGAATCCGAAACTGCAAAAGGGTGGACGGGCTATGAATTAGAGGGTACTTCAAAGGGATATATGATTAAACCACTACTACTTAAACCACGAATGCCTAAACCACGAATGTTAAACCACAAAAGTCGTTGTTTTTGTGAGTCATGATTAATGGTGTCATGGTTCATAGAAAGGTCGTTGTTTGGATTCGTTGTTCAGTTCAGTCGTTGTAAAGGCTTCATTATGAAGGCTGTTTCCCACTTCTAAGCCCTTGTATTCAGGCATACCTCTAAGAATGCCGGGTGAATGTTTCTGAAGGCTCCTAGTCTACCTACGTGGAGTTAGTTGTTCCTAGTGGAGGACTCTGCACGCAGGGAAAGGTGCTTTCTGTGCAAATGCACTGTTTTCTTTTTTTTTTACTCTGCAGGGAACCTTTTTTTGGCTATGAAAAAAGCAATTCTGCTACGCCACCTCCAAATCTGGAGTGGATTCCTTCCCCTTTCCAATTTGGTGGGGAAGCCACTGAAGCCCTTACATAGAGTAAATCACCAACAATGTCTACAGTAGGAATGGGGTAGATGAAGAAGAATTTGGGAATGGTGCATAGACAGAATATCGAGTTTCAAATAACGATATACAAAAATATCGAGTTTGAAAAATTGCCATACAGGAATATCGAGAGCAAGACTATCGTGGTCCAGAATATCGACATGAAGGTAAGAAATATGGTTTATATCGTTTATTAAAATATCGTTGTTTAAAATATTGATTTTTATATTAGTGTTATGTATTTCAGTATGTATTTTAAAAGTATGTGATGTAATTTTTTTCGATAAGTATTGATTTTGTTTTTTAATATATGTGTTACATTTTTACTGGTGATTAATTTTATGTTAATTACATTTTGCGTTTTTTAGTTCTGTAGCGGGTTGTCGGTTTATAGGGGAATAGGGTGGGAAGTAATTTAATTATAATAAAGTAATTCATATTTTTATTAATTAGTATTTTTTTAATTTAGATTTTATAGTGTTAATAGTGGGAATTCATTTTTTTATTAATTAATTATTAATTGGTTGTTCATCTTTATTTTTTTAATTTAAAATGAGTTATGGAAATTGTGTAATGACTTTTATGTGTGTTATGTGGTGTTTATTGTGGTAGAACTTGGAAAGTATTGTATGTTTTATTAATTAGCGAATATTTGCTCATTATTATTCATTCTTTAATTGATACATTTTTATGGTTATTGTTTACTTGTATTTTGTGTGTGCATTTTGGTTTTATAGGGGTAATGTTTATTCAGTAAAATAATTTTTATATGTTTTAATTTAATTTTTAAATAATAATATTTGTTTATTTGATAATTAATTATGTTAATAATGGAGGTACACATTTTTTAGAAATGTAGATGTGTGTTGTGAAATGTGTGGTGTTATAAGGTAGGAAATAAAGAGTATTTATTTTATGTAATTATTAATGTTTTTGATTATAATAAATTTATCAAAGATATAGGCATTTGTAAAACGTTTTTTAATTTGTATAAAATAATGTTTGTTGGTAATTTTTAGATTTTTTAAAATCATTATAACATGTTTTTATTTTTTGTTATTTTTAATATTTTTATATATTTATTATTTTTGTGTTTTGAACAATTTTTGTAGTTGATCTTTTGTTAATTTTTATTTTTTATTGACTTTATTGAGAATATCAATTTTAACCCTCTGCTATCCAACACTTTCCCTACTGTTGCACTCACTGGAGTGGGAATAGTAATTTTTACCCCTCCGCTATTCAACACTTTCCCTACTGTTACACTCACTGGAGTGGAAATAGTAATTTTTACCCCTATGCTATCCAACACTTTCCCTACTGTTGCACTCACTGGAGTGGGAATAGTAATTTGTACCCCTCCGCTATCCAATACTTTCCCTACTGTTGGACTCACTGGAGTGGGAATAGTATTTTTTACCCTAATGCTATCCAACAAGTTTCCTACTGTTGCACTCACTGGAGTGGGAATAGTAATTTTTACCCCTATGCTATCCAACACTTTCTTTACTGTTGCTCTCAATGCGGTGCAAAATGGAAGATTAAAATGTTTTAATTATATTTCTTTTTTAATTTATATTATAATGTTTTTTTTAGATTTTGTGTTATAGGTATATGTATATTTATATATATGTATTTGTTAATTTATTACATAAATTAAGGTTATTAATTGTTTTGAAGTAAATATACATTTATATATTACATTTTATATATGTATATATTACATTTTATATCTGTACATTTACATTTTTTAAATTACTTTTATTTCATCATCATTTACTTTATTTCGACCATAGGATCGTAAAAGTACACACAGCATGGTAGGTAATACAGTTAAAAGTGATCGATATGAAGTAAAGGTAAAAAAATACAGATAAAATACAAAGATAAAATAAGAATAAGGAAAACGAGCGGGCCGTCATATTGTCCGGATAGAATGATAATATGGGGCCGATTCCAATTCCGGCCGCAAAACGAACCGACCGACACGGACCCGGACCGAATACCGACCGACACGGACCAGCGCCGTACGACCTGTGCAGTACGATGCAACACGAGTTAATTACAACCGACACGTACGGAATACAAGCCGTACGACCGAGCCGTAGGGAAAATAGTGATCCGGCTGGAAAACCGACGAGATTTTCACCGACCGACATGAACCCGGAATGAAACCGACCGGCCCGTACCCGTGATGTCCGATCCGCGCAGTACGATGCAATGCGTGTAAAACCAGACCGACTCGCACGGAGACCAAGCTGCACGACCGACACACACAGACAACCGAGCACATAAGCAATAGAGACCGCCACGACCGACGCATACCAAACACCAAAGATAGGCAGCTTGAACGAGGCAGAGAAGCCCGCACGAGACAACAGCAGCGTCCGTTTCCGTCACATGAACATCTCCTTCATGCCTACAAAACCCGAAGGAAAAAGACAAAAAAAGGACCAAACAAGCAATGACAAAGCCAATAAATACCAAAGAAAAAAACATGGGAAAAAGACACACCCACAACTCCAACTATATAAAGGACTACAATCACTACCATCATCCCTTGCAAACAGGAGACATAGCCAGCAGCAAACACCATTACCCAGCAACCACAGACACACTTTCAACTCACCCATCACACAACTCACACACCATTAGCACCTCATACAAAAGCACACACACATACACCCAGCAAAACCAACACCAAACCACCCTCACTTGCACCCTCACACACACATCCCTCACCACCACCACCCATCACCATGCCCCCAAAGAAGAATCCAAAGTTCACAGATAGTGAGTTAGAAGTGCTGGTAGACAAGATCATCAGAGTAGAGCCACATTTGTTTGGTACATTGGTCCAAAGGACCCCATCTCAAAGAAAGCGAAGATGTGGACAAGGATTGTGGACATGGTGAACGCACAAGCACCAGCAAGGTGCACAAAGGACGATATCCAGAACAGGTGGTATCGAAAAAGATCACGCCCTGAGTCAGTGCACCGGCGGTGGCCCTCCTGCCAAACCAGTCTACTTCAGGACCTGGGAGGAGAAGGTGCGGGACATCCTACCACCAGAGAGTGTCCATGGCCTAACAGACATCCCAGAGCCTGGTGAGTACACAAACAACATACCCAAGATTGTGTGGCAATGGGACAGTGAAACCATGCACCGCAAGCAAAGCTACACTAACCAATAGATAATCATCCCAAGATGTGTATGCAAGTCAGACAAACACAAAACCTGCCATCTCATAATGACTGGGAACTGTGTCATGACATGCACCAACCTACAAACAAATAGAGTAAGCCAGTAGCACAAAGTCAAATAGACCCTGCCAGACAGTTTGCCACCACAAACACACCACCTCACAGTGCAGCTGACTGTCAGGAAGGAATAGTGGGGATGCAGGTGAAGTGAGTGTATCCGAAAGCATGATGGGGCCTGTAGTCACAGATAATGCTCCCCCTCTTGATTGGCCCATCAAGACCTCTCTGAAACATGCCACATCACAGGGAGTGGAAAATGACTGACAAGATGGCTGACACTGGGTCCTGCTGTGGGGAGCGCAAGGCCCTGCTCGGGGTTGTGTGCAAATCAGAAGCAGGACACCACTGACTGACATCCTGAAAGACAACTTGCACGCCCTACAATGGAAGCACGTTTCATGATGGGAAGGAGGACTGACAGCCCTGACCATACTTACCAGCATGTGGAGACACCCCCCCCCCCTCAACACAAACTCCACACAACTCACCGGGTACAATGCATTGACACACCCCTCATTGAAATATCAGCAAAAGATACCCCGTACTGGGTGCTGCTGTGTGAAGCACAGGGGCTCACTTTGGACTTGTAGCCAAACAAACACCAGGATTTCACAGTCAGCCATCTTGCAATTGTTGTCACACCCCCTCACAGGGAAGCAGAGTCAAGAGGGAGGAAGTATGGGCATGCTGGGTAGGGGGTGTAGTCAAGAGTATGATGGGAGTCGCAGTCACAGACAATCTACACCCACCCACATGGCCCAGCAAGATCAAACTGAACCATACTCGCCTCACAGGGAGTGGGAAGGGTCTGCCAAGATGTCTGATACTGGGCTCTGTCGTGGGAGCACAAGGCCATGCCGGGAAATGGACAACAACAATATCAAACTCTGTCCATGACAAGCTGGGAAAAAGCAGTGTACAGGCAGGCATCTTTTCGAAAAGTAGAAAATGTCATGTTTGTGAACCATCGATGCTTGTAGAAACATAACTCACAGCACCAATGATGAGGATCAGACTCTGATGGACACTGAGCTCTCTGGTCTGACTCTCTCTCTGTCCTCTTTGGATGACGACGACCAACCTGGCCCCTCCGGTGTGAGCCATCACGCAGCACCATCAGCATCAACATCTGCACCCCCTGTACTCATGCCTCCAGCATCTGGACACCGACAGGGCACCCCCACCAACACGGACAGACCAAGGACAATCAAAACCCACAGCACAGGGACACAGGACCCCCCGGAAGCTACAGCAAACACCACCAGCAAAACCACCCAAGGGGTCCCAGTGTCACCTGTGCGTCCCGCCGCTGGTCCTGCCCGTGTGGATAGGGGTGCTGGGAGGGGTGGGAGGTACAGGGCGTGCCTTGCAGAGGGGTCTGGACTGCATGATGGCCCCCACCTGGCACGCATCTTAGATGCATACCAGGATAGCACCGGACGATTTGGAGTGGGGATCCTCAAGGACATGCAACACGAGCAGGTCGCCCACCATGCCCGCATGGAGGCCAAGTGGGATGACATTACTGCGGTGCATCGGGACATACTCCAATGCCTCCGCCAGATAAACACCAACCTGTCCACACCTCCCTGAGTGGCCACAACATCTGTCGCAACACCATCTGCCAGCACCACAGGGAGGGCGGAGGACTCTGGCGGAGAGTCTCCTGCACCGCAGAGGCCTGCACATGAGGATCCCCACCCCCCGGAAGAAGAGGGGTCGTTCGAAGAAGGACATGTGAGAGGCAGATGTCCCAGCACATCCCCCACGGTATCTAAACCTGTTTTGGACACTGTCCTTTGGGCGCAACCCGTTCACCTTGTCCAATCGCACACAACTCGCCCACATGACATGGAGGGTTCATGTTGGGCCAATGTAGCAGACGACTGTGGACTTTACTCTGGACATTTCATCTACCAGCACTTCCAACTCTAATGTGAACTTTGGATTCCCAAACCGATGTACAACACCCACCATCCTGTGCACTTCCCTCACACATCTTTGAAAATAAACTCACCAGTACACCATACTTGCCTCTGTTGTGATTCCAACTTGTCATGTTCAGAGAGATGTCGATCTGCTACACAACACAGTGCATGCCAAATACTGAAACAATGTGACCAACATAAGGTGAGTCATGGTGATGTAACATATGTGAGGGAGACACACGACTATGGCAACAAAACACATACTCACCATGACCATGTTACTCATCACTCACAATGATGTTGACCTGAAACACATTGGCATGCACAGACACAACACCAACCCCAGTCAGTGGTAACAAGCCCACAGGTGAGGTAAGCAGATGTCACTTAGATGTGGGAAGACAGACAACGCACATAAGAAAGTGTAGCACAGGTTCATTACACATCAGCAACACGTTTATTCCACAATAGTTGCACGGTAATTCTACGTAACAGTGGACACACACTCACAATGTGTTGGAGAATGGAAGTCCAGGGATGTGTGGTACATCAGTTGATGGGAATTGTCAACTTCCACACTGGTGTTGGCTTCTGGGTGTTGGGGGTCAGTGTTGACCAAACAACAGGCAAAGTACCCTGGGAAGGACAGACAAGACACAGTCAAAAGCACAGAAGAACAGGAGAGAACTGCAATACACATGCACAAAACATGTTGCAAAACACCTACACAAAAACTAGTTAGCAGTACTACCCTATTGTGGAGTACACACCACCTGAATGGACACATCACTGCACGGATCCAGTCAAGTGGCACACAGACACACTCAGACAGCAACAGAGCTGCCACAACACATTCCAGGCTACCTCCATACATTCACATAACATCCCTTGAAACTCACATTCAGGTGAAGAAGTTGTTGATGAGCTGTGAGCGGACGTCACCCTCATCCTCATCATCACTGGCAGCTTGGCCCAGGCCGGGATCCTCCACAGGTGCCAGAGGTTGGTCATCGTCATCCTGGATGAGAGGCACCTCCTTCCGCACTGCCATGTTGTGTAGCATGCAGCATACAAAGATTATTTTGCAGACCTTTGCAGGCTCATATGGGAGGGCCCCTCCGGTCTTGTCCAGGCAGCGAAAGCGGCTTTTCAGGAGGCCGAATGTCTGCTCAATCACCCTCCTGCTCCGACCATGTGCCTCATTGTAGCGCAGCTCGGCTGGTGTCACAGGGTTCCTGAGGGGTGTCAGCAACCACGACATATTGGGGTATCCGGAGTCACCTACACACACAAAAATGAACAAACAGCTGAGTTTTGTAGGAGTCCGGAATACAACATTGACAAACACACACAATGAGAAATAGTCAGTAAACACCGACAAGCCTGGCATGCTGAGCTGGCATCTGTGACATCAGCGTTGCAATGTGACTACTCCTCATAATGTAGGCATCGTGCGCAGAACCAGGGAACCGTGCACACACATGTGTGATAGACATGTCAGCAAGACATACCACCTGAGTATTGATGGAGTGGTAGTGCTTCCTGTTACGGTATGCCTGCTCATGTGCCTGTGGTGGTATCAGGGCCACATGTGTCCCATCAATAGATCCAATGACGTTCGGCATCCTCCCCAGTGTATAAAAGGCATCCTTTATTTCAGGGAGTTCAGCTGGGCTCGGGAACTTGATATACAGGTCGAGGAAATGCAACATCCCCTCCAAGACATCGCGTAGCACCCGACTAAACATCGTTTGCGATATACCACCAGCAGTAGCCACAGTGTACTGGAAGGTACCAGTAGCAAAGAAGTGCAGGGCTGCCATCACCTTCACCTCTGGGGTCAGTGCTGTAGGGTATGTCCGGCCAGGTAGCAGATGTGGCACCAACTGCTCTGCCAACTCCTCAATCAGTGGCCTGGTGAAGCGGTACCATCTGATGCAGCCGCGTTCCTGCATGGTTGCAAGGTCTGGGAACGGTCGATGGACAGCTGGTGCCCTGCAGTACAGAGATGCACAAAGGAAGATTGTCAGTTCATCTACCCATGTGGCCATGAACAGGATCAATATCACATGCTAGATCATGACATTACACAATGTGCTGAGGTGTGTGCTGTTGGGCATGGACACATATGTCACCTACATGACCACCACCTCACATCTCAGTTCCACATGTCCACATGAGTCCCATGTAGTGCAATGGCCAATCATCTGGATGTGTCACCCAACCTATGTACTGCTGCAACGTTCCAAACACACACCACAGTGACAAGTAAGGCCTGATGTCTCCCAGGCATCACAGATCTTTGCCATGCAGAAACCCAGGGTCCCTGTATTGCCACATCGACACAGCAATGGACATGGCGTATCACGTACACACCACAAGGCAAGCGTAAGTCCCACAGGTAATGGCCACCGTTGTTCCTGCCGGCCCTACATGTACGTCTCTTAGACACACACCCCATCAAGGTTGATGCATATACCACATGGATGTGGAGACTGTCACCCATTGGGCACATTTGATCAGACACATCTGAGACACAACATGCACACAGACTGTGTGTGCACATCAGTATTGTGGCTACAGGTCTCACTGTGACGTACATGCCATCACCCCCAGGACTCAGGGTGTATGTGACATGTCCTAAACATATCCAACTGTGTCCGTGACTCATGCCCATTACTGTACAATTGCACATCACAGTGGTAATGTGCACAACACACAAAGGATTCTGCCCCCATGTACACGTGCACAGCCTGGGAGTGGCTGCACAAAGTGCCATCCAACAAACCATATGTGGCCCCCCCCAAACACCCAGGGAATGCAGCCTTACATGCCATGGGACACTGTGTGGTCAATGCTGTAGTGTGGTAGGTGTGCACAGGTGTTCCTGGCCAGTAAATCTGTGTTGCATCCGTATAATAGTCACACCAATGAGGTCCAACGCGGGTGACAATGCGCATGTATTGCACGGTTCATGACCGAGCCGTGCGTACGCCTTGTCATTGAATGCAATGAGGTCCGACGCGGGTGACAATGCGTACGCCTTGCACGGTTCATGACCGAGCTGTGCGTACGCTTTGCCATTGCCTGCAATGAGGTCCAACGCGGGTGACAATGCGTACGCATTGCACGATTCATGACCGAGCCGTGCGTACGCTTTGCCATTGCCTGCAACGAGGTCCGATGCGGGTGACTAACATGCATACGCGTCGGACAGGCATGGTCCGAGACAGGCGTACGCCTTGGCCATTGAATCGTATGGAGACGGGTGCATGTGGATATTCAAAATACACGTTGTACAGTCAGTTGAACGAGCCGGGCGCACCCATTGGCTCCGGACTGTCATGGAGATGGATGCAGATTCAAAACTTGTACGAGTTGTGCACTGGAAATTCAGTTGGATGCCTACAACAATGTTGCAATTTCAAGTGTTCCATGAAGGTGAAGATTTGAACGATGCGGAAGGCATGTACGAGTCGTACATTTAAATGGATTGGCCAGATTCATAGAATGCAACCGTGTTGGACCTATTACTTGGGACACAGGGCACAGAGTCTGCCTCTGCAGCACAGATATAAGGCTGGCTGACCCCCAGGGAGCTCACTTGCCTGCACTACATGCTACTGGACCACATCCCTGCTACCACTGCTGCTGTCTCTGCATCCTCTGGCTCCTGCTATGGCACGTACTCTGGAGAGAGGGCCCCAGCCTTCACTGAGGAGGAGAACCAGGCCCTGCTGGATGGGCTCCTTCCACAGTACAGCAAGCTCTATGGGATACCAGGGGAGCAAGTGAGTGTGCAGTCCACTGCCTTCCTAATTATTCATGTTGTCTGACTAGCAGTACTAGCAGTGTGTACACAAGTGGCAAGCATTCTCACTGACTACTTTCATCCCCCAAAGTGTGTAGGTACATGTAATGAACAGGTGTTCTGCTGCTAAAGTGCATTAGTGCAAGCTTAAACTATTCAGGCATTGTTAACATGTCAGACATGCAGGTGATTTTTCCTTCCCCCTGGTTGCACTACCTGTGTAATTCAGTTCCCTTTGTGATGATGACATGTATATCCAAATGTGTGCTGCACAAATCTGGGGCATGTGTGTTAATGTACTTTTCACTTTATCATCCTCACAGGTTGATGCCCACCAGAAGTAGGAGATCTGGCTGACCATTGCCCGGGCTGTTCGTTCGGTGGGGGTCTACAAGCGACAGATCCGCAACTGCCAGAAGAGGTGGCAGAACCTTCGGGGCTGGACCCGGAGGATAGCTGGAGTCCAGCTGAAGCTGTCACCTCCACGCAGGAGGGGCGGACACCGGACCCTGACTCCCCACATGCTCTGGATACTGGCGGTGGTCTTCCCGGACCTGGATAGGCAGCTGAAGGCCAGACAGCAGTAGGAAGGGGGTAAGTCCATGCCTGATCTGTGTACTATGTCTGACATGCTAATAGCAGTCTTTTGGCCTGGTCACACTTCCACATTACGTAGGTCTTGTAGTCCAATACTCATGTCCCTCACTTGTGTGATGCACCCTCCTCATCTGTTTCACAGGTGTGGCCCCTACAGTCTGTTGCTTGTGTCACTAGGGCACTGTGTCCCTGCAGTCAGCTATGCTTCAGCTACCGGTCAGCATCTGTTCCCGTGACTCTGTTGTGTGTTTCATGGGTGGGTCAATTGTTTACACAATGCCTGAAATCTGACATGTGATCAGTGTGTGCCCTTGAGATGTGTTCCAATTGCTGGTCTGACTCGCCACATGTGGCTGGGGTATTCCAAACAAACCCATGCAGCAGGGGACCCAGGAGTATGTATATCAAGTATGTCACACTTGCTTAGCCACCTGACTACTGTCCAGGGCCAAACACTGTTTCACGTAGACCTGGCCAGTCGTGCCTCCTCAAGGGCATTTAGAAACACTCTGTAATCCCACTCCTGTGTATGAAATTGCAGGTTGTGCTTAGTGACATGTGCCCTCAGGTGTCTGCCTCTGTGTCATTAGGGTGTGGCTTGTTGTTACGTACAACTGGGGTGTCCATGATTCAGAGGGTCAGCATGACATCTGCAATGTGACTGTGGGAGACAAGACCTGTGTGACATATAGGTGTGTGATCATGTGACAGCGCACAATGGTGTATGCAACTGTGTCCTTCATGCAGCTGGGTTACATGCATGGCAGACTGTGATGTGTTAATGTACAGGGATTTGTATTTGCAGAGACTCATATGTATGATTTGCATGATGTGGGGTCCTCTGGGTCCTGGATATGTTGTTTGCATGGGATGGGCAAGTGCGCTGGTCATCTGTAGAGTTAGCTTTACCCCTGAGCTAGGATTGTGAGTCAGTGCATATTGTTGTTGTCTGGATGCCCTGCCCCTGTGACAGGAGACAGTGTTGACTGCCTTTCAGGGCATCCCAGTGCCATGGCATTTAACTTGCTATGAGTGATCCTGCATTGTGTTCAAGTGTGCACCATGCACCCCATTGTAGCATTGCCCATCAGGGCATGAGTACATCATAGTGTGTGTTGCTGGCATGCATCACAAGCATGTGAAATGAGTCTCTGCCCATCCCTTCATCCGGACACCTGTACTGAGTCAGTAGCAAGAAATGTGCTGTGTGTATAGTGACATACTCCTACATATTCACTTGCATGTACAACTAATGTGTGGGTGGTGCATGTTGGCACATTAGGGTGTTAGCATCCAACATGCAACAGACATATGTGTGCTAGTCAAGGAGGGATATGTGTGCCATGGTTGATGATGAGAATGACAATTGTCTTATTCTAAACAGTGTTGTCACTTTGAGCTGTGTTCAGCTGATGATGCCAGGGCTTGCCCTGTGATGTGATGTACTCACTGTGGTGTGTGTAGTCGGTGCAGGTGACTGATGTTGTTTCTTACTTCCTATTCCTATCCAGATACATTCACGGCCACAGGAGGGTACAGCTCCATGGACCAGGAGGAGCCACAGAGCCTTACAGCGACAGAAGAAGAGGAGTTGGGTGGACCCAGTGGCACGGAGGGCGAGTGGAGCCACACAGAGGAGTCGTCAGCAGCATCCCCCCAGCTGAGGGCCACAGCAGCTCTGAGGATGACTCCCTTGTGGAGGCGGGTGTCAGCAGCCACCAAACCCCAGCTAGTGAGGCTGTACCCGCCACCACCACCACCACCACCACCCTCCCATCGGCTCCCATCCCAGAGGTCCCTGTGGGCTCCCGTGTTCGTGAGCATGTCTCCTTTGTGCCAAGCACCGCACCCCAGGCCCCTGTGTCCCCTGCTGCCCTCTGTTGACTTAGACAGATCCATTTAGGGCTGAAGGTCCTCCATGCACACACAGGTCTGTTGACACAACTGGTGTCATTCATGGAGGGCATTTCCTCGGGCATGTCTGCCCTACAGAGGACCAATCAGTCCGTGGCCTTCTCACTGATGGCAGCAGTATCCCTCCTCCAACAGTCGTGCTTTCCTCCTACCTCTGCACCACCCACGATTCCTAGCAGCCTACCTGTCCCAAGCACAGAAACACCCAAACCAAGGTCTAGACGTGCACACAAGCAAGCGCAGGGGACTTATACCACACTCACAGGGGCTGGTTTGCAGACACACACACAGTCATCCACAACCACTCCGCAGTCCTCCGAGACCTCTCCTTCCCAGCCCCCTTCCCTTGCATCACCTGCAACACCATCTCCCCAGAAGCTCTTCCTCTGTGACCTTGGCCTCTTCTCCACCGACCCATCAGATCCTGATTACAAGGGGAAGAGGAAGTCCCCACACACAGAGGGGAGTGCCCCTCACACCCAGACACCCTCCCCCAGGTGCAGTCAGACAGAGACCCCCACCCGCAAGTCCCCCCCGGCGCCAGAAGAGCAAGACCCCCCTGCCACCACGCTGCTCCAAGGCAAAGTCTCCGTCATCCATCCCTCAGGCCACCGCTCCAGAGGTTCCCCCGCTACTCCCTGCCTCGGGTTCCCCCACACACAGATACACCATCCCCAAAATGCTACAGCCATCCCCCCCTAGCACTTGCTCCTCCACACCTGGTCAGACGGTTAGTGCCACTGATGTGGGGACCGTGTCCCCCCCTGCCCTGCTGACCTCACTTGCCCCCCATTCCGCTCCCATGGATGTAGGCACTGCATTGGAGTCCACGACTACCCCGTCTGACTTGGGCACTGCAGTGGTGACCCAATCCACTCCATCTGACCTGCCCACTGGAGTTATGCCGGCACCCACCCCATCTGACTTGTGCCCCACAGTTGTGACAGCACCCACCACTTCAGTCAGCTCCACTGCAGTTGCAAGTGTTTCGCCTGCATCCACCACCTCTTCACTGCCTCCTTCCGCTGTGCCCTGATCCTGTCCCTGCGGTGCCTGGCCTGCCCCCATGTATGCCCCTCCGAAGGGAGGACCCCAGGCCTTAAAAGTGCAGGCAAGCAAGGTGTGACAGTAGTCACTCTACTTCACTCCTTGGCATTTGGATATGGACTGGCCATTGGCCTTTGGTTTGAACAGACGTTTAACTTTTAATATGCTGAATAAAGCTTTTTTCTTTATCGCTGTGAACGAGATTTAGCTATACATTATGTTGATGATGTTTAACATGCCCTTGCACCTGTGATGCGTTGTTTACAATGTTGAATACTGATCTGTTGCTGTGAGGTACTCCCTGTGGTCCATGAGATATGTATCCTATTCTGGTGGGTATCCATGTAACTTTTTGCAGCTACCTGGGTGTGTCAGGATCAACTATTTGTGGACATCTCTGTGAACATTTCATTTGCATGGTCACATCTCTGGCTTGCACCCCTGCACATATGATGTGCTTCCCATTGTCCAATTTGTCACTTCCACAGACTTTGTGCTCATCAACACTGAACCTACAGGTGTGGGCATCATTGGTATAGGAGCAACCGGGTCCTCTGTGCAACTTGCTAGACATATGTTTTGGGTATGTGCAGATGACTTAGGGGAGACTCACGTACCCAGGCTGTTGTGACCAGAGCCTTCATTGTGTGGTAACTGATGGCTGACTGACCAAGTGTTCTGCAGACATGAGTGAGATGTGCAGTGAATATGTTTGGCACAGCTGGGCTTCCACAGGAGTTGGGTCCCCTCAAGTAAGTGTGTTGTCCAGTGACATGGCCTGGGCCCATGGTGTGTGTTGTATGTGCATGTGTGTGTGTCCACATCCCTGTTCATACACAGACAGTGTTCCCTTGATATGTTCCTGTTGTTGATGCCTGCTGAGTGGTACTGGGTTAATCCCACTACTTTTAAAATGGGCTACCAGATGTGTGGGTGCATGACTCACTACTGTTAATTGGTGTATCATCATTGGGATTTGTCAGTTCTGAGTGGTGATGATGTTGTCAGACACAGATGGGACACAGTCAGGGTTCCTCAAGGCACCTGTTTATTTGCTAAATCATGTAGTTGTTCCTAGGTGGTAGTTTTTAGTGATTGAGACATTTGTATGTGTGTGTGACTGCTCCCACTTGTCGGGTTCATGGCTGCGATGCTGGCAGGTGTCAGCATGTGTGCCTTGTGGTTATCCTTGGCTTCTGCATTGTCCTGGGACTGTGGCAGGGATTCTGAAGGTTCCGTGAGCTTTGATGTCATGGCCATGTACCGCATACTGTGCAGTATGCTTGTCATTCCCCAAGGTTGTAAACTGTCCTTGTGTGATGTGTCTGTGCACCTTAGTTCCTCCCAACATTTCTGTGTTTGTCATGGGTGCATGTGCAATGTCACCTGTCCATG
This sequence comes from Triturus cristatus, assembly GCF_964204655.1. NCBI lineage: Eukaryota > Metazoa > Chordata > Amphibia > Caudata > Salamandridae > Triturus > Triturus cristatus. The sequence goes on along the minus strand of NC_140583.1, from coordinate 618,577,555 downwards.
TGGGCTTCACAGATACACATTGTTTCAGTTCAGGGTGTGTGGTGTTGAGGGTGGACTGATGTAAATGATTGCATGGATGGTCCCCTAGCTCCCGTTTGTCCATGGATGAGGGGCCATGCTGAGTGATTTGTGTTTGTGTATGTGTGATGTACGTTTGTGGCACAGGATACATGTCTGGGTTTCCCAGTTTGTACGACATCTGCCTTTGTCATCACAGTGGAGGTGTCATGCATGCTTGTGTCACCCCAATGTCTGGTCCCTGGGGGTAGTGCTGTTGCTGGAGCAGAGTTTTCTGGTTGAAAATTCGTTGGTTTTTGAAGCTCTGGCGTGTCTATTTTTCATACTAATTTATTAATTATTAATAATTAATTGTCTTGTGCAAGTATGTTTATATTAATCAATCCGTTTGTCCTAATAAGAGAGAGTTACACGTGGGTGCGCATAAATGTGCTGTTTAATAATAACGTGCGTGTTTTCATGTTTAAACGTTGCTATGTGCTGTTTATTTTTGAGCACAAAACGCTTTCCGAATTAATGCTTTCTTATGTTGCAAGTGCTAGATAGATGAATACACATAAGGGTATTAGAGGGGTTAACACTGTTTAATCACTATGCTGTGGTAACGTTGTTTTTGTTTCTTTTAATTAAGATGGTCTATTGTGGCCTATGGTGGCCTAGTTAAAGATGGCCGATTTTGTAAGCCTGGCCTCGATTTTGTAAATAGAAAACTGTGATGGAAGAGAGCCCTGCTGAATATGGTCCTGAAGTCAGCTGACCACAGTCCTTGCTTGCCTTGTGAAATTTTCCGTGAGGACATCAGCAGCCGGGGTAATCTTCGAGTGAAATGGAACGTCCTTGGCAGCCTTGGGAAAACAAAGGAGCCTTAGAGAAAGACTCTGAGCATTGGTCTCATTGCCGAGGAGAAGTAGAACTAACAAGATACATTTGAGATTCTTGGTTCCTGTTCCGTAGTCTTTATTTTGTGATTTTTCCTGAGCGGAGATTTTCGAATGTAGCAATGTTACATCCTTTCCTTCTCGCTCTGCTCAGCGGTCCAGCGGACATTACAACTTTTCTATGTATCTTTCTTTTGTTCAATTCAGTATAAGAATTGTTAGCCTAGAGAGGGTCTTTCCACTTGCCATTTGCCTTTGCCGCGTACCGAATCTGCGCTGCTGAGGATTGATGCTGAAGGGACTTCGTCTTGAGAGACTTTACCGAGAGACTTATCCTGACCCGTTCTGACATTTAGCTAGAATAGGTAACTATGAGAAAAATGATTTATTCTGCTTGATTTTCACTTGACTAATTTCAGATAAAGCAATATAATTTGAACATGGTGTTGGATATTATTTCTTGTCAATTATTGTGAATTATATTTTGATTATTGCCGTATAGGTTGTATAGATTATGTTTATGGACAGTCTCAATAACCAGGTCTTATCGACCTCGATATAGATGCAGGGTGACTAGGAGTTTTCTTTCCACAGGTTTATTGCTGGTAGAGTATTTGAGCGTATGTTAGTGAAATGGGCCCTAGCGTATGATGAATGTATGTGCGTGTAACTGTGAGATTACTCTATCTGTGGTAGTGGGAATATTATACACACCCTGATCTCTATCAATTTCCTGGTAGCAGAGGATGGTTATTGATGATTGTCTTGATCTGATAAGATTGCATGTACATTAGCCTATCGATTATTGGTTGATGTTGGTATATGTACTAATACTATATGTTGGAGTCGTCATGTTGAGTTATATGTAGTGCTTCTGGAACTTGGGAGCTGGTAGCAGTTCCGTAGTAGGGCAGAGGGAAGTATATGCTGCTCTCGGGAAAGACGGAATTGTAAGGAATAACGTGTGACAATTGAAGTTGCGCGTCACATTGTCTGGGTTCGGAATCAGTGACATCGTCGTATGTTACTATTAGATATTTCTGGTATATAAGGAGTGTGTATGATAGTGAAGGTTATCTGTGAAACTCTGGTCTTAAGTCCCAGGGATCCGTAAGGATTACCGTTAAAGCTTATCGCGGGAGAAGTAATAGGTATTCTCTGAGCTTATTTGAGAAACTGAACAGAGGAAAGCTGTTTAGTTGATGTATGTTATAATTCTGTAGTGGAGCAGATTGTCTGTTCTCGGGAAGCAGGATTCTGTGTGTATGTACTATATTTTCTTGTATGAATGTGCGTGAATGTTCGTACATTTAGTTGATTGTAAGACTCTTTGGACAAGTCCTAGAGGAAACAGTTAATGAATGTATGTTAGAAGGGCAGAGTAGAGGAAGTGCTACTGTGTCAATCAGAGATTTCTTGTGAAATAGATTCTCTTTTACTATTCTGTGGTTAGCGAAGCAGACAATGGAGATGTTTTTATGTTGTAACTAATAGATTTTGTAGAAATTTTGACACGAAGTCTACTGAAAAGATTTTGTAAAGGAGGGGTAGACGAGTGACAGAAGACAGGAGACAAGCGACTGCAGCGACTGTTGACGTCAGAAAGACCGCGCTCTGATTGGATAGTAGATCAGAATAGTGCTTGCGCTAGGATTGGTGCGTTAGTGTGAGCCGCGCAAGGATTGGAAGAGCTATTTAGTGACGTAGACGCTCCAGGATTGGTGCGTTAGTGTGAGTCGTGCTGCTATTGGTTGAAAATTCGTATTGTATATTTATAATACGGAAAGAGTAGAGAGTTTTTGGTAAACGCTAAAATGTATTACCAAGAAGAGAAAAAGAAGAAAACATTTTTTGGTAAAATTAAAAAGTGGTTTAGCAAGGATAAAGATGTTAAAACAAGAGAGGGTGAGTTGTTACCTCCACCGAAAACACCTGCATCCTTCATGGCTGCAAGATATGGGTTTCATACCTGTATATGGTTGGAGAATTGGGTTAGGTATACTAAAGAAGATGGTGTTCTAGCATTTCCAGAACATGGTTCATTTAATCTGGCCGTGTTGAGAAATTTACGGGAAAAGATGTTATGTCTAGACCCGAAACCAAGACCTACACAGTTCGAGGCTTTAGTGGAATGGGAAGAGGAAGTACATGAGCGAGAAAAACAGAGATCTGGAGGGTACTATAGGTACATGTTTGGGAGGAGACATGATCGTGAGACTCATCATGATCGAATGAAAAGGTGGCGAGATGTTAGTATGTCAGAGGGATTATATCCGATGAGAACAGTTGAAGGAGGAGCAGAAAGGGTTCCTGAGTCAGAAATGAGAAAATATGGAGTTAATGAGTATGAGGATGAGGTCTTGAATGACATGATTTACAAGAGACCACCTCCATATAGACCAGAACCGGATAAGAGTACACCAGTTGTTTCTCCGATAAGAGATACAGTTTGTGTTAGTGAGACAGAAAATGAGACACCTGAGGTAAGAAGTGATCACTACCTTGATGAGAATGCCAGACAATTAGCCAGAACTACAACAGAGTTGACAGAGAAGATTAGGGAGTTAACGAAGAATCTAGAAGCTGTTACGGTGCCTGTAACAATAGGTCCGGTTATGCCTGTGTTTGACAAACAGAGGACAGGTGAAAATGGACTGGTGATTCCATATGTTGGGAATAATTTGACAAATTCAGTTGGTCCTTCAGGAGATTCAGGCAAAAGAGCAGAAAGAAGTGACCTGAGACAATCAAGACATGACACATGTAGTGAAATATTAGATGTTAGTGAAGCTAGTTGTTCAGGGATGCCAATTTTAGAACCGCAGAAGAGAGTGGTTCCAGTGAGAAAAACTGCTGAAATAACAGTTGAAGATTTGAATGATTGGATGAAAGTTCTACAGAAAAAGGATAAAGATTCACAAGTAATTGATGTGGCTAGGTTACGTGTAGAGCTAGAAGAGCTTGTTACAGGAACAGTTCCAACAGAAATTCTGAAGAGTCATCATGATGGTGAACTAATGTTCATGTGTAAGAACATTACCTGGAGAGCAAGAAATACACATGACAGGCTAAGAGCAATAGCGAATGAGCAGGGAGTTGACATTGATAAAGTGAAAGCTTTACAAAAAACTTACAGGATGGATTTTACAGAGAAGGATATTGAGAATTTGAATGCTACTGGTAGAACAGGACCGATTAAGGAAATGGTAGCATTATTGCGAAGATGGGGTGATGTAGAAAAGTGGAAGGATAGGTGGTATAAGAAAAGAGATGAAGCTGAAGATAGAACAACTTATTCAGCATTTCCAGTGAGAGAAAAGGAGAAACCAGTGGATAATTATCCTATGAGAGAAATACCTGGAGGAGGATATGTACATGTTCCATGGACCAGACAGGATATTTTATCATTCACGAATGATTTCCCTCGATTGAGAGAAAAGCCCGTCGAGTGGTATAGGCAGGTAGATAGGTTTGTGAAATTGTCAAAAGTGCTGTGGGTTGACCTGAATAGTCTGTTTGATATAATTGTTCCAGCAGACTTGTGGACTGAGTGTAAAATAGTTGTGAGTTGGCCTACTGAGGAATATCCAAGAGACCCAAGAACAGGGGCACCAGATCCAGAGGTAATGAGAAAGTATGATCAGGTGATGGTATACCTGAAGAGTAAAGTTCCTGCAAAAGAGACAGACTGGGTAAAGATAGATCGAACACAACAAGAAGTGAAAGAATCAGTTCATGCTTTTTACGAGAGGCTGATACTGGCATTTAAACAATTCAGTGGAGATGAACACCTGGGTGACAAGGATTTGAGTCATTTTGTATACAGATTTGTATATGGCCTTAGACCTGAAATTGGTGAGAGAATTCGTGAGCATACAGTGGATTGGCAGAGTAAGAAAGTAGATGAGATTCTGAGACATGCAAAATACTTCAGTGATGAAATTGAAGCGAAACAAAGAAAGCTGAAAGAGAAAGCAATGTGGGCACAAGTGAAAGTTGCAGAAAGACAGGAAGCACAGTTAGTGGAACAGGCAAATAATCCAGGAAATAATGCAGGGAATAGACCTAGATATGCAGGGAAAGGAAAAGGAAGTCTTGAGGAAGCGAAGAAAAAGTTTCCTTGTCACAACTGTGGCCAATTGGGGCATTGGAGATCGGAGTGTCCTAATCCACCATTAGTGAGTAATGAGAATAAATCCTTAAATCAACAGGTGCAGAATGAAGGAAATAATCAACAGCAGCAACAACAGAAAGTTGTGAGACAGCAGAGTCAAGAGCCAAAACCGCCCTTGCCGCAGAATAAAGGGTTACAAAAGTATAATCAGGATTCAGGATTCTACAATGATGAACAGGTAAACAAACCAAGACGTTCAAACAAGGTACAACAGTACTTGTTAAAGAGTGAAGGGAGTGAATCTGAGGGTGATTATTGACGGTGCCGAGGAGAGGAAGAAGAGTGCATACTTGGTGCAACTCTAGAAATAGACCAGGCAGGACCATTTGTGGATGGGAAAATAAATGAGGAGAGTGTTACTTTTTTGGTAGACACAGGTGCGACAAGATCAACTGTCAGGTCAACAGATGTTAGAAATCTTCCTCTCTCGGATGAAGCAATCCAAGTAGTTGGTGTAGCCAATACGCAAATCAGAACACGTCTTACTGAACCAGTAAGAGTACAGATAGGGAAATTTTCAGACATGCACAGATTCATTGTCTGTGACACGAGTCCAGTGAACCTGTTAGGTAGGGACTTGTTGTGCAAGATGAACTGCACAATTTTTTGTACACCGGATGGGATAGCCTTTGAGACACCAGATGAGGATGTTTTGTACCGAGTGACTCTAGAGAATAGAGAAAGTGAGTTAATTGGTGCATTTGCTGTGTTTAATCCGGAGGATTTGCCTCGAGAGCTGAGGGACACAGTGAAAAGGACAGTTTGGGATTTTACTGGAGAGGATGTGGGATTGATGAATAATGTAGATCCAGTGAAAATTGCAATAAAAGAGGGAATTACATATCCTAACATTCCTCAATACAAAATGACACCAGAAATAATTGAAGGGATAACTCCTATAATTGAGAAAATGATTCAGCAAGGAGTCCTGAGAGAACTACTGAGTAGTCCGTGTAATTCACCGATAATGGGACTAAAAAAGCCTAATGGGAAATTTAGAATCGTACAGGATTTGAGAAAAGTTAATCAAATTGTGGTGGCATGTTGTCCTATCGTGCCAAATCCATCAGTGATCTTGTATCAAATTCCACATGATGATACAGTAATTGATTTGTGTCATGCGTTCTTTTCAATTCCATTACATCATGATAGCCAGCCGATTTTTGCATTTAGGTTTGGCCAGCGTATCTTAGCATGGTGTCGAATCCCACAGGGGTATACGGAGAGTCCTTCGATATTCAATCAGTTATTGAAGAAATCGTTGGAGAGTTTGATCATGCCTGAGAGCTCAGTACTAGTGCAATACATTGATGACCTACTTGTGGCATCAAAGACACGTGAAGCTTGTGAAGTAGATACCATAGCTTTACTGAATCATCTGGCAGATGGAGGGTTAAAGGTATCTCCAGCCAAATTGCAATTTTGCAAGAAAGAGGTGCATTATCTTGGACACAATATTGAAAAGGGTCTGAGAAAAGTGACGGATGACAGGATCAGAATAATCAGAGAAATGAAAGCCCCAAAAACTCAGAGGGAAGTGAGAATGTTCCTGGGTATGGTGGGTTATTGTCGTCAGTGGATAATTAATTTTCCTTGATAGCAAAGCCACTGATTAAACTGACAAAAAGTGAGATGACAGATCCATTGGATCTAGATGCAGAACAAATGGCAGCATTTGAAGAGCTCAAAAGTAAAATGTGTGAGGCTCCAGCTTTGGGTATGCCTGACTACGAAAAGGAGTTTGAGCTGTACTGCAGTGAGAGAAATGGATGTGCACTTTCAGTGTTAATTCAGAAGCATGGATTACTGAGAAGGCCTATTGCGTACTTCTCATCGACACTTGACCCTGTAGCTGTGGGTTTACCAGGTTGTCTAAAATCTGTGGCTGCAACATGCAGGAGTCTGGAACAAAGTGAGGGAATCATAATGGGATATCCTGTAAGGGTATTCGTACCTCACAATGTGGCAATTCTTTTGACAAGAAGCAGAACCCAGTACATGTCACATAGTCGGTTGACTAAATATGAAAAAGTGATTCTGGGAGCATCAAATGTGACTCTTGAAAGATGTGTGAATGTGAATCCAGCGACACTCTTGCCAGATATTGAAAATGTGGGTGTGAAAATGGAAGATGATCATGATTGTTTGGATGTGCTTGAGTACGGTACAAAACCGAGACCAGACATAAGGGATCTTCCCTTGCATGAGAGTGATCATGTGTTGTTTGTGGATGGATCATGCCTGAGAAATGATGATGGTGTGCTATGTGCAGCATATGCGGTGTGTAAAGTTTCAGAAGTCATGGAAGCATCACCATTGAAAGGAGTGAAGTCTGCGCAAGTTGCTGAATTGATAGCATTGACAAAAGCTTGCGAAATTGGGAAAGATTTGAGGACAACTGTGTTGACTGATAGTCAGTATGGATTTGGAGTGGTGCATGATTTTGGCCAGCTTTGGCTACAAAGAGGTTTCTTGACATCGAGTGGAACTCCAATAAAGAATGCTGAAATGATTGGTAAATTGCTTGAGGCGATACAGCTGCCTAAAGAGTTAGCAGTTGTAAAATGTGCTGCCCATGGACCGGGAGAAGATTTTATCACGGTTGGAAACCGTTACGCCAATGATGTTGCGCAATACTGTGCTAAGACAAATCAGTCCATTAATCGGGACCGAGAGGGGGAAATGTCTTTTCTCTCTGTGATGTTTACTAATGTCCTAGAAACCTGGGATGAAGTGAAACAGTTGCAAGATGAGGCAGGAGAGGAAGAGAAAAAAGATTGGATTAAGGCAGGATGTGCTCCAAGAGAAACAGACCATGTTTGGGTTTACAGAGATGGCAGACCAGTAATGCCTAACTCCATTTTGTCGTCAATGGCAAGAATGTATCATGGCCAGGGACATTTGGGGAGGGATGCGATGGTTAGGTCATTTAAACAGACCTGGTACAATGCAAAGTTCAGGACAATTGCAGAAAGCATCTGTCAAAGGTGTTTGGTTTGTCAGCAATTTAACACTGGGAAAAAGACAGTGGTGAGTCTGGGAACAATAGGCAGAGAAGGAGGTCCTTTTACAAGAATGCAGATTGATTTCATTGAAATGCCCCAAGTAAACAGACTGAGGTATGTTCTAGTGGTAGTCTGTTTGTTTTCAAGGTGGGTGGAAGCTTACCCGACTAGAAGAAATGATGGAATAACAGTGGCAAAGTTACTGTTAAGAGAGTTGATTCCTGGGTACGGGTTTCCAGTAACAGTTGAGTCTGATAGAGGTGGACACTTTCAAAATGAACTGATGGGTTTGATTTGTGAAGCATTGAAAATACAGCAGAAGCTACATTGTGCATACCGACCAGAGGCTTCTGGTGTGGTTGAGCAGATTAATGGCACAATCAAGAACAGGATTGGAAAGATGTGCTTAGCCACTGGCATGAAATGGCCAGATGTTTTACCTCTAGTGCTGATGACTATTAGATCTACTCCAGATAGAACTACTGGATTGAGTCCGCACGAGATAATCATGGGACGTGCAATGCGCCATGCATTCGTGCCTGTCAATAAGTTGGTGACAATAACTGATGACATGATTTTGGATTACTGTAAAGGCCTGGCTGACGCAGTTCATTCTGTGTTTCACCAGATTGGAGAAGAAGCTACTACACTTGAGAAGAAGCAAGCTCATAATCTGAGTCCAGGAGACTGGGTGAGGATTAAAGTACACAGAAGAAGAAATTGCTTGGTTCCAAGGTGGGGAAGGCCAAGACAAGTTATTCTGACTACGACGACTGCAGTAAAGTGTGCTGGAGTGAGACACTGGGTACATGCAAGTCATACTCTGAGAGTTCCAAACCCAAAAGAAGGGACTGGTAAGGAGTATTTTGAAGAGTCAGATTCCAGTGATGATGAAGATACAGAATCAGTGGGGAAAGAAGTAGGAAAAGCTTCGAATGAACCACTGCGAGTATCAGAGAAGAGATCAGATTCTGTAAGAGAGCCTGAAGTTTCAAAAAGCAGTGAAGGAAAAAGAAAAGAAAAGAGAAATTTCACAGATACTACTCCTGAATCAGAAGAGGAGGAGATTGAAGAACCACTTGAGATTATACTTGAAGAAGTAGGGTCAGAAGAAGATAGAGAGGGACAGATTGCGGAAGATCCCCGAGGAGGTGTAGGGAACATTCTTGATGAGCTAGGTGAAGGGACAAGTAGACAGCAAGAAGATTGCGTGTTGGAGACTCGAGGAGGGACAGAAGTAGGGAAATCTCAAACAGTGGTGAAAAAATCTGTGGAAAAGAAGAAAGCTGCTAGAAAACGAAAACAAGAGGCACTTGAAGCAGAATTGGATGATGAGAATGAACAAACAGAGGGTCGAGTTCTGAGAAAGAGAACTTGGATTGGAGAAAGAAGTAACAAAGAAATAAAGCCGAAAAAGGTGATAAAAGGAGATCGTTGGCCTAACAACAGAGTTAAGAGGCTGAGATACAAAATAATAAGAGCAAGTACATCAAAAGCTGAACAAGTGAATGAAGTATCGAGTCAAAGTTCAAAAGCTGAAGGAGAAGAATCAAAGGAGTCAAAAGAACCAGTGGAAATAAAAAGAGTAAGAAGACCCAACCAAAAGTACAGATCACCGGAATGGTCTTATGTAGCACTGTCTGAAGGAGGAAAAGAAGAAACAGTGACTCGAGATAATCCGGAAGAGATCTTGAGAGAAGTGGTTGAGGAAGATACTGGTGAAATTCTGAAAGTACTCTTGACTGACATTGGAGAAGAGTCGAGTACTGAGGATTTTGATGTTGGAGATCTAATACAATTTGATGTTGAAGAAATTGAAGTGAAGAATGACAAGTATCCAAACTGAATAAAGAAAGGATTCACTTGAATTAAGTGAACGAAAGAATCATTTGGAAAAACTGAAAAGCTGAAGAATTGCTGAAGAATTTAAGAGTTCCAACAGTAGTGGAGTAGTAGAGGTTAAACTAAAGTAATAAAATGGCTAACATAGAGGATAATCGAAATAGATGTGCCTTCTTTAAAAGATGGTGTAGAATGTGCTGCTGCTGTACTGGATTATTAATGCTTCTATGGGGTGTTTTAGTTGTATTAGTTACTTTTAAAGTAGAGTTTGAGATGCATACAGAGAATGTAACAAATGTAGAAAAGAATTCGCAAAAAGTAGTTCCAATTAGAATTAGTAATACTTACATACACAAAGATAGGTCAATTAATAACTTTTCTAGTAACGTTTTTTCAAAATTGTTATATGAATATGTGAAAACAATGGAAGTGAGGGATTGCTACGTTTGTATGCAATTACCTGCATCCGTTTCAGAGGGTGTTACTTATCATCATTTACCAGCTACATATGGTATTTCTTGTAGTATTTTAAGTAGTGTTTTTTATTTGTTAGGGAAAGTAGATTATAAGATGTCTAACAGAGATAGTATTTTTGGGCACTTGCCAATGAACAAAGAGCTGAATCCAGCTAAAGAAGCTAACACTTTTGGTGAAATTTTTATTGAAGAAAAAGGATTAACATTAGATTACATTTTTAAGAATAATTTAACTTGCAGTCTGAAAGGAGAGGAGAAAGCTTTCCTGGATATGGTAGAGGAAAGGGGATTGAACATGCAGGAGAAAGCAGGAAAATATAAAGTGAGTGAGACAATTTGGGACATTGAGATGGGAAAAGAGTTGAAGAATGGGGCTAGTCCAACTTTAGCTTTAGATGCACCACAGAAGGGTAAACTTTGCATTACAAGAAGGAAATCCCAATATGATACATATTTTGTTGGGACTAGTGAGTGCCATGATACATACTTCATTGCAACAGGTTGGGGTTTCAGAGGTGGAGAAGATACAATTTTTCCAGGAGTATATTATGTTTGTGGGAACAAGGCTTATTACAAGTTGCCTGACCATTGGTATGGCACGTGTTATGTGGGCCTGGTTTTTCCAAAGATTTTTCATATAGATAAAATAACAGATGTAGAACAATGCGTTTTAAGAGAGAAACTTGGTTTGAAATAGTGGGTGATATTTTTGGAGTTTTGATTCCAGCAGTGGGAATTTCTTTGAATGCTTATGGAATTCGGAAACTGTCCACAGTGGTTGATCGCTTATCGACAAATACCGCTGGAGGGTTTCTTTTGGTGAATACGGAGTTAAGTGCCGTACGTGCCATGTCTATGCAAAATCGACTTGCCCTTGATATTCTATTGGCCAAGGAGGGTGGAGTCTGTGGAATGCTGAAAGTTCAACATTGTTGCACTTACATTCCAGACGAAAGCAAAGACCTGAAGGTCTATATCAAAAATATTACTGATTTGCATGAAGAATTAGTACCACTTGAAGCTGAGAATTTATGGACTAAAATAGCTAATAAAATGATAGCTGTTAAGGATTTTATTGCAAAAATAGGTAGTACTATTATAGGTAGAATATTGTTTCCTTTAACTTGTATAATTGTTGCTTTATTGATAATAAGATTGGTGTGTGTGTGTTGTAGAAAGAGGGGAGGGAGGAAGAAATTGAATAAAGAGAAGAAAATTTCACAGAGGTTGAAAAGAGAACTTCAAGAAATTGAATTAGAAGAATTGAGGGAGAGTGTTTACTTAGAGACAAAAAGGGATGATGAAAGAGTGACTGGTGTGTAATGTTGTGTAAGGGGAAAAAGACATTTCCGATTTCTCCTAAAATGGGACTAAAATTTTCACGAAATTTTTTTTTGGGTTTATTTGGTGATAAAATCACCAGAGGGGGGATTGCTGGAGCAGAGTTTTCTGTTTGAAAATTCGTTGGTTTTTGAAGCTCTGGCGTGTCTATTTGTCATACTAATTTATTAATTATTAATAATTAATTATTTGTCTTGTGCAAGTATGTTTATATTAATCAATCCGTTTGTCCTAATAAGAGAGAGTTACACGTGGGTGCGCATAAATGTGCTGTTTAATAATAACGTGCGTGTTTTCATGTTTAAACGTTGCTATGTGCTGTTTATTTTTGAGCACAAAACGCTTTCCGAATTAATGCTTTCTTATGTTGCAAGTGCTAGATAGATGAATACACATAAGGGTATTAGAGGGGTTAACACTGTTTAATCACTATGCTGTGGTAACGTTGTTTTTGTTTCTTTTAATTAAGATGGTCTATTGTGGCCTATGGTGGCCTAGTTAAAGATGGCCGATTTTGTAAGCCTGGCCTCGATTTTGTAAATAGAAAACTGTGATGGAAGAGAGCCCTGCTGAATATGGTCCTGAAGTCAGCTGACCACAGTCCTTGCTTGCCTTGTGAAATTTTCCGTGAGGACATCAGCAGCCGGGGTAATCTTCGAGTGAAATGGAACGTCCTTGGCAGCCTTGGGAAAACAAAGGAGCCTTAGAGAAAGACTCTGAGCATTGGTCTCATTGCCGAGGAGAAGTAGAACTAACAAGATACATTTGAGATTCTTGGTTCCTGTTCCGTAGTCTTTATTTTGTGATTTTTCCTGAGCGGAGATTTTCGAATGTAGCAATGTTACATCCTTTCCTTCTCGCTCTGCTCAGCGGTCCAGCGGACATTACAACTTTTCTATGTATCTTTCTTTTGTTCAATTCAGTATAAGAATTGTTAGCCTAGAGAGGGTCTTGCCACTTGCCATTTGCCTTTGCCGCGTACCGAATCTGCGCTGCTGAGGATTGATGCTGAAGGGACTTCGTCTTGTGAGACTTTACCGAGAGACTTGTCCTGACCCGTTCTGACATTTAGCTAGAATAGGTAACTATGAGAAAAATGATTTATTCTGCTTGATTTTCACTTGACTAATTTCAGATAAAGCAATATAATTTGAACATGGTGTTGGATATTATTTCTTGTCAATTATTGTGAATTATATTTTGATTATTGCCGTATAGGTTGTATAGATTATGTTTATGGACATTCTCAATAACCAGGTCTTATCGACCTCGATATAGATGCAGGGTGACTAGGAGTTTTCTTTCCACAGGTTTATTGCTGGTAGAGTATTTGAGCGTATGTTAGTGAAATGGGCCCTAGCGTATGATGAATGTATGTGCGTGTAACTGTGAGATTACTCTATCTGTGGTAGTGGGAATATTATACACACCCTGATCTCTATCACTGTTGTGTGTCAGTCTCTTGCTGTGTTGGTTGGTGTTCATTCCAGCTTGTGCCACATGTGTCTGTTGTGCTCCCTCTCATCTCCCAATGCCTGATTGCCCACTGAGGGTGTGCCAATGATGGTTTACTTTTGTATGGCACTGTGTCCACATCTGTGTCACTGTGGTTCAGTTCCCCTCATGTGTTGTGTAGTTGCCTGGGGATACTGTGACACACACACACACATGCTGTGTCAGATGTGCAGTGTGAGGTTGCCTGTTTGGGTTTGTGCATTTGCACCAGTGCATTGGTATTGCTGTTGTGGGCCTTTGTCTGGATGCTGTTTCTATGATTTTACCTGCTGTCCCTGTGAGTCATATCACATCATTGTGCACATCCATCCTGGTTGTTAGGTGCCATTGTTGGCATGGGATGTGAGTTTGTGAGCTGACACCTACAGTCTACACATGTTGTTTTGATTAGTGTGTCTATTTTCGAGATGTGTGTATGCTTTGTGATGGTCACTTCTGCTCTTGTGTCATTGTACACTGTATGCATTGTCAGCCCCCATGTGTGGTGCTTGTCTGCACATGGCCGAGAGTGTGTTATGTTTTCACAGCACTGTTAGCCTCACCACATCTCTGTGTGTATGGGAAACAACCACTAGTTTGCCCCAGAAGTGTTTAATGTGTTGGGAGCAGGGATCATAAATGCTGTTTGTTATTTGCAGCTCTGACCATGATGACACTTACCTTTTGGTCACTGTGATGATGGGGGGTTTAGTACTCATCACCACAATGCTCAACATCTGCTGGTATTTGGAAGCCCCGACTTAACTTCTGTTCTACACAGTGAGGGGGTGTTCTTTTTACATTGCCACAGTGCTATAGTGATGCTTGCCTTCTGTATGTCACACTCATGTGTTGGTCACCCATGTGCTGTTAGTTACATTGTATGTTCGAAGTCATAATCACTGTTGTGGGCATTTCTCACAGACTACACACTGTTGTCATGATGTTAGGGGGGATGTATTGCGCTGGCATACCTGATGTTGGAGTATGCTGAATGTGTGGTGCATCACCCATCCTATGGCTGGGGGTGGCAGGGGTCATGGGCAACATAAGCCCTATGGCTGGGGGTGGCAGTAGTGATGGGCAACAGGTCCCCTACGGGTGGGGGTGGCAGGAGTAATGGCCAACAGGTCCCCTATGGGTGGGGGTGGCAGGAGTAATGGCCAACAGGTCCCCTGTGTGTGGGGATGGCAGGAGTGATGGGCAACAGGTCCCCTAAGGGTGTGGGTGCGAGGGGTGATGGGCAACATAAGCCCTATGGCTGGGGGTGGGAGGGGTGGGGGCAACATCAGCCCTATGGCTGGGGGTGTCAGGGGTGATGGGCAACATAAGCCCTATGGCTGGAGGTTGCAGGGGGGGCAACATAAGCCCTATGGCTGGGGGTGGCAGGGGTGGGGGGTGGCAGGGGTGATGTGTAACAGGTCCCCTATGGGTGGGGGTGGCAGGAGTGATGGGCAACATGCCCCCTATGGGTGGGGGTGGCAGGGTTGATGGGCAACATAAGCCCTATGGCTGGGGGTGGCAGGGGTGGGGGTCAACATAAGCCCTATGGCTGAGGGTGGCAGGGGTGATGGGCAACAGGTCCCCTATGGCTGGGGGTGGCAGGGGTGATGGGCAACATGAGCCCTATGGCTGGGGGTGACAGTAGTGATGGGCAACAGGGCCCCTATGGGTGGGGGTGGCAGGAGTAATGAACAACAGGTCCCCTATGGGTGGGGGTGGCAGTAGTGATGGGCAACAGGTTCCCTATGGCTGGGGGTGGCAGGGGTGATGGGCAACATGAGCCCTATGTCTGGGGGTGGCAGTAATGATGGGCAACAGGTCCCCTATGGGTGGGTGTGGCAGGAGTCCTGGGCAACAGGTCCCCTATGGGTGGGGGTGGCAGGAGTGATGGGCAACATAGTCCCTATGGGTGGGGGTGGCAGGAGTAATGGGCAACATAAGCCCTATGAGTGGGAGTGGCAGTAGTGATGGGCAACAGGTCCCCTATGGGTGGGGGTGGCAGTAGTGATGGGCAACAGGTCCCTTATGAAGTTTGAAGTTTATTTATCTGCAAATTTACTTAAAACCAATGCAATGCATGCAAAATTAAAAACCATATGTAAAATATACGACCTATATAATAAAATATCGTCACACTGTCAATATAAACACTTCTGTTATCTTACAAGTTAAAATACAAATTTAAACATACAGTGGCCACCTATGCAAGTGTCCCAGACGCCTACATCAATTGGATCACCCCCAGCAAAAGCTGGTAGGCCTAAGGCTGCGGTGCCCAAAGATTTTAGTGTCAGTTTGGCATTTTTGCCCGGGCTGCTTCAAGAAGTTTAACTAATCTAATGTTCAATTCTGGGGATGCTGGGTCAAAGCAGGCCAATACTGCCTGCCTCCTTGACCGAGTCCCCCTTTGATTAAAGGGAATTTTTAACAGCTGGCTCCTTTCTTGAAGTGTCTCAGTGCAAGAACAAATGGTATGGGTATTGTCCCCCTGGCCTTTTTTATATAAACTGCATACTGTAAAGGTCGGCTCCCTTTTCCATGGGGGGAGATGCTGTGTGCATGGCATCACTCCAAGTCGTAACTTTAAGAATTTTAGTGTCAGTGCTTTTGAATAGCCCAAATTAAAATATTGTTGCGGGGCTAGAGTCCTATACGAATTCAAAGTCATCCATGCATGCGCTCTGGCAGAAAAGGCAGCTTTGTCCTCCACCAATGACTGTATTTTCAATGCCTTCCACACAAATTTTTTGAAAGCTGAGTAGTGACAGTGTGTATCCCATAGGGGCAATAAGCCAGTGTTGGCCAGAGCCTCCTGCAAGTAACGTCTAGCTGGCGAGTTCTCCCTCTGTTGTAGTTCTTGCCACAGCAGGTGGTTTAAGGTTTTAGGGTTTGATGTTCTGATTTTATTCCAACAGTTAATATATACTCCGTAGGTGGCCTAAGTTTGCTTTATAAGGCCGAACTCCAATCGGATTTGTGCCGGAGAGGTATAGGTCGGGAGGCTGAACATAGTTCTATATGCTTTTACGAGCGTTTTGTCCAAAAGGTTGGTATCTCTCCCGCGCAATGCTTCACTGCCATAAGTGATAGTGGGAAGAATTTTGGCCCGTGCTACCACCAAGAGAGGACTCAGCGTTGGGCCCAGTAGATTGGCTGATAGGCCTTTCATGGTTAGAGCAAGGATCATACCTTTCCTTTTGATCTCTTCCTGTTGATGCGTGAATGATCCTTCTTTGTCAAAATAGACTCCCAAGTACTTGGAAGCCTCCGCTGATTCAATGTGTTTGTCACCCAGGTACCATAGGTGGCTCTTTTTTCGTTTGCTGTTGATTGTCATGGTCCTGGTTTTGTTTAGGTTTATTGAAAGGCTGTTCTCTTCTACGTTGACCTGCAGACCATTAAGAAGATTTTGTAAGCCAACTGCTGTATGGCTAAGTAGGACTACATCGTCTGCGTGGAGTAGATTGCACAAAGCAGAGCCCCCTATTCTAGGCGCATGAGAATTACAGTTGTTCAATGTCTGTGTTAAATCTGACATGAATAAATTGAATAAGATGGGGGCCAGCACGCAGCCCTGTTTCAGTCCTTTCGTTGTCTTGACTTTTCTTGAGAGGTGGGACCCTGAGCCTAATTTAGCCTGTACCCAGGTGTCGGTATGTAAAAGCATTATCATTGAAAAATGGGTGTTTGGAATCCCCCATCTGGCTAACTTTGACCACAATTTGGACCTCACCACGTTGTCAAATGCGGCTCTGAAGTCGATGAAACAGACATGCAGCTGTGTTTTCCTTAGTTTTATCGCACCCGTTATCAACGATATTGCCATAATATTGGATATCCTGTCTGGTTCAGCGGAATTATTTCATTATTTTCAGCCCAAGTTGTCAGTTCCACCAACAGTGTTACCGCAAAGTATTTGGCCTCATTATCGATCAGTGCAACTAACCGATAATTTGCTGGCAGGAGCTTACTACCGCTTTTATGAATTGGGATGATCGTTGAACCTTTCCACGAGTCTGGGATTATGCCCAGTCGTCTTACTTCCAGGAAAAGTGGATGGAGTATGTCTGCCCAATCTTCCGGCCTTTCTTTAAACACTGCTGGTGGAATACCATTCAGGCCCGGCGCTCCTTCCTTTCTTCCCCTCCTGATCTGTTTCCTAATTGTTGGTTGATCGGTAGCGGGTGGCCTTTCCTCTTCATAATGACTAGTGTCAAAAAAATTCAGAGTGACATTTGCCCTGGAGCTGCTAACGGCAGCGGTGCTGTCAGGGAAGTGGTTGTTACCTCTTTCCCTTCTTCCTGTGTCGGCTGATGAATGCTTTGACTGTTAAAGTGGGAATTTCGATAGCTTGCCCAAGTCTCCTCGAGTATATAGGATGTGAGTCCCCCCCGATGCGGGTGAATAATAGTGTTTACTGTTTTCCAAAAACGATCACTGGCGTTGTGCTTGATATTGTGGAGGAGTTTTGCCCAGAAAACCTGTCCGTTGTTGTTCTTAATGTTCCATTTCTGCCTCTTTAGTAGAGTTCTTTGTAGCCACAGGGAAAAAAGGAGCAGTGTGTTGCCTGATTCATGGCGTAGAGATCTTATGGAGCCATTTATAAGTCTCTTAATTGCCTTTATTTGTGTTCTTTGGTCCTTAGTTAGCTTTTTCTATTGTGTCTGTGCCGGAACGCTCCCTGTTTTTGTGACTGTTGCCTTCAAGTTGCTGAGGTTAGTTGTGAAGCATTGCCAGGTTTGTATCAGGTTCTTTCCGAGCGGTTGAGCGAATAAAAGCTTGATTGAAGTGTCTGTTAGGGACTCTATGGTTTCTGTTGTAAACTTAATCCTCTTATAATTCGTTGTGTAGCTTGAGCCTAGATGTGGGGCAGGGTGAATACTAATCGCATCAGTTGCTGCTAGAGTGATCTCTTGTGGACGGTGATCACTGTCCCCTATGTCTCCCATTTTAAAGCCTGTTACGTATTGAAACAACGAGAGGCTAACAAACGTGTAATCTAAGAGTGAGCTTGTTGTTTCAGTATGATAGCTTGCCACTGGGGGGGAATCACCGTCAGTTCTTCCATTGAGGGCCCTAAGGTGTAGGTGTTCTAGTTCTTCCAGCAGAAGTCTATTTACCCTGTTTGGCCTCCCATGCGTAAAGGAACCCTGTGTTGGTAAATTGTAATTTAACGATTGGAGGGAGAATTCCTTTGCTTCGGAAGAGCCCATTAGGTATAAGTTCATGTCCCCCAATAGAATTAAATTTGGAGTTTCGGCGATGCCTAAGTAAGAAGTTTTTGGTCTATTATCTTTGCTGAATCCACTGCTGTTCGTTTTGGGTGGATATATGCATTAAACAGTGTTTCTTCGTTTTGTACCCCTGCCAAGTAAAGAGTGAGTTTGACTGCTAAAGCTATATCTGATTCCAGGCCAATAGTCACTGCTGTTGTTGTGGTTGATGTTGAAATATAAGTTGCCAGCCCCCCAGAAGAATGTCCCATTTTGCTGCCCTTACCGGCAGGTCGGTCAAAGCAGAGGAACCCTTGTATAAATAGTGGTTCCATGAGCCAGGTTTCCTGTAGCATAACGATATCAAAATTATTACGATATTGCAGGAATTCAGGGTCTTGAATTTTTTACTCTAAGCCATTTACGTTCCATGAGCAGAAACGTATCGCTAGTTCCTTTTGTCTGTTGTTACTGAGATCTATATAATTATTATGTCATTGAGTTGCTGTCTCAAGGGTTATAGTTCTTGTGATTGGTTCAGCATACCAGGAGTGGCGTCCTCGTGGCTTATCCGCCCTTGGAGATCCGTATTGTGTGCCTTGGATGAAAGCCCTACTTGGCGTTGAGTGGCCAAGAGCCCCTCTTAATACAGAAGTTGAGGGCCTTGAGCATTGTTTAGTGCCTGGCCTTGGGCTCAGGGTTAGCAGTGGTGCTGGGTAGGCTGGAGGTTGGTAGGGGCTGATTTGGATGCCCCAGTCTTTAAAGGTAAGATGGTGCTTTAGTACTCTCTGCGCTGTAGCAGTGGTTTTCCATAGTGCCCTTGTTATTTCTGGGTTGGCTGGATTATCTGCAGTAAGAAACTCAATTGCGAGTAGATCTGTTGTATTCAGGTCTGCTAGAGTAGGTATGGCCTGGAGTAATTTTAAAACGTTACCTCGATTCAGCAGATCGTGGCAACCTTTTGTAATATACTCTGGTTTGAGCAATATATATCTCGGAGCCAGTGACAGATCATTTGGGGGAGAGGCTAAGGTTTCGAGTTGCCCTGTCCCGTTAGCAACGGTGTTTTGATGTGTTGGCTAGAGAGGCTCATATTGATCTGATTGCACAACTGTGCAAATGGCATTGGAAACTTTTTCCATATTTATTGTTGGAGATAAGTTTCTTAGTTGGCTCTGTTGATGCCAAGGAAGAGAAGCCTGAGGTAGTTGGTCCAGGGCTATCCTCAGTTGCTTCCCCTCCGTTAAAGATGCCACTGTCTGAGTTTTGCAAATCGTTCTCGTTATAATTTCGTCTTTTCCCGCTGGGTGGATGGAAGAAAGTTGCCCAGTTTTCTGTCGGGTATGCTCCTGGATACTATCTTTTACTGAAACCTTGATATTATGGTGGTCAGCAGGCCCAGCTTGCCATTTTAGATTAGAACTGGTGGTTTGTAGGAGAGGATCAAGGGCTGGGCTGTTGACGACTTTGTTCCTTTCTGGCCCTGGGGCCACCTCATCTTGCATTAAAGGCCATTCATCTGTTCCTGTTGGAGGCCCTCCAAGGTTATTGATACAAGAGGGTGCTGCTATGACTTGAAGATCTTTCATGTGAGCCATGTTGTTTTGCATATCGCCCACTTTTGGAGCACTGGTTGAATTGAGACGTTGTTTACTGAAAATTGGGTAAGTAGCTGCTTGATTGAGCAGAGATGCCTTCTGAATGAGGCCTTTTCTTTTCAACAGACGACGTTGTTTGGCATTTGTTTTTGTCTCGGTTAGCATAACCGAAGCTGTCTTTAGAAGGTCGCCGCTGCTGCCAGTGGTGCCCACACTTTGTTGTGGGTCGATTTTGGTATTTTTGCAGTCCAATTGTAGGTTGCTGTCCTCTGTCGGGTGTGCGGTTAGATTTTCTGCGGGACAGCTAGTACTGGCAGTGAAGGTTGATCTATTCTTCAGTTCATTAAGCGTGGTGGAAAGCATTGACGGAAGGGTTGCCAGCTTATCCACAATCTGGCTGCACCCGCATTGGAGGTATGACTCTTTTTGTGCCCTTCTTATGAGTGTATTGAGTTCCCCCAGTTTTTCATCGATCCCTGATGTAAATACTGCTAGGGTGTTTAATAATGAGAGCTGTATGTCCATCTTGTCTGATTGGTATTGAAGCGCCTCTACTGACAATTTCATGGTTTTTAGGAGGGAGGCCCAGGGACTACCATCCTGCTGGTTTGTGACCCCCTGCTCCTTTGCATCCACTTCCTTCTTTCCTCACAAAGGCTGATTGTTCAATGATGGCGGGTGCAGATGCATCATCTTCTCCTTAGGAGAACCCGTCTGTTGGTCTGGGGAGTATGTTGCCAGCATGTCCTCCCATACCTGTGTTCCCAAATTGGATAAGGCAGCCCTACCTTCCTCCAGCTTTGGAGATTTTAAGTTGGCTGGCGAGGGTTTCAACTTGTGGTTATCCTGGATAATGGAGCTAAGGTCACGCTTAGTTGTGTTAATCATATCACCGTTAGATATATTTGAATTCTGAGATCCAGTAGTGACTCCTTCAGCTGCCCAAGAAGGATGTTGTTTGATCGGCGTAGCATCAGCGCTAAGAGCCTCTAGCCCGGGCTGCTTGCTCCAGTTGGGCTGTTGGTTATCTTCCTTTGCCGGAGATTGGGCTCCTCTTTTGAGGATCTTTAATGCTTGCATATTCTGAGGTGCTCCTGTTGTTATGATTGGAGTTAATGCATTTAGTAAGTTAGCTGCTGTTGTTGAATTCTGGGCTTCTGCTCGCGGAGATTTCTGAGATTTCGGAGGTCCTGATAATCCTAATAATGAGCCAGGATAGGAATGGATTAATCCAGGAGGTGTCAAGTCTCCTATGGACTGCATATTTGGTTGCTTATAGTGCGCCTTGTGGCTGGCTGAAGGATTGATTGGAGAGAGTTCCGCTGTTATGTAATTCTTAAAATTACTCTGTGGTATTTTGTTCTGTGAAGCTACATTTATGCATTCCGCTAGTGGTGATGTGGTTATGCATATAGATGAAGAGGAGGGAATAGTTGGGGGTGTAGAAGAGATCCCTGTAGTATTTGTCATTGCTTGAGTATGTACTTGTGCTATGATTTGCTGTTTCCGCTGGGTTTGGTAAACTGGCCGAGTTTTCTGCCCTGGAGTTGGTGTCATTACTGATGCTTGGACTGGTAGAAGTGGGGACTGGAGGCCTTTCAGTGTGGCGTTGCTTGAGTAAAGGGCGGCCCCGATATCTTTTATGAAGTTGAATTTTGTATAGATTTTTGGTTGAGCTAGGGGGACTTTGGGATTTCCTCTCGGTGACCCGCCAACAATTGGATCACCGACTGACAAGATTAATGTCGGATCATCACTGTTCTGTTCTGTTGAAGGGCCTGGCTTGCCCTTTCCTTTCCACCCTGCCGTCTTGGGGCGGCCAATCTCCCGTACTTGGCCTGACCTCATGACGTGCAGCAGCTCCCTGGTCGAGCTAGGCAGGGGCAGGAGGTGCAGATGGGGTGCGCAATGCCGGTGCTTGTGCTAAATGCTTAGTGCTGCCTTTTCTTCTGCTTTGTCTTCTGTTAGCAACCAAGTCTCCCCCTATACTCTACTTCCTCCAGAAGGACGACTGCCTCCGAGATTAGTTTTAGGATCACGGGGCGTGGACCTCTGGCGTCTTGTGGCGTCTTGCGGTCAGCTCCCGGTCAGCTATGGGTGTAGGTGGCAGGGGTGATGGGCAACATAAGCCCTATGGCTGAGGGTGGCAGGGGTGGGGGGCAACATGAGCCCTATGGCTGGGGGTGGCAGTAGTGATGGGCAACATGAGCCCTATGGGTGGGGGTGGCAGTAGTGATGGGCAACAGGTCCCCTATGGGTGGGGGTGTTAGTGGTGCTGGCCATGCAACCCCTATGGTGGCCTGTTGTTAGTGGCCAGGATGTGGATCCCCTGTGTGTGTGTGCCATTTTGCAGGTACGTGTCGTTTGTTTATGTGGTAGGTGTCTGACTTACCGCCTGCGCCGTTGGCGTCCGTTCCTGAGCCGTTCATAGATGTAGAGTACTGGTATGACCTGCGCGATGAAATTCATGATGTGTTCGTGTCGTACACGCTGCTTGCTGCTCCGTCTCGTATCCACTGCAAGCTGGTCCATCTCGTAGCCGTGTATTGAGTTGTGGCGTGAATCGTAGCTGATATGCTTGTTTTCCGGATGCTGTGACATCCCGTACGTGGCGACCCGTCCGGCGCGTAAGAAGTACGCATCGCACTTGTCATCTCGGAAACTGGTATAGATACTGCTTCCGGGTGACTCGGTTCAGCGTTAGGAGTTACGGCTCGGACGGAGAATGGAGTTTGAATCACAGCCTACATGTAGGTCGTGTTTTTGGCAGTTATGCGCATCGTACTTACTCTACAGGACGGACCGGCTACGGGTACGTGTCGGTCGCACGGTAAGGCTACGGACAGCTGTCCGACCCGGTATTGGAATCGACCGCTATGTTGCTTCAATAGGATTTAATCTAAAGTCCATATCGATTTTGTCCATCACTTTACAGCGTCCATTAGGGCAAACATTTGGACCTTTTCAACCACCGCGTATACCAATATCTAGACAAACCAAAAACTACAACTCTGCTCGTGTCCGTGCTCAGAGATCTAAGCACCTCCAAGTAATGTCCGGTCCCAACAATTTTGCAGTGTGGAAAGATCCACTTGTCCCTCAGAGATTTATACATCGGATAAAAGAATAGGAGGTGGATGATGGACTCAGCACTTGAATTACAGGCGGGACATTGATCATCGTTCTCTATATCCTTCTTCCATTTTTAACAAAAAGTTTTAAGGGGTAGTGTTTTATAACAGAACTGGAAAAACAGCTTCCGGGCCAAGGGAGGGACAATTTCATCTAATGTGTCCTCGAAATGAGGAACGCATTTAAAAGTAAGGAAATTAGTGGACAAACTGCACTCGGCGTCAAGTGCAGTTTGCAGAAGTGTTATTTCCCAAAACCTTTCCTTTAGCTGGGGTCTCGATATGCAATTCATGCTTCCAGGGTCAGACCAAAACCCCAACATTCCTAGCCTTCCTAGAAGCACCTTTAGGGCACTAAACCAAGGAATTGTTATAATAGAGGGCATTTTCATGAACTCTAAAAGTGTTTCCCGGTAGGGGTGGAGCTCTTCCACGGTCCACAATCTATACGAAAACATCAGGAGCTTATAGATGATCTTGTGGGCCAGCTGTCTGTGTGCTAAATCAAGGCAAAGGGGCATCAGTGGTGTGCTAGCAGGAAGATCTGTTAGGGATCTGAGAAAGCGATTTTCTACTAGTGAAAGGGGATTAGTTGAGCCTGTGCCCCATAGCTCTGCCCCATAAACTGCGCCCCCAAAGATTTTTGTGTTGTAGATTTCGAGGGCTGGAACTAGCTGCCTTGAAAATGTATTTCTATGTATTTTGGCCAAGTTTGCAGTCTGGTGTATGAGTTGCATCTTCACCTTTTCAATATGTTGATCCCACTTAACTGTTGGAGTTAGGCGAATGCCCAGGTAGTCAAAGGTGTCAACGCTTTCTAGCTCACTACTGCCGGCCAGGACTTGTCTTTTGTTTGATTTGGCCTTGCCCTTCCTAAAAATCATATATTTGGTTTTAGTTTCATTCAGCACCAGGCCTCGCTCATCACAAAACATAATTAAATCATTTAAGAGCTGCTGAAGTCCCTGTGGAGTCTTTGCGGTTAAAAGGGTTTTGTCTGCAAAGAAAAGAGTTGGACCTCTCGTACTGCCGACTTTCAGAGCATCACACCCATCCCTATCTAAACACTTGATGACATAATTGATAAAAAGAATAAAAAGTGTGGGGGCAAGGACACAGCCCTGTCTCACACCACACTCGACTGGGAAAGTGTCAGTGAGTTGATTGTTCCCACCCCATTTCACCTGTGCTGTGTTGAGTGTGTGGAGTCTGATTAAAATATATAAAAGATTCTGTGGCATACCTTGCTTCTTAAGAACCCTCCATAATTTTGCTCTGGGGACTAAGTCAAAAGCAGACCGTAAGTCTACAAAAGCCACATAGAGATCCCCTCCTTTGAGATATACTTCATTCCAATATAGACATAACAAACGAAAAGTTTGGTCTAAGGTGCTACTTTTGGCTCGGAAGCCTGCCTGGAGGTTACTCAAAACTTCAGACTCTATGATCCATTCCTGCAGCCTAGCTAAGATCTGCTTGCAGAAAATCTTTTGTAGGGAATCAATAAGACTTATTGGCCTGTAGCTAGATGGCTTCGCTCTGTCCCCTTTTTTGTAGATCAGAACGATCTCAGCATTTTTCCAAGATGGAGGACTGGGGCTACCTCTGAGGATTGAATTAGATAATACATTTATGTATGGACCCCAGAGAGCCACATCCTCTTTGTAGAGGTCATTGGGAATTCGGTCAGGGCCAGGCGCACGAGCCAAGGTGCAGGAGGCAATTGCTGTTTTGATCTCTTCTAGCATAATATGGAGGTCGATTGCCCCCACAGCATCGCTGATCAGGCTTTCGTCTAGTACCACAGGTACCACATCCCTGGGTTCGTATAAGGTACCAAAATGGGTTTCCCAGGCCTCAGGGTGTACTGTAAACTCCAATTGTCGCTTGTTACCCTTTAACCAATATGCTGCTAGACTCCAGAAGTTTTTCGAATCTCTGTCTAGCAATGCTTTCCTCAGAGATGACCATAGGGAACCCTCCCACTCCCTTTTGGCAGATTCGTCTACTTGTTTATACTTGGCTCTGCAAGACACTATTTCAGGGCGAGATTTTTGTTTGACTGCCTTTAGTAGTTCCTGCTTGGAGAGCCTACAGGCCTTGATATACCATGTACCCTGTTGATCTTGTGTCTGTTTTAGGCTGGGTCTTTCCGCCTTAAGCTGGTTTCCATGGCGGCCCAGTAGATCCCTAATTTCTTTGTATAGCAGTTCATGACTAAAGCCTATCACCTCGTCAACCTGCTCCACAGTTGAGTTGGCAGCTTTCTCAAGAAATGTGGAAACCTTACTCTATACTGCGCCTAGGGCCTCTGGGTGAGCCTCAACCCAATTCCACTTAATTCTCCTCTGATTGTTTGCTGCTGATAGTATACCAATATCTGACGAACCCAGGTTGACAGTCCCCACAGATGCTTGGTTTGTAAGGGTGAGAGCAAGAGCGTTGTGGTCGCTGTCAACCCTTTTGACCACTGCCATATCCATGACAAGGTGCCAGTAGTTTAAGGATACTAGGCAATAGTCAATTCTGCTTTCCTGAGCTGTCCTATTGAAAGTGGGGTCCCCTTTAGTGTCTGATTGGGTCCTTCCATTAGTCGCCCTAAGATCATGATGCATTGTGAGAGCCACCAACTGCGCTCCTCTCGCACTTCACCTTACCAGGGGCAAGTCTAATTGAGGGACCTGCCATTCACTGTCCCATTCATCAGTCAGTTTAGGGGGAATTGGAGCCAGCGGTTCAAATGTACAATTGAAGTCCCCACACACCAATAACTGGGAATTGTTCGAGTGTCGCATTAATGCCGTATCAAGGATACGCAGAGTATCTGTTTCTGCCATATCCTTCTGTTCCCTATTGTAAACATTAACAATTCTTATTCTAGTGCCACTTTTGAAGCTGACCTCCAGAGCTAGTATGTCTTCCGACTCCACCTGCAATGGACTAACTTTGCATCCTAGTTCAATATTCACCCAGACAGCTAAACCTCCTGAGAGTCTACCTCTCTCTTTTCTATTGGCATCTTTGGCGTGAGTTGAGAAGCCAGTTCTGTACAGGCATGTAAGGCTCCATGTTTCTTGAAATAAGATGACATCAAAGGAGTCTATGAATGTGCACCAATCTAGGTCTGCCATTAGCTTGGCAATCCCCGCCATATTCCAAACCAGTACCCTAAGGGGAGGTGGCTGTGACAGGACCCCTTTGGTACCCTGAGGCCTTGTTGGTTCTCCTCTGTGCAAACCTGCCTCCGTCCCGGGTTCAGCAATGAGTGCACAGTCAGTGTGCATAACTACAGATGGTTCCAAAACACAGGCTAAAGGAGTAGGATTCGAGGTTGGGGTTCTATTTTCATTGAGGCTAATCTGCACTTGGGCACTAGAGGAATCCAGCCTATCCGCAAATGTTTGCTTTTTGTCGCCCGGGGGTCAACTGATCCTCTTCCCATCTGCCCTATTCAGCAGAAGGGGCCTACGAGGAACCACCCCCAAGTCAAACGGACGCAAGCCTTCACGAGGGTGAATAGTGGGGGCCAAGAGGGTACTAGGGAGGTCACCATGTGGTGGTCTTTATCTAAAAGTTATACTGGAATTTTTGGGGGGACTGTGCGGGCATCCATCGATAGCAGACCAGTGGTTATAGCAGCATCATAGAAGCTGACCTCTATTGTATCCCTTGTGGTATTTGGCAATGGTAATCTTCTAACCACTCTGATGTCTTCCCTAATTACTGAGTAACATTGGCGTGTGTGTCTAAGCCAGTGTATGACCTTGTTTATAAGCGACTCCTGGCTTTCAGAGTGTCTACTAGTGAGTTTTGGGACTTACATGAGAAATATCTCTAATGGGTGCTCCCCTTCTTCTGGTCTCTTATAGACACCTTCCCGCACTGATCCCCTAGCAGGGGCCCTCCCCTGGTCCTGCATGTGAGTGCATTACTTTTATTTATTATATTTGTTTAAATGTACATCACATCTAAATATTTTTTTTTAATTAATACTATTATTTAATTTAGTAAGCATTCTTTTATATATATAAAAAAGATATTTTTTACATCTATATTTTTTTCTCTAAATATTTTTGTATTTTACATTTTAAAGATAGGATGTCGATATTATGGATGTCGATATTTGTGTGTAGATATTTGTGAATGGGGATATTTTTGGGGTCGATATTATGTCAGTGATCCCATACACTTGCCAGGTGAATTTCTGGCAGGCACAAAAACAAATGGTGAAATTGGTCTTAAACTTATATTTTCAACAGAGTTTGTCCTTGCGAATAGGCCTCAAGGTTATGCTTTGCTTATGTTAGGGTTTGTTATAGTGTGGTATATTTTGTTTTGGAATGCTCAGGGAAGGGAAAGGAATCATATCACCCTTAAGTCTAGACTTTCGTGTGTACGAGCACAAACATCAGAAGCCAGTCCATGACCAAAGATATTTCAAGCAAATCCCTAAAAGTGAAATAACACAAAGATGAGAATTCACTAGCAGAGCTGTCAATTTTCACGGATTCATGTGTCAGTAGCTCATTTATTGTGGTTCTTTTGGTCCTGAATTCACAATGAGATAAACAGAGCCACAGATACCAGAATACAAACAAAAGAACTAGTTTTCCTGTGCTAATCAGGCACGAACCTAGGTGACTTCACTGCTCTGCATGTGAGGTGGGAGACTCAAGTAATGCTATGAAGATCTCCTGGGGAAGAGTCATCACTGTTAGGGGTAAGTCCTGTTGTGCTTACTTTCTAAGAGGGCAGCATGTGTCAAGACTGCTCACTGCATCGATCCTGCACACCTCTAATGGTTTCTGCATGTACTCAAAGAACCTGCTCTGCGCCCTCTAGGTGACCCTTAGCCCTAGGAACTGGCACCTCCCGAATTGTGTTCTGCCCACAGCCCTCCATCCCAGGTCCTCCCCACCACAGTGCCACTCAACAACCTTCACAAGGTTTTGGGAGGGATTTGGGCTGCCAGTAGAAAGGTAACCCAGAAATAATGAGGGAAGGAGGTCTAAAGGAAAACTGAATTTGTGCTCATCAATAGCCTGTATGCAAGTAGTAGCTTATTCTTAGAAGTTATTAGATCCGCTTGGATCCAGACACATACTAACCAGCTGTAAGTGTTGTTACCTGGGCTAGTTCATCAGGTAGTGGATGAAGAGGTTTTATTTTCCTTTTGAATTGAAGCAGATTTT
This sequence comes from Triturus cristatus, assembly GCF_964204655.1. NCBI lineage: Eukaryota > Metazoa > Chordata > Amphibia > Caudata > Salamandridae > Triturus > Triturus cristatus. The sequence goes on along the minus strand of NC_140583.1, from coordinate 618,549,190 downwards.
CTTAGCATCTGAGTTCCCACCCCTGAGCAGGACGGAGCACTCCCCCCCCCCCCCCCACCCAGAAGCATGTGGAAGCCATTGTATCACAACAAACAAACTTACAGATAGGTAGCCATCTTCCAGGGAAGGCTGCTGGGGGGTGGGAGGCCTACACTGTAACTCTCACCAGGCCCCCTGTTCCACCCTGAGCAGGATGGAGCACACAAACACGCACCCAGAAGCATGTGGGAGCCAATGTATCACAACAAACAAACTTACAGGTAGGTAGCCATCTTCACAGGGAGGGCTGTTGGGGGGTGGGAGGCCTACACTGCAACTCCCACCAGCCCCCATGTCCCACTCCTGAGCAGGATGGAGCACACAAACACACACCCAGAAGCATGTGGCAGCCAATGTATCACAACAAACAAACTTACAGGTAGGTAGCCATCTTCACAGGGAGGGCTGGTGGGGGTGGGAGGCCTGCACTACAACTCCCACCACCCCCATATCCCACCCCTGAGCAGGATGGAACACTCCCCACACCCAAAAGCATGTGGCAGCCATTTTTTTTTTTTTTTTTTTAAACAATTTTTATTAGTTTTTCCCAACGTAGAACAGCATGAAGTCCACATTACATTCAGTATCCCTGTGAAGGATAACCAGGCCAGTGGGAACAATATCAAAGACAGTAAGCTCGCAACAAAACCAGTCTAAACCCCCCACCCCACTCCCTCTCTACCCCCACCCCCCCCCTTGCCAGTGTGCCCGCCACGGGTTCTCCATCCAATGGGGTGTAAGGTGCCCCACGCAACTAGGGAGCTAAACTCGGAATCAGAGGGCGAACCCCACCCACGTTTCCAAAAGTACCAAAGGCTGTACTCTACCCCTCACATGCATACCACCCCGAAGCCGGACCACCATGCACAACATGACAAATTTGCACAAATAGCGATAGCCCCCGTGGAATATTCAGGCAGTCCCCTCCTGGGCAGTCTCCCCGGGAGTCCCAGCAGGTCCCTCCACACTCCTCCCAGGCCGGGCCGCGCCCGCCTGGCCCTCACCCCCCTCCTCTCGGTCCCCCAAGCGGCGAAGCTCCTCCACCAGCGCCCCCCACGCCCCGGCAGCCTCTTGCGCTTTGTCATTGGAAGTACGTCTAGCCAGCTGTAGGCGAAGCGTCCCTTCAGTCCCCGCCCAGGCCAGGAAGCTCACCCTCCACCTCCGAACACTCGGCCCCGTTCTCGCCTTCCAGTGCATGGTAAGCTCCCTCTTCGCCATTATCAGCCCCAGATCGATAAATTTGCTTGTGATTTTTGTACGGGGGGTATGTGGGAACCAAAGCAGAAGGCAAGTTCCCATGTCCACTGTCAACACTCGGTCAGTCACTCGATTGAGGCACGCCACCACATCCGACCAGTAAGAGCCCAACCCCGGGCAGGACCAGAACATATGGCCGAAATCAGCCCCCTCCGTGTGGCACCGGGGGCAGCCCGACGAGGAGCCCCCAAAATATTGCAGAATCTTCACCGGGGTTAAGTAGGCCCTGTGAAGAGTATAGAATTGAACCAATTGAAATCTAGCGTTGCGCGTGCCCTTCCAAGGTCGTTGCAGCAACTGCGACCACGTCGTCTCCGAGATAGGCCTGGCAAGGTCTCCCTCCCACCGCTCCCGCAGGGTCGCCAGGGGCGCGAGCCTCTCCGTGGACAGCCGCCCGTAGAGGCAGGTGATGGCCTTCACGGTACCCGCCGCCATCACGACGTACTGGCATCCCAGGGACGTCGGGGGTTCCGACAGCCCCGTCCGCCAGTGTTTCCGAATCCCAGCCACCAGAGCCGAGTGGAGGAGATAATCCCCCCTGGGCAAATCAAAATCCCTCTGCAACTCATGGAACGGCAACAAAGCTCCGTCACGATAGAGATCGCCAAGCATGTGAACCCCTCGGTCCTCCCAACCTGCCAACGCCGACCAGTCTCCGCCATGAGGGAGAGCCGTGCACATGCCCAACGGAATCTCCGGGGCATATGGGGTCGCAAAGCCCGCTCGTCTCTGGCTACGGAGCCAGCAGAGCCGAAGCGTGCGCTCCTCTAGCGTGAGTTGATCCAACCGGAGCCTTTGCTGCAATAGTATGAATGACAGTACATGCCGAGGGATAATCCTACCCTGCGGGCCCTCCGAGCCTCTGAACTCGCGTGCCACAGCCTGTGTGAGGCACTGCAACTGCGCCGCCAGGTAGTACCATTCGAAGTCCGGGACCGCCAGCCCCCCCTCCACCCTCGGTCTCATCAAGGTGTTCAACGCCACCCGACGTCTGCCCGCGCCCCAAAGAAACCCCGTTATCAGCGCCCGAAGCGTCTTAAAAAAGGAGGCCGGGATCCAGATCGGCAAGGTGCGGAAGAAATAGAGCAATCGCGGTAGCGCCACCATTTTCAGCAGCGCTATTCGGCCGGCCACCGACAACGGGAGGGTGCTCCAAAACGCCATACTCCCCTTGAGTCCCCTTAGCGCTCCACCCACATTGCCCTCGAAGAGATCAGCAGGAGCGTGAAAGATGCGGACACCCAGGTAAGGCAGGCAAGCAGGTTCCCAGCGGAGCTCCGCAAGGGCCGCAGGGGCCCGGGTCCCAGGAGACAGAGGAAACAGGCAAGTCTTGGCCCAATTAACACGCAGCCCTGAAAAGGAGCCGAACTCCCGAAGCAGGAGTCTGGCGCCACGCAGAGAACCCCGCGCATCCGCCAAATACAGCAAGAGGTCATCCGCGTATAAGGAGATGTAGTGTGGCTCTCCACGCAACTGAACCCCCTCGTAAGACCGCCCCTGACGGGCATGCGCTGCCAAGGGCTCTATCGCCAGGGCAAACAAAAGAGGGGATAACGAACAGCCCTGCCGAGTGCCTCTCTCCACCCGACAGGCAGCCGAGATGGTACGCCCCGTGCGGACTCTAGCCACGGCAGATCGGTATAACAATCTGGTCCAGCGCACGAAGTGGTCCCCCAGGCCGAACCCCCTCAGCACCCGAAACAGATACGGCCACTCCACGCTATCGAATGCCTTTTCGATATCCACCAACAGTACCACGGCGTCCGAAGAGCCCTCCCCCTGGTCACCCATGATCCGCACTAGCCTGCGAATACCCGCCGTGGTGTTCCTCGCGGGGATAAAACCAGATTGGTCCGGGTGCACCAGCGCGCCCATGTGGACCATGAGTCGTGTGGCCAAGATCTTACTAAGGATCTTATAATCCACCGAGAGCATTGAAAGCGGACGATACGCCGATCTGGAGGTTGGGGCCCCACCTTTCTTCAGTAACGGTACTATGATCGCCTCCCTCAAGGTACCCGGCAGCTCGCCCACGTCCCACGCCTCCCTGTACATCGCCTGCAGCCGCGGAGCCAAGACGTCCAAGTAAGCAGCATAGAACTCCACTGGGAGACCGTCCGCCCCCGGGGTCTTCTTCCGGGCCATGTGCTTAACCGCCACTCTGATCTCTCCAAGGGAGATCTCCGCCCCCAGCGCCGATCCCTGTTCTGGGTCCAATTGTGGCAACCCAGCAGCTTCTAAATAGGCGTCCAGCCCATCAGGCAGGTCCCACATTCTGCTCCGATATAACTGCGAGTAATAGTCCCAGAATTGGCCATTGATCTCCCATTGGGAATAAACCAAGTCCCCCGTGGGGGTAGCTAACGACAATATAGGGGTGCCCCTAAGAGCTGGATTAGCCAACCAGGCTAATAAGGACCCAACCTTATCTCGCTCAGCGTGCGCACGGACCAAGTACTCTTTATAGTCATAGCAGCGAAGCCGCTCCACCTATGCGGCCACCTCCTCCCGCGCCGCCAAGACCTCTCCCTGATCGTCCCCGGCAGCGTGACCGGCAAGTTCCGCCCGGCGTAGTCGCGTCTCCGCTCGGTCAACGTCCCGCGACAGAACCTGGCGTGTCCCAGCGACGGCCAAGATACAAATCCCCCGTACCTCCGCCTTGAGCGCATCCCATTCGAGGGCCCTGCTTGTCGCCGTCCCCGCATTACCCGCAAAGTAGCGCTCCACACCCTCCCCAAGCTCCGCATGAAACACAGGATCCTCCAGCAGCGCCGGACTCAAACGCCAAGTCGGGCTCGCCTGCCGCTGCCGGGACCAGAGGACCGATATCAAGCAGGGGTTATGGTCCGAGAGTGTCCTTGCCAAATATTCGCTATGACACGTCAGCTCCAGGGCTCCCGGGGTGCACAAGAAGCCATCCAGCCGAACATGGAGGTCGTGCGGCACAGAATAGAAGGAATAATCCCTATCCGACGGGTGGTGCACTCGCCACGCATCCACAAGTCCCCAGGCTGCCTGCCAATCGCGCCTCGCCTTGGCCACCCTGTGTACCGCCGATTGAGCTAGCGGGGGATGAGAGCGATCTAAGTCCACATCAGTGATCGAGTTAAAGTCCCCCCCCAGAAACACCGTGCCCACCAGAAAGGACGCCAGCTTCCCAGATAGTCGCGCAAAGAAAGCAGTGTAGTCAGAGTTCGGGGCGTAAATACTGCAGAAGGTCACATCCCTGCCGTCCAGTCGACCAGACACCGCCACAAACCTCCCCTCCGGGTCCACCAGCGTGGTCGTGGGTTGAAAAGGAACCCCGGATCGGACCCAGATCAAAGCCCCCCTAGCAAAAGCAGAAAAGGTAGTGTAAAACAGCTGTCCTCTCCATCGCTTCTGCAGCGCCAGCCCCTCAGCCCGATCCACATGTGTTTCCTGCAAGAAGGCCACCTGGATCCCCCTGCGAACCAAGTATGCATGTACCTTATAGCGTTTTCTCATGGAGTTCAGCCCCCGCACATTCCAAGTGATGCACTTCAATTCAGGGCGGGTCGCCATAGGAACATATACCATAAGTCACATCCCAAGGCAACCGAGCGGGCACACAGACACAACCCCCCCAAATTAACCACCCCCAACAAACCCAAATCCCTCCCAACCCCAGAACAGGCTCTAAACCACAGTTACCCATCCAAACAGCCCCTGAACAAAAGGAAAAGCACCCTGGTAGCCACCAGAGTCTCACAATACTTGTGAGAAAGAGGGGGTGACCCAACACCAGCACGGGCCGGACAGCAGTCCAAAAGGCCAGTCCGTGTATCGGCCTCAGGAATCAGAGTCCCCTCCGTCCGGCAGTGCCCCACCCCCAGCGGCTCCCCCAAAGCAAAGCGCCCCAGCCTCACACGGATCCCAGGAGCGACACCCCACAGCAATAGGAACAGAACCATACTCGCCCCTCACTGGTCCACAAGGCAGCTCTAGGCACGCCACTCGGCACAGCACACAGTTTCCAGGGGGGCTGTCTCAAGCGTCCAGCATTCCATCCGCCGTAGCCGGGGTGTCCACCGGCAAGTGTCCACCGGCACTCTCCAAGTTCACCGACTCCTCCGACGTCCCCGACTCCTCCTCCGCAGAACCCCGCCGGGACCCCGAATCCGCAGGCGAGGCCGCAGCTGCCGCTCCAGAGATGACGGAGACCGCCTTCAGAGCCGCCTGTCTCTCCAACTCCGTCTGTGAACGCGGGGGAGATTGGTGATCCCCCACACGCCTCCTGTGGCGGCGGACCCGACGGGGCCCCGGCGAGGTCCGGGTCTCCGAGTCCCGCCGTCCGGCACCACTCCGGCCCCCGCGGTGCCGCTCTAGCCAGCTCCATGCGTCATCGGGTGCATCGAAGAAATGAGCAGTCCCGTCCACCATCACCTTCAAGCGGGCCGGGAAGAACAGGGCATACTGGATCCCCTCCGCTCGAAGGGCCTTCTTAACTGCCATGAAAGAAAAGCGATTCCGCTGGACCTCCTGAGAATAATCGGGGTAAAGCGAGACGAGGGCATTGTCAACCTTGTACGGGCCAGATGTCCGGGCCTTCCGCAGAATGAGGTCGCGATCTTTGAAATGAAGCAAGCGTGCGACCACCGGTCGTGGGGGGCGACCTGCAGCCGGCGGGCGGGCCGGCACCCGGTGGGCCCTCTCAAGGGTGTAAAACTGCGACAGGCCCTCCGGTGCCACCACCTCCCGCATCCACTTTTCAAGGTAGCCGATCATGTCGTCCCCTTCAATTCTCTCGGGCAGGCCTACCACCCGAACATTGTTGCGTCTGTTGCGCCCCTCTGCCTCCTCGGCCCTCCTCTCGAGTAGGTGTACTCTACGCGATAAATCCCCCAGCGATGCCTCCGTCGCCTTCTGGGCCGGCTCCAACGCGACCAGCTTGAGTTCCGCGGATTCAACGCGGTCGGACAACTTGCCGTGGTCTGCTCGCAGGAGCCCGAGGCTAGTGGACACCTGCGCTATGTCCCGGCGCAGCGCCTCCCCCGAATCAGAAATGGCCTGGAGGATCCGGTCCATCTGCTGCTGTCGCAGTCCCGCCGCAAGTGCTCCAGCCGGGTCCTGGTCCCGCGGGTCCGGCGAGGGCTCTGCTCGATCCAGCGGGGCCGCCCCCCCGCCGCGCCTCGGCTTCCCCATGCTTCAACCACCAGAGCACGCCCCGGTCGCGAGGAGCCTCTCACGTCGGCCTCGTGGGAGCCACCAGCCGTCCGCCTCAGTCAGGTCTCGGGCACCGCCACACCACGAGTAGTCGCCTCACAAGGGCGCGCCTCGGTCCCCCACCAGGGTCCGTCGCCTCCACGGAGGAATCCAGCCAGCACCCAAATACCTCGCTCAGTGTTCTCCGTCGGACAGCAGCACGGCCGGGGGACAGCCCTCACCCCGCCTCCAGAAGAGTCGCGGCGTCCCCGGGGTAGGCAGCACAGGGCACTCCGCAGGAGCCGGTCCCGCAAAGAAACGCGGGCCAGATGTCCCGTGATGCAAGATCCCCCGCAGCAGCACACTCTCCAGCGCCAAATCGTTTCACAGCCAGGCCTCCTCCGAGGCCAGAACACCAGGGGCAGGGGGGCGAGGAGGGAGAAGCCCACAGAGCAGGAGCCCAGGCGCGTCCGCAGCCGGCACACGCAGCGGTGCCAGCAGTCCGCCAGCAGCTCCCACCGGCCTCAGGCGTCCACCTCGGTCACTCTGCCGGTCTCCGCAGTTGGGCACCGCAGCGCGGGCCGGGCTCCATCACAGCCGGGGTAATGGCCACCCCCACCGGCCACCAATGTACGCAAGGCCGCGGCGTGCAGGCCTCACATAGGCCCAAAGCAAGATGGCCGGGTCTCTCCCAGCCAGACCCGCCTCCAGCGCCGATCGATTCCGCTTCCCGGGGCCGACACCCCGCGCGATCCGCAGGCGGGCGACCCACAGGCACATAGGAGCCGCCGCGGAGTCCTCAGCGCCGCCGGGGAGGAAGAAATACAGGAGAAATACCGAGGCCGACACGGAGCTCTCAGCTCACGCGTCCATGCTCGGCCGAGTCCAAGCCACGCCCCATGTGGCAGCCATTGTATCACAACAAACAAACTTACAGGTAGGTAGCCATCTTCACAGGGAGGGCTGTTGGGGGTGGGAGGCCTGCACTACAACTCCCACCAGCCCCCATATCCCAGACCTGAGCAGGATGGAGCACACAAACACACACCCAGAAGCATGTGGCAGCCATTGTTTCACAACAAACAAACTCACAGGTAGGTAGCCATCTTCACAGGGAGGGCTGGTAGTGGTGGGATGCCTGCACTACAACTCCCACCAGCCCCATGCCTGACCCCTGAGCAGGATGGAGCACTCCCCCACGCCCAGAAGTATGTGGCAGCCATTGTATCACAACAAACAAACTTACAGGTAGATAGCCATCTTCATAGGGAGGGCTGTTGGGGGGTGGGAGGCCTGCACTAAAACTCCCACCAGCCCCCCCCCCCGTTCCACCCATGAGCAGGATGAAGCACACAAACACACACCCAGAAGCATGTGGCAGCCAATGTATCACAGCAAACAAACTTACAGGTAGGTAGCCGACTTCACAGGGAGGGCTGGTGGGCAGTGGGAGGCCTGCACTACAACTCCCACCAGCCCCCATGTCCCCCCCTGAGCAGGATGGAGAATTCCCCCACACCTAGACGCATGTGGCAGCCATTGTATCACAACTAACAAACTTACAGGTAGGTAGCCATCTTCGCAGGGAGGGCTGTTGGGGGATGGGAGGCCTGCACTACAACTCCCACCAGCCCCCATGTCCCACCCCTGAGCAGGATGGAGCACACTAACACACACCCAGAAGCATGTGGCAGCCATTGCATCACAACTAGGCCTGGGCTAAAATTTTGTTCCGTTCGCGGAAATTGCGATAATTTGACATTTTCGCGTTCTGCGGAAAGCGCGAAAATGTCAAAATTTCCACATTCCGAAGCTTGGCGATAATTTGTTTCTTGCTCACGCTGTAAGATAATACATTCTCGCGCGGGCGCGATCGCCTTACCTGAATCCCTGCGTTCGCCGACAAGTTTTCTTGATCCGGTCGTGTTCTCCATGAGATGTTGTAATGTTTTTAGCCATTTGCGCTGTCTCGCGACAGTTCGCGCCCGCAGTGACGTCATGCGTCGCGCGATCACGTCTTTCTTCTCGCGATCATACATCGTGAGACAACTGAAAAAAAGATGGCCGCGCCCGCGAGCAACCACATGGGTAAGTTAGCGAGCCGCAACCATGCAGAAAATCTCACGAACATGCGGGAAAACAACTTCTGCATCTTCGCGATATTTCCGCGTGTTTGCGATAATTTTCAACAGTTTCGCGATAATTTGCGAAAGTGGATTTCGCAAATTCCGCCCACCCCTAATCACAACAAACAAACTTACAGGTAGGTAGCCATCTTCACAGGGAGGGCTGGTGGAGGGTGAGAGGCCTGCACTACAACTCCCACCAGCCCCCATGTCCCACCCCTGAGCAGGATGGAACACTCCCCCACACCCAGAAGCATGTGGCAGCCATTGTATCTCAACAAACAAACTTACAGGTAGGTAGCCATCTTCACAGGGAGGGCTGTTGGGGGGGGTGGGAGGTCTGCACTACAACTCCCACCAGCCCCCCTGTCCCACCCATGAGCAGGATGGAGCACACAATAACACACCCAGAAGCACGTGGCAGCGATTGTATGGTTCACCTTCACCTAACAGGTAGGTAGCCATCTTTACAGGGAGGGCTGCTGGGGGGTGGCAGGCCTGTACTATAACTCTCACTGGGTCCCCTGTCCCACCCCTGAGCAGGATGGAGCACTCCCCCCACCCAGAAGCATGTGGCAGCCATTGTATCACAACAAACAAACTTACAGGTAGGTAGCCATCTTACCATGGAGGGGTGTTGGGGGGTGGGAGGTCAGAGAGATGTGTGAGAAATCTCACCCCAATGTGACAACAGAACAGGTAAGTAGACAGTGCATGCACCCCACCATTCCTCTCGAAAAACATGGAGCCATATGACAACGCCAGCCCTCACATCCCACCAAAATTGACACAGATCTAATATCCAATTACAGTGTGCAGACAGCTAAGCGTATGTAACTGTCTCAGAAACCAAAGTGTGACTCACCAAATCACATGTTGAAGAAATTCAGGACACAATCATGCACAGCACTGAATGCTATCTGTAAGTTCCATGGGGCAGAGCTTGAGGGACCATATGAAAACAAAGTAAGCATGGTCTGTACAACAAATAAAGCAAAGCACAGGACATGACAAAGGTATGCATGAGATAACAATGGCTAGTTCATGCGCAGATGTAACGCCTGCCAGGAAGAGTAATCAGCAAAGATGCTTCACATCAAGTCGTAGTGCCGCTAGCGTTAGATGACAACATGTCCTTGCAATCACAAAAAAAGGCACGTGGGGCATGGTATCCATTGACAGATCACACCATGGACAAGTTATTTATGTAACTCAACATCATGTCATGATGCACATCACTGTGCAGACATACAATGTGAGAACTAGTAAACTGTGTGTTGCATAACCTGTAAATAAGATACATAGAACACTAAGCTTGAGGGGTGCACATCAATGACCATTTCCCCTCTGTCCCACAGGTGACCAAGAACTGACTGCAGAGGACAGCACCAACCTGCAGAGCCATTCTCCACCCCCTGAACGTGGACTCTCTGATGATGACTCCCTGGATTTTGAGGATGCGGAGCTTGAAGCCGGCCCATCTGGCATGCCAGGGCGCAACAGGTCCCAGGACCCCACTGTCCCCCCGCCACCACATCAGCAACAACAACAACGCTGACCCCTGTTGTAACGACCTGTGCGGCCTCCACCGCCACCACCACCACCATCACCACCAGTGCTGCCTGCAACACTCACTACCCCAGAGGATGACCACCCCACCCCACCAACTGAGGAGGGCAGGGAAAGTAGGCAGGTGCATACAGTGGTGAGGCAACAGGTTCGTGACAACAGGGCAGGTGGGAGGCCAAGGGGGAGTCAAAGCCAACCGGACACTGGTACCAAAGCCCTGAACAACACCACCAGAGGCCTTGGGGCCTATGAACGGGCCCAGGGACAAATGGGCCAGGCTCAGGATATTCCTGTGAGCTCCGCCTGCTGCTGAGGTCCATAGTCACCCGCATGGGCCAAATTGTGGACCTCTTGGGCCAGCTAGTGGCGGTTCTGAGGGACACGCCTGCAGCCCAAACAACACCTCCACCTCCCTTCGGTGGCCTGCAGGATGACAGTTCCACATCCTCCCCTGCGGCCACGGAGAGGGGGGACTCCTCAGACCCCACTCGACCAAGGGGCCATCCTAAGAAATCCAAGGGTGGATCTTGTGGCAAAGCACCTGCCAAACGCCAGTCAAGGAGCCAGCCATGATGGCACACCTCTTCACCATTGCATTGACTTTGTTTTTTTTTTTTTTTAATTTTTTTTTTAAAACCTTTATTACAATTTCAGAGAAATACAAGTATGGGCCTACAACCAACAGGCCGGCCGCTAAAAATGCAGTGTAACCCTAGGCACAGCTGAACATTCAGATCGATGAAGCAACAAAAAAGGAGTCACTGGAGAGTTAATCATCGCAGTCGGCCGCAGCCGCAGTCCATAAACAAACACAAAAGGTTTCATATTTTTAGGAAACGAAAAACAGCAAACACACAAGGCAGAGGAAAGTAATAGCAGTAGCATGTGCCCCTCGTATCGAGGGAGTAATCCAACCCGGGTAAACAGAGGGGGGGGGGGCAAGGCCGAAGAAACCAAATTCGCATGTCGCAGGAGCATACAGGAATGCGCGAGCTAGGGAGACAGAGCGGCATCTATCTCACGCATCTGAGGCGGGGCGCATATACCTCCACGATAGGAGTTCCAGGGACCCCACACCTTAATCCACTTCCCAGGCTTGCCTCTCGCCACATACACCGTTTTCTCTCTGAACATACACCAGTCCATGTGTTCTTTCCACTCGGAGACCGTGGGTGGCCTCTGGGAGCCCCACAATTGTGCAATGTCACGCTTCGCTACCATATAGCCCAGAGTCACCCATTGCGTCTGCGTCACATTGTAATCAGTCGGCTCCCAGACATTCAGCAAACATCTTCGTGCCTCCGGCAACAAGGCAACATGCGTGACTTCTTCTAACACCGCATGCACTCTGCACCAAAACCGAGTCACCTCCGGACACTCCCACAGGATATGGAGGAAACTCCCCAGGAGTCCACAGCCTCGCTTACACAAACCATCCACCGAATACCCCATACGCATCAGAGCAGGCCCCGTGACGTACACTCTATGGAGTATTTTAAGCTGGACGAACCGCAACCAGGCCGGGATAGCCACCTCTTTCGGGGAGGCCACCGCCGACACCCAATCCTCGTCGTCCAGTTCTAAGCCGTCGGCAATCCATGTCTCCCGCAATGAAGCCAGCAAACCCATCCGATCATTAATAAGCTTCTTATAAATCAGCGAAATGGTGCTATCCGGCACATAGCCGTCCAATATCCTGTCCTCCAACGGGGAATGCTCCGGAATAGCCGCCACGTCCGAAAACACGGAACACAAGGCATGATGGACCTGAGCATACCGATAGTATTCCCTATCATTCAACTGGTATTCAGTTTTCAGCATGTCGAACGTCTTAAATTTCCCTTTCGTCCAGAGATCCCCTACCGTGCTGATACCAATCGTATCCCACTTATCAAAGCCTTTCGTAGTATACAGATAACCCAAACGCTGGGACGCATACAATAGCGTAGCCCGAGTCAAACGATCCCTCCACCCCATCGCCGCATTTGCTGCATGCCACACCTGTACCGCGACCCGCGTCGGGCCCGTCAACCGCGCATCAAGGGACCCTGAGTATAGCGCTCGATAATAGTCTCCGCCCGGCAATAGCAATTTGTCCATCTCAAAAGCCGGGTTCAAAGCAGGGCCATACATCCCGTGATTGACGGCAGCCAACTGGGAGGCCCAGTAATATCGCTTAATGTCAGGGAGGGCGACCCCCCCATCAGACCACGGTAGAGTTAGTTTGTCAAGAGCAATTCGTGGCCACCCATCCCAAAACAATCGACGCTGGAGACACTCCACCTCCCGAAAATAACGGGCCGGCACTACGTCCATGGTGTTCTGCAGGGCGTACAAAAAGCGTGGCAGCGACATCATTTTGAACAGTGCTGCCCGGCCAAGTGGCGAGAGCGGCAACCGCTGCCAACCCGCCACATCCGCCCTTAGGCGCTGAAGGGGGGGGAGAAGATTCAGTTCGTAGCGGGCCACCGGGTCCAGTGTTATAAAAATTCCCAAATACGTCCATCCCGACGGCGCAATCTGGATAGGGCACCCCCGCGGAAGGGGGGGGCCTCCCCGGAAAGAACGTATACACAGGACTTAGCCCAGTTGATGACCAGTCCGGAATTGCGACCAAAGGAGCTCAAAACATCCACCAACACAATGAGCGATTTGCGCGGTGATGCAAGATACAAAAGGATATCGTCCGCGTATAGGGAGACCCGATCCTCATATTCAGGCGTCCATCTAAGGCCACGCATCGAGGGTTCCCACCGCAACCACTCCGCAAGGGGCTCCAGACAAAGCGCAAAAAGAAGAGGCGACAGTGGACATCCCTGTCGGGTGCCCCTACCCAAAACAAAGGGAGCCGACACACGTCCGTTGACCACCACCTGTGCAATTGGATTGTCATAAAGCAATTGCACCCAACCGATAAAAATCGGGCCAAAACCAAACTTCGCCAATGCTGCCCAGATGTACGGCCATTCCAAGGTATCAAACGCCATGGTAGCGTCCAAGGACGCCAAAATGGCCAGCTCACGAATGAATGGAGCGCGAGCAAGGACGCCATGCAATCGCCGCAGGTTCAAAGCGGTATTGCGGTGGGGTATAAAGCCGGATTGATCCTGATGAATCAGGTCGCCCACAACCCGGATCAGACGATTGGCCAGTACCTTGGCGAGGATTTTGGGCTCCGCGTTTAACAAGGAGATGGGCCTGTAAGAAGTACACCGATCCCGCGGCTTCCCTTCCTTATGGATAACCACAATAGTAGCAAGACGTTGGTCAGGGGGGAGGGAGCCCGCCGCCTTAGCCTCAAGGAAAATGTCACGGAGATAAGGCGCAATCACATCTGGGCGCAACTTGTATAATTCTATGGGAAGTCCGTTAGGACCCATGGCCTTACCCGAGGCAATAGAGCGAATGGCCAAAGCAATCTCATCTGGCGACAGGGCCGCATCCATCAATACTTTATCCTCATCAGATAGGGAAGGCAGAGCGATGTCTCGAAGCAGCAGTCGAGAGTCTTCCTCCGAGCGCTCTGAGACCGGAGAGTAGACCCCGTGAAAATACTCCGCGAAGCAATCAACTATATCACCGGGGTCCGTCACACACACACCGTCCACCCTCTCAACCTCCGGTACCACTCGACTCGCTCTCTCCTTCTTATCCAACCAAGCAATCAACTTCCCGGCCTTATCACCCATATCATACAAACGCCCCTGTTGCTCCCTGCTCATACTCCTAGCAGATTCAGTAACCAGCGCCTTATAGTCGGCCTGCCTAAGCTCCAACACATGCAATCTATCATCCGTAACACCTTGCTCCAAATCACTCTCCAACTCAGTGATCTCATCTTCTAGCCGAACAACCTCCTGCGCAGCGCATTTTTTGGTGTAGGACATGAGAGATAGGGCCTGGCCCCGGAGCACTGTCTTAAAGGCCTCCCAAATGGAGATGGCGGAAGACACCGACCCCACGTTGTCATTAAAGTAGTGTTCCAGAGACTTAACCAGGTCTGCACGAATCATGGGGTTTCGTAGGTACCAGGGGTTGATCGGCGCCACCCTCCCCTCCGCCCCCAGGGCGATATCTAGGTGTAACAAGAGGGGGGAGTGATCTGATATACCGCGTGCCAAATGTCGCACCTCCCCGATCATCCCAGCTTGGGCCGAAGGCACTAGCATATAGTCAAGCCTCGAAAGACTACCATGGGCCCCGGAATGGAAGGTATACTGCGCCTGTCCAGGGTGTTTCAACCGCCAGCAATCTATCAGTCCCAGGGTATCCAGAAAGCCCCCCAGCCAGTTCTAGGCCCGAGGGAGGTCCCTAGTGGGGTATCGATCCTCAACTCCGGAAACCACAGCGTTAAAGTCCCCCCCCCCAGGACCAACACCCCCCCCGGAAGCCCAAGCAGCAGGCGTCCCAAATCGGCATAGGTGGCCGCCTGCAGGCCCGGCGGCACATAGACCGTGACCAGCGTAATCAACCTACCCTCCCATCTCCCCACCAGCGCAGTGTAGCGCCCTCTGTCGTCGTGGAGCACCTCATCCACCACCAACGGGAGAGAGGTCCTGACTAAAGTGCCCACTCCCCTCGAGCCAGAGGTGAAACCAGAATGGGCCAGAAGGCGATACCCTCGTCTGTTCATGGCATGGAAAGAGTTCCCTATGAGGTGCGTTTCCTGCAGGAACACAATGTCAGGCGAAATACTTTTCAAGAACTGCAGGACTACCCCCCGCTTTATCCTGTCCCCCAGCCCATTCACATTCCAGGAAAGAAGTTTCAGCCCCCTACCCCCATCCCTCCCAACACAAAACATCCCTCTCCCGGGGAGCACAATCATAGTAGCACAACATGAAATATTACCCCGCCTTGTGAAACAAACAAACAACCCCGATGGCCGAGAAACCCATCCGTTGCTTTTGAACCGCTTGCGTAAAGTCTGGGTAAAAGTTAACATTAGAGTTCTCAAATCGTAATGGCCCAGCCACCCTCGACGCCTGCAGGATAGCGTCTCTATCCCGAAAATTAAAAAGTCGGGCAATGATCGGCCGCGGGGGGGCCCCCACCTTAGGCGCACCCCCTGGAACCCTGTGGGCCCGTTCAACAGCGAAGAACTTGCTCAGCCCTTTGGGTGCTAGATGAGTCACCACTAGATCCTCCACAAAGAGATCCACAGCAGACTCCTCCGATCGTTCGGGCACGCCGATAATGCGGACGTTGTTCCGCCTGGCCCTGCCTTCAGAGTCCTCGAGGCGACGCTCAGTCAGGTCACTAGTGAGCTGTAACCTCCGCACCGTCGTCTGCAAAGCAGCCACATCAACCGTTAGGCTCGACGACGCTTGGGCCAACGAGTCGACCCGGTCATTGGTTTTCGACAGGTCCGCTCTGACCAAGGTGACATCAATCAGCACCGAGTCCAATTTATTGGCCAGAGTATCCAGTTGTTGGTTCACAGTCACCTTCATCTCCTCAATGGCCCCCATGACATCCAGCAGAGTCAATTCGGGTGATGCGCCCGAGGCCTCCTTGGGCGGCTCAGGCGATTTACGTGATCCACTAGGGGATCCCTTTGGCTGCGCATAGCGGTCCATATTGTTGGCCTGGGAATAGGCTCCCCTCCGGGTAGATTTGGGTTTCAGTTTGTCGCCATCCACTCTTGTCGTCATCGTCAGCGATCAGCAAGGTCAGCACCCTCCAGCACCCGGAGGAAGGCTAGGAGATCCGGGCCGCTAGCTGAAGTAGGCCCGTTTACAGGTCAAGACTAGGCTTTGCACTCCGTACTCGGCGCAGCTCTCCCAATGTCTCCTCATCAGTGTCAGTAGACCAACTCGAAACCGAAAGTGAAAGTGCGGGGTCCGGGGCAGGCCCAGCCTGGCATGCCGCTGTTGTTCACTTCACAGCCGGGCACCTCACCCACCCGAGTCCGGGACCAAGGCTGGAGAAGGCCGCAAACTTCAGATCGCCAAAAAACCGGTTCCCGGAGTCCAATTTCGATTCGGAAAACGAGTGGCACCCTGGCGCAAGATCATAAACAAAAGCCCGTCGAAAAAATCAGGATTATGACAGGATAGACGTGGGAGGTTGCGGAGGCCCTCGGGAGTCACAAGCCTACGCGGCCATCTTGGTTGCGCGCTAGGCTCCTTGCATTGACTTTGTTGACTGTCCTTCCCCACACTGCTATGTTAATGGCATCCGTCTGTTGGACTGGGTCACGACATCAATTTGGTGACTACTCGATTGTCTCATCTTCCATCACTCCCTGATTCACTATTCACTTTTTTGTAAATATTCACTTCCCTGTCACATGTACCCATTGTAAATAAACACTCCTTACACACCTATGTAGTTGTGTCTGCTCCATGTTTATCACAGGATGTACAATGTTTACCATTATTACAATGTACCAGGAGCACAGATTGTTTGTAGGCAAGGAGAGGCTGAAGGGACCTAGGAAAACACAACAGAACAATATTCACAAGTCAGGCGGTGGCATCACACCCATCACACAACACTTGTCATCAAGGTACTCCAATCTGCACACATTACAATGAGCAACAGTACCAACATAGACATCCTGTATCTGTGCTCAACTACCCTCTCCCAGAAACATTAGCAGCCAGCACAGAGTCAACGACAGGCTGCAGTCACAAAGCTCGCCTAGACCTTTTCACCAACAACGACATCAGCAGACAATGGCCCCGTTGTACGTTGTCACTCACCTTCAAGGGAAGTAGCGGTTGATGACCTGTTGACGCAGGTCAACACCTTCCTCCTCTCCACTATCCTCGTCTCTGGCTATAGGGTTGGTTAGCAGGCGGGGGCCTCGGCTGCTCATCAGCGTCCAGGAGCAGGGGGATCTCCTTGTGCAAGGCCAGGTTGTGGAGCATGCAGCATACAACTACAATCCGACACACCTTTTTGGGCGAGTATACCAGTGCACCTCCGGTCTTGATCAGGCAACGAAATTGTGACTTCAGGAGACCAAAAGTATGCTCCACCACACAACGTGTCCTCCCATGGGTATCATTGTAGTGGACTTCACTTGGGGTCTTGAGATTCTGCAGTGGGCTCAGCAACCAAGCATCGTTGGGATATGCAGAGTCACCTATGTTTGAGATACACAGACCAACTTTGTAATATAACTGTGGCAGAGGACAGCATGTCACACACTCAGCACGCTACTTGACTCTGCGTACTCACCCACAATCCATGCACGTTCCAGAAGCAGATTAGCCATCAGCTGTGGCACAATACTGTTACGCAGGATGTATGAATCATGGGCCGAGCCAGGAAATTTGTCTCAGATGTGTGAGATGATCATATCCGCATGGCACATCACTTGCACATTGATGGAATGGAAATGTTTCCTGTTCCTGTAGATGTGCCCACGTGCCTGTAGTGGAACCAGGCTAACATGTGTGCAGTCAATGGCACCAACAACATTAGGGATGTGGCCAAGGGCATAAAAATCACCCTTCACAGCCGCCGATTCATACCTCCTTGGGAAATGGATGTATCTGTCCTTGTAGGTCATCATAGCGGACAGGAAATCACGTAGCACCATGCTGAACATAGGTTGCGACATCCCACCTGTGCTGGACACCGTGTACTGGAATGAACCAGTAGCAAAGAAATGCAGGGCCGCCATCACCTTACAGGTTGGTGTCAAAGCAGTCGGATACGTTCTGTGAGGTCGCAGGTGGGGTTCCAACAGAGCACATAGGTCTTGTAGGGTGGGTCGATCCAGATGGAATTTCCGTATGACGTCCTCATCCTCCATGTCCGCTGGCACTGTGAAGGGGCTATACACATTTGGTCCCCTCCTATGCGAGATGAAAGGGGACACATGTCATTGCAATACACCATGTAATGTGTCGAACATCTTACGTTTTGACTGACACAACGCCTACAATGACTGGCATCAAACCGCAGCTTACAGCACAACTTACATGTCGGGACACCTTCAGATACACTAGTCATACACTTATCCACTGTACACACAGTGAGTACCTCAAAAACAATATCTGACTATGTGAATGCCCAAAGGTATATGGCCACATCTTGCATAAGCAGCACTGACAGTAGTTCATACAGCATGTGTGAGAAACAGCAACACTACTGTCTCCTACCTAGCTGCTGTACCTGCCACCCCTTCTTGCGTAAGTCGAACAGGGCACATATCAACAACACAATGAGCACAGTCTGTGCGTTAACAAGTATTTGCATGAGCCAAGCAAAGTAGACAGTGAAATATGCACATTGTGTAGTCAGACATTCATCGCTGTGAGTTGCTCAGCCCTATCACATATTGACATGTGTACCCATTGGAGTGTCCATCACAACACTGTTCTGTGTACATGCCCAGCAATATCACAAGTGACATGTGAGGGAGTACATGCCAATGTTTTCAATCATATACACCAACATGGCATGTGTAGTCAGCAGTGGGCTATATGTTGCATTGGCATTGTGTGCACTATCTTGTGCCATGAATCAGGTGTCTACTGTGCACTGTTGATACTGGCCTTTGGCCATTGACACAGCATGATGTGTCCATAGGTCTTGCCCACGTGCTCCGCCACCCAAATCACAGTCATTGGCACCAATGGCTAGCAGCCACATCGCAGTAGTGACTGCCTGGCCCCAGCAGTGTGTCAATGCCGAAGCCACACTTGCGGTAGTGATATGCATGTAGTAAAATGGTGGTTGGCATGCTCTGCCACCTCAATCACGGTCATTGGCACTAATGGCTAGCAGCCACATCGCGGTAGCTACCTCCTGGCCCCAGCGGTGTCATTGCCAATGCCAAAGCCACACTCGCGATAGTGAAATACATATAGTAAAATGGCGGTTGGCATGCTCCGCCACACAAATCACGGTCATTGGCACCAATGGCTAGCAGCCACATCTCGGTAGCGACCGCCTGGCCCCAGCGGTGTGTCACCGCCACTGCCCATGCCCTTACAGCTAATGGGAACTGCAATCGTGGTAGCCTGATGCATTTTTTAATATAGCGGTAGGCGTGGTCTGCTACCGCGGGGCCGGTCATTGGATGCAATTGAAAGATGCACGTTCGCGGTAGCGACCGCCTGGCCCCTGTGGTGTGTCACCGCCATGGCCCATGCCCTTACAGCCAATGGGAACCACAATTGCGGTAGCCTAATTCATTTTTTAATACAGCGGTAGGCG
Source organism: Triturus cristatus (assembly GCF_964204655.1). Classification (NCBI taxonomy): domain Eukaryota; kingdom Metazoa; phylum Chordata; class Amphibia; order Caudata; family Salamandridae; genus Triturus; species Triturus cristatus. Next base: position 618,529,859 of record NC_140583.1, on the reverse strand, counting down.
TGCTCCACTACCGCAGGCCGGTCATTGGATGCAATTGAAAGATGCACGATCACGGTAGCGACCGCCCGGCCCCTGCGTTGTGTCTCTACCATGGTCCAGGCCCTTACAGCCAATGGAAACCGCAAATGCAGTAGCCTAATTCATTTTTTAAAATAGCAGTAGGCGTGCTCCGCCACGGCGGGCCTGCCATTGGATGCATTTGAAAAAAGCGGACCTGGAACACCAATTGCAGCAGCTTAGAACCACTGAAACTACACCAGGGGCTATATATGTGTGGGAGAGAGACTCACATTTCCATAGCTTCCAGACACTGCTGCCTGATACTCCTCACCACCAACTGCTGCTGCTCCTGTCTTCTGTCTCCAGACACTGCTGCTTGACACCCCTCACCACCAACTGATGCTGCTCCTGTCTCCTGTCTCCAGACCAGGGCTTAATTTGTGCCGGTGCTTTCGGGTGCTTAGCACCGGCATTTATTTATCAGGGCCGGGTCTATAGCAGATTGCCACTGCCAACTCACATCAACAGCGTGCGTCAAAAAAATAATAAAATAGAATGTTCAGTGTTCATAAGATCCGCACTCTCCGTGTCTCCCCGTGAAGAGCTGAGCCATTTACAAGTCCATGCCTTCATTTTGCGTTGCGGTGTGTGGGGGCCTCTGATTGGTTTGGATTTGGTCATGTGTGGCTGCGACAGGCTGGCGGCAGCGTGCGTGCGTAACCTTTTTTAAATTCCACCTCCACCAGCCCGCCTTATCAGGAAGCACACTCGCACCGGCAACGGCAGTCCGGCACTATTAATTGAAGCAGGAGCGTGTCGTGAAGTATGCAGCACCAGATCTCGGGTAAGTTACGGTATTTCTGCAATCAATGTCTAGTTTTACTGACCGACACAACTTTTGTGAATAAAAAAACAGACACATTTCGTGTACCAGAGATGCTTTCTCCGCAGCAACGTTTACTCACGGCAGTTCACTTAAAGATTTAGAGTGGCCCCAACTTTCACGGCTCGACGGTTGAGCTCTACCCGGAATCCCAGCAGACCCACTGGCTGCACACCTCACTCTACAACTCCTCCACATTGCCTGCTGTGCCCCGAAAACTTGCTCGGTTCAGGACTTCTGTCTGTGTGCGCGCACACTCAGCCTTCTCTATGCCCTGGTGGGTTGCTTGTAGGTTTGTTGGTTCTAGGTGCCCGGAGGCATATATGTTTCATTGTCGTTCTGCATTGGTGCCCGTTTGACTGTTTGCACGCACATCAGGCAGTTCGTCTACATGTAAATGTGGGCATTTTTGTTGTTGGTCTGTGTATGATCATGCATTTAAAACTTGCTTTGAAACATCTTGCTTCTCTTCCGGGTCCTGAGAGGGCCTGGTTGTGTAATGCTCGAGTCCCTCTGATCGGAACATCATTTTCTTCCCCCCTCCCAAAAAAGTCAAGCATCCATCTCCTTCAACTGCTGTTCCGCGCCCAACTCAGAGTGGTGTAAAGGAAAATAACGGACATCCCTACAGACTGGGACGAGGAGCCTCAAACTTTACTATATGTTCGGGCCTCAGCTCAGCCGAAGATCAATGAATATTTATAAGTTACAAATATTCATTGGTCTTCGGCTGAACTGAGGCCCGCCTGGGGCGTTGGGGGTGGGGGGCTGGGGTTTTACAACCCTTCTACGCCAGTCCCTGCAGAGGCATCCGTTATGCCCCCAGTCCAACTCCTGCTCCTCACACAGGGTTATTATCCTCATTCTGCCCTCACGCGCTCCTTCTATGTTTCACACAGAGCATTCCCTCCATTTCTCTATGCCCGCCTCCCTGCATTGGCGTGGTTATTAGCATTGATCGAGGGCACAGATTATAGGGTGCCTGTGCATGGCACTAGCAAAGCTGATATGAAGCGACGGCAGCATAGTCGACACAACAAGAAGTCGCCAGAAGTCGCCAGCATATCAGGGAGCAACCATAACAGGGGGCAGAGCTGGGAGCTTTGCTGAGTAACAGCAGCGCACAGACACATCGCTCTAAGAGAGGATCTGTAGATTACAGGCGGCAGCTGAGCATGACAGGCAAAAAACATTAACATAGGAAAGTAAAGTCACATACAGCATGCATGCAGAAATAAATGCACTAAGACAACTGCGTGTACACAGGACATACATGAAAAGAAGCATAGACTCCCATGGACTCACGAATGAAAAAGAGCTGGGTCTGCACACCTAGACAGCAAAGCAGCTGTAAATGCCACTTGCACCAATTCAACACACATGCAGGCACAAAGCACCACCGACATTAGGGTGTTGTGGTGGGGGTAGAAAAAAACGGTGGGTGAAACAATTTATTTCTCGCATTGTTGAGAGGAAGGGGTAAACTGCTGGAGACAGTAGAGAGAAATCAAGAGACAGACCCAGAGTGAAAGAGGGTGCAAAGAAGAGAAAGACAGACCTAAAGAAATAGGGCTGTAGATAGAGATAAAACGACAGAAAGAGATACAGGCATAGAAAGAGAGAAAACAGCTACTTGGAGATAAAGTCAATGGAAAGCAAAGAGAAAAGAGACACAGAACGCACCTGTAAACCAAAATGTCATGCCTGGTGTGTAATGGAACTAACCTGGATGTAATTGATAACATAAGAGAGAGAATAGATTGATAAATAAAGCAAGAGAGATGAAGCAAAATTGAAAGAAAGATATAGAGTCAGAATGAGAGAGAGTGTGTGTGTGGAAGAGAGAAGCGATGGATTGTTAGAGAGAACGAGAGAGAGGGGGTGAAACAGAGAGAGATGGAGCTAAGCAGAGCCATAATGAGAGTGTGGCAGAAAGAGAGAGGGGTATAACGAGTATGTTGAGCTAGAGAGAGAAAAAGAGGGACATAGGAAGTAAGACAGATATAGGTATGAGCATACGTACACAGTTATCTCTACTATAATCAGACACTGGAAGAGACTATTGAATGTCGGAATGTAAAATCTTGTCCCGCTTTGGGGTAACTTAAAATTTTGTCTGCTACAGGAATTTTTAAATATGAGAGAATGTTAATATGCTTTGGTAAGTCATGCATTGTAGACTGCACTAAGCCCACATGAAATGGCACGTGGGAGGCCTGCTTTGGCAGTGAATTGGATCTTTAATTTCTGAGTTTGAGTTGCATGGTCAATATTTGTCACTTTCATAGTTATTTAGACTGTGTTTCTGTTTTATACTGTTTCTGCCAATATGTAACCTTGAGCCACAACTTTGGTTGATTTTGATTGCAGTGGCTCAGTTTATTTGGTGATTCATAATTCCAATCATGTGACATAGATGAGATGTACTTGCAAATTGTTGGATTGCGTATTGCATTTCAGGTTTTCAATTTGACCAATCTTTTGACTTCTTACCAACGAAATATGAGTGTCTTCTTGGTCGAGGACCACACTGTTTCTTCTCTTATCTGTCTTGTATCAAGACCCTGCTGGACTATGGGGTGAAAGAAAGCTTGAATAAACAGCTACCTATGTTATATGACATCTCTTTATTAATGTAATGACTGTAATTTCCCATTTGCTTTATTAACTTTCCTGCTTTCTCAAATTTGCTTGAAAATGCCCCATTTGTCCATTCTTTTTTCAAAATGTTCTCGGGGAGAGAACCCCCCCGAACCTCCCTCCGCTCGCTGCAGTGCAGTATGAACCCCCCTTAGGTTATTCGGCACACTCGCTCACTGCGGTGCAGTATGACAATCATTTTACGCCACACCACTTTCAAATGTCACCATCCGCCACTGCTCTTTTGTAATCTGTCTTGTCTGTGATACAGAACTACATTTGGAAACGCCAGTTTAGTTCTATGTTTTTTACTATTTAGAATTTTAATAAATGCACATATATTGCTACGGGAGTGAGTAATAGTAACAAGCACAATTGGTAAATTAATTGCTTTCACAGACTGCTCAACTATTTATGATCCAAACCCCCGTTGGCCACTGGAAGTGATAAATGGTTCAAGTGTACTATATGATTTTTTTTTCGCAGGGCGGGATAAACTTCTATCAAAACCATACATGAGCAAAGCGCTCTTGCTGAAATTCAGATCCAGTATTACATCTGGCTTTCAGCAGTGCCAGTTGAGTTTGTGGATGTAGCCAATAGAATAAGTGGGCGGGGCCACCGGAGAAGTGGGTGGAGTCTGGAAAGTGGGTGTGGTTTCCGGGGGGAAAATTGAGCACCTGCACTTCATTTTTTACAAATTAAGCACTGCTCCAGACACTGCTGCCTGACACTCCTCACCACCAACTGATGCTGCTCCTGTCTCCTGGCCCTAGTGATGGCGAGGACGGAGAACATCAGGGCCAGTCCCTTCACCACAGAGGAGCTGGAGGTCCTGGTGGATGAAGTGCTCACCTGGTATGGGAGGCTATATGGTGCTCCAGATGTCATGGTAAGTGTTTCATAGTGGAAGTGAGAGTGCATGGAGTGCACGCATGAAGTTGATCTGCAGCAGTATGTGCCTGGGAGTGGGGGTTTGTGTCTTACACTGCCTAGCATACTGACTCCAGGGGAAAGGGGTTTGTAGCCTGTTTTAGACATTTCCCTGGCTGCACATCAGGATGGGAGGGACATGCATTGTTTTTGCAGCCATTCAGTGACACAGCAAGTTTGTTAAGCTGGAGTCAGGACAGAAAGTGCCTGTGTGAATGGATGTGTGGGTCCATGATGTTCTTCACAGGCTCATCTGTGACATTACCAGGGGTTTACGTCCAGAGGGTACTGATGGAAGTGTGTCTCACTAAATATTGCCACCATGTATAGGTCAGCATTATGCACAAGAATGAAATGCCAGAGGATGACACTCTTAGTGGAAATTCACCTCTGACACAGCAGATTGTTGTACTTTTGAACCGACCCCCTTCCATTTTCATCATCATGTGTACTGACTCGCATGTGAAGGCACTGTTTGCCCTTGTATGATGTCCCTGCATGTGACATTTCTGATGCCCCACGTTGAACCTCAGTGTGATTCCCCCTGGCCTGCACAGTCGCTACCTAATTTGACAAGGACACATCACTGAATGTACAGAGTGAGACATATGGGTTGTCTGCTACTCTGTCTATCAAAGAGCTATCTCAGCCCTGTAGATTGCACACAACAGACCTTTTGATAAGGGTGTGAGATTGTAAGATCATGTCCCTAAATGTGACCTCCATGACACAGTGAGCCATTCACTGGGCAAGGAGATTGAGGGGTGTTCTGTGTTAGACACAGTGATTCTCCCCCGACACATCATTTCCAATGTAATGTATGTCTTGCTCACCCACGAACTGGATAGCAAATGTGGGCCTCCTACATATAGCTTTCGGTGCTGGCATTCAGCATGTGTATGAGATGGGCAGGTACTGTGTCCACGCTCATACCTGCTTGCTTTTTGGGATGATTATTCCATGCTTATGTACTACGTGTCATGCTGTATTGTCTCTGCTCAACATATGTGTGAAGTAGTACTGAGTTAGAATCATGCTCCTGTATTGAGAGATAGTGGCACATAACCCAGTGTCACTGAAATGACCCCCTCTTGTCTCCCATGCCTGCCGATCAAAGTCCACCAGCGTAAGGCTGTGTGGAGAGCCATTGCATGCAAGATGCGGGTTCTGGGTGTCTCCAACCGACGGCACACACACTGTCACAAGAGGTAGGATGACATCTGCCGGTTGAGCAAAAACGTGGCAGAGATGACGCTGGGGCTGCTCCCTCGGACTGGCAGGTTGGCGCACAGGAGCATGACACCACTAATGGCCCGCATCTAAGCTGTGACACAGCCTGAGCTGAATGCACATTTGAAGGACCATCAGCAGCAAGCTGGGGGTGAGTATTCTGGCAAGAGTGACTTTGGTTGTGAGTGACTGCATGTATTCCAAGCCTGAGCCAGTGCTGAGTTCTGTGACATTGCTAGTGTGGTGCAATGGCTTGTATAAGTGGCCTTTGTGTTGGGTGCAGCTGTCATGCATTTTCCCTACCTGTACTTTCTCATGTCATTGACGTAATGGCCCTTGACATTGCATTCTGAGTTGTGGCCTTATGGCATCGGCTGCATTGGGGGAGTCAGGGACATCCCATGGAAGGGAACAGCAGTGTGCCTCATCTGAGTGTGCTTTCATCAATGTGTTCAGTGCCTGCCCTCAACATTGTAAGACCTACACATCTGACACCAATGTGCAACTCTAGTTGTGCCCCAAAGTGTGACATGGTGGATGGCATGAGCTCATGGCCATTGTGAACTGATATTTTGGGGTCTGTATCTGTGTTGTCCCCTTATGCTGACTCCAGATGTGACTTTGACAACATGTTGGGCGGTACATCTTTTCCCCCCTCAGAGCCCCGGGTATGCTCAGAGGGATCTGTATGTCTGGTTACACGGAGGCATGGGCTGGCTATTTAGCTGTGTGGGCATCACATGGGTCAGTTATGCCAAGTTTGCATGATAACATGTAGTTGTTGACTTTGGATTTGAGGTTGCACAATGTTACTGCACACCTAGATGTACAACATGGTGGTGTCATCATCTTGCTTTGTGCTTTGCTTGCATATGATGTTTGTGTGAATGGCACTAAACTGAACCTACGTCTCTGTCTCTTGCAGCATCTACCGTGGGCACAGAAGGACAGGGGACGGACACCAGTGGTGAGGCATCAGGCACGACTGCTACACACGAGCACACTGACACTGATGTGACCAGTCCCTCGGAGGGGGACAGGGGTCTGCTTGAGGAATCACAGCCAGAGACACCAACCTCAACGTCATCTGACGCCAGCGGTGACTCCTCTATGTTGGTGTGCACAGGGAGCGGTAACTCTACCTCCCCTTCCACCACACAGCGTCCAGTGCCCAAACTCCCAGCTACTTCCACTAGTGCTGCATGTGCTCGCATCAGTAAGAAGGGAAGAGTGTCCTTCACCCCAGGTACCGCTACCCCTGTCTCCCCCGCTGCCCTCAGCGTTGAGGCTGTGGACCTTTTGCGCCAGCTGTGTGTGGGTCAGACAACTCTCCTCAATGCCTTCCTAGACCATGACAAGATGTTGGCACAGGTGGTTGCCTTCATGGAGGGGATTCATTCAGACGTGGGTGGGCTACACAGGACTGTCCAGTCTTTGTCCTCCGAAGTGACGGCAGCCATTCAGCTGTCACAGGCTCAGAGTCCAGCTCCAGTCTCTTTGGCCACCCCCTGCCAGTGGAGACTTCTGACGAGAGTGACCACAGACCTTAGGCTCAAGATACAGCACATGCAGCACACAACAACAGCCCCACAAGCGGGCCAGAGCGCAGACACCATCCCCCAAACAAACAAAAGCCACCCAGAGCGCAAAGGGAAAAGCACTTCAAATGACACTCAGGGGCATCAAGCCAAAAAGCAGGCCTCTGGGTCACATGCCTCAAAAGCATCACCAGGCAAGGACACTCCTGTCCCAAAAGTGTCTCGCAGAGAAAAGCAGTCAGTTCCCGTGCCTGCTGTGAAGCTGGTGCCTGCTAAGAGTCCACAGAAAAAGCCCTCTAAGGCAGATTCACCCACAACCTCTACTCCCATCCAGACCTCTGTGAAGCAGGTGAAGGAGGTCACTGTAGGAGGTTCACCTGCTCAACAGGTGATGGAGGGGAAAAGGCAAGGACAGGCCAAACGTACCTCCGGATCCAGCAGGTCCCTAGAAGGAGGCCCACCGGCTGCACCTGATGCAGCTTTGGTGGAGTGTGCCTGTTGTGCCCGCCCCACTTACCACTCCGACCAAGACAATAATTCCCTATCAAGTCCCCAAGAAGTGGAAAGGCACCCCTCCACATTCTCCCTCCCACACTGTGTCTCACAGCAGCATGACTCCACCTCCACATGCCACCACACCACCTGGTCCAAGCAGCCCTCTGGCTTCCAATGCCACTGATGCCTCTACCTCAGCTGGTCCTTTCAGGTCTCTCCCACAGCGGTGCCTGGACTGCCCCTTGTTATCCCCCTAACTGTGTTGCTGACCATGGCAGTGTGCACTCACCCATTCCATGTGCAGCCTCTCATGCACACATGTGCCTACTCTGCACTTTCGACTGGCCACTGGCCTTGCTGTTCATTACTGTGTTTGCTCATTCCCTTTGCAGCCTCTCATGTACCTACTCTGCACTTTGGAATGGCCACTGGCCTTGCTATTCATTACTGTGTTTGCAAATTCCCCGTGCAGGATCTCATGTAAATTCTCTGCACTTTGGACTGGCCACTGGCCTTGCTGTTCATTACTGTGTTTCCACATTCCCTATGTAGGATCTCATGTACCTACTTTGCACTTTGGACTGGCCACTGGTCTTGCTCTTGTCTACTTTTTATGCCTATCTGTGTAATATGTAATAAAGACAGTTACTCCTGTTGTCTGCTTTGTCAGTGTCCTTGCTAAATAAAGGGTTTTCTGTGTGGGTATTGTTTAATGTGGCACATGCTCTGTATGCCACTTTATCATTGCCAATGGCTTGCTTCACTTTTTATGGGTTTTGCAGAGGTGACAGGCACTTCAGTTCTTCTTGACTCTGAGGTAGGGGTGGGCAGAAGTTGCGAAAGTGACTTTCGCAAATTATCGCGAAAATGTTAAAAATCTCCGCAAACACGCGGAAATATCGCGAAGATGCGGAAGTTTTTTTCCCGCCCGTTCGCGGTATTTTCTGCGTGGTCGCGGCTCGCGGCTCGCCAACTTACCCATGCGGTTGCTCGCGGGCGCGGCCATCTTGTTTTCACTCTTCTCGCGGTGCATGATCATGCACCGCGAGAAGGAAGACGTGATCGCGCGACCAATGACATTACTGCAGGCGCGAACTGTCGCGAGACAGCACAAATAGCACAAATGGCAACCAACAATCCAACATCTCGTGGAGAACGCGACCGGATCGGGAAAACTTGTCGGCGAACGCGGGGATTCAGGTAAGGCGATCGCGCGCGCGCAAGAATGTATTATTTTACAGCGCGAGCAAGAAACAAATTATCGCTAAGCTGCAGAATGCGGAAATTTTGACATTTTCATGCTCTCCGCGGAACGCGAAAATGTCAAATTATCGCAATTTTCGCAAGCGGAACGGAAATTCAGCCCAGGCCTACTCTGAGGTTTGGGGGTGCAATGATAGTTGTTGGTGATGAACTACTGTTAACCCAATCATTCTATGGTCACGTTGGCTAAATTGTACACATGTCATGTTTGGCTGCACTGCCAGCACAGAGGGAGATTCTATCCACAGGATTGCAGGAAGGCTGGCCAGGGACCATCATGTCTGTGTGATCTTTCTTGATGTGTGACCAGCAGTGTTGGTGTATGGTCATCTTGTGATGGCCAGTCATCCTAGTCACATGGGTAAATTTCAATGTGTGCACTTGGGTGGTCATGAAGTGTGCATTGTGAATGGAGTGACTTTGTCAGTAGTTTTGATGTGTGTGCCCCTGCAATGGCAACTGCGCATATGTGTCACCCAGGAGTTGAGTGCCTGTTAGATTGATTAGTCAGCCCTGTGCTTGTGATTGTGTGCACATGTGGGAGTTGTAGGTTGTGCACTGTGGTGCAGTGTGTTGGTGTGTCCTTGTACTTCAATGGGACACCTACTTGTTGTTGCTGCCAATTGTGAGTATGCAGAGTGTGTGACTGGCAAGTCAGTGTTGTGTTTTGTTGATCAGCCATGTGTTTTGATACTGTTTGTGCTCACTGTGCAGACCTGCTCAGCCACACTGACATTGTGGGTGTGTTTTCTCATGCATTGCTGTCACTTGAGGCATTGTTGGCTCCATGTGGGATTTGGAGTTAAAACATCCCCTATCTGTGCTTCTGATGCCTACCCATTGGGAGTGAGCACTCCATCTATTTGTGTATTGTGCACTCCTGACATGTCCACTGCTGACGCACACACCACTTCACTCTCATGTCACCTATCCCCTTGGACTGCCTGTGGGTGTGCCTCCCCACCGCTTCATTTGTTACACTATGCTTTGTGGTGCTTTGGGTGCTTTGTGGTGCTTTGTGGTGCTAATCTGTGCACAGGAGCAATGTACCACTCAGGACAGTTTCCCAATTGGTTATGTGTGATTTTCTTGTACTGGTTTGCAGTCAGGGTTGCTTATATGCAGTGCATCTGTTTGTGCTGCACAGTCCTCTGGTCATGTTGTTTGCACCCGGGTGTCCCAGACATGTACATCTGTGGGTGATGGGTGAGCTGTTTGTGTGTTTGCTGAGGTACTGCTACCCTTCCTGAATGTGATGTTGTCTGTGTGATGTGCTGATTTGTGTTGTGGGGGTTCATATTGTGGCACTCAGATATGTGTGCAACTGGTTTGGTTGGTGTGCACACACTGCTTGTTGTGTATGCAGTGCTGTGAGTGTATGTTGCCTTGTAATTGCCTGGTGTGCATCCCCTGATGTACAGCTGCGTTTGCAATGTGATTGATTGGCATGTGCATCTGTTGTGTGTTTGATGTGGATGTGTGCAGTGTTTGACCTGTGTTGTCTCTTACAGCTGACAGATGCTCTGTGTGTGATGTTCTATTTGCATGTCATTGTTGTTTGTGCATTGTGATACATTCAGATGTGTTTTGCAAGTGTAGTGTGAATTACTTGTGTGTCTGTCACGTGCACTTATGAGTATTCTTGTTCCTGGGGTTGTTTTGAGTGAACCTTGGTGGTTTCTCCTCTTATATTTGACCTGTCACTTGTCAGGATTGTGCATGTGCATGCATGTGGTACACTATTGCACCATGTTGACTTGATGGGTGGTGTGTTACGTCTGTCTGTTTTCTTATTGGTCCATTGCTCCCAGTTTGTGTCCATGATTGTTTTGAGATGATGCACTTCTTGTCTGTGTTGGGGTATGGTGTCTGTGCATTGATCCTGAGTGATCATGTGGTGTACTCCTGGTCTGTCTGGGCTCCCATTGCCTTTCCACTGTTTGTCTGCATATGTCTGGGCTTGTTGGACTTCTGTGTATGTTGTTTGTGAGTTTTGTGTTTGGTTATTATTTTAGTGCCAGCATTGGTTCAGGCATCCCTGACTGTGAGTGTGTGATGTTGGTGGATGCCCCCAGGGAGTGTGATTGTTTGTCAGTGTACTCTAAGGACATTATTTGCACCATTCTGTGTGTTTAACACTGGTGTTGAGTGTTGCAGGTGTAAGGTGGGTGGAGGAGGGGTATGTGTGAAGGATCCAACTTGTGTTTGATAGTCATGGAGTGTGTCAATGGGCCCTGTGTGTTGTGTTGATGACATACACATGTCCAGTAAGGAGATACAGATGTGTGGTTGATCACTGTTTGACTTCAGACACTTCCTATCATCCCTATGCCTATGCATGGCTTGCCTTGCTGTTTACCTGAGTTGTGGCACAGAGGTCACTGTGGTTTAATCTCACTCACTGTGCCAGCCATGTGTGATTTGTTGGCCTAAGGGTGTTGTGATATGTTCCTTCTCTTGCATGTGATGTTCACATGCTTTGTGGCTAGCTCCTTGTCTTCCCATCACTGTCCACCTCACTTTTGTCTTGCCCATTTATTGTCCTCCATTGCTGTTGACATCTGGTGTGTGTATGTGGCTGTGTGTCAGTGTGGGGTGTGTCTGGGTGACTTGACAGGCAGTGTGTACAGTTATGTGATTGTTCATATTCAGTGTGAGTGTTCATTTTGTGATTGGCCTCAGTTTGCTTGACATGAGTGGATTGTGGGTGTGGGGAGGAGAGTTGCCCTGGTCCTGAGCTTCTGTGCTGTGTGTTTCTCTGCAGCCCCACCTGCTGAGACTGGCTCGCTGGTTGTTTGGTGTGTGTGTGCAGGGTCTGGGTTCACCTGGCTGGTTAATTGGGCAGGGGGGAGCACAGGAGGGGCACACAGCATGTTCCCTAATGGGTGTGGGGGGCATAGTGTGTGAAGGGTGGAGGTGGGGCCCTGTTACTCTTTGTGGACTGCCCATTCCTGGCGCTGGCCCTGCCATTGTGCACATGTTTTCCTGTGTCTTCACCGCTGCCGTGACGTGAACGGGAGATTGCATTGATTTCACGGTTCATGGGTGACCTGGATGCGGAGGGGTGATTTTGTGACAGGTATGACATGGGTGGGTACACTTGTGGATGGATGTGTTCCTGTCCCCACCAGAGTGTCTGGTGTGGACAGGAACCGTCTATCAGCCCTGGAGTTGTGTGTTGTGGTTGTGTTCGGGATTGTATCATTGCGTACCTGCAGCGTTGTCTGCAACGGTGCATTATTTGCTGGTAGTGTATCAGGTACAGCACCGGAAAGACATGTAAAGCTGGATCCATTGCGGTCGGTACCGGGTGGAGGGGACCGGGAGTCTGGTTTCGTGCTCTGCTGTCGTGCTTCCGCCGTCTCTGGTTGGGTGGTTTCTCCGCTGCGGTGTGACTTGCTGTTTGGGGCATCCTGATTTGTACGGCAGTCGGGACGTCAATCCGCACACCGGTGGGTCTCTATTGGCTCCCATCGCCGCAGTGGCGGGTGCATTTGTTTGGCGGTTCATGTCGCACCGCGGCGGGCAGGAAATGGGCTATGATTGCACATTGTAATATGGCGGACGTGAGGACCTCTGCTGGCGTGCGGAAAATGATATTTTCCGCCACCGCCGACACCGCGGTGGTGCCTCCGCCCGCCATCCTAATGGGCCCCTAAGTACTCACAGAGTGCAGCTTCCCACAGTACTTCTTCTCGTTGACTTACTAAAGGTCAAAAACTGAGGCGCTCTGACTTCTGTAGGACATAAGTCCCCCTTCAAGAACAGTCGAGGAGCTTTAATTTCTGGTCAAACATACAAAATAAATATCTGTTTACAATTATAATAGTTCTAATAATGGATTTCAGAGTGGAAGGACAAGTATGTGGTAACACCTTATTAACAAAACTCAAAGCAAAGTAGTTAAAGGTAAGTAGATATTTGTGTGAACAAATGCCTAGGCGCATATCCAAGAGAGGCTTCTACCTCACAGCTCAGCCTCAGTTTGCAGTGCTGGAGTAACTCCTAATTGATGGGTTACTTTTCACAAGTCCACCTTCCAATAAGAGGCACCATCAAATTATGGACCCTTCTTACAAAGGCTAAAGTCATGTCCTCGGACATTCATGGCTCTTCTTGGGTCTTTTTTGGGGCCCGTTCCTGCTTGAGCTTGGGTAGATACCCATACAGATGTGTTAGTTTGGTGAATGATGGTGCGTGTCTGAAGCCGAGTCTATAGAGAAGAGTCAGGACCAACTTGGGACAGGTACTCTTTTTAAATTGCAATTGGTTAATTTGTAGGTGTTCGGTGTGTTTGGGGAAGTGTCTTCCAGACAGGAGCCATGAATGTATTCTGTTAGGTAGTGTCCACTTAAAATGTTGGGAGTAGAGTAGGTTTTGTTTCTATGCCATGGGGATTCTGGGGCAACCTCATAGTCAGTTTCCTCAACGGCCATTGCTGCAATGCACAGTGTGTGGTTATGTCTGCCACAATGCGTTCACCATATTGGTTACTTGTGACTCTTGTGGCACTACCAGTCTTCCAGATCGGCGATGAATCTTTTGCTGTGGGTGTGGAAGGACAATGGGGCATATGTATCAACATCTCCATTTGCGATTCTCAAATAGCGATTTTTTGAGAATCGCTATTTGAGAATTGCAAAACGGGATGTATTTAAAAAATTGCAAACTTTTTGCGATTTCTTAAAATTCCTTAATTGCGATTAGCAAATTGCGAAATCGCAATTAAGGAATACCTGCCCATTCATTTCTATGGGCCAGGAGACCCATAGGAATGAATGGGAAGTAATTCTCAAATAGCGAATCGCAATTTGCTAATCGCTATTTGAGAATAATTTCAAAGGTGCAAGGGTGTCAAGATGACACCCTGATACACCCCTGAAATTAGCATGTGTGGTCATATGGCGCACACACATGCCCTAAGGGCATGTATGTGCGTCACGTGGCACTTTGTAAAATTACAAAACATGCATTTTTAAAAGAAATCGCAAATTAACACCAACTAGTAGTTGGTGGTAATTTGCGATTTCTTAAGGATTAATCGCAATCCTTTGGTGAGTGTTACATTTCATTTAAGAAATCGCAATTTGCGATTTCTTAAATGCCTACGCAAACTTAAGAAATCGCTAAATTAGCGATTCCTTAAATTTGCGTTGGGATGTGGCTCATACATCCCGTTTTGCGAATTTTTAATCGCAAACGCTGTATTTTGCGATTCGCAGCGTTTGCGACTAAAAATTTGCTTGATACATATGCCCCAATATCCCTTGGTATGAAATGTCTGTGTCGTTTGTGACATATCCCCATGAAGGCCTATTCTTCATTATGGACATAGAAAGGTTGACGCACACAATGCAATGAGTATCAACGTAATCAGAAAGCAATCAGTAAGAAGCAGTTCTAGGCTTGAAATGAAGTCCATAGAACACATTTAGTAGTCTTTAAATAATTGATGAACTGAACAACCAAGTGCAGGACAAGTTCCAGGGCAGTCCATAAGCAGGAGCACTGGAATTATGTGTTTGTGCAGCTGCTGGGATTTTCATATTATTTTAGATTTGCCGCATTTGCCACATAATCCATCATCTGCTGCATAATCTGCAGATTTTAACAACAAATTTTTTTTGTTTTTTGCTCAAATGGTTCAAAAGTTACTAAAAGCGCAGCAGCACGTGTTGCCGCGTGCTGGCCTTTTGCAAAAGTTGACTGGTCACTTTTCTGTTGCTTATTGTTAACGAGATGCACCCAATGCCCAGAAAGTGTTAACACGTGTAAAATGTACAAAATAATAAAGTAATACTATTAAAACATGTGCCACGTTATGCTGCGTAATTTGTCTTTTCTTGCTGTAAAATTTACTCAACCTTGTCCCATAATTTGGCCCTCTCCTACCGCATAATGCTAGTGGCCCTGTCTTTCAGTAGCCACAAATAAGATATTTCTGTGCAGCCCTGCTCCGTGGATCCCCAATGCGGGTGATATCCATAACTAACACCTTTGGTAGCAGGGTGTCGTTCTGGGGTGTTTGCAGCACCACTCTGCTCTTTCAATTAGATTCCTATTCTTTCTACGTTAGGCTCTTTCACAGCCATTTAACTCATGTATGATGTGCAACTATACGTTCTCTCTGCTTCGGCTGTAATAGGGTTATCCTTGAAGTTCTTATTGAAAGGGAATTCTGACATCAAAACTCCATTGTCATAAGAAACGAAGGGGCATATTATCAAGGACGTAGTTAAAATTATTGCCTGTTTAGAGGCAGAAAACCTCCGCTAAAGCGGCGATAATGGGCTTGATAATATGCCCTGGAGAATTCCAATAGAAGCCCATGTTCACACCAGAACATGGGCTTCTATTGGAATTCTCAAGGGCATATTATCAAGCCCATTATCGCCGCTTTAGCAGCAGTTTTCTGCCGCTAAACCGGTGATAATTTTTAACACCGTCCTTGATAATATGCCCCAAATTTCCTTGAGTAATGTATTACAGTTCACTGGTGATGTTACAATAGCCCCCAACGCAGGGGGCATTTCAGCAACAACTGGCGATGATTATCGCTAGGCGCACTTAGCGCTGGCATAATTATCGGCAGCTAGCGTGGATTTTTATCGCTGAGATAGCGTGCTATTAGCAACGCTTATCTCAAAAGCGATAAAAATCCTAGCGCTAACTGCCAAACGTGTGATTATCGCTGGAAACCCAGCGATAATCCCACGAAGTTTGGCGATAGCTTGCTGATAGGGCCTCACATACTTAGCCATGATATCCACCTTCCATAGGATATCATGGCTAAGTCAGTTTCAAAGTAGGCTTAAGGAAAGTAGCGATAACAGAGGTTATCGCTACTTTTCCTGTCACGCTGCTGCTTTGCGTGAGGCTTGATAATAGGAGAAATGTCGCTTAGCGACATTTCTCCCGTTATCCTGGGGAGGAACGCCCACGTTTGCATCTCATTAGAGATGCAAAGATGGGCGTTAAGGGAAATGGAGATAAGGCAAGGTTTCACGCGATAGCGTGACCTTGCAGATAAGGCGATAAAATTATCGCCGCTTTTCGTCCGAAAACAGACGCAAAAGCGGCGATAATTTTTTAACGCCTGCTTGCTGATATGCCCCGCAATGTGCTGCCTTTTCTCAGACACAAAACGTGAGTTGACAGACAGGCTGTGGTTACTGACAACCGTAAACGCTGCTCTAACAGAACACTCTCTTATATATTAGCAGAACCGTGTAGAGCAGTGTCTCTGCATGCTTCCGGGTTGTGGGGGGAAGGGGTGAATTTATCTGAATAAAACACTTCGAGGGACGCCACAGCTCTCCCCAATATTAAATAGAAAAGGTGCAGGTGAAACGAGGCATCAAGGCGTTGCTATTTATTAGAAAAGCCGTGAAAGAATTGTCTGGTGGCTAATGTAGCCAGTAATGTAGAAACAGAAATAAACTGTAACATACCTTCTTGCTGACAAAAAGCGTTCTGCAGAAACTGGTGACTTCAAGCATACAAGGCTGCACATTTCTTGTAAAATGCTTAGCCATCATGGTTTAATTCATGTTTTTTTATGTGTCTAAGTCCTCTAACAAACACACCAGTCACATATTTAGACTGCTACTGCTTTCTGAAACACTCTTCTTTGGTGACCTCACGCCACCTCTGAAAGTGACAGCCCGGAGGCACAGGCTCTGTGCACTGACGTCAGGGTTCTTTTTAACCTCTTCTGCGCCCTGTAACACACAATGGTGCTCTCTCTGGTAGATATTCTATTTAAACGTAGGATCTGGAAATTTTCCAAGCAATTGCTCTTGTGTGCCAGCTTGTGATGGCACTGGGTTAATTGGCGACCGATGAAAGTGAAAGCTGAGAGTTGTTTATAGGCACCACCTTTGTGCCCTGACGTCAGTGTTTTTATTAACCTTTTCTGCGCCATCTAACAAAGAATACTCTGGCACATGCATCAACGTAGGCTTTTTCAATTCCTTAATTGCGATTATTAAGGAATCGCAATTAAGGAATTGCAAAAGCCTATGCATGTAGGAATCGCTATAAAAATAGCAATTCCTACACATTCCTTAATTGCGACTCGCAAATTGCGGGTCGCAATTAAGGAATGCCGTCCCATTCATTCCTATGGGCCTCCAGGCCCATAGGAATGAACTGGAGATTGCATGAGCAATTTGCGAGTACCAGTAGGTACTCACAAATTGCTCATGCAAATTCAAGGGTGCAAGGGTATCAAAATGACACCCTATTGCACTCTTGAAATTGATTTGTGCACATATGTTGCACACACACATGCCCTAAGGGCATGTGTGTGTGCAACATGAAACTTTGAAAAAAGCACAAAGGTGCATTTTTTCAAAGTTTTTGCAAATTACCATGAAGTTCAACTTCATGGTAATTTGCTCCCCCTATTAGCGAAATCGCTAATTTATTAACTTTAATGCATTGCATTTAAGGAATCTCAATTTGAGATTCCTTAAATGCAATTGCTATTTAAGTAATCGCAATTTAGAGATTACTTAAATTGCGATTTTTGCATTTCGGATGATGCATCCCAAAGGCAAAAATACCGTTTTCTGCACCCTGTGTTGCAGAATAACAGTGACTGATCTCAAAAAGTGACAGTGTGCAAAACCTAACTTGGCCACAGAATAGAGAAGACTGAGGGTGAAGTTTAGATACAGTATCCAACAGAAAAAGCATTGCCGCAGTAACATTTTCTTGTGGTAGAAACATCTAATTGCAAATTCCTTGCCTTTTGATTTAATAACAAGGTGGAAGATCTGAGGATGTCCTGCAGACTTGAGGAGGTGAAATAGCCCTTTCTGCGAACTAGAAAGCAAGGCAGTAATGTATAGTAAAGGTATGGATCAAGGCCCATGTCTCCTCAATGGAATAAATGTCTAACAATTGAACACTCCATGCCAGTGCCATTGTGGCGAATATGATTTTGGTAGAATGGGCCCGAAGACCATAAGGAAATTCCTTGTGGCCAGGACATAGCCTGCTTTTAAGCAGAGGACAACCTTCTGGAAGACATCCGCCTTTGAAGTGCCCTACCAACGAGCATGAGAGACCAGCAGAATGCACCAGGCCAAGAGGCCAAGAAATCTGAGAACCATCTGTGGTGGAACACATGAGTGCCCCTGAAACATTGGAATTCCATCCTGAAAGTCCCAGACTTGCTGTGGGGGCTGGAAAGCATCGAAAGCCCCCATATAAAGGACGGCCTCTATGAAGAGAATCCTCAACATTGGCTACAGATGGGATTTCGGCTCGTTGATGGATGAGCCCAGAGATGACAGAAGGCTGACAGTTGTCTGCGAAAGACCATCAACTGATTGCAGTGAGCTCACCTTCAAGAGCTAGTTGCTGAGGTATGGGAATGCATGTATCTCCAACCTGCAAAGAAGGGCTGCAACCACCGCTATCTCCCTTGTAAACACCTGGGAAACTGAGGTGAGGCCAAAGGTCACTGAGAGTGTTTGACCGAACCACGAACTGAAGGAAGCATCTGTGGAACTTCAGGATGGGCATATGAAGATGTTCAACCTGCAAGTCATAGGGAACCATCCAGTTCCCTGGATTCTGGGTGCAGAGGACCTGTGCCAAAGTCAACATCTTGACTTATTCTTCTGTCGGAAAGCGTGCTAGTATAAGCCCCAGCCCGTCGTCTTTTGTTTTACACCAAAAGGTACCAGGAGTAACACCTGCTTCACCCCTCCACCTTGGAAATTCTCTTTAGGGCCCCTTTGTCCAGCTGTTACTGAACTTCCTCTGCAAGGATGGAGGCATTATGAGCTGAACTCTGAGCAAATGCTGTTGGGAGAGGAGGGGGAGGGAGAGGGGGAGGGAAAACGGACAGCCTAACCATGGTAAATAATTTGCAGCACCCACTGGTCTGGCCAGGTGACAATGAATTCTGCTGTGCTTTCTGGTGACCATGGCCTCTGCCACCACATGGTCCTCTGGAGCCATGGGAAGGCTGTACCAGGTGTTGAATGAGCTGAGAGGGCTACCTTTGGCCATACGTGATACCTCAGGAGCATCCTCTGAGTTTTTGGTATTGTTGATGGATTTGACGGGCTGGATATGGTAGTCCCAATGAGTGGACCCTAGCACAGCAGTTTTTGAAGTGCTCAAATGCAGAATCAGCTTTTTCCCAAATCCCGGCAGCCGCCAAATGGCATGTCCCCAAAACATCCTGTGGCTTGCATCCAATAAAGACGCCTGACCACCACACTACATCCTACAAAGTCTGTTTTATCTAGACTGGCTCTCAGCACATATTTACCCACATTCTGTCTGTTTTGAATTGCTTGAGCCAAAGTATTTCTGAATTCCTTGGGAAAGGCAGATAAAATCTTCCTGACCAAAATCCAGAGGGCATGTGTTCAATACCCCAGCAAGCAGATAGCATAGAGGGACCTCAAAGCAAAACTGGCAAGTGAGAGGCCAGTTTTCCCAGAACGCGCCCGTGGGCTTCGATTCCATTTCTGGCCTTGCTGGTAGAAGTCTGAACCGCTGAGCTCTCAGGAGTCGGGTGCTCTGCCTGAATGACTAAGTCCCCTATGATACCTAGCATCAGGGTGACTTACTGGGGGAGCTGAGCACGGCTTAGACCAGGTAGCCATCAATGTCTCTGTCAAATTTGATTAAAGGATACAAGGTTTGAAATCACAGGCCCATGCCCAAGCTGCAAGATCTCCGTCAATAGATTTGCCTTGGTCTCTACTGTAGTAAACTTCAACGCTTCCAACACTTCTGAGGCTCTGCGTACTACCACCACCAAAGAGGCATTGTCCACTGTAGGCGGCATCAGTGGACAGTCCAGCTCTGTCTCAGGGAGGAGTATCCAGACAGTCTGAAAATCTAAATGTAGGCCAGCATCAGTAATCTGTGGCCAGGTTTAGCAGTTATAATTATTATTCTTTGACAGATTTGATGTGTCAGTTTAAAGGCACGCAGGGCTCGGGCGGTGCACCACAGATGTCGGTGATGCTGTGTCTGAGACTCACGCGGCGGCTGCTCTTCGGCGGCACTGCGACAAAGTCGAGGCTGCATTGTAAGTTGAGGCTGATGCACTGCGCACTCAGAGAGTGGGGACCACAGCTTCAGTCCAGGCAGCGGGCATGCAACGATTTCACAGGGATGCACCGGGGTGCTTTGGAGTTGATGCATCAATTTCTTGGCTGCAGCACTAGTTCTCACTTCCAAGGGCCCAGGACTGGATTTGGCACAACTTGGCAGAGCAGGACTCACAGCAGAGAAGCTTTTGAGGATATGGTGTCAGAGGTCCAGTTCTTATACCCATCTCAGACTTTGAAGTAGGGAGACTTCAAAGAAAGGTGTTGGTAGTGCACAAGACCCTGCCCTTCCTGGCCATAGCTCCAGACACACTATAAGGAGGTATGCAGCTCTTTGTGTGGGGGACAGGCACAGCCCAATTCAGGTGCACTGTCAACTCATCCCTCCACTCTATCTCAGGAAGACCCATCAGCCTGGTGATGGGCCATCAGGACATGCGGGGAACACCTCAGCTCCCTTTGTGTGGCTGTCTTGATGGGCTGTACAAAGCCAGGCTGTCACCCTGGCCCAGACATGTATTCTAGGGACAGGCAGAGGCACAAAATAGTTAAAGTAAGAAAATGCCAACTTTCTGAAAGTGGCATTTTCAGACCTGCAATTTAAAAACCAACTTCACTTTCAGATATATTTTTAAATTGTGAGTCCAGAGACATCAAACTCCAATTTTCTATCTGCCCCCAATTTGGAAGGTACACTTGCAAAGTGTTATAAGGCAATTCCTATGCTAATCTATGGGAGAGATAGGCCTTGCTGTAGCGAAAAACGAATTTAGTCGCCAGAACATGTAAAACTCAAAGGCACATGTCCTACCTTTTAACTACATTGCACCCTGCCTTTGGGGCTACCTAGGGTCTACCCTAGGGGGGCCTTACATGTAATAAAAGGGAAGGTCTGGGCCTGCCAAGTAGGTGAACTTGCCAGGTTGACATGGCAGTTTAAAACTACACTCACAGGCTCTTCAGTGGCGGGCCTGAAACACGTATGAAGGGCTACTCATGTGGGTGGCACAATCAGCGCTGCAGGCCCACTCGTAGCATTTGATTTACAGGCCATGGGCACATGTAGTGCACTGTACTAGGGAATTATCAGTAAATTAAAAATTCTAATCGTGGAGAAACCAAAGGCCATTACATTTTAGACACAGAACACATACACTTTACCGCTGATTAGCAGTGGTAAAATGCCCAGAGTCCTAAAACCATTAAAAAAAATTAAGTTCAGCACACAGTTCAAATACAGGTCAAAAGCCAAAAAACAGGGGAAACCACACCAAAATAGGCCAGATCTAACAATTTCATATACAGACCTGGAGTAAGCATTTATTTTTAAGCTTAATAAACATGATCTCGTCTATATCCCAATTCCAGTATCTTCCACTCTTTATTCCTCTTCATCTCGAGCCAAAAAAGGGTTGAGATTGATTGAAATTCAAATATACATGGCTGGATCAAGATATGCCACAGTGGTAAATCTGATTCCAATCTTATGACAGGGGCTTTGAAAGCTTTCAGGAATAACAAGACTGCGTTTTACGCAAACTCTTTCCAAAACATCAAATTTAAAAGTATCATTAATGTTGATAGAGCAAATTAACACATTTAATTGAAAAGTGATCATCTTAATGCTGAATAACAGATGTATAATAAACATAAAATTAGCAGTAGTTAATCATATTCAGATATTATAAGCACACATATGAAGTAGCCTGATGTATTGACTTAAGTTAGCCTAACTATTGTTGTCATATTAAATGTTCACTTTACACTTTGAGGCTTAGAGGCCTACTTTCATGTTTAAACTGTTGTTTTGCACAAGTTTTTTTCCCTTTCCACTGCAGATGCTGTTAGCTAGTGAATAGGCATCTGTTGTATATTAGACAACTGATAGTGAGATTCTTACTGGAAGGAAAGGAGGTGGCAGGAAACTCGAGAAGTGGGAAGAACTGTCTGAACCACAAGAGCTGTTCAAAGTAACAAACGAAGGACTTTGGGCCATATGTAGGTAAAATGTGTTTTGCGATTCTAAAATTGCGATTTTTAGGGAATCGCAATTAGAGAATCGCAAAATGCAATGTAGGTAGGATTAGAAAAATATTTTGTGAATCCCACATATTCCATATGTGCGATTCGCTATTTGAGAATCGCAAATTAGGAATACCTTGCCATCCATTCCTATGGGCTAGAATGCCTCTAGGAATGAATGGGAAGACATTCTCAATTGGCGATTCTCAATTAGAGAATCGCAAATTGAAAATGCAATTTCAAGGTGGCAAGGGTGTCAATAGGGCACCCTTTTGCACCCCTGAAATAAACATGTGTGCACATGTGGTGCACATACATGCGCTAAGGGCATGCATGTGCGCCACATGGCACTTTGAAAAATGCAAAAAAGTGCATTTTTCACAGAAAACGCAAATTACCACCAACCTGACGTTGGTTGTAATTTGCGATTCCTTAAGCAAAAATGACACAACTTGGGTGCTTCCTACATTGCATTTAAGGAATCGCAATTTGGGATTCCTTAAATGCATTTGCAAAATAAGGAATCGCAAATTTTGCGATTCCTTATTTTGCGTGTGGATTGTTGATTGCTACATAGCACACTACTCAAATTGCGATCGCAAACGCTGAAATTCTGAGAATTTCAGCATTTGCGATCGCTATTTGGCTTTCTACATATGGCCCATAGTTGCTTAGGCCATTGTGAGGACGTAAGAAACTGGGAAGTGTACCTGCTTCCAGAGTTTGCTGGAGAGTAATTTGTCAGTGGGAAAAGAGAATGTTAACTTTGTTGCCATTAATGTTTTGATTGAACTATATTAGTGTGTGTCCTTCAGGTTAGAGCGAGCCCGTCCCAGAGAGAGATTCTTCTTTTCCTGGAGTCCTTTTTCTCCAAAGACCCTAGACTAGGTGCATAAAGCTTGCTGCAGAACTTTGGAGGTGGATCTTAGAGATGCATGGCGACTTTGCTCTGAGAATACCTTTTCAGTCTATGCTAATTTCCACTACTTTAGCGCTAAAGCTTCATGCTTAAGCATTCTTCTTCTGTCATCAGAGCCCTTCATTTGAGTTTCCTATACTGACACCTCACCTTGTTTGCTGAAACTAAATGCCTTTTATGTCCAATCGCCATTAATAGAATTAGGAAATATTCTTCTATGGAACATATTTTTTTCTATTTTATTTGTTATTCTGTAGTATTTTATCTTGTCTTGAAATATTGACTTATGGATTATTGGAATCTCTAATAATGCTGGAAACATTTTAATACCTACTGAATTCATGCTTGATTTTGAATTAATTTGTTAATAGACCCTTTAAATTTGCACTTTGCACTTTGTTTATTCCTGTATAGCCGTAAACGGAATTCACTGTTAATGGTAATTGATATAAATGATAGCTCCTTATTATCTCTCTTTGTCGACTAACAAAGGTCCATACGACCAATGGCGGGGGTTATTTGATGATTATACTCGACGATTAAGATACAAGAAATCAAGCTCCAGCACTGACTAGCTCTTTTGGATAATGGGGTATTGAAATCGCCTTTCCTGTATAGGGACTAATCAGCTCTAATTAGGAGAAGCACAGAAAGATCTCATTGTTTGACATTAAATCATTCAAGGCCAACTTTGGAGGATCTCCTCCCAATGCCTCTTCCATGACAGTGACCTGGTAAACATCACTCTAAGATATTTATAATGTTCATGCCCCACGCTAGCAGGAACTCTTGATCTTTTACCTCCTAAACCAGGAATTGCATTTTCATGCTATCCACATACACTGCTATTTTATTGATAAAAAGCATATATGTTGTGGTTCAGCCTAGTGAACAAACAAATAAATTGTCCAGGTCATCCAGCTAAACCAGCAAGCCTACATGAATATCCCCACTTTGTGTGTGAAGGAGGCAGGGCTCCTAGCTGTAGCAGGGAAGTTTGAAATTTAGCTATATTGGAATGGCGTAAGCATACAGCCCTACTTTAGACCTTGATCTACCCGTATTTTGCCAGAATTTGTGCAGAACTTCTTCAGCTTCACCCGTGCTTATTTATCCGGGTCAGCAGCAGGACAGAATGTTCTTATATTCAAGCTTTTGCTAGTCTGCCCAATCAGCTATGTCAAATGCAATCTGGAAGTCTATGAAGTAGCAGCATAATCTTTCTGACTGCTCCATCGAGAGCAGTCCATGATACTGTGGCTATTCCGGAATCGTAGAAAACAATGGCGCAGACGAGCCGATGTTTGGGGAATGAGGAGTTGCGCAGTTCAGGGGCTTGGAATCACCAGTTCTGGACAGTAATTCCTCTACTGTACTGTGCTATTCTGAGGGTTCCTGGCCAGAATGGGGAATATCAGCTTGAGTTGGCCCATTCTCACATGTTTATCCTAGACCTGCACGCTGATTTTTCCTGCTAGATTTGGGAGTGAGGTATGTGAGGAAATCCAAGGCAGACATTGCGTGGCTTTTCACACCCTGCTGCAACTACTGCTCTGCCTGATTCGTGATCGAGGCCAGTGGTGTAAAAACATTTGCACTGGTATCGAGAAGTGATATAAACCTTTAAGATCGTGGCGGTTAGCCATTGACTCTTTTATATTACAGCTCTGCAGTCACACCAGGGGCCGTATTGCAGATGACTGCGCCAGTGCTAATTGTCGCCGTGCGCCCAAGTATGTCTGTGTTTATGTGCCTTTGTGTCTGTGCGCTAATACAATATGCGCACAGACGTAAACGCACATAAACACAGAGGGGCAAATTTACAAGCCCCTTGCAGCACTTTTGCGGCACTTTTTTCATGTTAAAAGTGACGCAAAAGTGGTGCATGGGGTTTGTAAATCTGCCCCAGAGTTCAAAGTCTGCGGCAACATCACGGCGCATTGCAGACTGATCCTCTGTAATGCCGTCGGGCACATACTCGGGCGCACAGTCATCTGTAATACGGCCACACCCTTGACCAATACTTGGTCCACCAAAATGCAATACTACAATTAGTGCAGCAGGAACATTGTCCCAATCCTAGGTCAGCACTATCTGGAAGGACGACTGACCTTTTTCAGCCATCTTCCAGAATATATGGTCATCGTTTGTTTGAATTGTTTTGTGCTTCTCTTGTCATCATTCTCCTGGTGTGCCCTCTTCTATAGCTCTATATAATATGTATATGTGTATAAAATTATTACATTTATATTATTTTTGAATTATTTTAGATGCTTACATTCACCTGTACCCTCTTCTACATTTGAGGTCCTTAGGCACTCCTTCAAGTACTTTTCCTAAACTCCTCACACTCATTGTCAAAGAAGCCAAAACGTCCACGCCGGTGTCTACTTTGTTCTCCACAGGACAAGCAGTGGCATTTAGATTTTGCACATTTCCCACAAAGCAGTAAAACAAGTACTGAGAAATATCACCAGAGCACCTCACACGACCTTCTATAATATTTGCATTAAAAACATTGTGGAAATGGCCCACTACGCCCAGAATACACATTTTCAGCTTTTGTAGGTTTTCCAGGAGTGCAGGTCGCTTATTCGTGTGTCGATAACCGTTTCTGTTACAGTTATCTTGGCATTCAGAGGCAAATGGTCACTGCCTTTGACTTCATCATCCTCAAAAGCAGTACACCCTTCCAAATGGGTTGTACAAAAAAATAGATAATCGATGCGTAATAAGGCCAGTTTTGCTGGTTGATCACATTTAAATCGAGCATTTAAAACAACCAATTGATTTGACCTAAATGATTTTTGTAAAGACAGATTGCTTATTACCATGGTCACTGCATTTATGCGGCACAAAAGAACCAAACAATGTGGCAGAGTTGACTGAATTATGTGGCACAATTTGTGTCACTATCATTATCACGATCATTTTGCCGTTTTGACACACGTTAACACTGTCTGGGCAAATGTTACGCCTCATTAGTATCGGTTTAATACAGTTTAATACACCTACATAGAGCAATAATCAATGGAAACACAGCTTTAGCGACTTAAGGCCAAATGTACGACCATTGAATTTTGCGACTCGCAAATTGCGACAAATTGCAAGTTGCAATTTGCGAGATTCAAAATTCAATCAATCAAAGACATTTATAAAGCTCACTACTCACCCGGAGGGTCTCAAGGCGCTTGGGGAGGGGGGGGGGGTGCCGCTACTGCTCGAACAGCCAGGTCTTGAGCTTCTTCCTGAAGGAGAGGTGGTCTTGGGTCAGGCGCAGGTCGGTCGGGAGGGAGTTCCAGGTCTTGGCGGCCAGGTAGGAGAAGGACCTTCCTCCTGTTGTCGCTCTTCGGATGCGGGGGACGGCGGCGAGGGCGTGACTGGTTGATCGGAGATGGCGTTTGGGAGCGTAGAAGTTGAGACGGTTGTTGAGGTAGCTCGGGCCTTGGTCGTGTAGGGCTTTGTGTGCGTGGGTGAGGAGACGGAAGGTGATTCTCTTGTTGACGGGGAGCCAGTGCAGGTCTCTCAGATGTCCGGAGATGTGGCTGCTTCGGGGGATGTCGAGGATGAGTCTGGCTGAGGCGTTCTGTATCCGCTGGAGTCTCTTCTGGAGCTTGGCGGTGGTTCCGGCGTAGAGGGCGTTGCCGTAGTCCAGTCGGCTGGTGACGAGGGCCTGGGTGACCGTCTTCCTGGTCTCGGTGGGGATCCACCGGAAGATCTTCCGTAGCATGCACAGGATGTTGAAACAGGACGAGGAGACGGCGTTGACTTGTCTGGTCATGGAGAGGGAGGAGTCCAGGATGAAGCCCAGGTTGCGTGCGTGGTCTGTCGGTTTGGGTGCGGTGCCCAGGGCGGGTGGCCACCAGGAGTCGTCCCAGGCGGAGGGCGAGGAGCCCAGGATGAGGACTTCCGTCTTGTCTGAGTTCAGTTTCAGGCGGCTGGTCGTCATCCACTCGGCTACGTCTTTCATCCCTTCGTGGAGGTTGGCTCTGGCGGCGGCGGGGTTGTTGGTCAGGGAGAGGATCAGCTGGGTGTCGTCGGCGTAGGAGATGATGTTGAGGTTGTGTTGGCGTGCGATGGCCGCAAGGGGGCTCATGTAGACGTTGAAGAGGGTGGGGCTTAGCGAGGATCCTTGAGGGACGCCGCAGATGACTTCGGTGGCCTCTGACTTGTACGGTGGTAGGCGGACTCTCTGTGTCCTTCCGTCGAGGAAGGAGATGATCCATTCCAGTGCCTTCTCCTGGATTCCGACGTTGCTGAGGCGCTGCACTAGGGTGCGGTGGCAGACAGTGTCGAATGCTGCAGAGAGGTCTAGGAGGATGAGGGCCGCTGTTTCTCCGTTGTCCAGCAGGGCTCGGATGTCATCGGTGGCAGCGATGAGGGCGGTCTCGGTGCTGTGGTTGGCTCGGAAGCCAGACTGTGAGGGGTCGAGGGATCCATTTGTCTAGAGGAAGGCGGCCAGCTGCTTGTTGACGGTCTTCTCGATGACTTTGGCTGGAAACGGGAGGAGCGAGATGGGGCGGTAATTCTTGAGTTCGGTGGTGTCCGCTGTTGGTTTCTTTAGTAGAGCGCTGAGTTCGGCGTGCTTCCAGCTCTCAGGGAAGGTGGCGGTGTCGAAGGAGGTGTTGATGATGTCCCGCAGGTGGGGTGCGATGACAGCGTCGGCCTTGTTGAATACGTGGTGAGGGCAGGGGTCGGTCGGAGATCCGGAGTGGATAGAGTTCATCGTGCGGATGGTGTCTTCTGTGTTGATCGGGGTCCAGGCGCTGAGGGTGGTGGTGGGGGCGTTGGTGCGGTCGTGGGGGGTGTTGTTTGTGGGATGAAGCTGTTGTGTATGTCAGTGATCTTGTTGTGGAAGTAGGAGGCGAGGGAGTTGCAGAGGTCTTGCGATGGGGTGATGTCGTTGTTTCCGGCGTTGGGGTTGGAGAGCTCTTTCACGATGTTGAAGAGTTCCTTGCAGTTGTGTGCGTTGTTGTCCAGCCGGTCCTTGAATGCTGTTTTCTTGGTGGCGTGGATCAGTTGATGGTGCTTCCGGGTGGCGAGCTTGAGGGTGGTCATGTTGTCCGGTGTTGGCTCCCTTCTCCAGGCTTTCTCGAGGGCTCGGCAGTTCTTCTTGGAGCTCTTGAGTTCGTCGGTGAACCATGGGGCCTTCTTGCTGCCGGGTCTGCTGGGCGGGGTCCTCAGTGGGGCGAGTTCGTCCGCGCAGGTGCTGATCCACTTCGTGAGGTTGTCGGCGGCCGGGCTGGGGTTCGCTGAGCTGGCGGGAGGGTGCTGGCTCAGGGAAGCGGCGAGCTGGTCGGCTGTGATCTTGTTCCAGCTTCTTCGAGCAGCCTGTTGCTGGTGGTGGTGGATCGTGGTTCTTCTGAAGGTGAAGTGGACGCAGCTGTGGTCCGTCCAGTGGAGTCCAGTGGCGTGGCTGAAGGCGATGTCTTTGCTGGATGAGAAGACGGCGTCGAGTGTGTGTCCGGCGAGGTGGGTGGGGGTGGACACCAGCTGCTTGAGTCCGAGGTTGGCGAGGTTGTCAAGCAGGGTGGTTGTGTTGCGGTCATTGTTGTTCTCCAGGTGGAAGTTGATGTCCCCCAGGAGGATGTAGTCAGCGGAGGGGAGGGCGTGCGGGCTGATGAAGTCGGCGATGTCTTCGCTGAATGGTGTGCGTGGTCCCGGGGGTCGGTAGATCAGGGTGCCTCTGAGGGTGGTCTTAGGGTCGGTGTGGATCTGGAAGTGTAGGTGTTCGGCGGTAGTCAGGGTGTCGTCGGTGTTGGTCGTGATGCGGATGGTGTCCCTGTGGATGATGGCGATGCCTCCTCCAGTCTGGTTGTCGGGATCTCTCCGGGTGATCTTGTATCCCTCTGGGATGGCGATGGCGATGTCGGGCGCTGAGGAGTCGTTCATCCAGGTTTCCGTGAGGAAGGCAACGTCTGGAGATGTGGTGTCGAGGAGGTTCCAGAGTTCGATGGCGTGTCTGTGGACGGAGCGGGTGTTGAGCAGGATGCACTTGAGGTGGTTGCTGCTGGTGTTCGGCTTGGCGGGTGCTGGTGCGGGGCAGGTCCGGATGCACGTGAACTTGCAGGCGTGGCAGCTGAAGGGTCCGTGGGTGCGTCAAGGGGTGGCTCGGTAGCATCCCGGGATTCGGCCGGTGTTGAGTGCGTTGAGGGTGGCGGCGTCGTACGTCTGGCGGGTGGGCTGGAGTCCTCGGGGGCCAGGGGTTCGGGCGCTGGGCGCGGTCCAGGCACGGACGGGCGCAGACGGGCTTGCCTTTGGCGTGCCTTCGGCGCACAATCGGCGCGCCCGCTGCGCGTGCACGCTGCGCGTTGGCCACTCTGCCATATGAGGAGAGTGGGGGGGGGCGGAGCGAGGGAGGGGCAGCTGGGTGGGCGAATGGGGAGGGCGAGTGAGGGAAGGGGGCGGGGCCGCAGGGGGGCAGCGGCGGGGAGGTGGCGGGAAGCGCGGCCGGGGCTGGGCGAGAGAGGGGGGGGAGGACAGGGGGCTAGGGCAAAACGGCGGGAAAAAAAGACGAAAAAGGCGGCGAAGCAAGCTGGTGGCAGGGGGCACAGGAGATCCGCGGACCAAGCGGATCCAGCGGTCGGGGCACAGCAGAGGGCATTCAGAGGCATTCAGAGGCAAATGGTCACTGCCTTTGACTTCATCATCCTCAGAAGCAGTACACCCTTCCAAATGGGTTGTACAAAAAAATAGATAATCGATGCGTAATAAGGCCAGTTTTGCTGGTTGATCACATTTAAATCGAGCATTTAAAACAACCAATTGATTTGACCTAAATGATTTTTGTAAAGACAGATTGCTTATTACCATGGTCACTGCATTTATGCGGCACAAAAGAACCAAACAATGTGGCAGAGTTGACTGAATTATGTGGCACAATTTGTGTCACTATCATTATCACGATCATTTTGCCGTTTTGACACACGTTAACACTGTCTGGGCAAATGTTACGCCTCATTAGTATCGGTTTAATACAGTTTAATACACCTACATAGAGCAATAATCAATGGAAACACAGCTTTAGCGACTTAAGGCCAAATGTACGACCATTGAATTTTGCGACTCGCAAATTGCGACAAATTGCAAGTTGCAATTTGCGAGATTCAAAATTCAATGTACAACAGTGTCTCAGACACTGTTTGCGATTCCCAATGGGGTCGCAAATTGCATGCCTCATGAATATTAATGAGGCTGTCACAATTTGCGACCCCATTGGGAATGGCTAGCACTCCCAGGGATGGTGGGCTGCCGGGGTCAGCAGACCACCATGTCTGGGACTGCTTTTTCAATAAAGCAGTTTTTTTTAAAATGCAGCCCGTTTTCCTTAAAGGAAAACAGGATACATTTAAAAAAGAAAAATGAAAGTTTTCAGTTTAATTTTTTAAGGACAGGCAGTGGTCCCTGGGACCACTGCCTGCTCTTAAAAAATATTTGCGCACCCATTCACAAAGGGGAAGGGGTCCTCAGGGGACCCCTTCCCGTTTGCGAATGGTTTACAACCTACTTGAAGCAGGTAGTAAACTGCAAGTTTTTTCCGACCACAAAATACTCATACATGGCATTTGCACTCACTCTTAGGAAGGGATGCCCTTGGCACGCCCATTCCTAATAGCGAGTCGCTAACCATATTTTGCGAGTTGCGAATGGGTTAGCGACTCGCAAAATAGGGTTAGTACATTGGCCATACCTATTTTGCAGTCGCAAACGGGCAGAATTCCCATTTGCGACCGCAAACAACGGTCGTACATCTGGCCCTATGCTCTTTCACTGCCCTTGTAAGCGTTGCTTTTCCCATGGCACGTGATCCTGTGCTTGTATGATACTGAAGAGTGTCCTGAACTCACTGGGGTAACAAGTTGTAGAGTCTGCTGGAGGGCTGCTTCTGCTGACTCAGTTTGGCCAGGCACGGGTTGCTCATGCAGGCGGTTCCTTTCTTGTGGAATTGATACAGTGCCTGCTGCCTGTGAGAATACTAAGTGCCCAAGATTTCTCTGGGGTGGTGGGTGGGTTCTAGTGCCGCTGCTTCTACTTCCTTTTCTTGTAGGGTAGAGGGGGTCTGCTGTGATGCTGTGTTCTTCCGCCTAGTCCTCTCATCCCACATGGCCTTTAAATGTATCCTCTACTGACATCATTGCTTCTGTCGTGATTGATACAGTGTTGACTCTGGAGGTCTGCTGAGGTTTTTGCTACGGGTTTTTGCTGTTTTTCACTGGCATTCTTTGTTTCCCCACTCTTCACTTTGTTTCCCTGGAGTAGAGTGATGATTTACCAGTGGCATTAAACAAGGTGACTTTAGGAAGGTTTGCTCCTTTTTCAGCAGCCATATTGGTACTTGCTGTGTGTTGGGACAGAAAAGTCCTCTGCATTGTGATGGATGTTCACTCATGCCCTGAGTGCCGACTGTACTGATGTCTGGATCCTTAATGCTGATTTTTACTGTCAAAGGCAAACACGGATCAAGTGTGTACGCCATGATATAGGCCTGTCTCGCAGATAGCGGTCTTGTTGGACCGGAAGGGGTGCCTAAAGCACTACCCTCATAGTGACGAATGGCTACTGCCTTCACCAAGAGCTAAGCAGCATGAGTGCGATGGTGGCAGCATACTGTGTAGTGATCAGTAGGAGTGAACACAATCTTTTTACCCTGTGTCATTGGAGTGAGACCCACGGTCTCACTCACATTTTCAAAGTTTTGCTGCTGTGTGCCTAACTCACCCTTGGCCTGCATCAGGTGGATGTGGAGTGCTGCACAGTGCAGGAGTAGTGGCTCTACGCTGGATGTATGTCTACCTGGGAAGGGTACAGTACAGGAATAGAGCAGTGCTGTGTAGTACATGTGGGATTAGTGCATGTGCTGAGTGTATGTATGTCTGCGAGGAATACATCACATGAGAAATGCAGTGCTGTGCAGTGCATGCACAATGAAAAGAATGCGCTGGGTGTATGTATGATTGCGTGAAGTACAATACATGAAGGGTGAAGTGTTGTGCAGTACACACATGGTGAGTGTCTGCATTGGCAGTGTATGTGTTTCCAAATAGCACACCCTCGTAAAATTCAGAAAGGATACAGTACTAAACAGTGCGCTTCAATTGAATGTGTGTGCTGAATGTATGTGTGACTGTAGTGGTGCATTGCATGAAGGTACAAGTGTTGGGCAGTATGTAGGCTGTGAATGTACACTGAGTAAGTATGCTTGCAATGGTACTTTACATGGAGGACCTTGGGTTCCATTTTGGAAAGTGCAGGCCCAACTGATGAAGACATGAGGGGTAGAGGAATCCCACCAGACAGATTTGTGTATTGCTGCATTCCTGTGAGGTGGATGGAGCATACACTGGAGGAAGGAATGAAGCGACTCCTCCTTTTCAATAGACACATCTCTTGAAGGAGATGGGGCTGATAAGGGAATCATAAAGTGTAGGACTGGGAGCCCTAGAATTAACCTTTTGATGCACATATCACTGTGGCTGACATCCAGCTGTGAACTCTGGGCACTCCCATTAACTGTATTGTGGGACAATCAGCTTCAGAGTCTTGCCTGCTGTGACAGACAGCCTTTCATGAGGAAAGAAGAAAAGGAGACATACCCACTTCCAAAGAAGCAGAACCCCAACATAAAACTTTAAAGACTCAGACTAATTGAACCATAGGAAGGGGAGGTTGAGATCCCAAAATGTGTCATCTATCAAGCAGCCCGACAGGCTGTGTGAGAAAGGGAAGGTCTGCAAGATGTCTGCCTGTGACCGGGATTGGGTACCAAGGCCTGCTAGTCTACCTGATGGGTGAGGGGACATCATCCAGGGAAAGCAAGATCACTGCTCTGGAGCCTGGAGCACCAGTGCCTGCCTTCTTGCCAAAACCAGTGTGGTCTGTGATGAAGAGGAGAGCATTGGAGGGAGTGAGGCCCATTTGGCAACCCTACCGAGAGGACTCCCTCAGTGAGGTGTGAGGGAATGGCTGTCCACTGATCGGGTCATTGCCCGTGTGCAATGTTGGCTCGGCAACCCCCGTATGCCAGGAGAGGGCTGCCATCGGCTAAACCATGTACTAAGCACCATGTGGGACTTGCCAAGCCTGTACCACCACATTGCGGTGACCCCATAGGCCAGAGCGGGCCTCTGTTGAAGTTACTGCTGCAAGAGCGCTGTGACTCGTAACCACTGTGATGAAGCTGATTGCAATGGAGGGGTCTGCACTAGATTAGTAAAGTACCTCAGCAACCCGTATGCCAGGAGGGGTTGCTGGTACTGACATTGCCAAGAAGTTTGGGCCGTCTCCCGAGGAAAGACTGAGGCTGCGTTCGGCGGGTCGAGTCTGCACAGCAGGAGAACTGCCACTGACTGATCCCCGACGATTGTAGATGACACTGAAGATGCCCTTGCACACTTGCTGGGCTCAATTTGGGGGCTGAAGGACTGCGTCTTCGTGGCTGGAAGCATCTCTGATCACTGGAAAGCCAGCAGCACAACTTGGGAAGAGGCCCACACCTGTCAACTGCTGTCATATGTACCACGAGCAGCCTGACTTCTCTGAGCAGGGTCAGAACTCTTGAGTACCCGCAGTCAGGCCACTCACTGCAATGCTGAATGCTTCAGTGCTGCAGGAGAGAGTAAGACTTGAACCAGACCTATGGAGCTTCCGGGGACTTGCTACTGATGGTGCTTCTGCACCCTAAACACTTTTGACTAATTCTAAAGAATCAAAAGGGAACTCTTGCGTGTGGCCTAGTAGTTCGCATTCCCTGGATGCGGCCACCAGTTAATGGGGAATAATCCGACGATGTTACAAGGAAGAGGGTGGGGCAGGGATTTTGCCTGACAAACGCTAAAGCCCCAACCTAAAGTGGATTGTGTTGTTGCTAATTAATGTCATCATTCCTTTGCACGTGTGGAGTTATAAATAAAGTACTTCTTTTTCTTATGGAAGCAAGAATTTGACTGGACATTTTTACTGACAATACTGTGTATATTTTGAATTATGAGTGATTTTCCCTAATCTGTATCTACAAACCCCCCACCCCCACCTGAGGGAGCCTTCGACTGCTTGTCCACAGCTACCACTGAGAGTCAAGTGCAATAGGGATACTTGGCCCAGTTGCTCAGCAGAGGCCGCTCCTCCGCAATGGCAGAGGAGCGTTGCCCCACTTGCTCAGAGCCAGCAGCTTAAAAACTAAAACAATACCTTACTATTGTTTTAGTTTTTAGCTGCTGAATCTGAGCCAGCGTGTGCAGGAAGGGGTGGGGCTGGGGCATGGGAGGGGGAGGAGGGGTGCTGTGTGCACTTCTAAGTGTGCATGTGTGTTTAGCAGGCCATCTCAGGCAAGCACAACGCACAATCGCACTTAGGTTTCTCCAGCCTGGCTGTATTTTACAGTTGCACAGGAGAACCTGCACAGACTCCCTGTCCTGAGCAGAGAGTCTTTTAACCTGCTCAGGCCAATCCCCATGATGCTCTCATGCTTGAGAGCAGCATGGGGACTGGCTAGGAGTTGTGATGCTTTCCCAGGGACTCCTGGGCAGGAACTGCAGCACAGGCGCACGAGGCAGCCGGCAGCACCAAGCAGTTTATTTTATTTATTTTAGCATTAACCCCTCCGTCCCTCGCCCCCCCATAACCCATCCATCCGCCCACATTTCTTAGTGTCAGCCGCCACTGTTGCACAGGTTCCATAGTAGGTCTGGCTTCGAAAAATCAAGAGTAAAATGCCTCAACCACCACTGTTGGGCCGCGTAACCCCAGCGTCTTCCGTGGCCCTATTAGAGTGGTTCTAACACAAGGCCTTAGAAAACATCCCCCATCCGAAAGGACATCCTCCGCTCGCCCCCAAAGTACAGTTTATGCAGGTCCTATCTGGCGATCCGGGCTAATAGATGGTGCAGTCAGAAGCATGCGACACAAGCCCAGCGTCCCACCCGACCCAATAAAAATGATCATGGACGGACTCGGATGGTTGAACTAGCTGACTGGGTGGTGGGGGGGTGGCGAGGCGCGTTTTGTGTCGCATTATTAGCATTGGGGTTGATTGAGGGATTGTGCATTTGGATAACAGTTGGTCTAAGGATTTGTGCGCGATGGTTCGGATCAGTGTCATCTGTTGTAACTGTTCTGCAAATAATTAAAAAAAAAAATATTTACAAAAATGATCATGGACTATCCGTTTCATATCCGGGCACCCCAACTGCCTTAGCTGCCATCACTGGGAATGCAAATCAAGAAATAGTGGCAGTAAAGACCCTTTATATGAATCTAGATTCGTTTTACATCTGCTTTCCTCGGAGCTATAGATTCTTATGGCCGATGGGGTTCTAAGCATCCAAGTGTGTCGCTAAGACTCTCGGTTGAATGCCCATTAGAAAGTTGGCATACAAATACACGATTGGACCTTTTCACTAAGCTCGCAAATGATAACTGTGTTTCAGTCTATTTATGATACATATTCATCCCCTGCCTGGACTAAACAGAAATACAGGAAGTAAAAAAAAACATCATGTAGTTCTATACTTAACCATGTGATGGCGGTACAGTTCCACTTGGAGCAGTTGCGAACACGAACAACTACAACCATGTGCCAAAAAAATACCAATTTCAATCACAGGGGTGTGGAATGAACGTAGAATAATTACATTGTCTTCAATTAACAAAACAAAAGCACAAATGATATCAGTGGGATCAGTAAAACGGCAGAAACTCTACACGTATCAGGCGCCGTGGCGTAACGATGATGCCATGGGCCCTAATGCAAGTAAAGAATATTTCTCATCTTCTATTTTGATATTAAAAGCACAGCTATTAATTCAGGTGCAGTGGAACCATTAGTCCTCTGTACCCCGCTGTCAGCGCTCCTGCTGCACCACTTATAGCTACGCTCCTGTCCAAGCAAAAATAAAAGCCTTCTTCAGCTCTCATCAGATAAAGGTGAGGGCATCTCTGTGCTCTGGTTACTCTTCCCTAGATTTATTCTACCTGACTGAACGGTATCTACGGACCAACGCGCTCGGCCGCCGGAACGAGCCTGTTCCCTTGGCTTCCAGGTATGTACCAGTCGCGCTGGGCTCTCACGCTACCAATTTACTGCCGACCTTCACTGGCGTAACGAAAATTGAGGGGGCCTCCCTGCACGGTACGAAGAGGGGCCCCCTCCAGGCTCAATCAGGAGTGCTTTGGCCAGAGTGCACTGCCGAGGGGGCGCCCTGGAACTTGGGGCCCACCGGCACCGCGGGGGCTGCGGGCAGGGCCGGACTGGGAACCAAAACCGGCCCTGGCAAAGTGCTCGGCTGCCCCCCCACTGCCCCCCCCCTTGGGGGGTGGGGGTGCCGCCGAGCTCTTTGCCAGGGCCTGATTCGGCCGTTTTTGTTACAGGGGCCGATTTGCAGCTATGCTGCAAAAACGGCCCTGTAACAAAAATGGCCTCCAGGGGCCCAAAACCGGCCCCCACCCGTGCGGCCCACCGGGGGATTGCCCGGTGCCCGCTACGGCCAGTCCGGCCCTGGCTGCGGGGGCCTGTGTTACGCCCCTGCCGACCCTGGGTCCCTCCCTTAACCCCTCTTCCTCTCCGTTTTCCAGACAGCCACAATTGAAATCCATTTTCTTGGAACTTGGACCTTCCCTACAACTGCCATCCTTATAATTGAATTACCAATCCTCATGCCGATTCCTTTTCCAATTGGGCAATTATTGTCTATCAGTCCTCTCACTACTGTAGGGAGTTTTTCACTCTTGCCATGTTGTCCCATTAATGCGTTTTTTTCCTTTTTTCCCCTTTTCTCCCCTCCCCTCCCCTACACCCTCACCCCCCCTATCCCTTGTTCTTCAAATCTACAGGGCCCAGCCCCACGCGCTGACTGTATACCGCGCTTCTTCTCTTTCCCCCCTAATTTAATCCATTGACTTCATTCACTTGGATTAGTACTTGGTATAACGCTCAGGTAATTGTCCATAGCCTGATTCTGTCCTTTCCTTCTCCTTTTTTATCTTCGGGCCCCTTTTGATGCCTCTGATCTCATCTCTCCCTTTCCCCTTACAGCACTACTTATAAATTGTGACCATTGTCCTGATGATGGCCTGGAATCAATCAGGCTGATACGCCGTCGACCTTTCCCAGCAAATAACTTTGGCATTGCTGTGGTCAATTTATTTATTGTTTAGAAACCACACTGTATATAATGTTTTGTTTCCTTTGACCACATTGTTACCTTATCATTTGTCGCGTTCACGCTGTTCTTCACCCTTGTGTCACTGCGCCGTTCTCTATCACTAGCACGCCTAGTGCTCACTTGAGTGTAATGGTCACTTGTACCTTGACTTGTACTGTATTGCTGTAATAACTACTTACAATATATTTCTTCTCCCTGTTTCCTTGTGGTCTCCTTTTTCTTCCCCTTCCCGATGTGATTTATATCACTAATTCTGAAACTGCCATGTTTTAAAATGACTTCCAGTTGAGACGTTGTTGTTTGTTACAAATGGTTAGAAGACCCAGCATCACTTGTAGGAGGCAGTTGTTGAACCGCCAAACCGATCAGATTAGACCGAGGCAGCAGCTAGCATTAGCAGAAATAGATATTCATAAACATGGCAAGTTGTTGCTTCTAACAAGCATTGTACGGCGCACTGAATCTGATGAAGCCTCCTTGCATGGCAATGTCTGATGTAAATTAAGAGGTAGACCAGAGGCCACGTCCAATGAGGGTGGAGGGATTCTGGTGACAGTAACTTGTCCATCATTCACAAATGTGAGGACTTTTCGAAAATGCTGCATTTTCCCAAGCTTGGAAAGTTCTAGTATCCACTTTAGTAACATGCAGTAAAACCACTTCCAGTGTGTATACTAGGTGGCTTGATCACCAATGGTGGGCGAGGGTTTCTTGTCTTGATAGGGTGATGCATAGTTCCAGCTGTAAATGAATGAATGAATGAAAGGCTTTAATAGGCACTCAGGTAGTCCGGCAGAGTGTCCCAGCGCTATAACCAACCACAATCACATTTGCTACCTCAACCTTATGCCTGAGCAGACACATTGGTCTCAAGGGCCAACCCACTCCTCCTGGGCCCCTGTATGGACCAATACTGATCTCTCTTTGCACTTCAGACTTGCTCTTACAGCCAGGCGCACAACGCCCTTTGGGCTCAAAGGGCTTCAGCCTCCCCCCCCTCGTGTGTGTCACCCCCTCCCCGAAATTTGTAGTAGCCCCCCATCACCCCGAAATTTGGCTCTAGTTGCGCCTCTGCCTACAGTGGTGCAATATAAAAAAGGTTTCAAACAGGCCAGTACACAAGTCCTAAAGAAATAGTGAACTAATTAACATAAGCAATGTGCAATCCTATCACATGATCTAACCGGAAGTGATGTCACAAAAGGTGATATGACTGCTCTCTCAAATCTATCTTTTTAAAGGGAATAGATTGCTCCCCTTCCTTTCTGGTCATGGCCACCTCCTTCATAAAAGCACAGCTGGCAGCCTGAGTAGAGTGTGGCAATTTGAAAAGGTGCAACACCAAGGCTGGGAACTCTAAGGGCTAAACTTTTTTGAAGAGCTTGGCAGGTTAGTTCCTGACTCTTGGCAGGACTATTCCAGATAACACGGATGCTCATGGTTATCACTGCATAAGTAAAACTTGAAAAAGTAAAGAATCCACACAAAGTCTGACAGCTTAAAAAAGGCCCCACTCATGGCGGGATCTTCACAATAAGAAACTGTAATGTGCGGAGATCCCCCCACGACTGCGGAGCCTCTACCCATCACGAGTGTGGAGCCTCCAATGCCACGAGTGTGGAGCCTCCAACGCCACGAGTGTGGAGCATCCACCGCCACGACTGCGGAGCCTCCACCGCCACGAGTGCAGAGCCTCCGACGCCATAACTGCGGAGCCTCCATTGTCACGAGTGCAGAGCCTCTACTGCCACAACTGCGGAGCCTCTACCTCCACGAGTGTGAAGCCTCAACCGCCACGACTGCGAAGCCTCCACTGCCACGAGTGCAGAGCCTCCACAGCCACAAGTGAGGAGCCTCCACCCATCATGACTGCGGAGTCTCCACCGCCATGACTGCGGAGCCTCCACCTCCATGAGTGTGGAGCACCCACCGCCACGAGTGCGCAGCCTCCACCACCACGACTGCGGAGCCTCCACCGCCATAACTGCAGAGCCTCCATCGTCACAACTGTGGAGCCTCCACCTCCACGAGTGCGGAGCCTCCATAGCCACAAGTGCGGAGCCTCCACCCATCACGACTGTGGAGCCTCCACCGCCATGACTGTGGAACCTCCACTGCCACGAGTGCAGAGCCTCCACCGCCACGAGTGCGTAGCCTCCACCACCATGACTGCGGAGCCTCCATCGCCACGATTGCAGAGCCTCTACCGCCACAACTGCGGAGCCTTCACCTCCACGAGTGCGGAGCCTCCACCACCATGACTGCGGAGCCTCCACTGCCATGAGTGCGGAGCCTCCACCCACCATGACTGCGGAACCTCCACCGCCACGAGTGAGGAGCCTCCACCATCACGACTGCGGAGCCTCCACCGCCACAACTGCTGAAGTACTGGGTTTTTCAGAGCCAACCCAGCGGTGCCAGGGGACACACCCGAAGACTTCGAGTTCTTCCTGTTTCAGACCACAGAAACACAGAGTCTTCTAGGTGAAGTCAAAGATCATATTTATTGGCTGCAGACCAAACACAGGTATCCGAGAAGTACAGCACGGTGTATGTTCTCAGGAGACTGCTCCCGAACCAAAACCAGTCTTTTCTTATATACAGAATATTATGCTCTGGGCAACACCGCCCCTATTTTACAAGTGGTTGTTCACATATTTTCGCTTCAAAGGAAAAGCACAGTCATGATGATAATCCCACATTTCAGCTCGGACAGCACATAATTATTTACCCAGCGAGGCTCAGAACCCTCATCAGATATCAGCAGACCCCAATAAAACGGGCACCTCCTTCTCGTGAAACAAGCCATAAAGTAGGAAACAGAGTCAGGTGTGAAAGAGATTAGTCAGGGTTCGTGTGAGATGCACGACTTTATGATGTGTCGGGCCCTGATGCTAATCCCATTTGGCCGCAGTAAAAGGAACCGGCCGGACAGGACTGACCTCGGGCAGCGGAGTCAATTTTCACAGGTCACAAAGAAGTCACGGGAGGATTGCGTGTCCATTAGGCCTAGCATGGCCTTAATGTGCAGCCTATGTGAGGGCAACCACAAAATGGTTACCATTCTAAAATGGAACCCGAGGGTTTTATATGTAGTATACATATACGCGGTGAATTCATCGGGGAAACATGACGAAAACACTCATACATACCGCATTAGTCATTTGCGGTTCGCTGATACCAAACTCGGCATGGTAGGACCATGCTACCAACATGGTTCCGAAATTTACAGTACCACAGACCCTCCTTTTGCCCTTACATAGGCAATAACTATACTCATACTAATCTGAGTCCAGGTCTATATTCATAAAGTCATGAAGATGTTGCTGTAGCATCATCCTATTGCTTAGCTCGTCCCTTGATACAGGTTTCCTTACACATGATGTAACACAGAGGCTACACATTACAGGAGCACACTGTATACATAGACAGAACAGGAAAAGAATGGCTAAGATCGTCCCAATGACTATTAGAATCTTCCATCCCCAAGCTGATATCAGTCCCCAGAACCACCCCATCATCGACCAGTCTCCTTTATCCACATGAATGGATTCAGAAATCTTATGCAGTTTGGAAATGGCCTGATAGACTGTCGGAGCGTTATCTGGTATGAAAATACA